>NC_057862.1:196675694-197944861 GCF_019393635.1 Dromiciops gliroides | reverse complement strand
GTAAACCGTCTTGATAGACAGGTTAAACCAGGCATAGAAGCCAGTTGGTGAGTTAGGGGGCTGTCTACCCCAAGCATGTGAAGACTTCCCTTGGCAGAATAGGTGAACAAAAACAATTTATTCCAATGGCTATGAAGTGGCAGAAGCAGGCACTGTGGAACACTCACAGACTGGTCACACGTCAAAGACACAGAGGTCACCCACTTCATCCTAGGTCATCGACAACGGTCCTGACTTTTATCCTGCCACTTGACTCTGATGACTCTGGAAGAGAGAGTGAGGCTAATGGCTTTGTGCAGCTCTGTCTTACTTAAATCCAATTCACCCATGAGTCAAGACATGTTCCTCTTCAAAAACAAAGGACAAACACTAAGGAGACCTAGTGAAAGGGATCAGACGCCTGTATTAGTAGTCACTAACATTGTGCTTCTAAGTTGCTTATGCTACCTTTTTTTGTGGGGCAGGAAGGATTAAATGACTTGCCCAGGGTCACACAGCTAGTAAGTGTCAAATGTCTGAGTCCAGACTTGAACTCAGGTCCTCCTGAATCCAAGGCTGGTGCTTTATCCACTGTAGCACCTAGCTTCCCCTATGCCACTTTTAAAAATCATCATATGTGGCCAATTGACTGCTGTCAGTCAACAATTGCTCTAGGCACCAGCCAATCACAACAGGAGCACACAAGTACAGGGGTGAGTGCTTACTAACTTGCTCAGTAGTCTTGATTAGCTCCTAATTAGCCATTTCCTAGAGTAGAACAGACTGGTTCAAAATAAATGTTCTGTTGAACTGTTTTTGTGAGACCCATCTGGTTCCATTGCCCATGCCCACTGGTTTGTTCCTTATTCAAACAGCATGGAAAAAAAAATAAAGAAAAAAGAAGGAAAAAAACCCAGCATGACTGCACAAATACATTATATTAAAAAAAAAACACCACCAAATAACCCAGGTTTTAAAGTCAGATAATTTAATTCAGACTGCATCTTCACATTCAGCAGAAGAACCTTTCCAATAGTAATTTTCCATCCAACTAAAGAGCTAACTCCTACGTGCCTGTTAAGCAATGTGATGATAGCCCCTTGCATATCCAAATTTTACCAAACCATATAGCTATATGGAAGGACCTTCTAAATCAACCAACAACCAGGCCTGTATTTATTAAGAACCTGATACTTTCCTGAATGCTGATATAATTAGGACAATACATAGCCACTCTGGTGTGTCCTGAGTTGTAAGTGCTCACACTTAAAGTATGCTCTAGGTTTCTAGAAAACACAAAATCTAAATTGAAATGATGTAATTCAGACTTTATTTTCCCACAGAAATTATAGGGCGCTATAATTTCTTGATCAATGGCCTAGTATCCACTTTTTTTTTTTAGCTGTGACCACAAATACCATGTTTAGTCTATGGCAAATCTTATGCTATACCCATATAACTATTGCTTAAGTTAATCAATGAAAGATGATCATACAACAACCAATCACATAAAATTATGTTTAATATAGCATGGCATCATATTCTGATGTTTTTTTTCAAGGACCTATGATATTGGTGAAGGGAACATCTGCTCCAGAGTCAGATTGGCAATTAACATTTTTTTTTGTCGGGTCAGTGAGAGTTAAATGATTTGTCCAAGGTCACACAGCTAGTCAGTGTAAAGTGTCTGAGGCCAGAGTTAAACTCAGGTCCTCCTGAATCCAGGGCCAGTGTTTTATCCACTATGACACCAGCTGCCCCAGCAATTAACTTTTAATTTGATTGTCAATAGCTTAGAATCTTAGAAAGTTGCCTAAACTGAATAAAGGGTAAGTGACTTAGCCACAGTCATGCAGCTAATAGGGGTCAGTGATAAGACTTGAATCTAGTCCCTCCATCTGCTATGACATGAAGCCTCTCTACCATATGGAGAGTCTTCTTCATTGCTATTTTATTTTCCCTCCAACAAATCAGAAATTGAAGCAACACTTTCACTGAAGCGTGGAATTGTAAAGGGCTTCCTTGGGAAGATCACTTGCTGTCTTTTTAAAAACCTCATTCAGAGTGATATCTGGTTTGCTGCCTTTTTATCCTCCCTTATTTCCCTATAGCAAGCATAGGCATTAAAAATCATTTTTTTATTGAATTGAATTAAGTGGAAGCTGCTGGTTATTTTGCTACCTTCAAAACAGAAAGGCTCCTCTCTCCAATAGCAATCTCATTAGTGCTAGGAGTTTCACCCTACACCCTGATGCTATGCATGGCATACTGGTCTTTAAAATGTATGGACTGGGGGCAGCTAGGTGGCGCAGTGGATGGAGCACTGGCCCTGGATTCAGGAGGACCTGAGTTCAAATTGGACCTCAGACACTTAACAATTACCAGCTGTGTGGTCCTGGACAAGTCACTTAACCCCAATTGTCTCATCAAAAAAACCCCACCCAAACAAACAAAAACAAAAATAAAAGAGGAATATCTAAGGACTCCCACTCCAAAACAAAAAAGATATCAATAAAAGTCATTAAAAAATAAAATATATGGACTTATCCTTATTTGCAATGAATTTTTTAGCATTTTATCCTCTGGTCCATGGTTGTTTCCTGAGATCAGATAGCTCTAAAGTTTTGGCTGAGATAGTGGCTAACCTCATAATCACCTGTACAGTACAAAGTTTGATCCTGAAGGCAAAAAAATCAAGTCTTTCCACCTTACCCTTAAGTCCTCCACTTTAATTTAGTATCAGTGATTTGTCACTTTCCTAGTTTTTTTCCCCATTCTTCCATCATTTTAAAGACTGAATGTGATTTGAGGTTTGAAAGAGTAGCAAGAGAGAAAGAGTAGAGGGAGAGAGACAGAGACAGAGACAGAGACAGAGGGAGGAGAGGGAGAGACAGAGACAGAGGGAGGAGAGGGAGAGACAGAGAGAGAGGGAGGAGAGACAGAGACAGAGACAGAGACAGAGAGAGAGGAGAGAGAGAGAGAGAGAGAGAGAGAGAGAGAGAGAGAGAGAGAGAGAGAGAGGGAGAGAGAGAAAGAGAGAGCTTACACACAAACATATCTGAACCCCTGTGTGCAAATGCGTATGGTGTCTGTCCTTCAAAGCTATTCTACTTAGCCTTAAGAAGTAGAACTAGGACCAGTGGGGTAAACACTTACCGTGTGCCAGGCGCCTAGCTAAGTATTGGGAATACAAATAAAAACACAAAGAAAGACAGCCTCTGTCCTCAAGTAGCTTACATTTCAATAGGGAAGACTACACATAAAGTGAAGCTGGGGGTGAGGAGGAAAGGTATCCTGTAAAGGTGAGGTCTAGAGCCATAGCCTGCTGAGAAATGGAGAGATGGCTGACTTGGGCTCCCTTTTTTGTTTGTTTGGTTTGGTTTTGGTTTTTTGTGGGGCAATGAGGGTTAAGTAACTTGCCCAAGGTCACACAGCTAAGTAAGTGTCAAGTGTCTGAGGCTGGATTTGAACTTTGTTACCACATGTGGGGTTTTCTTGACAAAATTACTGGAGTGGTTTGCCATTTCCTTCTCCAGCTCATTTTCCAGATGAGGAAACTGAGGCAAACAGGGTGAAGTGACTTGCCCAGAGTCACACAGGTAGTAAGTAAGTGTCAGAGGCCAGATTGGAACTCAGGAAGATGAGTCTTCCCTCACTCCAGGCCTGGAATTCTATCCACTGCTCCACCTAGTAGCCCAGTGATGGATCCAATAATTTTTAAAGTTATCCAATAATTTTCTCTTTTCCATTAATCTTATCCCTTCTCTCTCAAGCCTTAGATTTACATTTAGGTCCTTCCTAGATGCACTGAAACCCCTTAGAGAGAATCTGTACTAATGACATGGAAAGAAGTTCTGAAGAGTGAGAATTTTGGGGGGGTGAAAGTATTGGAAAGCAGACAATATAGGAGTACAACACAACATTCAGATGGAAGAATAGAAATAAGGATAGAATATCCTTATCTATATCTATATCTATCTATCTATCTACACACACACACACACACACACACACACACACACACACACACACATATAATAGAAATTAGTTCCCCCGACCTGCTATAAGGGCCATAAATTGTTTGTAAAGGGGTGGAGGGGATTGATTGGCTACAGCATGGAAGGAAAGTGTCAGAAAGTAAAAGATGACTTGTGTGTATGATCCCAGGTATGTCATTCAATGTCAACTCATGGTGGACCACATCATTTCTTAAGTGAGCACCAATGGCCATGCCATTTTGTCCCTCTCTACCTCTTCAGGGCTACTCAAATATGTGAGTGATCTGGGATTTCATTTAATTGTGTCTTCCCTCCAAGGAAGTAGATAACAATTATGCCCCATCCTGAGCAAATTCTTGGCCATATCCTCCCATTAGGTCTTCCCAGAAGGTCTAGCCAACATAATATCAGCCTTCTTTGTTTTCTACTGTCATCTCAAACACACCGGTAGAGCATGTGAGCTGTCCCTCTAAAATCCCTTGCTTTTGCCACATGAGTAGCCCATCTTCTCCACTTGTAAACCACATCCCCATAATGGCATCCTATTTTTATGTCGTAAGAACCTTTCAGTGCTAAAAAGAAACAAATGAGGAATATAATGATAACCCCATTACTTGAGCCTTGTACTCCTTGGAGGAAAGACAGTATAGAAATCTAATAAATAAAAGGATAAAGTCCTACCTTTGAAGGCCCAATTGAGAAAATTGGGGGAGTACAAAAGATATTCCTTATGCCTGCTAATTAAGTTCAATAGCCTGTCTTATGAAAAAGAGGTATTTTTTTTTATTGCCTGGCTTGGCACTGACTTGTTGTAGATTTGGGTGAATTCCAGCTCTTGTGTAAAACAAGGCTGAGTTGGGAAGCAACAGCCTTAGATCATCCTTCTTTGTAGGCGCAGACAGATCTCCTACTCCCCTTCTTAGTTGTCATTTGACCAAACTACCCTTGTTTAGCCTTATGGTCCATCCTCATAAATTAAACCTTCCTCATCCTTAATTGCTTTTGCCTCTCTTCTCTAAATTTGCTCCAATTTGTCAACATCTTCACTGGTGCCCAGGAGTGTGGCACAGTTTAGTGATGGACTCAGAGTTCTCAATGCAGCAGCAGCCTACAACAATGGCCTGCATTCCTGTGCCTTTTAATTCTGCATTGATGAAGTACAAGGTGTTGAAGTCAATCCTGGGAAGCTTTTTTAAAAAGTGTATTGCAGGGGCAGCTAGGTGGCGCAGTGGATAGAGCACTGGCCCTGGAGTCAGGAGTACCTGAGTTCAGATCCAGCCTCAGACACTTAACACTTACTAGCTGCGTGACCCTGGGCAAGTCACTTAACCCCAATTGCCTCACTAAAAAAAAAAAAAAAAAAAAAAGTGTATTGCAGGGGCAGCTAGGTGGCGCAGTGGATAAAGCACCGGCCCTGAATTCAGGAGTACCTGAGTTCAAATCCAGCCTCAGACACTTGACACTTACTAGCTGTGTGACCCTGGGCAAGTCACTTAACCCCCATTGCCCCGCAAAAAAAAAAAAAAAAAGGTATATTGCAGTGGATAGAGCACCAGCCCTGGAGTCAGAAGGACCTGAGTTCAAATCTGCCCTTAGATACTTGATACTTACTAGCTGTGTGACCCTGGGCAAGTCACTTAACTCCAATTGCCTCACCACAAAAACAAAAAAGTGTATCCATCACACCTAATTACTGTTGGCCTTCATCTTGCCCCCCCTATTTGCCTACCCTACCATCTTCCCTTCTTTTTTATTTATTTTTTTTTGTGGGGCAACAGGGGTTAAGTGACTTGCCCAGGGTCACATAGCTAGCGTCAAGTGTCTGAGGCCAGATTTGAACTCAGGTCTTCCTGAATCCAGGGTTGGTACTTTGTCTACTGCACCAACTAGCTGCCCCCCCCCCATCTTCCCTTCTTAAAGTTATATCCTAGTTTGTTTAACTCTGTGTGTGTGATGATCCCGCTGTGGCATGTGGCATTCTGGAAAAGCTTATGGACATTTTCTCAGAATTATATATGTGTGTGTGTGTGTGTGTGTGTGTATGTATATATATTTTGGTGAGGCAATTGGGGTTAAGTGACTTGCCCAGGGTCACACAGCTAGTAAGTGTTAAGTGTCTGAGGCCGGATTTGAACTCAGGTCCTCCTGAATCCAGGGCTGGTACTCTAATCCACTGCACCACCTAACTGCCCCCAGAATGATATTCTTAAATGCATAAAATAAAATATGTAGGACTACAAAGGAGAACAAAGTTAGTGAACATAAAGATGTACCCCTTTTCCCATCCAAGTTAGCGGACCGTAGATTAAGAACCCCTGAATTTGATAATCTGCATGGGATCCTAGGATCAAAAAATGAGAACTAAAGGGAATTCAAAAAACTAATTTAACAAATGAGGCAGCTAAGGCCTAAATAGCTTAAGTTACTTGCCCAAGGTCACACAACTTCACAAGATCACTGAGTTTTAAGGGACTCCAGAGACCATCGAGTCTAGCTTTTTCATATTATAGGCGAGGCAATTGAGCATTACCCTGAAGTCTTTGTAGCCCCCATTCTAGCTAAAATGAGCTATAAAATCTATATTATTAATCATCAGCTCAAGAGCATGCTTAACCTAAACATGGCAAAACAACCAGCTGGCCATATGGCTTCCCCTCAAAAAATAAATAAAGTGCTCACCTAAACTGACTTTCAGCATCTGATTTGATATTTTAAAATCCCATAATATGATATCATAGTAACCACATGGAAGCTTCTCTCCCATTTTATTTTATTTTATTTTATTTTATTTTATTTTATTTTATTTTATTTTATTTTATTTTATTTTTCAGGGCAATGAGGGTTAAGTGCCTTGCCCAGGGTCACACAACTAGTAAGTGTCAAGAGTCTAAGGCTGGATTTGAACTCAGGTCCTCCTGACTCCAGGGCTGGTGCTCTAGTCACTGTGCCACCTAGCTGTCCCTCCTGCTCCCATAAAGCAACATATTTCACAAGTAGATATTTATCTCCATGACTTTTGATGTGTATGGGAATTTTTTTTCAGTCTTGCCAATGGTTAGTGGTATACTGTTCATTACTGTACCATGTAATGAGGGAAGGGTAGCTAAAGCTGGAGGAATGGGGTTGAATTTGAATCTGTAGAATTGGTAGCTTTGGTGGTTGAATGGTGAGAAGCTATTGAATTCATAATAAAGAGATAGAAATAAAAATTCCCCAAGATGGGGTGAGAAGCAAATTGTTTGAAGCAAATGAAATAAATAGACAATCAGGGATGTGAGAAGATCCTTTTAGCTCTGTGAGTCTCATTGCCTGTAGGCACCCATAGCTACCCCATGTAAGAGTAGATTGACTGAAGTGTTGGGAGCTGAGTGTTTTTGTAAGCTGGACATTGGGTGAAGAGGACTGGATAGTTAAAGAAGAGCTTTGTGGAGAAAAGCAACACCATCTTAGCACTCAGCAGAAAAACCAGAACAGCAGCCTATCTCTATAGGGAGGACCCCAGAGCTGTAATAGAAAATTTGGTCTCAAAATCATGTCTTTCCTTTTCTGTTTCCCCACTGTGAACTTGCCTTTGCTACTGGAAAAAAAACCCACACAGAAAACCATCCCCTAACTCCGGGCCTAGGAAAAAAAAATTCACAGAAACCTCTGAAAATAATTAAAGATGATAATTCTGGATTATCCTTAATTAGAGGGAGGCTCTGGTGAGCTCCAGAGCTTTGAAGGGTCATTCTGTGATTGTTACAAGTGATCTGTCACTGTTCCCTGTGTACATTAATCATCCTTTTCACCTCTGATCTTCCCCTCCTATGAGCATAGTCTCTTGCAAGTTCTCTGTACTTGGACCCAAGAATAAAGGAAATTTCCTTCCCCTGCTGTAGCAGTTGATAGAGGATGTGCCCCCCACTCTGATAGGAAGTGAGATGGGAGAGGTCTTTATTATTGCTTATTATCTCTGCTTAGGAGTCTGTTGAATTCTTTGGACCATCCTTCTGACTCTGCCAGCTGCCCCAGACTACTCTTTACTCTGCATTTAAGTGGCTTGTTCCGTTTATGGTGTACAGGCAAGAACAAGGGATTAGAGTTGGAAAATTTGAACCACCAGCTAGTGTGTGACCTGTCCGAGCTTCTGTTTCATCTTCTGGAAAATGAAAAGGTTGGCCAAAAATACCTCTAGGATCTTTTCCTTCTCCTTGAGAAAAAAGCAAAATCAAGACCAACAGTCAGTTACCATTATTATAGTTCTCAGACTCAGTCTAAGCCTAAGGAAAATAGCTTTTTGAAAAGATATCGGAAGATATGCTGGAAGAAAGCCAAATAGTGGTGAGATAGTCTAGGAAGGGGGGATGGGGAAAGCAACTATACTTTCAGCTGAAAGTGATCTCCCCTTCTCCTGACCTACTGGTTAGGGTACTGGACTTTGAGTCAGAAAAATTTGACTTCATATCCCGTTCTAGACACTGCGCAAGTTGTGTGATCGTAGGTAAGAGAGTCAACTTTTTTATACCTCAGTTTCTTTATCTGCTAAATTGGGAGGGAAGAGTGGACTCATTGGCCTTAAGGTCCCTTCCAGCTCCAAAATCTGTGGTCCTACGATGTTTTTTGTACTTTGGCACTGTTTTGAAATGTGTATCCTATCCATTCTCCCCTCAAAGATTATATACTCCTTAAGGCCAGTGGCTTAGTGATCATTCTAGGATATAGATAAAGGAGGGAATGGATGGATGACAGAGGACCAGACCAGGCTGAATATAAATCGAGGAGGCTGTAAATGGTGTAGGATAAGATAGCTGCCATCCTGTTATTTTTTTCAGGAGGACCTGAAACCTTCTTAGTAAGTAGCATTCTGTCACCCAATTCTGCCAGTGAGAAACCATTTTAGTTTCCTGTTACAATGATTGAAGTGAGAACAAAACTTATTTCATTTCTTTTTCCATTCATTTCAAACACAGGGTACATACATATCACCCCATGTAGAGATGGGACTGAAAACACCAGTGCCTGGAAGAGAAGCAAAGGCAGGCAATGCCTGGGGAGGCTCAGTGAGAGTGGAAAGGGACATGTTGAGCCCTAGAGTGAAAAAGGTATAAAGAAGAAAGAAGGGCCTGCAGGACAAGTCATGCAATGATAAACAAACACTACCAAACCTGAGATCAAAGGACCTTAAGTTCTAGAGCTGGGAGGAACTTTAGAGGCTCTCAGATTCAACACCCTCATTTTACAGATGAGGAAAGTAAGGCACAATGTTGTTCACTCATTTCAGTCGGGCCTGGGGCCATTTGGGTTTTTCTCGGCAGAGATGCAGGAGTGGTTTTTCCATTTCCTTCTCCAGCTCATTTTACAGATGAGGAAACTGAGGCAAACAGGGTGAAGTGACTTTCCCAGGATCACAAAGGTGCTAAGTGTCTAAGGCCAGATTTGAACTCAGGAAGATGTCCACTGCACCACCTAGATACCCTAAGGCACAGAGAAGCTAAATCAATTCCCAGGGTGGAAGAAAGAGAAGCCTATATAAAGACGCTAGGAAACAGAATATTAAATTTTCCCAAGGATGACATAGTAAGTCTCTGAGGCAGGATTTGAACTCACATCTTCAAATGAATTTGAAACTCACGTAAAAGCGAATTTGAACCTGAGTTAAAAATCTTGCCTTGAACATTTAACTGATGTGAGATCCTAGAGCAAACGTCATGTTGTCTGTCTCCATGGTTGGGAGAGTAGATGGATCGATTAATTGGCAAGTATTTATTAAGCGCTCTGTCATGCTCCAGGTTCTATGCTAGATTCATCATCATCATAGCATTTATATAGAGCTTTAAGGTTTGCAAACACTTTAAAAATCTTATCACATTTAATCCTCACGACAACCTTGGGAAATAGGTGGTATTATTACCACCACCCCCTTCCCCCATTTTACAGATTAGGAAACTGAAACAAACAGAGTGAAGTGACTTGCCCAGGGTCATACAGCTAGTGAGTGTCTGAGGTCAGATTTGAATTTAGGTCACCCTGATTCCAGGTCCAGCACTCTATCCATTTCAGTGTTGCCTCATGTGCCACCTAGCGGCTAGATGCTGGAAATACAAATAAAAAAGAAAGATGCTTACATGTCTCCGGGTAACAAATATTTAATATTCCGGAATCTGCCCCCTAGTTAAGGATAACTCAAGAGAAGGATCTCAATAACTTGCTCATTCTTTAATCTGTCTGATGTACAGTGGAGAGAATACTAGATTATGGAGTCAGGGAACCTGGGTTCTAATCCTGTCATTCACCCCTTGTATGACAGGTCATTTAATTTCTCTCAGACTTAGTCTACTCATCTTGTTAAATGAGAGGATTGGACTAGATGATTTACTAGATTCCTTCTAGCTTCAAATTTATGAGCCTAAGTTTTTAATTCTTTCATAAGCACCCACTGTGTGTAGAGCTTTATGCCCTTGGACCAGGTCTTCTTGGTTTGCTGGGATCATCCATAAAATGTGCTGTCCCTACAGGCTTCAGTGGTCTGGAGCAGGTAACACTTTATTTAAAACATTGCCATTGAGTTATGGTTAAGCTGTCAAGTAGGAAAATTATTAAAGTGGGTTCCTGTGAAAAATCTCATTGGACAAAGGGTTGGAAAGCGGGAATCCCTTCTCTTGCTTTTGGACTCTTCACAAACAGATTTGTCCAGTGTTGTCCCCTCAATCCACAGGAATGGCATCATTATACTTAAATGCTGGCTGCTCTAAGATAAACCTTAGAAACCTTTCCCTGAAGTTGGAATGGATAGAAATTTACAAAGTGCCATGGTCTTGGACATCAGAAGACTTGGCTTTGAGTCCTGACTGTGTGAACCCAGACAAGACATTTCACCTCTGTGTACCTCAGTTTACTAACATATAAAAATGAGAATAACAACCTACTTCCCAAGAATGTTGTTGAGTCATTTCACTTGCGTCTGACTATTCATGACACCATCTGGGGTTTTCTCAGCAAAGATACCAGAGTGGTCTTGCCATTTCCTTCTCCAGCTCATTTTCCAGATGAGAAACAGAGGCAAATAGAGTTAAGTGGTAGCTGGTAAGTGTCTGAAGACAGATTTGAACTCAAAAAGAGTCTTCCTGATTCCAAGCCATTATCTATTCCAAGCTACTCTACCCACTGTGCCACCTCGCTGCCCCATGTGTCTGTTTTTACCTTTCTATCTACCATGGCTCTGAAATCTAGAGGACATTCTCAGGGGTTTAGAAAAACCTAATTAAATAGCATCTAATGATTCAATTAATGACAATTTCTTCTCAATAGTTTTTAAACAAACAAACCCTTTAAGTGCCATAATAACATCCCAATACTAGGACAATCAGGAGTGTGGAGGACCTCCATCCTTAGCTCACAGCCAGGTTCAGTCCTAAGGGCTGTGCTTCTGTAGACTAGAGTTGAGCCACAGAACTATCATTCTCAGCAGTCTAAGAGATGTCTTTTAATTAGTAAAGTGAGCCTCCTACCACTTGACAGAGAGGCAGTGGACAGTAGGTGCAGCACAAATTACTCATGGTTCAACATGGCCAACATTTTCACTTCTTTTCTTTAACTCTGCTTTTGTTGTTGTTGTTGTTGTTGCAATAGAGGGTTCTACTGGTGCTGAAGAAAGGAGCTTGGGAGGTTATACCAATGTCGTTTTCTTTTAAAGCATCACTAAGATATTTATTTATTTATTTTTAAAGTAGTGTGCCTCTAAATCCAAAAGTTGTGCTTTTGCTGAGATTTCCATATTGAATACCTCTCCCAGCACTATTTAATTAGAAAGAAAATATTTTTTCAAATATGTGAGGAAACTATGAATATATTTCCCGTGGCCTCATACACGTATGTATGTACATATAGAGATATCCATGTGCATGTACAGATATGTACAGACACTAACCAGCTGTGTAATCCTGGGCAAGTGACTCCACTCTGTTTGCCTCAGTTTCCTCATCTGTAAAATGATCCAGAGAAGGAAATGGCAAAGCATTCCAGTATCTTTGGCTAGAAAACCCCAAATGGAATCAAGAAGAGTCAGACACAAGTGAAAAATGATTGAACTGAACAGATATGTGCAGCCTATGTCTACATACATGTATTTTATTATATATAGTATGTTTGTACATACATGTAAATATATGTATGCATATAGGAGTGCATACTCACATACTCAGAGTCTACCAGTAGAATGCAGACTAAGCTTTAGGTAAAACTGCACAATACTTTTGGGACACCCTAAGCTCTAAAAGGACAGTGACTTTTGTTTTTGTCTTCGTGGCTCCATCATGGATCTCATTGTTTTACACCCAGTAAGCACTTAATTAATAATCATTGGTTGGGCTGAATTGAATCAAATCGTTTTACCTGTTTCAGTTTTCTTTGTGTCCCCCTTCCCTTCCTCCCTCTCCACACCCCTCCCCCCAACTTCCTAGGGACTTTTCTTTGCTGGCAATGGGAACATTTATTTCTAAAGAACAGATGATTGCATTCTCCTCAGCCTTAACCTAAGACAACAGTACCTTTTCACCTTTGAAACTAGGCTTTCCATATTACTCATGCCAGTCTTTTTCTCAGTAATTTTATGATTATAATGAGGCAATGGCGCACTAGTTAGCACAGATGACCTTCTAATTGAAAGACTGTAAATTCAATCTCCGTTGCTGGGCACTGACAAAAATTTAAATAAGTATAGCTGTAAAAGCCTTTGCCACAGGCTGGCCCCTGACCGGAGGCCAGCCTGGTCCTAGTCATGTGTCACCAGGGATGGCCTCACAACTTCTGGGTATTAACACTGCAAGCCATTAGAAGCAGGTTGGCTTCACAAAGCAACAGGAAATGGGAGAATTTTCCCTGGCTCTGACTCAGGAATCATGGCTTGCTTCCCTTCTGTATCTGCCAAGTTGCCTTTTTTTGTTGTTGTTGAAATGCTTCCTACAAGAGAAGTCTCAGCATGAGTGGGAACCACCATTCTTGCATTATACCTGGGTAGACACGAAAAGCCAACCACCCCAGCACCCCTGCCCACCACTTGTGTCATCCAAATTAGAGATGTCTAACTCTAGGGCTGTCCTGGCAGCTCCCTGTCGAGGACTGGTTCAGCTTGTGGTATCTCGACCCCACATTTCACCACCCATCATCTTGTGCTTTCTTGGGGTCAGTGGGCTTCCAAAAGAAACTGGTTCCAAAGGTCCAATTCAAGTTTTCCAGGTGACCCTCTCTTAATTTCAGTGTACAGAAAACCACCTCATTGTTAGCTTGAGAGGGAATGCAACAGAACCATTATATGGGAAATGTTTGCCCCAAATAATTGAGTACCTGTTAAAATTGTGGTGGTCCTGGACCATAAGAGAAGCTCTTTAAAAAGTGGTGGCCCCATATCGCGATGGCACCTAAAACCTGGTTATTGGCCTGTCATCGTGGTGCATCTTTATCTCCAATACATCACAGATACAATGGGAATTTTCCATTGCCTTTAAAGTTTTGCATTCTGTATATTTGGTTGTTAGACAAATAGAGCAAGCTTTGCCGACTTCATTTTCATTCTTGGCAGCATGTTTTTATCATAAGGCAGATAGTCATTAATTTACAGAATCAACGCTGGGAACAGCTTTTGTGATCTCATATTAAATTTTCCCCTGAATCCGCCCCTTGGCAAAAATTACTCACATCGTTAAAAAATATTTAATTAGGCTGTAGTTTATACCCAGCTCACTGGGGAAATGTTGGAATTAATATGATTTGCATGAATTCTGTTTCTCTTTTTCTGTCAGAGATTAGTTTTGAATTCAGTTCAGAGGGTCGTTGACACTGCCAAGGACTCACAATCGTGAAGGTCAAACAGGTAGCAAATACTTCCCCTGGGTAGTTTCCCTGAAAAGACAGCTCAAAATTGCTTTTAATTATGGGTTACCTAAAAGGCCACTTGCTGTTTTTATTTTTCCACAGATCTCTGAAACACTGTGTAGCTGAAAGTTTTAGGTAAACCATTTTTGTTCCCAACTAATAATGCCCCCATTCTTTATCTAGATCTATATGTATCCATGTACGTGTGCTTCATGCATGCTACCGAAGGATTTTTCCATCAAACTCCCTGATTTATTTTGCTGGCAATTCATAGGAAAGAAAGTTCCTTTGATCTTGTAGTTGGATATACAGATATGGGGGGAAATGATCTTTTAAGAGAACTGGGTTGTGAAGACATCATCCTAATGCACCTGCTTCCTTAGTTACCCCTCGCACGATAGGATGCAATGCCTGCTTACGCATTTACTTGTTTATTACTTTAAGGGTCCATGAAAAACCCCCTCAGGAATTCATAGTCCTGTGCCTTTTATAAAGGAGAATTTAATGGAATATTTAATTAATAATCTAATCAATCAATTAATCTCTGTTACATAAGTGTTAAAAATCTAATTCTTTTTCACAGTCATATCAATAAAAAGCAAAATGGCTGCCTACTTATCAGGATAATGGGAAACCATTACAGACACAAAGAAAAAACTGAAATTGTATTAATTCTCCCAACATCCACATGGGTAATGCGAACAGAATCAACCTTTTTTTTTTTTTTTTTGAGGACGGCTTTCAATTTACTCACTGTAGACACAGGGTGTCTGTGGCTTCTTTCAAAAGGTCCTCCACTGAATGAGACATAGGAAGAGTAGGCTTTTCTCATTTGAGGCATATCCCTAATCACAGAGGAGGGTATTTATTTGATTTGATTTGATTTCTTTTTTTTTTTAATATTCTTGACTGTCTCTAGTATCAAGTCTTACTTTAAGTTCAGAAAATACAAACCATCTGTTTACAAAATGTGTGCAGACCACACCGTGCTGCTGACTAGCCAACTGTTGATGAATAAATATTTATCTCTCAAATGATTTATACAGGGCCTCTATCAGCACTGGAAGGGTTAGAGCCAGTTTGACCCTCGTTTCTAAAAATCGTGCATTGATTCTGTTTTTAAGGACCTGGAATACAGCCAGGTGTATCTGCCACAATGATAACAGTTTAATTGATAATGAGGCTGATGAAGATTGTCTCATGCACTGACTCATTTCTCAAGCACTCATTTTTCACAGAATCCTAGGATGTTAGAGCAGGAGGGGGAACTACAGAGGTCAGCTGGTCCAACCCCCCCCCACCCAAAAGGAGAAACTGAGGCCAAGGGAGGTCAAATGATTGTCCATAGCAGCACAGATACCTGGTGGCAGAGCCAAGACCATACCTCAGATCCAATAAGTCTAATTCCATTGTAAGTGGCACAGTAGATAGAGCACTGGGCTTAGAGTCAAGAAGACCTGTGTTTACATCCATCCTCAGACACTTATGAGCTATGGACAAGTCACCTAATCTCTGTCTGTCTCAGTTTCCTCATATATAAAATGGGAATAATAATAGCCCTGACCTCCCAGGATTGTTGTGATAATTAAATGAGATAATATTTGTAAAAGCACTTAGTCTAGCTCCTGGCCCATTAATAAATGCTTCTTCCCTTCCTCTCCATCTTCTACATTGCTATTCTATTTCTGAATCACTTGATTTCCTAGTTTCCTTTGGCATGTGAACTCCATTGAGTTTGTTTTGCTGAGATATATCTGTGGGCATTATGCCAGTTAGCAAAGACTTGTTTGCACAACAGGGGTAGGTATGCATCCAATACATTGTACAGCCAGCTGGTGAAGGAAAGATTTTTTTAACTTTCAGTAGCACAATACAAATATTCTGGGCTGCATGTATAGAAACCAAAACTCTGGAGAGATAGAGAGCTGTGTTTATAGAAGTAGAAATTGTACAAACACGGTTAAGGCTAGGGACATCATCTCTGTCTCCCAGAGGTATATAGATCACTCAGAAAGTCAGAATTCGCCTCTTCTATTTTGTTTTTATATTTCTATGGCATCCTTCTCTGAGGAGCACAAAACTATGAAGGTACTGTTATTTAACCTTCCCTAGGCTTCTCAGAGGTAACCACATCCCCCATGTTTAAAAGTACCCTTCTGTTGACATCTTTCTTTTCCTTAAAGGTCCAGTTCAGGTACCACTGCTTTTATCAAATCTTCCCTAATCTTCACAGGGAGAAATCTGTCCTCTGTCCTTGAATCACTCTAACAGCCTTTTGGATTTAGTCATGTACCCTATTCTAACGTGCAAGCTAATTATCCCTCACAGCACTTTTCACAGAGCCGTAGTTGTGTATATGTGTGCCTTTTTATACCTCTTTGATTGTGAGCCAAAATCAGGGGTGGGAGAAATTAGGGTGCATGTCATATGTATCTTTTTAACTTGGACTCTTGGCATACACAAAGAAAAGGATGCTTTGTGATTAGTCAGCTTGGGTAACTTCCAGTGTAGGAACTCCTTCCTTTGTAACAGACTGTAACCCTTCTTAGATGCCAAGTCCTAGAGAATTGCTGAAGACAAAAGGAAGTATAGTGACTTGTCTGCTTTCTAGCATTCTACCCCTGGGCAGCTAGGTGGTGCAATGGATAGAACACTGACCCTGAAATTGGGAGGATTGGAGGACATGAGTTCAAATTTTACCTCAGACACTTATTAGCTATGTGAACCTGGGTAAGTCACTTAACCTCAATTGTCTTAAACATCCGGGGACATCTCCAGTCATCCTGATCTTGCCACTGGACCCAGATGGCTCTGGAGGAGAGAGTGAGGCTGGTGACCTTGCACAGCCTTGCCTCACAAATACAATTCACTGTAAGTCATGACATCACCCCAATGTCGTGGTCATCTTCAAGAATGAAGGACAAACAACAACAACAACCCTACCCCTGAAATTACTTTTGCATTTCCTTATTTATATATAAGTTGTTTCTCTTTGGTAGAAGGGAATTTTCTTTTTCTTTGTATTCTCATTACCCTTACCCTTTAATAAATATTTGTTGAATTGAATTACCCACAGTCACATAGCTTAAAAATGTAAGTTTTCCTGATTCCAAACCCAGTTCTCTGTCCACTAGCCATGAAGCTTCTTCTTTCCATCCAGTAAATATTGGTTGAATTGTTGAACTGAGCTGAAGTGAATTAACAGTCAGAACTATTATTTCATTTCTATTTTCTGGATTAACTCTAGGATTGGCGAGAAATGGTACAATGTATATCTAGTTTTCTGTTTATTAAAAACAAATTCTACATTGTTGTTTTTTTCTGCTGGTGTAAGCAGGAGTGAAAATTGGGAGCAACCCATGAGCGTGCATTCTAAATATCTTCAGGACCAACAGTTATCTTGCTTAACGGTTTAATCCCAACTGCATTCCCAAGTGCCCCCCTTAACCTCGTCCTCATTCATGAAAGTATGCTAATGAGTCAGGTGATAAGCTCAGCATCCAATTCCCATTTCTCCATCAGAATGTTATCACAACTTGAAAGGTTTCAATAGGATTGTGACTGATACATTAAAATCTTTCAAGGAGTTCACACGGGAATAGCTCTGAGTTCTGGGAAAAGGGAAGTAGGGCACTCACTGGTGTTATAAAGTGAAACAGGTCTCTTTTACCAACTCCAGTGAAGGGCCCAACAAGAGTAGACAGCATAGCGATGTCTCATAGAAAAAAAATGGGCTTCTGAAAATCAGGAGAATTCATACCTCATCTTTGATCCTCAGTAGCTATGTGACAAATTCACCTTGCTTAGCCTCATTTTTCTCATCTGCAAAATGGGAATAATAATATCTACAATACTGACCTCAGAAGGTTAATGTGAGGCTCAAATGAGAGAACAGCATCAACAATAATAATAACTAATATTTATGTAGCACCTTAAGGTTTGTAATGTGCTTTACAAATATTTTCTCATTTTATCCTTACAGCTACCCTGGGAAATAGGTGCTGTTACTCTACCCATTTCACAGATGAGGAAACTGAGGTAGACAAAAGCTAAATGATTTGTCCAGAGTCACACTTCCAGGAGGTGTCAGAGGCAAGATTTGAATTCAACTCTTCCTGATTCCAAATCCTGTGCTCTATCCACTGTGCCACCTAGCTGCCTCTACTGTGTGTGTACATACATACATATACATACATATATGTATTGTACATATTATATGTTTATTAATGTATTATAATATATGTATAATATATTACATCTAATATACAGACTATAATACATCTAATACAATATATATATATATATATACATATAACATAACATATGTAATATCATGTATTAGCATATTTAAAGCCATATAAATGAGATTTGGTTTTTTTATACTGTTATTCCCAGTTCAAATCCAGCCTCAAACCCTTACCAGATGTGTGACCCTGGGTAAGTCACTTAACTTCTGTTAGTCTCACTTTTCTCAACTGTAAAGTAGAGATAATAACAGCACCCACCTCATAGAGTTGTTGTGAGGATCAAATGATATAATATTCATAAAGCACTTAGCACAGTGCCTGACACACAGTAGATACTTAATGAATGATTATTCCCTTCCTCTGCCACCTTATTCCCAGTACTGCCACTGATTCAACTGCATGATTGTGAGCCAGTCACCTACCCTTCAGTTCCCTAGTCAGTAAAATGAATTTAGAAGTTCCTAGAGCAAACCATTTCTATTTCCAACAGTGAATACAAGGGTGGCATTTTCAAGGCAATTGAAAAAAAGGAAATTGCTATTGGATGGGTGGGGCATCTCTTACAGCAGATATTAAATTGCAAAGGAAAGGAATCAGGGCAGGTTCCTTCTGAACCATCATTCTCATTTTCCCCCAGACCTGCTTCCCAGTGATTCCAATGTGACTTTGACTGCTGTTGGCAAGGAAAGGCCACATATTTATTTGTAACCCAAAACTGTCCAAATAGACAAGCATCAATTATGCACATTATGTACCAAAATAATAGTGTTAACCTTGCCAATGGGCAGCCTCCTCCATCAGTGGATAGCACCCTGCTCCCATTGAAGAATGTCAATTCCTGATTCATGTAGGTGACACAAACATTGACCTTTACAACCACAAATAGATCATTACCCCAAATGTGCACTATCCAAAGCTTTTACCAAGTGCATAAGCCAGTTTCCCATGATGCCAACCTTATTCCTTTTCTTGATTTTCTCAGCTTCTTTAGGCAAAATGGGCTCTGAGCCTTTCTCTCCCTATTTCCCTGGGCCATTAAAATCTCTACCTCCCAATTGCACAAATAGAGATAATAAATAATTTCCCAAAGAACTTGGACCATTTCATAAGATTACCAAATCGAGAGATTCTTAACCTGGGTTCCATGGACCCTGACACATGAATAGATTATAGGGAGTCTGTAAACTTTGAAAGGAAAAAAAAAATCTTTATTTTCACTAAACTCTAAAATTTAACATTTCCTTCCATTTATCTTGTGCATTTGTAAATATCATTCTGAGAACAAGTCCATAGGTTTTATCAGTGGTACCACAGGGAGCTTTCACACCTGATATGTCTGGAGAGAGAAGGACCAAAAAAAAGTAGAGGGAATTATCCAAGATAATTCAGTCATAGGTGATAGAAAGTGACCCAGATTTTCCCATTGCCAAGTAATCTTCCAGGCCTCTGTGTGCCACAGCCTCTCTTTGCTTGAATGCTACCTACCACTTTCACTTCAACTTTTCCAGCCTAGTCCATCTGTCAAAATCTTTGATTCTGAATAATAGCACCTTCCTCCAGCCCTGTACTCTGGTAACAAGTTCCCATTTAGAATTCGGTTCCCTTCTTTGCTACCTGTTCATCTCCATAGACTTTGTGAGGTCTGTGTATATTCCGGGTTATTGGATTCTTTTTCAGGGTTGTGGGGGAGCAGAGAAGGGTAATTCCTAAATTCTTCTGTTGAATGACTTCTTTGTATCAGTGCCATTTATGTAAGGTCAAGAAAGGAATCCTAGTCATCTCAGAACAGGATTATTGAGGGTACCTGCAGAATGGTCTGTACCCCATCCCATCTCATTTAACATATCGTCAACTCTCATAACATCCATGACCAGTTCTCTGCCTCAGCTCATCTTCTTGTAAAGCTGTGGTGCCTAAGAAATAATGCAAATAAAATCCTTTGAATCCCAAATGAAAGACACTCTAGACAGCCAAAGCATAATATTTTCCAGTAGGTTTTTGTACTTACTATAGTGTGTCTGATTGCTGTTATAACACAATTGCCCTTTTAGGAAAGTCTTGCAACTTGCTTCTCTCATTCACTTAATTGCTCTGTTGAGGGGAGAAGAGAAATGTGCACAATTTTTGACTGGGTTTCTCCTTTGTTCCCATACAACAGTCCTTATCGCATCACTGTGGAGATGATACAAAATGCCTCATGTTTGTATAGCTTTACACAACCCATGTCTTCTCAGAAGTGTTAAGTTCAGTAAGCTCCACTTGCCCCTTCTGAATGCTGGTTTCCTAGATAGAGAAATATAGTCAAATCAGTGATGGAATTGGGGCAGAAGCTTTACCGTGGTGTCCTGGAATCATATTCCTACTATACTCTTTCATGTAGAAAAGTCCCTCAGATGATGTCAGAAGCAACACAATAAATAGTCATTGTTAGTAAAGCTGTGATTTTCCCATGCGTTTTTTGGGGTTTTTTCTTTTTTTTTTTTTTTTTGAGTGTGGAAAGAACATATTCTCTTTCTTTCCTTTTTGAACTTGTGGCATTTGAGTGTTTCTATAAGTACCCAGCAGAAAAGACAGGAACTCATCAATCCCAAATACAGAGTTTCATTTCTAAATGGTGCAATTAAACTGAGAAAAAGGGACTTAGTGGTAATTGTTGACAGTCACCTAGAGCTATTAGATAGTATGAAGCAGCTGGCTGTAAATTCAACTAATAGGTTACCAGGAAACATACCTGCAATCATTTATATTAAATCCAAGGAAGTAAGAAAGCTGCATTAAGGCTATAATGACTCATTAGTTAGTTGAGATGGGTGAATGTGGGGATGTATTTTGATCACTTTGATTATGGAAGGATATCAAGGTACTAGATGGAGTTATCAAAATTGATGGTAGTAAATAGGAGGAAAAAGAATTCCCAGCATAAGGGTTTGGGGAAGATCTTTGAAACAAAGAAATACTGTCTTAATTCAGGGCTGTTTGTTGTTCAGTTATTTTTCAGTTGTGTCCAACTCTTCATGACCTCACTTGAGGTTTTCTTAGCAGAGATACTGGATCAGTTTGCCATTTCCTTCTACAGCTCATTTTACAGATGAGGAAACTGAGATAAACAGAGTTAAATGACTTGCCCAGGGTCACATAGATTTGAATGTAGGAAGATGAATCTTCCTGACTCCAGGTCCTGTACTCTATAGCCCCTTAATTCAATTAAATGACAATTTGGTCAGATTCAACAAGTATTTATTAAGAGTCTCTTATGTGCAGAGTGGTCTATGGATAGAATTCCACCCTTGAAACCAAGAGGACCTGAATTCAATGCCTAACTTTCAACCTTACTGACAGAGTAATCCCAGGCAAATCACTTAACCTCTTAGTACCTCCAAATACTTTTCTGAGACTATAAAATGAAAAGAACTTGTCCAGTCTGCATTAGAAGAAATTCTTCATAAGGAGCTGTCTACATTCTGACACTACACTATGATAAAATCATAAGAAAAAAAACAAGCAAACAATTATATAAATAATAAACATCTTTACTAGGAAGGGCTATGTCTTATCAAGGAAATCTTATTTTCCATTTTCTAAACATGACATGGTTTAAAGTAAACTTTTTTTTTTTTGGTTTAAAGTAAACTTAATCCAAATTACCAAACCTGATCTTTGCTGCCTCTTCCCTAATTTAGGCTCTAATGACCTCTACCCTGATATTCTCACAGATGCAGTCCCTATATGACAACTCACTTTGTATAAGGCACTGTTAGGAGCTGATGATTCAAAAGTAAACCACAAATCACTCCCAGCCTTCAAGAGGCTTGCATTCTATTTAATTCCCAGTCACTATCTTAATCACATAGGGAAGACCTAAGCCCTTCCCACACTGCTGACAGTACAGAGACAAAAGGTCCTTATGACTTTCAGGTGGATCTTGCACAATGGAGCACCCCCCTTTGTTAAAATGTAATGAAAGAAAGGGAAAAGATATGCCAAGGATATGTGAAAGTACAAGAAGCCTTAAGAATCAGGCCTGGAGAAGATGATCATAAGTGATGAAAACATCTTTTTTTTTTTTTAATGGGGGAGACGTTTTCTTTACCATTTATAAATCTGTTCAATTTACAAATCTGTTCATTCAAGGGATAGCAAAGCAGAGAGGAGAGGGGGGAAGAAACACTGTTGTTGGCTAGAATAAATATAAATGGATGTAGTTTGCTAAGTTCTTCAAAGCTTCCGTGATGTGAGCACTTATGTGAACAAGTTCTGTGGAACCTCCCTCTCTAAAGTTAAAATATCTAGTATTTAAGCAATTAAGTGTAGTTTTCACTCTCTAGTCATTGAATGGGTGTTGCCTCAGGTAAACTGAGACCTGGGAAAGAACTTAATCTATAAAGGCCAAGGTCAGCCACTGCATCCTGGGCTATAGCCAGTCATCTTTCATCTTGCCACTGGACTTCTATAACTCTGGAGGAGAGAGTGAGGTTGACAACTTTGCACAGTTCTGCCTCACTTAAATCCAATTCATGAGCAAGTCAAGACATCACCCACCTGATGTCATTGGTCCTCTTCCAGAATGAAGGGCAAATAATGACAACAACAAACATCTGAGTAGACAAGATCCCTGCTCAGATGGCCCTTTTATTTATCAGAATAGACTTGTAAATTTTAAAAAATGTGTTCCTGAGGGTCCCCAACTCATTTGATATGCTAAGCAAAATAAATAAATAAATAAATAAAGAGTCATCAGGCCAAATTTTTGCCCTAATGGACCCAGGGAAGCCTTATGTCTGGCCTCAAATCACTTAAATTCCTGTGGGATGGAATTCCTATTGGTATGGACAGGTTGGAGGTTTTCATTTACACAAGAGTTTAATCGACAATAAACGTTTTGAATCAAATTAAAGCATAAATCCTTTAAGAGCCATGTATTTATTCTGTTTCCACTGGATGCAATCATTTTATCTTCTGTCTGAAGGGCATGCAAAGTGAGGGCCGCTCTAATGAATTCCTTCCAGCCAGGCAGGTGTGCAGTTGGTTAATAGTGATGAATGTTTATCTTAAAAGGTCCTGGAAGCATTCTCCGCATTTGTCCATTTCCCCCACCCCCTTCCCCCCTCCTCACATGTCAAAATTGGGAATTCATCCTCGAGCCTGTTTTGTTTGTCAGAGTTTTCACAGCACTCTATTTACATACCCAAGAAGGGAATCAATATAACCCAGCCGAGGTCCTCCAGTGGGCTTTAATTATATGCCTAAGAATGCATGTGTAGCCCCATGTAATACTTGTGTTTCGGCAGGCTTTTCCTCTTTATAGCTGACATGTGCGCAGGCTCTTTGAAAAGGGGGTAAAATCAGCAGTATTGCAGGCAAATGCATACCAAGTTGTTAAATGTGATGGCAAAATAAAAAAAAAAAAAAAGCTTCAGTCAGTATGATCAGTAAAAGAAAAAAAAAAGACAGCTAGCAAACTGTCTATCATGTGATGAAATTTGACAGTAGGGATTATGGCTTTGATGGACCAGAACAGCTAATAGAAGAAGCTGACATTTTTGAAACCCTGCTAATTAAGGGTTCCTTCCTTAATATTAAAATAAAGTCTTTGTCTGGGTTTTATGGTTGGAGAATCAGGTGTTTTCATTAATATATGCCAGTCAGTCTTAATAAGCTTGGAGGGCAGAGGAAGTTATTATTGAGTGACCTTCTACAGAATGAGCATGTTGCTAAGGGCTCTACCCCTGCCCCGTTCAGACTGATGAATCTCATTTCCAATGCAAAAGCTTCACAAGAAATCCAAGTATTCTCTGTGCAATCACAGAAAATAATCCTTGTGTCTCTTGTAATGTCCAGAATTGCCACTTATGACACTACTACTGTACAATGAATATTACAATGCATATTATTTTTTCTAGCACAATTGTCTACGTTCCTGAATTGCCTAGAATAGAAAAACTTATTGTGAAGACACTTGTATTGAAAAGTCAGCTCATTTTAATACTTTTCAAATAGTCATCTACTCTGTTCATGAATTATAATGCACAGAATACATCTGACAATACTGGCTTTGAAAAGGAGATATGTCTATATTATTACATATTCATTTTCAAATAGATTTCAAACAGATTTTAAACCATTCATTGAAATTCATTGAAATGATAAATTCACAGTTGGATTTTGATTGACTCTTAATCCAATTTTACATTTGGTAAGTTTTCCTTCCCCCTACCCTACCCCCAACCCCTTTCCAAACCCTGTATTTTTTTCTCTTTGTGTTGCTTTTTGAAAAACTAAACAGATGGGTGTGGTAGGCTTCCCCGAGGTGAAATCAGATCTCTCCCTCCACAGGTTTTCCAAGAGTATTTTGTCTTGATCTTTGCCTCTGCCCTATCATCTTTTACTATATCTGTATCCCTCTTATCTCTTTCCAATTGGAATGTAAGTCCCTTGAGGGTAGGAACTGTGTTTTTTTTTTTTTATCCCCATCCTTAGCATCTAGAAACCTTTATACACATTAGGTACTTGACAAACATTTGTTGAATTTAGCTAAATGTGGAACTCTATTGCCCTTTGTAACTAAGGATTCCTTCATCTATTGTATCTGTACATTCAGTGCCTAGCATGATGCCTTGCACATATTGGGTTCTAAATAAATATGCTTGTTGATTGATCCCCATAGCATATCATAGATTTAAAACAGTAAGAATTGAAGGATCTCAAGATTAATTAGAGCTCAGGGCGAACCTTATAGGTTATCTAGACCAGAGGTGTCAAACAGGCAACACTCCCTGCAGAACCAGATTAAAATGTAATAGGGAGGGGCAGCTAGGTGGTGCAGTGGATAGACCCCTGGCCCTGGATTCAGGAGGACCTGAGTTCAAATCCGACTTCAGACACGTAACACTTTACTATCTGTGTAGCTGTGTGACCCTGGGCAAATCACTTAACCCAAATTGCCTCACCAAAAAACAAACAAACAAACAAAAAGCCAAAAAATATATATAATTGGGAAATATTTCTCAAAATAAATAAAAACACAATAGAACACAGATAATGTTAATATGTGGTTTTCTAAGTCAATATGCAGCCCTCAGGGGTCCTTATGTATGGTTCTATTTGAATTTGACATCACTGATCTAGGCCAAGCCATTCATTTTACAGTTGGGGAAACTAAGTCTTAGAAAAGTTGTGATTTGCCTAAGATAACACAGAAGGAAAATAGCAGAATTAGGATTTGTAATCAAGTCATCCGTTTCCAAAGTCACTGCCGTTTTGAGAATACCATGCTACCTCTGATTTTGAAAACAGCATATAAAATATTAAAGAGAGATTTCCCAGTCTGATGATGTCAACAAAGGACTAATATTGTTAGTGCTTGCTAAATGGACAGTCTGTTGTTCTTAATTTTAGAACTGGAGCCATGTTATAGGTCCTTCTGGTACTATTAGACCCATTGCCCCAGACAACATGCAAGAACAGCAGAGCTATGCTACATGTCTACTCTGGGATAGTATGTCCAATAGGGATGGTCCCCATGGTCATATGTCCAAATGTATTTGTCCAGCTGCCCTTCTTTTCGAGAGAAGCAGAGTCCCTCTGCTGAAGACTCACCATAAAGCAGATCAGTAAGCCAGATGTCGTCTTCTAGAGTCTTTATTTTGAGAAAACAACAAGCTAGATTGGAAATGTAAAGCACCTTGGTAAAAGACACAGTGTAAAATTGTATTGATCTATGTGTTTTTCCATAAGAAAAGCTATTAAAAAATGCAAGTGCATTTGTGTGTGTCAGCTATGGAAACAAATGAAGGAAGAGAGACATCCAGGGCTTACATTTTTGAGCAGGAAGTTAGTTCAATGGGCCTCACTTACATCTGCCTGGGTCTGTACCAAGGAGCTGACTTTAAAGTATGGACTTGAGGAGCCAAGCAAGATAAGAAACATCCTGTATGTGATTTATTCAGTCTGCTCTTCAATACTTTTTCAAAAAATAAGGTTAATGCATACTAGTAGAGTGCCTGGCTACTGACTGCCAAAAATTGATCAATGAATCAATCTGCCAGGATTGATTTATCATCTGTCATGGTTTCAATGCTGTGCCAAGTCTCACAAAGGATTGAAAGAAATGTAAGACACTTTTCCTGCTTTCAGGGAGTTTACAATCTATTTAAAGAGGTGACTGCATCACCTTGTGTTCAAGCTTTTGATATGTTTCAGGAAAAACAGCTGACTTCTCACTTCCCACCATGGGAATCATCTGCCCAAACCACTCTATCCAGAATAATTCAACCTTCCTCTGAACTCAGAGCATTTATTGTCTGTACTCCTTAATTTTTCTTTGGAAACCATCAAAAATTTCATTAAAGATGATGACAAAAATGAGGCAACACACCAAAATGTGTTCTTATTTTTGACATTGAATTGCATACTTCTTTACAATATTTCTTTTGATATTCTCCTATTTCTTAAAAATTATGTTGATGCTTTTTGCTTTTAGACATCATTTTCTAATCAAAATCTTTCCATACATCAAATCTTCCCTTGTAACAAAGAAAAACAATGAATTTGTAACAGAGGAAACCAGTGAAGTAATACCAATCAGTAAAAACGTTATATCCAACAATGTATCTAAGATTTTGTCACTGTAGTCACCCATCTCTCTGTTGAGAGCAGGAAAATGTATTCAACTTTCCTCTAGAACAAAAAATAATCAGTTATTCATAGTTTAGCTGTTCTTTAGCATTGTTTTCAGTTACCTCTTTCTAGCCAGTATATATACATATGATTTCTTCTGGATTTTAAAATTTCATTTTATACATATTCTTCCAAGTTCTTCATTCTGTCATCATTTTGTCAATGCAATAATATTCCATTTCATTCATGTGCTCTACATTCAACCAATTGATGGTAACCCACTCTGGGGGGTTTTGCTACCTTAAAAGATGCTGCTTTGAATATTTTAGTATGTATAAGGCCTTTATTTGTCTTTGACCTCCATAATATATGTGCCTAGTAGTGAGATCACTGAGTTAAATTCTTCATAGATAATTTCCAGTTATTTAACTTATTTTTATTTCTTTGTTATATTCTGAGTTGTCTCCCTTTCAACCCTGCATTAGAAAAAGCCTACCTCTGATATAAACATATTTGTGAAATCATACAGTATTTATTTTCAAATATTGGTTCTTTCTATGGAGGTGGATAAGCATTTTCCTTCATAAGTCATTCATAGTTAATTGGAATGATCAAATTACTCAGAATAGCTTAGTCATTCAGTTATTCTTTGAATAATATTGATGTTACCATATAAAATGTTTTCTTGGTTCTGCACATTTCACTTTGCATTATTTCTTGCAAGTCTGTCTGTGGTTTTTTCCTAAAACCAACCTGCTCATCCTTTCTTGCGGGTTATTAGTATTTCATATTTTTCAGAAGAGTTGGATCAATTCACAGCTCCATCAACAATGTATTGTGTTCGTATTTTTCTGCAATCCTTCCAACATTGTGTTTTCCTATTGTTGCCCCTTTGATGGGTGTGTGGTGAAACCTCAGAGTTGCTTATGTTGCATTTCCCTCATTATTATAAGAAAAAGTTATAGGATTTCTTTCACGTGGTTCATGAAAGTTTACAGTTCTTCCTTGTTTGTTCATAACCTTTGGACAACCCACCATCATTTTATGCTGTTAGTTAACTTTTCAAAGTATTTCTTTCTTATCTTCCCTTGTAGATTACAGGTTCCTAGAGAATAGGAACTGTGTTCTATGTGTCGCAGAACCTACTATAGACAAGCAAATATAATCTATGTTTAACAAGTTTTTGATTGATTGATTTGATCTCACATTTCCAGTCCTCCCGAGAATGTTGACATCTTCCCCTCCCCCACTTATTTCTCTCCTTGCCGGTCCTTTCAATCTGCTCTTCCTATGTTAATCTCCACCTTTCTCTAATCCTCTTAGTCTCTGTACTGATTTCTGGTATTTGCCTTATTTTTCTCTCCTTACCCATTCTATTTACATGCCCGTACTCTATGCCAAGAGCAACTTATAGTCTATTATTAAAGCTGTGGTTTTAACTTATTCCTTTAAAGTGGCACCTTGAGAGTACTCAAGGTATTGACTTGCTTCATAGAAAATGACCCAAAACACCACTACACTTGGCAGTTTCAACAGCCAAGATGAAATACTAGTAATAGTATTTTAGGTCCTTATCCTTTGGTGAGCCACTGAGAGAGTAAAATATGCTTGAGGACCAAGGTGCTCGCCCATGTGAAGTGAATTAATTCTCTCAGTGTATTTAGAGTTTCTTGTTGCCCACCTAGAAAACTGACCTCATAAAAAAAAGTGAATAATTTGTTTCTGCACATAATTTTATTCCTGTTAACTGGATCAGGAGGATCAGGCTCCATATTAATATTTAGCATTAAGTGCCAGCCATCTGCAATGAATGGCTATAAAATGATCACTCAAACTGCTGCTGTTATTAAATATTTGCAAAATGCTTGCTTCAAAATGACCCTGTGAAGTAGGTACAGGGAGCATAAGTGTTATTATTATTCCCATTTTACAGATGAGGCAAAGTGAGTCTTTGAGAGGTTAATGGATTTTTTTCCCCATGGACACCTAGCAAGGAAGGCTCTAAGAGGTGAGATTCCATACTTACACTAATTCCCTCCCTTGCAGAGTTGTAAAGAAAGCACTTTGTAAACCTCTGCCAGGCCTGGAGTCAGGAAGACCTGAGTTCAAATCCAGCCTCAGACAATTACTGGCTGTGTGACCCTGGGCAAGTTAGTTAACACCTGCCTCAGTTTCCTCATCTGTAAAATTAGGAAAATATCAGCACCTGTGAGAATAAAATGAGATAATATTTGTAAATCACTTTGGCAATTTTAAAGTGATATATAAATATTAGCCATTATTATCATTATTTAAATGTGAATTATTGTTATACCTTCAGACATTTTGTGATTCTGCCAGCATTAGCACAATGCCCTGCTCATTTGTTGTTGTTGTTCATTCATTTCAACCATGTCTGACACTCTGTGACCCCATTTGGGGTTTTCTTGGCAAAAATACTGGAGTGGTTTGCCATTTCCTTCTCTAGCTCATTTTACAGATGAGAAACTGAGTCAAACAAGGTTAAGTGACTTGCCCAGGGTCACACAGCTAGTAAATGCCTGAGGTTGGATTTGGACTCAAGTTTTCCTAATTCCAGACCCAGTGTTCCATCCACTGAGCATCGGCTGCTCTTCTCATAGATGGTTGGCTTTTGTCCTTTATTCTCAAAGAGGACCAAAATGACATCACTCTGTTGGAGTCAAAGCACATTGTGGCTAACTGTGGCTGATCAAACCAATATAATCTTAGAAGGCTCTACCATATAATGTATCTGTTCATATTCTTTTTTAATTAATTTTAATTTTAATTTTATTTGTTGTTTTTGGTTTAGTTTTTTTTGTGGGGCAATGAGGGTTAAGTGACTTGCCCAGGGTCACACAGCTAGTAAATGTCAAGTGTCTAAGGTCAAATTTGAACTCAGGTCCTCCTGAATCCAGGGCCAGTGCTTTATCCATTGCGCCACCTAGCTGGCCCTTATTATTTTAAATTTGTAAGTGTTCTAGGGAAAAGGTTTTATAGAAAGCATGCAGATGGCCAAATGATGCTGTGCTGTGATCTGAGAAGCTATCTCTATTAAGATGATAAAAAATATACCTCTTTCCCCACTTTTCCCCTTGCACATAGAGGTATGGAACAAAATGGCCCTTCAAGCTCATTGTCTTTGTAGCTAAGTAGCAAATGTGAATCTTTGTTATGCTCTCTGTGGTATGACCTGAGCATTGTGACTCATCTAACCACCTCTATTGATACTCTTCCATCATAAAGTAGTTCCTTCCAAAAAAAAAAAAAGCAAAAATTATTAATGTTATTTAAAAATCAATATTCATGCATAAAACAGAACCAAAGTTACTTTAATCTTATAAACACTGTTCTTTTACTGTAATTGGAATCAAAATAAGGTCACCCTGTCTCCCAGAAAGCAGATGGAGAAATTGGACTCATCTTTATCATACGTTTCCTTTTCCATTGTCTTTTTCTTTGGGAAAAAAAAAATTCTAGCCCAAATTACTTTTCATTTCTTCATGGCTGTAGGACATTATCTGAATCATCAAGAATACTACCCCACAGCCCCGGCTATTGTTTCATTGTTTCAGTGGTATCCAACTCTTCAGGACTGCATTTGGGATTTGCTTGGCAATGATACTGGAGTGGTTTATTTCCTTCTCCAGATCATTTTACAGATGAGGAAACTGAGGCAAACAGGGCTAAGTGATTTGCCCAGTCACATAGCTAGTAAGTGTCTGAGTTCAGATTTGAATTCAGATCTTCCTGACTCCAGGCCCAATGCTGTATCCATTGTGCCACCTAGTTGCCCATAGAAACAAAGCCCCAGACACCACAGTAATTAGTGAGAGTTCTTTACTTGAGTAACAGACTGCAAAGTGAACAGAGATGAAGGTATCTTGATGCTAATAATTGCACAGTATCCTGACCCTCACAACATGCTTCATGCCCAATACCCAGATATAGAATGACATTGACGTTTGTACTATTGGAAGATAATGGATGAATTGTTCCAATAGGATATACAAGATGTGGCCTGGTCTCAATATCACTGAAATGCCAGAGAAGCTCTTCTTTGTTATTTAGAGATGACCGATTGATGGCAATTATTTTAAAATTTGTTAGTGTTTATTTCCTGGCATCATCTCATATTTTACTATGGGTAAAACCCAAATGAATCTATTCCTTTTCTCTCCCAGAACTCTGAAAAATACATCAAAGCTAACCTATCTTATTCTTTTTCCTTTCAAAACTTCAAAATTCTAGGAAACTTATACCATAAAGTTTAAGAAGATATCTGATTTTAAACAGTTCCATCTATCCTAAGGAATATCTTTATGGCATAATTTCCACCCAGCATAAGGGCATTCCCTGGTTTTCTCTTCCCTTCTTTCTCTCTGAAAAAAAAGTGTCATTGCCAGAGGACAAAGGGTGTAAATGTGACCTGACACATCACAAGCATTTCAGAACTAGGCAAGATACACTCCTGTAATATGGCGGGGGTGGAAAATTACCTTGATTGAAGGTTACAAGAAAAGAATAACAGATAGATTACAGAGAGCATCTGTCACAGACTGCAAGGACTAACGAAAACTGCCAAGGACATTCTTAAATCAGCTTCATGTTTAGCAACTTGTATATGGCAGACATCAACTCGACCTGAGATATGAGGATGAGAATGGATGCAAGGTCCATAAGCCCAAAGTGATGGCGCTAAGGGATGATCGTGTTCTATTTTGGGATGGTTTATCAGTTTGACAGTAATACTGATTGTTGTTTGATCAAGTTAGCTGGAGCAGTGGTCACAAACAGTCATGACCTAAATGTCCCCATGCATCTAGGTGGTGCAGTGGATAGAGTATTGAATCTGAAGCCAGAAAGACCTGAGTTCAAATGTGGCCTCAGATAACTTATTAGCTATGTGAACCTGGGCAAGTCACTTAACCTTGTTTTCTTCAGTTTCCTCATCTGTAAAATGAGTTGGAGAAGGATGTGGCAACTCACTCCAGTATCTTTGCCAAAAAAACAACAAATGGAATCACAGAGTCAGACACAACTGAAATGACTGAACAACAACAAATGTCCCTAATCTCCCCTACTTTACTCAGTTACTTAATCCTTCTAAGGAACAAGAAAGCCCACAGGGTCCTTTCTCTAACCTATAAAGGCTCTATGAAATGACAACTATGGCACAGTCAAAAGAATACTGGTCTAGAACTCCAGCAGCCTGAGTTCTAGGCTTTTACCTACCACTAACTATCTGTCGCCTTGGACCAATCACTCTTTGTAAAAATGAGGGGTTTAGGGGCAGCTAGGTGGCACAGTGGATAGAGTACCAGCCCTCTCAGGAGGACCTGAGTTCAAATCCAGTCTCAGATACTAGCTGTGTGACCCTGGGCAAGTCACAACCCCAATTGCTTCACCAAAAAAAAAAGTGTAAAAATGAGGGGTTTAGACTAGGTCATCTCTAAGGTCCTTTCTAGCTCTAGATTCCATGACTCTCTGACTCTTGTCTTCTGGGTCTGGATTGATTCTGGCATGTTATTTTTGGAACTTGTTTCTTCCAAGATGTGTGCTAGGCTTGGAACCCAATGTGTGCTTGTAGGAGAATATGTAGGAAACCTCTCAGCCTCACTGGACTTACAAGGAGTAGATGAATTCTTTTTAAAAGTAAAATAAGCCCTGGGCATTGTACATTAGATTCATGTGGGAGAGATGGTCCACACTCATAAGCAGAGGACTCTTTTCTTGGGGCGGGGGGGAGGTAGGGAGCATGCTGATAGGAATTTTCATTCTACCTCATCATCCTGATACAGGAACTTTTCTTTCTTCTTGTACTAATTTATACAAGTATCCCTGTAAAAGGCCCCTTGCTTTTATGCATTTTTCTCCTTCAGATAAGTCAGCAAATACATGGAATGAGACAGAGCAGTAAAGAACATCAAATTTCTGTCAAAACAGTTCATAAATATTCAGTATAGTTCTGCACCATGTAGAAAGTTATGAAGATGGCATTAAGATACCAGTAAATCTAAGGAAAAACCTATGCTAATCGAGATCTCCCATCTTATTACATTTTATTCTTTTATCACGTTATTATCCTTCAATAATATAAATGTTAACCAAAAGTATCGTCACAGATTCCGCAGCCTGCTTAGGGGGGACATCATCTTTGTGCTCGCCAACCAACCAGTGTCTCCCAGTTGACCTCAAAGCTTCATCTGTTTCAAGGGTGCTTAGTGGCACATGGATACAGCACTGGACCTAGAGTCGGGAAGACTGAGTTATGCTAGCTATGATGAAGAGGAGCAGCATCAATAGATGATGTTGTTGTTTTTATCTGCTAGATATCCAAGGCAATAGCCACCATCATGTTGCCCTCTCACCCATAAGAGTTGGCATTTATATGGCACATTAAGGTGTGCAAAGTGCTTCACAAACATTATCTAATTTGATCCTCACAAGAACCATGAAGGATGGATGTTATCATTATCTCCATTTTACAGATGAGGAAACTGAAACACAGTTTAAGTGACTTGCTCAGGTTCACACAGCTAGTGAGAGAAATGATCATAGCCATTTATTACTGGCAAGAGCCAGGCTTTTTTCTCTTTCTATTTCCTTATTCTCTAAAATTCTCCTCAATCTTGTTCAGACCCGACCCAACTTGGAAAACTAGGTTAGGGGAATTGATGGATTCTGGCCCATTGTGTTTTAGTCAGACAGGTCTGGGTAAAAGTTGATTCCCCCCTTTGTCTAGATTACCCTAGATGGGGGTCATATGGGTATAGATAAGTCTCTTTGACCAAGACTGAGTGATCAGTCAGGTCCCACAGACCCTCATTAGAATAAGCCCATCTCGGGGCAGCTAGGTGGTGCAGTGGATAGAGCACTGGCCCTGGAGTCAGGAGTACCTGAGTTCAAATCCGGCCTCAGACACTTAACACTAACTAGCTGTGTGACCCTGGGCAAGTCACTTAACCCCAATTGCCTCACTAAAAAAAAAAGAGAGAGAGAGAATAAGCCCATCTCTCATTATAATATGTATTCTCTCCTTATTTGTTAACCAATTAGAGTTGATTGTCACCCTAAGAATACTCTTCCAAGGGTTTTGTGTTGAGTGGGTTCCATGGGGGGGGTCTTTGGCATTCAGAAATGTCACTGACCTCTTTTACTAATTATCCGCTAGTATGATTAATAAAATGATTAATTTCCCAGAAACTATGTCTCTCAAACTTTTTTATAGCCATAGTAGTAAATGTCTGGAGCTGGATTATGAACTCACATATTCCTAATTCCAGGTCTAATACTCCATCCAGTATGCCATCTTGGAAGCCTCTAGGCATAGGTGATACCCAATGACCTCCTTCCCATTATATCTTGGGATTCTCAGTGAATCAGAAAGGCCAACCAGAAACAACACTCCTTTCCCCACAGAGGGATTTTATTGTCAGCACTAATATTCCAACACAAGATCTCAAAGCATTGGCATATGAAAGATTGTTTCTCCTCACAAAGCAGTTGTTAACTCCTATTCTGGATGGTAGGTGCCCATTCCAATGAGTTGGAATAAAAAAAGATTTTTGTGTGCTCATGTACCTTCTTAAAAATATCCATGCTTCTGTGTATTAATCTTTCTATGAAAAATAAATATTCATTTTAAGAAGAATAAAATGATTTCTTGCTCTTCCTGTTGAATTAAGATAGGCTTCATAATCCCCCTTTAAAAAGCATCCACTTAAGCCGTACTTCTTCGGAGCTGACTTTACAATGTTGTTGCCTCTTTGCTCATTTGTACTGGACCCCTTCGATCAAAGGAAACGTTCTGGAGTCCTGAATTCAATGAGTCACACTGTTAGTACAGTGTGTAGTTAGAAAGTATTGCTCACTCCAGGGGGGCAAGCAAAGGCTATTGACATGCTTGCTTGATGTATGAAAAGACAAATTAGTCCCCCATCCTATCTACCAGCAGGATACAATGACCCAGCATGTAAAAGTCAACTCAAACTGCTGTAGAGCATATTTACTTTTTTTTTTTTGGTCAGGGAAAATTCAGATTTACCAAATCAACTGTGCCTTGTTTGCAAATTATATCCCAGCTAAGTAAATGTGGGATAGGTTTGGGTGAAGGATGTGAGTTGTAGGTGACTGTGGGTCATGAGGGAGGGGGCTGATGGTTGTTCACTTTGTCATGGAGAAGCTTGTAGCGGGATAAAGCAAGCAGCAGAGAGTGGGGAAATGAGTAAAGAAAAACAAACGTCTCTCTGACGATGATCACTTAGTAATGCATACTTTGTTCTAGAACCCATTGCCTGTCTATGCAATTGCTGGTGTAGTTCTGATATTTCCTCAAAAATAAGGAATGAATTAAGAGGAATGACTCTAATGTTCTCCATTGGTCTCAAGGACCCTATGAGCAGCTAGGTGGTATAGTGCCTGGAGTCATGAAAACCTGACTACAAATTTGACCTCAGACACTAGCTGTGTGACCCTGGGCAAGTCACCTCACCCTGTTTGCCTCAGTTTCCTCATCTGTAAAATAAAAGAGAAGGAAATGCCAAGCAAATCCTAAACAGGGTCATGAAGATTTGGACACAACTGAAACAACCAAACAACAGCAGGAATTGGTCTCAAGTCAAGCTGAATGGGGAAGTCAAAAAATACTGTTAGTCATGGTTTATTTTTTGTTCTGTGATGCAAAGGAAATGGTTCAGAATTCCTTAAGTAACAAATGAAGCCCTATTTTTATGCCAATATGTAAAGAGACAGAATAATGTGTGCATATTATTTTCTTAAATTAAGGTCTCACACTTGCCCATTATTCCAGGGATGTAATTCGCTAGAATACTCTATTATTCAGAAGAGCAAATATTAGGAAGAAAAAAATAGCTGTAACTTTCCATTGAATATATCATAATTAAGCATAGGAGATCACACCAATAATCAATGTTAGAATGTTTTTCTAATCTGCTAGTGGTGATTTGAAGTGATAATTAAAGAAGTGGGAGGAAATGCAGTTTGATTTTCGTGGAGCTATGTTACAAATCAAATAATGAGGACGTTGGGGTAGATTGTGAGAAACAAGCCACAGCCCTGCCAAGGGCTGGAAAACCTACTCAGGTTGGTTGTAAAAGATGGCTACTGTCCTGCAGTCTGGAAAGGAGTTCAAAAAGACTTCTGGGGCAGCTAGGTAGTGCAGTGGATAAAGCACTGGCCCTGGATTCAGGAAGACCTGAGTCCAAATCCGGCCTCAGACACTTGACACTTACTAGCTGTGTGACCCTGGACAAGTCACTTAACTTCTGTCTGCCTCAGTTTCCTCATTGTTAAATTGGGGATTAATAATAGCCCCAACCTCCCAGGACTGTTGTGAGGATAAAATGAGATAATAATTGTAAAACGCTTTGGAAATTTTAACCGTTGTTTGCTTCAGTTTCCTCATGTATAAAATGAGATAGTAATAGCACCTACCTCCTAAGTTTGTTGCAAGGATCAAATGAGATAATAATTGTAATGCACTTAACCCAATGCCTGGCACATAGTAGGCACCATATAAATGTTAGCTATTATTAATATTCCATTGTGCTTCTATTAGAGGTTCTAGAACATAAAGCTAAAACTATGGTGGGGTCCCAGTATGTCAAAATGTCCAATATCACCCTCTTAGGGTGTGTTTTTTCTGCCCTTGCCCCAAGTAGCTTCATATGAATCCACTGCCAATCATTTGGCCCCACCCTTGGTAATACCAGACTCATATCAGGATGTGTTGCCTCCCCCGGAAGCAAACTGGCCCCATTTCCCCATCTTTTCCCACCTGTCTCACATCACCAACCCCTACCAGTCCTTCATATGAGAACCTCACATTGTTCTGAGGTGTACTTCTCAGCCTATTAGTGGAGATAACCCAGGTGAGGCCCTCCCCAGCCCTCCACCCTCACTCTCCCTTCCCTCATCCTAGGCACAAAACTCCTAGTTATGGCTCTGTTAGTACAAAGCAGCCATTTCTACTCTTACTTATCATGTCCTAATGGAGAATGGCATAGAGTTAAAAGGCAGGAGACCTGCATTACCATCTGCCTTGCCCAACTCGCAGAGTACATATGAGTATAGAATGAAATCATGGCCTAGTGAAAAGAGCATAAGCTTCCAGAATAGGAGACCTGGGTGTTTAGTCCTTGTTCTTATATTAGCATTATTTAAAATTATATAATTAGGGGGCAGCTAGGTGGTGCAGTGGATAAAGCACTGGCCCTGGATTCAGGAGGACCTGAGTTCAAATCCAGCCTCAGACACTTGACACTTACTAGCTGTGTGACCCTGGGCAAGTCACTTAACCCCAATTGCTTCACCAAAAAAAAAAAATCAATATTTTTAGGTGAGTCTAGCAGAGCTGTAACCAGGAATTCCTGCAAAATTTGAAAAGGAGTGGACATCAGGATGCAAGAGAGTCAAGCTGCTTGGGGAAGAGGGAAAAGGGGGCGGGGAGCTCCTCCCCTAGGAAATCTGGCCAGAACCCAAAATTTGGGTGAGGGGTGAGCCCCAGAAAAGAGTTTCCATGGCAATATACCCCAAAAATAATGGCTCACAGAGACTCCCACCACACAGCAAGGAGCTGGAATAGCAGTTACAGTGAAGAAGAAGGCAAGGGGCTTCATGAGGCCAGGATAGAAGCATGTTATGAGCAAAGGCTAGACAGCATTTTTCTTGCTTGTACCAGAGAAAAGGAGGGGAGTCCAGGGGAATTACAGGCTCTTTCCCCTGCTTCCTTAAAGAGACCTTTGCTTCAGTTGCTACTGTTCCAACAGCATCCATTGTGGGACTGATTCCAAAGTTGTGTGTTCGCTCCTTAAGTCTGGTATTCTGTCTCTACCGCAGAACTCATTACCAGTATTTCATTTGGCACTGGGCCCATTTCTTGGCCTCTTTTCTCTTCTTTATGTTCAGGAAGGCAATAGTTAAGCATTCTGTTGGGCGCAGAGGAAAGAGCAGCTGGACTGCCTCCTTTCTTCATTCTTTGGAAATCCGTGCACCAAAAAAGAAAGGCTTGGAGGCATGAATAGCTCAGACACCTCTCCTTCAAACTGCACGGCCTACCAAAACAGAATAAATTTACACTATCCGGAAGGTGTGCTTTCTGGAACCCAACAACTTCCCCTATTCCTTCTCTAAAGTGACAACATACCCTAAACATTCCACTCTGAAGTTAAGAGTGATGTACTTTTTATCAACACATTTCTTGGCTGTCGATTACCCAGAATGTAACCACAAAGAAGGTGCTAGTGCCTGAGTCTCATTGATATTTCTTTTCAGCTATATCAATATTTTAGTTTCATCTTAAGGTTTAGGGTCCTTGAGATCCCAAAAGGATCTTTAGTGCCCCTCTGCCTTGTGCTATAACTAGACTCTAAGTTCCATGAGAGTAAACACTTAGTCGTATGATAATTTTATGCATCCCTCAGCATCTAGAGGGCTCAGCATACAGAAGAAATTCAGAAATTATTTGTTGAATGACATGATTTGAGTTTCTTGAAATATGGCACATTTTGGACTCGGTTTCCAGTGTTTCCATTTAGCAATGAATAGAGAGTCATCATGAGGACTCAGGTATGTGGGGTTTGTAGATGCAGACAAAAGTCAAGAATAAGTGGCTATACAACTAGAGGAAGATTGACAGCATCCAAACACTGTGTGGTCTTGATTCAGGCAAGGCAATAACTATTAAGGATTCCAAATCCCAAAATGTTGCCAGATTATCCTTTTAAGGGCACTCCCTTGTACTATAATTATAATCAATTCAGTATAGCTGAAGCTGTATTGGCCCAGTATCAGGTGCATGAAACTACAACTACAATGATGTAGCAAGGTGTACAAGGAATTTTGGCACTGGCTACTTGAAGTACAGCTGCTTGGACAGCTAAGTGGCCCAGTGGATGGAGCATTGGGCCTAGAAGAAGATCTGAGTTCAAATCCAGCTTCAGGTAATTACTAGCAGTTTGACCTTGGGCAAGTCACTTAACCCTGTTTGCCTCAGTTTTCTTATCTGTAAATGAGCAGGAGAAGGAAATGGCAAAGCACTCCAATTGTCCTTGCCAAGAATACCACAAATGGGGTAATGAAGAGTGGAATGCAACTGTACAACAGCAACTTCAACTACCTTGTACATAATAGGTAGTTAAGAGATATCCCTGAATTTAATTGGGAGGCATCCTGGTGCAGAGTATGGAGGGGTAGATCTAGAGTCAGTGGGCAAAAGTTCAAATCTTGACTCCATTGCTTACTATTTGTGTGACTTCAGACAAGTCTCTTGCCTCTACACCTCCTTTTCCTCATTTTTAAAATAAGAGAGAGGGTTGGACTAGATGAAAGAATTTTCTCCAAATAATCATATTGGACACTAGTGTTGTTGAATGAATGAGCTTTCACTGGAACCCCATCTCTGGGGAAATGTAGCCTTACTTTGATTGGGTCCCTGACCCTCATTCTTTCTAGGATTATAGAATCACAGATTTAGAGCAGGAAAGCTGCGTGGATACCCTAAAGTCTAACCCCCTCATTTCATATATGCAGTAAGTGAGGCCAAGACAGGGTAACTGACTTACTCGGCATCACACAGGGTGTTTAAAAAAAAATAGCAGAACTGAATTGAGAATTGTGTGAGTCTGGGATCAAAGAACTAAAATTTCTTTTCATAGTTCTGACACTTAGTGGCTAAAAGACCTTCATGCATCTGTGTGAGCCTCAATTTTCTCATTTGTAAAATGGGAATACAAATACTTCCACTATTCGTTTTGTAAGGTTTTTGCAAAGAGAAATCATTTTGTAAGCCTTCAAGTGTTATATATGCATGGATTGTAATTTGAATGACTATACAGGGTTCTGGACACAGGAGAATAAAGTTCCTTTGCAAAGATCTACTTATCAAGATATCTTTGTTTAAGCCTGAAGTGGAGGAAGGAGAATGAAAACAAATCCTTGAGCTGGTCATATTACCAAGGGATAGAGACCAGTGGTGAGAATTGTGGTAGATGAGGAATCAGGAAAGACCTGGGTTCAAATTTCACCTCTGGGGAACTTATTAACTAGATGACCAAGCAAATCATTTAATACTCTCTGAGCCTCAGTTTCCTCATCTGTAATATAAGTATCATAATGACTGTGGTACATCGTGGAGTTATTGTGAGGATCAAAGGAGACTCTATGTGTGTCTGTGTGTGAACTTCTTGAGTCTAAAAGTGGTCTGTAACTGTCATCTGTTATTTATGAGTAACATCTTGAAATGTTGAACAAAGAGGAGTGGGACATGGCATAGTAAAAAGATTCCCTTTGGAATCACAAGACCTGGATTCAAATCCCTGTTATCCCTGTTGATAAAACTATGAAGTTTACTACCTAGATGAACTTAAAAAGTCACTTAACTTTCATGAGACTCAGTTTCCTTAAATGTAAAATGAGTTGGTTAGGCTAGGGGGAAGGGAAAGGAATATATAGTACTTGCTAGGTGCTTTACAATTATTAACTTACTTGATCCTCACAACAACCCTGCAAGGTAGGTGCTATTATTATCCTCTTTTTACAGTTGAGGAAATTGAGGCAAACACAAGTTTAGTGTCTATCCCAGGATTACAAAGCTGATCAATGTCTGCAGCTGGATTTGAACTCAGATCTTCTGATCCCAAAACCCAGCACTCCAATTGCCTTCACTATCTAAGCTGCCTGAATGGCACCTGTGGCCATTTCAGGTCTAAGTCTATGATACTATGACTTAAGTCACCAATATTTGAGTTTGAATCCTGGATCTATCACTTAATAGTTGACTGACCTTGGGCACATCATTTTCTATCTCTGACCCTCATTATCTTCATTTGGAGGATGAAATGGGGATAATAACTCTTATAATACCTGCCTCTTAGGGTTGTTGTGAAGCTTGTAGGAAAAAAAGTAGGTCAAGTACTTTTCAAATCCTAAAATGCTAAATAAACATCAGATTTTACTATTCTGAGATCCCATGCATATTCACCACCTTCCTGGGGTGAAGCAGGACTTCTCACACAGATTGTATGCCTGTAGTATAAGTTGGATTCAGTGATGCTCCTAATAGGAATGCAAGTGTAGATAAAGTCTATCTACATAGAATTCTGTTCACTGTGAAAATGATTGTGGATGCTGGAAAATTTTTTACTTATATTATCACTAAACCTTATGGGTAAAATAATCACCCCTTCTCTGAATCTTCCCATCAAACATAGCAATATATCTATTTTTTACACTGGCCATTTCAGTAGTAGAAAAACTAAATCCAATGATGCTGAGGTACACACAACTAGGGTAACAAAATAAGGCCCCTCTCTCCAAGACCTGAGCCCCATTGTCTTGAATTTGATTTCTTCCCCCTCCAATACCCCCCCCACCAGTTAGTGACTTTTGTTGAAGCTAAATGAGGTAATGAACAAAGCAATGGACTTGCAATCTAGAATACCTGAGTTTGAATCCCGACACTAACTAGCTACATGAGCCTGAGCAAGTCACTTAATCTCTCCCATAAAACCTCAGGTTCATTGTAAAATGGGTGTACTGAAAGCACCTCCCTTACAAGGTTATTGTAATGGTCAAATGAGATATCATATGAAAATGCTTTGTAAGCCTTGAAGTGCTGTGTAAATGTTAGTTATTAACATCATTATTGTCATTGCCACTTGGCTAGAATACTTGTGACTACTTTCTTCCTTGGGGCAGGTAGGTGGCACAGTGGATAAAGTACTGGATCTGGAGTCAGGAAAACTCATTTCTCTGAATTAAAATCTGGCCTCAGACACTTACTAGCTGTGTGACCCTGGGCAAGTCACTTAACCCTATTTGCGTCAGTTTCCTCACCTGTAAAATGAGCTGGAGAAGGAAATGGCAAGCAACTCCAGTATCTCTGCCAAAAAAACCCAACAACAACAACAACAACAACAACAAACCAGATGGGTTTACAAAGAGTCAGCCTCTAGGGAAACAAGTAAATAACAAAAACCAAGAATAACCCCATGTCAGGCAGTCAGTCATTTAAAAGCATTTACTATGCACCAAGACCTGTGCTACAAAGAAAACCTCAAGGAGCTTACATTTTAATGGAGGAGTTAGCATACAAATGACTAGGTCTCCATAAAGACCTTCATAGTGGGTCTCCTGCTGAATACAGGGTCCATGAAGGCAGTCTGAGAGGGGAAGGCTTAAGAAGCTGAGGGACCAAGAAAGGTCAATGTGACTCTTTAATAATCAGGAACCCTGGGAAATCTACAGTATTTTCAACTCCGATGTTGTCAGCTTATCACAATCTGTGGTCTGTGCTGAAAGGCGTGCTGCAGTATTAAATAAAAGATAGAGTTTGAGGAAACTGACAGAAATAGTTTATTAAAAGTATTACAATTTGCCTCCATGCAAGATGAGAGCGACTTTCTCATATTCGCTAATCCCCAAACAAAATAACCATCAAGAAATATTAAAATACACATTTTATTAGTTTCATTTAATTTCTTAATTGCTCAAATTCAGTTTACCAATTTATTGCTGTGTGAAACGCTTAGAGGCAATGCGTACATTAAAGGGATTATTTACATGTAATCCCTCCCTCCCAGAGGAGAGGAACTGATCACTTATGAATCCTGATTTAGACTCTGTAACAATACCAGATGAATGAAATAGTTATTGTAAAATGATATAGTCAGTAGACAAATAATATCATGGCACAGTGTCGTTTAATAGTCACGACAATGTGCCTCCTTTTTGGCAAGAGGTACATAAGCCTCTTTCGGGAAGTGCTGGTAACCAAACCAAAATCGGCTTCTCATTTCTTTGGCCGTCCTGCTCTTAATTGACAGATGTTGGAGATGTGTTGCCTGTTAAGATTTTAATCAAACAGTGTCTGGAAGTAGATGCGATGATCTTACCAGGACTGGGAGTCCCAGGCAATACGGTTTCCAGTGATATGCTTCCGGATACATTTGTAACAGCTTGCCTGTTACCAAAGGGCCAAATTTAAATTTGGAGGGATGACAAAGGAAAGAAAGGTCACGGAGTCGGAGAACGCAGAACTGGCGGGGCCCTTAGAGATCACCCAACCCGACCCATTCATAGACACTTACTACCTGTGTGACTCTGTGTGCATAACACAGAGTCACACAGGTAGTAAGTGTCAGAGCTAAGATTTGACCCTACATTCTCTTCATTCTCAATCCAAGGATCCTTCTGGTACACCTGATAGTCTCATGGTAGATGCGATTAAGTAACTTGTGAAAAGTTGTAAAGAGCGGCAGTTTCCATGGCCTCTGTTAACGGATCTACTAACTATTAAGCTACTCAGTACAGGAAAAGTCCATTAGGGAGCCAGAAAACAGCTTTTTCTTGTCCCGTTGCTGATGCCTCTCTCTTTTTTTGTAGTACCTGTAACCCCAGTGCATTTCATTGGCAGCATTATTGTTTTACTTGAAAGAAGATGAGAGATACAAGATGGGGGTGGGGGGAAGGTGCTGAAATTAGCCCAATCCTATTGTCTCCTTTTACAGCCCATAATCCTAACTGGGGCCACCTCTGACGTTGGTGAAGCATGTAGGATTTCAGCTGGAGTCTGACTTCTCTGGCATTCTTATATTCATTGCTCTGCCTTGGTAGGCAGCCTAACCACATACAAAATAAAACATTTTTTTTAAAAAGCTACCCTCAAGGAGATTTGTACCATCTATTTTATTAGATTGAAGTCAGAACAAGCTGATACCAGCAGGAAAAAAAAAACAACAACTCACTGGCTTAGACCCAAGCTGACCTTTTTCATGTGGAAAATTCTCCATGTGATTACAGAGCTAATGAGTAATATTTAATGAAAACATTATGTCTTCTCATATATTCCTAAACAGCACTTTTTTTACATTTAAATTTACATAGAAATCAGCCCTTTGTACTGCCTACATGTCTAAAAATGCATTCAAGAAAGCTGAAATAAACCAGGGCCATATCTATGTTAATCCTGTTCTCCTCACTGAAAACTGAACAGTCTAGTCAATTATCCAGATCTCTACAACCCCAAACATTCAAATCTTTGTTGCCACTAATCTAGTTTTAAAAGCCAAAGGTTTTTAGTAGGACTTTTCCCCCATGTTTTAAACAGGGCTAAATATTTGCCACATAAGTGTAGAAACACCCCAATTTTCTTTCAGATTCAGTGATGCTTCCATAACCCACGCCTGGGCCTAATGAAGACTGGATCTAGGCTGACCGCCATCTTGGACTGAGCCAGATTTGCATTTCTATTTAGTGCCTAACTTAATAGTGTCCCAGAGTTGAAAATGAAAAAGCAAGTAACCCTTCTCTTTCCCTTCTTTTCCCTCCTCTCCCACCATTTCTTTTGTCCCCCCCCCCCCACCAGGTGGAACTGACAGGCAGCAGTGTGTTTGACTATGTTCACCCAGGAGACCATGTGGAAATGGCAGAGCAGCTGGGCATGAAGCTTCCGCCCGGGCGAGGCCTCCTCTCACAGGGGACAGCAGAGGATGGAGCCAGCTCAGCGTCTTCATCTTCTCAGTCTGAGACCCCTGAGCCAGGTGGGAATTGCAATCACAATGAGTGGGTTGGCGGGCAGGACCTTTACCAAATGATTGAGCTCAAGTTGCTGGTGTGAAGAGACTATAAATAGGTCTAATGGTATTTAACAATGCTGTGCAAGGCTTTCAGTTCCATGCAGTAATTAAATCAGGAAGAGATTGGAAAATAAAGAGACATTTTAATAAGTATAATAGCAAGTATCTAATTTTGGTGGAACAATACATACAAAAGGCATTAGTTTCTTTAGTTTTTCTTTCAGATGACTGAAAAAGGTTCTGATTTAGAATACCCTCTTCTTGGATTGTTACAGTGGCTAAATGCAATGTACTTATTTATTATTCAGCAAAATCTATGAATAGGTTTCTGTAGAATGAAAAGTACTGGGCACATGAAGAATTCTTGGTTCCTTTTTTTTTTTTTTTTAGCATCAGAAGGTACTTGAAAGATGTGAACAGATAAATTAAGGCTAAAAAGAAAACAGTAATGGCTACATTTTAAACTGCCTTTCCACCCTCAGTATTTAATTAGATCAATTGTATAGAGGAATGAACAGAGGTGACATTCCTCATTGGGATTCCTTCCAGGCCTCTTATAGACTTTGCATTCAGAATGTTCCCATTTTCATTGTGTTGTACTGATGATAATTTAAGTATTAGGGGAAAATCCATTTATAAATTAAACAAAATGACTTGATATCCATCAGTCCCCTAGTTCATCAAGCTGTTCAAACACGGGGAAGATTGGCTGGTCGGCCTGGGTCTTCCGAGAGCTCTGGTAATTAGATCTGCGAAGGATTTATTCTTTGCTGATTGGGGCTTTAAATTAATTGAAGTTCCACATTTGTGGTTTTGTCCTTTTTGTACTTTTTTAGAGGAGATATTTCATATTCTTGTGTGGTGGAGTGCTTGGCCAAGCAGCAGTGGTTTAAATGTTAATTTTTCTCATGAGAAGTTTAAGATTTTTAATGAATCAAGGCCTGATTTGAAGTGCAAAGTTTTATTTGCTTACTTGGGAAATTATTTTTGTACTCTTTAAAGATGTTTGTACTGTACTTGATCTGTTGTTTTAAAACAGATTCATAAGGCAAAAAAATATTTTATTAGGAGAGAAAAATGGAGAAACAAATCTCAGGGTTAATATTGGAGCCCTTGAGCTGATAAAGAAAGAAAATAATTCTTTCCAGGCCCCTTCAGGAAGATACTGACTGCATCTAGCTTTTACACAGTAGGTTTCCTTACAAAATAAGAAAGAAGGAAAAAGAAGACTATTACCTTTGGGAATTATTGAACCAGCCCCTATTCCCTAATAATAGAAAGGGACAGAAGTAGACTCTGGCCTCTACAGATGTTGTTATTCTAGACTGGCCACAGCTTAGTGGTGTGGAAGGTTTATAATTTATAAACCCCTGGACACAGACCTAAGGAAACCAATTGTTTGCTAGTCCTTTTCCTTCAATACCCTTCCTCCTAGAAGCAACCTCTGTCACAAGGTAGGTTGAAGAACTCATTGCACATTTCAACTAAAATGTTTCTGGTCCTAAATTATAGTGAATACCAAAACAGGTCCAGATTTGATCATGAAGCCACTATGAAATCCCACACCTCCTATGAAGTATCCATACAGACAAAATTATTTCTGTCAAATTCTTAGTGTGCTCCTCTTTCTTCTCCCATCTTTTATTACCTTCCACCGATAGCCCTAGAACTTTGTGAATCCTTCTCTCTTTCAAAGTTGAATGCTGATCTTTTTCACATGGAAGACTCACTGCCTGAAAAAGGCAGCCATTTTTCCTGAGTTTCCCCTACTCTCCTTATCCGTCTCCTCAAGAGCTTCCCATGCTTCCCAGTAGGGGTAAAAAGCACAAGTGTCATTACCAAATAACAGCTTTCACTATTGACATGGTAGCCCCAATAAGAAGAGTTTCTCCCCTCCTTGAATGTGATTCAGGAGTCCTTTGGATGAATGTTATACTTTCTTTGTGTTCAAAATCCTTGGTTTGGGCCATTTCAGACCTTCAGTTCCTAATAACACTGAGATTGACTGCTCAAGTACTGAAAAGCTGCTGAAGGTGCTACCTTTAACCAAATATCTTCACTAATGCAGATGATCCCTCTAAGGGAATTAGTTAAAAAGTTAGTGTCAGGCACTACATCCCAAAGCTGCTTATGTTTCTTAAAAGCTGAAGGAATTTTAACTAGATTTTCTGAATCTTAATAACGTGGAAGAGTGTTTATGTTCATAGCGACATAATCTTTTAAACTATGTTAAGACACAGATTTTTTTAAAAATAGCAGTGTAATTTGGGGGAAAAGGTCTACAAATATATGAGTATTATGAAAATGAAGAGGCTAGTAGGTGTGGAATATTTCAGAAGCCTTGTGATGTGTTCAGTGTAGCATTACTAAATGACTGAAATCTAAATAACATTTGGCATTATAATAAAAGGAAATAAGGGACTAAACTAGCGTAAGAGGCAATGATACTGGGCTGTAATAAGAATTCTATTGCTTTGAGCAGCCAGTCCTTTGATTGTCTTGTCTTAAATCAGTCTGAAGATAATGAAAGGAAATAATAAAAGGAAAGATCTTGACTGTACAGCCAACCCAAACATACACTTTGTATGTGTGCATGTGTCTTTCTTGATAGTTGAGTAAATATGATCTTTCTTTTAATATTCAGCCCTTAGATCCTAAAGAAACTCTTAGGGCATGTGAAAAGGAAATAGATTGCCTGGGTTTATAAAAAATTATCAAGTTAAAGATTATCCCCCCCCCCCCCACCCCTTTAAAGGTTGATTTGACCATTTTGGAGAATGTTTTCCTTAACCTGCAGGTTCCCATGATATTGTCGAGCTCAGAATCTCTGGACCATACAGACTGAATGCTTAATTTACTCTCCATAGATCTTCTTATATCTTTTCATTCCTTTTAATGGTTCCACAGTCTTGGGATTATGATTGCCATGCTTTTCTTTTAATAAATTCAGTATAGCTACTGTTACGTGCTCGATAAATGGAAAACCAGCTGTTTCCAAGGAATGTTAGAGAAATTTAGAAATGTCTTCCAGTTTTCAAACCAAAGGGCCCTATTTCTGAGGTTAGGTCACAGAATGACCGTGGTGGTCAATTGTCCTTTTTATTTTTTTTATTTTTAACGAGAATGTTTCCTTCTCTGTTGTGAAAGCTGTTTTTAGCTTCCTGGTAATAAGCTCCTAACTGGAGGTCTACCGTCAGGAATAACATATCCCAGCCCTGCTTTAGAGTGAATTGAGCCAGGACGAGGGTCCTTGCAGCTTATTGAATGGGTGAGAGCTCATAGAGGGAGAAATCAATACTACACCAGGATTTAGACAACTTAGCAAAATGTATGAGACAGTACTTTGGGTGAAGAATAACTACAACAACAAATTTAACCCATTGATTCACTGAGATACTGGCTGTAAGGTTTCCTTTAAAAGTTTGAACTGGAAGCTGGACTGCTGTGGGGTGAGAAGGAACAAGTTGAGATAGTCATTTGCTGTGTGATTTTGTGTGCGTGCATGCGTGTGTGTGTGTGTGTGTGTGTGTGTGTGTGTGTGTGTGTTCCATTTAAAGGTGCCTAAATGACTAAGCTCAATACACATCTTCATTATCAAAAGGGAATCTCTGAGGCCTTTCCACAGATGCTTATGCCTTTGAGATTAAGGAAGTCTGATCAGATCCTACTCTAACTGGAAAGAACAGAAGCAGCTCATTTTTGCAAACCTTCATGTTCATCTCTCCAAGGAGTTCATTAGAAGGTTCCCCAATAGATGATGGAATAACATGTACAAATGGCAGACAAGGAAACAATAAGGAGTTTCAGCATTCATCTGGAAACTGGCTTGATGCTTTGTTCCAAAAGCCACACGGATGGGAGATACCTGGACTTTGACAGTTGAATTATTTACTGCCTAGTGTAGTTTTCTGAAATAGCTCCAGTTTCCTATCAATGAGCTGAATTTAGAAGTCAGGCAAGGGAAACCATTTTACTAACCCAGCATCCAACCCCAGTCCCAAGACAGTGTGACTGTATCTACAGCACTTTCTGCTGTACTGCAAATGTCAAACAGAAGGTATAATGGATTTAATATTAGTGCTGGCCAAGGTGTTGAGGGAGCTGTTAATAATGTCACTCCAGTTATTGATCTGAAGCCTTTAAAAATCAAAGAAAAGTGAGAGATCCCCTACTGGGGAAAAGGCACAACAGTGACTGGTTTTTATTGCCAATATATTTCTACATATAGAGTACTGACTTTCTGGAATTATGTGATCATCATTAATCTCTGTGAGATTTTTTTGGAGTCATTATGTGGTAAGATAATATCGGGGTGGGGGGGTGGGAGGACCCGAGAGGGAGGGGAGGATTTATACTCATGCTAATGTTACAAGGCTGGGGCCTGCTTCTTCAATGCGATAAAGAGAGAGCTTTGTGAAAGGATAGCAGGATGCTTCTGACATCCTAAAGTATTCAAATGGAAAGGAAGGGTATTCGATCTCAGGTTATTCCTAATGACAGTGATGGGCTGGCAGGATTTCAAAGTTCTCTGAGTCAATTCCCCACCTGAAACATTCTTCCTCAATCACATAGTCACTTGGTTGAGCCAGATTCCACCTCCACTTTACTTCAACTCCCACTACCAAATCATGTAGTGACTGCTTTAAAATCAGAATGGATTTTGTGCTTACAATTAGTGCACCTTTTCAGGAGCCTGTCTAATCCTTCAATCTGCGTGGCAGTGTGTATGCTATGAAATCCCCGCTTTCCATAGTCCCTAACTAATAAATGAAATTAAAATGTATAATTTATGTTGAATGTTTATCAAACTGTAAACACACATTTAATTCCCTTCCATATTCATACAACATAAGCAAAGATAAATCCATCAGATAACTTACCACGGTTATCTCTGATGGATTGAATGTGAAATTTGTCTCTACTATAACTAGAACAAAAAGCCAGGAGGGTTACATGTCACCATAAGCCAGTCTTATTTTGGTTAATAACATCTGCATGTATAAATGCTGAACATACCTTACAGAAAATAGTTCAACAACTAGATTGGTTTCATTGTAACCAATGAAAGTTATAAGGTAATTTAAAGGTGGTGCATTTTGGCAATGTTCTCATTAAAGGGGGAGGGGGGGGAAGTCCTGAGGGTAGTGTATGTACCTTAATTATTGTTCATCTTTAGAAATAAAATATGTTTCTAATACATTTCTCCCTGTTTCATTACAAAATCTATTTGATGTTGCTCTGAGAAAACGATGAATAAATTCAAAAAAGCAAATTAGTATTAGTATAGGCTTTCTGTTCTAAAGTGAATACATTTAGCTCTAAAGGTGAACATGAGCAATGCCTGTTTTCCCTTCTATAGGAACATCCCTCAGATGGTAGTCACAGCCCTTTGATATGATAGCAAAAATGTCAATCTCATTTTCCACAGAACCCTCAGCAGAGCTACAAGATGTCTTCTAGAAGGAGAACTAGGTGGCCAGACTTTCATTCTTACTGTATCTAAGTATAGTTACTAGAAATGCCAATCAATTAACCAATCAATAAACATAAATGTTAAGCGCCTACTATGTGCCAGGCATTGTGCCAGTACTGGAGATACAAAAAGAGGCAAAAGACAGCCCCTGTCCTCATAGAGCTTACAATTTAATGGTACATATCAATCAGGTATTTATCACCTGCATTTTAGCCATGTCCCCCATGATCTACATATGTGCTTATCACTCAGGGTTAGATAATGGTCAAAATACCTCTAGGAGTTCTTTCTGGAGAAATCAGTCAAAAGGCCAATTCTCTCCTAGGCTGGTCTTTGGGTCTAGCCACTGTACCCCGTAACTGCAGGCCCAAGCCACCCTCCCCAGCTCTTTGGACCTTGCTCTCTACCATTTCAAAACAGAAAGAACTTTCCAGTGAAGTTGCTCAATGTAGAAGAAAAGCAGCCCCTCTTTCCCTCCCAGGAATCAAACTCTGTAGTGTTTCTCTGTCTTTCCCTCCCTGATTCTTCTCCTAGTAGTCAGTACTCCCACTTTGCAGTTCAAAAAGTGTAGTCCTTATGCAAGTGAATGTGGTGATATCATGGAAGTGTGGCAAATAACCCACAGAATAACTGGAGGAGAGACCTTTCTTATCAAAATAAACAAGACATTAAATTATAAGGGCCAATTTTTCTAAGCCTACAATAATGATAATAGAAAATCAATATTATTTTTAAACCCATTATTTTGAGGCAGCTATTTTCTAGCTCTCTGGATCATAATTCTGCTGTTTCCTTACCTGTGGTGATGAGGGGAACTTTTTTTTAACGTTTCTATAAAATAAAGCTCAAGCTAAGTTTCTAACAGGCAACCTATTTTTTCTCTGCATTTCAACAAAACATGACCAAGTTGGATGCTTGATAATTACAATTTATAGGTTCAATTTATAAAGCTCTTACCTTGAACAAAGAACACAAGTCATTTGTTCTTAATACATACCACTACACGGAAATCTCTCTCCTGTCAAAATTATACCATTCTGGATTCTTCATCTGCACTAAACAGTAGACTTACAAAGGATAAGTTACCTGGCATTGACTAAGCCTTGCAGGGTGCATAGATCAGAAGAGGCAAAATTGGTCGAAAACCATTTCCACCCCTAGTGAGCAATTTACTCACGATTGCACTGGGGAAAATGCTGGAAATATTGCTTCTGTGCAAAGTTTGCAACGTTCACTTGTCAGTGTTTTGCCAAGCAAATCTTCTGTGAGCCTTGTTCTTTTGAAACAAAGCTGTTCCTGGGGATGCTGTGATAATAGTTGGCATTAATAGAGCACTTCATGTATCCAGAGCACAGCAACTGGTAATTACAGGAGTTAATTCACACTCTCTACCTCTGAGGGAGGTCAGTGCTGTTATCCCTGTCTTACAGTCTGGCAGAATGAATCACAGATCGTGCAAGTGGTCACCCAAGGCCACCTAAGACTGTTGCTGAGCCAAGATTAGAACAGAGCCTTTAATGGTTCAGGGCTGAGCTGGAAGAGAGGAGAATCCAGGCCTGATGAGCAGGAGAGGGAGTAAGGGACCTTGGGAGAAAAGTAACCAGCAGGTTCTCTGGTATAGAGAAGGCTCCTGATGTCCAAAGAGAACCTTCTTCTCTGATCAAAAACCACTATGGATACAGGGTTGGAATTAAAAAAAAATAAATTCATGCTTTCATTGGTTTTTGAGAACTCTCAGATGAGGAAACTCAATCTACTCATGCTGATTAGCACCTCCTGTATGTGGTATGCTTCTACATAGTCGTTAACATGCTATCTTTCTTTGTATTCCCAGCACTTAGCACAATACCTACATAGAGTAGGTTCTTAATAATTACTTGTTTTTGTTTTTTTGTTTGTTTTTTGGGGGGTTTTGAGAGGCAATGGGGGTTAAGTGACTTGCCCAGGGTCACACAGCTAGTAAGTGTTAAGTGGCTGAGGCCGGATTTGAACTCAGGTCCTCCTGAATCCAGGGTCGGTGCTTTATCCACTGCGCCACCTAGCTGCCCCCCATAATTACTTATTTTAAAAGACAGGAGGGGGCAGCTAGGTGGCGCAGTGGATAAAGCACCGACCCTGGATTCAGGAGGACCTGAGTTCAAATCCGGCCTCAGCCACTTAACACTTACTAGCTGTGTGACCCTGGGCAAGTCACTTAACCCCCATTGCCCCGCAAAAAAAAAAAAAAAAAAAAAAAAGACAGGGACTTAGTGTTGCCTGGACAAAGCACTAAAAAACTAAGTGACTTGCTCAGACTAACATAGTCAACATGTCTCAGTCAGAACTTGAACTCAGGCCTTCCTTATTTGGAGGCTTGTTCTTTTTTTTTTAGGCAATGGGGGTTAAGTGACTTGCCCAGGGTCACACAGCTAGTAAGTGTCAAGTGTCTGAGGCTGGATTTGAACTCAGGGCTGGTGCTTTAACCACTGCACCATCTAGCTGCCCCCTGGAGGCTTGTTCTTGATGGTGCTCTAAGAAAATGATGATAAAATTCAAAAAAGCAAATTGCTGTTCGTATAGGCTTTCTGTTCTAAAGGGTATTTATTTGGTTTAAAAGGTGAACATGAGCAATGTCTACTTTCCTTTATATAGGAACGTCCTTTGGATAATAGTCATAATCCTTTTATATAACATTTTTTAAGAAAAATGAGAACACTTCCAAAATGGGCCATCTTCATATTACCTTGCAACTCTCATTTTCTTCATCACTGTAGAGGACAATACATCCATGCCTTCCCATACTGTGACTTTTGCCCATGTCATCCCAAAGACCTTCCATAGAGGATAAATGCAACATGTTGGAGACCATCCTCAAATGATTTTTCTATTTCATGGGTACTCGCCATTACATAGTAATCAGAGTTTTCCATTCCACATGTGCTTTGAAGCTTATAAAGCTACTTCTTCAGAAAAAACAAAAAACTAGTGACATGGATAGTTCCAACATTACTATTTGAGAGGTAACATTGGACTCCATCAGTTTGTCCTTCTGCAGTCAACTTCTCTAGTATCGGGACATGGATCACTCTAAGAAAGAGGAAATAACTGTAGTTCACCAGGGAATCACTACATTTTCCATCCCCTAAGACCTGATGCCAAAAACCTACTTGACAAACTTCTGTTGCCCAGTTTCAGTGACCTGGATCCATGATCTGGCATTGAGAGGACATGGCATTAGAACTGGGTTCAACCCAATGTGATGGTACATGTTTGTAATCCCTGCTACCTGGGAGGCTGAGATTAGCAGATCACTTGATCTCAGGAGTTCTGTGCTACAGTGGATTAAGCTGATTGGGAGTCCTCACTAAACCTGGCCAAGTCAAAATGATGAGCCACTGGGAGCAACTCCTATGCCAATCATTACTTTATCTTTGTTTCTTTCTTTCTTTCTTTCTTGTAGGGCAGTGAGGGTTAAGTGACTTGCCCAGGGTTACACAGCTAGTGTCAAGTTTCTGAGGCTGGATTTGAACTCAGGTCCTCCTGAATCCAAGGCCAGTGCTTTATCCACTTCACCACCTAGCTGCCCCTATGCCAATCATTATTGAAATAAGGTCATTGAGTGGCTGCTGTTCTTCCAGCCTAGGTAAATTGAAAGACCCTATCTCCAAAAAGAAAAAAATCTGCTTCAGACACTTACTAGCTTTGTGACTTTGGGCAAGTCTATTAATTTCTCCATGCCTCAGTAAGTATCTAGGGCAGCATTTGAACTCAGATCTTCCAGATTCTTCAGTCTAGGTCTCTATCCTCTGTGCCACATAGTTAATTAAAGAGCAGTTGGGCTTAATGGTCTCCTGAGTTCCCTTGCAGCTTTAAATCTACTATGTTGTAACTAGAGATATCCTTCTACCTCCTTTCTTCCCCACATAGCCTTTCCTTTTTACCTCATTTTCTGTGCAGTAGCATCTGAACAGATAGAGGATGGGCAAAACTCATCCCAAAGCCAGGACTTCCACTTCTGTCTGTGTGCATGGACAGACCCAACCAAAATATTATCTTTATGCCCTTTCTCCCATTTCTCACATTGTACACTGGGAAATTCCATGATTTCTTGCAGCCTTCTGCCTTTTCTCACCATGGATCCAGGTCACTGAAACTGGTGAAGGAAAAATGAAGAGCAGCAGAAGTTTCTCGGGTATGATTTAGGCATCAGGTCTTGGGAGATGGAGAATATTCACTGGAGAATTATAGTTATTCCCTCCTTCTTCACAGAGTGATCAATGTCCCAAAACTAGAGGAGTTAACAAGAGCCTAGGGCAAGGTGATGGAGAGAGCAAGGTAAACTATGGAACAGACGGGCTATAATGCTCCTCATTTTCCAAAAGATGGAATGATTCTTTCTCTTTCCCTAGCAAGCAGCTAGGTGGTACAGAGAACCTGTTGTGGAGTCAGGAAAAATTGTTGTTGTTGTTGTTCATCCTTTGTTCTCAAAGAGGAGCAATGGCATCACTAGGGTGATGTCTTGACTTGTGCGTAAATTCAGTTTAAGTGAGGCAGAACTACAGAAAGTCATCAGCCTCACTCTTTCCTCTTGAGTCATTGAAATCCAGTGGCAGGACAAAAGTCAAGACAACTGGCATTGGTCATCCAGGAAAAATTAAGCTCAAATCTAGCCTCGGACACTTATTAGCTGTGGCACCCTAAGCAAGTTACTTAACCTCAATTTGACTCAGTTACCTCATCTGTAAAATGGGAATCACAGTAGTACCTACTTCCCAGGGTGGTTGTAAAGAACAAATGAGATAATATTTGTAAAGTGCTTAGCATAGTGCCTGGCACACCGTAGGCACTGTGGGAATGCTTGGTCCCTTCCCTTAAATGAGAGTTATAATATTTGAACTTCTTACAGGGTTCTTACTAGGAAAGCACTTTGTTAACTCTAAAGCATTACAGATGTGAAGTATTATTGTTTAATTTACTAAACTAACTGCTCCAGACTCTGGAAGAGTAAAGAGTTAGGAGAGATGTTTACATCTTCTTCAGGTCATGTATTTTTTGTTTTGTTTTTTGTTTCTTTTGGTGGGCAATGGGGGTTAAGTGACTTGCCCAGGGTCACACAGCTAGTAAGTGTCAAGTGTCTGAGGCCAGATTTGAACTCAGGTACTCCTGAATCCAGGACCAGTGCTTTATCCACTGCGCCACCTAGCTGCCCCCAGGTCATGTATTTTTACTATGTGTCAATTGAAATATATTACATTTTATCCAATTCAATCAATTTAATTCTATAGTTATTAAGTGCCCATTGGAGGTAAAGCACTGTGCTAGATACTGAATTAAATGCAAAGATATATAAGGCATAAGCACTTTCCTTCTGGGAACTTACAATTTAGCATCTGTGCATGTAGGAGGTAGGTGTGTATGGGTAGGGATTCAGAGAGGACACAATGCTTGCATAACAATAACTGTAATAAAAATAGAACATAAGTGCATGGAAGTACAAAGTGCTATATAAGATCTAAGGAAGGAGAGATCGGGGAAGGCCTCATGAAGAAAGTGACATGTGGCTTAGGCCTGGAATGAGGGGTTAGATTTCACCAAGTGGATATTGGAAGGGATGGCATTTGAAGCTTGGGGAATAAGATGAACAAAAGCAGAGAAAGGGGCCAACAGAGGACTAATTGTGGAAGGTGATTTAGTTTGTTTGGCTGCATTGGATATGGAATACATGAAGGGGAAGTGACATGAGGCAAGGACAAAGAGGAAGTTTAGCAACCTATTTCAGAAAGCCTTTAGTGTCAGGCTAGGGAGATTTTCATTTTCAATAATGGAATTGTATATGAATCAGATTTGTGAATTAGGAAGATTAATTTGACAGTGGCATGCAAAATGGATTGCAGTGCAAAGAGACTGAAGGGAGACCAGTTAAGTGCAATTGCAGTAGTCCCGACAGAATGTAATGAAGTTTTAGACTAATTATAATGACAATAACTAACATTTATATAGTGATCACTACTGTGCTGAGCACTTTATAATTATCATCTCATTTTATCCCCACAACAACTAAGGGTGGAAGGCGTTATTATCCCCCTTTTATAGATGAGGGAATTGAGGGAAAAAGTGATTTGCTCATGGTCACACAACTAGTGAGTGTCTGAGGCCAAATTTGAACTCGTGTCTTCCTGATTCCAGGCCCAGCACTCTACCCACCACCCCACCAAGTGGTAATATACAGAGAAAGCAAAGATAGATGGGACATATTTCAGAGGTAGAAGTGAGTGGCCTCGGCAACTCAAAAGTTGGGATGGTTTAGTGGAAAGACTGCAAAACTTGGAGATAGAAAACCTGGGTTTAAATTACTTCCTGAATTGTGTCACCATGTGCAAGTCACTCAACTCTCCAAGTCTCAGTTTCTTCATCTGGGAAATGGAGATAATACTTGTACTGAGGCAACATGTAACCCAGTGAATAAAGGGCTGACCTTGGAGTCTGGAAGACCAAGGTTCAAGTCTTATTTGGTCAAATACCAGTGGTGTGACCATGGGCAAGTCACTTAATCTCTTTGAGCCCCAAGCAAGGCTTTAAGACTGCAAAGTTCAGGTATATTACTAATCTATTTCTGGGGAAGGGGTTCTAAGGCTGGGAATTTCTTACAATGATGAAGTCACTGGCCCAACCTCCCAATAAACAAACATACTCACGTGAGTAACTTGCAGGATTGTTGTGCAGAGAGAACTTCGTAAACTTTAAATCACTAAATCAACTTGGATGTGGAGGCAGAAGAAGAAAGGAGTTAAAGATTACTCTTAGGTCTTCAGCCTGTGATCTGGTGACTAGTAGGCTATTTATGGAAATAGACTGATTAGAGAGAGGAGGAGATTTAGAAGAAAAGAGTTTGCATTGGAACCTGTTGAGTTGGTTGTGAATATTTCCAGTAGGCACATGGAAATACAGCTTAGGGGCTCAAGAATGAGGTAAAAGTTGAAGATATTAATATAGAAGTAGTGGTGAAAGTTGAAGGTGTGGGAAGGGCCAATACCAAGGGAGATGGTGTACAGAGGGGAGGAGAGTCTAATGGTGTCTAGAGTGTGGTGTATAGGGGGGAGGGGAGGAAAGGAGAGGAGATGAGAGGAGAGAACAGTACATGAGAGGGGAGGAAAGAAGGGGAGAGGAGAGAACAGGAGAGAGGAGGAGAGAAGGAGAAGAAAGAAGCAGGGGTGAGAGGAGAGATGAGAGAAGAGAAGAGACAAGAGAGAATGAGAGAAGAGAAGAGGCCAGATTGAAAGACAGAACTGTGGCAAATGGCTATATAGAACAGGCAGGGGGAAGAAAAGGAGTTAGTGAAGAAGGCAGAGATGGAATGGTGGTAAGTAGGAGAACCAAGGAAAATTCAGCATCTTGAGTTCCATAGGAATAATAGCAACAACAATACTATTTAATAAAAGGTAAAAACTCCTATAAGTACTGACACTTAGGTGATATTTTGAAGTATGCAAAATACATCACTTCACCCAAAATTCACAGCAATTCTATGAGGCAAATACTTAAGGGATCATTAATTCCAATTTAAAGATGAGTAAACCAAAGATCAAAGGGCTTAATTTACTTACCCAGGTCACATAGCTAGTGTTAGAAATGAGATTTGGGGGGGGGCAATGAGGGTTAAGTGACTTGCCCAGGGTCACACAGCTAGTAAGGGTCAAGTGTCTGAGGCTGGATTTGAACTCGGGTCCTCCAGAATCCAGTGCTGGTGCTTTATTCACTGAGCAATGTAACTGCCCCCAGGAATGAGATTTTTAACTAGGGACTCTCCTGATGTGGATGGTCATCAGTGCCAGATGCTACAGAGCATCAAAGGATACTGGGAAGGAAAAAAAGGCCATTGGATTTGGTAAGCCCAATGAGAAAGGACCTTTGGAATTCTCTAGTCCAAGTCCTAATGACATCACAAATTCCATCCATAACATACCTGACAAACCTCTACTTACATGGTGATAGGCAACTTTCATCCCCGCTTCACAAAAGCAACCCATTCTACTCTTGGACAACTCTGATTATTATTATCTCTACTTTGTTTTCTATATTTTTGTGAACATGCTCTGTCACATCCCCTAAATATAAGAAAGCTCCTTGAAGACAGGGATTGTTATATTTTTGTCTTTATATCTCTAGCATCTAGCCTATTGTCTTGAATACAATGAGGGGTTAAGAAATCACATAAATCGCAGAATTTTAGAGTTTGGAAGGGACCTTAGTGGCCATCAACTCCAACTTATTGCTACAATGGAATCCTTTACTACAACATACCTGAACCTCTGTTTAAAGACCATGAATGAGCAGCATCTCATTGCACTTCCCAATGCAAATGTTTGAATGGAATAGCAAGTTTTTTCCCCTTTGTTAAGCAAAAAATATATTTTTCTATCAGTTCTATCTACTAATAAAATTACTTCTGCCACTTGGGGACAAGCCAAATAGATCAAATCTATTTTTCATAAGGGAACTTCAGATTATTTTGTGCAGCTATCATATAGTACATAAGTTTTCTCACCTCCATGCTAAACATCCCTAATTCTTTTAGCTGATCTCCATAGGTGATCATGATAATGAAGGGACTAGACCCCACACTATATGGAGAAGTAATTTTATTAGTAGATAGAATTGATAGATATATAACCATGTATTAACACACAAACTCACACATATACATACATGCATGCATATGTACATGCATACATGCATACACACAGGGCAGCTAGGTGACGCCAAAGTGCACAGAGTACTGGCCCTGGAGTCAGGAAGACTCATTTTCCTGAGTTCAAATCCAGCCTCAGCCATTTAATAGCTGTGTGACCCTGAGCAAGCCACTTAACCCTGTTTATCTCAGTTTTCTCATCTGTAAAAAAAACTGGAGAAGAAAATGGCAAATCACTCCAGTATCTTTGGCAAGAAAACCCTCAATGGGGTCACAAAGAGTCAGACATGACTGAAAACAATAACACATACATATCCATACACACATATGCATATATGTGTGTATGTATATGTGCATATAACTATATATACCTGTATATACATACATATGCATTTGGTTACATGAACTATTTTCTAGCCACATTTCATCTGTCTTGTAGTTGATCAGTTCTTAAAATGATAAATCCCTGTAAAAGTCTCAGTCTTGGGATTTTAACATGCCTGTTGTTTCTCCTAGACTCTAGACCCCAAGAGATACCAGTTAACTCCTCTTGCCTTAAGACAAATCAGGAGGCTCCCCTGGTCCTGCTTTAATAATTCTTATTTTATTTTATTTTATTTTATTTTTGTGAGGCAATTGGGGTTAAGTGACTTGCCTAGGGTCACACAGCTAGTAATTGTTAAGTATATGAGGCCAGATTTGAACTCAGGTCCTCCTGAATCCAGGGCTGGTGCTCTATCCACTGAGCCACATAGCTGCCCCTGGTCCTGCTTTAGAATAGACTGACTGTTGTCATCCAAATCTTTGCAGTTTCTAGCCTGACTTCTTGATGATCTATAAAATTGTGTACCAGTGCATAACATGTTATGTAAAAGAACACATACTTGTTAAAATAATAACTATTAATAACTATTCATTTCACTGAAATGCCATCATTTCCACTGGTCATCACACAGAAATAGATGTGGATACCAATTGTGTTCCTCAGGGCCCTGAAGGAGGCAACAGTGTACAGAGCAAGGATGTTGGATTTGAAGTTGAAGACCTGGATTCAAATTCTGACTTAGTCATTTAGCTGTGGGACCCAGGGCAAATCAACTCCCCTCTCTGGCTTTCAGATCCCTCATCTGTTTAAAAAAAAAAGAAAGAAGTTGGTGTCAATGATCCCTTCTTGCTCTAAATCTGTGATCATCAGATTTTGATCCATACTAGTTGAGAAGCATCCAGAAGACAATCTGGCAGATATCTCTCACAGCCCTGTGGTTGTAGACGTGGTCTCTGCAAAATGAAGGGAGCTCACTGTGACCTCACCAAACCTGCTTTCTTATCCAGTTCACTGACCTTCAGTGATCTAAGCTAGGGTAGGAGGAGGGGCTGGGGAGGGAAGGGAAGCTTAGGTTTTCATTTGAACTTTGAATGAATCGATCCATTTGGTGGGAAGGCCTACAATGTGATTTCAGTTAATCATCAGTCTGGGTAACTGAGATTAGTGGGGTTCTGATGGCTCAGTGTTGGGGAGGGAGGGAAAGAGGGAGAGAGGGAGAGAGGGAGAGAGGGAGAGAGGGAGAGAGGGAGAGAGAGAGAGAGAGAGAGAGAGAGAGAGAGAGAGAGAGAGAGAGAGAGAGAGAGAGAGAGGTGGCCATATGCCCCAGCCATAGGCCCCATATATGGACTTAAATAAATAAATTAAGAAACTCATTTCACATAGGCCACCAAGCAGCCATGAGATGTTAATGACTTTTAGTCACTGCCAACCTGGGCAAAATTCAAACCAGTGACCCAGGGGTGAAAGGCTCTGTATATCCCATTACCAATCCCCTGAGCCATTCAGTCCCCCATGACAAGGTATTTTATCATACCAAGCTCAGGGCAGCACAATAGCCCCATCCATTGTGCCATCCAAAATTTTTTTTTAATTTCCCATACTCTTTAAAATTAAATGAGTGCATGGGGTGGGGGGGTGTGAAGATAGAAGAGCAGAACACACTGTTTCCTCTGTAAAAAAGCAATAAACAGTGAGAGACTTTTGGAACACATACACATCCATATATGTATATATAGTACACACATACACTTCATATATATATATATATATATATATATATATATATATATATATATATATATATATATACTACATACATACATTTCATATACACCCACATTTATATATGCATATATAGAACACACAATCCACATATCTATATGCATATATTTCATATACACACACTTATATATGTATATATAGAACACACACAATTTAGAGACAAAAGCAATATTTCAATACTTTTTTTCATCATGTTTACTTCACTGCACGTTTTATTCTGCCCCTGGATATTTAGTGAAGTGGCATATCTTGGAGTTCCATTAAAAAAGTCATTAGTTTTAGTTTAACATTTGTATAAAATAGATTCGTTAAACCTATGGTGTGTTTTTTTTCCCAAGCTTGTTTTCAAGTGTCATAAACAAATGACTTAAGTGTCCCACAAGACAAATGTTCTTTAATCATCTAATGCACTCATTTATCCTAAGCCTTAACCTTAGTCCTAAATTAAGTCTGTTGCAAAAACATAACTTCATCTAAAAACACCCATCAATCCTACTCGATTTTGATAAGCACATTTAAAAAACATAAACAATCAGACAGTTGTCAATCTGGTTGAAGCCCCATCCCATTTAAAAGTTATTCACCAAGAGCCATGTCTTATGGCCACCGCACCAATGGAATTATAAAATAAAATGGCTGATGTTTTTACCTTTTCCAAGGGGAGCTTTTTCTTGGTGACATTTTTCTGGGATCCATTAGGGTAAAATAAAAATGCAGATCAGGCAAAATACAATCCTTGGTTCATATCAAATATATTTTGTTTTTATGTTTTCTGAAAATATTAAAGTTTAATACATTATAATTTGCATTAAGATTTCATGATGATATGTTTAGCAAATTCAATGCCATACCTTTTTATTAGGTGGGTTGTAGTTGGGTTTTTTTAATCATTACCTTCATAACCTGTCAAGGAATGTGATCAGTAGTGTTCATAATAATAACAACCCCTCTCCTCCACCACCCCCAATGGCCCATCAAGGAATAAATAAAATATTTAAAATGAGACATTTTGCCAAATCGTGGACTTAATACCATACACTTAATCCCACCCATGGTGGGGGTAGGAGTTAGGGGGTGGGGAGAGAATGAGGCCTGTTTTCTTTGACATGCAGTATTTAATTCATCATTAGTGTGAAATTTTTTCAGTTTCCAATGGCGACATTTCATAGGAGGGCAAAGACAATCTTTTTCTTTTGTTTTTTTTTTTATTTGTTTGTTTGCTTGTTTGTTTGTTTTCACTACTGGCCTCTTCAGCACCTGCAAAAATATTACCCTTGAGTTCCTTAGGGTTGCTGTGGATATTGGTATTTCCACCACTACCCCCTTTCTCTCTCTCTCTCTCTCTCTCTCTCTCTCTCTCTCTCTCTCTCTCTCTCTCTCTCTCTCTCTCTCTCACACACACACACACACACACACACACACACCACATCCCAACTAGGGCTTTAAAATTCTAAAGAACAGATAAGAGCAAACAGCAAATAGCTGGGTTTAGAATAAACTCAGAAATTATCACAGAGGCCTTCCCTCTGCCACAATTTGTCAAATCGGCTGATAGGAAACAAATTCTATTCATAAAGATTTTATTTGGGAGGGGGGGCCCCTCTTGTGATTTGGTAGCAATTCAATTATAGTTTTGTGAGATAGTGAGCCCAGAGAGGGAATCCAGGCTGACAAGAAATATGACAGGACAGTTACAGAGTGTTTATGCAATTAAACTTTCGCTGACAATACCTGCGGAATGATGAATGCGTGGGCGGAGGTATGTGAGTGCAGGCAATGCCCCACAAGTATTGCCCATTTTTCATTATTATACAACTGTTCAGATCTTTCAGGAATAGCCTGAAGTGAGGTGGAATAGGGAGCGCTGTTCTGCGGCATGTTAACCAAATGCCTCCCCCCCCCCCTTCTCTCCCTCCCTCCCTCCAAGTGATCTTGATGTGCCAGATGATAAAGGTACATCTATTTTAGAGAAATGTTTCGGAAAGATTAAGATTTACCCTGAGTTTGACATATATTAATTTTGGATTCCAAAAGGGGTTTTTATTCTTTCTCTATCTGCAACTTTATATCATCTCCAAACTGATAGCATATTGCATAATTAAACTGTGGGGTTATTCATTTTATGCATACAGGTGCAAAAGGGCACTATAAAAGTAGAATTTCACTGATTGTAGATTTAAAAAGAAAAGGAGAAACTTAAAAAGCCTTTTGTAGAGAACCACAAAGGCTCACGGGCTGGATTAATTTGGTTGGTCATCGGTCTGTTTTACAGGGCTTCAGTCTTCCAAGGATATATGAAATCAGACTTAAAGTATTTCAAAGAATCTAAAAGATTATACTGAGTTTTCCCGGCTGTGAACAGGACCTATTTAAGGTTTCACCTAAAGCCTTCAGGGGATAGGAAGGTTCTGAATTTGGCAGTGAGCACTTAAATCCTCTTGAGTTGAGGGGGCACCCTCAGATGTCTTAAATGGAGCTTTGAGGTAATGTGTGCCGATCTCATCTTTGACGAAAAATCAGGAGGGAAAGAGGAGAGGCTGATCGATAGCTGTGTAAATTCCTCTCACACACCCCAAAGCTGGGGTTTGATGTAGGAGAGAAAACATTTCTAATAGTGGTACACACTGATGGTTAAGAGTTGAAAGCCAAAACCACTTTGGCTGGGGTTAACAACTTCCTTCCTTCCTCTTTAAATGACAGAGAATTTAAAGGAAAAGGGGGGAGGGGGGTGATGGGATAGTAGTGGTGGTTAAGGTTGTTTCAAACCCTGAGATCATTTATTAGTTTTGCATTTCAGCAAACTTCTGGTGTCAACATAAGCAAAACTCCCTGCTTCTCTCTCTCTCTCTCCTCTCTCCCCCTCTGTCTCTCTCTCTCTCTATTTCCATCTTTCTGTCTCTCTCCATCTCTGCCTCTCTCACCCTCTCTCTATCTCTCTGTCTCTGCCTCTCTGTGTCTCTCAATGTCTCCCCTCTGTCTTTCTCTGTCTCTCTCCTCCCCTCCCTGCTTTTTGTGCTCTAGAATATTCCTTGAGCATTTCTTTTGTTGACAGTGGCATTTGTTCAGGTACTGCTTACTGTACCTATTCCTGGTTTCAGTAACTTGACACCAGCTGTACCTATGTGAGTCCAGTCTGGAGCACAAGAAGGGAGTTAGGCCTTGCGGAGGTTTTTTCCCATGGTCCAGATTCATGTGTTCCTTTTGAGAAGCTAATCACAAATATGCCTTTATTTCAAAAGACCAAGGCCATGAATCCACATGTCTCCAAAACAACCAGTCAATTTGGTGGCAAAAATATCCAAATTATTGTCTTATTGAACTATTTTATTATTTCAGTCAAAACATTCAATCTGAGTTCCACATAGAGACACATGTGTGGAAGAAGGGCTTCAGGTAGCCAGTTCCTGTACCTGAAGCCACAGCATATTTAAAAAAGAAAAAAGACTTGATTTTGCCAAATGTAATGTCTAATATCTACTAAAAATGATAGTATAAAAATATTGTTTTCACATTACTTAGGTGTTAAAATTACATGGCAGTGTTCCTTTATTTTCAAAAACCAAACCTAATCCTGTTAATTCAAAGTGAATAACAAACAGGACTAAGACTTTTTCCCAAGTTGTTACATTTATTCAACCTGCTTGTGTTTTGTTCTTCATCATAATTATTTCCAAGTCAAATCTGCACTGATTTCCTTGCGGACCTGCGTACCTCTGACTAACTTAAAGAATTGAGCTGGGATAATTCACACAATTCCTCGGGGGTCATGTTCACTGTTTTTTTTCAAGGACATTTTTATTACAAAGCTGATGAAATTTGCATATTAATTCATTTCTTTCAATTTTTTAAGATTAAATGTTGTCAACATGTATCAGTGCAAGGCTCTGACAGTACTGATGAAATGGGTCAGTCAAGCTTGAACATTGAGAGTCATGCAGCCATCTGCAACCCCCCAGCCCCTGGTGGATGGAGTTCTCTGCTACCGTTGCAACTTGATTAAAAAAAAGTTTTATTCAATACAGGATATTAAAACATTATCTGTGAAATGATATGTGTTACTCTCACCACTTACTCCGAAAGTGTATTTGACATCAAAATGGATCATATGCTATCCTAGCTGCTTGGACTTAGTAATCAGTCAGTCTTCACTTAACTTCAGTAGGAAAAGTGAAAAAGACACATTTTCTTTTGGTAAAAAAGAGCTGAAAGGCTAGGAGTAGGTGTAACATTTGCTCCTTGGTGTGATTTAGCTGCAGGAGAATTTTGGTTACTTCTACACATTAAAAAAGGGGACACCTTTAGGATTTTATTAGGATTCTGAAAAAGACAAATTTCTTGGAAAATGGGTGGAGTTGGTAGAATTATAGTTATTAGATCTGGCAAAAAATGTTATCATATCCTCTCCAGTGCCTTCAAGGGCAGACTCCTGCTTTGCTGTATGTTACAGCTAATGAATGGGTGTCTTTATCTGCTATTCCTAATGCTCTCATGATATGACACTCATGCTCACATTTCCACCCACGGAGCTGACCATTTATTAAATGCAGAAATATTGAGTTGTGATGACATATTGAATTTCCCTACAGCCAGAATGGTAGTTAGTTCAGTGAAGTATGCCCAAGCCATCTCAGCAAGAGATACTTTTTAGCCATGTGGGCCAGCATCAATATGAGTATCTTTCTCCAAGTGACTAATCCTAGAATTTCCTCTTTGGTATCTGTATCCTTAGAATGATATACCTTTTATAAATGTCAGTGGCTTTGGAGGGAAGGAGGGATAAGACAAAGACAGCAAACACCCAAATGACTTTCAGCATCCAACAGTAAAGACTGATTCTTACCATAACTCTGAGTACATACCAAAAGCACACATCAATGAGAAAAATAGGTCTCTACACATATGATACTCAAGAGAAGGCAACTCAAAGCCTTAGTCAATCATACATGTGGCCAGTACAATTTCTTTGCTTACAGAAAGTCAACTTAATTCTGGAGGGCAGATGGAGGAATCCAAAATATATTTCAAACTGTTTTTTGAAAATACTTAATAAAGTAATGTGTTGGCCTGGAAGACTATAACCTATATAACCCAGTGTCAGTGGTAGTTATATTTTAGAAGCATTAACCAAACACTTAGCTTGGGAATGGCCAAATACACAAACAGTACTACTAGTTACAGAAGTTGGTGTCAACAAAGAGGTGAAGGATGGATATGAAGGAAGAATAAGGGACAAGGGGAAACACAAAGAGAAGGTAGTTTCAGAACTGGTTTTATCTTGATTTTGAATTAAACTCTAAAACTCATAGTGGATTGAAAAATCAAAATCAGACTTCACATTGTCAAGTTGGAAAATGTCAGATATGAAATATTTAAACTGTGGAACACAGTCTTCGACTTTGAGTTATAAAACTTTAATTTTGTGAGTTGGTAGCACTCCAATAGTTCAATATTTTTAATTCTACAAATCCATGTTTATTAACTTTCCAGGTTTAAACAGTATCACAAAGTCTATTGAAACTAAATTATTCTGACTTGTCAGAGCTATAGGGTGGCTATAATTTGTTTTCTATTTCTATATAAGTGACAAAGACAAAAGAAAGAACAAATAAAAGGAATTGATTACTACAGCAATTCCTTTTCATATTTGGAGATTGACTTAAAACACCATCAGATTCTCAAAACAATGTTTTCCAAGATTCGAATGTGCAATCTCCAATCTGTGCATACCTGATTATACTGAACAAGCTAAGATATTTAAGTTAGATGTGAACTTTCTCCTCTCACATTATAAGGATGACATCTATCTTAAAAAAAAAAAAAGACATTTCATTCCTTTAAACTGCTTCTGCAGGATAATTAAAATCTTAGGATTTATAATGGTAAAGACCCTTCAAGAAGTAGCAAAGAAGGCAGTGTTGGACCTAAATTCAAATCCTTGCTCTTACTTGCTGTGAGAACCTGAACAGGTCATTAGTCTGGCTTAGTCTCAGTTTCTTCTTCTGTAAATAGAAGGATAATCCTATCTCTTACCTTGCAGGGTTGTTGTGAGGATCAAATGAGACAAATTAATGTAAAGTTTTCAGTTCTTATTCACATTTTTTAAAATTCCTCATTTTACAAAGAAGGAAACTGAATTGTAGAGAGTTGATGTGACAGCCCAAGGTCACACAGGTAGGTGATAAGGCTCAGAGCAGAGGTTTGAACCCAGGTTCCCTGGCTCCAAATTCAGTCCTCTTGACACCATGTCATGGAACCCTGGAAGTGCAGTAGGCTTGGAAAGACTCAAATAGTCCTTTAATTTGAGGAAAACACCAATATTAACTGGTAACAATGTCACATAGTAGAAAGTAAGCTGGAATTGCAATACAAAGTTAGGAATTCAAATACTGGTTCTGACACTGAAGTGCAAACCACTTAGCCTTAGCTATTCTTCCCACCCCAGTCTATTTTCTCATCTACAAAATGGGACTAGCAGTAGTAGTAGTAGTTGTTGTTGTTGTTTTACCATGATGTTGTGAAGAAAGTGCTTTGTAATATTTTGCCCTGAGGGAAAGTGGGAGGGGAAGGGGATAAGAGCCGGGAGAGGCAAAGGAAGGGAGGGCAGATTGGGGGAGGGCCAGTAAAAAGCAAAACACTTTTGAGGAGGGATAGGGTGAAAGAAGATAGAAAATAATTATCAAGGGGAGGGAATAGGAGGAAGGGTAATACAGTTAGCAATAGTAATTGTGAAAGAAATGATGAGCAGGATGCTATCAGAAGGACATATGAAAAATGTAAACCATCAACAGAGAAAGAACTGATGGTATCTGAATACAGATTAAAGTATAATTTTATTTGTTAGTTCCTCTTTCTAAAGTTATTTTGTCTGTTTTCTTTCACAACATGACTAATGTGATGATGTTTTGCATGACTGCACATGTATAACTTACATTGAATTGCTTGATTTCTTAGGAAGGGGTGAGGAGGGAGGGAAGAAAATTTGGAACAAAAAGATTTTTAAAACTCAATGTCAGGGCAGCTAGGTGGCGCAGTGGATAGAGAACCGGCACTGGATTCAGGAGGACCTGAGTTCAAATCTGGCCTCAGACACTTGACACTTACTAGCTGTGTGACCCTGGGCAAGTCACTTAACCCCAATTGCCTCACCAAAAAAAAAAAAAAAAGAATCAATGTGAAAAAAATTGTTTCTTTTTTTACATGTAACTTGGGGAAAATTCTAAATTAATTAATTAATTAAAAGAAAGTGCTTTGTAAATATAATGCAACATGCTCATGTGAGCTGTTATCCTTACTTTTGTACTCCCATTTTGTCACTTGTTCCTCAAATTCATCTTTGCCTCCCACCCCGTCAGGTCACTGTGAGTGCCTGAGAAATACATACTGCGGTTTGTTGAAAAAAGCATTAGATTGACTGGCATTCGGCAAGTTTAGATTCCAATTTTAGTTATGCCACTAGATGGTGCAGTGGTTAAAGCACTGGCCCTGGATTCAGGAGGACCTGAGTTCAAATCAGGCCTCAGACCCTTGACACTTACTAGCTGTATGACCCTGGGCAAGTCACTTAACCTCCATTGCCTGCAAAAAAAAAAAAAGAAAGAAAAAAGAAATCCCTTAACTTCTTAGGGGTCTCAGTTTCCTCTTTTGTGCAATAGGGATAATCACTGTTGTTCTGCATACATCAGAGAGGTTTGGGAAAATCCAACAAGATAGCCGATTTACAAATAAGAAATATAAAGTGCTTGAATACCCCATTAAGTAAATATTTCACCAAAATTCTTGTAATTTCAATGCTATTTATGGGTAAACATGAATTCTGATACTACAATGCTGCACAAGTGGCAGCTGCTGTTGACTTCAAAATCCAAGTTAGATTATCCAGCACAGTTTTGATGAAATTCATTTCTCCCTCTAACTTAATTTTTTTTATTTAATTCTGTTTTCTGGCTGTGAAAGAAAGTACATTTACTCTAAACCAAACTCCAGGTTGCTGGCAAAGAAATATAGTATGCTTTGTTTATTTCTTTTATTTCATCTATAATGTATATGATTTCATAATGATTTGTGCTGGCATAGTTGAACAACACACCCTGAACAGAAGGGAAAGCTCAGAAGTCAGCCCACCATCCAGGTTCTGCTGATGCCCTAAAGAAACCACAGGCTTTTAAATTTTATTTTATCCAAATTAATTTTGAAGGTCATCTTATTAAATAAGGGTTCATTTTTCCTTCAAATATTTAACATTTATGTGTCTCCTTTTAAAAATGCATTTAGTAAAGAGTACTTCCTGGACTTGCCGTGAGCTTCTGGGGTTGGGGGTGTTGTTGGTGTTTGCGTTGTTGTTTGTCCATTTCATGTTTTCAAGTCATCTCCCCCAGATGGCTTCACATGAACTTCTCCCCCTGGGTTCTGTCTTTGATACTCCTGAGCAGATTTTTGCACCCTGCATAAATGTCCTTCTCATATGCATCCAGTGGCTTCCCTGTTGAACTTATATGAAACCAGAATTTGCCCCTGGGCAGCTTTGCCTGAGATAGCTAGTATTTACCCAGATGTTAATCCAGAGGGTTTACTAGTCTTTCATTGCTGACTGGGGTAATCTCATGTCAGGATGAATGCGCTTTCATTTATTTCCCCTCCATATCTGACAGACAAACTTGTCCTCTGTTTGAGACATAATCTATCTTCATTTGGGGGAAAACATATTGTTTATGGCACCTAGCACAAAGAAAGTCTAATCCTTATAGAGATGTTATTTTCGTAGCTAGCCAATGTCATTTTCCCCAGTGAACTAATCACAGAATGAGGGATAGAAGGGACCTAATAGGTCACCTAGTCTAATCCTCTCATTTTACAAATGTAGGGAACCTGAGGCTCAGAAAGGTTAAGCACCTTCCCTAAGGTCATACAGGTAGTAAGTGACAAGATTCGAACTCAGGTCCCCAGACTCTCAATCCAGCATTCATTTCACCCATGCTCTCTGTACTTGGTACCTTTTACGATATAGCAAACTAATGACTGATGTGGTCCATGAAGACTAGGGGTTCTGATTGCACCTTATTACAGGATTCTAGACAGATCACTGAATCTATGTTTCTGCCTGTCAGAAGCGAGGAGAATATTTTCCTCCACTTCTCTCAAAATTTGTAAAATTCTCTAACACCTTCTACCCCTCTATTGGCACTGCTAAATGAAATGAATTTTGCTAAGGGTTGTAAATCGTTTTTCAAAAGATGGTGGTTGATGCTGCAACCTTGCGTGAGATTTATGCTTCCTACACTCCATTCGGTAACCCTAAGTATGCCAGTTAGCAGTTTTCAAATCACTATACTGCACATCAGTCCTCCATTCCATGGATTGGGAAGGCAGATGATAAGTATTGAGTCAATATCATCTCTCCACCGTAGTTAATTATACAGCAACAAGAAGACACTACTTTTATTACTATACCCTTAAAGAGTAGATGTTCTAAGTACTTTGGAAGCATGGACCTAATTGAAACCTCCATCAAAATGAAAGTCATAAATATTGTTCTCCCTCTTTTTAGATTGGGGAAAGAGACAGGGGAGTGAAATAGGGGGATAGAGGCTCTTATGCTTCTATGCCTTATGGAGTAAGAGAAGAGAGGAACTTATGGTACAATGGTGGGGGGGGGGGATATGCTGAACTTGGAATCATAGGAACCAAATGCTAATTCCCACTCTGCCTCTTTGTGATTGGGGGTAAGTCAATTGGCCTCTGTAGGTCTGATTCCTCATCTGTAAAATGAGGAAGTTTTAGTAGATGACTTCTGAGATTCCTTCCAACTCTAAATGTATAATTATAATATATATACACACACACATACATACATACACATAAGTGTAATAAATATACATAAGTGTATATATGACCAAGTAGAGGATATTTCCATGAATTTAAGTCAATCAATAGTCAATAAACATCTATTAAGCACTCACTATATATAAGGCACTGTGCTAAGTGCTGGGGATATGAATAAAGGAAAAAGACAGTCTCCACTCTTAAGGACGCAGTTCCTTTCTGTGTATTATGGGAAGCAGAAATTGCATGTCAGTGTCTATATTCAAGGAAAATGAAAGACATTGTTGGACATTTTTAAGGTGAAGTCTATCTCCCTGAGAGTGGATGGATAAATGAAATGACAGGTCAGGAAGACACATGAGTTCAAATGTCTGGCCTCAGACATTTACTAGCTGTATGACCCTGGGTAAGTCACTTAACCCTGTTTGCCTCAGTTTCTCCATCTGCAAAATGAGCTGGAGAAGGAAACGGCAAACCACTCTAGTATCTTTGCTAAGAAGACCCAAAATGGAGTCACAAAGAGTTGGCCATGACTGAAAATGACTGAACAACAACATATGGTGAGATACCTCTCTAGACCTCAGTCTATATTTAAAGGATTCACTAAGCATATTGTGATTCACACAGCAGCAATTTGCCTGAGAAGTAAATCAAAATTTCAGTGACCAAGATATATTTTCTCATTTACATATACTATACATTCAGAGTGTCTGTCTCTTCATTTCTGATTGATCCTCTTTTGACTAGAATTTGCCTGATCAGTTCTTATTCCCTTCAGCCTATATCAGTCAAGTACTAACACTTAAATACTCTAGGGCAGGGCTTCTTAAACTTTTTCCACTCATGACCCTTTGTCACTGGAGAAATTTGTACATGACCCCAGGTATATAGGTATATAAAATAGGTAAACAATTCAAACATTTACTGCCAAATTTTTTTCAACCCCCAAATTCAGTTACATGACCCTATATGGGGTCACGACCCAAGTTTAAAAAGTTTTCCTCTAGAAGAAGCTACTACTGCTGGTGATTTCTTTTACAAGGCAAAGAATATTTTCATAATGAAAATACTTGGGCAGCTAGGTGGCGCCGTGGATAAAGCACCGGCCTGGGATTCAGGAGTACCTGAGTTCAAATCTGACCTCAGACACTTAACACTTACTAGCTGTGTGACCCTGGGCAAGTCACTTAACCCCCATTGCCCCACCAACAAAAACAAACAAACATAATGAAAATACTTGATGCTTCCACCGGGACATACATTAAGACCCCTATGCCCCTTAGTGGATGACCTGCATAGGTTGCTATGGTAAAATAAACAAAGAGATATATACATACATGCATGGATGTGGATGGGTAAATAAATAGATGTGGATAGATAGACGATTTATATAGATATACTGTCTAAATATGGTATATATAGATAGGTAGATTGATGGATGGATGGATGGATGGATAGATAGATAGATAGATAGATAGATAGATAGATAGATAGATAGATAGATAGATAGATAGATAGATAGATGAACACTTGGTTGCCAACCACCTGGAGATAAGCTTTTCTGAATTTGAGATAATACTCATTAATAATAATAGCTGCAGGGGCAGTTAGTTGGCTCAGTGGATAAAACACCAGTCCTGGATTCAGGAGGACCTGAGTTCAAATCTGGTTTCAGAAACTTAACATTTACTAGCTATGTGACCCTGGGCAAGTCACTTAACACCCATTGCCCCACCCCCAAAAATAATAATAGCTGCAGTAATCATAAAAACTCACATTTATAGGAAGAAAATAAACATTTGTATAGCACCTAGTATATACTAGACACTATGTTAAATGCTTTACAAATATCTCATTTGAGCCTTACAACAATCCTGTGAGGTAGGTGCTTTTAATATCCCCACTTTAGAGTTGAGGACACTGAGGCAGATATGTTAAGTGACTTACCCAGGGTCACACAACTAATAAGTGTTTGAGGCAAGATTTGAGCTTAGGTATTTATAACTCCAGGCCCAGTTCTCTATCCACTCAACCACCTAACTACCTATTTATAAAGTTTTGCAGAGTTCTTCAAGGTTTGTAAAGCACTTTCCTCACAACAACATTGTAGATGAGAAAACTGAGCCTCTCAGAGTTAAATTGGCTTTCTCATGATCACTAATGTCATAGGTAAGAGTCACGCCCAGGTCTCCTAAGCCTGGCATTTTTTCCACTCCACCAAACTTGCTCCAATAAACACACAGTCCATCACTCAGCCCTGGATGTGAAGTCTTTTCAGCTTGGTATTTAAAAAATGAAAATGATCACCTCTAACTTGTTTGTTTTATGAGTTTGAATTCCTTCCCCATTGCCTTTCTTCTTCAAATTTCACAAGTGGAAAGCTTAGGAACTGTCCTTATGCACTGGTTACCAATCAGTTGCCTCTTATGCACAAGAGGATCACCCAGAAAAACACCTGTGTGAGGAGCCAGGATTGGGGAGATATGGTGGTGGTGAAGGAGGAACCAGTCAGTCCATGGTCCTTTGAACTCTGAAAACAAATGGCTCCGTATGAAAGGGACCTTAATAGAACAATTCATTGTGGGGACCCTTAGCTCCAGCCAGAGTAATTAGGTCTGTAATTCAGATTTGGGGTTTCCTCTGTGGTTTCACAGCTTATGAAGTCAGCAGAGCTGGGTTATTAAATTATAGCCTGGTACCAAGTCAAAGAGATTATTCTAAATGTAGACAGGCAAAATGCAAGTGCCAACTGAGCAACATGTAGGCTGAGGCAATGAACCTTAAAGTTGCACAGCTAATGACCTGTTTTACAGGCACAGCTCATATATTCCCTAAAACAGGATGGGGGTGGGAGGGTAAGAATTCCAAGTAGCCTTACCATCATTAAGTCTGAAAATAGCATTTTATATTCTCTCTCTCTCTCTCTCTCTCTCTCTCTCTCTCTCTCTCTCTCTCTCTCTCTCTCTCTCTCACCTCACCCCTCTCTCATCTTGTCCACATTTCTTCTCCCTCTTTCCTTCTTGTCTCCTCTCCTCTCCACTTTTCTCCTCTCCTCTTCTCTATTCTCCCTTTTCCCTCTACCTCTCCCTTTCCATCTCACTCTCCCCGCCTTTCCTCACCTCACATTGTCTCTCTCCTCTCTCACTCTCGCTTTCTTTCCCAATCTCTCAACATCAAAAAAAAAAATTTAAGAAGCCCCTTATTCTAGTAGAGAAGTAATTTGTTTACTATAAATCATGGAAAGTTTATGCCACCCCAATGCAAACTTCCCACTAACTTATTCACTCTGGGGAAAGTTCATGGTTGGATTTTGTTTGGGGGGTTTAGAGCTTTGTGGGGATTTTTTTTAAAGCAATAATAGTCTTTGTAGATGGCTGCCGTGTCAGCATTTATCTTGAAACTCCTGGATATTAGTTTTGACTGCAGTCACCTTTCTGACAAGTGTTATTGCGACTGTGCTTTATGTGCCTGTTCAGGATGATTTCTAATGATAATGCTCTGTCTACCTCACTGCCTCACACTAAATTATGGATACCACAGTGGCAGGACCAACTACCTCCAAGTGCTAAACTCTCCTCCCTTTGTGTGATGTCAGTGCCTATTCCACATACCACCCTCCCTCCCCCAACTCAGTGCTGTGCTCAGAATGCAAACTAGGCAGCAAAGGCATGCAAAACATTTGTGCTTAAAAATAATGTTCTGTCAGTTATTAAACAAGTGATATTTCATTTAATCAGCTCAGGGGGATTATTTTAAATGAAAAGGCAGAGAGTATGATTTTATTAACACATTCCTGCCCTGGAGTCCTACTGTAATAATTCTTTACCTGACTAAATTAAAAAGTTATAATTCAGACTGACTACGGTCAGGAGTTCTGGGTGGCTGGATTTTATTAATGCTTCAATTTTTTGTTGTGGTGGCTTGCAAACTGAGGTAAATGCAGAAGCTGGTCCCGTAACAACAAGAATGTTCTAGTAACTTAATAAAACACCACTTCTCTAGACTGGCTTTTGTCTAGCACATATAAAGCACAGTACTTCTAAATACAACATCTCATTCTAGCAGAAACCATCTAACTATTCCACTTGTTTTTATTAGTGGTATTATTATTAGCAAATTTACATCCTAATTACTTTAGGCTGCTACCAAAAAAGATATTTAATCATTTGTGCAATAGTCCATAGAAAGAAGAGAAAGGAAGATAAAGGAAAAGGACAGAGAAGAGGAGGAGGAAGAGGAAGGAAAAGGTGGAGGAAGAGGAGGAGGAGAAAGAAAGAGAAGGAAAGAAAGCAAGGAAAAGGAAGAAGGAAAACAAAGAAAGGAAGAGGAAGGAAGGAAGGAAGGAAGGAAGGAAAACAAGGAAGAAGAAAAGAAGGAGGAGGACACTAGCAATTTGTCTCAGGATCATTTCTAGATGAACTCCATCAAAAGAAATGTGAATAAAATGATGATGATAATGAATATAACATAGCTCACTCTTGCATAAGTCTTTAAAATTTGCAAAGCACTTTAGATACAGTAGCTCATTTGATCCTATGAACAACTCTGTGAAGTAGGAGACATTTTATCCCCATTTTACAGGTGAGCAGAATGACTGAGAGAGAGCTGACATGTGCAGAGTTAACATTAGTAGCAAGTGTATATAATAGAAAGTCAGCCTGGAGTCTCTGTTACTTCAAGTGCATAGCTATATCTCTGAGCCATACTGCCCACCAATCTGCAAATTATAGTTTCATCCATTTAAAGCAAAATAGATGGACTGATTACTTTCCACAGTATGCCATTATTTCCATACAGGTTAAGTATACACACTCCTTTCATAGAGTCTATTTCATTCTTGATCTACTTATAAATCTCAGACTTTCTGAATTAAACTATAAATATTCTATCCTTCTAGAATATTTTGTCATTAGTTCTTCTGCACCTCATTTTGAGCCATCATTTCTGTTGACCACTAAAGTTAGTGGAAAACTTTTTAATAAATTTTTGTTCATAACTTTTGTTTTATTTCATCTATATTACTTTCCCTAGAGAGTTGTCCCTGATTTTAAAAAAGTTTAAAAAAAAGTAAAGGTAAAGAGAGAGAGAGAGAGAGACAGAGACAGAGATAGAGACAGAGAGAAAAGATTTTGTATAATCAATAAACACATTGAAATAGTTTATGGTTACATGCAGTTATTCACACTCATGACCTCAACTTCTGAAAAGGAAAGTGGGGAGCAAAATTATTCTTTATAATTTTGCAACATTCGGTTCTGACTATCTTATAGCTATTGTTCTTTCCATTTATGTTTGTATTGTTTGTATTGTTTTCCTGGCTCTGCTTATTCACTTGCATCAGTTCATGTAAAGTAGTTCCATGCTTCTCTATAGTCATCATGCTTGTTTTTTTTCTTGCAGCACAAAAGTATATCACTGCATTCATGTACTCCAATTTGTTTAGTCATTCCTCAATTGATGAGTATCTACTCCAGTTTATTGCTACCACAAAAAGTGCTGCTATAGATAGTTTTGGTGTATGTGGAGCTTTTGTTTTTGTCAATTACCTAATTGAGGGTATATTCTTAGAAGCAGAATATCAGGATAAAAGGTTATAGGCATTTAAGTGATTTTATTTGCACAATTCCACATTGTCTTCCAGAATGATTCTACCAATTCATGGCTCCACCAACAATACATTAATGCTCCCATCTTTCCATAACCCTTCCAATCATGACTACTCCATTTTTTGTCATCTTTGCCAATTTGCTGGATATGAGTTGAAACCTCAGAATCTTTTCAATCTTCATTTTTATGATTATTAGTGTTTTAGAGAAGTTTTTCATATAGTTGTTGATAGTTTACAATTTTTTGAGAACTGTTTGTTCAAATCCTTTGACCACTTCACTACTGGAGAACATGAAAATGCCTTCTAAGAAAAGAAGACTACTCTCAATGTAGAAGAGGGGGTAAGAAAACCACAATTTATGTTATTTTTCAGCCACTTTTCCATTGTCATCCATATGCTTTATTCATTTAACCATCAACCTATCTATTCATTCATCAATCAATATTTGTTCCTCCTATATATAAGGTGATATAAGGCAAACTGGCATAGTGGATAAGAGGGCCAACCTTGGATTTGGTAAGGCCTGCGTTCCAGTCTTGCCTCTTGTACAGACTCTTTACTTGCTCTTTCAGAGCCCCAGGCTAATCTGCTTCAGAGGAAAGTTTCCTCATTAGAAGTTCCCCACAACTATGAAATCATGGATGTAGACCAACCTCCCCAAATTGTATAAAGCAATATTCTATGACATGTAAAGAAACCAAGACTTGATGTCCAAAGACCTTAGTTCAGATGAGTGCTATTTATTAGATGTGTGACCTTAAGTATGTCAATTGATCCTAATGGTACACTGGTAAATGTTTAACAACCAACTCTGGGGAGGGGGCGGGAATGTGTTCATCCATTACCTTCTTAAGTCTAGACAATCAACAAAACAGTGAAACAAGCCCCTATTTGCCTATTTCCAAGACATAAATGCTCATATACAAAATTTCTTGATTAGCTGCAATGATATATAGTTCAAGCTGGTGCCAGCACATCCCTGAACATTTTAGCCTCTGTTTTTTATTCTCTACAATGGGAATCCTAATACTTATGGGACCTACTTTTCCAGATTATTCTGAGAAAAGTACTTTGGAAACTATAAATCACTATATAAATGTGAATTTTACTATTATTCTATTGATTACCATGAGTTTTATAGACACAAGGTAAAAGGTCTTTCCCTGAACTTTGTCTTGATTTACCAAATCATCATTCAATGTTACATTATTATGGAGAGAATATATTTAATTTTTTATAAATCTGAAATTAGAAGTAGACTTGGGGCGAATACATAAAAGAAAAGCAGATTCTCTTTGAGTTTCCTCTCAGAAATCAATCCAACAATTCAACAAGCATTTATTAGGAGTTTTCTGTGTGGGACATTGTGCTAGGTATTGAGGGGAAAAAGACAGAAATAAAATCATCCTTAACTTCAATAATCTTATGTTCTACTTACATTCTACTGTATTATAATTACCAATGGAGCAATCGAGAAAGGCCTCTTGTATGGGGTAGTACTTGAACCAATTCTTGAAAGAAGCTAGAGATTCTAAGAAGAGCCATCCAGACATGGGGGACAGCTTGTACAAAAACATGGAGGCAAGAGAGGAGATTTGTTTGTATAGGGAACATAGAGTAAGTAAGAGGCTGCTCTCAGATGTATAGCATCTGTTCTTAGCTCATCCCTGTGTTCATCCTGATTTTCTGAAAGTATTCATAATAGTATTGGTCACTTAGTCACTGCCCCTCATTAGTTATTGATAGCTCCCCTCATCCCTTGGGCAGGATTATCCTTGATTTATAAGGAGAGAGGGAATGCAGCCAAAAATTCAATTGGAGAGAGGGTGGCCTCCTGCTGCATTTGGAATACACTTCTCTCGTTTTCAACATTCTTGATGGATTCTCCTGCTGGAAAGGAGTCAAAGCTTATTTCATTCCAGATGTAAACAATCCAACCAGAGCATTTTCTACACAAAATTTCATAAACACATTAAACAGCAATACCTTGAAAGGTTCAAAAATAATATCTTTTATTTTACAAATGGGGGAAACTGAGCTACTGAGGTTGCATCCATATAGAGTGACATTCTGGTTTAATCTGGTTAATCTTACCTGTTCTGCATGTAGCTCAGGGCTATTCCAAGGTAAAATTTCACCTCCTTTGGTTTCTGTATGGTCTAGGGATTGATAGCTTTTCAAAAGCTGGTGTGAGAGGGAAAAATAATGGCTTGACACTATCTTGTAAAAACAAAGGAAGAAAGGTGTAACTTAGCCAAATCATGCACAACAAGGCTCTCCTTTTGCTCTTTCAGTGTCTCAGGGACAATGATGAGCCACATAACTTTTTCATAATCATCATGAACATGTAGTTGTGTAACCAGAAGAGAAAAAAATTCCATGTATTCTTCTCAAGTCAGAAAAGCAAGTGATAATTCAGAAAAAGAAAAGTCAAGATGAACAGATAACATCAAAGATAGGATAAATTGTAGTGTGCACATATAGATAAGCATGTTTTGATATATAAATGGAGCTATGACCAAATTGATGTAGGTGTTCTATCCACTACTGCACACTGTATCCAGGAATCCTCTCTAATCCTATGTAACTTGCCTATATACTTCCAGAACTTGTCTACTGAGGAACTATCTAATACATAGGAAGATTTCCTCTGGCTCTTTTAATATTTCATGAATGCAAGATTAAGCTCTCTTGGTATTCTTGCAGTCTTTGTATACTCTCATCTTCTCTCTCTCTCTCTCTCTCTCACCATTATAAAAAAAATAGAACCTACTATAAAGCCATGAAACCCCAATATGACATCATTTAACCATTATCCCATTAGAAGAGTAGTTCCCATGGAATTAAATCCCCCCCCAAAGCCTCTTTAACATCATTTTATCTAACATTGCATTTTGGGGAACAATTTTACAAAGATAGGGTGTGCCTGCCTCTCTGTGAAGACATGCATACTCACAAATATACACACGCAAACTCTGACAACCTATAAATAGCAGAAATAAAAATTATTAGACTTGCCCCATAATTTCATAGGGATGGGCTCCTTCCCATACTTTACCTACTACTAATGAAAATCAACACTTTTTCTACAACTTAAAGTATTAAAGAATTTCTTGGAACACAAAAAGATTGAGTGACTTGACCAAAGTCACATAACTAGTATTTGAAACAAGGAGAACAAAAGAAAAAAATATAGAGAGATATACATATAGATACAAATACATAGAGGGTCAAATCCTAGTTTTGCTACTTATTACCTGTATGACCTTGGGCATATTTTGGACCTCAGTTTCCTCATTTATCAAATGAGGACCTCAGACTAGGTATTCTCTTGGGTCCATTCCAGCTTGAAACCTAGGTTAGCCCTATATGCACAAGCATATATATAACTTCCATCCCTGAGGATTTCTTCATTTATCTTTTGAGTGAACCTTTCTCATTACAAGCAGTATTTCACTAAAAAATTAATTGTTTATTAAGAATTAATTAAAAAGGTTAGCATGGGATTAAGTGCTGAGGGAATAGATCACCCTCCCTACTTTGAACTTCTTTCTCTGTGCTGTCGCTGGCTGTAGTTAAGACATTATGTTGCTTCTCAACTACATTGCAGTGGGTTGTGTCAAGAAAATCTTTAATATAAAAATAAAAAGCAGTTCATGCATAAAGCATGACGCCCTGAAGCATATTAGATCTGTTTATCTCTCTGTTTAAAATGAATGCTACCTGGTATAGTTTACATAACATGGTAGGGATCAGCTTGATAAAGCATTTATATCACCTGGGGAACACACAGGCTCATTTCTCCGACACCTTTCCACATGACTAGTTTGCCAGCAAGTATAATAGCAAACAAAGTTTTAATAGGTCAAGAGCCCGAGTAGCTGCTTGAATTAGCAGGAGGGCGGGGGTGTTGACATGCACCAGGGCTAATAACTGACACTTACAGCCGGAGTTTTGAAAGCTGTTAATAGGTAGTTTAGAAATAAAGGCTTATATGCCTCTGATTATTCACTCACAGGGTTCAAGACAGAGGTGGGAGATGGGCGGAGGGGGGTTGGGGAAGGAGCCCGATCTTTCTTTCTGAAGGTAAAGAATCTAACAGCCACGCTTGTAGGTCTGGTTATATTATAGGGCAAGAGCCAGATAACCAGTTTCTGAGTCACTTGAATGCCAGTGTACCTCTCACTTGTTATTAGGCTTAAAAATGTCGAACTCTGGCTCTGTTTTCTCTAAAGCTGTCCAGGATGTGAGTCACTCTCATTTGTATTTGCTTGTTGTCCCTTCATGAGAAGCTGCTTCTGTAGCTACTGTTTCTGTCATATCACATCAGCTTTGTTGAAAGCTGCAACAAGACAGATAAACATATGATCTATTTTAGAAACTTCTCTTTCCAAACAGGAGGGAAAAAATAGATGAACATCTTTTTTTTTTTTTCTTTTATCATCCCTTTACTTTTCCTCCTCAACCCTGGGTCTGCCTCAGCCAGTGCAGTGGTCAGCAGAGTTGGTAGCATCTGTATGGTTCAGGGGACATTTTTATTCAGGGTCTGTGCAATAAGAACTTTTCATGGAAGTTTTGCAGAGTGCCAAAAGGAAGAGCTACATTGCTAACCCTAGCTTTGGCAGCCTACGAACAGCAGAGTAAAGACAATATTGTGTTTATCCTTTCTATGCTAGCATGAGGGAGGCAAAATCTGCCTCTGTATTTAAACAGAAGAATGAGCAGACTTTCCTTTGTTGTAGATCCCGTGCAGTCTGTGGGCATGCTGTATGGGAAGCCTGTTTAATAATACAGTGTTTGGGGACTTGAGGAAGAAAAAGGAATTTAAAGTATATGTGGAGTGTTCATTATTTATTACACAATGTAGCAAATAGGAAACAGCCCACCACCACTTTGTCAATATAGATCCAGAATCCTGGGGGACACAGATCAGTAACTGAACCGTAGGTAAATAGATAGATTAGATATGGCAGGGACGGCAAATAAATGCCAGGAAACAAATCCACAAGAACGATTTTACAGGGCTTGCCTTCTATTTTCATAGGAAACTAAGCCAAATCATCTGACAAGGGGAGAAATCAAATCATCTGTCAAATTCTTCTACCTTTCATTTATCACACAGTTTAATGCAGTAATGAAAAATTGCAAATGAAAAATGAAGTGAATGACCAATGGAAAAATGTGTTCTCTAAGAATACTGTAATATGTTATTAGCCCAAATCCCCCCCCCTTTCACATGCACAAGGGCTATTGACTAGGATGGGAACTCAAGGGCCCTATAATCACACAACCCCTTCCACTCAAAAGTGACAAGGCTTGAGGTGGTGGGCATACTATGTCTGTGAAAGATGGGGATGTCTCAGATAGCTGTGGCTTTCTTTCAGACCCTTATACTGCTTTCACATTTCTTTTCCTTATATTGAAATATGAGGGGTCTGGGCTCGTTACATTTTACTAGATAGCTGGGAATTCCATATTCAGCTCTAGTGACCTGTAAGGTTGGATAGGTGCTAAAAAAAAAAAAAACAGAAAAGAAAAGTGAACATGGGGACACCTGGGCATGAGCAAAATAAAGACATACTGCTAGATCCTTCTGGGAGACTTTAAAGACAAAATATGAAGCTGGAGAAGGAAAGAAGAGGAGATATAATGAAAGAAGGAATATGTGAGGTGAGGATATAAGGAAAAAGCTTATACATATATATTTTAAAATTAATTTTAAGTGAGTTTTATTGGAGCCCTTTGTTTTAATATAATAGGCATTTCTGGATATAGTGTCATCTATCCCCTGCCCCCATCATTGAATCTTTCCTTGGAACAAAGGAAAACACTAGGCAAAAACAAGCCATAAATTGATCTCATCTAACAATGTATACAACCTTCTATTCCCTGAATTACCCCCACCTCTCTTGGAAGAGGAGAGAGGTATAAGAAAATGTTGTCTTTAATCCACTAGTTCCGGTAAGAGATGAGAAGACATTTAATCAGGACTTTCCTGCAAATGAAATCCCATTCACCCTCAATACTTGAGGGGAGGGGAGCAGATATCACATATTGTGCCCATTTGGTGCAGCCTCACAGGTTGTAGGTACTCAATAAATCAGTGGCTTACACTTGAGCCCCTGATGATTAATAAGGTAGAATGTATTTATTTCTGAGTAACACAGAGAAGTTGATTCCGATTTACGCAGGATGTGCTGTTGAGCTGCAAAATAATATTGACCTTAATATAATTAGGTTGGACACTGGAGGAGTGAGGACCTGAACGCAAATGGTTGTATTTTGACAAGTAAAATTCAAGAAAGGGCCTTTTTTATCCCGAGAAAAGGGGGGAGGGGTATTTAATATTTGTTGAGTTCCAGTAGTATACTCAGTGCTGAGCAAGACATAGGAAGTGGATGTTGGAAACTGCCTGGAGGGAAACGTTCGAAAATTAAAATCCATAGAATCAGCATGAAGGCTGCTGAGGAATATCTGATTAGAGGCAGAGACTATGTGCTTGTCCCAGAACAACAGAAAAGGACCAATAAGGCAAGGAATAAAAACCTGGAAGGTTCAAATCGCAGGAGCTCAGTCAGGTGGAAAAGTATCCTTTAAAAAAATAGAAATCCCAGCCAAGTGGAGCTAATAGAAAGGAGTATAAACTTCAGCAGGTAAGATGGAGGGTGAGGGAGGAAGAATAAATCCAAAGAACAAAGATATCAAGGCAAATCATCAGCCTTTCCTGAAGTCCTTCAGAAGAAGGAAGCCTCCAGGAAAGACAGTGGGTGTAAAGAGCAACGAAAGGTTTAAAGAGAGCCCAGCTAAATTATAGCTTTGCTTTTGTGTTCAGCACAGAGCACGATGAGTAAATATCTGGCCGCAGGGTGGAGGGGGTTGGAGGGAGGTGACTCACTTTCAGGAGTGAAGGGAAGGCAGTGTCTGCAGATACAGATATCAGAGAGAGCAACAATAGACATCAAATTTCATTAAATCTCCTAGACCTGATGGCCTTCACCTACAAGTCTTCCAGCAGCCAAATAAAAAGAGCTGGCCAGGAAACCCCAGTGTGGCACCTATGATCAAGGACAGCTGCTGCACCTGACCCCGTGGCTACTCAGGCCTGGGGAATAGTGTAAGGGGTAAGCCTAAGATTTGCTTCCCAGGGAGCTAGGGGGGCACTCTTACAGAGAAGTCAAGGGTGATGGAGAAGAATGATAAAAGCATTTTTTTTTAGCAAATAGGTCAGTGCTGTGGACTTATCCCCTAAGAACAAAGATTTCCTAACTACTAAAGTAAATTTGGTAACCATGGGGTATGAAGGGAAGCCTTGCTCCGTCTTTAAAACTAGTTAAGAGGTGGGAAGCAATGAGTAGAAATAAAAGGCTGATTCTCTGTGTGGAAAGAGGTTAATTGTGGGGTGCTCAAGGGAGAACTCTGAGCCCAGTGTTATTCAAGATTCTTATTAATGACCTGGAAGAGGAAGATGAAAAGGGAGATGGAAAAACTTGCTGATGAAATAGAATTATTTAGGGCATTTGAGTCAGGGAAGATTCTGAGAGGATCTGAAAAATACACTAGCAAACACTCAGTCTAAAAAAGATAAATTAAAAATTCCCTAGCTGATGAAATTTGTCCAATACAAGCATCAGGCAGTCTACCTAAGTAGCAAGGGGGGGATATAAGAGCTACTTGAATGGACATACAAGTTTTAACTTCTCAAAAGAGGCAGTGTGATGTAAAGGATTTATATTGGACTTGGAATCTGAAAGACATGGATTCAAATCAGTTTCCTGATCTATAAAATAGGGAAAATAAGAGCACCTATTACACAGGGCTAGGGTAAGGATCACATGAGATGATCTATGTAAAGTACTTTGTAAATCTTAAAATGGTATGTAAATGTCATCTAGTTGGATCTCTTCTTGTTGGTCTTTCATTCTCAAAGAGGACCAATGACATCAGGAGGGTGATGTCTTGATTTGTGAGTAAATTGGATCTCTTGGCATTGTTGCAAAAACTTCAGTCCCTTTTCTGAAGAGTGGTGGTCAAAAAGGAGAATAAGATATTAGCCCCTCAAAATAGAAAGGAAATTTGAAAAATATAGCACCATCATCTGAATTGGTAGTTGAGCCTTGGAAGATTTCAGTGTTAACTATATACTTTGGGGAAATATAAAAGTACTACAGTTTCTTGTCTAATAAAACAATTATACCTTGAGTCAAGTATCCCATCAAAAATAATGAATTTCATAAATTTAGAGCTAAATGAGACCTAAAAGGTCATTAAACCCAACTTCTACATTGTATATAGATGAGAAAACTGAGGTCAAGTGACTTGCCCAGGGTAACCCAGCCAGTAAGTATCTGAGCTGGGATTTGAACCCAAGTCTTTGACTTGACTCTTACCACTGGAACCTGACAAATTCAGGAACCCAGAGACCTTATCTGACCTAGCATGAAATTATTTCTACCCATGAATATGGAAGATGAGTCTAGATTCAGGAATAAATTGGGGACTCAGCTTTTTCCTAGGGTAAATTCAAACTTCCAGGTCTACCTTAAGTAAGCCACAACTTTACCATAAGCCCTAGAACCAAGGTTCCTTGATTTATACTGTAGATGAATGGTAAAGCATCACGCCTGAATGAATGAATGAATGAGTAAATGACAGACCATAGATTAATGCTTTAAGCAGTATTTTATTTTTCTAATTACATGTCATGACAAATTGTAACATTCATTTAAAAAAATTTTTTGAGTTCCAAAATTTCTCCCTCTGTTCCTCAACTCTTCCCTACCTAAGACAGTAAACAATTTTATATAGGTTATGTATGTGTCATCATGTGAAACATATTTCCTTATTAGTTATGTTGTGAAAGAATAAACAGACCAAAAGAAAAAACTATGAAAAAATAAAGTGAAAAATAGTATGCTTTCATCTGCATACAGACTCCATTAATTCTTTCTTTGGAGGTGGAGGGCATTTTTCATGATGAGTCCTTTGGATTTGTCTTGGATCACTGTATTACTGAGACTAGTTAAGTCATTCATAGTTGATCATCTTACAATGTTGCTGTTACTGTTGCTGTATACAATCTTCTCCTGGTTCTGCTCACTTCACTTCATGTAATTCTTTCCAGGTTTTTTCTGAAATCTGCCTGCTCATCATTTCTTATTGCACAATAGTATTCCATTATATTCCTATACCACAACTTGTTCAGCCATTCCCTAATCGATGGGCAGCCTCTGAATTTCCAATTTTTAACCACCATAAAAAAGATCGTCTAAATAAATATTTTTGTAAATGTAGGTCCTTTTCTTTAAAAAAATCTCTTTGGGATACAGACCCAGTAATGGTATTGCTGGATCAAAGTTTGATTGCCCTTTGGGCATAGTTCCAAATTGCTCCCTGAAATGGCTAGATCATTTCAAAGACTAAAAATTAATATGCACTTTTAATACTTTTATGGGATGTATGGAGGAAGAGCATTAGCCCTTAGAAGTTCTCCTTAGTTACTTTGCATTATAGCAGCATCTCCTGCTTGGAGTAGCATGACCTATTCTGTAAGTGCTCCTGGATGGCATGGTATTTCAGGATAAGGGTAAGTGGAACCAAGTTCTCTCCTGGACCTCTGTCATCACCATTTCTTATTATTAGTATACACAGAGATAAATCTAAGTGGTACCTACTCATAATACTTATAATACTAATAATACTACTAATAATAGTATTAATAATAAATAACATTTGCATAGTGCTTTAAGGTTTTTGACATACTTTACATATATTATCTTATTTAGTACTATAACTGAAACCTTATTTTGTAGAAATCAAATTTCAATTCTTCTATTAAAACTGCTTTTGCAGCTACCATACATGTATTGGGAGATGCATAAAAGCCAAGAGAATAGAATATAGGGCCAGAAGTTTCATGTAATTGATATTGTCCCATCACTTACCAGTGACTTACAACTATAACTCTATTTAGTCGTTATGATTTTTTTTATTATGTATACAATGTTGGGCAAGTCACTTCACATCTCTGGGACTCAGCTTTCTCATCTCTAAAATAAGGGGTTGGATTTTATGGCTGTTTGGATTTTTAGGACTTTAGGGTCCTCTCGAGATATAAGTATAAATCCTGATGATTAACAAAATGTAGATGGGGAAAATATTGTTGTTCCCATTGTAGAGATAAGAAACTGAGACTAAGAGACATTAAGCAATTTGCTGAGGTCTGATGTCCAGTAGAGGTGCAGTTGCTGAAATTCCAACACAAGTGTTCTGCCCTCAATTTCAGGGTCTATTCCATAATACTACTCTGCCTCCCTGTGTTTCGCTGTGCTTCATTTTCCCCTCAGATATAAAATGAGGATAATGAAACTGACCTAATTCACAAGGATGCCGGGTGAATACATCAATTATTGATTGAAAAATGAATTGAAAATTCAAAGTGACAGCAGTATTACGGCCTATATTTATTTATTGACTTATTGAAGCTTTCTCCAAAAAGCCCAAATGGTTTTTGAATTCCGTGGTTTTGCATGCACACTGTGCATACTTTAAAAGCCTCTGTTTTTGCACACAAAATACCTATTGTATTCTTACAAGTGCGCCAAAGTTTGCCCTTTGTATATGCCCATCACTGTCCCCTGAAGAAAGGCATGGTTCATGAATGGGAAGTTAATCAGTTTCTTATGTACTGATTGAGATTAAATTTAAATTCAATTTCTAAATGTAAAAGAAAAATTACCCTACCCAGAAGCAGATGGAGCAGCCCAAGTTGCCAAGAGAGGGAGAATGATATTAAGGCTATAGTATACTCTTCCCTCCTTTAGCCCTTTTCATAATATCTCCCACATGGTTAGAAATTGGGAGAGACAGAGAGAGAGAGAGAGGAGGGAAGAAGAAATAAAAAGAGGTAGACAGGGGGCAGCTAGGTGGCACAATGGACAGAGCAGTGGCCCTGGATTCAGGAGTACCTGAGTTCAAATCTGACCTCAGACACTTGACACTTACTAGCTGTGTGACCCTGGGCAAGTCACTTAACCCCCATTGCCCTAAAAAAAAAAGAAAGAAAAGAGGTAGACAATCTAGGGATCCTCATTTAGGATTTCGGGAATCCCTTCAGGCACCTTGGAGAATTGCTATTTTTGAGACTGTTAGTCTTTAGAAACCACCTGCCAAGAGAACATTTAAGGTAAATAAAAGTGACAACTTGACAGTCCTGCTTTGGTTAGCAAGTGAAAATCCCAAGAGGGATTTGTTTACACATTCAGCATTACCTTTAGGAGGTCTATGGAGACTTGGGTTTCTATTTGCACTAATCTTATGTTAGTAACTTTCATATTATATTATCAAAGTTAATCTCTTCTAATGTGATAGAAAGTTACTAACACAATGAGACTTATTAACAACTTTCACCCTGTGGTAGCAGAGACAAGAGTTGTTAACAGAATCACCAAGTCATTATTATGATAAAATTCCACTGTTGAGCCAAAAAAAATCTACTCATAATGGTAGTGAATGTCTTCCCCATCACATTAGAATGTAAGCTTCTTACAGATAGGGATTATTTCATTCACTGCTATTTGTATCCTCAGATTTTAGTCCAGTGCTTGGTATCGTAGATGTTTGTTTAACATTAATAAATGCTTATTGACTGATTAATTTTTGATACATTACTCTCTGTGTCTGGCCTTTTCAGATGCCAGGCTTTTGTAGATGCTAAGAGACAGCATAATTAAAGAGCAACCATTGGACTATGTTTTTTGTTTTGTTTTTGTTTGTTGGTTTTTGTTTTTGTTTTTTAACAAAACCAAAGGAGATGAAATAGCCCTAGATTTTCACAAAAGTTTGAACTATGGAGTTTGTACAAATTGGAGACCAAAAATGTATGGGTGCTTGCAACCAATTTAATTCAATAAACATGTACTAAGCATACCAAGTGTTGCCAAGGCATTAGTCAAACAAAGTCAAAAAAGATATAATTTGTGTCCTGGGGAGCTTATTGTCAAGTGTGGGGCAAGGGGAAGGGACTGGGGGGGATATGATGCCACACTCTCAAATATTCATATAGATCCTTGATCTTATTGATTTGCATGTTTTCTCTATCTATGCACTTGCACTATGGAACTTTTGTCCATGTCCTCCCATAATTTCACCTCATGGAATCTACTGAGCATGAGTCAAGGGGCTTCCTTGCCATCTCTTAACCCTGCAAAGATATTATTAGAGCACATGGGCCATCCATTATTTATCCCTTGCTCTCACCACATGACCAGCCCTTCATTTTTAATAATAAATTTCATTGGTGATGACCCTTACTCAGGAACTTCTTTGGAGTTCCTTATTTGTTACTCATTGGAGGTTACTCACACCTAAAGTGCACTTCTCCATTTCCCTCTGGATGAGATTCAGTTCTAATACTTTGGATTCTCATGTCCATGATATGCAATAATACAAAAATAACAGTAGCCTATTCATATTCAAAATAAGCCTTTATACACTAACACAATCAGTAGAATATTGATGTTAAAAAGACAGACCTTTGTGAAAGAAGTTTGGGCTCATAAAAGAGCTCTTAGATTTCTTCTTACTCTGAACATTAGTGATATTACATTTTGGGTGACAAGCAAACCTAACAGTAGCATGAGAAGGAACCACCAAAATGATTGTGGAAGCAAAAGTCCCAAACATGTATAAATACATTGTTTACACAGATAATCAACTTGTCATCAATGGTATGAATTAATGGATTGGAAACTGGAAAGAAAATGACTAGAACACAAGGCAAAATTGGGATGATATCCACAGAGAGCACTTTACTAAACCTATTATGATTCAGAACATGGATATTGAGTGGAAGTTATGTCCCTGCTCATTCAAAAGTTGAAGGCAATAGAAGAACTCAATGATTAGCCAGACAACAAAGTAGTAAGTGGAAAGGCTCAGTGTTTGGAGATGTTGAATTTTGCTGAAGTCAATATTCTATCTAACCCTCCCATGCATTCTCTAAGCCATCTTCTTTATTACCATCCCCCCCTTTCATTTCATTTTTTGTACTTGTGCCTTGTATTTCTCTCTATCTTGTTTTAAATTCTTTTTTTAAAAAATATAAACAAAAATTGTAGGCTAACAACAACCACAGGAATTATTCACATTCACTAGTCAATGAAAGGCAATCTGTCACCTCATCTATCACTTTTAAGGTATTCTTCATCTGCTTTTTTCCCCTGTGTGGTTGGTTAGACCATGCCCTTCTGAGTTGCTGAGCTGCTACATTGTTCTGGTGCATATTTACCAGCATGAGCATGTCAATGAGCTCAGAATCTATATGGAATTTTTCAGCTTACACAATGAACAACTATAGCTCCTCCATGACAATGGAAAACACCCTTGGTAAGCATACTTTTCCCTGTTCTATACCTTGTCAGATATTATATCTTTCAAAGAATCTTCTATAATCTTGTTGTATATCTTAAAAATACCCTGTATGAAGAGAACCTTTAAGACTGTTTTCTTCTATAGACTCATGAGCTTTTAAAATTAACAAATAATAAACAGTGCAATCTTTTAGCCTCTACACCATTTAGTCATTGTTAAAGATAATGTTCTCTAGTATGAAAGAGTGCTTGTAAGAGCTTGCCTTTTCTCTACTAATACCCTCCATAACAATATGCACAAAGCTAATGTGTATTATTCTCATAACAATTCTATATAGATGGGAAAGAAGGCTTTATACTGTCTGCCTTTTTTGTATTAATAAGTTCTGGTGTTTTCCATGACTTTATATCTTTCCCTATTTCATCTATCTTATAAGTTGACCCATCAATGATTGCTGTCATAACTATATAATCTCCAGCAAAGCTCTCCTCTCAGTAAATTTAATCTAATTGAGCCAATTTTCTCATACTTGTTTGCTTTAGTGCCATGTCAGTCACCTCCATAAGGATATCTTTGATTGGGACATTAACATCTATAAAGTGGCTCCAATTTCCATGATTGTTTGAAAAAAAAATCTTTGCAGATTTTTTCCATCTTTCTTCTATTTGTTGTCCTCCTTCCAGTGTTATCCTTAAGTGTCCTCAGCATGATTTTACTTAGTTGGGTCTCTCTCAAATCAGTCTTTAAACTGGTTTTATCCTCCACTTTTCTCTATTCGATGAGGCAATACTGTTCATACTCATTCAGCATTTAGTGCAGTGCCTGACTTATTGTTGGAGTTTAATAAATGTTTATCGAATGGATGATCATTCTTCATCCATTCTCTCTTGTAAGACTTCACAAATTAATTTCTATTATAAATCTAAGACAGTGTTGTCCTCAGTTGCCATATCTCTCTGTTTGGCAAAGAAGTCAAGGATTTCCTAAGTAAAATGTGTTTAAGCCATTTTAGTTTCCTTATTATAGCATTTGATTTATTTTGCTTCTACTTATGTGTTATATAAATATATTTGATGTTGATGCCATTTCTTCCATTTATGTTCAACTTAAATAACTTACTCAAATAGGTCAGGTTGGAGTTGTTTTAAGTGTATACAATCATATCTTTTCCTCAGAGGTTTCCTTTCTTCTAGCTTTGTACCAGTTTTGATCTTTCCTTTTAACAAATCAGTGGTCTGACTATATACTTAGACAGCTGATTCAGGAATAATTCCCACATCAGTGATGAGTCATTTGCTATCTATTAAAATATAATCAATTTCAATTTTTGTGATTTTATTTAGTGCTTCCCATATCCACTGACTTCCTTTCTATTTTTTTCCTTGAGGAAATAATTCATGATGTATAGGTTTGAGGTAACATATGTAAAATGCTTTTCAAATCTTAAAACACTATTCAAATGTTGAAATTACTATGATTACAAGACTTCTGTCTAGTCTACAAGTCTTTGGCATCTTTAATTTGTTCTTCCTCTTCCTGATCCATATTTTTTCATGGTCCTTATCTGTTTCTGCTAAATATCATGATATATGTTTATTTAATTTGGAGGATGTTGTAATTGTTTTCATAGAATTTCTCTATCTCAGAATCCTCCACAACCAGTGTTAATACCTAAATTGCTATTTATTTTCAAGGTTCTATATAGAAAATAGTTACGATGAGCACAGAAATACAAGATGAGCATGTATCCTATGAAGTGATATTTCTTGTTCCTTTTGGATACACAATAAAACCAATTCAACTGACTTTTTATTTGCCTCTTGAAGGAGAGACCATGAGACATCCTTCTATGTAGCTCCTACTTTCTTCTTCTGATTTCATTTATGGGGATAAGGTCAAGATTTTATATGATTAAGTTCTTCCAGGAGCATAACCTAGGGGTCTGGGTCATTGGACATGGATCTCACAATAAAAATATCAACAACTAAGTTAAAGTGTATAGATGGTCTAAGAATGATATGATTCTAAGCATCCTTTGTTCCCTTTGCTGGAACTCTGCCACCATCACTACAGAAATAGAATAGGCACAGGACTGAGGACCATTTGCTTTTTTCTTTGTTTCATGTGTTGTCATGGCCAAAAGACTCATCATCAAATGGCCAGTCTACTGGTGATGAATCTCCTTATATTTAAGTATGCTTATCCCTGAAGAACATATTTAGTGTACCTCCAAGGCCACATGGGAAAATTTTATATGAAGTTATTGAGGATGCAAGGTGATTTCTGTGCTACAATGAGGAATTAGATCACATATGCAAGTAAATATAATTCGAAATCAACTATCGTAGGGGAAAAGTGGATTTCCACTGTGCTCTAGGACATTTTGAAGAAGGAAAGATCACTTTAATTTGAGGGACAAGAAAGAAGGAAGAATCACCTTAGTGGAAGCTTAAACAAGCAAAGATGAGAGGAGGGAGAGAATTACAGACATGGGAGATAGCCCACATAAATTCCTGGACGTGGGAGATGTTGAGACAAACTTAAATCACAGTTTACTCTATTTCAGCCAAAATTGTTGAGCTTAACTTTCTGATCAGGTGGTTTTTCAAGAACTCTCCCTGCAAAGTAGGAGAGGGGAGCCATTGAGTTTCTGGTCACAAAGGTCTACCTGTGCTTGGCACAAATGCCCTGGTGAGGCAACATTTATTGTAAGGTAAAATTTATCATAAAATAATTTTGAAAGTATACATTAAAGCTAATTTATAGAGGGATTAAATGCCAAGCTAAGGACCTTTAATTTTTTCCTATAGGCAAAAGGGAGCCGTGGAAGTGTCTTGATCATGGGAGTAGCATAATCAGATTCGTGTATCAGGTAGATTATTTTGGCAGCTATGTGAAGCATGAACTAGAGAGTCTGTTTTTAACTATTTTGAATTTATTCTTATTTATTCCCTTCATAATTATTCTGTATACACTTATGTAGGCTACTGTCACCCCTATTTGATAATATAAGCTCCTTGAGAGTTGGAATTATTTTGTTCTTTGCCTTTGTATCCCCAGTACCTCAAAGAATGCTTAGCACACAGCAGATCCTTAATAAATGCTTGTTGATTGATTGGTTGATAGATTACTGAGTAGGGAGTGACTAGTGTCAGGGAAAACAGTTAGGAAACTATACCATACTTTCTACCAAGTTTCCTTGTTGCTAGAAAATGGTAATGTTCTTCTCTACCTATCATTACATGATTATTTACTAATAATTAAATAAAATAATATTTTAAAGTATTTAGCGTAGTGCCTAGAACATAGTAAGTGCTTAATATATGTTTGTTCCCTTTACCAAATAATAGGAAAATGGACAAATTTGAATTATACATCTCCTTCCTGATGTGAACTATTCCCCTTACTGAGAAAGGCTCCAAGTATGTTAGGTGTTTAATTTATGGAAAGACAGTAACAAGAGTTGCACACAATAGACAGACATGGATGAATTACAATCTGCATCCCTCAAGGACAAAACCATATCAATTAAATCCCAAATCTAGTGGAGAGTATTACAGGAAGTTATAGAAACATAGATAGACAGACAGATATATAAGGCAATACAAAGGAGAAGGAAGGAGCAGCCCACAGCTTGGAAAGACTCCATCCCTGGGGTTTTTCAAGTGGCCGTCTAGAAAATGTTCCATGACACTCACCCTTCTGCCGGTAAAATGTTTAAAGGAGCACTTGGTTTGGAAAATATGGTCAAAGTGAGTGAATATTTCACACTCACTCACCTCCATAATTGCAGATCCTTTCCTCCAAAGTAAAGGCAGTGGAGAGGACCTGTCAAGATGCTACTTTCCATTTATGTCAAGCTGTCAGAAAAGCATGAGGAGAAACTGTGGATGCTTGTGGTCTAAACTATCCAGAAAAAATGAAAAAAAAAAACATGTATTATCTGTTTCTTTAATAGCAAAACCAAAACAAAACAAACCCTCATTTGTAAATGTAGGCAAGAGATAGTAGTTCTGATTCATAGGCAACCTCCATGTAGAGCCCCGCTCCAGATTTTCGTCCTGGGTATAAGGACACATGTGCCTACATTTAGCCAGTGTTGCCTTACCAGGACATTTGTCCCAAGCACAGGTAGATCTTTGTGACCAGAAACTCAATGGTTCCCCTCTCCTACTTTGCAGGAAGAATTCTTGAAAAACCACCCAATCAGAAAGTTTAGCTCAACATGAGCAAATGCTACAAATTCACTTGCCTTCATAACTACAAACTCTTCTATATTTTTATTTTTATGGGGCAAACATTTATTGCTGTAGCACACACTTACATGTATAATATATAAATCTTCTCTGATTACCTTATAACTGCACATTAAAAATTTACCAGAATAAAATTAATGTGACTTTTAATAATATTGTTTTAATATACAGAATGTCAGATGACAATGAAAAGAAATCTATTTTGAATTCAGTGTGCGATATGTGTCCCTTCCTTTGCAGTGGTCTGAATAACAGTAACTTAGCCGGCTGAGAATCATTATTTGTTAAATTTCTAGATGAGCTGTGGTTTCTTAGAAGATGCAAAAATGAATATCCCAAGGGAAATGACAGAAAACCGAGCCATTTAAAAATTGAATGGTCTATACTCATGTGCACAAACTAGAGAGAATACTCTTACATAATAGGGGAGAGTGGATCCAATAATATAATACTTTAAAAATCGTGGGTTTTAGAGAACAAAGGTATCTTAGCAGTGATCTAGTCTCATCCAATCCCCTCATCCTACAGATAGGAGGACTGAGGTATTCAAAGGTGAAATGATTTGTACATCTAGTAAAGATCAGGTCCAGGATTCAAACCCAATTTTCCTAAGCCCACTTTGCACACTCCCTATTCTACCTACATCTAGCTGCCTCTAGACACGTGTTACTTCAAACAGTCTGGTGAAGGGGAAGAAAAAACACATTTTGAAACTGCTTTGCCCCTTTTAATGATGGAGCCAGTGTGGCTTACAGCCGATTTAGTGTAGGGATGGGAACTTGCTTTCATCCTAGAGTAAGGAAAGTTCCACTTCCCCTCCTATCTACCTCTTATGCTCCCTGTTCCCAGCTAGATGTGTGGTCAGGCCAAACAAAAGTCAGAGGGGACTAAGATTTGGATTGATGACAATTGAGGGATTATTACACTTCAGCAAGGGCAACCCTGCTCACCACTCTCCCCTCAGCCTGTGGGCAGAAACATTCCCATGGTCAGTGCTCAGAGGGCTTAGCTTTAAACCCCCTGTAGAGACCTGGTCTTCCTGCTCAGCATGTCTGTTTCGTGGAGCTGATGAGCCAGAGAGCCATGGAAGCCAAGCTCTCACCCTCTTGGGCAAAAGCTCAACCAGGGGACGTGCCAGGACACTGTGCTGACCCACTTCAGACCCTTCTTTTCATTTTGTTCCCAGACAGAGAAGATACAAAAGCATCACTATGGCATAGTGAGGAGTTGGAGAAGCATTCTGGAAATTGACATGCAAATAAGCACACCAAGCATTCGGCTTTGTTCTCAAAATTCCCATCCCTGGGACCTGCTAGAACACTCATCAGAAGGGGGTGGGAAAGGAATAGGAAGGACTCTGTGGTTTTGTAGCCAGAGTTTCTGCCTGGTACATTACTTCGATACAGTAAGTACCCTAATCCAGTATGACACAGGTTACACTGCATAGCATATGTAGCCACCAAGTGACCACAAAGTCAACATATTTAGGTGTAACCATTCTGCATTCTCCAGTGACACCCACTGGTTTGAACAGCCTCTTCCCACCCCATTACATCAGGCCAAGCCAACAGCAAGAAAAGGCTGCATCACCTCTCAGAGAAGTGCTTTTCAGGAGCTATGTTTATAAAAGGAGGCCAGAAATTCAAACAGGATTCAGGCAGCTGCTGTATGAAAACCATCCCCAGCCCTCTGAGCCCTCTGCCTCAATCCACAGCTCCCATAGTTCTACGGTGTCTTTGGATGGCATCTCTTTCCACTCAGCTGCTTTAAAAGTCCCTTTTCCCCTGAAGCCTCTAGATGCCAAACCAACAGCCCAGCTACCTCGGCATCCTGTAGACCACGGCAGGTTGTTTCAAATATTACCTAATAAAGATGATTTAATGGTTGGTTGATTAACCCTGCGAGTCTTCAGGACATCTCCTTTATTATGGCTTGTGATTTATACACAGAAGCTCCAAGGTGGATGTGTTCCTTTAGTGTGAGAGCTATACAAAGGGAACACTGCCCGAGACTCAGAAAACTAGACCCTTTCTTAGGAAACCAATTGGTACCATTGTCCTAATCCCAGTATACAGTCATGCCTAGCGTAACTGGATGATGGTTTCTGTTATGGGTCTCCTTTCATTCATGACACCAACAGCAAGAACCAGAAAGAGAGAAGTGACAGTATTTTCAGATGGATCAAACCCCCATGACATGGCCTTCCTCTGTACCCTTCCTAGTGTCCCAAAATAAATCCCTTGGACCCCTTTTGAAAGTCTTCGATTCCTTTTGGCCCCCAGGAGAAACATCTCTTTTTGCAAAGGCAGAACCAAGCTAGAATTCAGCATTCTCTTTCTGATTTGGTCAATAATCAACTCAGGGGAATCAATCTGGGACATAAAACTTCCCTGATTCTGTTCCTATAGAAAGTGGAGAAAATAATGAACCTAGGTCTGGAAGATATTGAAGTAGCCATTCTGTAGGCACTTTGATGCAGGTGGCAAATCAAAAAAGACATGCTGACATACAGGTAGCAAATACAACCAAAAAAGAGAAGGGCCACAGGGATAAACCTTTTCATCATATCCACTGGTGTGTTGATAAATATTTAACAACCAGTTCTCCATAGAGGAACATGGATCCACAACATCCATCGGCATTTACGTTGAATGGGCATTATTAACATTTTCTCCATCACTTTCTTAAGTTTAGACAGTCAACAAAACAATAAATCAAACACTGACTTGTAACATTTGCCGATTTCCAGGGTGTAAAATGCTTATGCTGAAAATGTAACAATGGAGGGATTAAAACAGGCTCCAGCACACCCCTAATGTCCTTGGATTAGGTTTTTATCATTTTATATATATGAATTATCCAAAATTAATAAATGGGAGAATGAATAACATGAGCTCATCAAAGGCTTAATAGAGATGTAGAATTTAAAGAGATCTTTGAGGAAGCAAGGGGAAAGAGCTTTGTATAAAGGGAAGAGGAGACCGACTACTTAGGATGTCATGGAGGACTTGTAAATACCACAATTGTTGATGAATGTGACTCCAGCTTTTCTCTGGCTTCTTCTCCCCCTATGAATTCAAAAGTTGTAAAATACTAGAGTGGAAAAGGACCGGAGAGGTCAGTCAATTCAATCTCCTCATTTTACAGATGAAAAAACAGACACAGAGATGACATGATGTGCTTAAGGCTATGCAGCTAGTAGGGGCCCAAGTTTAGAGAACTCAAAGTCAGTTCTTCTGAGTCTGAAACCTTAGATTGTTCTTCAGTCATTTCCATCATGGCCCCATTTGGGGTTTTCTTGGCAGAGATAGTGGAGTGGTTTTGCTATTTCTTTCTCCAGCTCATTTTACAGATGAGGAAACTGAGGCAAACAGGGTGAAATGACTTGCCCAGGGTCACACAGCTAGCATCTCAGGCCAGATTTGAACTCAGAAAAATAAGTCTTCCTGAGTCTTCCAGGTCCAGCACTCAATCCACTGTGCCCCCAGCTGCCCTGTAAAGCCTTATAATACTACCCATAAAAGGGCTTCTTGGAAAATTGAAAAAGCATCATGAGCAGCCAGAAAATAATTCTACACTTCTCCAAATATTTCTTCTTTGGTCCTGACGGAAACTAGAATTTCTCAGTCCTTCTGTACCATCTTTTTTTCTCTTTCTCTTTTGGATTTCTTATGGTGGTCTTTTTGTTCTTTCCCCCCTCACCTTCATTCTCATATTTGTTTTTCATCCTTTTTCCCCCCCAAATTTTCTCATTCTCATTCCTTCTATAGAGCTTGGTCATTTTTCTCATTCCTTTGTGACCTCTTTTTTCTTTTCTTGTTTTTTTCTTTCTTAATCTCCTTTGTCCCACTATATTTGGGTAGGACTTCCTTTGCTAATTTTCATCCTTGTTTTTTTTTTCCTGAAATTTTCATGTTCCCTTTTTTTCCTCAGTCTATATAAACCTAGTTTCCCCTTAAAGTCATCACCATTATCCTCCCAAGTGTATTTTAAAATATTCAAAATATATTTAAAATGTTCAAGTGTATTTCAAGTGGGAGGGGATATGCAAGTGTATTTAAATTGAGGAGAAAAGGCGTGATCCCTCTGAAAATTTAAAGCAAGTATCCGGGAGGGTCTAGGTTATAAAATGATAGACCTTAATGAAAAAAAAAAACCCTTATCAATGTAGGATATGCATCTCTGAGTCATTTTTCAGTCATGTACTACTCTTTGTGACCCCATCTGGGGTTTTCTTGGCAAAGATATTGGAGTGGTTTGCTATTTATTTCGACTCATTTTACATGTGAGGAAACAGAGGCAAATGGGGTTAAGTGGGTTGCCCAGGGTTAAACAGCTAGGAAGTGTCTGAGGCCAGATTTGAATTCAACTCCAGGACTCCATCCACTGTGCCATCTAGCTGCACAGGCTGGGATTGATTAGGCCAAAGAAAGGAGTTCCTTGAGTTAGAAAATGGTTGTCAGAGAAACTTTTTTTTAACTAATTAAAAAGAAGCTATTATATGTGGGGTTCTTATATATATATATAGGCCTGCAGAAAGATATATAGCCATAGTTATTTAAAGAAGAAAAAAGAAACAGAAAACTACATGGACAAGATAACCCTATCATTGTCCATCTATTCAGGAAGTAGAAAAGTATATAAAGAAGCCAAGTTGCTCCAAGAAATGATATCTGAGGCAACAAATTAGCAACTTATAACTGATAAGATGCAGTTACTATAATTAAAGGCTTTTGATGCCAAAACCTAAAGTTGGCAGAGCAGGTTTAAAAAGAAAAGAAAAGAAAGCTTTGGGAAACTATGGACATACCGAGGCCTGGAGATTTTCAATCTCCAAAGTACCATATTTGAGGGGAAAGTTAAAATTTTTTGCATTAAAAAGATTTACTAGCAATATATAGCAATTGATGCAAGCTATGAAAAAGTGCCATACTGTTTTTTTGTGACTATATTTATTTAAGTCTTCCTTTGAATGTTAGTTCCACAAATACTTTTTTTTTTACAGGACAATGATAGTTAGTGACTTGCCCAGGGTCACACAGCTAGTTAAGTGTCAAGTGTATGAGGCTGGATTTGAACTCAGGTCCTCCTGAATCCAAGGCCAGTGCTTTGTCTACTGCGCCACCTAGCTGCCCCCACAAATACTTTTTTGTTAAATCTATTAGTCAATTAAATTCAGGTCAACAAGCTTTAACTAAGTGCCTACTAGTCTACATGTCAGTGCTGTGGTGAGTTCAGGGAATAGAAAACAAAAGGAAAATAACTCCTGCCCTCAAGAATCTTACATTCTGCTATGTAGAAGGTACTGTGTCAAGCATTGTTGAAGATATAAGATAGTATTAGACTATATTGAGGGTTTCTGCCTTCAAAATCTTTATGATCATTACCAAAATGCATGGTACTTTACAAATTAAAAAAAATATTATCTGATTCTTACAACAGACCCATGACATAGGGAGGACAGTTAATATTACCCTTATTTTACTGATATGGAAACTGATGCCCAGAGAATTTAATTAATTTGATGAAGGTTGTAGAGCTAGTTAGTTATAGAACCAGGATTGGAAGCCAGGTTTTTTGAACTTCAAGTTCAGTACTCTTTCTACTATACCATGCTGACTTGGTTTATGTTCCCTAATAATTAGAGGTTAGTTAGTAACTCATGCTTCCAGTTTAATAAACTGACATATATTGTCCAAAGAAATAATTGGGTTATATGCTAATAGATCTCTTCAGTTGCCTGAAGAAAGGCTACCTGGTTGGCACATGCAGCCACCCACTAGATTGTGCCATATACCTGTTAACAGAAAAAAAGAAAGGGAATGAGCATTTATATAGTACCTACTATGAGTCAGGCACTGCAGAAAATGTTTTACAAATATTATTGGATTTGATCTTTCTTTCTTCCTTTCTTTCTTTTGCAATCGGGATTAAGTGACTTGTCGGAGGTCACAAACTAGTAAGTTTCCGAGGCCAAATTTGAACTCATGTCCTCCTGACTCCAGGGCTGGTGCTCTATCCACTGTGCCACCCAGCCACCTCTGGGATTGATCTTTAAAACAACGCTGTGTGTTAGGTGCTGTTATTATCCCCATTTTATGGTTGAGGAAAGTGAGGCAGACAGAAGTTAAGTGACTTACTCAGGGTTACACATATAGTACATGTCTGAGATCATATTTGATTCAAGTCTTCCTGACTCTGGGCTCATTGCTGAATCCACTGCATTACCTAGCTGCCTTGAACTGCAGGCATAATGCCTAAGATAGAAATAACTTAACCCCTGTAAGTGAAACATAGATATGTGGAGTGTCAACACAAATCTTACCCATAGGGATTTAATTCCTCTGCTTCTTTGACCAGCATCTCTATTTTTACATTTCCTTATTGTTTCATTTCCATCTTTCCTTTTTTTTAATCAATAGTTTCTGTTCTCTATTACTTTGTTGCTTTTCTCATTCCTTTCTTTTATTTCATACCCTATTTTCCCATCTCCTTTTCATCATTTTTCCCTTTATTTCCTCTTCCATTCTTGTATTTTATTATCTCCACCATCTTCCAGCACCACCCTTCTTTTTATTTATTTATTCATTTATTTATTTATTATTTTTGTGGGGCAATGAGAGTTAAGTGACTTGCCCAGGGTCACACAGCTAGTAAGTGTCAAGTGTCTGGGGTCGGATTTGAACTCAGGTCCTCCTGTGCTTTATCTACTGCGCCACCTAGCTGCCCCCAGCACCACTCTTCTTGCAGAATCAGTACATATAAAACTGTCTCCTGATTTTTAATACAGGATGACAGTACAGAACCATTTGCCCCCCCAAAAAATTGTCACCAACATATATTCTCCCTAAAGTTATGATTATGGGGATGATGTCCTGGCCTGAAATGTTAGTAGCTCTAAAATACTGAAATGCAAAGTTGCTGGGTTGAATTATTCATTTCTGTTAAAATTCAGACTTTGGTAAAGCCTCATTTGTTTTACACCTAATCTAATTTTTGTCCATTCCTGGCCCATATGTCTCCTCTCATTGACATGGTTCCCTTAACATGTACTTTTCATTCATTTTAGAATAATGAAGTCTTACATTTGTATAGATGTTTATTTTTCAAAACACTCTCAGAACTATTATCTCATTTGATCCTCACAACATTTCTGCAATTAGATTTTTTAAAACTGTTATTTTTGTTTTACAATCAAGGATTCTAGGGCCTAGAAAAAGTTATGTGAGTTATAAAGGCTCACTCAGTGTGTTAGTGGATAATCTGAGATTGGGCCAGATTTCCCAATCCTCTGTTTTATGATGTTTTCTATAAACCATGCTATTTTCCAAAATTGTAGAATCTTACAGTTGCAAGGGACCACAGAAACCACCTAGTTCAATGGATAATTGAACAGAAATCTTTTCTGTACTCTCCACAGCCAGTGGTTCTAATACTTCTATTTGAATAGTCCCAATAATGGAGTACTCATTCATTACCTGCGTCTAAATGAACCATCTTCCTGATTGACTACAAATCCTTGTATAAAGCAAACAGGAGCCCTATTCTCTGAGTGGTTGACTCCTGAACTGGAGTGATAATAATATGTTGTATCTACATGTTGTCTTGAAGTTCTAACATGATTTACATCACATTGTTTCATTCAGGAGATTGTCAATACAAGTAATATCTCCATTTTACCAAAGAAGATGAGACCCAGAGAGAGGGGTTAGGTAACTTGCTCAAGCCACATAGTAATAAATAAAAACACTTACTAGCTATGTGACCCTGGGCAAGTCATTTAACCTCTGCCTCAGTTCCCTCATCTGTAAAATGGGCATATTGATAGAACATATTGTGGCAGCTAGGTGGCACAGTGGATAGAGCACCAGCCCTGGATTCAGGAGGTCCTGAGTTCAAATCCAGACTCAGACACTTGACACTTAATAGCTGTGTGACCCTGGACAAGTCACTTAACCCTTATTGCCCTGCAAAGAAGAAGAAGAAGAAGAAGAAGAAGAAGAAGAAGAAGAAGAAGAAGAAGAAGAAGAAGAAGAAGAAGATATCTCCCAAGGCTTTTTCAAGTATAAATGAGATATTTACAAAGAACTTTGCAAACCTTAAAGTCCTATGTAAATGCTAGCTATTGTTATCAATATTCACATCATTATTATTGCTCACATCAAAATATTCTAATTCCGAATATAATTCTCCTGCTATTAGCTTCCAATGGTATATTTCTCTCTGTGTTCCTAGAAAAAAAATAGAGAGATATTAGGCAAGTGCCTGAGGAAGCATATAGTTGGGATACCCAAACAGATTTGGAGTTGTGATCCCCAGGTTTTGAATCTTGGCTTAGGTTCTTGGTACATATCTTTTCTATGGATGAGAAAGTCACTTGGTTTCTCCAAGACTAAACTTCAAATATAAAATGGATGTGTCTCCACTATGTCTGTACTAATGTCTACACTAGCTACCACAAAGGATTTTTATAAAGGTGAAAGCTCTCTGTAAACATGAGTTTCTGTTATAAGTTTTCTTCTTCAGGTGGCTATTAAGAATCTTCTTTCCATGTAAAAATTTTGTTTCAAGCACTTACATGGTAAAAAAAAAAAAACTTTCAAAATGAATCTGTTGAGTCCTTTAGCTCCTTTAGAGCCATTATGAATGTTGGAAGATAACAGGAAATCATTTTTAAAATGGGGATTTTTGGGGGGATGGGGGAGTCAAGTGTAAGGGAGGAGAAAGTTGTGAAAAGCATCTCCAGTGGAGCTGGAGGAGAGAAGATGAGGAAGAAAATATGTCAGTTAAGGATCATAGATTTAGAGCTGAAGACACTTCAGAAACTGTCTAATTTAACTCCTTATAGATGAAAAAACTGAGGTGCAGAGGACTGGAGCCAAGATCCCCTGGCTTTAAACCATAGGATTTAGACTTAGAGCTGGAAAGGACTTTAAAGGTCCTCTAGTCCAACCCCTTCATTTTACAGATGAGGAAACTGAGGCCCAGATATGTCAAGTGGTTTGCCCAAGATTCCACACACAGTGGCAGAACCAAGATTTGAACCCAGCTCATTGGACATCAGAGAGAGGCCTCTTTCCACAGCCCCACACTTTCTCCCTACTTATACCTCATAGCTCTTCATAAACAATCACCATCTGAGTTCAAATCCATCCTCAGACACTTGACACTTACTAGCTGTGTGACCCTGGGCAAGTCACTTAACCCCAATTGCCTTGCCAAAACAAACAAACAAACAAACAAACAAAAAAACCCAATCACTATGCTCACATAGTAGGCACTTCATAAATGCTTGTTGTTTTATTGACCCCAAAGAGGAAACAATAGTTATTTTAAAAAAGCAAATTGGAGACCCATACTTAAGGGAGAAACATTGAATGCCAAGGCCTATGAAAAGTTTACCATCCACACTGAGCAGTTCTTTTCCTGTTCCTCCCTGGAGTACAGGCCTATAATTTTAATTATATCTTGGCATTCTCATAAAGCAAACAGCCTGCGTAAGGTAGTATTTATTACCTGTTAGAAAGGATACTTATGAATATGCTTTACAATTTCCAATTGAAATGATCTGCGATGGGCCTTTTCAAGGACAGAAGGGGTGAACAGGAACACATATGGGAGAAAAGTTGCTCATTAAGGAAGGTTTGTTATCCAGGAACGTATAATTAAGGTAATGGTCGCAGCTTCTGTTACAGAAAACACTCTGACAGTTGTTTGATTGCCGGCTGGGTCAGGGGATCAGCTCCTTCTACAAGATGCCTCCATATTAGTCTGTTAGTGAACAGGTTAGAAAGTGAATTACAGCCGCCTTTCTTGGGCACATTAGTGTCGCTCTTCATTGTTCTGTTTTTACTGTACATCAGCATGAATGTGGCTTCTGAAGACTTTGTGTGACAGGTTAGGCATTTTATCCTTTGAGTAAACAGTAATCATGGTGTGAAGAAAGTGGGGCATTGGAGAATTTTTCCTATTCTTTGAGAATTCCACTCTTCCTTTCTAGTTTGCTCCAAGGGCTCATTGGGGATACATATATTAAGCCCTTTAAATAGTTCATAATAAATCTTTGTCTCAGGCTGATTCTGACAGTTTTTTAAAGAGTCTTTTAAGAGAGAATCCTCAATCATTTGTTAATCCGTGGGGTGATCTTCAGACTTGGAAAAAAAATAACAGCATGGGCTCTTGGGTAGTGATAATACAATGTAGGGGGAAAATATAAATATGGAAAAATCCTCAGAATATCACCTTACAGAGATTACATGTTCTGCATGTGTCTAACTGATTACTTCTTCCCTCGGCAAACCAAGAAGGCAGATGGTGGAGATTGTCAAAATAGTCGGTAAAAAATTGTTATTACTGATGACTTTCAAATTGGTTGTGAGATGAAGTTTAGGTGACTCAGTTTCTCCCAAAGCAAAGAACTTATAACTGAATGGGGGGCAGGTGTAGCTAGGTGGCACAGTGGATAAAACACTGGCCCTGCATTCAGAAGGACCTGAGTTCAAATCCCACCTCAGACACTTGACACTTACTAGCTGTATGACCCTGGGCAAGTTACTTAACCCTCATTGCCCTGCAAAAAAAAACCCACAAAAAAAAAACAAAAACAAAACCAAAAACTGAATAGGAAAGACTTTGTCACTCACTGGGACTGTGTATGTGTGTGCTTTGAAGTGATTTATTTAGTAGCCCTGTAACTTGTTCAACTGAAAAGGGGAAAGGAAAGTCTTTCTTTGCTAAGTTTTCCTCTTTAAAACCACACTTATGTTTTCATAAATTACCTCACAGCTGACATACAGGGTTATGTGATTTAGTAGGCAGGGGCTTTTGTTGGCTTCAGAGCAGCTTGTTTCAAGAGTTTTGTGAAGAGGCATAATAGATTTATGCATGAAGCCATCTTCTGATTGGCTTTTCCTATTTTTTTCTTTCACTTTGAATATGGATGGATTAGCCAAGAAAGATAAGTTCATATTAGGACAATTAAACATTTGTAATGATCATAATTTGTGCCTGCATTTTACATCATGGTTACAAAAGACATTCACATGCATGAATTATTTCACTGAAGCCTTACAGAAGTACAGTGAAGGGGTTAAAAGCAGTATTATTTTACATATGGGTAAACAGAGGCCAAGAGAGGTAAAGTGATTGACTGGAGGATGACCCAGCCAGGAAGTAGAAGTCATCTTGTGACTCCAAATCCCATTCTCATTCCATCACTCCACAGCAGCCAGGCACCAACAGGCCCCAATGGTGTACTGTTGTTTAGTTTTCTTAACACTGCCAAATGGTATCCATATGTAACATCAGAAAGACTGCAGTGTTATTATTTACCAATAGAAATAATAACAACAACAACAATATATGCAATGAGTAAATGTAATGTCATCATCTTTCAACAGAGGAAAAGACTATCCAATCTCGATAGCTTTACATATAAATCAGGAAATATTTCAGGGAGACTCATTTAGTTCTGCTTGGGACTGACTTGATTAAGCTGAAGATGAAATAACACTGGTCATGGCTTTAAGGAAAACATAAGGATGAGCATCAGGACATCAATCATTTGTTCTTTGCAGATGATTTGAAGCTCTGTCAACTCTGAAACTCGGCTTCATAAGCAATTGAAAATTACTATGAATGTTATTGATACATAAAAACAATTTTCTTTAAATAGTTGGATTCCTTCTCTCTGACAGACATTTATTGAAAGTTTTGTGTAAAAGTACCTGGAAGTCTGGCTCGATCACTCACGGATTATATAGCATTGGATAAGTCACTTGACCTCTCTAGGTCAAAATGTCCTATGGGAGGGAGGAATTGTTTAGCAATTTATAATCTTAGATTATTTGCCTTAGGACACTGAGAGATTGGGTGATTTACCCAGGTTCACACATCCAGTATGATTCAGAGGCCCAGCACATTGTCGTCCCTTAATAAATGCTTGCTAAGGCAAGCAAATTGAAATTTTGAAAAATTTCAGATTTTAAAATTTGAAATAGAAAAAAATGAAAAATGGAAAAATTGCAAATAAAAAAAATTCAGTAGGGGCAGCTAGGTGGTGCAGTGGATAGAGAACCAGCCCTGGAGTAAGGAGTACCTGAGTTCAAATCCGGCCTCAGACACTTAACACTTACTAGCTGTGTGACCCTGGGCAAGTCACTTAACCCCAATTGCTTCACTAAAAAAAAAAAATTCAGTAGATTTTTAAAATAAAGAAACAAAGAATAAAGGATAATCTCTAGTACTAATAGTTTTATGTAGGCTATGTCCAAAAATGTGTCTCATCCTACATCTTAAGCCAGTGTTTAGCACAATGCCTGGTATATAGTAGACACTTAATAAATGTTTATTGATCAACTAAGCCCACCACCTCCCTGGCAGAAAATAGGTTGTACACTTGATCTTTAGTTCTCTGGAATCTTGTTTTATCATTACATTGATCAGAGTTGTCAAATCTTTCAGAAAACTATTTTTCTTTGTGATGTTGTCATTGTATAAAATGTTCTAGTTCTGTTCAGTTCACCCTGAATCAGTTCACAGAGGTCTTCCCAGCGTCCTACAAACTGTCCATTTCATCATTTATTATGGTTGTGACAATATTTCATTACATTCATATACCATAAATTGTCTTGCCATTTCCCAATAGGTAGGCATGCTCATAGTAGTTCTGTATTATTATGAAAAGAGCTGCTATAAATATTTTGTACAGATGGGTCATTTTCCTCTTTCTTTGTCAATCATATTTTTTAGAAAGACAACCCTTATACCACTTCTCCTACATTATTCTTTGTACTGAATTACATGAAGCCACTCATACCCTTCATGTGCCTCTCCATTGAGTTTCTGAATAATTATCCATTTCATTTCTTCAGACTTTATAGTGTCTGAAATATATACTGGTGGAAAATCAAAAGTATATCATGACTGGTGAAATAATGGAATCCACAGTCATAGACTATGCTATTTCAGCTCTTCAAATTATACCAAAATTTAATCATTTTGCAAAATTGTGGGTTTCTGACAGAATTAATAGAAAACAAAAACCTAAGCATACCTCAGAAAAGAATTCTGTATGGAACAAGATCGACAAATCTGGCCAACAGATCAAATATCAACTATGTTTATGTAATTAAGGGAATGAGCATTTATATAGTGCCTACTATGTGCTAGGCACTATGCTAAGAGCTTTTTATAACAATCATTTCATTGATTCCTCATGAAAATAGAATAAACTAATTATTATTATCTCCATTCTACAGCTGAGGAAATTGTAGCAAACAGAGATGAAGTGACTTACACAGGGTCACATAGCTGGCAAGTGTCTGAGGCTAGATTTGAACTCATTTTGTCCTGAATCCAGGCCCATTGTTCTATCCGCTGTGCCACCAGCTGCTTCTATTAATGGGTTATTGGAATATTGATAGGAGACATAGGTTGGCAGAGGCCATTTAATCTCCTCTTCTTTCACCAGCACACCATCATTACAATATGTCATGCACCCTCAGTCCAGACATGCTATTGAGCAGGTGAGTTTTTAGACACAAAGCACTTTATGCCTATATCCTAATTGGAGCATAATTATTTCAAAATATTCTTTCAATAACTCAGCATGCCTTCCTCCTTCCACTTATCTCATGGCTAACCTAGACCTCTAGCATTTTTCCCAGCCTCCTGATTCTCTCATCCCTGTTACCTACACAAAGCACTTAAGGAAAACTTCTATGTTCTCTAATTTCCTGTTTGACCATACTGAGACTTCTAACACCTTGAACTTTTCCTGTTCTTCTTCCTGCTCCATTCTGAATATGAGGAAATTGAGGAAACAAAAGTACCAGACAGGGTGCTTCTAGATGGTGCAGTGGATAAAGCACCAGCCCTGGCTCAGGAGGACCTGAGTTCAAATCCAGCCTCAGACACTTGACACTAGTTGTGTAACCCTGAGCAAGTCACTTAACCGTCATTGCCCTGCAAAACAAAACAAAACAAAAAATGGACAAATGAGGAAAGTGACTGTCCTAAGGTCACTTTCCTGTGTTGTCCCAACTGGGTGACAACTTTGTATCCTCAAAATTGGTATGGCCAGGATTTGAACCTAGAACTACTGATTCCAAATTTTGTGCTTACCACAATCCAGAATTCCCTTTCTACTCTACTCACTTGGAACTCTACAACTGCTCATTTAAAAAAAAATTTAAATATTGTTTATTTATTTTATAAGCATTTATTATCTCTCCCTCCCATTGCTTTCACCAATTGAATAGTAAAAAAGAAAGAAAAAGAAAACCCTCATAACAAATATGCATAGTCCAGCAAAACAAAGTCTCGCACTGGCCACACCCAAAGATGTATATGTCATTCCACATTCTGAATCCATCCTATCTCTGTCAGGAGGGGCTAGGTGGCATGTCTCATCTTTAGTCATCGAGATTCATGGTTTAGCATTGCATTGGCCTAACCATGCCAAACCATGGAAATAGCTCCCAATTCACAGCCAGCCATTTCAACAGTGTTCTCACTAACATCTTAGAATTGCCTGTTGTGACTATTGAACTTCCACCATTCCTGTCTTGCCAGTCCTCAACCCCAGTTAAGCCTTAGCATCTATTTGCTTTCTTTCCATTCCTTGGCTTCCCAGCATTGATGGAAAAGGTCATGGAGCTGTGTAATTTAAGATTCTAAATGTGGATTCTAATCTGTTCCCCCAGTTTTGGGGGAAACTGACTAAAATCACTGATAAAACGAGTTTAGGTTTTTAAGGGTTTATTGAAAAATAGAAAGAAAAAGATTGAGAACAGAATTCCAGCAGCCTGGCATTCCTATCTTTTTTTTTTCTTTTTTTTTTTTAGTGAGGCAATTGGGGTTAAGTGACTTGCCCAGGGTCACACAGCTAGTAAGTGTTAAGTGTCTGAGGCCGGATTTGAACCCAGGTACTCCTGACTCCAGGGCCGGTGCTCTATCCACTGCGCCACCTAGCTGCCCCTGGCATTCCTATCTTTCCTCAAATTTCCTGTGAAGTCCTCTGCCGCCGCCACCACCATCAAGTCAGGAACCCAAAAGCGCGAGAGCTCTCCGCGCAGGCTCCCTTTCCTCCTTCCTATCTCCTCCCAGAAAATAGGAGGCTCCTCAAGTTGATTGGCTGGTAGCCTTGATAGACAGCACCCATGAGTAAACGTCATTTCCTGACGCCAAGGAAAAGCCACAATGCCTCTGAGGCATTTTCCTCATGGCGGAGCTTTCCCACAGTAAGTCTCCAGTAGGTGTCATCATTCCAATCATTACAGAACCATTCTGGTTCACTATAATTTCATGCTCTCCAACCTCAGCCTGAACCTCACCACTACTCAGAAATTCTTTTACAATATTCACATCTTTCTAATTCTCTAATGTATTCTTTCCTCAAAAAAATTTTCCCAACCTTTTTCTACTCTCCTAAAGCCTCCACAAAACACTCTCCCTTGATGACTTTGCCTCGAACTTTGCTGGAAATGAGTCAGTGCAACATGAAATTCCTGAATTTCTTTTATCTCAGCCTCAAATTTTCTACTCTTGCTCTCCTTCTCTTCCTTCCCACTACTCTCTGAGGAAGAAATAGTGTTCCTTATTTTCAAGGTTGATTTCTTAGCCCACGTGCTGATTTCTTCTCTGCCTCCAAACATGCTCAGCTTTTCCCTATCCTAAAAAACCCTCTTCTCCTGGCATACTTTCATACGATTCTCCTGCATGGATCCTATGCACCAGCCAGACTGGAAGGCTTGCTATCTTCTGTTCACCCCACTAAGTGGGTCCTGCACTTGGGGCATTTTTTTCACTCTCAATTTATTCCATTTCTCTTCCCCTCAAAGAAGAACAAGATGGAGGAGAGGGAGGAAGAGGAGAAAGAGGAGGAGGGAGGAGGTGGAGGAGGAAAAGGAGAAAAAGGAAAGGGAGGAAGAGAAGGAAGAAGAGAAGGAGGAAAAGAAAGAGGAAGAGAAAAAGAGGAGGAAATGAGAACAACAATTCTACCTTGCCCCTCTTGGAATCCTACCCACACTTGAAAACCCAGGCCATCTTCTCCCTCTTTCAACAGGGCTTTTAAAAAAATTTTTCCAGACAACGGTGACCTATCCCTGCCTCAGACATCACATAACAATTTGAATTTCTCTAATGAACTTCTCGTGTACTACCCTATAATTCTTTTTTATGTGTCATGTCCCCCAAGTAGACTGTAAACTCCAGGGGAGTTTAGAAGTTCATGACCTTGTCTTATCAGAATTCTGTTGAATGTCCCAAATGCCCAGTGTTCTGCATATGGTAGATACTTAATTGTGTTTGTTATGTTAAATTAAAATAAAAATATTTCCTGGACACTTGTACCTACCCCCAAGCTATCACTGTATCTCCCTTTTTCGTTAATAAACTTCTCAAAAAGTCATTTATACTCACTACCTTCACTTCCTTGCCTCCTACTCAATATATAAACTCTTCTAATCTAGCCACTTCTCCCACTCCTCAGCTTGAAACTGTGTGCTCGCTTGCTCTCTCTCTCTCTCTCTCTCTCTCTCAAGAGTTCTTGATTTTTTTATTTATCATAGACCCCTTAGCAGTTTGGTGAAGCTTATGGGCCTTTTCTCAGAAAAAAAGGATATTTTCAAAAACATAAAATAAAATATATAGGATTACAAAGGAAAACAATACTATTGAAATGCAATTATCAAGATACTTTTTTAAAAAAACAACTTAACAGACTATGTTAAGAAGCCATGCTTTAAGGATACCCCTAACCATCAAACTCTGCTAATTTCTAAGTCTTTAATTCTTCCCCTTCATTCTAAACCAGTTCTTCCTCCTGGTTACCTTATTTTTTAAATTCATAACAGCATCATTCCACCAATCACTTAGGCTCTAAACCTTGGAATTAGCTTTATGCCCTTACACATCTTATGTCCCAAATTCAACTAGTTGCTGAGTATAGTTGATTCTACCTACAAAATATTTATGTTTCCTGTCATGCCGTAGTTATTTTTCATATGAACTTTCTTGTGTACAGCTTACAACTATCTTGTCTACAGCCTGCAACTATCACTATAACTTCCCATTCTTCTTTCCTCTATCCCCATCTACTACCTACCCCCATCCAAACTGTGCCATGCTACAAAAATAACCTTCCTAAAGGATCATATCATGCTCAAAAGCCTGGAATATTTTCCTATAGCTTTCAAAATACAGTCTGAGGCTTCTTAGCCCATAATAATTCAAGACTTTTCCACTGTTCTCTATAAATTCTTTAGTGTACCATCACACCAAACCATTTGCCATTTCTAAATACACCCCACTTGGGTACCTTGGTTCATCCCATTCACTTTGCTAGAGAGTTCTTCACCACAACTTTTGCCCAATTTCTTCCTATTGGAATCATATCCATCTTTCTTTTTTTTTTTCCTAATTTTTTTTTGGTGAGGCAATTGGGGTTAAGTGACTTGCTCAGGGTCACACAGCTAGTAAGTGTTAAGTATCTGAGGTCAGATTTGAACTCAGGTCCTCCTGAATCCAGGGCCAGTGCTCTATCCACTGTGCCACCTAGCTGCCCCATCATATCCATCTTTCAAGGCCCAGATCAATGAACGTTTCTTACCCAAAGCAGTCACAGTGCTCTGAACCTCCAACCACATACCAATTCTCCACCCTCTAAATCCCCAGAACACTTTCTGCATACTTTAGAGCACCTGTCACATTGTACGTTGAATGACAGTTGTTTCTTCTGATTTCTCTTGTTCTGGTATTAAATGATAAGCTTTTTGAGGGCAAGAAGTATCTTATTTTTTCTTGACTCCTTCTCAATGGATAAACCCTTGATTTTAAAATTTAAAATTCTAAAAGCATTATGAGCAACCAGAAAATGGTTCTCCATATTATTTTCTCAATAGATAATTGAATAGATCAATGAATGAATATCCTTAACCCCTAACCAGAACACATATGTAAGTCTAAAACTCTGATAGAGTAGTTAAAATAAATATGGGAAAATGAAATGACCATTCCAAAAAAAGGTAGTTATCATCCCTCAAGTGATAGGTAGTGAGATGGTACAATGGATACAGCCCAGGACCTTCAGTCAGGAAGATCTGAGTTCAAATTCATCCTCATACACTTATTAGTATTGGGACCTTGGACAGATCATTTGACCTCTGTCTCCCTTAGTTTTCTCATCTGTAAAATGGTAATAATAACAATACCTACTTCCTGGGATTGTTGGGAAGATCAAATGAGATAATCACTGTGAAGCACTTAACACAGTGCCTGGCACATAGCCAGAGGTATAAAAAACATTAGCTATTATTGTTGTTATTATTATTTCAGCAAATGAAATATTGCCTCCAGATGAGTTGATCAATTCGTAAAAATCAAATAGCGAACGAGCTTTTGGGCCAACCATTCAGAAGGCCGTATCACTATCCCGGTTATGGATCATAGTAACTCTTTAACCATTAGGGATTGTACCATTACAAGGATCTTCTATTATATACTGTCTGAGTTATAAAAATAAGGCGATAACCATTCTTTTCCATGAGATCCCAGGATTGTTTGTTTAATACTATTTTATTTTTTTAAATCAATGCATGCAAACCCTTGGCCATTTTATTTCCATGCATCTGCATATAAGCAATAATATTTTGTTTGGAGTGGATGAATCATTGACTGCTCTTTCCAGGCAGCAGTACATAACTGTTCCAGGTCACAAGGCGCCATTTTCTGTTAGTAACGTAGCTGCAGAACAATGAAAAGAGACAGTGCATATATAGATGCATTTGTGAGTGTGCATGTTCATGTGTAATATGCCCCTATGTACTTCCATTTAGAAATACAGTATGTTAACAACATCTGTGCCAGAGACTGATATTTTGGCCAGAATACTAAAAATAAATAAATCTGGCAACCCAACACTCTATTGCCAACCCATTCCCTCTCCTTTGGGTAGGCTACATAGAAGATTCATGTATATAAAATAGTGTATTAAAGTAAACTTACAAAAGCAAAGAGCAATCATTGCAACCATAATTTTTCCTTCCTCTTTGGGATTCTAATTTTAAAAGCATTAAAGAAGACAGCTGCTCATGCTGTGATATGCGCTAAACAGCCTGAAGGATGGAAAAAAATATATTTGTAGCTCATAATAACTATTGACCTTTCTGATATACAATGTTCTCTGTGTTAGCTATTCTGTTCTATCAACAGTGAAGATTGAACATGACTTTTTAATAGAAAACATGGGGTTTCGAGCTGCCTTCACAAAGGTGTTTATGTATTGTTATTTTGTATTGTACTACAAAGACTAAGTCCTGATGCCCTTTGTCTGACATCATGTTTGTCATAAAAAAAACGAAGGAAGGAAGAAAGGAAGAAAGGAAGAAAAGCCCTACTGTTATTGAGTATGTTTTATATGAGGAATTGGCTCGTAACCACTTTATAGTCGTGATAAAAGCATTGCCACACTCGATCCCTTACGCAATATCAGTAATGGAATCCAAGAGTGTCCCAGGAGCACACACTATATTTTTCTCCAGGAATAGATCCCTCAAGTGGCAACATTTACAGGGGGTTTCCAATAAGATTTAAAATACTCTCTTGCAGTATTCATAGTGTTTGTTCTTTGGAGTGCAGAGACTGGCATGTAATGGGTCACATTGGATGTCATGTACTCTCAAAGGCTATCTTTATGATACCCAGTTTTCTCCTTTGAACCTTCCTAGTACCTAGTGGTTGTGTATAGAAACACCCACTGGTAACAGCTTGACTTTGACATTGTGTTTATTTCCCCAGAGTGGTATCATCCAAATACCAACTGTGGCGCAGCAGCGTGAGGCTGCTGAATATCCTTCTCTCCCTCGGGGGACAGCCTCCCCAAGTAGTAACCCCTGCTTGGCATATGAGAATATGAAAAGCAACCCTGTGCATTTGTAATTCTCATTCCAGATAGGCTGGCAGCACCAAGCAGCATTGCCAGAGAGCTCAAAGCTGTTGGGTAGTGTGGGTTTAAGGATTTTATTTTTTTTAACACTACTCAAGAACTTCATAATTATCAGCTCTGAACCCTAGTTCTTTTCCCAGATATGATTCACAAGTTTCTAGGCAAGAGCTAAAACCTAACAGCAAAGGAGGAAGAGAAGGGGAAAATAAGACAAAAACCAATTGAACTTTCTCTGTGTCCCCTGGGGCAACCAAGTGGCACAGGGAATAGAGTGGCAAGCCTGCAAGCAGAAGACTCATCTTCCTGAGTTCAAATCTGAGCTCAGACACTTACTAGATGTGCGACCCTGGACAAGCCACTACTTAACCCTGTTTGCCTCAGTTTCCTCATCTGTAAAATGAACTGGAAAAGGAAATGGAAAACCATTCCAGTATCTTTGCTAAGAAAACCCCCAAAATAGGGTCCCAAAAAGTCAGACAAGAGTAAAAATGACTGAATAACAACAAACTACATCTCCTATCTCATAAGGGCCAATGATCAAGGCCAAATACAATGCCACTTACTTAGCCTAAGACATAGATCCACAGATCTTGAGAATACAGAAGCCAGGGAACCCAGGTTTACAAAATGAAAAATTGCCACACCAAGAGGAGTTTTTATTTGTTTTTATTCTTTATAAGAACAACATAATCCATGTCTTCTCTAAAACAGGATGAAGTTCACCATAATCTGACTTCCTGACCTCTTAACTGACCCTGAGGTTATTCAGACAACAGGGTTGACAGTGTGGTACGATGGGAAAATGCTAGAACCTATATCTTTGATGCTTATTACCTGTGTGACTTTGGGCAAGACACATAACTTCCCTAAGACTCAGTTCCTTCATCAGTTTGAAACAAACAAACAAACAAAAAAAGGATTAGACTAGATGACCTGAAGTCCTTCCCAGGACTAAATGAAATGCATGATGGCAGAAAAATGAAAATAAAACCAATGAAAAATTTTCCCCTTTGGAAGGGAAAATAGATAATGGAGTTCTGAAGAAATTCAAGCTACTTTCACAGTGTTGGCACCTTTGGAATTCTGTCAAATAACACTTGCCAAAACATTCTCCTTCTGAGATTTTGAAGGATTTTTTCTGTCTAGGGTCCGTTATAAAGACCAAATTGAGATCAGAAAGCTGAATATTTCCTCTTTGTTCCCCAGGTGCTGAAGAAACAGACAGACAGACAGATGGACATAGAAAGAGAGACAGAGACAGAGAGAGAAAGAGACAGAGACAGAGAAATTTCTTGCTCCCAAAAGACAGGCTATCTGCTTCAATTCAAACATTTATCCCATACTTACTAGGTACCAGACACTGTGGATACAAAGCTGGAAATGAAATAACTGCCTTCAAGAAACTTGCATTTTACTTGGAAGCTACAGATAGGTAAATAGCAAATTATCTTAGGAGGAAGAGAACAGTGGTAACTAGGAGAGATCAGAAAAGGCTTCCCAGAGAATATGGCACCTGAGCAGAACTCTTTGGGAAAATAATTGTTCTGAGAGAGAGAGAGGATTAGGAAGTAAGTATATTCCAAGCAGGGGTGTGCTGGAGGCAGCTCTAACCAAATCCAGAGAGCCAACTATTAAATTTTCAGTGTGAGCATTTACCCCTTGGAAATTGCCAAATTCTACAAATCAGGGATTGATTTTTTTTTATTTTATTGATTGTCTAAACTTAAGAAAGTCTAATTCTAATAATTCAGATTAAACCTAAAAGTGTGTCATGGGTACATGATTAAAAACAATCCAGGAGTACATTTCAGATTCTAGGCATAGAGGATAGCTAGTGCAAATACATAAAAGTGTAACATTGAATTTCAAGTACAAGGGAACACCTTAGCTCAAGCATAGAGTGTGAGAAAAGGTGTGCTTCATGAAATAAGGAAGCACAGGTTTTTAGGAATCAGGGAAAGTCAAGGGGAGGATATGGAATGTTATGCTAATGAGTTAATATTTTATTCTTGTAGCATTAGGAAGCCAATGATGGTGTCTGTAGCTGTACAGCAGATGGAAGAAGGAAGAAAGAGATTCAGCAGTCACACCTTAGAATTCAATAATATTGCAACAGTGCAATACTCACCCATGAAAGCATAACTTTTTTGCATAGAAAAATCAATGTTTGCATCCAATTATTCTTCATATGTAATTTCACCAAGTATGAATTGAGTATCCATTACATTATGGATTGCTCTCTTTTCTCTCCCCTTCAAATCGGCCAGTAGGTGTTCAGGTGGTATTGTTACTCACAATGATTATTTGCCTTCAAAATACATAAGACAATAACATTTCCCCAGACCTCTCCATTCTAGCAGGTAGGCAATGTGGTGGACTTGGAGACAGAAAACTGTCAAATCCACTTCTGACATTTATTAGCGATCTAACCCTGGGCAAGACCTAAAGCCTCTTCCTCTGTAAAATGGAAATGAAAATAGCATCTACTTTGCAGAGTTGTTGAGAAGATCAGATGAGTTTTAGGTTGGAAGTGCTTTGTGAATCTTAAAGTGCCATGTAAATTTTTATCATCATTGTCTTCTTAGGTAAATGTAAAATCCAATTGGACTTCCTTCTGAGAGGGAAAAAATGTATATCTATCATTCTTGGGTGGTACCATTATTGAAGGAGAGATATGGAAGTATTTATCATGGGAAAGTCAGCATTTAATTAAGCATTTTGCTCTCTAAATATTAAAAGAAATTTAAAGAACTATGCTGTCTAGCTTCTCTTCTCTATTGTTCCTTTCCCAGATATCTCTTTTTCTTTCATCCCCTGACACTTTAAAAGTCTTTAGCTTTCTTGATACAAAATGATTTTAATAATTTACTGGTGAAATTTTACATGAATTTAACTTATTTAAAATTAAGACAGAAAATACCCACACTTAGGGGATCAAGACCTGTAGAGATCAGAAGACGTGACATCTCGGGTTCCAAAAGGCCATGGGGAGAATTTTTTTATTACCTTTTAAATGTATGAGTGTTCACTAACTTCCCAGAGATCTGGATGACATGTCAACCTGGGGCATATTCTTCCATCCTTGAAAGTCAAGCAACTTTATTTAAACTTGCAAGTGCACAGAGAGCTAGGAGGCTCCCACCTTGTATCGTTTGTGTACAATTCACTCAGCCATCCGAATCAGCTCCTTTAGAGTTGTTCTGGTCTATTGGGCAAGTGTGGATACATTTGTAAATGTTTAGATAATGGATTAAAGCCTAGTAGGCTGTAACATTTCTAAGGGGCTTTTCAGAGTTAAAATTTTTCCAGTGATAAGTCTCTCAAATAACAAATCTTTATTATTTTCCCTCTAACAGGCTGAAACATTTGCATTTCCCTGTACAGGTAGCTTACAACATCCCAACCTTTAAGACCTATCTCTTTGTTTGATTGTTTAGTGCTTATCAAGCATCTATAATGTTCAGTATATGGTCCAGAATGATAAATGGTACCCTCCCTGCCTTTGGGTAGCTTCCTTTCTAAGATACTACAGTTCACAAGCGCATTTCCTTCTCTTCAGTGGGGCTGATCTTTTGTTTGCTTGTTTTTTTTTCTTAATGGATTTTATTTTCAGTGTTGATTACAATTTATGTTGCTTGTGTTTCCTTTCATTTGGGTTGTCTTTTAAGGATAGTTTTTAGGGCTTTTTCTGGGGTAGGAGAGAACTACTATCCTGGCCCATCTAAGTGGGAAAGGCTCCCAGAAGGAAATGGGTTTTGGATGAGAAAAAAAGATTAGGCTTGGAAGATGGGAAGGAGACATTTATTCTGGACAAAGGGTACAGTGTGACAAGAGCTGAGTTTGAGAGAAAACTTACTTAATAGAAATGAAGGAATTGAGCTTGAGAACAAAGGAACAGAAATAAAGTTTATTTTGGCTTTTTAAATTTTTTCTTCAATGTTTTGCTAAAAGTTAAACTTTCACAGGATTAAAATGTGTAGGTCAAGTCTTGGCTATGTAATATTTATTCTAAAGTCATTCATTCCAAAATACGACATTTTTAATTGAACTTACAATAGGCTGGACTATTTTTGTGCCTAGAGGATGGCAGTGATGGGGAAAGATTGTAGGGAGGGGGGACAAAGCAAGGGATAAATGCCATGGAAATAACCAAGAGAGGTAAAAGACCAAATAGCTTCTGAGTCCTCTAAAATCCATCATGGATGTTTGCACTTTGGTTTGTCTTATGTATTGTCACCATGGATCTGAGCACAAGGTATATGAAGGAAAAGATTGGCTTAGTCAGTGAACTGAAGAAAAGAAGGGAGCACATTTAACTTCCTATCATAACAGCCTCTATTCAGCCACGCTGTTTTCAAGAACAGCCTTATTCTCAGTAAGGATTCACATTTTTCTCAGAATTTAATTTTTCCAGGAACAAGTCACATAGAGAAAATGTTTCTCTTTTTTTCTTCTTCCACTTTTTAAGATTTTGTACGTAGGAAGATTGTTATGCTAAAGGCTTTATTAGCTAATGGGCTCAAAGAAAGGGCCTTTTACAGTTTTAGCCACACACACTTTCAGAAGCTTGAAGACCTGGTCCAAATGTTAGAAATCAGATCTGCTCTGGGTTAGACTTTGTGCAACCTGGATAAGGGAACATTTCCAACCCCTGTCTTTCACTGTCTTTCTCATCACTCCTGACAGATACCAGATGCCAAACAGATCATGCAATGGAGGTCTTATATCTAGTCCAAACACCTCAGATGGGGACATTGAGGCCAAAGGAGGTTATGTGAATTACCCAAAGTGACATGGATAGCAGATGGCAGAGCTGGGATCTGAACTTGGGTCTTCTAATTTCAAACCGAGAATTCTTTCCCCTGGACCATACTAGATAAACATACATACATGCATGCATGTATGCATACATACTTACATGCATACATATATACATACAGTCATTTTTCAGTCGTGTCTGACTCTTCGTAACCCCTTTTGGGACTTTTCTTGGCAGAGACACTAAAATAGTTTCCCATTTCCTTTTCTGGCTCATTTTACTGATGAGAAAACTGAAGCAAATATGTTTAAGTGACTTGCCCAAGGTCACACAGCTAGTAAGCATCTTAAGCTAGATTTGAACTCAAGAAGATGAGTCTTCCTGACTCCAGGCCCAGCACTAAAGTGACACCTTTGGTCTTAGATAAGCTTTGAGGTCTCTTATTTCTGTAATTCCATGATTCTGTCCTTTTGCCATTGCTTAACCAGGCTTTATACTTCTAATTCCTGTGCTAGGCTCCCTAGCCTAGAAATCAGTCTCTCCAGAGTACTTAGTCACTAATCACCATACAATTTTTGGAAAATTTCTTTACTAACATAATTCAGGGTTTAAGAATACATTTTATCTAAAATTAAGTCTCATAACCTCTCTGAAGTACTTATTGATAAGAGTCCAGAGACACATTTTGTAGAGATTGTTGAGGTTAAAAAGATAGAAGTAAATTGCCATCGTTGGAGAAATTGTTACTCTGGAAATGTCATGATATATCTCAATAAGTTTAGAATATGGGTTCATGGTCTGATGGAGGTGACAAGTAAGTTGTATGGAACTAGGGTAATTCAAGCATTTATTTAGTTAACTCTTAAAACTAGAAGGAGAGGTTGCATTTTAGTGTATTTTTCGACCTATCAAAAGCCCTGGAAAAAGACACAAATAAACCCCAAGCAGTTCCTTCCATACTGAAGGTACCATAAAAGGAAGAGCATATGGCAGTCTGGAAAAAGATTCCCTTGATGAAATTTTCTTTATTGGCCTAGAATTTCAACTTGTTTCTCCTGAATTCAGAACCTTTTCCAATGAAGTCAGAATTGGGTTTTCTTGTTATCATAAATAAGCCCCAAGATCTATCCAATTATTTGCCTCATTTGGAGATTGCTGAGACATCATCTGTTTTGTGTTAAGTATTCATACGTGCCCTGTAGGATGCAGAGTTCATGCCATGGGACATTTATGATAAACAGATGGGTATTTGCTTTTGCATCCTGAGGAATGTTTTCCTTCCCTCCCTCCTTCCTTTTCTCTGTTCTTTCTACTTTCCTTTTTTTCTCCCTTTCTATCTTTCTCAGATTTGGTTCTTTGTTTAGACTAGAATATAAATCAATTCATACCCCTCTCCACTCCACCAAACACTTAGAAAACATTTACTCTTTGCGCTCTATGGTACTGGTCAGTGCTAAAGATCACACCATTCCGGCAGAAAAGTTAGGGCTCAGTTTGTCACCTGTACTCTCAGGTAATTAGTTAATAAAATCTCCTCACTCGCCAAATGTGTGATTTTCTTAATACTGGCCGCTACAGGCAATGTATTAGGATTGAACATTCTGCATTTAAAGATAAATGCATAAAGCATTAGGGAATGGCAATATCATTAACAAATAAATTTGATGCATTTCCAGAGCCTGGGTTCTTGGCATTGGGCTGATACCTGTTCTGGAATCTTCAATAGATATTAACTAATAATGCAACTCATCACACTTTCATGTTAACTATCTCCTAACTTTTAGAGCATATGCAAAAAATGAGTTCTTCTAGCAGTAAGAAAATGTAAATTTATTAGATGTTGAAACTCTTGAGATTTACTCTTTTTCTTTATGTAGATATTTTCTGCAGTAACTCCAGGAAGTTAAGATGGGGCACTCTTAGGCTTTGAGCTTTCATCTGACCTTGACCCCTTGAATTTCTGTGGGATACTAGATAAGATATTTAGCTTCTCTGTCCTAGGTCTTTTGTCAGTTGGAAAATGTAATGGTATATACCACAGCATTTTATATCTATAAACCTCTCTAAAAATGCTTCCTAGTCATAAATTTAGTTTAGCGTCTTTTTTCTTGTCTTCTGGACACTTCTCCCCCCACTACCCTACTCCATTCCCCCAAATCTTTTTTTTTTGTGGGGGGGAGGTGAGGCAATTGGGGTTGTGACTTGCCCAGGGTCACATAGCTAGTAAATGTTAAGTATCTGAGGCCAGATTTTAACTCAGGTCCTCCTGACTCGAGGGCCAGTGCTCTATCCACTGTGCCACCTAGCTGCCCCCTCCTAAATCTTTTAAATATCACATACATACCCTATCAGGACTGCTTTAAGGGGGGGGGCAGGAAACTAGAGTTATGACTTCCACATCTCTGGGCTTAGGAGCATAGGACCCTGTCCCCCCTTCCCAATCTGGAAAATCTGTGTAAAAATTTTTGGTCCCCCCTTCAGCCAGGAGAAGAAATTAGAATTTTGTTTTCTTTTATGGGGTATTTACAGTACCTTCTTGTAAAAAATGGGTTAGGGGCACCGGCCCTGGAGTCAGGAGTACCTGAGTTCAAATCTGGCCTCAGACACTTAACACTTACTAGCTGTGTGACCCTGGGCAAGTCACTTAACCCCAATTGCCTCACTAAAAAAAAAAAACCAAACAAACAAAAAATGGGTTAAACATTTCATCATAACCTCTGGGTCATCTGCTGGCCTTCCCATGTCATCTCCAGCTTTCAGAGATTTCTTATGCTGACCCAATATATCAAAACCATGATGGGGAAAGTCACAATGTGGAAGGGATAACTGTGTTTCCTCCCCTCTCCACAAAGAACCTTAATCATAAGCTCACAGCTGTATGGATGCAAGGGCTGCCCAACTATATGATTTTACAGATAAAAGAAACCAAGGCCCAAGAAGTGATTATTTCCAGTTCTTTCTTTTTCTTAAAATACTTCCCACACACATGCACACTTAACAAGGATTTATTTTTTTTCTTCCTATCTCCACCACCATCACCACCCACTGGAAAAAGAAAAACAAAATCCTATAACATAATCACAGCTGAGTAAATTAAATTTCCATTCATAAGGAGGATTTGAACCCAGGTCCTCCAACTCTTGATCCAACCTTAATGTACTGCACCAGACTGCCTCCCTCAGAGTGGTGTTCCTTACTTGAGTTAAAAAGCTTCTCTTCAGAACCTGGTATTTGTTGGGTCTGTGAGATGTAGCTTATGCCCGCTTTCACACGAAATATCTTGTTGCTGGCCATTGGATAAATGGAGAGGAGAGCTGTTGAGGGGAAGAGGGGAAACCCTTAGGGAATGTGTGTAGTAAATACCAAATCCTAATTCCAAAAGGTCCCTATGCTGTTTGAGAGAGAAAACCACCCCAAACCATAGGAAATTGTGGTGGTTTTAAGTAAGTTTTCTCAGGAGTTGGGCTCTTTGTCCCTGTCTATCATCCCTTCTCCTTTCTTCGCCCTCCCCCACAGAATGCCAGGACAGGAAATGAAAGCTAGAACATCCATTTAGGCTTTGAATACTTTGGCTTCAACTGGACTGAGCTATGGTGTTAGCACTGGCTATCCAGGGTTTAATTAACATTGCCTCCATACGTTTAGATAATTACTGTTGCAACACAATGGGACTTGTGGTACTTAAGGCCTCAGTTAGGGCATAATGTACTGGGCTGCCTTCTCCTGCACGTGCCAGGCTCTAGTCTAGCATTTCTTCACTCAGCAGGAAGCACTCATGCTGTGGTCTCAGATCTGCCCTGTAAGTATGGTACTGTAAAGTACCACATAATAAAAACAATCATAATTGCTAATGATGCCTGAATTACCCACACATCTAATATCTCCATGGCTTCTTGGTTGTTGGGTCAAAAGGTACCCAGAACCCTGACCCGGAAAACATATTTCACATCTTGGCAAAGTTTCATTTCTTCTCAGCTACTGCAAACATGATATTGCTGAATAGAGCAGAATTTCTCAGGCTGGGATTGTGGTATGGATTCTGATGGCTTCACAGTAGTTTGAGTCTCTAAGGACTGGTGCCAATAAATGGGAAAGGGACCAAGGTAGATTGGCATACTTTTCTATTTCCCCCAGTAAAAAAAAGCTATAAATTAAGTCTAACCTTAAATGTATAATCTGTCCTTGGGAAGAAAAAAAAAGGATATAGCATCTTCAAGCTCTCAGCATCCCTTACGAGAAAAAATTGGTTCTAAGGGTCTCTGATCTTGTGTTTTAGTAAAATAGAACCGCACGGCTGAGTGACAGTTCTGATCTAAAGCATTTACGTTTAAGTTTTGATCTCTCTGCTTTTGATTAAAACTAATGAGCTCATTTAATTCAAAATGGGAATCTCTGATAAGAGAAATAAGGTTGATGTGATTGGATTAGAGGGGCAAATTAAACTCTTAGAGCAGAAGTTTGTGCTTATATAGTGTATTAAAAAGCTGTTGGCGTATTATGGCGTGTTAGATGATGAGAAAAATTTCATAGTAATTCATATTTAATCAGAAGAAATGAAAGTACTAAATATAACATGGCTCGGCTTCTCCCTCAAGTGATAAAGAGCTGTACATTTAAAATGACATCGGATTCCAGCTCTCTAAAACAAAAAAAAAAAAGAAAGAAAGAAAGAAAAGAAAAGAAAAGAAAATCCTTAAGAGAGACTCTAAAGAAAGGGGTACACTTGCCAGTGGTCTCATCACGACAGAATGGAAATGCCATAAACATGGCAAAGCATAGTTATAATAAGACAAGGACTCTACAAGATGAACCCTGGATCACAAATATCTTCATTTTTCAGTGTGTGACAGATCATATTCTTGCAACCAGTCTCAAATTTGATGCAGGGGATGAAAAAATGAAGGTTTCATTTCTTTAAAAAGACAGGGTATACACACACACACACACACACACGCACACACACACACACACACACACCAGAGGCCCTATATAAGCATAGATATCATGTATCCACAGATATGTGTGTGTATATGTGTATATATGTATATATGTTATGCTATAGAGATCTATTGTCCTTAATGGAGATAGAAGAACATGATTAACCACCCCCCAAAAAAAAAATCAGAGGTATAGAAGAACATGATTAATGAAGTCAAAAGATTTCAGCATAAAGATTCCAGGTCACAGTGATTATAAACACCAGAGATTAAAGCGATACACACACACACACACACACACACACACACAGAGTTCCATATATATGTGTGTGTATATATATATATATATATATGTATGTATTATTCCATATATATGTTTGCTATGGATATAGATATAGCTATGGCTAGAGACAGAGACAGAAGTACAGAGATAGGAACAGACAGATATAGATATAAATGCAGATATAGCTGTAGATATTAGGTATAGATATATAGGGCTTCATTCTAAACCTTCATGAACCTTCATGCTTAAATCTTTTGACTTTGTGGATCCTATTGTTCTATACTACCACTGGGGACAATAGATCTGTTATTGTAGTATTCCTCAGAAGATTTTGGTGGTGGGGGAGGAAGGGTGGAGAAGAATGAGTGGTTCAGTTATGTTTGGGAGACTGAATGTGTATTTTCAAATTAACATTGCTTGCAAGATTGTATAGAAAAAAGTCAAAATGTAGAGCTTATGAACACTTCCAAAGTAAATAAAAATAAAATGTAATAATAGGAGATGCAATGTCACTGGGAGACCAAAGGCAAGTTACTTAGCATCTCAGTGTCATGGAGAGCTTTTTAAGAATGTAGGTTGCAGATCCTGTACCAAATCCATATTTGTGGAAGGAGTTTCTATAAAGGAAGTTCCCTAGATAGATGAAAATTACAAATCTGGACCCTAAAAGAAAACAAAAAGTAATAGATTGCATTTAAAGATTGCTACTTTCATTTTGTCGGTTGGTTGGTTTGTTTTAAATAGGCTGTATTTTTGGAACCTGATCATTGATAAAAAGCTGGAGGGGCCACATAGTCTATGCTGTTTGTGTAAAGACTTTGAAAGCTCAACACCTCAGAAGATAGATCTCATTGAGGTGCAGACAAATGTAATCCATTCTATCCACAAAATATAGAGGGAAGGAAGACGTCAACATCTTGCCCAAAGTAGGGAACTAAAAAACAAAATTGTATTTTCTAATCAGAGACAGGGAACTGAAGGGACCTTGGGTTATAGAAGGGCTGTCAGTGGCAAGCTGCTTACTATCTGGATTGTATATCTGCACTTGAGTGTGGGGCAATATAAGAAGCATTGGTTCTGAAGTCATAGGACTTGGGTTCAGATGTGACCTTTGATGCTTATTACCTGTCACGTAGGGTAAATTATATATGGTCCCTAGACTACAGTTTCTCCTTCTGTAAAATTAAGGGGTTAGACTAATTGGCCTCAGAAGTTATTTCTAACTCTAGATCTATGAACTTGAAGCCTTGTCATATTCATATGATTCCGTGGAATTTGTTTTGAAGACCACCCAGTTGAAAAGGTAAAAGTTGTCCTGTCAGTTTATCCAGAATCAATGATATCATTCATCTCTTTAAAACCAATGAAGTGAGTCTCAGGAAGGAGTAGACACCCTCCCTGCCACGTTATTCATTTTTATTAAAGGTGTTTAGTGGTACTCTATAGCTCTTACGGTTTGCAAGCAGGCAAGGAAAAATCAAGACAGAAGAAACTTCCAAGAGAAGTGCTAGGAGGGAGCCCTTCTCTCCCACTGCTTCCTGGATACTGATTTTTCTCATAGATCGGCAGGTCTCTGTTCTTTTTGAGGACTCTGAGGATTGGCAAGACACCCACCCGAGCACTATCAAAGTTCAAGTAACTTTGCAATTATGTCTTTATTTTTTAACCCCTACCCAGGATGTCACAGGAAGTTATGAGTTAACAGGTTGGAAATTTTCTTGATAAAGAGCCTGAAAAGGAGTTATTCTGTATACATTTTTTTTTTGCAAAGTAAACATTTTCTAAATGAGGTAAATTGATTACAACACTCTTAAACATCCATCAGTCATTTATTTTTAGTGAGCTCAAGCATCGCACCTGAGAAATAGCTCAGAAGAGATGTGTACCAATCTAAATCATGTGTGCATGTCTTTTTTGTATTCCTCAGTGGAATCAACAAGCCCCAGTCTACTAACCACTGACAACACCCTTGAGCGCTCCTTTTTCATCCGAATGAAATCGACTTTGACCAAGCGCGGAGTTCACATCAAATCGTCAGGATATAAGGTAAGCCTGGCTCCAGATTAAGAGACATTTCTATCTCGAGTCAGTTCTGTGTCATTTATGGTTGGGTTTTCTCGCTGTTGTGGATACATATTATATGCCCAGTCTTGAACAGCACAAAAGCATTTTAATTACACTCCAACCTCCCTTTGGGGACTCATTAGACTAGTCAGTCTCACTTCAGCCTTTGCTGTTATATTGAAGTGCCCCACGTAATGCCCTTTCTTAAAACACTTCTCTATGATAGTCTCAATACTATAGAGAATAATGGGAGTACAATTTGACAGAGAAGGTAAGCTCAATTAATATCACTCTTTTAGGTCACTGTTATAAAACTGCTGCTCTTGGGAGGAGTCCAATTCCCACCTTCTACTTCTCTTACCACTTTGTTTTTTTTTAAATAAATGTTCTGTTGATGCCCTTTTTAAAATATTGCTATCATCTTCCCCACTCCAAGTGAATAGACCCCTTCCCTTGTAACAAACTATGCTAAAGCAAAACAAATCATCATATTGGCCATATCCGACAATATATTACTCATCACGCACCTAGAGTCTACCACTTTTCTATGGAGAGTCCTCTCATTTCCTCATCAGGGTAAAGAAACAAGCTCTACAGAGAAAGGTTCACTATCTTAATAAAATTCTGGTGCTCTAGTAAGTCATGAGGGCTCTTTGGCTAAACACTGCGCATGAACTTGTGTGCATGCACACCCACACATATAAAGAAGATAATTATCTGGGAGCTGGAAAATACATTTGGAAACTATCATTAAACATTCCATAAAAACCCACAATGTGTTATTGAACGGTGTTCAATAAACTTATAAACTTTAGATGTGACCTCTACCATTGTGACAAATCCATGTAAAGTCAAAGTGATCATTCTTATCATTTTAAAGTTAAGAATAGGAGGATTCCGAGCTTAGGAAATTCAAACGTTGCAGTTACCATAGCAACATAAACTAAGCCTACCTAAATACCTGTGAAATTTATGAGATGCCTTTGGCAACTTGAATGGTATCTATTTTGACAACACCATCACTGGTATCTTGTATTTTAGAGGTCAAACAGAAAGTTCCACAGGATGGATGTGCCTAGTGTCATCTTTCTCAATTTCAGAACTTGATGACGTCTAATACCTCAGTTCTGTAAGCTCCACATAACATAGTGAGGGATTTTACTTTCAACAGATCATTATTATCAGGAATTAAGATTTGCCATCCAGGACTCAGAATCTAGCTCTATCCCTGAACTTCAGAAGATGAAGAAAGGGGAAAAAATAAGTAATGAGTTTTCATGGATGGTTAGGACTCTGCCTTTAACAGAACTAACATAAACTCTGGCTAGCATATGTGGGAAAGTTTTAATGTCTAAATGACTGAAATTTAACATGAGTGCAATCTTTATAGGGTCAACTGAACTAGCTGTAGCATTTGTAGACATAAGCCTGGAGTTTTATTTTGCCTTGGGAAGAGGGAATAATACTGGCTACTTTAGGGACGATGCGGAAGCTTCTTCCTTCAATGTTGACTATACTTCTTCTGCCAAACTAAGTTTTTAACATTAATGAGTTTGAAATTGGGTACAAATATGGCAGTACTATTGAGAAGTACTGTGAGGGCAGGAAATATGCATTGCATCTCTTTCACCAAGACAGTAACATATCCATGACTTTCCATGTTGTAGAATTCTGATCCATGCCTTTCAGTAAACTGCTGCAAAAAGTACACCCAGTGTTCCTATAGATTTCTTTGCATTGTGGGAATACCTGTGGGAAGTAAACTTTGTCCATCTGTTATCTCTTGTTCTGTATCTCTTAACCTATTGTTTTGGCCAGTAAAGCATTTGTCTGTGAACTAGAATGTGTAAAACCAAGACATTGCCCAATTAAGATGGGAAATATATGAGAGATTCTCCATGGTCTCTTGTATCATGAGGTGACAGAATTTCTCTTATTGTCCCAAACCCATCCTGATAGTTGGAACTTTCCTAAGGTTACTTCAAAGATTTTCAGTCTTGTCTTGTTACTCTGAAAATGATATCAACCCCTAGCTTGTTGAGATTAAATCCTTCCAAAAAGTCTTTTTATAGAAAAACTTAAGATATTTTTCCTTAAAATCACATAAATCTTCCCCCCCCCCATTAAATTCCTTATTTCCCCTCATTCTCATCTGCAAATGTCCTTCATTAATTAACCTGATGTGGAAGTTAGTGGTAGGGTTGGTGAGGCCACACTGTCATGACACAGCTAAATAACATTGCTATTTATCTGCTCATTCTCAGTAAGTAAATCTTGGGGCATATAAAACATTCAAATAAAACTGGTAATCACCCTGCCACCACATAGTAAACACAAATAAAAAGAAACAACGATGATAATTTCTCTGTGCTCACTACAATTTATTACTCCTGCACTCTAAGTTTTTTTTTTCTCCTTAAAGAGACAAGATGTTAAGCACTGTCCTGTGAGAATAGTCTTTGTCTTCAAATTTTACTAGGGGCTTCCCAAATTTAGGGTCCTTCCCTTTCCTCTTCATCTCTATTTTCTGTACTTTTCCTTCCGTTTCTGTTTTTTGTAAATGTTGTTTAGTCTTTTTTCCAGTCTTGTCAGACTTTTTGTTACCCCATTTGGGGTTTTCTTAGTTAAGTTTTGAGTAATTTCCTTCTCTGGCTCATTTTACATATGAGAAAACCAGGGCAAACAGGGTTAAGTGACTTGCCCAGGGTCACAGAGCAAGGAAAGATCTGAGGTCAGGTTTGAACTCAGGTCTTCCTAACTCCAGACCCAGTGCCCTTTGCCCAGCTGCCCCTTAGTAAAGGTTAGTTTCTTTCGTTTCCCAGATGGAGTTCAGGGGAGGGGAGATGAAGAGAAGAAGCTCTCTTACCAATGTCCTATCTCATAATTTTAGTGAGAGGCTCAACATGCCATGTATTTGGTCTTTTCTCATAGTATCACACCCCTCTCCAAACCTTTGTTCAATTAATTATCACAGCTAATCCCTTATCTTTATCCTTGAACTCATTCCATCTCATCTTCTGTAGAACTTGACCATAGCAAACTTATAGGCTTTCATATATCTTCAATTGCTCCTTCTTCATTGACTCCTTCCCCTCTATGTGGGACGATAAGATTTATTTCAGATGAAAAAGAGCTTAGCAGTCCCTTCATTTTGCAGATGAAGAATCCAAGTCAGAGTTTAAGTGGTCTGTCCATGGTCACGGATAACAGAGATAGAATTTGAATCTGTATCTCTTTACTCAAATCCATATTCTTTCAACTATATTATGTTTCCCCCTCCTCTGTCTCTTTCTTTCTCTCTCTTTCTGTCTGTCTGTCTCTGTCTCTGTCTCTCTCTATATGTGTGTATATCTATACGTGTGTGTATATGTGTTTATATGTATATGTTTGGGTGTGTGTGTGTGTGTGTGTGTGTGTGTGTGTGTGTGTGTGTTTGGCTCTTCTTAGTCCTTTAAAAATAAGAAAGAAAAAACTTTCCCTTGTACCTCTTTAACCAGCTACCACCAGTGACCTCCAAATGACTAAACTCATTGGAACCAATGCCAATGAGTTATGACTAAACTCATTGGAACCAATGCCAATGAGTTCATACTTCTTGACTTCTCAGCAGGATTCAGCCCTATTACCCATACACTCTATCTGAATTCTTTTTCATCTTTCAACTTCAGAGACACTATATTTACTGGTTCTCAGCCTACCTATTTAACCAATCCATCATTGTCTTCTTAGATGAAGAACAGGATACAAACCCCTCATCCTAATCCTGAGTCCTTGAAGCAGATTATTTCAACGATGATTTTGTCCTTGGCTGTCTTCCCTTCCCTCTCTGCATCCTTTCTTTTATCAATCTCATTCATCCTTTTGGCATTGGTTATCATTTCTACATAAACAATACTAAAATCTATCTGTATCTTTAGCCCTGAGTTCTCTTCTAAGCTCCAGACCCACATTCAAACAGCCTACTGGCCATCTCCTCCTAGAAATACCATTGTTCATTTAAACCTGACATGTCTAAAACTGAGTTCGTTCTTTCTTCCCAATCTGTTCCTCTCTCTTACTTTACTGTTTCCTTAAGTGGAACCACCATTCATCTAAAGTCTTATATCATAAGCCTTGACATTATCTTTGGCCTTTCTTTTCCCCTCACTTCCCATAACCAATCAGTTATCAAGCCCTGTCCATTCTACTTCTACTATATCTTTCTTTCTTTCTTTTGGTGAGGCAATGAGGGTTAAGTGACCTGCCCAGGGTCACACAGCTAGTAAGTGTCAAGTGTCTGAGATCAGATTTGAACTCAGGTCCTCCTGAATCCAGGGATGATGCTTTATCCATTACACCACCTAGCTGCTCCCTCTACTATATTTTTCTAACCAATCACCACCATTCTATTTCCATTATTTGGCACTACTATCCTTTCACCTAGGGCCTAAGTAGCATGCACAGCAGCTACATCCCAGTAAAACTAGCTTAGCAGACTGGCTAAACAAGGTTGAGAGTAGTTGACAGGCTTCAAACTCATGATGTCACTGGTCCTCTTCAAAAAGATGAACAACATTGAGTTCCCTTTACACATTCTATACTTCAGTTAAATTGTAAAAATCTCTATTTCAAAGACATGTCATGAGCTTTTTTCTACATTGATGACAATCTTCATGATTTCCCCTATTCTTTAAATGTTCTCCCTTCTTTTGACCATCTGCAGAATTTCTTCCAGTCATTTGAAGGTTAACTCAAATGCCATCTCTTCCATAAAGTCTTAACTGAGTTGTTCCCCAAACTTAAATGGTAAGAACTTTTCCCTCAAAAGATCTTATATAAAACGTGATATTATGTATCACAATTATCTGATGCTCCTATTAGACTATATTTATCAAGAGGGCAATGTCTTTTCTAAACTTTGTAACTCCTCCAGCACAGTGCTTTGCAGACAGTAGTTGCTTAATAAATGTTCGTTGAATTTAATTGATCAATGGCTTGAGCTCAAACCCCTACATCTCTATGAAATAAACAAGATTTCATCTTGATGCAGGCAAATTAGTGAAAAAAACACAAAAAAGCTTCAGGAGGAGCTGAAAATCCAAGCTGAAAATCCAGTGAGCCACTCATGACCCAATCCCACTGATGACTGGTATGAGGGCCTTGACTACTTCTGTTCCTTACCTGGGCATGTTTGCCCCTCCTTGGGCAGGCTGGCGGCCCCCAGCTTCCAGCAAGCCTTACTATATTGATTTCAGACTTAGTATAGACACTCAACTGACTGTAGCCCTCCTGCAGCTTGGAACTCCCTAGTACAAGCAATCTACCATGTGCAGCCTGCCCAGCAGCAAGAATTATAGGCATGTGCTTGCATCAATTTTTTTCCACTATCAATTTGGAGATCAGTTTTTATTTGAAATTTTTTTGTATTTTTCTCCTTTGCCCATTGATTTCATAGTTAGCATGCCATATAGGAATGCTTTAATTTTCATTTCTTATAGGAGACAAAAAGAGAAAGGCAGCATAGATAGAGGTTGAGTCTGGTTTAGCCATGGATGGAAGTTGGGATTTGAGTTCAAATCCTACCTCTGAGACATAGCAACTGTGTTTCATTGGACAAGTCACTTAATCTCCTGATGCCTTCCACACAACTTTCTAAGACTATAAATTGCATACATTTTGCTGACGTAGTCTGGATCACTGGAGATTATTCAAAGAAGTCACAGGTCTGGCCAAAGAACGAAGAAGAACAAGAAGAAGAACAAGAAGAACAAGAAGAACAAGAAGAACAAGAAGAACAAGAAGAACAAGAAGAACAAGAACAAGAACAAGAAGAACAACAAGAACAAGAACAAGAACAAGAACAAGAACAAGAACAAGAACAAGAACAAGAACAAGAACAAGAACAAGAAGAGATGTGGTAAAATTATCCATTCCAGTAAAACGGGGTCCATATATATTTTTAAATTTTGATTCCTATACTGTGACAACCTGTATGAATTTCCAGTTTTCAGAAGTTAATATAGAATGGACTCTAATATAATTAATACACAATTAGCATTTGTGGGGAAGGGACCCTATAAATTGGCCACAATGCTTCCTTTTTCTGCCAACTTCTCTTTCATCTCCTTTCCATGATGGTATGTCACAAAAATGGAATTTTTGTGCTTTCCCTCACCACCATTTCTTCCCAGAACCCTTGGAATCTGAATTTTACCCAAATCACTGCAGTGAAACTGTTTTAATGCCATTTGTTGTACTCCCCCTTGCCATTGGCACAAAATGTGAAGGGATAGACAATATGTTAGACAACAGAGTTGAGATCCAAAAGGAGTCTGAAGGGTGGAAAAAGCACTGACTCTGAAGCCAAAGGACTTAAGTTCAAGTACTCACTCTGAAATTGCTTTCCTGTGGAACTTTGAACAAGTTACTTACCCTTCTTGGGCCTCAGTTTCCTCATACATAAGATAAAATGGTTGGACTAGATGACTTCTGAGTTCTCTTATAAATTCATAATACAATGTACTTTGAACCAAATTGAATTAAATAAAATTTGATAGGTACAAATGTCAAATATTAGACTTGGGTTCAAAAATCCAAATTCTGAAAATTATTGAGGAAAAAAGTCAATTCTGACATCAGAAGTACAGGTTATGGAAGACAACAGTTTGTTTGAAAAAGATCTAGATGGGGGCAGCTAGGTGGTGCAGTAGATAAAGGACTGGCCCTGGAATCAGGAGGGCCTGAGTTCAAATCCAGTCTCAGACACTTGACACTTACTAGCTGTGTGACCCTGGGCAAGTCACTTAATCCTCATTGCCCCACAAAAAAAAAAATCTAGATGGGGGAAGCAGTGGCACAGTGGATAGAGCACAAGCCCTGGAGTCAGGAGGACATGAGTTCAAACCTGGCCTCAGATACTTGATACTTACTAGCAGTGTGACTCTGGGCAAGTCACTTAACCTTGATTGAAGGAAGGAAGAAAAGGAAGAAGGGAGGAAGAGAAAAAAAGATCTAGATGTCTAGTTGACTTTACGTCCAATATGAGGCAACAAAATGTTATGGCAGCCAAGGCTACATCAGAAGAGACAAGGTGTCAAGGATTTTCCTCCTCTAAGAACACATCTAGAGTACTGGATCCAGTTTGAAGAGCCACATTCTAGGAATAATATTGGTAATCTGGAGAAAATAGAGAAGGGGACAATCATCAGAACAGTAAATGTCATGTAAATCATGCCATATAAGGATGAGTTAGAAAACCTGAGAGTATTTAGCTTGAGAAAGATAAGACAGATGGAACATGGTTGGCCTTATAGTATTTGGAAGGTTGCTATGTGCAAGAAGAATTGGCCCCACCAAACAGAGCTAGAAATGATGAGTAGAAATTTCACAGAGGCAGATTTTGACTTGATGGAAAGAAAAACTTCCCCAAAAGATCTCAAAAGTTAAATGGGCTACCTTGACAGATAGTAAATTCCTCCTTAATGGATATCTTTATACAAAATCAGGGTGACCATTAGTCAGATATGTGGTGCAGGTAATTCTAGTTCATATGTGGGCTGGACTAGAGGGTCTCTCAGAGAAACCGCCCAACCTTGAGTTCCTATGATCCCATGTGGCACTGAAATGAGGCTTTTGTGAAGGTGTTAGGAGTATTAAAGCTAAGCTAAATTAACACCCTCAGAAGCCCAGCAAAATCACACTGAATTTCAACAATCAATCAAATATCCTGTAGTATTTCTTCCCTCTTACTGTGTTTTAAAAATAATCCTGTGAGTAATGTTTCTTTTCATCCCTGACTTATTTCTTGGCTTGATATATGTTGGAAAATGTTTTATACTTCACTTTCTATAAATTAAATGAGGCATGTGTCTACCACGGTTTATTTCTCATCTAAAAGTAATACCGTACTTTATATTGATAACCACATATTCATGTGAGAGACATTAAGATTTTGTAATTAGGAGCTGTGTTGTGGATAAATTAATTTCATATTGTCCACTATCTCCTATTGCCCATGCTTTTCCTCCCCTCTGTCAAATATAGATCATGAGCTCTTTTTGTCTCTGTCTTAGTCAATACTTTGATCATTAAATTTGAAGGAGACGAAGATGGTCAAATGAAACTAAGATGGAATTTAATAAGAAAAATTTGCAATTTGGCTTATAAAAAATCCACAGTAAAGATACAGGTTGTAAGTGGCATGAATGGACAGAAGTTTGGGTTTTTAAAAATAGCTTAGAGTTTCAGTAAACTGCTCAAAATGAGTCATCTGTAGGACATGACATCCAAAATGCTTGTGCATTAAGAAAACCATAGTGTGTGGAACAAAGGAGATTTCCTGGTCAGACCATGTACTCAGTTCTGGGTGTTGCATTATAAGAATGATGTTGATTATCCACAGTGTTCATAGGAGAATGTTCAAGATGGTGAGAAGACTGAAAACCAAGCCATCCAAGTATTGGTTGAAGAAACTGGGGAGCTTTAACTTGAAGAAGAGAAAATCTGTAGAAATCTCAATAGTTTTCAGAATTACATTTGTCCCTATCCCTATTCCTCATTCTAACTCATAAATGACCATCCAACGCCAGAGGGTAGATCAAATAACAGTGAGGAGAAACTTAACCTAAAGGGAAACCTTCTAAAAATTAGAGTTTTCCAAAAGCAGAATGGGCTCTTGGGGAAACATGAGTACCTTGTCCCTACAGGTTTTCAAACAGAGACTGGATACCCATTGGTCAGAAAGGTAAAAGAAGGGACTTAAAATATTTACTAAGATGCACAGATAAACATATACACATATGTGTGTGTATATATAGTCAGCCATTTGTTAACATTTATTAAGTGTCTAGTGTGTGCCAGGCATCACTAGGGATACAAAAAGAGGTAAAAGATAGTCCAGGAGATCACAGTATAAAGTGATATATATATATAAGTCGACACAGTGACCACATTTGACAGTGTAAAAAACATCCCACATCCACTTTTAAGGAGAGAAACATTTGCTCATTTTTTTTTCCCTCTGGTGGTGGTAGTGGTAGCAGCAGCAGCAGTAGCAACAGCAGCATTTATATAACACTATGTGCCAGGTACTGTGTTCTAAGCATTTTTTACAAATATTGCTTCATTCGATTCTTGCAACAACCCCAAAAGTTGGCATTATTGTCCCCATTTTACAGATGAAGAAACTGAGGCTAAATAACTTGCCAAAGTCACACAGTTAGTGTCTGAGGTCAAATTTTATCTCAGGTGTTCCTGACTCTAGGCCCAGTGTTCTATCTACTGCACCATCAATATTTAGTTCATTTTTATTCTTCTGTTCATTTATGTCACTCTTGAACTTGTATATTTTATTTTTCTGATTCTGCTGACTTCACACTTCATTAGTTCATCATGTTTCTCTGAATTCATATTCATTATGTCTTACAGGAAATAATATTATATTCATATAGCATCAATTTGATTGACCATTGTTCCCAGTTCTTTGTTACCAGAAAAAATACTACCATGACTGTTTTGGTATATATGGGAACATTGTTTTTTGTATTTGACATTCTTAGAGGTCCTTATATAAGTCCTGGAATTGTGTCTCTGAGTGAAAGAAGATATGATCACTTGGTCACTTTTCTCACAAAATTCAATATTTTTCCATAGTGGTTGGATCCGTTTATACCTTAACCAACAAACAGTACATTAGTGTTCCTGTCTTCCCAAAGCCCCTCCAACATTTGATTTTTCTACTTTTCATCATCTTCAACTGTTTATTGAGAGTGAAATGAAATTTCAAAATTGTTTATCTTATTAGTAGTAATCTATAACATACTTTCATGTAGTTTTTTTTTCTTATTTTTGTCTCATTATATATTGCAAAATACTTCTTGGTCTTGTACAGGTTGTCCCAGAAGTTTTGGTGGAGTTATGGGATATTGTCTATTTCTGTTAATTACCCATATATCTTGAATATAAGATTTATATCAGATCTTTGATGCAATTTTTTCCAATTGGCCTCTTCTTATCATAGTTGTAGTGATTTTTTTATGCAAAAGCTTTTCAATTTTGCATAATGGAAATTGTTTATTTTATCTTTTATGATCATTTTTATCCTTTAATAAAAAAAATTTACCCCTAGCCATACTTGTGAAAGATATCTACTACCATTTCTTTCTATTTTAACATATTATTATATTTTATATTAGTTCATTTAATCATTTGAAAATTTAAAAGTGGTATATGGTGCAAGATGCTGATCTAAACCTATTTTTTCCAGACCATTTTGTTTCTCCCCCAAAGTTTTTGTGAAATAGAGATTCTCCTTTGCTTTATAATCAACCTTAATAACAATTAGAGATGGTAACATCACATACAGAATCTTGCTATTCTTCCAGGATTCTAAGAAAAACCAACAGAGACTAGAGGAAACAAAGGGAGTGATAAAACTTTGTTCAAGTAGGATTTCCGGACAATAAAAATTCTCAAATTCCACTTTCTGAATTAATTCCTTTATACATTATATATACATATAATATATATCTGTGTGTATATATATATTTATGTACGGATGTGTATGTATAAATACATATATACATATATATTTATATATATGCTTACATATATCACAGTTCTTATCAGAGTGGGTCATCATTTTCATTGAGCCTAGTTGTTCCCCACCCCAATCTTCCTCTTGTAGACATAGAGCTCCCCAAGCTGTTCTCACTTGCCTCCTCCCTGTAGTCTAAGAGTTTAGAGTCTACTGCAGTCTTGTATATAAGCAATAGAATAATAAAATTAATGCAAGAATTATAGTTCATACTTAGATAGCAACTTAGATGGGTCTGTGATCCTCCCCATTTGGTTACTCCCCACAATGGTGTGGACCACAACCCCTTCACATTTTGTCTTCCTGTAATGTTTTTGTCCCTATAAATTCCCCATGAAGGATCCATCCAATATGTTCTAGGACTTTATTGTATTTTAATATTTCAGGGGTACCAGTACAGTGTTTGAGCTGTCCATCTGTTATCCCTCACTTTGCCTTCAGGACTGAACCACATCTATTTTTTTGGTCACATGTGTCCTTAATAATGTCATTTACAACAGTTCTTTTCCAAGTTGTCTTTGGTAATATGATTCAGACTCCTCACACTAACTATACCTCTTTTCCTTGTCTTTTGAATCTTCTAAAATTTTGCTTGTTCTAGTATTATGGAACTCTATGATTCACAGTCATATAGCATCACTGTAAGAGTAGTGTTTTTAAGGGCTTTTTTCAGCAGTGAAGAAGTTGAGACCATTGGCAACGCTCCAGTTTACCAAATGGGATAGAGCTCATCTCTGACTGCTCCCAGGCCATTTATCGTCTCTCCATAGTATCTAAGGCACCATTGCCTTTGGCTTTCACATCTTTCTACCTGGCAATGAAATAATATAGTATCTGTTTGCATCAGTTTCTGATGGAGAAATCAGTTTCTGGGGAGCTTGATCCCTCCAAGTGTAATTATTGCTTTGTGCATATTAAGCATCTTTAAGAAATAGTGATAAAGAGTCTTGACTTCTGTCAATTTCCTATTCTTTGGAATTGACAGCATGCTTTAAAAAGTTACGTCAGAGCATCTGTAATTGCAGACAGTGTCTTCTAATTTAGCATTGATTTTTACTTTTGCCCTAACCAGTTAATGATCTGACTGCACATGAAAAGCTGATTCTGAAATGAATATTATGTCTGCAATAAGTTATTTCCTATCTCTTAAGATATTCTATTTAATTCTATCAGTTGTTTGTTCACCACATCCAATACCTCCCCACTCTGTTCTTAAAGGAAACAATTCAGAATGTGGAGTCTTTAGGGTCATGTGTGATACGAAAGCCTTAATCACCTTTCATTTCTCATTGCTAGATTGTACTTTATTTTGATAGATTTTGTTTTCACATTACCTTCATTTCCAAATATATCTCTTCCCTTTTCCCTTGATGACCAAAAGTCCCATCAAATGGTGATTCATGTTTTCTTTAGAAGCTTGATTGAACCAACTTTGCCAACTCATATTCACATCCCTGCTCTCTCCTTCCATTTTACTGCAATTTCTTTATTTCTTCTCATTTTATTTATGGTCAGAATGGAAACATGAATCAATTCTTATCGTAGTATTCCAACTCATTAGTCATCGGATGAAGGTCACGCATTGAAATTATTAGGTACTAGCATAATGTTTATACGTAGTGTAGAAACAGTGTGATTCTTAGCACCTTCTCACCCACTTTCTACCATTCTGCCATTATCATGGAAGCAGAAGGGGCAGTGTTCTTATTTTTAATGGCTTAGTAAGTCACCATAACAAAAACATTGATTACCAGTGGCCAACCTTCTCAGAATGAATTTTTTGTATTTAGCTAGGCTAACTCTTGGCCAGCAAATATATCTCCTCATCAGGTCTGATCTCAGAGCTTTTCCAGTTTGATAAACTGATGAACCTTGAATTAAAAGGTGAACATTAATAGGTGAATATTAATAGGTAAACCACCCATCCACAAGTTTGAGGTGAGATTGCATAAGCAGGTATTAATTGAGCACTCCTTAAACTCTAAAATGCTATATTCATAAATAATAAGAAAATGTGTTTTATATTTCTCACTTCTTATATTCCACAGTGTTAACCTAAGTTCAGCCCAAACTTTCAAGTGCTAACACCTATAGTCAGGGCCACCATTTAATCTAACAAATGATGATACTTCAAAATAAATAATATTGCAATTGATATGGCTAAAAAGTTAGAAAGAAAGACCTATGAAGAATGGATAGAAGAATTAGAATTACTTATCACTGAGAAGAGATAGGCATAGATGTGACTGGATCTCAGACTCCAAGTGGAACCCTAAAATCTTATGGAAGGGTCCATAGTGATCATCTAGCCCAATCTCACACCTCCTGCAGGAATCTGACCCACAGTCTTCTTGACAGTTGAACATCCTCTGCTTAAACACTTCCAGTAACAGGCAACATGAAATGCTTTATTCCAACTTCTGCTCTCACAATAAATGCAGAGCAAGTCTACTTTCTCTTCCTATGATGGCGCCTCACATATCTGAGGACAGATATTATGTTCCTCTCCAGGTTAAACATTCTAAATATAATGATATTTCCAGGATCTTTCATCATCCTAGTGATCCTTCTCTAGATACATCCCAGCGTGTCATTGTCTCAGTTAAAATTGGGAGCCAAGTACATGAGTCAAGTAATTCAAAGGTTGTATAACCAACTCAGAGCTCAACAGAACTCAGTCAGAACATTCTACTTCTGTCTGTGCTGCCTAGGACGGCATAAGCTTTTTGGGGGGTAATCATGTAACACTCTAGGGCAGCTCAGTGGCACCAGACTTGGAGTCGAGAAGACCATTCTATGTCTGATATGATCTTCTAAAGATCAGCCTTCTGAAACTCAAACGGTTAAAAAATTAAGGCAAAGATAAATGAACATAGATAGTTGATGCTAATCTCTTAACCCTTTCTTTATAAATGTCATCACTAAGGTCTTTTAACCAACTAGCACCATAAACTTATCAGATCAAACCTATATTGATGCATATCCTTAGCCTTATCATTTATTTAACTCTCCTTATTAGAGAGTTTTATACTAAAATATTTTTTCATAAATCCAAAAGACTTAGGAACTAAAGGGCAAACAGAAGTACAATTCAGTTGGGACAACGAAAACAGCTGAACAAACATTATTTTGGTGTGCTGATATCACCTAACAAGGAGAATAGCTATATACAGAGCACATACAACTTCAGTTTGCCTAATTATTCTGCTGATCAAGAGATCTCTATTATCCATCTCGTGACATCAGAAATACAGTGTGTTTATTCATTAATTATATGCAGGCCTGAAATCTTACCCTCTAATCAAGAAGTCTAGTCAAAATGAATTTGGTAAAGGTTGTAATATATTATTTAAAATCCTAACCCAAAACAGTTAAAATCAATATTAAGTGGCAACTCAAAAATAATGCTTCAAATGGTTTTCTGGGAATCAGATGAACAGTAGTAATAAGGGGTTTCTTCCAAGTGCAGAAAATGCATTTAATTCTAGAGGATTTCTTCTTAGTCAAATGTGATGAATTTGAACGTACAGTGTAAGGGATCAGGGATCACTAATTTATTGTATACACACTCCCACATGACAGATTTCTATAGAATAGTTCCCTTTGAGAACAGTGTTGGTCATTTAATTCAATTTATTCATTGTCTACTGTGTGCAAAATATGCTAGTTGCTAGAGATTTAGAGATAAAAATTAAAAGCAGTCACTGCTCATAAAGAGGAGGAGGGGGAAAAGAAAAAGGAGGAGTAATAACTGGCATTTTTATAGCTCTTTAAGATTTTGAAAGTTTTATATACATTATCTCATTTCTTTCTCATAACAACCCTGTGATCTAGGTGCTTTTATGATTCTCATTTTACAGATGAAGAAACTGAGGCTCATAAAGGTTACAAGACTTGCCCAAGGTCAGATAGCAAGTAAATGTCAGAGATGGGATTCAAACCCAAGTCTTCCTGACTCCAAATTCAGTCTTGTATCCACTGTGCCTAGTTGCTTCTCATACATGTCAAGATTGTCATGGCCCACAGTACAAAAAATAGATAGAGGTCCTTCTTACAGTGTAGCAACTGGGCACTGGATCTAGAGTTGGATAACTTGGGCTCTAATCCCACATCTAGTAGGTAATACTTCTCTGGCCCTGAGCAAATCACTTTTCCTTCTTTGTCTATTTATAGTACTCATCTGTAAAGTGAGGGGGTTGGACAAGATCTGGGGTTATTAATTAATATTTTTGGGGTCATGGACTCCTTTGACCATCTGTTGAAGTCTATGGATCCCTTATCAGAATAATGTATTTAAATGTGAACAATAAAATACATCGGATAACAAAGGAGACGAATTATATTGAAATAGTTAATCTATTTTTTAAAAAAGTTCACAAACTCTAGTATGAAAGCCTGGAAGATGATTTCTAAGATCCCTTCCAGCTCTGAAATCCCATTCCCCAATTTCATATCATTGATCATGTGCTTCAGTCCATAGTTCTCTAGCATTTAGATTCACCGAGCTCATTCCTCTGCAGAAGACAAATGCCCACCTTGACCTCTCCCTAATCTCTAATGGGATTACACTTTTCTGAGGGCAGTTCCTGTTTACCAATTCAAATCTCTTCACAATGTATAAATACAATCCTGTGGGTTGTTTATAGTCTCTGTGTTCCAGAAGCTGGTTTATCATTCATAGTGAATTTTATCAGTCACCCAAATTCTGAACTCATTTTCTTAACTGTTGAGTCATTCCATTGACCTGACTGGAAAACTCTTACATTTGGGTAAAGGGTAAAGAAGCCAGGACTCTGAAGGGCTGATCTTTTCTCTGTTTGTTACTCTTGTTAGAACTAAGGGCTTAAGCCTCATTTTGCTCTTGCTTAGTTCATAATCTTCGTAAAGTGGCAATAAGAGTTTCTGCTACTCACTTTATTCATCTGGATGAAGGGTATTATTATAAAGTGCTTTGAGCTCCTTAAAATATGAACACTGTAGAAATGTGGTATGTAACTTCCAAGGAGGATTCTTTGAACAAAGAATGGTCAACAGGGATACTATCCACTTTACTTCATACTATACTCCATACTGTCCATTTTGCTTCAGGGATACTTCACAGATCTATGGTTCTTTAGCAAATAAATGAGCTGATGTGTATTATATGTATATCACATATATTATATTATTTTTTGGTGAAGCAATTGGGGTTAAGTGACTTGCCCAGGGTCAAATAGCTAGTAAGTGTTAAGTGTCTGAGGCCAGATTTGAACTCAGGTCCTCCTGAATCCAGGGCTGGTGCTCTATCCACTGTACCACTTAGCTGCCTGACATATATTACATTTTATATAATATTGCATAAGGGGAGAGAGAGAGAGAGAGAGAGAGAGAGAGAGAGAGAACATTTTGTAAACCTTAAAGCATAGGCCATCATAGCATGGTGGAGAGAGAGCTTCCCTGGAAGCCAAGAGGAACTATGTTCAAGTTTTGTTTCTGATACATCTAGGCTATGTGAATTACTTAAATGCTCAGTTTTATAGAAAACTCAAAGACCTCTTAATCTAGCATCTAGGAACTTTTTAAGAAAAGGGCTCTTGGGGGGGGCAGCTAGATGGCACAGTGGATAAAGCACTAGTCTTGGATTCAGGAAGACCAGAGTTCAAATCTGGCCTCAGACACTTGACACTTACTAGTTGTGTGACCCTGGGCAAGTCACTTAACCCTCATTGCTCCACCCCCCCCCCCAAAAAAAAGGGGGCCTTTAATCTGGTAGCTATGAACTTTTTTTAAAATGTTTGATATTTCTATTTCAATATACTTGGTTTCCTTTGTAATACTATATATTTCATTTATTCATTTAAAAGATATTATTCTAAAAAGGGATCAATAGGCTTCATTGGATGCCAGTGGGGTCTATGATGCATAAAAAAGTTAAGAATTCTTGCATTGTAAGCTGCAGAGGAGGTGCCAACCTGCACTGGTAAAGGGAATTTCCTCACCTGTGAGTTTCCTATAGTGATAAAATCACAGTTCCAACCCATATACCTTATAATAATGAAAATGGTGGTGGTAGGTATTATTGATTCAACATAAGAGAAGTGATCATAAATATAATAATTGTATTTACCCTTTAGTTCCTGTCTTTGGGATTTAGTTTAAACTATCATCTTAAAAACTCCTTCTACTGATAAGGATCTTAACCCATCTTCATCTTAGTAAATGATCTCCATGAGTCCCCATGGCTATAAATATTCATCACCAGTGGTTATTCCTCATGAGATAAACATCTATTAAAACTAGATCCTCAGATGACAGAAATAGAGTTTAGTGTCATACCCATATTAGTGTGGTCCCAACTTGGTGTTATCTTCCAGGGTGGATAGGACTTCACTAGTATTGTCTTCCACAACCTGGAGTCACCTCTGCAGCACAAGGGCATCAGAGATAGAGTTTAGAGAGAGGATTTTAGGATATACATCTATTCATGCATGCATAGAGATGTGTGTATGTATGTATGTCTATTTATATATATATATAATGTATATCTGTATTGTGTTGCATATTCATGTCTATTATATATGTACTATATAAGCAAGTATGTACCTAGATATTTCCCTAAAATGAATCTCTCTCCATACACACACATATATTATCTAAAATAATAGTTGACCATCAATAGCTCTGGTTGCTGGGTTGAAAATAACACTTTCAGATCACAGTTGGCAGCCAAGGACTGCAACGGACACAAGCTTTCCCTTGGCTGGCAGCAGGATTTTTCTGTCCAAATGGTCTTGGGAGCCACAAAAAGTGAATCCTTCCCTTGTGCCAGGCCTGCCTCTCTTTCTATGAAAGAGGAAATAGAAATAAGAATGGGTGGCCAATGGCTTTAGACAAGAAGGCTAATTCTTCAGCTGCCAGGTTCTGTGGCTGTTATGAAAAGTTGGATTCCCTCCCCCCTTTAAAATTTTAAAAAACCTTTGCATGGGGTTAATAGAGTCTTAGAATTTTGCATGTTAAAATAATCCATATTTTAAAATCAACTTGTGTTTCACTTGAACTTGGTCTAGTGACTGGAAGTCTAGATAATGTAATCAAGAGTCAGTTAATTAATGCTGTCATTCTGAAGGTCTTTCACTGTACTCTACAATCCCCCTTTCAAATCTCTTTCAAATCTCTCCTTTGGAAAGTAGTGAAAGCAGAGTAGTCTACGGGAGAGATGCCTGGAGGGGAAGCAAGGAAACCTAATTCTGTGAACAGCACATGCCCCTAAATGGCTGTGTAACCTTGGACAAGCCTTTTAATGACTCTGTGTTTCCAGTTCCACTGCAGTTAAAGTTTTTGCCTTTGGAGTTCTTCAGAGATCGGTTTTTGAAAGGCAGTGTGGCTGGGGCAGCTAGGTGGCGCAGTGGATAGAGCACCAGCCCTGGATTCAGGAGGACCTGAGTTCAAATTCGGCCTCAGACGCTTAACACTTACTGGCTGTGTGACCCTGGGCAAGTCACTTAACCCCAATTGCCTCACAAAAAACAAACAAACAAAAACCGAAAGGCAGTGTGGTATAGTGAATGGTACGTAGACCTTGGAACCCTAAGACCTACATTTGAGCCCCCAATGGGCTACTTACTACCTATGTGATCTTGTGTAAGCACTTAAACTCTCTACAGAGGGTTGTAGTGGCTCAAAGTGTTGAGGATTATGAGAAAGAGGGCCCCCCTGATAGTCCCCCATGGATGGATGAAATGTTTACTCATTCTTTCTTCTACTTGTACAGAATCTCCATCTTTAACTTTATTTATTAAATCCATCTGTTCCTTCAGTGTTTTTCCCCATTGATTGTAATCTCATTTATGTCTATTCATATACATGTTGTTTGATACAAAACATAAGATCCTAGAAAGTTAGGACAGTATGTGTCTTCTTCTTTAGATTAGTGCCACAGGCATTAATATTTAATAAGGGTTCTTCCACGAGTGATAATGATTTATGATACTATACTTTATAAAAACCTTATCAAAGAAGAATGTCAAAGGATGCCATTATTACTTCTCTTTGAGGAGTTAAGTCAGTTATTAAGCATTTATTAAGTACCTACTATTGCCAGGTGCTATCCTAAGCTCTGGGGAAACCAAGGAAGGTAAAAGACAGCCCCTTCTCTGAAGAAACTCACAGACTAATGGAGACAACATGCAAACTATGAGCAATGAATAAAAGAGAGTTGAAGTCCAAGATTTCTGAGATGGTAAGAAAGCATCTAACTGCCCTCCATATGTTAAAGGCATTACATCTTGATGAGCTATCCCCAGAATACTAAAAGGATCAGAGGATGTGATTGTTGGTGACCTCTGAAAAATTGTGGGGGAGATGCCTTAGGACAAGGTGGGCAGAGATTTTCACCATTTTCATAAAAGGGAGGAGGGGATATCTTTCAAAGTATAGGTCAGTGCACTTCACTTGAATTCTAAGCAAAATTCTAGAATACACAGACACAGACACACACACATATTTCTTTTTTGGCGGGGTAATGAGGATTAAGTGACTTGTCCAGCTAGTAAGTGTCAAGTGTCTGAAGTCGGATTTGAACCCAGGTCTTTCTGAATCCAGGGCTGGTGCTTTATCCACTGCCCCACCTAGCTGCCCCCTAGAATATATTCTTTTTTTTTTTTTTTTGCTGGGCAATGGGGGTTAAGTGACTTGCCCAGGGTCACACAGCTAGTAAGTCAAGTGTCTGAGGCCGGATTTGAACTCAGGTACTCCTGAATCCAAGGCCGGTGCTTTATCCACTGCGCCACCCAGCCACACCCCCTAGAATATATTCTTAAAGGGATGCTTTGTGTTCATTTAGAAAGGTAAGCAGTAATCACCAGGAGCCAGTATAAGTTCATCAAGAACAGATCATATCTGACTAGTTAGATTTCCATTTTTGATGGAGTCACTAGCCTGTTAGATTGGGGGAATGCTACTAACCAAATATGCTTGGATTTTAGAAGGGCATTTAAGAAAATCTCTGAGGGCAGCTAGGTGGCACAGTAGATAAAGCACCAGCCCTGGATTCAGGAGGACCTGAGTTTAAATTCATCCTCAGAAACTTAACACTAGCTGCGTGACCCTGGGCAAGTCACTTAACCCTCTGCCTTGCCAAAAAGGAAAAGAAAATCTCTCATTATATCCTTGTGTACAGGATATAGAGATGTGGGCTAGATAATATTTGATAGATAAGAAATAGATAAATAATATTAGATTTAAATTATATAATAATAGATAATACTAGATTTAGTTGGATTTGAAACTGTCTGCATGACCCAACTCAAATGGACCAATGTCATAATGGAAGAAGGTCTCTTATGGAGCACCCAGGAGCCTGTCCTTGACCTTGTTTTTCTCATCATTTTTATCAAGTATTTGGGTGAAGACATATAGAGCATATTTATAGAATTTGCAGAAAAGAGAAATAATAATAGTATTAGGTGGCTTTTGCATAGTGCTTTAAGGTTTGCAAAATGCTGTACAAATATTATCTGATTTGATCCTTACAACCCTGTGAAGTAGGTGCCATTATTATCCCCATTTTCCAGATGAGAAAAATTAGGCAGGTAGAGGTTAAATGAGTTGCTCAAGGTCACACAACTAGTAAGTATCTAAGGTCAGATTTGAACTCAGGTATTCCTGATTCCACCTTGGTCCAATACCCTATACACTGTAGCAGCAGGATCAAAAAAAGAAAAAAGCTATCAAGAGACTAGAACAATGTAACCAAATCTTTTTTTTGTTTGTTTTTTTTGTTTTTGTTTTTTGTTTTTGTTTTTTGTTTTTGTTTGTTTTTTGTTTTTTGTTTTTTCAGGGCAATGAGGGTTAAATGACTTGCCCAGGGTCACACAACTAGTAAGTGTCAAGTGTCTGAGGCCAGATTTGAACCCAGGTACTCCTGAATCCAGGGCCGGCACCTCACCACTGCGCCATCTAGCTGCCCACAACCAAATCTTTTAAGGTCCAAATGAACAGGGATTAAGCTGAAAGGCTGAAAGTCTCATGCTTCGGTTTAAAAAATCAACTGTAAAAGTACTGATTAGATGAAACATGACCAGATAGCAATTCAAATTAAAAGGGGGAAGGGCAGGATTTTAGTGGATAGGAAGTTCAATATTAATCAAAAATATGATTTTTTAATTTGTTGTTGTTCAGTCATATCCAACTCTTCGTGACTCTATTTGGGGTTTTCTTGGTAAAGAGACTGGTTTGCCATTTCCTTCTACAGCTCATATTACAGATGAAGAAACTCAGGCAAATAGGGTTAAGTGACTTGTCCAGGGTCACCAAGCTAGTAAGAGTCTGAAGCTAGATTTGAACTCAGAAAGATGAGTCTTACTGCCTCCAGGCCTGGTTCTCTATTCACTGTGCCATCTAGTTGGTAAAAAGAAAAAAAAAGGAAGAAAGAAAGAAAGAAAGAAAGAAAGAAAGAAAGAAAGAAAGAAAGAAAGAAAGAAAGAAAGAAAGAAAGGAAGGAAGGAAGGAAGGAAGGAAGGAAGGAAGGAAGGAAGGAAGGAAGGAAGGAAGGAAGGAAGGAAGGAAGAAAGAAAGAAAGAAAGAAAGAAAGAAAGAAAGAAAGAAAGAAAGAAAGAAAGAAAGAAAGAAAGAAAGAAAGAAAGAAAGGAAGGAAGAAAGAAAGAAAAAATGTGAAATGGTACTCAAAAAAGGTACCACAATCCAGTATTACCTTAATGAAAATAGAGCATTAAGAATGAAGGAGATGGGGGGCACATAGGTGGTGCAGTGGATAAAGCACCAGCCCTGGATTCAGGAGTACCTGAGTTCAAATCCGGCCTCAGACACTTGACACTTACTAGCTATGTGACCCTGGGCAAGTCACTTAACCCCCATTGCCCCACCAAAAAAAAAAAAAAGATGATAGTCCTGATACAGAGAAAGAGAGAGATACAGACAGACAAGACATAGAGACAGTGAGAAAGATAGAGAGGGAAGAAGGGAAGGAGGGAGAAATAGAGATAGAGAGAAGTATATCTATCTGTATTGTATATATACACACATGGAAATGTATAGCTATATGTAAAAAACATGGGAATACTGACATACATCTATATATACATGTATTTATGTGTGTGTATGTATGCACTGTATATATCTATACCGTATATATGTGTGTATGTAAATATTTATATACACACACATTCTCTGACTAGTCAGACCCCATGGTCTGACACCCACATTTTAGAGAGGACATTGACAAACTGGGGTGAGCAAGGCATGAAAGGACTGAAAAGTTTTGGGGGGGAACATGCTAGACTGACCTGATGCCCAACAAATATTCGATGAATACTCAAACCTACTCAAAGCCAGTGTCATTCCAACTTTAAACAGAAAGCACATGAGACTCTCTGGCCCCTTGCAGCATCTTTTCACATCTGTGGCAATGTAAATCAAACCAACTAGACACATCGTCCAGTTTTATAAAAATAAAATCAAATAAAAGGATGATCCCTCTGCTATTTCAAAATTCAGAAGTACAAATTCTTGATTTACCACTTGCTTAGAATAATTTTTATATAACCATGGGATTCATGGAGAGACTTTATCCAAGAGCACCTGAAATGTGGGGCACAGACTAATCCCATCTTCTAACTTAACCTAGAGAAAAGACGCATTGTAGATGTTTTGAATATATATATTCCAGACACTCCTTTTTTTTACAGTATCATTAGTAATCTGTCATTCTAATAATAATAATTCCCTTTTGACATCATGGAGGTAAGAAGAAATCATCGCTGACATCAAAATGAGGTGATATTTCAGCTGTATTATTTCACTGAAGATAAAATGGAAGTCTTTATTACTCCCTATGCTTTTAAAGAAAGCTGAGCAAGACTTACCCTGACCCTAGAGCTTATCACTTGAATACATCTGATACTGGTGTAAAATAAGTAATTTTAATTGTTCCAACTACATTTTTCTGAATGTCGCTATTCCCCAAAGTCAGCATCTTAGGCCTATAAGGAAATGTTCTTTTTGAAACTTTCCTAAAACATTTATTCCCAATTCATAGAAATCTTGAAAGTCAGTAGAAAAGTCTTCTGTTGGCAAGAATAATTCTTTCTCTCACAAACCCCCTTCCCAATTCCCCAAACTCAAGATGATTGAGAATTGATGTCGCCGAATAATTGAAGAGTGAAGAAGTCTGAGCTTATATGGAGCAATTCAGACTGAATGCATGAAGGCAAAACAATTGGTTAGAAAATAAAAGTAGGGATCCACTTAGAACATTGCATGTAGGTTGTATCTAGGTGTGATTTCTTTCGAAAATTATCTTTGTCCACATATATAAAGAAGATGAAGGATCTTAAACTGTCTTAAAGCTGTTTTCCAATTACTGGCATACTTTTCAAAAACATGAATGTTGAGAACAATATATTACAAAAAATCTTGGATATGAAACATTCAGACATAGGAATGAGCGTCTGTAGTAACCCCTTCATTGTAAGAAAATATTTGTGGAAAGGGAGAAATCACTACTATCTTATGTATGTGTGTGTACATATATATGTGTGTGTGCACATGTATGTGTGCTCACTGAGAGTCTTGGTACTGTGTGTGTGGCTACTTTAAGAAAACTGTTTTTGTATATGTATGTATATATGTGTGTGCATATATATGTACATTTGGGGAAAAGGGGTCACAATCTATGACTACATCAGGGTAGAGAATTCCCAGTGCGAAAATTCCCTCCATTTATTGACTAGCACATTTATAACTTCTAGTCTTACCCATATATCATATATGTATATATACATATACAATTACAAGCTTACATTATAAATTATTTTATATACATTGTATACATATAGTTTGTGCACACATGTTTTATATATGTTATAAATTTGTTATATATACATTGTATACATGTGTCTAAGGTATAAATACATAATATATACATTATAAATCAGAATCTATATTGTATACATATACTTAATGTGTACCTATATTTATACATGCATTGTAAATTATTGTGTATATAGTATATACATATGTTTTATGTATACATATATTTCTATATACATTGTATATATGTAAAATAAGTGTGTGTGTATATATATATACAGATAAAACACTTTGTGTCTATACATGTATGTGTGATTTCACAATTGTCAGGAACACCTTTCATGGATGTAGATAAGTAATTACATGGCATGTCCACAGTCACAGTTACTTTGTGTAAGAGGCAGGCCTTGAACCTGGGATGTCCAGACTTCAGTGCCAGATGTCTATCAAGTGTTCCATGCTGCCTCTCATATATAAAACATGGAAGAACAAAACTTAAGCCTGAATGAAAACTAGCATTCATATCAGGGGAATTGAAAAATATATTCACAAATCAATATCTTGTTTACACCCCTGTTGTGTTAACTATCTGTTTGGTAGCTTAGGACCCAGGCCTTGACATCTTTCCTTGTGAAAATGTTGACTGAAGCTCTCTGTCCTTGCTGTGAAATGAAAGTTGTTTTAAATTCCCAGAGTTGATCAGAATTCAAGCACATCTTCATTTGCTGACAGACCCAAATGACTCTAATGAAGGCCAGAGACTTTAGTTCAAACAACAAATGATTAAAATAAACAGTAGCAATATAAAAAGTGAGTTTGCTTAATGTTCATCCCCACTAGAGATATTAGCCCATGTTTCATCTTTAGCGTTAAGATAAATAAATGTATTGGTTTGCACAAATACATATTCGATCTATTACGCAATATTCCCACTATTTAAACTTCAAATTTAAAGGTTAAAAGGTTAAATACTAGTTTGCATAAGCTATCCTTTCTGCCTTAGTCATCCCCAGTGCCACTTTTGTTTCTGGTCCTGAGTAAGTTTGGTTTGCTAGTATATAGTTCAAGACTTAAAAGATTCAATCATTCTTAAGAAATTCAAACATAATTTCATTTACTAATGATCACTAATAGCCTTTCATCAAGACAGGATTTGTCAAATAAGCAAACAATTAACTTGTTTGGATGGTAAACAAGAGTTTCATTCCCAGTGTTTGCTCTGTGTTTTTTTTTCTTTTTTCTTTTCTTTTTTTTTTTTTTTGCATCTCTTACATACAAACACACAAACAAATACTGTTTACGACCTTTATCCTTGGAATTATTATGCTCTTCTTAGGGTGTATTGCTACATTTTACATGTAAAAGCAGTGGAGAAGTGTTTCTTATACTTTGAGTCACAAATCTCCTTAGATGCCTTCAAGGTAGACCCGAACTGACATATAGTGTGCCAATTGACTAATTGGTATATTAGATAAACCAAATGAGCAATAAGGCTCAAAATTCTGTAATTCTATTCTGTTTGAACATTTTATACCCACTGCAAAAGAAATTACTTCCCTGTACAAGGAGTCTAGTAAAGTGGTTTTCAGCTTGTCAGTGGAATTTTTTTTTAATTCTGCAGATTGAAGTAGGACCTTGGATGGTTCCAACTGGGAAGTTCTCAACATGTTTTTCTTTCATTATGTTAACAGTGGCATGTGCAGATTTTTTTTCTGGGTCGAGGGCTGTTGGCATGAATATGTGTTCTCTTGCCAACATCCGTAGGCAAAAATGTATTCAAAATATTAATACCATGGGTTTTAAGGTGAAAAGAGATCCTACAAAAATTGGGTCTATTCTAAGTCTATTAAACTTGTCTTTTTATTTAAAATAAGATTATGTGTCCACAACAAAAACTTTAAAACTTTTGTCACTCATTTCAGTGTCTATTTATGGAGACCAAAAGTCAATATAATAAGAAATATCTGGAAACGTTATACCTTATGGACACAACCTAACTTTCCAGAAATATATGGTCAATGTTGGTTAAGCCACAAGTTTTGATGTCAAATCTTTTTCTTATAAAAAAATACATCTATCTAGTATATTCTCAAATCAAGGACCTTTATTTATGATCTTTCACCAAAATAAAAAATTATGATCTTTTTTATTCTTTTTAGTAATTATAGCATCCTTTTCAAATGTATAATCTGTGTACAATCACCTTTTGTCCCAATCCCAAATGTGTATGTCACATCAGCCACAGCTTATCTGCTATTGACTACAACTCCCCAAAACACATTACTCAGTGAACTTAAATCAGAATATTTACAGCTATTCAAACATAGAATAGCCTATAAACTTTTCAAAAATTAAATCTGCAGTAGCCAGCCAACATGGAGAGTTCAAAGCTGAAATTAATTCTCTGATTTTTTTACCAATATAATCAAGTCTTATTTTATGCACAAGTGCTTTAAATTTTCTCCCTCCCCCAACTCCCAGAATTTTTGCATTTATAGATAGAATTTTTTTTAGTCAAATGAAAAAAAATTATTCTACTTTCCTCCTCATCTCACAGTTCTGGGGCATTCTTGATCTTTCTACCAGAAGGTAGGAAACACCAGGTGCTTTGAGTTGCAGATCATTAATAAAGCTGCTTTTTATTTGCTTGATTTTATTTCCTTTTCTTGCTCCAGTGTCTTTTCCTCCTCCAAATAATCAAATGCTCTCAACTGCTCTCACATGCATCCATTTTCACAACCATTCAGCCAGCATTACTCCATTGAGTCTACTCCCAAGCCATCCAAGAGTCATTTGTGAGAGCAGATCTTTTTGTCTAAGTCAGCTGTCAAGAAAAGACTGCATCCCCAACTGGCTTTGGGTTAGTCTATTTTTTTTTCATGACCACATATAGACACTCAGAAAAAAAAAAAAGAACTGGACAAAGGATTCAGGTTTTCTTTTTTTCATGAACTGAAGAAGCACAGGGCTAGTGCACAATAAACAAACATGCATTATGGGTTGTTTTCAGTCGCTTTATAGTCATATACATTCATAAATTCTGATGCAGTTGTAAGGAACAGACTTTGATGGGACAAACTCACAGAAGAGCTTTAGATCACTAAAGCAAGCACAGACCAACTTTATGTTGACAATCTATCAGCTCTTCTCCGTCAAGGAAAATTGTTTTTAGTGTCTGCCTATTAACAATCACATGCATATTATGAAATTGAGTTTTGGTTAGAGTGGCCTGCCAGCTGTCTCCTTGATCATTTTTCCCCTAATGTCTCAAGCTCAAATTCGACTTTCTCTATATCTAAAAGCTGCAAAATGGGAATCACCAGTGAATCGGGGCACTCAGCAAGAAAAATGGCCCTAATAACAGTGTAAATCTTTTCACTTAGAGACTTTTAAAATGAAGAACCACTGGTACCTCCAGTCTGTGCATTATCTTTTGAGTGCATATCAACCATTCTGTCCACCTCATGATGCCGACTGACGTAAACATTAGTGGGGTTGGATCTTCTAAAATAATCATTCTGGTCATTTCAAGAAGTGTTTAAAAATCATTTAAATAAACTAAAAAAAAATCAGCATGCAATGTGCAGGGTTGTTGTGGTGTGTTTTTTTTTTTTTAATGATCTACGAAGGATTGATGGGGAGAATGGAAATGATATGTTTGGATTCTCTTCCATGTTCCGATATGCTAAGATTTTATCAATCATATTGTTTTTCTGTAACAATACCTGCCTCAGAGAAAATCTGCTCTGTAGCTGTCAGGATTACACCTCTCAAAATATGCCTGAGATGATTCTGTTAAGTTGATAAAAAAAAAGTACATTTTGCTATGTAGAAGGATGGCTGAAAAGAACATTCCCAAGCCCCTTCAAGTGTAACAGCACTTGTATGGCAGTGCATTTATTGTGCTATAAATTCCATCACTGATTTTGGCCAGTTCAGATTGATTCTGCAGTAACTATAAGTAATGAACCTTAGAGGCAGAGCCAAAGGGTGGGGGGATTGGGGGAGACAGAAGCCAATAAACTTGTGGCTGCAGGAATACAAATTGTAGACTTCATTTAGTCACAGTGATCAAATCATGCAGCCAATACCCTACAAAAGAAGGAAAAATTGGATCCAGTAAAATCTACAGTCTCTAGACCTTTTCTGTTAGTTTGTTTTTGTTTTCTGTTTGGCTTTGGTTTTAGCAGCTTTTATAGATGAACACAGTGAAGATCAAGGAAGCAACTCATCTTGACCTTGGCCTTCATACCTCGGCAACATTCCTTCTAATTTTTTAATTGTATGCTAATAATAATAATCATATCTGAAGTGCTTTAAAGGATGTAAAGTGGTGCAGCTAGGTGGCGCAGTGGATAGAGCACCGGCCCAGGAGTCAGGAGGACCTGAGTTCAAATCCGGCCTCGGACACTTAATACTTACTAGCTGTGTGACCCTGGGCAAGTCACTTAACCCCAATTGCCTCACTAAAAAAAAAAAAGGATGTAAAGTACTTTATATACATTATCTCATCTGAGCCTAACCACCACCTTGAGAGGCAAATGGACAGAGATTATTGTCTCTCTTTTACTGATAAAGGAAAATGAGACTCAACTAGGTTAAATTACTTTCTCACCATCACATAGCAAGCAAACTTGGTTTTGGGGGGGGGTTGTTTGTTTTTCTCTTGGTTTTAGGAAGTGAGGCAGCTGCTTGGTGAGGGGCTAGAATGCTAGGCCTGGAATCAGGAAAACTCATCTTCCTGAGTTCAAATCTGGTCTCAGACACTTACTTAGCTTTGTGATCCTGGGCAAGTCATTTAACCCTGTTTGCCTCAGTTTCCTCATCTATAAAGCTGAAGAAGGAAATGGCAAACCATTCCAAGAAAACCCCAAATGGGGTCATGAGGAGTTGGACAAGACTGAAAACAACTGAACAACAACTGTCAGAAGCAAGATCTGAATCCAGATCTTCCTGACTTCAAATCAAATATGTTATCCACTATGCCCATTGTCTTTCAACAGCGCCACTTACTACAAAAACTGGATATGAAGTCAAGAAGACCTGAGTTCAAATTCAGCCTCAAAACGTACTATTTGACCTTGGGCAAGTCACTTAACCTCTGCCTCCCTTATTCCCTCATCTGTATAATGGGGCTAATAATAGTACCTACTTCCCAGGGTTATTGTGATGATCAAATGAGATATTATTTATAAAGTACTTTGTGAACTTTAAAGCACTATATAAATGCTAGTGATTTATAAGTAGCTATTACTGGCTCTCTCCCCCTCCCCCCCCCCCACAACAACAAAAAAATCTTTCTAAGGAAAAGGAAAATAAAGGGTCACCCACGAAAGAAAGTAATTCTCCCCAGGCCCAAACATCAAAAGTTGCATGATTGGAGTTACTTTTTCTTCAACTATTTTCTTATCCATACTTATCTAAACTACTAAGGATTCAATAGCAATGTCAGCAAACATGTAGCAAGTAATTACAGTGTACAGAGTGCTATGCTAGGGCTGAGGAAGTCACAAAGATTATTATAATAATTATGATGAAGACTCAGATTTCTATAACAATTCAGAATTTAAGAAGTACTCCCTTCTTGGCCTGTGTGTGTGTGTGTGTGTGTGTGTGTGTGTGTGTGTGTGTGTGTGCCTTCAATTTCACTAATATGGGGTTCCTTCCACTAAGGTAGATTTGCAACTCAGGTGTAATTTTATAGAGTTTCTTGGGATATTCAGTCAGTACATGTTACAGTTAGAACTTTTGGATTCCAGAACTAGTCCTCTATCTACTGGGAGTTAGATTCTATTGTTATTATCCCCTTTTAACAGAATAGGAAACTAAGGTTGGCAAAGGCTAAGTGGCTTGCCCAAGGTCACACACACAGCTAGTCTGGGTCTGGATTTGAATTCAGGTCTTCCTTACTCCAAGCCTAGTGCTATGACACTTTGCTTCCTCTAAGGGCAAAAGGCCAGGGAGACTATACACACACACACACACACACACACACACACACACACACACATATACATAAACACACACACATATACATAAACACACACAAACATATGTACATATGGGAATATATACATGTGTGTATGAATATATGTGTATATATATATATACACACACACATACATATACACAAATAAATAGTAGGGCTAGAACTTGACCTTGTCTTCTAATTCTATTTTTTGTTTGTTTTTGTTTGGGGTGGGGGGAGAGGAGGCATTTGGGGTTAAGTGACTTGCCTAGGGTCACACATCTACTAAATGTCTAAGGCTGTATTTGAACTCAAGTCCACCCAACTCCAAGGTTGATACTCTATCCAGTACACCATCTAGCTGCCCCATCTTCTAATTCTTAAAACCATTGCTTCTTTCACCATATATGGCACACGTACAGTCCCCACAGAGCCCAAGGATTAAAATAATTTACCATTTGAAGGAGTCAACTCCATATTTAGAATGCAAGTTTTTGGTAACTCTTTACTACCCAAGAAATAACCAAAACTAATAATTCTAGCAATATCTGAATATTGACATTTGCCATTTTTACTTTTTTATATGGAAATCCATATTTACTCATCATCAAAAATTGAGAGCTGAGGGGCCTGGATTCAGGAGGACCTGAATTAAAATCCAGCCTCAGACACTTGACACTAGCTGTGTGACCATGGGCAAGTCACTTAACTCCAATTGCCTCATCCCCCCCCCCAAAAAAAAAAGAGTGATGTAAAAAAATGAGAGCTGATTAGAGATAGGCACTGGACCTGTGATTTCATCAGACTTGGAAACTTCCAGGTCAGAAAATTCCCTCTTGACAATACAAATCAGTGACATCTCTGCAAATTAGCTCCCTAGACCAATAAAAGGATAAATGACTTACCCAGGGTCTTATAACCTGTTAAGTATCAGAGACAGGATTTGAACTCATGTTGAAGGACAGATTTCTATTCATTAGTGCCATTGTTCAGTGTTGATACTCATGCCATTCAATTAGATAGGCAAGTCCTTCCCAAAGGGTAGCCCAAAATTGATAGGAGATGCCTTTGTTGTTACTGGAATTCACCTTTAGTGAGCTTTCCCAGAATCTTCCTAAGTGTAGGCATAATGCCCCATTGTAAAGGAGAAAACAAGTGGTGTCACAATTAAAAAGAAGACAAGTCATGCGTCATTTCTGGGGCATTTGTTGAGAATAACTCACTTCCAGATTCCAGCAGAATGGCACTGGGTATGCCATGGCATATTGCCACTTCTTTTTTGGTTTCAATCTGTTATTTCCAATGGCCATGTTAGAGTCTGAATGTGCTGTTTTGAAAGCCAGAATTATCAGGGGGACTGGAGTGCTAGTGAACTTCCAACACTGTTTGTGTTGCTTCCTGGGGGGAGAGAAATCATTTACACAGTTCTCATCAAGTAGTGTAAAAAAATGAGTCTGAATGAAGAGAGAATTCACCATTATCAAGTTTCCCCCATGTTTCCTTCCCCATGGCCAAAATAATTGGTAGTTATTGCAGAATAGACACTTTAATAACCAATTTCAATATTATACTTCTGATGCTAGTCATAACATAGAGTTATTATAGGGGGAAATGTTGGTATTTAGGCTTAATTTTGACTTTAAATTGGAATAATTTCTATTGAATTCCTTGCTTAGGAAAGATATCTTGGACTCGAATGATTTTCATCATGGGAGAGATGGCAAGTCTGTGTCTGTTAAAAAGATGTTAAGCAACTGCTGTCTAGTGGATTAATTTTCTTGGCGGTATTAATGGTCAATTTTAACAAATAAGCCAAATTTTATGTTATGGGTAAAATCAGAAGTGTAATGTTGAAATGAGCTGCCTCATTTTTACCACCTCCCCAAACATCCAACTGATGCTCCAGGATTGATTCCCTCCAGGAAAAAGTGATGAATAAACATTGAAAAATACTAGCCTCACATTGCCATTAGAAAAATCTGGAGGATGAATCAATAATTAAGCAACTATTCCAATAGAGCAAAAAACCAAAATTTTGAATGATCATTCCAATGAATCCATCCACAATTGATATTATTGGTTGCCTACCCTATTCAGGGCAATGTTCTAGGTAATGTAGGGGCTGCAGAAAAGCTTAAAACATGGTCCCTTCTCTCAAGGAACTTCTTGAGGATATATGAAAAGAACTAAAAATACAAGAAAGCATATTATAAGTGGTAAATGAGTTGAATAACCCATAAGCATTTGAGTCCAGATGGAGGAAACAACACTTCAGGTTTATCAAGGGAAGTTTCACTCTGGAAGAATTTAGGCTGGACCTTAAAAGATGGAATGGGTGGAATATTCATAAGTGGAGAGAACAGAATTTAAGGTGGGACCCACAAAAGGCATGAGCAGTGACTCAGAGACAGGAAAACACAAAGTATCTTCTAATGCAAGAAAGAGGAGGAGGAGGAGGTTTCTGAAGGAGGCATGTCAGAATTCGCTGTTTGTTTGTAAGTCAGACCACTGGGCTCTTAAAGCCAAGGGCAAAATCAGTATCAAATAAGAAAAGGGGCAGCTAGATGGCGCAAGGGGCAGTTAGGTGGCACAGTGGATGGAGCACTGGCCCTGGATTCAGGAGAACCTGAGTTCAAATCTGGCCTCAGACACTTGACACTTACTAGCTGTGTGACCCTGGACAAGTCACTTAACCCTCATTGCCCTGCAAAAAACAAAACAAACGAACAAAAAAACCAAAGGAAAAAAATAAGAAGAAAAGAGAAAGGTAAGAAGAATGCTTAAAATTATCCAAACTGCTTCAATCTGGCCTATTCAAATTTTACCCCCCGCCCAAAAAAGGGAAACAGAAAAAAGTTAAAATGTTAACCTTGATTATCACCACTTCTTGCAAAAATTGAATTGATATAAAGCAGTTGCCACAACAAGTAGACCAAAAGAACTCAAAAACTGTCTCAATTAGCAAGCATTTTCTTTCCTTGTACAGGTTAAAGAAAGATGGCAGCCAAAGGCAATTCTGGTTTAGAACACAAACTCACTTACAAAACGCTCCAGAGGATGGTTGTCAACAACATCATTTCACAAACTAGGGGAAAGCAGTAGAAATGAAAACAGAGAAATGGAAAGCTGGACCTGAGATCCAGTTGAGGCACATCATTCCAAGAGATCTCATAGGTGAAACTGTTAGGAAGACAACAAATTGACCAAAAAAATTGAACCTCTTTGCCATCATTTTTACAAAGTTCTATTCTTATCATTAGTGATAATAGAACTACCCACATTTGAATCCTTAACATCTCAGTAGCAGATACACCATATGAGGAAGCTGACATGGCACTCAAGAAGATGAAATCAGCAAGAATGTTGGGGTATGATACAAAAAAAGTAATGGGATTAAAAAAACAACAACTTGTCATTGCATTGTTAAATAAAACTTCTGTTAAGGAAATTCTTTCTACCAATGAGGATCAGCATCCGCTTTGCAGATGACAGTCTTAGAGCATTTTCTTGGGCACTTAGTGGTTAAGTAACTTCCCTAGGGTTACATAGTCAATATGTACCAAAGGCAAGATGTGAATGCAGCTTGTCCTCCCTCAAGTCCAGTTCACCATTTTCCTGGGCATGGCTGCCTCTCCTAATGCTGGAATAATCCTGGAAATTTTATATTGGCATCACATCTACAAAGACCCTGAATGGTGTGCTTATTGGTTTGAACTTAATTTGAAAGACAATGGGAGGGAGTCATTGAATTGTTGGGATAATGTGATGAAAGTGATATTTTAGGAAGATTGATCTAGGATGTATGTGCTGGCCAAATTAGACTAAGAGGCTGCAGGCAGGAAGACCAGTTAGATGCCTCCTGTAATAGTTTTGGGATGAGATGAAAAGGACCAGGAATAGTGTGGTGGTAGTAGAAATGGAAAGGAAGGACCAGAAGTGAGAGATGTTGTGAAAAAAGAATGACCAGGGGGCAGCTAGGTGGTACAGTGGATAGAGCACTGGCCCTGGATTTAGGAGGACCTGAGTTCAAATTCGGCCTCAGACCCTTGACACTTACTAACTGTGTGACTCTGGGCAAGTCACTTAACCCCAATTGCCTCAACAACAAAAAAAAAGAAAGAAAGAAAAAAGAAAAAAAGAATGACCAGGCCTTAGTTACTAGTTAGCTGAATATTATTGCCATTAACTCAAAAAGAAAATCCAACAGAAGGTCTTATTTGGGAGAGAAGGATGAAATTCTTTTAAGATATGTGGAGGATTTAAGTTGAAAATAAATAAATAACCACTTTTCTTTTTCTTGCATAATAATCACCTCTTTCCTCTAAGGCTCTTCTACTAGAAAGTTACATTGTATTTGATAACCAAATACTTATAGGAGGGACAGTTTCTCTTCTTCTATCTTGTAGGAAGCTATGGCATTTTATTATGACATCCAGGTTTTCCCTTATTCCTTACTCAGCTAGAAAACCTCACTCAAACAAAGGAGAAATTTTGACATATTTTGGATTGACAGATGTCAGGGGACATTCCCATCTCATTTCCTTGTTGATTAATTTGAAGGTAATTTCCTAGTAACCCTGGCTTCCAAAAACGTATTTTAAGTGGCATGTTAGTAAAAGAAAATTAATTTCTCTGCGTTAAACTTGCCAGCTTTTGAATTAATTGCATGAGCATAACAATCAATTAATAAATGTTAAACAAACAAGGGAAAATCGGTCAATTAAAAATGACAAAATTGATTCCAAGTGTAGATAAACCAAGAGATTGCCATAATGCTTCTCTTTAAGCCCCAGCTCAGATATTTTTTCTTGATACAATCTGCCTTCCATTTTCCTATATCAAGCATTCAAAGCACTGAAGCCTTATTATAATTTCTTATAAATAAAATTACAACTCAGGCCTTCCTTTGCCATATTAGCTGAATTAAAGAAGCCTAAACATAAACATAGTTGACCTCGGGTAGCTAGCCAGGAGAAGGTCATTGCTCCTTGGAATTGGACTGTCTTCATCACTTTGTAGACAGAGGTCTGTCCTTAGGGGGTACTTGGGCAAGGATGGGACATATACAAAATGAAGCAAACTCTCTAGAGCCCTTGCTGCTATCATCAAATATAGAATTATAAATCTAGAGATGGAAGGGACTTCAGAAGTCATCTAGTCCAAACCCCCTTACCCTTACTTGCATTTGAGGAAACTGAAGCCTAGAAAGATCAAATTACTTGGCCAAGGTCATACACCTAGTAAGCACCAGTAGCAGAATTTTAACCTAAATCCTCTGATTCTAACACTGGCACTCCTTCTATTTGATCGGTCAAGAGGCAGCTTCACAAAATAAACAGGATAAACATTACCCACCTTGCCTTTTCTCTTAAACTTGTATAATCCATTCCCTAACTATTTAGTTTAGAAAATTCTGGGAAAGAATGTGTATATACAAAAACATTTAAAAAATGTCATAGGTGGGGCACCTGGGTAGCACAGTGGATAAAGCACCAGCCCTGGATTCAGGAGGACCTGAGTTCAAATTTGGCCTCAGACACTTGACACTTACTAGCTGTGTGACCTTGGGCAAGTTACTTTACCCTCACTGCCCCGCAAAACAAACAAACAAAATTTAAAAAACAAAACAACAGAAAACTTAAAAAAAATGTCATGGGATAGAATTGGGTCCAATGGTCTGCTTGCCACAACTCGTATTTATGTAAGCTATGGCAAGCAGACTATTGGGCAAACAGGGTTAAGTGACTTGCCCCAGGTCACACAGTTAGTAAATGTCTGAAGCCATATTTGAACTCAGATAGATGAGTCCTGAGGCAGCTAGGTGGCACAGTGGATAAAGCACTGGCCCTGGATTCAGGAGAACCTGAGTTCAAATCTGGCCTCAGACATATGACACTAGCTGTGTGACCCTGGGCAAGTCACTTAACCCTCATTGCCTGGCCAAAAAAAAAAAAAAAAGAGTCTTCCTGATGCCAGGCCTGACACTCTATGCACAATGGTGCCACCTAGCCACCCCACTTTAAAGTTTACAGTGTTCTTTATCTGCATCCCCTAGTTTGGATCCTTACAACTAGCCTATGAGGTAGGTTCTATTACCATCCCATATTACAGATGAAGGCTGTGATCCTGAAGTCCATGGTCATTCACCTAGTAAACATCAGAGGTAGAATTCATATACTTTTTCATATATATTCATATATATTTCCTGATTTCAAGTGTAGGACTCAACCCACTATGCCATGATGGTGACACTGTGGTATTTTTTGTGGGAAGACCCAGCAGTTGTCCTCCATGACATTACCTTCAGAGGGATGGAGAGTAAACATCCCTAAATTCTCCACATAATAAAGTAGCAATTTATTTAAACCTGTACATTTTCAGGTTATGCAACCACCCTGTGTAAAACCCAGAGAACTTGTCAGATCATAGTTTTAGATCCATAAGGGACTTTAGAGGTCATTTAATACCATTCCTCATTTTATAGAGAAGGAAACTGAGGCTTAGATATTTGAAATGACTTTGGATTGGGTTGGGTTGAATTATTCACACACACACACACACACACACACACACTCACACAGAGATATCCATAGTAACTTTAATACTCGAATAGATCTTCAACCTCACTGATTTGTGGTACTTCCTCCAGTCACTTCTCCTGGACAATTCTTGCCCTCCCACCAGTAAATCCTCTACAGGAGACAGGTTAGGGCCCTATCTCTAGCTCTCTTGGTATTTCTTGGATACCAGTGTAATGTGAAGACCCTGTCGGTTATGCCTTGCTCTTCCATGAACTGTCTCATCCCCTTCTTGAGAAATGTCAATCACAAGTTCAGTCTTTTCCTTCATTCAATATTATTCAAAGAGGAGAGGGAATGGAATAGGAAAGCAGATGGGTTTTCCTATGCTGCCTAAAATCCCACCCTTCACCCTTCATTCTAATACCTAATTTAAACAAGGTAAGGTGAAAAAAGCAAGTGCTAATACGGGCTCCTTTAAACAGTTGCTTACCTCCTTGGCAGTCATGAGAACGTGAGTCAGTCCAATAATCAAAAGAACTGTTACTTGTTTTTCTAAAATCCCAGGAAAATAGCGCAAGGCATGATATTTCAGCACTAATGAGGTTATATCTTGCAAAGTATAATTTTAATTATGGCAGACTTGGAGACCCCATTGCAAAACTGCAGGAAAGCAGTACGCTCTACCCAGTTTCAAGGAAACGGCATTAATAGCCTATGTTTTTGTTTTATTCAGTCCTTGCCGGCTGTGCGGAGAATCACCTGAAGTAACTGTAGGGCTACTAAGAACGACATCAAATACAGCCCCAGAAAAGGAAACTTTACTTCCTCCTCCCATGCTATGAATGGAGATGCCACTTCAGAGGAATATTTATCTTTCGATGTCTTACAAGCTTCCGCATTGATCTGCTTTGCCACTGACATTTCTGAGCCCAGCCCGACCTTTTCACCACCTTCTGTCCTTCAAAGGTTGAAACTGACCACATTAGTGCGGCAGTTCATAAACCTTTGCATTCACAGATAAACACACCCAGAGACATGCACACGCACACACACACACACACACACACACACACACACGGGCCCTTCTGCAAAGTTTAATTTCATAGTAAAGAGATGTCAGAGTCCCGGCATCAAAGCTGCCGGTGTAAGCCTATGTATGGGTCCTATTGCTGATTGCTTCATTACAACCCTGAACACTTCAAGAGCCAAATGCTTTCAAGTTTCTTTAAATGGTATTAGGGAAAAATATCCTCAAGGCATTATTTTTAAAGGGGACTTCAAACGTTCCCGAGGAAAAAAAAATATAGCACGTTTGAACTCCAGGGGGTTTGCAGGAGAAATCTTACTTAGCCAAGGCTGTGAATGTTGGAGACATCTTTTGAGTTGCAGAGTGAAATAGGGATTGGTCAAATTTATCCGGGATAAATTTGAAATGTGGATGGAGATAAGCATAGTAAAAATCACTAAAACTCTACCATAAAATAGTGAGGAGGTGATTCTGCAACAGATGGCTTGGGAAACTTTTTTTTTTCCTTTTAAATTAGCTCTTGTTCTCATTTCCTATGACAAAGTATGGGGGGGGGGATAGAAAACGTTCCCATTATCTTGCACAGGGTACAAAAGAGAATACACCAAATTCTTATCATTTAATTCCCACACAGGGACCAATTCTGCTCTGATGCCCTTCCAGGGTTTGTGGTTTAGAGAACCAGGAAGCAAGATATGTAAGGGCAAATCTGCTCATCTTGAGTTCTGCAAATGGTCTGCTCTAGAGGTCATAGCAAAGAGACACTTTCTCCAGTTAAAGCCCTTCTTTTCTAAATAGATCTCAACCTGATCTCATTGAATGCATTGATGTCTGGTTTCTCAGTCATTATATTTGCAGTATTACATATCAAAAGGACTCTTGAGAAATTGCCTCGAATTGATAATTCTAATTTCTTATGTATAACTACTCTATATTCACTCGAAGGACAGCTGTATTGTATGCTAAACCATGAATTGTAAAAATTGATCCCTTTGTATGTAGGTCTGTATTCAATTGAGATGCTCTATTTTTTTTTTCCTGTTTGTTGCCACACTTGGGTTCCTGGTGTCAGTTTGTATTTGGCTGCTTGAGCATATTAAAGTTTTTCTAGTGCTTATGATGTTCTTGCCAAGAGCACACTTGCAGCAATCTGCACTGGAACAGTCTTTGTGCCAATTACTTCAAAAAGTATTCTTTAAAATAAAAAAAAAAGAGGAAGAAAGAAAGAAAAGGAAAGAAAGAAAAACTCAGGGCTACTGTTTCAGGTTGTAGAGTGGTGGTTTCCATTTTAATTTTTTTTTTTTTATGATTGATCTCCCTGAATTGCTGACTTATAGACTTAGGAATGTGTATCTCCCCCACACCACCACCACCATTTAAATGCACCCAAACCAAATGGAAGCCCTGAGAAAGGCACACAGACAGAACCAGAGAAACAGACTTGTCCAGTAACAGTGACTACAGCCTCATTTATTTAAACAGCTTTGGAAAGTGGAATGCTAGAAGCTTGTTAACTAGTTTTGAATATCAGGATGTTAACAACGATGTCTAATACTGGCCGAAGCAAACCAAACAGAACAAATGAGTAAGTGGTCTAGCCATTACAGGAGTGCATGTCTGGAATGAGCAATCAAACATATCGATTCCATGTTGCCTTCTTGGGGTTAAAGACCTAAATTTATGATCAAGTCTTCCAAAAAGACAGCCTCCCCACCCAAATTGGAAAACAGGAAGGAACGCCTTCTGTGAGAGGCAGCTGAGAAAAGAGGAAAGAGGGGAAAAAAAAACCAGCTTTGGTCCTCTGTCAAGAAGCCTGGGTTCTATTTCTAGCAGGACTACTAGGAGTGTGTGACCTTGGGTAAGTCATTTCAATTCTGAGCCTCCATCATTTCAACTGATCTCAATGCAGAGCTGAGTGGCTGAACTCCTGAGCTCCCTCCAACTCTGAAGTTGTTCAATTCTATGACCCCAAATCCAAAGAGTTTTTTGTAAATGTATAACATCCATTTGCCATACGGAGGGGAAAGTAGCATATATAGGAATACTTTGATTATCATGCCATTACTAGAAATTACTCTCAAGTGGGCTGGAAATTAGATTTGACTTTAATAGTTTTATAAGGAGATGTTAATCTGGTATTGAGAGGGGGAAAGGATAAGGTGATTATTGGAAAATATCCTGTGGTTTAAGAACCAAAAGCCCCAATATAAGCTTTTCTTGGAGTGCCCTGGAGTAACAAAGTTGTTGATGTTATTGTTCAGTCATTTTCAATCATGTCTGACTTGGTGACCCCATTTGGGGTTTTCTTGGCAAAGATACAGGAGTAGTTTGTTATTTCCTTCTCCAGCTCATTTTGCAGATGAGGAAACTGAAGCAAACAGGGTTAAGTGACTTGCCCAGGGTCACATAGCTAAGTAAGTGTCTATGGCAGGATTTGAATTTAGATCTTCTTGACTCTGGGCCTGGTTCTGTATCCATTGAGCCACCTAGCTTCCCCTGGAGTAACAGAAACGGAGCAGTGAAATGCACAGATAGTGCAGTGGATATAGTTACTTTATTAGTTCTAATCTGGTATCATATCTGAAAGTTTAAAATGTGGCATCCATGGAAAGCTAGAAGTGACCTTGGAGATACTTAGTATTGGATGAGGAAACTGAGGTGGAAAGACCTTGGAATTCATCCCAGGTCACACAGAGATCTGAAACTAGCATCCAGGTCTCCCGACTCTGGCATCAGGACTCTCAATACCTTGGGTCCTAAAATCATTCTCTTTGCTATTCCTCAGAGCTTTCACAGGCTGTTGTAGTCTCCTGGGAAGTGTTCATTTTAAGTGGCAGCTTTAAGGGGTTTAATGCCTAAGTTTGGGGGATTTTAGGGGAGTTTAATATTTTTCCACACAGATTGAGTTCTGTTTGCCTTAAATAATGTTCATACTCCAGAGTGTGATTATTAATATTTATATGTCTCCTAACAGATGATTGCTGTTTTCCAATAAAATATCAGCTTATGGCTGGCCTAAAGAACTGGTTTCCCCATCTTAAGATAGTTTTTCCTTTAATTAGCATTCTTGAAAACAGGAAAGTAAATAGGACCCATTTCTAATAATTATCCCTGTAAATGTTCTTTTCTTTACGTTGAATAGGGGCACAACCAGGGAGGCAGGGCAGTTGATCTGTGCAGCAGAAAGGTAGCAATTGTTTTCATTAACCCTAAAGAAGATACTAGCCTCTCTCCCAATTTGAGGTTAGCTGTAAGCAACATGTTAAAGGAGAAAAAGGCTGAACCTCCGGACTGCTGTTAGGCTTGTGCATGATACTCTGGTGGCTCGAGCTGCTTTGGAATGGAAGGAAACAAAACAGTTAAGTGAGACCTCTTTGCTTTAAGGACTCTGTCTGTCTAGGTGACCTTCCTTATATATGTATATTTGATTCCGCATGTTGTCTATATCCCTGGGGGAAAGTCTTGCTTGTTAGATCATAGGCATCGTAGGATTTTAGAACAGAAAGAGACCCTAAAAACCATCCAGACGATCCTCCCCACCTTACAGGCCTAGAGAGGTGATTTGCCTAAAGTCATATAAGTGGGAAGTATCTAAACCAAGACCTGAGGCTAGGTCATCTCTCTGGCCCCAAACCTGGTGTTCTTTGTACTGGACCACAATGCCTGCTTTGGAAGCTGCTTGAAGTCTTGTGTTACATGAAAGGGCTTAACCATGATGAATCAATGCCGCAAGGTCAGCATCCTCCTCCTCCTTGACAATACCTTCTTAGACTTCCATATTCTCTAAGCATTCCTTTGTTCGAGGCCATGGGACCCTGTCGGTGATCGACTGACTAGCAACACCTATAGATTAGAAATCTATAGCCCCATCCTACCATAAGCTAGAAGGAGATGAACTCTAGATGGAGTTTATGTGTGGGCGGCAAGACCTACAGGGGTTGGTTGCCCAGAATGTGTCACAGCAGGAGCACTCTTCACAGGTGACTGTGGCAGCTCCAGCATCAGCACCGAGAGTTGCAGGGGCATTGCTGCTGCCTGAGCCTGCCTTTGTTCCCCCACTCATGGGGAGAGCAGGAGACCTATAGCGGTCAGGTTAAGGTACTAGACCTATTACATAGACCTATCAAAGTAGCCTTTATGATAGTCAAGTGGGGTGGGGGGAGAGGGTAGGACATCTTTGACCTAGACAGTTCCTCTGATAGAGAGAGACCCCTTCTAGAACATCAGCAGCCCAAGTCTGGGTTCTAGCCCAATTGGAAATGCAGTCATCACAATTAACTCACAGGAAGCAGACTTCAGCCTTCTGTAAGACCCCACTAGAGTGGCTAGAGATGGAATCAGAGTCATAACAGCATCTATCTCAAAAGGTAGAAGCAGAGAGGCACATGTACCCTCAGCCTTGGGCACATAACTATATATCTTTTTCTGACAATCGCAAACTCTAACATCTGGTGAAAAACCCCAACCTCCCCCAATATAATATCATCCAAATTATGCAGAGAACTTTGCATGGGACAATAGAAGCTTCTGGAAGATGAGGTCTTTAATTTGAGCCTCTGCCCTTGTGTAATTATGAAATAACAGCTTACATTTTATAACATTTTTAGGTTTATAATTTGCACCTACTTGTCAGAACCCTGAGGATATAAAAAGGGTAAGAGAAATTATTAGAGTGGCCGTTAGCACAAACAAACCTTTCAGGAGAGGAGCAAGAAGGAACTCTTGTAGGAATAAAATGCAGAGTGCTACCTAGGGTTGGTAATATAACTGTCTTCCCATGGAGACCTATTGGAAGAAGTCCATAAATGCTTTTATGTATATGGAACAGTTGCTCAAGAGAAGGCAGTAGAGCATCATTGACGCGATGTGGCAAAAAAGGAAAGACTTTGGAAACTCTGGCTGACTTCCCGCAATAGGTCACCATGGGAAGACAGTTATATTACCAACCCTAACCCTAAACCATTCCTTCCCTCTCTCTTCTCCCAGAATCAAAGGGAGATCGATGAGCACGATCAGGAAGGCAGGGCAGTTGTACAGGAAGTCAGCAATTGTTACCAAGAGTCTTAAAGAGGACACTAGCATCTCTGTCAATATGAAGAACCCTATAGACAATATTTTTAAATCTCCAGCCTCTGATGTGATGCTAGGTTAGTCCATTATGCCATGATAGTTCAGCTATTTGCTTCAGGAGGAGTGAGAACAGGAGAACCTAGTGAATTGTCTTTGTGGCAAAGCAATGGAGTTCTGAAGAATCTAGTTACTTGGATGTCTTTCTCCTTGTGTTTGTGTTCCCCTATGTTTCCTGTGCCCCTCAACACAGTCTTGTGCATTTGGCTGTGCTGTAGGCTGCCTGAGTTCTTAGGCATGGAATACCCCAAAGGTCTGGACAATACTCATTGAAAGGGGTATCCTTGACAGCACCTGAATTCTCTCCTGTTGGCTCAAGCATGTCTGTACCAGAAATCTTGGGACCCTAACATGGAAGTACAACCATCCCTTTGCAGATTTCAATAGAGTGAGGGAAAAAATTCTTCAGGAATTTGGACATGCTGCCTAAACATTTGTTCATGCGCAAAGAACTATGAGGGATATTAACACAGATTTGTTCACTCATCTGTTTCAAAGTGGCTAATAGTATTTGCCCCGGTTAGTTATTTGCTTCTACTAAAGTCCTGCTCAAATGCCTCATTGTCTCAGGCTTAGTTAACATTGGGGACTCAAAGGCTATACAGCAGAGAGCAAATCTCACATGGCCTAGCAAGTTAGAAAGACTTTGAGTACAAGTCTGGCTCATATCTGTCACATGAGGGCAAGTCTAGCAAAAATTGGGAAGTCTAATTACCAAGTTGATCATAGTCCTCCCAGACAATCATATACCACAATCTTTGATGGTACCCACACTAATGAAATCATAAATCCTTAATGAACTGAAATACTGATATTAAAAATGTGTATCTTGGGTTGAATGAGTGATACTAACAAACTCAAAAACAACAATTCATTCATCTACTTATTCATTCATTCAACTACCAGAAAAGGATCTTCTGTGTATACTGAGTCAAGTACGGAAGGAAATACAAAAATGAATAAGACATGACTTCTGCCCCATTTAAAGAATTATTTAGAACTGTGAAGAAACTTCTATCCATCCTCTTATTTTACAGTTGGGAAAACTGAGAATTACAATCAAATAGCTGGAGATAAGGCACATACTCAGATAAATAGAAATATTTTAAGTGGATAAGAGAAGCATTAGATAAGGTAGAAATTATTTCCAACTCGGGGGAAATCATGGAAAACTACTTGGAGGTGTCATTTGTTGGCCTTGAAGGATGAGCAGCGTGTCAACAGGTAGGGATGGAGGTAAAGGTGTTTAGAGGATAGTCAGTTATCCAATTTGGCTGTGATAGAGTGTGACAATGCTAAAAAGATAGGCTGGAGCCAAGCTGTAAAGGGTCTAAAATGCCAGGCTGAGGAGTGGGTCTTTATTCAGTAGCCAATGAGGAGTCATGGAAGATTTCTGAGGAATGGAAAGATGGAATGACACATGGGAAAGAGGAAGATCAATCTGTCTTTAGGGTGAATTAGAAGGGGAGAGACTGGAGACTAGGAATAAGAAAACTAACTAGAAAACTAACTAGGGAGGTGGCAACAAAGATCAGGTTCAGTCCTTTGGATCAAGAATAACAAACCACAGGAAATATAGGTAAAAGTGAATCTATGAAGGACTGGAAAGACATACGTGAAATGATGTATAGTGAAATGAGCAGAACCAAGAGAACATTGTACACAGAGACAGCAATATTGTTTGATAAAGAACTGTAAATGACTTTACTATTTTCAGCAATGCAATGATCCAAGACAATTCCAAAGAACTATTGATGAGACATACTATCCACCTCCAAAGAAAGAACTGATATTGATGGAACAGACTGAAGCAGGCTATTTTCACTTTCTTTCATTTTTTTCTTTTATTCAAGTTTTCTTGTACAAAATGACAAATATGTAAATGTTTTACACAATCATACATGTATAACCCATATCTGATTGCTTGCTGCCTCAGGGAGGGGAAAGGGGAGGGAGAGAAAGAGGGATAAAAATTGGAACCTAAAACTATAAATAAAAATGTTTATTACAAGAATCAAAAAAGAAAATTAATCTATGCGTGTCTTAAATAGAGAAACAAAAATTTATATAGTATTTCCTAATAAAATGTATGCTTTCATAGTAGTTTAATTGATTTTGTTTCAGGGTGGGCTGGTGAAGGTTTAACAACTAGGGGTGGGGGAAAATGGATATTTTTAAGTTGAATCTGCATTATTAACACTTTCCCCCCTTGCTTTCTTAAGTCTAGAGAGTCCACAAAACAATAAATCAAGCCCCAAATGGTGTTTTTTGCCAATTTCTGAGGTCTAACTGCTCATGCTGAATGTTTAACAACCAACTCTGGTTTGAGCTGACTCCAGCCCACCCTTGGGTTTTGTTTTCCCCCAGATCTGTGATCTCATCAGTGTTGGGGGGCTCTCAGAGAGGAATCTCCTCTACCAATTCAGTTTGGCACCTTTTTTGCAATTTATAATCTCAGAGAATTGCCTAGAGTCACACAGACAATGTGGGTCAGGGGTGGGATTTCAATCCAGTACTTCTGATTCTGAATGTAGCTCTTTTATTCACTACACAACACTATATACTACACAATAATATTTATTCATGAAAAATGGTTTTAGTACAAAGCCACATTTACAAAAAGAAACATTTATTCAGGAGTCATAAGTTAAGGCCTAAAACCAGCTGATGAAACAATAATTGCCCATTGGTTCAGAAGAAAACATATCAATATAAGTTAGGAGTTCTCCCAGGAAGAGATTGTTATACTAATTTCTATTCAAAGCCTTATATTTTACTTGCTGAGAGGGGTTTTTTTAAGTTATAATAAAATTCAGCTCCACAATTTTTCCATTTAGAAAAAGAAAAAAAAATCCTCCAACCACTAAACAAAGTGGGAATATTATGCCAAACATGGAATGGTTAGGGATTGGGGTCAGGTTGGGGTGGGTGGAATATTGTCCTCTCCCCAAACAAAAACCATAGAGAGGGGCATTACAGAGGTGTCCTCCACTGTGCTAGAGTAGCCCATTCTCTCTAGGGCATTGAGGGTTGAATGTATATTCTTTAATAAAGTAACTGAATCAAGTGGAATTTGATCAGACCCATACAGTCCCTCCTCCTCAATACACTCTTAAACAGTTTGTCAAGACATTTCTTCTACCCATGGCCCCTGCTTTATTAAATGATATTTGAAGTGTTTCCCCTCTCTGAGAAAACCTTATATCCTTGGCATACATTTGCATAATCTAGTTACAGCAATCTCCCCAGTTTTCTTAAATGTCTCTCAACCTAAAACAGTATCTCTAGAAGAAAAGAGAATGCTTTGTTTTCTCCAAGGGGGAAAAAAAACGGGAAGAAATATGGCATCCTGTATTGTTTAAGAAGCCAGGCAAAGCTGTAATTTTACATATTGTTTTATGTTACATATTTGAAGTATCTTTTAAATAGATTGATAGGATGTAACTGTTATGTTTGGGAACGTAGAAATGTGAGAATGGAATGCTGCAACTGATGTATTTTAAATATGAGAGATTTTAAAAGTAATTTCTTATCTCTTGCCCCAGGAATTTATTTATTTATTTGTTTCTTGCATAAGAAACTTAAGGGTGATAAATTTCCAGTGCTCTTGTGGTGGAAGGCTCCATTGGAGCCTTCAAATGAAGGGTAAAAACTGTCTGTGTCATCCTGAATCAATCAGGAAACTTGCAGTGTCTTCTGTCCCCTAGAGGATAGGATTATAATACAACAGCACTGTCTACAGGCTGGCCTCAGTCCTGAGAGGCTGCAGGGCCCTCTAAAAACAAAAGATGGGTCCCCTGCTTTTGTCATTCAATCAAGCCTGGATGTAGGAAACTCCTTCTTATTTGGAATGGTTGGTCAGAGAGGGAGAATGGAAGCATTAAGGACAGCTGAGATCTGTTCTATGCATTGTGCAAGGACTATCAGTTTTCAAAGAATTAGAATACACTATGACGACAGCAAAGCATAGTGGAAGCTGACCTTGAAGAGCAGACCTGGGTTCACACATTCTGACTGTATGACCCTTGGACAGTCACTCAAGTTAGCTCTGAAAGAGTATAAATTGCCACGGTTTAGACCTGCATTTGTAGAGAAAGCCTCAGTTTCTTTGTCTGTAAAATGAGCTGGAGAAGGAAATGGCAAATCACTCCAGTATCTCTGCCAAGAAAACCCCAAATGGGGTCACAAAGAGTTAGATATGACTGAAAAGACTGAAGAAACAAACTGAGGCAAATAGAATTAGGTGACTTGCCCAGGGTCACAAAGCTAGTTAAGTGTCTGAGGCCAAATTTGAACTCAGGTCTTCCTGACTCCAGGCCTGGCCCTCTATCCACTGTGCCACTGCTTATGATACTTTAGGGCCCTCAGTTTCCTCAAATGATCACAATTTAACTCTAGGTCCTCCAATCCCATTAAAATGATGCCCCACCTGGGAGAGCCCAGAAGTTCATCCTTCTAGCTGTGCATACCTGTGCTCCTATCACTCACTGTTGAAGGCCACCAGGGGGAACAATTGTTGACAGGTATAAGAAAATATAGTAAGTTTTTTCAGCCCCTGAGCAAAGATACATGGTTAGGTACATGCTACAAGCTAACATGCGACTGGGCACAAAACCTAAGAAAAGTGAGAGAGGCTATCTTAAAAACTCCTCTCCTCCCCCGAAATTAGCATAGAATAATTCCTGGCATGATCTGGTTCTCAGGCAGAATTTGCATTGTTTCTATGCTACATACAGGAGACTAGAAGGGGTGGAAAGGGTCAAAACCAGGGGCCAAACCTTTGTCTTTCAGATTTAGAACCCTGAACCCCTGAAAATAATGAATGAAACTGTATGTCTGGGCTGTGGTTCTGGTAATCTCCATGGCAAGCCAGATTCTTACAGAAGAAACAAAAGAGCCAGAAGCAACTCAGTATTTAAGGGAAATTTGGATTCTCTTTAAAGGATAAGAAGAAAATCTCTGGAGCTATTCTAAATCTAAGGAATTTGCAGCTTTTTTGTGCCTGTGGGTTTTTTTTTTTTTGGGTTTTTTTGTTCCCCCACCCTCATCTGGCCTTGTTTGTTTTCTTTTTGTTTGTTTGTTTCTTTTTTTTAATGTGGGAAATAATGCCCACAATCCCTAGCACTTCCTTTTGATAAAGAAAGAAGTTCCCATTAGCAGAGGTGAGTTTTAGTGTGGAAAGGATAGAGAATAGCTTCCAGATGTGGTTTAAAAATTTTTTTTTTGCTTTAGGTTTTTTTTTTTTGTCTTTAAGTTTTCTTTTCCTTAAGTATTGATAGAGGAAAGGTTTTATCAAGGTCTTTGTGATGAGCTTGTTTATGAGTGGATATTAGTAGAGCACATCTAAGTGCTTATTGCTAACAGATGACGGAAGGGAACATATGGTGGGAAGAGAAATATATATTTGTCCAAGCAATGTGGCTTGTTAACACTCCCACACTCATCATAAACTCTGTTTACATGTACTTACAGCATTCTGCACATCCGATTTTTGTATCAGAGACAGGGGGGAAATAAAAGCCAAACAATGATTTCTTTAGTATGCAAGTGTCAAGTTGTACTCATTTGGTGAGAATTACCAAGGATTCTGGGATTTCAGTTCAAATGGTTTTTATCTAGAGGGTGGAAGATGGAATAGTGGACAGGGTCATTCTTGGAGTCCAGATGACCCAGAATCACTTCCTACCTCAGACATTCACTAGCTGTGTGACCCCTGGCAAATCACTTACTTAGCCTATCTCAGACTCAACTTCCTCTTCTGTAAAAATGGGGCTTATAACAGCACTTCCCTCACAGTGTTGTTATGAGGATCAAAGGAAATTTTATATATGTATGTATATATATGTATATATATGTGTGTGCGTGTGTGTGTCTGTGTATGTATATATGTGTGTATGCATATACACATACATATATGTGAACTAATATACACATATACATAACCATATTTATACTCACACATATATACATACATATACACACCCCCACACACATACAACAGAGAGAACGAGAGAGCTTTTCAAACTTTTAAAGCTCTATGTAAGTTCTAGCTATTGTCGTCATTCTTATACTGACTATGAGTCTGGGCAAGGGACATCATCGTCATCACAACAATAATAATAACAATAACAACAACAACAACAACTAGGTGGTGTGGTAAATAGAGTGCTGGACCTAGAGTCTGGAAGACCAGAGTTCAAATCCTATCTCAGACACTTACTATCTGTGTGACCCTGGACAAGTCACTTAACCTTGTTTGTCTCAGTTTCCTCATCTGTAAAATGAGCTGGAGAAAGAAATGTATCTTTGCCAAGAAAATCCAAAATGGCGTCACAGAGTCTGACAGGACCCAAAGGACTGAACAACAACACATAATACCTATCTTATGCACTGAGATAAGTATTTTACAGATATGATCTCATTTGATCCTCATAACAGCCATGTGAAGCAGGTGCTCCTATGATCCCGATTCTAAAGGTGAAGAAACTGAGGCAGACAAAGGTGGTGGTTGTTGTTTATCCTTCATCATCAAAGAGGACCAATGACATCACAAGGGTGATGTCTTGACTTGCACATGAATTGGATTGAATTACATGGCTTACTTGAGGTCACACAGTTAGTAAGTATTTGGGGGAGGCGGGGGATTTGAACTCCCATCTTCCTGACTCCAGCTCTGGCACTTTATTCACTGCACCACCTGGAGGCCTGGTTTAACCTCTCAGTGCCTCCCAGTCAATTTTCTAAGAGTATAAGCAGCCTAGCAAATGCTGATCTGAATTGGTAGAAGGTCACAGAATGTCCTTATACCAAGGAAACTGCAGGTCTTGTTAAGAATTTTTTTAAAAAGCCAGTGTAATGTAGGAAAAAAAAATCAGTAGAGATTTCAGTTCCAATCCTTCCTCTGGATATTCACCAGTTGATTGACCATGGCTGAGTCACTGGACCTCATTGAACCTCAATCTTCATCCCCCAAATGAGGGGATGGTACCGTGTCCCTGGGTAGTGGTGAGGATTAAATGAGATAATGTTTGTAAAACTTTACAAACCCCAAGTGTTCCATCAATATCAGCTATTATTAGTGTTTTCCATCATCACAGTCAGTGTTCTGATTGGCAGCCCTGCCAGAATGCAGGGCTTACAATAAGACTATGGGATGTAGCTGTTTTATACAAATCTTTACTGTGAAACCATGCATTAGGACAGGAAGGGGAGCTTGAGGATTACCCTCTCACCTCTGTAAAATTGAATTCAGGGAAATATGGAATTCTTTGGGTTTCCTCGAGTCTCCCTAAGTCCATATAACAAAATCACCAATAAATCTTTCAGATGCAGCAGTTTCTTTTAAAGGTATGGTCAAGGACCAGGGTCTCAGAGGCCAGGTGAAGAGATGCTCAGAGTAGAAGAAATTTCTGTAATGTTTATAAAAAAAATCTTATTCAAAAATTAATATACAAAAAACCACAAAATCCTGAGGAAGAACAGCCGAAAAATTATGGGAAATTTGGTGTTGATTGATACCCTAGCTATGTTCTAAAAACTCCTCCTTCTGATCTAGATAGTAAAAAATCTATTTGCATGTGGAATATTTGGTCATGAAATCTTAGAGCTGAATTCAGTCTAGTACAATCCAATGTGCATTAGTTATTTGAAACAATTTGTCAGGATGGATAGAGTGTTGGAATTGGAGTCAGAAAGGGTTGAGTTCAAATCTTTCCTCTGCCACTTACTACTTATGTAACCCCAAGGACACAGGGGGTAAAACAGGAATTAGAATTCCTAGAGTACTCACCTTCTAGAGCTGTTGTGAGACTTGGTTGGAATAATGTGCTATACAAAGTCAATTATTATTGCTCTTATCTCATTCTTCTCATCTTAGAGTTTGGATAGAAATGGTACTGGAACAGGTCACTATCTTGCTATTATTCTCTTAGATTTAATGTCCTGCAAACTATTGCCAGGCAGATAAAGTGACTGCTTTTTATAATTGAATACAAGTTTGAGGACATAAACTCATCTTCTGTAGGTTTGCTGAAAGCATCTTCAGGGCAGATGTTACAACAGGCAGGATCATGGACATGATAAGTATTTTACCCTATTCTCACATGGTTTTGATTTTTTTCCATTAGGTTGCTATGTTTTGAAAGCTCTTTATTCCACATAGATTAGAGTTGATAAGTATTTGGTAGAGCAACAACTATTAAAAATGTTTTTCTTTCATCGTTATGGTCAATATCACATCCAGATGAGTGCAGGCAACATTTTTTGTCAATGAAAATGTTCTGATATACTTTGTTTGTTGAATCCTCAAAGATATGTTGCTGTCTATATTTGTAGCAATGCTATTTGTCATCTGTTGGTTTATGAAAGATAATAGGATCATAGATTTTGAGCTTGAAAGGACCTCAGGGACCATTTTATCCAATTCTCTCTTTAACAGATGAGTAGATCAAGGCCAAAAGGGATTAAGAGACTTTCCCAGGCAGCTGGGTGGTGCAGTGGATAAAGCACTGGCCCTGGATTCAGGAGGACCTGAGTTCAAATCTGACCTCAGACACTTGCCACTTACTAGCTGTGTGACCTTGGGCAAGTCACTTAACCCTCATTGCCCCACCCAAAAAAGAAAAAGAAAAAGACTTTCCCAAGGTGACATAGCTAGTAAGCGGCAAAGCTAGGATTCCAAGCCAGACCCTCCAAACCTTGCACTCATATACCATTATAACATGCTGCCCAGGGTGATATCTCATGCAAATGGATAAGTATATAAAGAAGAAGGAAAGAAACAATTAAGAGCATCTGGGAAAATGCTCTGGTCAAAAACTTTTAACCTTGCCTAGTCCAATGCTTTCCCTTATTTGTGAGAAAACTGCAATTGTGGAGAGGCCAGGTGACTTATCCTAAATCACATAGCTAATTAGTGGCAACCCTCAGAAACCAGAATTCCTGTCTTTGGCCTTCCAGGCTTGGGCTCCTTCCACCATACCATGCTGAAGTAGCTCTAAAACTACTTTGGGATTTTATTAGTCCCATTCACCTCAAAAGTGGCATCACCATGTGGGCATAAATACTAATGTAATCTTGTTATCCCTTCACCTGCCTGATCTTTTATTGATAGTATAGATTTTTGAGCTGGAGGGCACCTGAAAGGTCATGTAGTCCAATGCTGTCATCTTACCAAGGAAGAAACTGAAGCCCAGAGGTCATACAGAAAGTGACAGAACAAGGGCTTGAACCCAGGGCCTCTGACTCCATATGCACAAATTCTTTCCAAAGCCTCACACCTTTCAGGGAATCAGAGTCTGGCCCTAATATTATGTCATTCCCCACCCCCCCAAAAAAATGAGAGGAAAACTGAAAAAATTCAACCAATTATTCAGAATGCCAAATGTAAACTGTTAGCATTATGAAATTAATTTGAAAAGTAAACGTATGGAAAATCTGACTCACTACATAGCTTTCTCTCATTGCCAGGATGCCTTCTCAAAAATGTTTTCCAGTCTGTACTTCTTTAGATGCTTTTGCATAGAATGCCGAGGAGGGATTTATTTAGCATATCGTTGCTGGGTATATGTTTTCCCAGACATTCATAGATTTGTGTTTTTCCAGAAAGCTGAATGTTCATGATAAAACGAGACAGATAATGATAAATAAGCATCTATGTAAGCCTAGCTAGAAGGAGCAATGGAGACTATTAGTGCCCCTCCTGTGAAGTTAATCCGGTTTCTTTTAGCTATTTCTTTATTAGTTAATGAGGTCTTGCAAAAATGTGTGTCTGAGATGGTGTTTTAGCATCCTTGCCTCTAGGAACGTCTTCAAATATTCATAAAGTAGCTAGACCGACTGAAGGTGCATTAAGAATGAATTTAGTCAACTTCAAATGTGGGTGGTCGGAAAACTACTGCTGAAATAGACTAAATAATCATTCTCATTGGCATTTCCAGATCATCGGCTCTGGGCACAAATGTAAAATATAGCAAGGGAGAGGTATTATTTAATATAACTAGAACTCTAAAGTGTAGCTTTTTCCAGCTTTGATTCTGCTTCCCAGTGACAAGAATTCAGTTTGTGTTTGAAAAACTAAATAATTCAAAGCAAATGGTAATCAAATATAGACTGACTGACTGACTGGTTCCCCCACCCAGGACAGGGTAGAAGTGACCAGATGACTGATACATTCTTCCCCAGTCCCCAACTGTAGTAATTTGTGGCAAGAGAAGAAAAGTCAAAGAAGTACTTTAAGTACTGAGTTTCCAGGTGTGTTCTGACCTTGGGCTCCCCAAAGGCTTCACTAAAAAATGTATTCACTGAAGCTCCTGCTCTGTGATATGGTGCATAAAGACAATTACTCTCAGGTCCTCTTGTTATGGTAGGGAATGCCATAACAGTGGGTGACCCAGGGAGAAAACTGGAAGGGAAGAACCAAGTAGCTACAGTTGTTAAATGTGGTCCTGCCACACCTTGCTCCCTCCCAGTCCCCCCCCCCCAACCCCCACCCCAGGCAAGGCCAAAGAACTGTTCCTCCCTTCTTCACACATCTGTCAGACTGTCCATCCCTTTTTATGCCTTCTTTTTGATATCTAAGGTAGTACTGAATAGTGAATGGAGTGCTGGACTGGGAGTCAGGAAGACCTGAGTTTGAACCCTGCCCTTGTCTATTGACTAATATGTTAATACTGAGCAAGTCACAAAATCTCTATGCATCAGTTTCCTAATCTCTAAATCTAAATCTCTAATCTCTAAAATGAGAGTGTTGGATTTGAAGGCCTCTAAAGTTCCCTTTCAGCTCCAAATATATGAGTCTATGAGTCTTAGTGCTTATTTTAACTTAATTTGCACATGTATGAACTACTGGAATAGAGCCACTGTGTCCTAATAGATGGAATGCAAAGTTTGAAATTAGAAGAGCTGGGTTCAAATTCTGCCTTTCACATTTGTTGTCTATACAAGAATGGGAATAAGAACCTGACCTTTGATTTCACTAGTATAGGCAATTTCCTAATTGACAAAACTGTTTCTACCAAACAGTCACTTTTTCTGCAACTTGATAGTCTTAGAGAACTGCCCAGAGGACTAAGAAGTTAAATGATTTGTCCAAGGTCATATGGCTAATATGTATCTGAGGCAGGATTTGAAGCCATATCGTCCTGGTTCCCCTCTATTAGCTCTATAAACAAATTTTATAGGTTCTATGTGTCTTAAGCTTCACAGAATTTCTCTGCTAAAACACTGATGGGTTGGTGGAGGGAATTCCCACACTGGGAGCCACCCATGGTGCTGAAATCACAGCTCCTTCCTTTTATGTGAATAAAGATGCTAAGAGGGAAGTAGAGCAAAACAGAGAGGGGAGCATAAAATGTGCTTTGCTGGAGTTTTAAACCCTTGGGGATGGTCCTATTTATAGCATCTTAGATGTAGAGCAACAGGGAATTCAGAAGCCATATGGTAGATCCCTCTCATCTTATAGATGAGGAAACTGAGACCCAGTAAGGTTAAATGACTAGGAAGCAAGTGGCAGGACTAGGAGTTGAGCCAAGATTTTCTCATTGCAAATCCTTCCTTGGAAAGTCTTCCTCCATGAGGCACAATCACAGGAAAGGAAGCCAATGCAAGTGTCTCTTTTCTTGAGTGTAATCTATAAACAAGAGCTTTGAATCTTAGTGGGGGTTCTCAGCCTTTGTAATGTCATGGACCTGTGGAAAGTTGTGCTGACTCACTGACCCATTGTTCCCAGTCCTGCTTGTAAATTCACTGTTAAGGGAGGCTCTGCAGGAGGAGGCTTCACCCAATCTGCAGCTTTGGTATTACCTGCTATTCATCACGTACCCCTCCCTACCTGTGATGTTTGTACCCCTACATGTTAAACTGCCTCCTTGGGCTGAAATACAATGGCCCATCCCCTTTTACTGACGTGGACCTATCCAAATTGTCTTTATCTCATTACAAAAGTTATCATTAAAAGCTGGCTCCATCTTGAAACCTTTGCTGATCTCCAGTGATCAGCCTGTCAAAGTGTCAAACCTTGACATATTTTAATAAACTCTTTTTAATTCTCTTTGTCTTGAATTTTGCCTCATTAATCAGGCGAAAGCCCAAATAAAGAATTTTTCTTTTAACAGATCCCTTGGGTAGTTTGTTGAAGCCTATAAACCCCTTCTCAGAGCAATGTTCTAAAATGCAAAGGAAGCCAATTATATCAAGAGGTATCAAAATATTTTTCAAAATAAGTTCATGAACCTCACGTTAAGAACCACTAGTCTACAAACTCTCTTATAAAAATCTTTGGTAAGCAGTAAAATTGTTGAGAAATAGAATTTATTTCATTCTAGTTATCCTGCCTAAACCCATTTTTAATATGGTTCTTGAGAGAAGTCAATATGCCATACCAGAAAAATCAGTATATTTGCTGCAAAAGACCCACTTAATATCTATGTGATCTTGGGCAAATCATTTAACTTTCTAGACCCCAATATCTCCATCTATAAAAGGAGATTGACATTCCTTTCACCTCTTGGCAGAGAGGCAGTGGGTATTAGGTGTAGAATGAGGCATATGGCATCAGAACCTGGCCAAAGTAGTGATTTATTTTGCTTAAATCTATGTCTTTTATACTTAAGACACAAAGTTAAGTAACTCTATGCTTCTATAACCAGTATGTGGGGAGGTAATGAAGAGGGGAGGGGAGGAGAGGGGCAGCTAGGTGGCTCAGTGGATAAAGCACTGGCCCTGGATTCAGGAGTACCTGAGTTCAAATCCGGCCTCAGACACTTGACACTTACTAGCTGTGTGACCCTGGGCAAGTCACTTAACCCCCATTGCTCCTCAAAAACAAAACAAAACAAAGAGGGGAGGGGAGGAGAGGGGAGAGGAAAGGTTTACTGGAGAAGATGGAAAGGCAAAAATTAACAATCATATAAAAAAAGAGAGTCATTAAAATGAATTTGAGGCAGCATAGAATAATGTGCAGAGAGACATCTGTGGAGAAGATCTACAAGAAAGTCTCTTAACCTCAAAGTGCCCTAGACAACTCTCTTAAATTACAAGTTACAAATGAGTTGGCAGTCTGCATTGGTGAAAGTTGTCTCTCTACCAGGAGTTCCCCACATGGATGAAATCACATAGGCCCGCAACTAAAAAGGACAAAAAAAGAAACCAGTTTTAACACCCATCCTACTTCATAGTCATGTTGTGAAGATCAGTTGAGATATTACATACAATGATGTTTTCTAAACTGTAAGCCTCAGTTTCCTCATCTGTAAAATGAGCTGGAGAAAGAAATGGTGAACCACTCCAGTATCTTTGCCCAGAAAACCCCAAATAGGGATCACAAAGAGTTGGACAAGACTGAAATTGACTAAACAACAACCACCCCCAAAAGTGCTATGCAAACATAATGTATGAGTATTAATAATATAATTATGATAATGGTTACACTCTTGCTATAAAGAAAAATTAATGTAACAAAGTCCTTATTCTGTGAAAGAATCACTGAATTGCCACAGGATATTGTGCTAGTCTCCCTTGTACCATTTTATTTGGTATCTTTTCAAGAAAGATCACATCCAGGCAGCTAGGTGGCACAGTAGTTAAAGCACCAGCCCTGGATTCAGGAGGACCTGAGTTCAAATGTGACCTCAGACACTTGACATTTACTAGTTGTGTGATCCTGGGCAAGTCACTTAACCCTCATTTCCCCTCCAAAAAAAGGGAAGAAAGAAAGAGAGAAAGAGAGAGAGAGAGAGAGAGAAAGAAAGATAGAAAGAAAGAGAGAAAGAAAGAAAGAAAGAAAGAAAGAAAGAAAGAAAGAAAGAAAGAAAGAAAGAAAGAAAGAAAGAAAGAAAGAAAGAAAGAAAGAAAGAAGAAAGAAAGAAAGAAAGGAAGAAAGAAAGAAAGAAAGAAAGAAAGAAAGAAAGGAGAAAAAGAAAGAAAGAAAGAAAGAAAGAAAGGAAGGAAGGAAGGAAGGAAGGAAGGAAGGAAGGAAGGAAGGAAGGAAGGAAGGAAGGAAGGAAGGAAGGAAGGAAGGAAGGAAGGAAGGAAGGAAGGAAGGAAGGAAGGAAGAAAGAAAGATCACATCCTAAATGGGCATTTGGGTCAGTTACAGTGCCTGGCCTCTTTTGATTGTAAAAGCTACTTGAGAGGAGGGACTATGTCATTTCCTGTTGATGTTCTTTCCACACACCCCCACCCCCAGTCAGGTCTGAGTGGCAGTGGGTTAGCGAGAAGGGCAAAGGGAAGGTATTTATTAAGCACTTACTATATGCTAAGTACCGTCCATCACCCCAAGAATTTTATATTATGTATTCCAAGACTAAGTTAATAAACTCCCTAGTTAAATCCTTTTAAAAAAATGTTTGTTTGTTTTTTTGGTTTTTTGGTTTTTCTGAAAAAGCATCAGTAGCCAAAGATGCTGACTTGGAAGCTGTAGGTATAGCACCATTTTTCCTTTGTCTCTTGCTATGAGGTCATTTAGGGCCATTATGATGAGATGCAAGCTCATAATTACTGCTCCAAGCCTAATTCTGCTCCTCTCAAACAGAGCACTTTGCATCTGTGTTTTAAGTGGACTGATCCCATCATCTATCTTGTGTTCTCTTCCAGGTGATTCACATAACAGGCCGGTTACGTCTGAGAGTATCCTTGTCCCACGGTCGGACAGTTCCCAGCCAAATCATGGGTCTCGTAGTGGTTGCTCATGCTCTGCCTCCTCCTACGATCAATGAAGTCCGGATTGACTGTCACATGTTTGTTACTAGAGTAAATATGGACCTCAATATCATTTACTGTGAAAATAGGTACTTCATTTTCCTTTTCCTTTTTCAGCGTTGCATGTGTATCCATGTGTCTTCTGCCTTGCTTGAAATCCCATTTTCCTGTGGAGCATTGATGGGGGTTCTTAATAGCTCTTTGGACTGACACCAAACATGCTTTTTACTTAATACTTACATTAGGGTTCACAATACAATGAAAGAAAAACACCAGGACCACCTTGCTATAATGGAAACCCTGATTGACTAGGAACCCAAAGAGAAGACAGGGCGAGATTTTAGTCCCACTGATGAAGGGATCTAGCGAAAGGTGTCCTGCTGACACCCCAGCTGGGCCTGTTTCCTGACTATAATGTGAGGTCTCTGGCCTCTTAACAGTCAACAGATCAGAAAAGCACTTAAATACATGGAGTACAAATGAGGAAATGAGGGAAGAGAGAGGAAGAAGAGAGGAGAAGGGAATTTGCAAAACTATTAAGTAATACCACATAATCCTGAGGATTTCACTCTCATAAATTAAAGAGATGAGTCATCCCATAAATGAGTTGGCAGCTCTTCCTCCTCACTGAGCTCTTAAAATGTATTTTCAGCCTATAGTTTAAAAAGTTCCTTTCTGCCATTTAAGGCATTAATGAAAGCAGTGGTATGCTGCGTACAAAGCTGACTTCTGAGCCAGGGATCCAGGTTCAAATCCTGCCTCTGACTCATACTGGTTATGTGACCCTGGGCAAGTCAACTAATTTCTCAGTGCTCTAGACAGTTGTCTGTTTCTATAAGTTGCAGAGAGGTGGCCACCTGAATCAGTAGAGAGAGTTTCTTCATTTGAGAGTTCCCTATATCAACAAAATCACAGGTCTAGTACTTGGCCCCATATGTTATTAAACTCCAATGCTGGATGGGATTAGGGACTAAGGCAGCACAAAGAAATCCTCACCTAGAAGTCTCCTTTTCAGCCTAGTTTGAAAAAGGGTGGATGTCATCATGCGTGAGGGCCGCTAGGTGGCGCCATAGTGCACAGAGTGCCCTGCCTGGAGTTAGAAAGACTCATATTCCTGAGTTCAAATTTGGCCTCAGACACTTCCTAACTGTGTGACCCTGGGCAAGTCACTTCACCCTATGTGCCTCAGTTTCCTCATCTGTAAAATGAGATGGTGAAGAAAATGGCAAATCACTCCATTATCTTTGCCAAGAAAACACAATTGAATGACAACAGCATTGCGTGTGAGTGTTAGTGGGACCACACAGAGCTTTGAAACCTGTAGTTGTTTGAAATAAGGTAGTTGGTCTGTCTCCCTAGTATTGCTGCCTACCCATCCTCAAGCATCACTGTGAAAAATAATGAGCCCCTGCTGGTAAGACGTCAACACCTAGAAAATGTGGCATCCCACATAGCAGACACCTGATAAATGATGATTGAATTTAATTGAACTAAAAATTGAGCGTCACATTTGGAGAGAACCTGGACTTTAGTCCCTGCCCAGACTTTGGGAAAACTCCTTAACTTTTCTCAGCCTCAGTTTTTTCATCTGTAAAATGATCGGATTAGACCAGATGACTGACAAGGTCCCGCTGGCTCAAAGTCTGTAATGCTGTGACTCTGTGTTTCCTGTGAGTCTGTGTCAGCTGGTTCAGTGCAGCAGCATCTTTTGGCTAAAGATAAAGTGATCAGGAAAAACATCTCCATTTAAAAAGAGATGTCTATCCAATGGCACATTTGATCATCTGGATATGAAAAATATTAGGATGAACACGGTTGTCAACCTGGAAAGAAGATAAATTGAGCTCAACTCAACATTTATTAAGCATCTACCATAGGGAAGGCACTTGGCCAAAGTGTTGAGAATAAACAAAAAAAAATGCTTTTCCTTTAGAACTTAAAATGAAATGGCATCTTTCATGGGTTTATCTTTTAATTTTTAAAAAATTATTTTAGAGGCAGATAGGTGGCCCAGGGGTTAGAGTGCTGGGCCTCGAGTCAGGTAGACCTGAGTTCAAATGTGACCTGAGATAATTACTAGTGTGTGACCTTGGGCAAGTCACTTAACCTCTGTTTGCCTATGAGGCAGCTAGGTGATTTTGTGGATAGTGTGCTGGTCCTGGAGTCAGGAAGACCTAAATTCAAATCTGGCCTCAGACTAGCTGTGTTGTACAGCCAGATTTGAATTTAGGCACTCTAACCACTGAGCCACCTATCTGCCTCTAAAATTGTTCCACTAGGAAAAGAATATGTTCACATTTGGACAAATATATATATAGTCATAGTAACTCTGATCAAAATCTTCCTTGAAAACCTGGATAGGCTTTATTCCTTTAAACAAAAATAACTCATGAGGATATGAAGGAGCACAGAGGAGAGGGAATCAGCAAACAAAACCATTTTAGATTTTGGACCTGAGAAACAGCATCTGATCCTGGGGGTTATAGGGAAGGATGGAACATTTTGAAATGTCTGTGTAAACCAGGCAGGTTCCCCCAACATGTTTTCCAATTTCGGTTATATTTTTCTGTACTCCTGCCCGAGGACATTGACATCTGGACAATCAATGGCAGTGCCTTACACACACACATACTGTAGAACCCCAGCCAAGAAAAGAAGCAAAAATGGCTTAAAACTTTCTATGTGGAATGAACCACAAAGTCCCAGTTAAAAGGGCCAGGAGTGAAAGCTGAGTTCCCAAATGACTCAGACTAAAAAAGATAACACCCCCAGGCATCTGTATGTCTCAGCATTTAAATTATATCCCTTGAAATGTCAATTTGGACTTTGTGCCAAGAAACGTTTGGGAGCTCTTTTTCATGAAAATACCCAATAGAAGACCAATCTGTTTAAATGAAAGGTGTCTCTAATCATTTGGTAAAAACATAACATGTTTTTATTTTATTATGTAACCTTGAATTATCTTAGCCTTTAATGAGGATTTTTGCATTGTTGTTGGTGTTCTCTAATTTCATGGAATTATGATGACTAAATGGGCAGTCCACTAGTCCTCCCCTTCTCCCCCCCCCCAAAAAATGCTGCTTCATCCTACTTCTGAATTATTAAAACACATTAGCTTACTCCAGTACATTTCCCGTTTGTGTAAAATGCAAATATCCATAATATTTTAAATAAGCGATCTTATCTCTGAAGCTTTCTCCCTCCAATAAAGAGTTGCAACTTCCACAGATAGATATACTTGGTGTAATGAAAACTGTTTTGGTGGATTTCTCTTTCTAAGTCATTGGTGGTTTCATCCTTTCTAAATTATAGCTTTTGTGTGTGTGTGTGTCTGTGTGTTTTTTCTCTGCAGGATTAGTGATTATATGGATCTGACCCCTGTAGATATTGTAGGGAAGAGATGTTACCACTTCATCCATGCTGAAGATGTGGAAGGAATCAGGCACAGTCACTTAGACTGTAAGTACCTTCGTTATGTCAAAATAACCTGGTCTGATGCCTTCATCTTGCTCTGATTCATGTTTGGTTTCAGTCTTAATTTTTCCCTTTATCTTCTTGGTGAGTTCTTTTCCCAAAAGAGAAGCCAGTGATCTCTCCAGAAGAAGTGAAAGGTGTAAATACTGTTCAATTGAAAGTGGAGTCTGAAGACCAGTGAATTTGAATTTCCATATGCTTACTCCAAGTGGGGCAGCTAGTTGGCACAGTAGATAAACTGCCAGGCTTGGAGTCTGGAAGACTCAGAACCTTTCTGAGTTCAAATGTGGCCTCAGGCACCTCCTAGCTGTGTGACCCTGGGCAAGTCACTTCACTCTATTTGCCTCAGTTTCTTCCTCTGTAAAATGAGCTGGAGAGGAAATGGTAAACCACTCTGGTAGCTTTGCCAAGAAAACCCCAAATGGGGTCAGGACGAAGCGGACATGACTGAAACGACTCAACAACAGTAATAACAAATTCCAAGTGAACTAGCCCTTATGTGTCATGTGACCCCTAAAATAGGGAAGTCTAATGAAAGAAGCCTCTGCCTCAGGAAATTGGTGATGTTACCCTTCTTAAATAATTTCAGTTTTTGTGCTTGCAACCTCAGCTCCAAACATGCATGGGGAAGGGGGGAAGAGGGAAAGAAGATAAAAATCTGAATAGGTGAGAACCACATAAAAATGCCTGCTTATCTTTGCATTTAAATGGGGAGGGTGAGGGTTGGGGGGGAGCAGCAGAAGGAGTAGTTCATAGCATATCAAAGTCTTGCCTTTGTCCTTCCCCAGTTACAACCCTGCTCAACTGCACTCACTGTCTGTTCACTTTGTTTCTGGAGAGAGGATTATTCAGATTAACAGACACCTCCATCCCCCTTCTCCTGGGGGGGTAGAAACCAATCTCAGCTCTTTGAATCTGATCCCAAGATCTTGACCCTGAGATTGAACTCTCTGGCACATAAGATAGCTGAGCATATGAGCCAGGCAGAACCTACAGTGTGCGAGCAATAACCTACTCGGGGTGGTTCACAGGCGGTTTTCCTCGGTCTCTGCTAAAAGTTGGCTGTGCAGATGCTGGGAGCCACTGGGGAGGATCTCCAAAGCCTCAGAAGGCTGAGAGTCAGTCACTTCATAGTCCTCGGAGAGAACCTGGGACTTCCGTCCCCTCTTCTCCCCTCCCTCCCCTTCCCCAGAGTAGGGGGAGGGTGGCTTTCTGCCCATTCCGGAGGGCTCTCAATAAAAATGTAAGCTAATACTATTAGTTATATATCTTAAAGTACCTTTTAGACCTCCTAATTCTTATCTGGAGTTGTAAATGAATTGGGGGGTGGGGGGTGGGGTGATGAAATAGACTGTGAATAAAAAAAAATTCATATAGTAAAAGCCAACAAAATAGACAATACCTGTGTGCTTTTGTTAAGGGAAATTGACTTAAATGTTTTTTTTTCTTTTTCTTTTTCAATTGCTTACCAGAAGCTCGTTTATGAAACATGAGATTTAAACCCCTAAATAGCAACCAAGAGATGCAATAAACTGACACCCCCTTTCCTTAGCCTCCCCCCCCCAAAAAAAAAACCTGATAGGATGACCATTATTGCATAGTGAAAGAAGGTTATTTTTTTTTTTTAGTGAGGCAGTTGGGGTTAAGTGACTTGCCCAGGGTCACACAGCTAGTAAGTGTTAAGTGTCTGAGGCCGGATTTGAACTCAGGTACTCCTGACTCCAGGGCCGGTGCTCTATCCACTGCGCCACCTAGCTGCCCCGAGAAGATTATTCTTAAAGTCAGAATGGCCTAGGTTAAAGTATTGCTTGTGAGCCATGCTAGCTAGCTCTGTGACTATGGGAAAATAATTTTTAACTTTTCACTGCCCTTGGCAACTCCCTAAAACCGTACTGGTAGTTATACACAGTGATGATGATATAGTTAAGACCAAAACACCCCCATCCCACCCCATGCCAAATTCAATCATCTAATCTATCTTTAACAGTGCCTACTGTTGAGGTAGCTGGGTGAAGCAGGGGACAGAGAGTTGGAGTTGGAGTCAGGAAGATCCTAGTTCAAATCCTGCCTCAGATACTTACTAGCTGTGTGACTCTGGGCAAGTAACAACCTCTGAGTTTCAATTATCTCATCTCTAAAAGGGGGATAATAATAGCACGTACCCCACAAAATTGACATGAAGATGGAAAGAGAGAACATTTTTAAGGTTTTGCAAACTTTAAAGCATAACAGAAATGCTAGCTGCTATTATTATTACTATAGTAGTAACACTTAGAGACATGGGACCAAATTCATTGTTTTAAGCTCTCTAGGGAAGTACTTCTCTGCAAATAGGCTCCCTTCATGTGATTACCTTTCATAAGGTTTCATTCTTTAAAAAAAAAAAAAAAAGAATAAGGCTCCATTCTTAACCCTGAGCAAGTCAATGACTTAAAGAATACATTTGCTCTTAGAATGAATGGGTATGATGTATCACCAAAGAATATGTCTCATTAATTAACTGGAAAAAAAAAAAAAAGATTCATGATGTTCCCTGAGAAGAAACTTTGGGTACTTTGTAGCTGAGATTTTAGACACTTTGGAAGAAAGTGTGTTGGGGCAGCTAGGTGGTGCAATGGATAAAGCACCGACCCTGGATTCAGGAGGACCTGAGTTCAAATCTGACCTCAGACACTTGACACTTACTAGCTTTGTGACCCTGGGCAAGTCACTTAACCCCAATTGCATCATAAAAAAAGAAAGAAAGGAAGGAAGGAAGGAAGGAAGGAAGGAAGGAAGGAAGGAAGGAAGGAAGGAAGGAAGGAAGGAAGGAAGGAAGGAAGGAAGTGTGAATATACTTTTGGACAAGTATAAGCCAGTGTCCTAGAATTGAAAAAAGACTTTCATAGACTTTGTGTCTCTGTGTGTATCTGGATGGATTTTTTTTTCATTTTGGTATCCTACTTGAGGTCTAAATTCATAAACTTGACATTAACAACAACAACAACAAAAAAAAATACTTGTCATCCTTAGCTATTGCTTGGAAAACATCATACTGTCTGGGATTTGATTTATAACTGTAACGCAATTCCTCAGGAATAGTGAACAAGCACAGTTCATTTCTTCCCATGAAACAAAAGGACTCCAACAAATATGTTGGATTCTATTCTCCAAAATCTATTTTTAATCTCATTTCCAGCAGTCAAACGATTCTGCGATTTGTAAAAATAAGCAATCATTTCATTTCCTGTCTTCCCCAGTCCCTTGATTTTTCTGGGTGTCTTACTTTCTAACATACAAAAAAGTTGGCTCTTAAATTGTGTGTTTCTTCATTATTTCCTTTGCTTATAATTTGGAAAGGAAATTCCTGTTGTCATACAAGCTCTTGCTTTGTGATTTTGCCTGCTTGCAATGATTGAGCTCACCCTTTTAAATCATACACGCAACTTCTAATTTTGGGTTCTTTTAATAACCTTAAACACATTAAAAACAAATAGAATGAGTTGATAATTCCAAACAGTAAAATACACTTCACGTATTTAGCTATCATGCTGTGGAATAACTCCGCAATGTCAAGTATCACACAATTAGTAAAACTGTAGGGGGAAAAAAGAAGTGTTTTGATCCTGAGGAATTTTGATCCTAATCAGATTGAAATTTCCACGCTCTTGTAGTGTTTAATATCTTCAATCACAAAAAAATCAAACTGATTCCAATGTCGAGGGTTTTTTTCTTTTTGCATTCTGTGACTGAAATAAAATGCTAAAATATACAGATGCATCTAATTTTTGTACAATAAACATTAACATCATTATAAAGTAAGATTAAGTCTAAATGTGTGTGGTGGAATGACTGATGTTTACCTAATTCTGAAGCCAAAGCCAGCCTGGTAACCAAATGATAGGGTATGTAATGGGTGTTGGTTTATAAGCAAGGGAAAGAAAAGATAGTAGGTTAGAGATTTAACACAGCATCCAGCTTGTCCTAAACTTGAGGTTATCACTAATGTTCTCCTGGCAGGAGAAAGTCATGGTGGCATAGAAGCTGTTCAGAAATGAGATAGAATTCTAATCAAAGGGATTTTTAAAAAATGAACAGTTCAGGGTTTCTTCTTTGAGCTTTTGGCACAATTCCGAGATTTTATTCATGAAAGAAAAGTTTCAGCCGTTTAATAGTCCTGATGTCCTGGTGGCTTAGTCTCTTCCTATTGTCCATGAAGGAGTTAAAATCACCTGCTGTTTTTATGAATGAAATCACTGAGCTGTCTTTGGGAATGTATTTACTCATGACATGGGCATATGGAAATCCATTCCATGAAATGGTTGTTATGCTAACCAACTCTTGGGATGAAGATTGGGGAGGAGGGAGAGGTAGGTAAGAGTAAAGAGAACAGAATCTCAGCTACAAGAGATCTTCAGATAATTCTGAAAACCTCTACCAGAATAACAGAATAGTTATTCATTAGCTTAATGAAAACTGTTCCCAGGGTTCTCATTCCATAAAGTAGAAAAGTTCTCAAAGGTCACACCCCAAGAAAACTTTACCCTACATTGATTCATTCTACTCACATTTGGAAAATGCCTACTATGTGCCAGGGATGCTATGCTACAAAGGAATGTTGAGTTGCTAGAACTTTTTAAGGCTTCATGCTAATGGTTTTGAGAATTCTTTAATAATAGATCCTTATATCTAGTTACCCTGAAATATTTAACTGAAGTTTCCAATCTCTTTGGTCCTTTGAGTGACAATAACTCAGGTGTTTAGGTGAGGGGTTTTTTTCCAATTTGTTGGGGGGTAGCAGGGTTCCCCTCATCATCCCTGACCAGATAACTGGGTCCATTGGACTGCATGGGATTCATGGAGTTCAAGATGATGGGCTGAACCTTTCCAAAGTCAGAAAAAAGTTCTAGTTATGTTGATGGCTACTGAATCTCTGGGACCTTGATTCTCTGGTGGTATATCCTTCTGCCAGCTAGAAAAGTGAGGTTTGCGCACGGGTCAAGTCGAGCTTCACAGAAATCATATTATCAAAGAGAAGCCTTGACTTCTCTTGAGTTAGACATGGTGACCATGTCTCCCTTTCCTCTTGCTAACATCTTGCCGAATCCTTGAGGTAGACTGGTAAATCAGAAAAGGAAAAAAAAACTTTGTTTCTCCAATTCTGTTTGGTTTTGGTAGGAGCCAAATTGCCTTGTGTTGTCACAATGACCTTCCAAGACTAAGAAAGAGTGGACTAAGAAAACCTTACCCCTCTATTTAATGCTTTCAGCCATCAACACCCATGTCCTGTAAAGAGCAAAGACTTCTAGAGATTAGGAGCCACAAAAAAGAGAAGGTGGGGAAAGGGTGCATGGCGGCAGTTGTTCCTCAATAGAAATAACTACAGAGAGGGAAACTGTGGAATGGTTCTCTCAGACTGAGAGGGGAAAACACAATCAGGTCATGCATTTGGGTGATATTGGAAAGAGAGGCCTCCTTCTCAAATCTTGGAGGGTGCTAAATATTTAGGCTACCATACTTCCCATTTCTTAATTAAAATTTTCAATGCTTCTCTGCAAACTAATATACAGCAATGGATATAATGCATCCTATGCAGTTTTGCATCAATAACCCCTATACTTTGCTCCTAGTGGTGCCTCTTTGCCAAATGCAATCCGACTGTTTAATGCAGCACTAATTAGTCTATCCCCATTCCAGTCTGTAGGCGCTCCATTGTAATTCTTTCCAGCTCATTTTTTTCCACCCCAGAGCATCAATCAAAGTAAGTGCCCTGCCTGCCTAAGTAACAGAAGATGTCCTCCATGCATTTGTCATATGCCACAAAAACAAAGGGAGAATTTAATTGTTGATTTGGGTGTATTCAGTTGTCCCTCAGAGCAAAGGAAAACTGCAACAGAAGGAAAACAGGGGAAAAGGGAAAGAAAGTTTGGTGGATGAGCCAAGTGCAACCTCCAAAGGGAATATTTTCCTTCTCTTAGCCTTTCTTCCAAGCTGAGTCTTCAGAGCTTTCCTAACTGCGTGGTCACTTGCTGGATTTTTTCCCAAAGCAAATTAGTTCTCCCACTTCTTCCCTATGAATATTTAAAAAGTCCCATGATAAAAAAAAGATATGTAATAGCAACCAAACCTTGCTTTCTTCAGTAGCCAGGCAGACAAATTTTGTTCCTTTTCATTAACTAAAAAGGTTCCCATTTAGAAGTAACATTTAGCTGTGTTTTTATGCAGGAATGAATTAATATTCTATTTGTTTGTTTGTAAATATGCTTTGTTCTTTGAGAATATAAGGGCAGAAAGAACAGAGATAAGAAAAATCACTTTCAGTCCTATATGAATATTCTGAGGCAGGCCTAAGTCAGACCAGTCCAGTGATTCAGGCTCAGGGTTAAAATGTCGTGAGATACTTGTGAATTAAAAAACATAATGAAAACAATTTTCCTTAGAATGATTAGGAAGGGCACAGTTCCAAAAGTTTAAAAAGATGATAACTCAGGGTGCAAAAGTTGTGATTAAAAAACTCTAAACTCATAGGTGCATTAGAAAAGGAGCTTTATCTATATATCTATATCTATATATTTTTTAAGATAAAAACTGTACAGAAATAATTTTAAAAGTAGAAGCTGGGATGGCTAGGTGGCGTAGTAGATAGAGCACTGGCCCTGGAGTCAGGAGTACCTGAGTTTAAATCCGGCCTCAGACACTTGACACTTACTAGCTGTGTGACCCTGGGCAAGTCACTTAACCCCAACTGCCTCACTAAAAAAACAAAACAAAACAAACAAAAAAAAACCCACAAAAAGTAGAAGCTAACAGAATCAGACAGAGAAAGCCACTATGGAGTCTGAAAGCAGATCAAAGAATACTATTTTCACTTTTTGTGTGTGTGTGTGTGTGTTTTTCTTTCTCATGGTTTTTACCTTCTGTTCTGATTCTTCTTTTGCAACATGACTAATGTGGAAATCTGTGTAACATGATTGTACATATATAACTTATATCAGATTGCTTGCTCTCTTAGTGAGAGAGTAGAGGAACAAGGGAGGGAGGAAGAAAAATTTGGAACTCAAAATCTTATAAAAATGAATATCTAAAACTATCTTTACATGTAATTGGAAAAAACATAAAATACTATTGAGGGAAAAATAAAGAAACTACACAGCAGTCTAAGAAATTTTTTTAAATTTAAAGTATAAGCTATATAGCAGAGTAATGTCAGGAGCAGTTCAGAGTAATTCTCCTGATATAAAAATGATTGTGATGACCTGGGACGGCACCAAAAGCAGCAACTCCAAACCATAAGTCTAGCTAAGATGTCATAGGACTCTCTCATGCTATCTGCCCCAGGCCCTGAGACTCAAGTACCTATTCAGTGTTCCCTAGCCCGCTATCCCTGAGAGCCCCTTCAGGGAAATGGGCCTAAATTTTGACCCCTTTAGAAGTCTCTGCTGGGGGACTATTGGCTTCTTCTCATTACTTCATCTAAGAAATCAAGATTACCACCAAATCAATTAAAGGATTCCCTGCCTTCCAGGAGAATTCCCATTAATCACTATTATGAAAAAAATTTCACCTTCCCCTATATTATTATTATTATTATTATTATTATTATTTTTTTTTAGTGAAGCAGTTGGGGTTAAGTGACTTGCCCAGGGTCACACAGCTAGTAAGTGTTAAGTGTCTGAGGCGGGATTTGAACTCAGGTACTCCTGACTCCAGGGCCGGTGCTCTATCCACTGCGCCACCTAGCTGCCCCCCCTATATTATTAAAAAATACAAAGCACCGCCCCAATAATTCCTTTCCTTGGTCTCTCACCCCAACTCTGGGGGAACAATATCTACCAATTAAGAAGAACCTGAACCATTTCTTATAGAATCATGTGAGGGGACAGGAACCTCAAGGCCTGAGCAACTTAACACAGAGAAGGGAATAAGGAAGGTCTAGAAAGGGTTACCTGGGACTAGGTGCAAATGTAGTTCATCCTTATCAGTTAAACCTTCCTGGAGACTGGATCCAGGAGTCCACTGAACCAGGGGATCACTCCTCCTACTTCTTGGGGTAGTGCTAATTTTTCAAAGACATTTCCTCTGGGAGACAGAATACCCAACCTCAAGAATTAAGGATGCCATGATAAAATTGCTACTTTAAAAGTCTATTCTAGTATTCAACCATACCGCCTTCTCAAAAAAATGTATAGAAGATAGAAGACCCAGTAAAGATGATGGTGAAGGGTCTGATTTCAGATATTCTTTGCAGTAAAATGGATGGTCTCATTAAAATCAATAGTAGAGGAGGGCCAATAAGAAGGAAGGACATGTTCTATAAGCTCTGTGATGATGGCCACCATGGTGGTGGATTTAATGTAACTCAGATCCTATGTCCTAAATAAGTTTCAACTATTGTAAGGGTGAGGGAGGAAGAGGGCCAATATGAGCAATTTGCTAATCAGAGACAGGTTGAGAACCACATGAAAGCATACCATACTGATCTTTTAAAGGCAGATGCTCAAGTTGACATGAGGCTCACTACTGAGCAGAATGCCACGCATCATCCTTATTTGAGGGGATCATATGGTCTTGTGCTACCACAACATAGCATCATAGTCCCTATGTCCAGTTTGATGATGGACCCAGTCCCCAATTTCAACTGGATCACAAAGGTATTCTCCACAAGGCAATGAGAATTCCTCTAAAGCTTCTAATACCAACTCCCCATAGACTGGACTTCTTATGCCACGGCATCAAGGAAGCCAAATGGACTCCTTATTCCCTTAAAAGACCAGCCCAGACTATATAAAAGAGGTGCCACCTGTTTTACACCAGTAAGTTCTACAGCACAGGGGTCAGCAAACTGTGGCCTGAGGGCCCTCCTGCTATTTTTGTATAGCCTGCTGTAAGCAAAGAATGTTTTTCACATCTTTAAATTCAATAAAACTTTATTTTTAAATGGAAAAACCATTCTGAGTTCCCAGGGTTCTACAAAAACAGGCACAGAGCCAAACTGGGCTGTAGTTTGCCCACCCCTGCTGGACAGCACTATTAACATAAAGTTAGTCTTAAATTAGCTTAATACCACTATACAACAGTAAAAAAAATTGTTCAGTCATTCTGTCATGTCTAACTGTTCTATGACCCCATTTGATCATTTCTTGTCAAAGAATACCAGAGTGGTTTGCCATTTCCTTCTCCGATTTGTTTTACAGATGAGGCAACTGAGGCAAACGGTTAAGTGACTTGCTCAAGGTCACGCAGATAATAAGTATCTGAGGCCAGTTTTGAACTGGGAACTCCAGGCATACAGACTAATAATTCACGTTTGCATAGCTTTAGTTAATAGTTCTCAAAGCACTTTCTGCAGTGGAAATAGTTCACGCATTACACCCATTTTAGAGAAGAGGAAACTAAAACTCAGAAAGTTAAAGTGAGTTTTCGTGGTCACATAGCTGATAAATATCTACTATCTCTGTAAAAGTCCGCCCATAACAAACTCACAGACTTAAGACACAGGAGCTAAATGTTGTAGGTCAGGCATCTCTCCCTCCGTTTCTGCATTTAATAGAATGATGTTATTATAGTTAGAAATTGGACAGGGGTCATTTGTGATCCCAAATGGTTTCTTTCCCAGAGAGTGCTATTTAGAGTGCATTCACACCTGGAGAGTAGAGAGTGAACTCAAGTCCCTGGACATAAAGGTGCTTCATTCCAATTCTATGTGAATATATTTAAGCAACAATAGTGAATGATACAAGCACTCAGGCAATGGTGAATAGGCTTTTTGAGTATTTAAAGTCAAGACTCATATTCATCTGGGCAAGGTAAGGAGAATGATCTACTTCATGGCAGATTAAACCTTTTAATATCAATGACCCAAAAAGTTATGAACAAAGGAACATAGCCTCATAGATCACAGAGAAAGTTAACAAAAGTAAAGGTTGTCTGGCACTCCTTTGGATTAACATGTAAAGGAGATTTGTTTTCATTATCTTGTCATTTAAGATTCACATATATAGCTACAAGAAGTTTGGTAACAATAATAATAGCTCACATTTCAATAGCACTTAAATATGTGCCAGGCACTGTGCTAAGCACTTTAGAATTGTTATCTCACAACAACTCCCAGGGGTAGGTACCATAACCTAGTCCTAATTGGCAGAAAAAGAGTGGCTTGCCCTTGGTCACACAAGTGTCTAAGGTCAGATTTGAACTCTGCTCTTGCTGGTTCCAGAACCAATGCTCTATCCACTGTACCACTTAGTATTGTGGAGAATGCACTGAACTTGACAGTGAGAAAACCTGGTTTCCAATTCTGCCTCTGCATTTCTGACTGAGTAAATAAGTAAGTTCAGAGCTCATAAAGGGACAAAAGGCTCCTCTGAAAAGCATCAGAACAAAATGTAAAAACCATTTTCATTTTGATGGAATGGTGATGTCCATGGGATTACCTTTCAGCTAACTGAAGAACTTAGTAAGAGGTGGGTTTTGTTTCATTCTGCTTTTCAAATGATTTTAGTTTTTCCGCAGTAAATTCTCCTCTGACTGTAGCATTTATCCTTGGACTTTATGCATTAGGATACGATTCTGATATATATTGTCAGAAGCTTTATTTTTTGCCATTGTCTTCCCAATCAGTCGGTAGTTTTACAATATATTTTTTAAAAAATCCTGCCTGATATTTTGGGGAGGGAGGAAAGAAGAAGCCTTCTGCTATTATCAGACAATACCAAACAGGAAAAAAGAGAGAAGGAAAAATAATTTTTAAAAATATTTCTAAATTATCATATTTTCCTTCTGTAATATATATAAATGAAATGGTGCTAGGCAGAAATTCTTGTGAAAAAGATCTGGTGATTTTAGTGAAATCAAAGCTCAATATGAAGCAACTATGTTATATGGCAATAAAAAAAAAATAAACTTAGGCTGTATCAGTAGAAACACAGTGTTAAGAACAAAAAAAGAGGGGCAGCTAGGTAGCACAGTGGATAAAGCACCGGCCCTGGATTCAGGAAGACCTGAGTTCAAATCCGGCCTGAGACACTTGACAATTACTAGATGTGTGACCCTGAGCAAGTCACTTAACCCTCATTGCCCTGGGGAAAAAAAAAAAAGAACAAGAGAGGAGACAGTCTATCTCATCATACTCTGCACTATTCAGACTATGGCAGTAGTACTGTCTCTGCTTCTAGGCACCATATTTTAGGATAAACACTGACAACATGGGGAGCAGCACTGTCTAGTAGAAAGAAAACTGGTTTTATAGTCAGAGAACTTTAGGTTCAAATCCTAATTCTGACACTTATGACTTGTGTGACATTGATTAAATCACTTAACATTTCTGGACCTCAGTTTCCTCAATTGTATGTAAGAGTGTATTCTTTTCAGACTTTTGGTATTGTCACTGATTTATAGGCGCAAAGACCAAAACAATGTAAGACTTAAATATAAAAACACTAAGAGACAGAGGAGACAGTGTACTTACCCAGGGCAAAAGTGGTGTCAGTTCTTTTTTCCCATGTTGTATGTGACCAACAGGGGAACTCTGGAATAATTAACTTAGAAATTTTGAACCCTAGAACTGTTTTATGATTATCTTACAAATGTTTTTGCCCAACTGTGGCCAAGCTGGCAAAGATAAAGATTTGGCATGGTACTAGCAATCACCATAAATTAGAATGAGGCCTCTCACTGAGGTGATCCAGCTCTAAGTCAGAAAGATTGGCCAAAGGGAAAAAAAAACAACAAACCTCAGAGCCTGGTGAAATAGAGACTATTCTCTCTCTGCCCTACCACTTGTTTCCTGAGATCTGGAAACGCCTCAGAGCCTGGTCAATAGAACAGAACTAGAAGAGCTTTGGCAATCCCAGGCTGAGAGTCCTACTCTTTACCCTAACATCGAAGAAGTAATCTTGAGTTCCAGAACAGGAGTGGCAAGGCCAAGGAGAGGAGCAGACCATCCCCACAATATCAGAGAGGCCTGGACCAACAGCAAAGCAGCCCAGCCTAGAAGCAGAGCAGTTTCCCATTAGACTGAGTTCTTTGAGAGTATAGACTGTTTCCGTAACAAATACTTATTGACTGACCAACTGGTTGACTGACCATCTGACAGTGCAGCCTCAGAGCAGCTCACCTTAGCAGCAGAGCCACCCATTTTCAGTGAAACTTTGTGAACACATTCATTCAGTAAAGGAAAAGAACACATCAAGGCCTACAGCTACAGAGTTGAAAGATACCCTGGCCACATATGTTCTGTACACATGTGTCTCACAGGCAAAAAGAAAAAGCGGGGAGGGGGACAGCTAGATGGTGCCATGGATGGAACACTGGCCCTGAAGTCAGCAGGACCTGAATTCAAATCTAGCCTCAGACACCTAATAGCTGTGTGACCCTTGGCAAGTCATTTAACCCCAATTGCCCTAAAAAAAAAAGTTTAAATTTATTCCCACATATGCATTTGTAGGACAGCGCACCCCACATTTACAAGTGAAATGGTGTGTGATTATTATTCTTGCTTTGCTTTTTGAACAAATGTTTTTAAGCGGTAACTGGGTCAGTTGGCTGATTCGTTTGTAGAAAGCACATTGGTGGGAACTTAGAAGCTACAGTGCTAGGAGAGTAGCAGCCCACCAGGATTATCTTCTTCCCCTCTCCCACCTTTCCAGAATCCTCATTTTACCTATAGTAGTCAGTCACTCATTCTAGGACTCAGCCTGCTAGATTTGTGCAGACTGGAGAAGTGTGTTGATGGAAGGAAGGAGGCAAAGATGTAAAGATGAGAGGCTAGATGATCCCTTAAGTCCCTTCCATCTCTAAATCTAGGAGTCTTTCAACTAGAATAAGCCTAATCAAGGGATTTTTAAGTCATGTAAGGACTGGTTGTAAGAAGAAACGATGAGAAGACTTTAAAGGGTGGGCATCATAGCAAACTTACAATATCTAAAGGGTTTTCATGTAGAACAAAGATTAATTCGATTTACTGTGCTTGGCCCCAGAGGGCAGAACCAGGAGCAAGGAGTGATAGTTAAACAAAGTCATATTTTTACTCCATATAAGAAAGAAATTCTTAATGAACAGAACTGTCCAAAGGGTGGAATTGGCCACCTCATGAGTAAATTAATCCCTAGAGGTCTTCAAGAAGTAGTTGGGCAATCACTTGTCAGGGATGTTATAGAGGAGAGTTGCACTTTACTTATGAGTTTGGACTCAATGACCTCTGATATTTCTTCAGAATCCAAAGCCCCATAATTCTGTGACCTCCACACCAATCAACTCCAAAGCCCTTGTAACCGAATGCCCAGTGTACCTCATATATGTAATATATCCTTCAAACTGGAATAAGACAAAGGGGACTTTTCTTTTAAAGACCCTTCTTAATGGCTATGTATAATCCTCTTTGTGACACAAAAGGACACAAAGTTTGGTTGTCATAATTTTGCTTTGTTTTTAAATTACCCTTATAGGCATGAGGTTGAAGTAATACATTTTCCATACTTTTTTTTCCCTGTCAACCTAAAAATAAATTCATAGACAAAAGACAATCAGATGCTGTCCCTTTTAAGCCCCCTTCTACTAGAATAGATTGGCAAGTCATATGTAATTTATAGTCTTAGAGAGTTACTTGTAGTGCTGTGAGGTTGTTATTTGACCAGGGTCACATAACTAATAAGAATTATAGGCAGCAGTTGAACCTGGTCTTCTTGACTGAAGTTCTATCCACTAGCCATGCTTCCTTGCCATATATATGGTCCATATTCTCTAACTTCATATCTTTCATGAGAGTAGTAACCTTAACTTATATTTTTAGAGAAAACTACGTGGATTTAAAAAATATTTATATCTGCAGCAAAGATAATATGGCTTAATAGATAAAATACAGGGATTGGAGTAAGAAAGACATAGATTAAAATCCCACTTCTGACACTAGCTATGTGAATTTGGGCAAATTGCCTTACCTCACCAAGCATTGGTTTCCTCATTTATAAAATGAGGACTTGGACTACAATTATTTCTAAGGTAACTTGTAGCTCCATATCTGTGATCCTTTAATTCCATGAGAGATCTGTTTGGGGGGCAGCATTAAGATTTTATTATTATTATTTATTTATTAAGATTTTTCATTAAGACAACACAACAAGCAATTTACCTGGTACCTTCTTCCTTATCCTGCTCCAAAAGTATCTTAACACCTCTGTTAAGAATAATTACAACATGAAAATGAAAAACTAAATTTCTGGCTCCTTTCCCTCATCCTCATTCAGACTTACTGCTACCAAATCTACCCCATCATGATTTCTTGCTGCTTCTCCTCTGAATAGCCCCCTGCATTTCCCTTACTCCCTCCTGTTCCTCTTGCTCTAAAATGGCATACTGGGTCCACTACAACACAGAAAATTCAGTAGTTAGATGAACAGCTAATGTGTTTTATTGTTTAGTAGACTTTTTTCTGGTTCTTGGCATAGGGAAGGTGTTATAACCTATAATCAGGTTACCTCTCCTGTAAGGGAGAGACCTCATATTTATATTAGTCTTGTTCAACCTTTTCAACAAATACCTTTTTTAAAAAGTTTGTTTCTTCTGACTGAGTAGAAATAAAATAAGTACACCAGTAGGGGCTCATAAGCTATAGTGTTAGTACTGGAACCTGGCCTACATTGAGCCAGGGGTAGTTATCCTCTGGGCTACCCAACTTAACAGTAAGTGAAAATTAGGGGTGGAGTTAGTCCAAATGGATGCTATACTTTGGGTGATAGTTTTGCCAACAAGTTTCATAGCATTATAGGCTTAGAGTTGAAAGGAACCTTAGAGATCATTTAATCCAGCCCTATCTATTTTCAGAGTTGAGAAGAGTGAGGATCCAAAGGCATAAAGGGACTAGCCCACAGCTAGGAAACAACAGAGCTATGGTTTGTACCTAGGTCCTTGACTTCAAACCCAGTGCTCTTTCCACTGAGAACCACACTGCATTGATTAATTTGGCTAAATCTAAAACAGGTGACCTTTATATGGCAGAAAGAATTGTGGAGGCTACCTAAAATAAAATAAAATAAAATAAATGATCTGCCATTCGCTTTTCAGAAGGGCAGCAAGAGATGCAGCATACCACACCCAAACACAACTTGTGAATCACAGAACTAGGAATTCTCTGGTTCAAATCATTAGTTTATTTCTTCCTATTTATGAACACAATGTTTTCCATATTTAAAAGAAAGCTTTAGCCTTCAGTTCAGTGCATTAGAGCCAAGACAGAGAAAATGAAAAAAAAACCCACACCTATCAAATTGACATGTTCTTAATCAATTAAAAGTTTTCTGCATGATTCAATATTAACAGTTAATAAAAATCTATCAATCGGCAGTGGCGTTGAGAAAACCTCTTCTGAGGATATAAATCACACATATGGCAATTCAAGCAGGGCCTGTCATTAGTGTATTAGGGGGGGAAATTCACAGATGATACATAGTCACTCCCGATACATCTACAGGTCTCCTGGACTATTGCTCATAATTCAGTTTAAGTATCAAACATCATTAAACTTTACTAAATATTGCTCAGCACTTAGATTTTTTTAAACTAAAAACCAATTTGTGGATGCCTGCCTGCTATTTAAAACATCTAACTCACTAATTGCAAAATCTATAGAAAAGTCTCCACAGCATCAAAGGCTCAGTTGATCCTCTGAACAGTTTATAAATGAAAAACTGTCTCTTCTTCAAGCAAATAAAGGCCTTAATGCACTTTTTTTGACTGTGATGCTATTTTTCCTGTGGGTTTTCAAAATGACCTTCCTGTAAGCATCAAGGACTATAACTTTTCAGATAAAGAAACTTGTTCATGTTTTAAGTCTATGCCAGGTTCATTCCCCTATAGCCCACAGTTTCAAAAGCAAGGAAAAAGTAATCCGGAATTTAGAAGGGAGGAGGAAAAAAAAGGAAGGAAAAAAACCCTCTGTTTCCAGAATGAAGTTACCCTGTCAGCCTGCCTTGGGCCTTAGGTGGAGAAGCAGAGATTAAAGAGTCAGTATTCTTTTTCATGTTTCATCTGCCAGTTTTGTGAATGTAGAAAAAAGAACCAGTGGCTACAGCTAAGCACCCAACTGTGGTATTAAGTACAGTGTGCCCCCCCCCATTACCTCCACCCTGTTGCAGTAAATTAAAAAAAAATTTTTTTTACCAGTTTACAGAAGAAGGAGCATGCTAACGATGCTCCCCAGCCATTGATAAAGGTACCTCAAGGAGGAAACTGAGCAGAAAGCCACAGATGCAGCCCTCGTGTAGACCTTAAAGATAATGAACCCCTTTGTTTGGGCTGTGTGAATTCAAAGTGTTAAATCTCAGATGATCTCATCATTTCCTATTTATTCTATACTTACCTGAATGCACCATGTATTGCAGTTCTTTTAATGCACATGCAAGCCACCAAAAATGTCCTTTTGTGAGACCCTTTGCTGAAAAGGCTGCTTTTGATAGAAGCCTCTGTCTCCTCTTCAAGCTGAATTAGCCTGACTTCCTTCTTTCAAGACACACAACTCACTATTTAAAATGTTTGGCTTTAGTTTGGTGGAGAAGCCTAACAGGAAAGAAACCATGTTCTCTTTTTCTCACCATATTTTGGAAGACAAACTCGTACTGATTTGTTTTGATTTACTAACAGAATTATGTTCCTGCCACAAACACTGGCTCCCTTTTTGTTCCCTCAGCACCAGTATATTGTTGCCCACAAAGTTCCCAAGGAAAACTGGATTTCCTCTGGTGGGAACCATGGACAGAGCAATAGATTTGTGCTTTGGGGAAATTACCATTAGTTTCAGGTTTATGGGGGGTTTTGGTGATTTTTTATTTGTTTTGGGGGGGGAGTTGGGGTTTTTTTGGTTCATTCTTCCTTATATGGTACATGTGCATTTCTTGAATGCTAACCACCTAGCTTAAGTCAAGGCAACATTTTAAAAATGAAATTCAATAAAATTTAGCATCTGGCATTTTAGGGAAAAGATAGATATAGATATAGATATAGATATAGATATAGATATAGATATAGATATAGATATAGATATAGATATAGATATAGATATAGATATAGATATAGATATAGATATAGATACAGATACAGATACAGATACAGATAGATATAGATATAGATATAGATATAGATATAGATATAGATATAGATATAGATATGGATATGGATATGGATATGGATATGGAAATAGATATAGATGATATAGATATAGATGATATAGATATAGATGATATAGATATAGGTATAGGTATAGGTATAGGTATACACACATATACATACACATACATATACATATATATATACACACACATATATGTATATGTATGTATATATGTGTATATGCACACATATATATATATATTTGATGTAAAGGCCACTGGTTTTAAAATGCTGGCTTTCTACAATTTTCTTTTCATTAAGCTTTATCTGATGCCCCCCCCTTCACATTTTGGAGTTGTTATATTTTTTCCCTTCTTTCTGGTATCTGCAATAATAATTCCTGGTTGTCGGGATGATTTGTGCCAAATCAGTACAACTCTCATTCAAAGGCTTCTCTTCATCTGGCCTCATGTGTTTTGTTCATAACTTTGAGTTCTTGTCTCCTATGGAAAAATCTATGTTTGTAGTTACAGGGAAATCCTGTTGCAGGAAAAACAAAACAAAACAAACAAAAAAAAACCCCAAGAAACAAAATCATTCCCAGAAAGTGACAAGTCCCTCTGTTTTCCTTAAGAAAATACCATGATCAAAACCAAGTAGAACAAGCTGATGGTCAGAGTACATGCATTCAGAATTTTGTCTGAGGTTGTTCATTGGTAAGTGTGTATGCGTATGTTTTGTAACTTTGGAAATCTACTCTTATTCTTTGATATACATGTATGATTTTGGACTAAATTGTCTAAAATACAGCTATTATCTTTGTTTCTACACCTATAAAATTAATTATTTGATTACTTTGAGATCCTCCAATAAAAAAAAAATGTGTTTTTCTATAGGAAAGATTAGTTCAAGTCCAGAGACAGAAGTAGGTAAGGACAATGGAGCCAACCCTGATAGTGGATAAGGGCATGGAAATAGATAGAAGGACACAAGATGATTTTAGAGAATCCAGGATTTTAACAAGTAGAATAAGATATCAACCTCTAAATAAAAACACTAACACTCAGCCCACATCCTAGTCAAAAAGTAATATGAAAGTGCCAGCCGACTCCAGTTGGGCAGCTAGTTGAAACAGTATGTAGAGTGCCAGGCCTGGAGTCAGGAAGACCTGAGTTCAAATCTGGCCCCAGACTCTTACTGTGTGACCCTGGGCAAGTCACTTCACCCTGTTTGCCTCAGTTTCCTCATCTATAAAATGAGTTGTAAAAGGAAATGACAAGGGGCAGCTAGGTGGCGCAGTGGATAGAGCACTGGCCCTGGATTCAGGAGTACCTGAGTTCAAATCCGGCCTCAGACACTTAATACTTACTAGCTGTGTGACCCTGGGCAAGTCACTTAACCCCAATTGCCTCACTAAAAAACAAAAAAAAACAAAAAATAAAAGGAAATGACAAACCACTCCAGTATATTTGCCAAGAAAATCCCAAATGGGGTCACGAAGAGTCTGAAACAAATCAACAACAATACCACCCAGCCCCAGAACAACCTTTGACTTACGCTAGATCTACTACAAACACTCTATAACTGCCCAAGTCAAATGATAACATGCAGTTTTCTATTTAGCCAGCATTCATTCATCATTAGCACTTAGACCCTATCATTGAAGTAAGGCTGAAAAAGTGGTCCATGACGCTAAATGATTTTTAACTAAACATCTATATTACCTCCCCCTCCTCTTCTTGCCTTCTTTTTGTAGGTTGGAACAACATGCTTTTTAATTTATTCTTAGGCTCATTAATTTGATTAGCCCTTCTCTGCTTCTGAGAGACAATAAACTATTTTTAAAGGACTTAAATCAGGAGGAACTTTCTTACTCCTTAATTCTATCATTTATTTCCAAGAGGGATTTGTGTGGTTTTTTCAATGTCATGCATTTTCTCTTCATTTCTTTCTGATCTCTGAAGCTAAGCCTCAGAAATAAAAAATTAAAAAAATAAAATAAAAAACAACAGCCCCTGGATTAAAGAGAATAGAAAAAAGTTTTGTGAGGGTTTTTTTTCCAGGTTCTCTCATTTATAACTTAAACTAAAAATCTCTTTCAAGCTGTTACCAAGGTGGCTTTTCTTCTTGAGCTGATTAGGACCGCATGAGTTCAGGAAAAACTGTCAGATCCTGCCTAGGGCACAGCTGGAGTGATCCAGCTGATTTGCCAATGTGATTTTTTTTTCTTTTTTTTGGAGAAGGAATAGCTTCATCCCAGTGTCAAGAGTTTACATTCTGGGCCGCTGTGCAAAAAAAAAAAAAAAGTCAGGAACCCTTTGGTTAATTGTAAAGTAAACAGACCTTCTTCAGCCTCTTGACTTTGGTTTTAGCCCTATGTAGTACAGAGGGAACTTGGGTTCTGTCACTGACTGGCCTTGGGGTCAGCAGGTCTCCCTGACCATTGAAACCCATTGATGTTCCAGGCTGGAAATTGTCATCTTAGGGAAATTCTCATTATAATATAGCCAAAATAAATCTGACTCTGATTGAAAATCCAGCAGCAACATTTAAATTCTTCTTACCTTTTCAAGATTCTGTTTGTATGGTGGCCTCCGGGGCCAGCCCCAGGCAAAACTGTGAAGTAGGCAAAGTTTGTCTTCTTCAGGCAGTCACCTCCCCAAGGGGACCCCCTCCTCTCTTTCAGCAGCTCCCATCAAGAGTTATAAGGACCCTATTGCAGCATATCTAATCCCACCACAACCTGTGTACTCCCCCTTGTCACCTGGCCTTTCATCTAGGCAATGTCCGCCCCTTACATTATCAAATCAAATCTACTATCGTTTCTCTCCTTTCCTTTCAACTCTGGTCTGTTCTGGGGTGGTTGACAGTTGGCTAATCTGACTTGGAAGTGTACTGGCGTGTGCTAATGGGCTGTTAATGAACTAATGCAAACTTTCCTAAAACTGTGTTCTGCTCAGTATGTGCAGAGTGCCAGTGGCCTCTCTGGGAGAAATTGTTAATGTTGACAAGATGAGTTAAGGGAAAGGGGAAGGGAACCAGTATTTATTAAATACCTACCATGTGCCAAGCATTGTGCTAAGCTCCTTACCAATGGAATCTCACTTGCAACCTAACCCTGTTAGGTGAGTGCTATGATTATCTTCATTTTACAAATGAAGAAACAGAGGAAGACAGAGGTTAAATGACTTGCCCAAGGTCACACTGCTAATGAGTGAACTGAAGTCTTCCTGACTCCAAGCCCTGTGCTCTATCCACTGCACTACCTATCTGCCTTAGACATGATAACTGACTTTTTGAATGTCTCCTCTTCATCCTCCCCTCCTTTTAGCTATTCTGTCATTATATTTGCATATGAGTTCTGGGTAGGGGGATATAGGGTTTCTGAGCAGGCTAACAATGCTCATTCATCCATTCAAAAATCTATTAAGCAAATATATAGAGAAAAGAAGAACCATTGTCTAGTTGCTCATAATGCTTTTAGGATTTTAAAATTTTAAATCAAGATGCTCTCTCCATGGAGAAGGACACATAAAAATACATAAAACATTCTTCCTGCCCTCAAGGAGTTGATAGTCTAGCACTATAAGAAAAGGAAAGCAGAAAACCTTTATATAGATTCTTTGAATTCTCTTCTAACTTTTTTTTTTTTTTTGGTGAGGCAATTGGGGTTAAGTGACTTGCCCAGGGTCACACAGCTAGTAAGTGTTAAGTGTCTGAGGCTGGATTTGAACTCAGGTCCTCCTGAATCCAGGGCCAGTGTTCTATCCACTGCACCACCTAGCTGCCCCTCTCTTCTAACTTTTAAATTTCCTTTTACACTTGAGTATTCCATGACAGGATCATGGATTTAGAGCTGAAAGAGACCTCAGAAGCCATCTAGTCCAACCCTCTCATTTTCCAGATGAGGGAACTGAGACTCAGAGAGATTAAGTGACTTGCTCAAGGAGGAAAATAACACCAGTTATGATGATGATGATGATGATTTATTATAGTTATAATAATTATTACTATTACATTTAAATAATACTATGTACCATGTGTTTCTATGTTGTTGTTGTTGTTGTTGTTGTTCAGTTGTGTCCAACTCTTCATAAATTCATGGACCATAGCTCACCAGTACTGTCTGTGGGGTCTTCTTGGCAAAGATCCTGGAGTGGTTTGCTATTTCCTTTTCCAGTAGATTAAGGCAAACAGAGTGAAGTGACTTGTCCAGGGTCACACAGCTAGTCACTGTCTGAAGACAGACTCCAGGTCCAATGCTCTATCAAGTAAGCCATCTAGTGTATGCATATATATGTCTATGTAGATAGATATATATGTGTATGTGTACACATACATGCATATACCTTTACATGTATGTATAGATATATGTATTCACAAAGCACTTTACATGTATGTGGATGTGTATAGGCACACACACACATATACATATATACTCTCATTTGATTCTCACAATAACTCTGTGCGGCAGGTGCTGTCATGATCTGCACTTTCCAGATAAAATGGAGGCTGAGGGAGCTTAAGTGACTTATCCAGAGTCACAACAACTAAATAAGTGTCTGTGGCAGAATCCGAAATCTGGCCTTTCCTGACCACAAGTCCAGTACAATATCTAGCCTAGCTGCCACAATAGACTTCTTTTGGCATCATCCTTCAGTAGAACAATACCAGTGCTTTATTTCCAAGCTGTGCAGGTCTGGGCTCACCCTCCATCTATCTCTTCTGTCTTTGAAGCCGCCAAAAAGCAGCTCCCTTGTCTCTGAGCCAAAGCTAAGGACAACACAGCCACCTGAAATCACTCCAAACTTAAGTAGATAGAACAACAGCATCAGCTATTGATTCGGGGAGGGGGGGAGTTAGGGGGCCTGGTATCGCTCTGTGGAAATAGGGGGTAGGATCACCTAACTTTGGACAAGACCCTCATCTCATATTTTCCATCTCTCTAAATATTAACTGTTAACAGAGTTCAGAGGATTTGAATAAAATCATGTCATGTTGCATGCAACAACGATTTGAAAGAAGAGCTGCATCGCCGGTGGTTAGTTTTTTACCTGCTTTCAGCTTAACCATGTAGTTTCGTAGCTTGTGAAGCCATGCGTGCAGAATGTCAGAAACTTTGAATAGTATGTGAAAAGGAAATACAGGGATCCTCACGGTACACCCGGACTAGTAGATGATGGCAATGCAGTGCAATGGTTTGAGCCACTAAAACTATGAGCAAATAGAGAATATGTGAAGACTCACCACTTTTTGAAAGGTTTTTTAGGACTGGGCCTTTTTCTTTTCCTTTTTTTCTTTTCTTTTCTTTTTTTTTTTTTGGTGACAGTCACAGTGTCAAGAGATGGTTGTTGGAGTCTAGATGTGCTCACAGGAATGTGTGTGAGTGTGAGATCAGGCACTGTGCATTTACATAGAAACACAATATTTCTGAGGCTCTGACATTTGGTTATCTTAGGAACTATGAAAAGTGGCTCCTGGTTTTATGGTAAGAACTTTAACAGCACTGAACACTGTTCTTCTCCAAAGTGACTTCTTTCTTTTCCCCACCCCCCCCCCCCAAAAATCAAAATGTACTTCATGAAACTATTGTATATGAAGCACTTATTAGCCGTAATTAAATGGACAATATGAATTTACTACGTCTTTAGGACTCTGGCTTGTTCTGGTTTAGAGCAAGATGATTAATGCAAATACATATTACTTGAGATAACCATTTAGCAGCTAATTTAGCCAAATTTATTACAGCAGTTAGAGGTTTTTCATTTTAGCAGACGGAGACAAGGACATGCCAAAAGCAGGAGACGTAGATGAATGCACACTGCCCTCTAGTGCCCGATGCCTTCGTGGCCTTTGCAGAAAACACAGCCAAAGCGAATATGTATTTGAGTAATAACACCCAGGTTTTGCACATTCCAGGCATCCTTTTAAGGCATTCCAATCTATAGCACTTTATTTCAGGGCATGATTTACTGCTCATTCTCCTTTTACTAGCTCAGGAGGGCCCAGATACAAATCAAATCAATTTCAACTTGGCAACATTTTGGTTAAAGTATCATTTTTAACATCTGCATTTTTAAAGCTCCCTTTCAGTGGGGTATTTAATGGCCGGCGTTTCACATTACTGATTGTTTTTACTTGTTCCTTCATTTTTGGCCATATTTCAGAGGCTGTATAGAGCTGTCACTCTGTTTGGCTTGAACCAAGTCAATTCTGTGCCTCCCTTAGGCCACAGTTTCTTTCCGATTCCTTTGGTGGATTTATTTTGTTCCAGTATTAAGCAAAGTCTCACCAGACTTTCCCCCTACTGACCAATGGAGATTTAGTTCATCTGGGAACTATAAATTCTGTTTGACAAGATCAAAAGGAACAGATGTATAAGCTCACTGGTTGATATTGCTTGCAATGAGGAGAAATGATCAAAGAATGAAAAGGAAAGCACATTCCTGAACCTTTCAAATATCCAGAATCTCAACGAGGTCTACCTAGGAGCTATGAATAAATCACATACAAATTTGCCTTTCTTACAATTTGACGTCAAACCCATTGAAAATGTCCACACAGCATTAGGTGTTCTCTGAGCCAAAAAGATTTGTAGTCCTTTTATTCTCCCTCCCACACCAGAACTGCCAAAAATGGAATAAAATCTTGCTACAAATGGTAGTAACCCACAGCTCCTGAGCTGATGCTCCAGTGAATTGTTGATTTTATTTGTCATACTAATGGCATCCTACATTAAGCATACAGAGGGGCACCTCTCGCCTTTGTGCAGTGTCTTCCATCTCTGTACTTGGGGGGTTTTCAGAGATGAAAGTCATTGGGTTGTGATGTTAATACACAATGCCTTTTGTTCTTTCTGTTTTCTTTTCAGTGCTGAATAAGGGTCAGTGTGTGACTAAGTACTACCGTTGGATGCAGAAGAACGGAGGATATATTTGGATACAGTCTAGTGCTACCATAGCTATTAATGCCAAGAATGCAAATGAGAAGAACATCATCTGGGTCAATTATCTCCTTAGGTATATCATCAAATCTTTTCCATCATTTCCACTGTTATCCCTGTTACCTGAGTGAAGGGGCCGTAAAACATGTATAAGCCTGTGGTTGGTAGCTAATGAGATGCAGGCGCAGGCTTTTTGGCAGTACTTGGTGTTGAAGAATATGAAATCCTGGTGCTGGGAAGGGGTTCTTCATTCCTAAAGACCTATGCGGATGCAACAGAGTCAAGCTGAAACTAAAAGCTATTCCAGATCGACCTTGCTAACATAATTGCCAAACTGTGGCTAATCCATCAGAAGTTGCACCTTTAACAGGGTTTGTCCTCCCCACCCTTAACAGAGGGGGTGTTTGCATGAAACAAATTGCATTCTGAGCATCCCCACAAAAAAAACATACACAGAACCATATAGCACATGTGAATACTGTCACAGAAAGTGGACAAAAAGGGGATAGGGAAGAGAGACAGAGCATTTTATATTATTCCTCATTGAGCCCAAACTCCTTTGAACCCTGGGCACATGGGCCAGTGCCTATTTTCCTGGGCATCTGAGATTTTTGGCAGGCAGTATTTTCGTGACTTCTATAGTAAAAAGGCAGAACCGCAGCTGTAATAAAACTACTTTAAGAGTTTGGGGACATTATATTAGAAAGACAAAAAAAGGCTTAGATTTTAGTCTCAAATCCAACACTGTCTAGTTGTGTGACTTTGGGCAAGTCACTTTGAGACTGTTTCTTCATCTGTAAAATGGGGAGAATAATTCTCATTACTTTTTTGATACTTTCTTATTTTGGTGAATCTTTTTTCTGCAAATTGTTATGAGGAAAACATTTTATAAACCTTTATGGACTCCTAGAAGTCAATAACTATGTTGCCTTAACATTTGTATAAGGCTTTTTATCAAAATCCTTTCCACCTATATTGTCTCATAGAGTTATAGATTAATGGGGCAGCTAGGTGGTGCAGTGGATAGAGCACCGGCCCTGGAGTCAGGAGTACCTGAGTTCAAATCTGGCCTCAGACACTTAACACTTACTAGCTGTGTGACCCTGGGCAAGTCACTTAACCCCAACTGCCTCACTAAAAAAAAAAAAAAAAGAATTATAGATTAAAAACTGGGAGGGATCCCAGAGTTACTAAGTGTTACTTAATATGTGTTTACTACCACATAGTTACTAAGTGTTAGAAGATAGGTCAGGAACAGGAGGAGGAAAATGATCAGAGTTCACTTTTGAATTTGTTGATATTGAGATGGAAATATCTTACAAATTATTAGAAATATACATCTGGAGAGGTAGGTTGAGGATAGAATCATACAATCACTCATCAAGAGCTAGAAGAGATTGTAGAAGCTATCTATGTGGCCCAACCCCTTCCTTTTACAAATAAGGAAACTGGGGCAGCTAGATGGCTCAGTGGATAAAGCACTGGCCCTGGATTCAGGAGGACCTGAGTTCAAATCCAGCTTCAGACACTTGACATGTAATAGCTGTATGACTGTGGGCAAGGCACTTAACCCCCATTGCACCACACACACACACACACACAAAATCAGATGCAAATGCCAAATAGTAGTCGATAAAAATTCTTTCCAACCCCACCCCTGGGATTCAGACAAGCAGAAACTATGCTGAATACCTTAATACCATGGAGAAAATATTCTCTATGACCTGATATTCAAGCCAGGCTCCTGGGAAGCTATCTAAAATGCACCCCTAATTCCTACTCTTAAAATGGTCCTTCTGCTTTGGGCTTCTTTGGCTTGCAGCCACAGAATGAAGCCTGCTCATAGTCTGATTGGGAAACTTCCAACACAGCTTATGAACGGAAGTTGTTGCCCTTTGGCTGATACTCTAGACAGTGAGTACTGAGCCCCATTTTTCTTCAAGACAGCCAAATGGAGCCAAGGAGCTAAGGATCCTAGCTCATCAGCTCACTGACCCTGGCAGTTGTTTTCAGGTAGCTCTGATTCGAAGGTAAAATTTGCTCTCTACCAATAGCATATCAATCAGACGCTAATGATTATTACTTTTATGAAGACCTTAATGTGCACTACTTTCTGAATCCTCATAGATCTTGATTTTTTTTTTTGCTTTTTTGACTTCTTTTCCTTCACGTAGAAGGAAATTTTAACTCTTTCACTAAAGGGAGAGAGTGCTGTGAGTGTGACAAATGCAGAGGGTTATTCCCCATTTTAGTATGTGTGAACTGCACTATTTTTGTGATATAACCAAATGGCCTTGGATATCAACAAATCTCCAGTTTATATGCATTTTTATAGGACAGAGACTATGATAGCTCATAACATTCACCTTCTAAACAGAAATAGCTAAAATTTTATGGGTTTGAAAATCTATAACTATACATAATGCTATTTCAAGTTGACAGAAGGACAAAAAAACACTCTAGGCTCAGAGGCACCCTGCCTGATGTAGCGAATAGAGTGCAAGACTTAGAGTTGAATTCTGGACTTGAATTCAAATTCTGCATCAAATATTTAGGAGTTGTGTAATTTACAATTTACAAGTTGGGCAATTTACTGAGGTTTCTGAAATGAGGTTGTTGGACTTCATGACCCTCCCGGTTCTAAATCTATATTCCTATGATACTGTTTTTTTTTAAAAAGGCTTTCATATGTTTAATTTACTTTGACCAAATAAGTCATTTTTACTATTATAAATACCCAAATTAACTACAAAGGACATATGAAGAAAGATGCTATCTGCATCCAGAGAAAAAAACTGATAATTAGATGTATAGAATGATTATATATATATATTATATATACACACACATGCACATATATATACATATATTAGAGTGCAGGAAAGGGAAAAAGGAGAAAAATAAGAAAAATTTATTATATAGATATTATATGTAAATGGAATAGCAAGTTGTACATAATATATTTTCAGTTTCATGTGCAAAAATAAGAAACTACTTGAAACAAAATAAATTTTTACTAAACTGCTGATGTTTATTACAAATATGTAAGGGATGCATCAGAGACCAGAAGATGTGGTCTACACATCTACCAGTTTCTACAACTGAAGTAACTAGCCTATTGAATTGGTTTTTATATAACTCTTGATAGCCAGACTACTACTACCTCATTGTACCCTTCCAAGGAATTTTTCCCTACTGGGATCTTATTCTGAGGATAAAGTCCTAGAACCTTAAAAATTCCAGGAACCTCAGAGGACATTTAGTCTCATCTGTATCTCAGTAGCGATCCCCTCTACACCACCCTGACAGGCGGATGTCATGCTGGAAGTGTGTCTTCCTAGAGCACTAGTGAATTCACTTATTCCTAAGGCAGCCAGTCACCCATTGTAGCTTTTGAATGAGTCTGATTTTTAGAAAATTCTTCCTTGTGCTGAATCAAAATCTGCCTCTCTACAACTTCCCTCCTTTGTTTTTAGCTTCTTTCTTCTAAGGCCAAGTAAAATAAACCCAGTCCTTTTTCCATATGACAAATTTTGAAAAACTTAGAGTCACATAGTTTTGGAGTTGGAAGAGACCTCAGAGATCATTCAGTCCAACCCTCTCATTCTTCATATGAGAAAACAAGCCAGGAAATGTGATAGGATTTTCCCAGGGTCACACAACTAGTAAGTGTCAGGGGCAGGATTCCAATCCAGGTCTTCTTGACTCTAAACCCAGTACTCTTATCTGTCACCTCTTAAAACTAAGAAACCTAAAGATTGCTATCATGGACCACCTGCTTCTCTAGGCTCATCGCCCCAATTTGCTCTAACTGATTCTCCTATTCTATGGTTTTGAGTCTGCTCAAAATCCTGGTCTTTAGCTGGATCATTTCTCAAGCACTGAGCACACCTTGTCAAATCTGTCTTCTCCCCCTTTAGACAATGAGCCTGTATAGGATCCAGATTATCTCTACCTGCCCCACAATACCTAGTACTGTGCCCTAATGCATAAAGATTTGTTATTTCCAACCTCTATCTGGCCTTTCTCCTTTCACCTTCCCGATGAAGTGAATTTCAAGGTCTCTGACACCCTGCCCTCCCTCTACTAACAATTAATACAACTATGCTACTACTTGTAATAGTAGAAGTAGTAGCACAGTAGTAGTAATGATAATCATTTTAATGCGTAGCACTTATAAGTGCTTTAAGGTTTGTAAAACACTATATATAATGTGTACATGTATATATGTACATATATACACATATACAATCTCATTTAACGCTCTTATTTAATCTGCCTCCTGATTTTCCTTTTTTTAAAGACTAAAGGCATGAGTAGAAGTAAGGAAGAAAGAGGAGGAAAGTTCACATTATCTTGCCTGGGGCTTGGCAAACTAATTGGGAAATCCCATTCTGATTTCCACAGGTTTTTCCCTCCTGCCAGACCAATAGGAATGAGAAGGAAAATAGTTTGGGCAACAGACATATAACATGACCCAGCTTTCTGACTCCAGGGTTACAACCACAAGGTTAAAAGCAGTGGCAAAAGAGGTTGGGAGTCATGTGGCCACAGGCCCAGGAATCCCCACGGTATCAGAACTAAGGGATGCCAGTGGCACCAAGCCAAGTTGCCTGGGGTTTAGCAAAGGATACACAGGCAGGCTCTATAGTTCACCAATTAACACTGTTCAAAGTAATAGAGCTTATGGCAATAGTGCTTGCAAGTCCTAGCAAAATTCAATTCAATGAATATTTACTGAATGTCTGCTACTTATAAGGAAGGCATAGCCAGGAGCCGCTTAGAGGAATGAAAAGATAAGTAAGGCAAAGTCCTGATTTTCAGGGAGCTCCAAAAGAAACCAGTATATTGGAAAGAGAGGAGAGATTAAACAAACACACACAAGCACAAGCATTCATTAAGTACTTGCTGTATACCAGGAACCGTGCTAGATGCTAGGGATATGAAAGATAATGTGAAAACAGTCCCTGCCCTCTTGTAGCTTACAGTATAGCTTGGGGAGACATGAGCAATGGCAAATAGGCAGGAAAGCATGAAATGTGTTCAAGGAATAGTCAGTAGTCCCGATAGCCTGGACATTGAACAGAAATAGAGAAATACCGAGACAGCTCCCTATCTATCCCCCGCCCCATCAAAATCCTATTCTCGGGGGCAGCTAGATGGCACAGTGGATAGAGCACTGGCCCTGGATTCAGGAGTACCCGAGTTCAAATCCAGCCTCAGACACTTAACACTTACTAGCTGTGTGACCCTGGGCAAGTCACTTAACCCCCATTGCCCCGCAAAAAAAAACAAACAAACAAAACAAAATCCTATTCTCTCAAGGTAGCTAATAGTTATTGACTCACAGAACCCCAGGAATGGAGAGACTTGAGAAGTCATTTAATCCAACCTTCCACCTAATGATATCAGTTAATTATTAAAAAGATAGAAGTCAAGAGGAAAGTAAATCATACTCTATGACTGATAGGCAGATTGATTCCCTGGTCCCCCTCCTTCCCCTGTGGATATTTGCAAGGCTGGATGATAAGGTCCTTCTGATCAGGGACCCTTTCTCTTTTATTTTTGCATTGATCTTACCAGCCTATCACAGTGTCTTGAATTCAGTAGATACACTTATTGTTGTTCTTCCTTCCTTCTTGAAGAAGGCCAGTGACATTGTGAGGGTGATGTCTTGACTTGCACATGAATTAAGCTTAAAGGAATGAAGGTATATTAATTGGAAATCACTACTGTTGATCCGTCAATAAGTTTTTACTGAGGAGGCCTTATATGCTCTCCTAGCCACTGAGGGGAACAGGTTGAATAAGAGGAGAAATCTAAGATACAGGCCTGGTTGTAAAGAAGACTTGAGTTCAGGCTCTGGTTCTACCATTCATTCATTAGCTGTGTGACCTTGGGCAGGCCACTTAGCTGAACTTGAGTTTCCTCCTCTGTAAAATGGGGATATTATTCTTCCCTGACCATCTTGTAGAATTGTTGTGAGAATAACATGAAAGCCTTTGGAAACAATAAAGCTCTACATGAATATGAGTTAGTGGCTGTAGTCTCTAACATGTAAAGCCTGCCCTGAAATTTGCCTAAAAGGGAAGTGACTCACACTAACCAAATAGCCCCTGTTTGATGGGAAAGATCGGCTTAGTGATTCAATACAAGATTAAAAAGAAAGCACTTTACTTTTTTCCCCTCTCTGCAAATCGGGCCAGATCTGATCTGCCAGGCCTACTTTTGCACTGGGACTTTTCCCCAGTGCAATCAGGTTTCCAGCTAACAAGCCACAGGTGTGCACCACATGAACAGATGAAAATGTGATTGTAATGGGTGTGTTGACAGTTTGGTAGCCATAATGCATGCATCCCAAGGTACACCTGTGCATCTGTCATAGAGTTAGGTTGTTAAGGTTGTAGGGGTATTTTTTTTCCCCTTCCTCAAATAGCTTTAGACATCTGAACAGGTGAGCAGCAACATCAATGGTCCATGACAAGGACTCTTAGACTGTGGAAGCAGGAGGAGTCTGAGCAGAGGAATAAACACTGAAATGCATAAGAATGGCTTTTAAATAGTCCTCAGCCTCCTCCCTACCTTGGATTCTTGACTGGGAGGACCAGCTGTAGTTCTCACAGTGTTACTCTCTGGTCTCCAGAGTTTCTTAATTATTAAAAGATTTCTAGTGGTTTTCATGTAGCTTTTAGCTCTCTACTTGTTTCTACATGGGTCACATCCCAAAACTAAACAGTCCAAAAATGCTGTGACGAGCGGAGAAGAGGGTTTTACAAATTTGTGTCCTTATTTCTGTATTAAAATGCTTCACTTCAGATGCTCGGGGCAGAAAAGGAGGGAGGAGGAGGTTCAAAAACATCATCTGGGCAGCATTAGATTATTTGCACTTAGCCCTAAATGTCCTCTTCCACAGCAACCCAGAATACAAGGACACTCCAATGGATATTGCACAACTCCCTCATCTGCCAGAGAAAACCTCTGAGTCCTCGGAGACCTCTGATTCTGAATCAGACTCAAAAGACAACTCAGGTAAGGCAGAGATTCCAGCTTCTTCTTGCACCTTTTCTCCTCTGGGCACTAGAGAATGGATCATAGATTGAGATTTAGAAGGGACCTTCAAGATCATCTAACCCCAGCCCTCTCATTTTACAGATGACCTTGGAATAGTGGCTAGAGTGTCAGCCTTGGAGTCTGTAGACTTGGATTTCAACCCTATCTCTGACACTGAGTTAATGCCCATGAGCATTTTACTTAATTAACTTCTCTATGCCTCAGTTTTCTATAAAATGGGAATAATAATCCCTTAGGTCAGCATACATTTTTGGAGTAACCAACATGGGAATTGGGCAGCTAGGTGGCCAGTGGATAGGGTGCCAGGCCTGGAGTCAGGAAGACCTGAGTTCAAGTCTGACTTCAGACACTGACTAGCTGTGTAACCCTGGGCAAGTCACTTAACCCTATTTGCCTCAGTTTCTTCATTTGTGAAATGAACTGGAGAAGGACATAGCAAACCACGTCAGTATCTTTGCCAAGAGAATCCCAAATGGGGTCATAGAGTCAGACACAACTGAAAACAATTCAACAACAACAGTACCTACCTTACAAGAAGAATTATGAGGTTTAGTATAAATAAGATGCTTTTCAAACCTTAAGTGCATAGAGCACTAGACCTGGAGTCAGGGAGACCTAAGTTCAAATCTATCCTCAGACACTTACTAGCTGTCACTTAACCTCTATTTGTCATAGTTTCCTCATCTGTAAAATGGGGATAATAATAGTACCTACTTTCCATGCTTGTTCTGAGGATCTAATGAGATAATAATTGTAAAGTGCTTAGCACAGCGCCTGGCATGTAGTAAATGCTATATAAACATTAGTTATTATATTATTATTTAATGTAAATGCAGGTTACTATTGTTATTTTTGTTATTTGGTTGCTTATAGTCACACAGGTTGTAGACTTCCAAATCTGGATTTGAACCCAAGTCCATTCACTCCATGATTTTGAATCTTGTCTTTCCAAACTCTTATAATAGGGCAGATTGTTCAGAGGCAGAAGAACTCATCTAAAAAGGGGGAAGTGAACAGGTTTATGATTATTTGCCAATCATTAAATTCCTGTGCTGTGTTAGCAACCCCTAGAATAGAGAATAAACCCTCCATTCTTCTTCCTTTCCTTCCTCTCCCCTGTAAGCAGCCCTAACTGGTCTTTTAACCCTCAGTGAATACAGTACTTTGCTTAATTACTAAAATATTAATATCCCCACAAAAGCATATAAGCAACACTCACAAGTAGCATGAGACCTTTAGGTTGGAATATCTAATTGTATCTGAGGGCTTCTTGTGCTAAAAGATAGAAATGTAACTTATAGCTTAACTTCATACATCTTTTCCCATTGTACTTTTTTCTTCGGTAAATAAGTCCTGAATTGCTCTTTGGGAGCATAGTAAAAATAAGGTAATTCCTTGTTTTCTCCTCAATCCCCAAAACAATAAGACTCCAATTCATCCTGATGGAGCAAGTATTCTACTAACTCTGGCATGATATGCATCATTAGTGAGATTAAATCGTGGATTCTTAACATCTCATTTCCAATTCCAGGCACTTGGATATAATAAAATACAAATGTCCTAAAAATGCCTACTAGGCTACAAACTCCTGAATCCTGCCTGATGACTCCAAAGACCATGCCAATATCTTAGAGATTCGGTTACCTAGATGCCTTTTGGGAAGCATATCCTTGCAGTTCCCCCCACCCCAAATCTAGCCACCTTGTACATCCACATGGTTTTACTATAAATGTTAAGACAGTGCTTGTCATTGTGGTATCAGAGAAAGCCCATTGACTCTTGGGTCAGAGCACCTTCCATTCAAATCCTACCTTTGACACTTGTCTAAATCATTATAGACAAGTCACTTAACCTCCCTGGGTATCAATTTCCTCACCTATAAAACTAGATTATGAGCTCCTTGAGGGCAGGCACTATCTTTTTTTGCAGGTCAATGAGGGTTAAGTGACTTGCCCAGGGTCACACAGCTAGTAATTGTTAAGTGTCAGAGGCCAGATTTGAACTCAGGTCTTCCTGAATCCAGGGCCAGTTCTTTATCCACTGTACCACCTAGCTGCCCTGGCAGGTACTATCATCGCCTTTGCTTTGTGTCCCAGATGCTTAGGACTGTGCCTTGCATATGGTATGTGCTTAATAAATGCTTAGTGACTGATGGAATTGGATGAGATGGCCTCTCAGATCCTTCCAGTACTAATTCCTATGCTCTTAATGAATAGGCCCTGTGATATCTCCCTGCTGAATTAAATGCAATATTTGGTGGGGAAGGGAGGGAGAAGATAGTATTCCTTCTCACTAAATTCTAATCTACATGAGATAGAATTGTATCACCTTGCTATGAAAACCCATAAATTCTGGGTGGAAAGCATGAGATCACATTGACAGGGTAAAATATCCCAGAGACCAAATGATGATTCCCCAAGCCCATCCTAAGTCACTGAGATCACACAGTCCAGTGGGACTAGTCCCCTTAGAATGGGCATTTCCATGAATACTATATTTAGTTGTGCTGGGTTCCATGTGAGGATTTTTAATAGAGCAGTAGGTTTATAACAAGAAGGGGGTGGGGTGGGGGGCAGGGCCCTGCTATTAAAATTCAGACCAGGCTAATTCAAAGAAGGGCTTTGATAGAGTTAGAAAATTTTTGTTTGATAGTTATAACAATGTCATTCCCAAATTTCTTTGCTTTTCCTCCACCCTGATAAAGAGATAGATGTCTAAATATGTCACTCCGGAGTCTCTGTAATGGAAATATCTGCAGACAGCTTCCTTTCCTAAAGACATGGGAGGAGCTACAGAAGCCTAATTCCTATCCTCTCAATCTGAAAAATATATGTATGTGTATGTGTGAATATTTATATGAATTATAGTTTATATAGAATTGTCATTATATGAGAAATATAATACTAATTACATATTACTAAATATTATAGGTTATATAATAATACACAAATATAGTATATAATTTATATACTATACATAGTATATGATCATTTACATATTTGCCTATTTTACAAATATGCAAAACTGTCATGTATATGTGCATATGTGTATATACATATATACATACATCTACATACATATATGTATATATACTCTTTCTTAATATTATTGTCATCACCATAGGATAGAAGTTTCCCCCATTGTTCTAGAGGGTTCTAGATCTCCTAAAACATCTAATAATAGTAGCTAACATTGATATAGCATTTACTCTGTGCTATAGTGCTTTATACTTATCTCATTTGATTTTCACAACAACCCTGAGGTAGGTGCTACTACTATTATCCCCATTTAACGGAGGAGGAAACTAAGGTAAACAGAGGTTAAATGACTTTTCCACGGTCACTAGTAAGTAGCTGAGGCCAGATTTCACTCACTCCAAACCAGGTCTTCTATCCATTGTGCCACCTTTCTCTTGGGGTACCTTTTTTTTCTGAAATGGCATTCACCAATGCTATCTCTTCCCTCACCATTAAGGGACAATAAGAAGAGACATGGCAATTTAGGGTGATTGGGCCTAATTCAGACTTTCTAGCCTCTTATTTGATCTCCCTGCCTCAAGTCTGTCCCCTTTCCAGTCTATCCTCCACACAGGCACCAAAATGATCTTCCTAAACAGAAGTCTTACCCCAGCTCAATCAATTCCAATGACTCCCTATTACTTCAAGAAATAAGTACTAACTCATTAGCTTGGCATTTGCAGCCAAAAAACATAGAGGGTTCAAAATAAAGCCTCACTCCAACCTTCCCTTCCAGCCTTGTTATCCAATACTCTCTTTCACTCTGTCAATGGACTCCTTCCTCATTTCTACTTCTGTGAAGCCTTAGTCCTCTTCAAAATTCAGTTCATTTCACCTTCATGAGATGTTGCTGGACCTCCTAGGCCCCTCCTTAGTTCCTAATGACTTCCTTGAAGGTAGGACCTGCTCCATTTTTGTCTCAGTAGACCCAACACCTTGTACTTGATTGATTGATTGATACATGTGCCCACCCGTTGAAGCCCACAGATCTTTTGCAATAACAAGACATTCATAATACCAGAATGGATCAGTGAGCTTATCATTGTGAATGATTCCTCTAATAATCCATCTCCACATCTCCCTTCCCTTCATTGCAACTCTCTCTTGTTCTTGTTCTCCTATAAGTTAAAGACGGTTACAACCCATGAAACCAGATATGGAAATAATCGTGCCTGTTCTGCCCATTTCACCATTTGTTGGGAAGATAAAGTGAGACAATGTGAAAGTGATCCTTGAGTCAATCAACAAATATTTGTTAAGCACCTGCAACATACCAGGCACTTTGCTAGGCAACAAGGGCATAGACTTAACCCTTTCTTTCTATTAGAAAGTAATTTCTATTAGAGTAATTTACAACTAAAGCAGTAGAAAATAAGAAGCAGCAGTAATAATAGTAAAAGTCAAACATATAAGGTCCATACAATTAATTCCCTATATACCAGAACAAAGAAGTAATTTAAAGAGAAATTCAGGCATGATTGGCTTTGTTCAGTCAATCAGTCAACAAGCATTTAAGCAGTGCACTGTGCTGATTGGCCAGAAATGAAACAGTACCTGTGCTCAAGGAAATCATAAAATGTCTATACAAAATCAACATAGGGCATTTTTTTTAAAGGGAGAGGAAGACACTTTCAACAAGAGGAGTCAGGAAAGGCCTCATGTAGAAGGTACCAGTTCATTTGTTAGGTTAGTTCTTGAGAAATCCCATTCTGGAAAAAATGGATACTGTCTTTCACAATGAGCAATTCTGAGATGTCTATAAACTCATCTTTTTTAAAAATACATTTTAAAAAATATATCACAATGGGCAGCCATCCAGACACTTTGGTTCTTGGCTCTGGACATAAGAGCTAACTTCCTGCCAAGCAGGCCCTGTGAGTGGATGGGAGGCCAGTCTTGGACCTTTCAAAAACACCATAAAATCACGCTGTTGTGTAGAACTGAGTTTTTTTTTTTAAATGTTAAAGGAAAATGTTAGCTGTGACCAAGAAGACAAATTCATATACATGCATACATACATAGATACACACAAAGGTGCCCTGTGGATGTGTGGATATATGTATAGGCACACATATATGTATATGTAGATATATATGTGCATATGCACATACTTATATGCATACACGCAGATACACATACACATATAGAACCAGACATCCGGGAAGACCAAGAAAACCCCCTTCCCTAGTCCCAACTTCAGTCCTTTTTGTTGTTATTCCTGTTGCACTTTCAGACAATTTTTATACCTGAATAAACTGCTGACCTCCCATTTGTGTATTTATAAAAATGAGTGCATGTGGGTCAGAATTGCTTCCCCCAACACCACTAAAAAAAAAGTTCCCTTTACTTCAAAGTTTCAATGAGCAGAATCATTGAGATCTCAAAGGGAACTTAAAAGATCTGATGGTGGTTTAGACTGTAGTCAATAAAGACAAGGTTAGCACTAGGTTTATTAATAAAGTATTAATTCGATAATGTAGAGCATGGTCAAGTACTGGGCTTGGAAACAAAAAGGCTTGTGTTCAAATTCTGCCTATCATACTTCCTAGCTGTGTGACGTTGGACAGGTCACAACCTCTTTATGTCACACTATTAAATCATTGAAGGGTTGTGATCTGCACTGGTGGCAGGAACTCCCAAGACAAGAGTTCCCTATGCTGATGAAATCATAGTACTTCCATTTGTACAATTAGATAATATATTGTATGTTTTTATTGGAGAGCTTCAGGTTTTGATTAGGGTATTTTTTTTGAGAAACCAGGACTTTCATATAATGAATATAAATTATATCTTAAACACTAAATAGTAAAATATCTAAAAAGGGAGAGAAGCAAACCATTATGGTCTATATTTGGAGTAGGAAAGTGAGGGCAAGGAGGCCTGGCACAGTTGAAAGGTCACTGAACTTGGATTCACAACATCTGACTCCAAATCCTGACTCGTCACTTGCTAACTGTGTGATTTTAAGGCAACTCACTTTACTTTTCTTAGCCTCAGTTTCCTTATCTGTACAACGAGAGGACTGAATTAGAAGACCCCTGTGGTCCCTTTCAGCGTTAGAATTCTGATTCTATGATCCATGCCAAGATGAGGCAGCAAAGCAAGATTTTAGGGGAGGATACTAACTTAGTTCTGAGATTCCCATATCTCTTGAAGAGCTCTGTAGACTATCCAGGCAAGGTGAGTTTTTCATTAGCAAGTATGAAAAAAAAACAAATAAGCATAAAGAACACCGAATGAGGTGAATAGGCTTTCTCTCAACCCCATATACCTCTGAACCCCATCTTCCTGTTTGGTCCCAGTGCTTAACAAGGTGGCTAGCACACAGTAGGTGCTTAATAAATATTTATTGACTGACTGATAACACCTGGCGCTACCATTTTAAACTTTAAAGGCACTCATGAATGGAATCTTTCCTGAAACAGTTGCCCTTTTCCTGCTTTTTTCCCCTTGTCCTCCTTCTTGTCCTAATGTTTTCCTCTCTGGGACTGATTGTCCACTACTCTGTTTTCAGAACTTCTTAATGAAAAGACGACTCTAACAATCCACGCCACTCCCTTCCCCACTGGGCTGCTGACCAATAGAGCATGTAGCAAAGGCCTTTAGAGGCAGCAACAAGCCTTAGAACTCTAAATGAAACTTTGTATTTCACAATATTATTCCCATCAGAGAGAAGAGAGAGACAAAGAATCTACAGAACACTGATGATATTTCCGTCCTTATTTCTAGTGCCTGTTCACAGTGCAACTAAATGATTTGAGAAAGCCTAGTGAAGTGCCCTACCACATACAGTAGGTGCTTAGTAAATGTTTGCTGGTTGCCTAATTGATTCATAAGAAGAGCAAGACTTCTTTCTGGGAACCACTTTTTCCTGTGAAAGGTTATGAATCGTTTTGATGATAAATATGAGCTGAATTCAATAAATAAGCAGAAACCTTTAAAAATGAGGAATAAAGCCATTTGAGCTTAGGATCCCAACCCAAATCTGCCCTGGTTCATTAATAGCAAAAGAGGGTTTTCCACAGCCAGAGGTTGTGACAAAACCCCCAAGCCTTAAATCTTTCAGATTTAAAATGAGAAAGAGACCCCATAGGTCATGTAGTCCAACTTCATTTTACAGATAAGGTGACTGAGGCCATTAGGTCAAGGGATTTGCCCTAAGTGACACAGCGGGTAAGTAGCAGAGACTGAGGGCCTGATGGGGTTAAGTGACTTGACCCCAGGAACACAGAGCCAAGACTTGATACCCCCTCCCCCATCTAATGTCATTTCTAATACACTAGGGCTGCCTTCTGCCAGGAGTGTCTCCTAAACCCATAATTTTTTGAGACTAGAAATGAAGTGGAGATAATACTAGTAATCTGGTCCCTCCCACCTCCTTCTAAGTAGGCTCCCAGAGAGCTGGCCAGGGTACCCCCTCAAAATGAGGGGGGGGGCTTTTGGTTTGTTTTTGTTTTGCACTCGGGGCTCCTTATTAAATGGGTAATTCTGGCTCCTTTTGACGTTTTCATTCTGCTCTTTTCCCCTCTCCTCCCCTCCCACCCCCTCCGCAGAGGACAACGAAAACTCCAAGTCCGACGAGAAGGGGAACCAATCCGAGAACAGCGAGGACCCAGAGTCCGACCGGAAGAAGTCCGGCCACCAGTCGGACAACGAAATGAACTGTAACGACGACGGCAACAGTTCCAGCAATCAGGACAGCCGGGACAGCGACGACAGCTTCGAGAACTCGGACTTTGAGACCCAGAAGGCCACCGAAGACAGCTTCGGCACGCTGGGCTCCATGCAGATCAAGGTGGAGCGCTACGTAGAGAGCGAGACGGACCTGCGACTGCAGAACTGCGAGTCGCTGACTTCGGACAGCGCCAAGGACTCTGACAGCGCGGGCGAGGCGAGCGCCCAGTCATCCAGCAAGCACCAGAAACGCAAGAAGAGGAGGAAAAAGCAGAAGGGAGGCAGCCTGAGCCGCCGCCGGCTGTCCAGCACCTCGAGCCCCAACGGGCTGGACGGCGCGCTGGTGGACCCGCCGCAGCTGCTCTCGTCACCAAACAGTGCCTCAGTGCTCAAAATCAAAACTGAGATCTCAGAACCTATCAATTTTGATAACGATAGCAGTATTTGGAATTACCCGCCCAACCGGGAAATCTCAAGGAACGAATCGCCCTACAGTATGACCAAGCCCCCCAACTCCGAGCACTTCCCCTCCCCCCAAGCCAGCAGTAGTTTACACGTGTCCATTCCAGACTCTGTCCTCACCCCGCCGGGGACCGAGAACACTGCCAGCCGCAAATCTCAGTTCAGCACCTCATCCAACTCGGCCTTGGCCCCCGTCTCCTCCGACCCCCTGTCGCCCCCGCTGTCCGCGTCCCCCCGGGACAAGCACCCCGGCGGGGGCGGCGGCGGGGGAGGCGTCGGGGGCAGCGGGGGCGGCGGGGGCGGTCCCAGCACGTCTTCCAACTCTTTGTTGTACACTGGGGACCTGGAGGCCCTGCAGAGGCTGCAGGCGGGCAACGTGGTGCTGCCTCTGGTCCACAGGGTCACGGGCACCCTCTCCGCCACCAGCACGGCCGCCCAGAGGGTCTACACCACTGGCACGATCCGCTACGCGCCCGCCGAGGTTACTTTAGCCATGCAAGGCAACCTGCTCCCCAACACCCACGCGGTGAACTTTGTCGACGTCAACAGCCCCGGCTTCGGGCTGGATCCCAAAACACCGATGGAGATGCTCTACCACCACGTCCACCGACTCAATATGTCGGGACCCTTCGGGAGTGCAGTGAGCGGGGCCAGCCTGACCCAAATGCCGGCAGGGAACGTGTTCACCACGGCCGAGGGACTTTTTTCCACTCTTCCATTTCCTGTGTACAGCAATGGTATTCACACTACACAGACTCTGGAGAGGAAAGAGGATTGAGACATGACCACATTACTGTGTTTCCAGTGTTACACTCTCGAGGCATAGACTATGTTTTCATTTAGACCCTTAATTCTAGCACTTTGAATTTCAGCAGGTCAGCTTATTCTCTCAAACACGATGGGTTCCCCCATTCCATACCCTTTCTCGTTAACTTGACATTCTTTAATGTAAATTTTTTTTAATTTTAATTTTTTTTGCCTCCTGAGGGTCAGAGTACCAGTTGCCTGCCATTTTTGTCTTCTTCTGAGATGTGTGTGTGTGTTGTTTTATTTTTTTTTCCTTTGCATCTTCATTGAGATGCCTTTAATGTGAGAATGCCTCTGCCATAGAATACTCAGTGTTGTGGTAAAGAGATTTTAAAAAGTGACAACCATTGGTTTTTTCCTTAGTCAAGATCTTGATGTGATCAAGATTGAAAGAGACAAGCATAAACAATGTGCCCTGTTTGACTAAGTCAAATGAAATGGGGTTTTTGTTCCTAATTCCTTTAAAAATAGGGGATAGTATTTTAGAATTTTATGCAGAATTTAATTCTCTTTTTATGGTTAAGATTTTCTTACTTGCACATACAAAATAATTTGGGTTCTTAAAAACTTAATTTCTGGCCTGTGACTAGAATGTTTAAAAAAAAGTTGGACTAAATGTTAATTACTGAAACATTAACTTAATTTCTAAAACCATGGTGCTATCATTTATTAATCTGTAACGTCTTCATACAAAATGCAGCTCAGTGGGCTGGGTTTTGGAAAGGCATGTGTTCTGTCCTGGTCTGTAGTCAGTTGCTGCAGTCTCCTTGGTTAGTTAAGACAAAGCCCTCATTAACATTTGCTGCAGGACTTAAAATTTTTACCTCCCAACTAACAAACATAGCCTCACATTAAATTTAATGGGTCAGTAAAGCCTTTTTTAAAAAGCGCTTTCAGAAAACTCAATTAAACTGACTTGAGGAGCAGTTTTAGGTGCATACTGTGTTCCGTTGTTCTATTTTCCTTTTTTTTCTCAGTCTAACTGAGGCTAATTTTACAACTTCAGATAACACTTTGGAGTAAAAAAGGAAGAAAAATATTTAACATTTTTTTCATTTGTTGCTATAGAGGGAAGGTTCTATTTGGGGGGGTTGATTTGGTTTTACAGATTTTTTTTTTGGTTCTCTTCTTTTTAGTGTCGAAACCAATATGTTTTAAAAACTAAAGAATGGGTTAATAAGCTTCAAATAGATAACTACAACTGAAAACTGCACATTAAGTAAAAGAAAAGAAATCTCCTATTTTGTCTTTGTTGCCAGAAATCACGGTGTAGTGTCAAACACTCCAAATGACTGTCAAGTATAAATTCTTCTTCCACTCCATCTTTGGCAGCTGTTTGTTAAGGCATCTAATAACAGGTGTGAGAACTGTAATGTGTACAATGTGTACGTGTCGGCTGTCAGTCCCATTGAAGTTTCAATATGTGTTACTATATGCAGTATATACTAAGCTAATGTAGTTGTTTTGTCCTTTGTCTTCTCTGTGCTTTATCTCTAGTCCGGAGTGGTAAAGTCCCATTCCTGCAGTCCTAGTGAACCAGTGATTCTTGGGGGTTAGTGGTTTTTTGTGTGGTGGCCTTCCTCTGTGACGTCACCGTATGCTGCTTCCACTGTCTGTATGCCTTCTTTAATTTCTGCCGTTGCTTTGTTGTTGTATATTCTCCCACTGCTCCTTTCTTTCTCCTCCTCTTTCGACTCCCCTTTTCTCTCCCTCCTTCCTTCCTCCAAACCTCCCCACCCCCTTTTCATTCTCAGAGATAAAAAGACTCTTAACTAGCTCAAGGTTAATGGAGCCATTTTTTTCCCACAGTGGAATTCTGGGTATGACTTACTCTTCAAGTGTGCCATGCAATGCACTGAAGAGTGATGCTCAGATATATTAAACAAATTGATGCCATATCGCCTCAGTTGTTAACATTCCCAGAGTCCCTTGTGCTCTAAATGTAAGCAGAGGGTGCTTTTCTTTGGTTTTCTCCCAGCTTGGCCTATGGAGCAATATATAGAATAATTACCAGTGAGGTAGAATATTCTTTCAAAAGGTCAACCAACACTGTTAATTTTTTTTAAAGGGGGGGAAAACTGAGTTTAGGATTGTCATGTATATTTGCTTATGTGTGCAATGCTAATCTAGTAACTCAGCTGTCCTTTAAGTGTTACTGGGTTAAGCCGATTCCTCTTGTAGCTTTGAATTTGAGGCATTGGGCCTAACCCATGGTGGAATAATAGCAAAAAATAAAAAATAAAAAAAAAGAATTGGATGCCACAAATTTTGGTGATGAGCTTATAAAGGTTATATTTGAAGGATTAAAGTAGGTTTAAAAAGCCAAGAAAGCTGATTGAGAAATTTCAAGTTTAATTTTGGAAGCTCTACTCTAGCTATTGAACAATCAAAGGAATGCACCTATCAGCTACAAAGAACAGCTAGACAGCTGTTGTTTTGTTTTTGTTTTTTGTTGTTTTTTTTTTATAAATGTTTCTGTGTTGTGTCAAAATGATTTCTGGTGATTTAAACTAACAGATAATCACAGCTGCTGTCTAAATCCATAGTGTTTAAAATTACAAAATGAAAAAAAAAAAACCTTCATTACCTGTGAAGACTGTGTCTGTGTTTTTAACTATTTCTTGTACAAATATATGAAATCTTTTATGAGGAGACTGGTGCCAAGTAGCTGAATAATGGGGAAAGGGATATTCTGTTCGTATAAATCTTAGCGGTGTTACCAACTCTACAACATAAAAAAAAAAATTAAAATGTTAAAAAGCGACAGCTATGGTACATTTATTTTGTGTTAAGCTAACCGAATCTAACTTCTTGAGTGCCTGGCTTATTTTGAGACATTTTTTTTCATTGACCATTGATAATGCTGCAAATCAGAAATGTACATACTTCATTTACAACAGGGTTCTTTTTATACTTTTGTAGATCCTCATACATGTCACATACATGGTTGTCTTTATGTAACTTAATTTTTTCATCCGCAGGTGCCATTTTCATAATAAACTTCTCTTGGATTTGTTACTATCTGGCATCATTTCTTTCACATGTAACCATCCTGACTAATGAGTGCTGGTAGTATTTGTTTAAGCAGGTACCTTGGTCATTGATTAAAAAAAAAAAAGCAAGAGCAAAAAAAAAAAAAGTGGCTATGGCTAGATATTTTTGGCTAGTTTTAAAATATATATACATACATGTGTATGTGTACACACACATGTACATATATAAATAACTTGTGTACCAACAAACCTGACAAGGCATGGGCTAAGATGCTAATCCAAATACTACACCAAACTTGCAACCATCCTAAATTCTCAGCTACCCCAACTCATTGTCATACCGAACATTATTATGCACATTATCAGAGCTGAATAATGGGCCTGCAACATTAACTGCTATGGAAAGTGTGCATTTTTTCTTGATTAATGCACAGTAGGTGAAGGCAGTTTTCATACATTAATCACTTAAAATGCACTCGATATTTTCATTTATTACAATCTATAATGTATAACCAACTGTTCCATCACTTATATATCTTCTCTCTCCTCTAAATACCATTATTTTCTTCCTCCAGACTAGCAAAAGAGTAAAGTGTTGGTTGGTGTCCTCCATGGTTATTGGCCAGACTTGCTGCCTGTTCATTTTAAGGTGGATCAGCTCCCAAACTCCTAAAAACAAAAGGAAGACTGTCTGTTTTCCCAAAGTTAGCTAGCAGGGTGGAAGTCACTGTGATATTTCTTTACTCTCTGTAGAGGCTTGTACAGGCACAAAGAGGAGGAAGATCCTTTCAGGTAACTATCCCTATTGTAGCCTACTCATTCAGTCTTTGCAGAAGTCTGCTAAGTTGGACAAGTTTAGCTTCTGGAAGATGGGCAGGAATAGAGGTCTCAGCAGCTCCTAAGGCTGAGAGTCCCACCATTCCCTATATCCTACCTGGGACTCTGAATTTTATGCAGTTCTTTCAGATTCCTAAAATGGGAACGTCCCAGTTAACATGACCCACTCTATGGGACATGATAAGAGAGAAAAAAGGATTTGACCTCTCCTGGCTATGTTTTCAACATGTTAACCTCTCCTATTCTGGGTAAAGCACAAGAGATAAGTATGGCAAGATAAAAGAATAAGCCAAGTCACTGGTGAATCTGGAAATCAATTCTGAAGGGTATTTTATGAACTGTGAGGTTGATGAGTCTGGTCAGAGATGTTAACTTGGCTAATGAAATCTCTTGGGCAAGAATAGATGAATGGATTCAACTGGATTCAGTTCAGTTTAACTGCTCTATACTAGGCACAGGTGTAGTTATATGTAATTAAGAATCCATGTAATTAGGAACTAGTACTTGCTCATTGAAAGAAGCACTTGTCTTGACTTTTAAACTTCCAAACCCATCCTCTGTCTCCTGGATGAGGCATAGTCCAACCCAAAAATAGGACAGGGATGGATGTAGGGAGAGCAGAAAACATATGTGGCAAGAAGCAATCTAGGATCATTGGATCACAGATTTAGAGTGGAAGGAAACCTCACAGATCTTCTAATCCAACCCCTTTCCCAAGGTTACAGAGGCTTCATGATATAATGGAAAGAACATTGAACTTGATGTAAGGAAGACCTGAGTTTGAATCCCACCACTGATACTTACTAGTTAGCTGTGTGATCATGAGCAAGGCTCTTCACTCTCTGAATCTTTCAAGTTTATCTTCTGTAAAATGCAGATAATACACCCTACAGTCCCTATCCCCACAGGATCATTGTGAGGATCAAATGAGATATATTTAAAGTTCTATATAAATGGCAGCTATGGCTGTTAACACAGTGAGTAAGAAGCAGAGCTGGGAACTGAACTCGATTTCTGGTCTTACTTCAAATCCAGGGAGGGCTTTTCTCATAGCCATGGGAAGATACCTCTCTTTTTATTTGTTTTTGTTTTTTCTGCTGTAGAAATTATGGAAATTCTCGCTTCACACCCAAACCCAAGCCCTCTCTAGCATCAAATTATTTGCTCTTTGTTTATAGCCAGCAAATAGATATACAAAGATAGATATATAGATAAATATATGCATATCCATATATACGCATTTGAGAGACAGAGGTACAGAGAGAGAGAGAGAGAGAGAGAGAGAGAGAGAGAGAGAGAGAGAGAGAGAGAGAGGGAGGGAGAGATTATTGTTGTGATAAATAACATTCTTTCTCAGCCAGCAGGACCCTGTGAATGCTCTGGACTCTGATGCATTTGAAATGAAGTAGTCCTGCCATTTCCCCAACCCCAAGGCGGGATGCCAAATGGGGGGTGAGGGGGAAAGAGCAAGGTTCCCAGTGGCACAAGGTTTTCTCCCTTGCCAGGTTGGCACCAGCTGAGCTTGACATGGGTCCAGTTTGCAGGAGGTAGAAGGAACAGAGGTCAGTGGCCCAGCTTTCAGTGCAAACTCCCCTTCCCTCCCTCCCTTCTGGCACTTCTGCTTGTTTACAGGGTAGCAGAGAGGAAAGAAACTAGTGCATAAAGAAAAGAGGAATTTAGAAGGTGGGAAGTAAGGAAAAAGAGGAAGAAAGAGAGAGAGAAAAGAAAGAAAGAAAAATACAGAAGGAAGGAAGGGAAGGAAGGAAGAAATGAAACAAAGAAAGAAACAAAGAAAGGGAAAAGGTGGAAGGGAAAAAGAAAGAGAAGGAAAGAAAATGAGGGAGGAAGAAAGGAAAGAAAAAACGAAAAGATACAGAAAAGTCAGGAGGAAAAAAGAAAAGGAAGGAAAGAGAAGAAAAAAGGAAAAGAAAGGAGGGGAAGAAAAAAGCATAGGGAGGAAGGAAGGAAGGAAGGAAGGAAGGAAGGAAGGAAGGAAGGAAGGAAGGAAGGAAGGAAGGAGGAAGAGAGGAAGGAAAGAAGAAAAAGAAAGAAAATGAAGGAAGAAGAGAGAGGAAGGAAAGAAAGAAGGAGGGAGGGACAGAGTTATGGAAGATGGTCAAGGTATTGGCAGAGGACAAGGAAAGAGGGAAGAAATCACTTGCCCATTTTAATTGAGCTGAAAGATTCCCTCCCCCCTACACTTCCCTCTAATCCCCTACCCGCCACCAGTCCTGACTATAACTTTTACCATCTCAGGAAAAGAATGCTAAATCTGGGCAAGCTTCAAATTATTTTAAACCAGCAATAACACTTCCCAAGCATTGAATGAATGATAAGCCAACAAAGAAAAGAAGTGAGGCCACAGCCCTTCACTTTAGCTAGTGGTGAAGAACACAAAAGGGCCTCCAGAGCCAGCCCAAGGATACCCTTGTCCAGACCTTTGGATGGTTCTCTGTGGATAAACAGTGGGAGGAAGGGGAGATTTTGGAGAGGAGGGATGGAGGAAATGGGCTAGGAGGCTAGAAGGAACAGAGAGCAATAATTATGTATTTTACCAGAATTCATGTAAAGAGTATAAGAACAGACAAACCCTCCTGGGTGTGGCACTTCTTTAATTACCATTAAACTCATCACTTCTCCACTTCCCAAGGCCAAACTCCCAGAGTCAATCCAAATGAGAAGGTTGATGAGGTTTGGACAGAAATGGTCCTGGCAGTTCTTTTAATTGGTACCATAAGCCATAACCAGTGACTGTCTTGAGGAAATTGTACATTTTCACAAGACTTTATTCAAATTCAACATAATATTACATGTGAAGAACTAGAGATGCCAAGTTTACATAAGATACAAAACCTTCCCTAATGAAGTTTATAGTCTAATGAGGGATAGTATCATACACCAACACAGGTAATTATAATAAATACAAAAAATAGATAACAGATAATGAATAGACAGTAGGAAGATTTATTGTGGAGTTGTTTCAGTCACATGCAACTCTTCATGACCCCATTTGGGATTTTCTTGGCAAAGATACTGGAGTGGTTTGACATTTCTTTCTCCAGCTCATTTTACAGATAACAAAACTGAGGCCAACAGGGTGAAGTGACTTGCCCACAGTCACACAGCTAGTAAGTGTCTGTGAATAAATTTAAACTCTTGAAGATGAGTCTTCTGCTTCCAAGCCCAGTGCTCTATCTACTGTGCAAACTAGCTGCCCCAGTAGGAAGATAGTTAAAACATTAAGTACCTACTCTTTGCCACATACTCTGCTAAGCACTAGAATTATAAATACAAGCAAGACAGTTCCTCCCCTCTAGAAATTTACAATATAATGGGGGAAACAACATGTAATGGGGATCTGGAGGTCAAGGGAAAGTATACCCACAAGGAGGGAAAATAGTGAGGATAGAGTGGGAAATTTTGGAGAGACCTGGGCCCCAGCAAAATAAGGCCAAAATCTATCATAGCCAGGGGCATTGGGGATGGAGTCCAAGTTTCCAGTAAGGTGGAAACAATATAATGGATAGCTCGATTCATGAATGCAATACATATTAATTGGATTTATAGAGGTCATTCTGTGAGGGGGATTTAGGGAAGACTTCCTGGAAGAAGGCATTTAGGTTGAATCTTAAAGAGTGGGTAGGAATTCAGCAATGGTGGATAGGACGGCCTGGGCATGGAGAGATCATATATTGGTGGCCATATGACTAAAATGGTGGCATAGAAGGAGGAAAGGAGCTCAAAGGTGGTAATTAAGTGTATTAGCAATGAGTTCCTACTTATCAGAAAGTTTTGCAATGGAGTTACTAAGAAAGTGGGCAAGATAGAGGCAATACATCTGTCTCTTCACAGGTTAAGTATTAAACCACACAAGAGACTGACCTAAACTCTATCCATAGCCCTCAAATGAACAGGATTCTCTCAAAAGAAAGGACTTCTAATTTCTTCCTCATTATAAATGCATCAAACTGTTATTTCCTTACAGGGAAGAGGGGAGGGGTAGCTGGGGAGCAAAGGTGTTTTTTCCCCTTGTCCTGGAGAAGTTTTCAGATTTATGGTGGAAATGTCAAGAACAGGATGTAATATCTGTGTGACCCCAACAAGAGCTCTGTACCCTTGATGAATTACTGACTTTCAAGTTTTATCTGTGTCATGAATAATCACAAACTTAGAAGACTCAGGGTACAGTTCATAAACAAATAATTATATCACAATGATAATTTTTCAGGAATTGCAACATCAATCATGGCCATGTTATTATCAAGTACATGTTCTAGTCGCCTCTATTCATCAAACCCGCCTCCTCTCCACCCTTCCTCACCCACATAAGCAAAACTCATCACCAGATTGCCTCTTATTTACACTTCATTCAAAGCAGGAAGGAGAAGGCACACAAGCAAAATGGGCCGACCCATCGTTTATGAGAAATGAGTTTTCATTAAGAAAATTCAAATTAAAAGCATTGAGAGAGACAGAGATGGAAACAGAGACAGAGAGTAGAGGAGAGGGTGGGAGAGAGAGGGGGGGGAGGGAGGGAGGGAGAAGGAGACAGAGACAGAGACACAGAGAGAGAGAAGAGGGACAAGGGAGAGGGGAGACAGACAGAGACAGAGACAGAGAGAATATGTATGTGAGTATGTGAGTAAATGCATGGTAAAATATTCCAGACCCCCAAGGAAGCTGTGTCTAAAAAGGTTTCACTCAAAAGATAAAGTCAGAAGTGAGGTTTATTCCATTTTAAGCAACACTAATATGAGAGGACAAGGTTTTTGTTACTGGAAGCCAAGGCAATGACTACATTATCACTCTGAATATGAACTGCACAGAAAGCCTGGTCTCTTTCTTTTCAGCTTGCGTTTGAGGGTATAATGGGAACTTAAAGAAAGTTCTCTCACTCAGAGGCAGTGCGTTGTAGAAAAGAACACAGTGGCCCTAAAGTGATCAAGAACAGGGTTTGAATCCTATGTATAACACCTACCAACTAAATGATTGAACAATTCATTTTATAATTCTGAATCTCAGTTTCCTCATCAATAAAATAAAGACTATAGCATCTAACTCACAGGTTTGTTGATGCTGAAGCCTAAGTGTTTGTTAAACCTTAAAACACAAATATAAATATCAGCTATTATTATCCAAGTATACACATTGAATATGGACATTGAATGGTACTACCAGACCTCAAGTATGGGGAGGGGGGCAGCTAGGTGGTACAGTGGATAAAGCACTGGCTCTGGATTCAGGAGGACCTGAGTTCAACTCTGGCCTCAGACACTTGACACTTACTAGCTGTGTGACCCTGGGCAAGTCACTTAACCCTTGTGGCCCCCTCCCCATAAACAAAACAAAATTGAAAATTGAAAATAAAAGGGGAGGGGCAGCTAGGTGGCATTGGCATTTGAGTCTAGAAGGCTTGAGTTCAAATCCAGCCTCAGACACATGGGAAAATTACTCAATTTCTGTCAGCCTCTGTTTTCTCAGCTCTAAAATCAATCAATAGACATTTATCAAGTACCCACTATATGCCTGACACTGTGCTAAGCACTAGGATGGGAATATGAAACAAACAAAAAAAGAAGACGATCACTGCTTTCAAGGAGCTTACAATCTAATGCCAGAAGACTAAACACAAAAGGAAGTTGAAAAGCAGGAGGTGGGGAGGAAGATGATGGAGAAGTCAATCAGAGGGTTCCTAAAGTAGTGCAGCCAGGTGAGAACTAAAGAGATAATATGAATATCAAAGATGAGATCTAAAACAAGGCTAATGATAGCACCTGCTTCCAAGGACTATTCTGGATATTAACAAATGAAAAAATGTCTGTAAAGTGCTTTGCAAACCTTAAGGCATTATATAAATACTAGCTATTATTATTCAAATATTAAATGATGCGATTGCACATATATAACCTATAACTGACTATTCACCACCTCAAGGAGGGGAGAGGGAAGGAAGGAGGGGGGAGGGAAGGGAGGAGGGGGAAGGGAGGGAGGGAAGGATGGAGGGGATAAAATTTGGAACTCAAAACTTAAATATTTTAAAATTGTTTTAACATGGGGACAATAAAATATTATATTAAAAAATTAGATGATGGCAATGCCTCAAAAAACTAACAATGAAGGAAACATCAGGTATGTGCCTTCTATAGGCGGTGTGCTGTTCTTACAGTGGTTGGTTCAGCAGCTTCTGAGGGCCTACACCTACTTCTTGGTTATGACACCAACCGAACAATTTACAGGGTTTGGGATGAGGCAGCATCCTGTGGATAGAGAGCCGCCTGAGCCAGGAAGATCTAGGTTCAAGTCCTGCCTGTGACCCAGGATAAGTCACCAAGATGGCCCCCCAGCCTTGAGTTTTAGGGAAGGTGCAGAAATGCATTGGTAGGGGAGGTTGCTTCATTTGGGGACTCCCTCCACCAATGAAATCACAGGTCCACTCTACGTCCCCTAAAAAAGGGCACTTGAGCTCAAAGGCCAGCCTGGACTAAAAAGGTGGAGCTTCCAGCTCTTTCTGACATCAACTCCTTCAATTAATAAGTGACTTTTTCATTCAGCTCAGTATCTTTATCAGCTGGATATTAGATACAGCAATTTAAAATGAAATAGCTAGAGAACGTTTTTGTCTTGTTCTGTATAAGCAGGAATGGTAACAACGCCAACACCACCACCAACAACAGTGATATAGATGTTTTATCTGTTTTATCAGGAGACCTGGGTTCAAATCCTGCCTTTGGTGCTCACTATGTGGGAGTCTCTATATAAGCCTCAGTTTCCTCAGGGAAAAAAGAGGCGGGGAGCTAGGTGGCACAGTGGATAAAGCACCAGCCCTAGATTCAGGAGAACCTGAGTTCAAATCCAGCCTCAGACACTTGACACACTTACTAGCTGTGTTGCTCTGAGTAAGTCACTTAACCCCTGTTGCCCTGCAAAAAGAAAGAAAGAAAGAAAGAAAGAAAGAAAGAAAGAAAGAAAGAAAGAAAGAAAGAAAGAAAGAAAGAAAGAAAGAAAGAAAGAAGGGGCAGCTAGATGGCGCAGTGGATAGAGCACTGGCCCTGGAGTCAGGAGTACCTGAGTTCAAATCCGACCTCAGACACTTAACACTTACTAGCTGTGTGACCCTGGGCAAGTCATTTAACCCCAATTGCCTCACTAAAAAAAAAAAAGAAAGAAAGAAAGAAAGAAAAAGAGGAAGTTCCCATTGATCTCCCTTCAAGCTCTCGATCTATGATCCCATTATCCTGGGATCTCACATCAAATGTCAGCAATTATCTTGTGAAATGCACACACAGACTTTCCTTGGGTACAGTCACTTATAATTCTCTGAATCTCGGGGTCCCTCCCCACCCCACCGCCACAAAGTGCTTATATAAAGGAAAGGACTCATCTAATATGGAACCAATGCTTAGAACTGAAGGAAAGGGGACTCTGTGTGTGTGTGTGTGTGTGTGTGTGTGTGTGTGTGTTCCCCAGTAGTTACTGAGTTGTAGGTTCTCAGATACTAAACCTCCATCCCAGCAGACAACCAGCAAGAATAACAATTCAGCCTGATCATATGTTTTCCAAATGCACTATATTGCTTGGTCTAAAATTATTATTTCCTTCTCCATTGTTATTATATAAAAATCATATATATATAATCCCCAAATAGTTTCATTTCAACTGAAGGTCTTAGCTTCATCTTTCACAAAACTACTGAACAAAATTACAAGTACAGGGTATTGCAAAAGTCTTAGTTCAGTTTTAAGCTATTCAAACTTAAGATATTATATATAGCTTTAAGTTAATATATAAAATATAAATATATATGTGCATATAAAGTGCTATATATACATATACTAAGCTATTGCATATAGCTTTTAAAATATTAATGCTTAAAATACACTAAGTTTTTGGGGACGTTCTATACTTAATTTGACTTCCGAGGGTTTCTCTACCTTGTCCCTGGTCAGGTGTAGATGCTGATCCTCTGAATGGGTCAAAAGGCAGGCAGCAGGAAGAGAAAGAGAGGTTGGGAAGGGTCATTCACAAAAGAGACAATCATCTCCTGGGAAATTGAGAATGGACTCTATATGATGTGAGTCCTCCCTGCATTTACGGCAGAACACCGGATACTAGGGGAAGGTTTATCACCCATAGCAAGTATACCAAGATGGACCTTGGTCCCTTTGGCTTCCACCATGCAAAAGTTGACAAGCCAGAGGAGTCAATGCTTCTGTGGACTCATTAAGGGAAGAATTTGCAACCCAAATAAATGAAACTTTACTATTTCCTTAGACACCTTTTTCAGAGCATGGAAAACCAACTATAGTTTCCTGTAGTGCTCGTTTTTGGATAAGACAAAAGAAGATGGCCGACCAGAGAGTGCATTTGCCTTCTGTTTGCAAGTGGCTCCCTCTCTGATGCTTCTCCTTCACTTACTCCCCCCATCAGGGCATTTACATAGGGTTGCCCAACTTAGAAACATCTTTCAGACATTGATTAATCTATAACTCTTTGAAGTAGGGAAGCATTATTATCTCCACTTTACAGATGTGGAAACTAAGACACAGAGGTTAATGATTTGCCAGGGGGGTCAACCATGTAGGCAATTGCAAAACTAGGTTGCAAACTTGAGCCCCCACTCACCGCTCCTGAGCTAAATGGAAGTTTCTTCCTTTTGAATCTCAGACATAGCTACATCTTAACTACAGCATTGAAGCTTCCGTCATTTTATGAATTTCCCCTTAAGCCTCCCAAAGTACTTTTAAAAAATATATTATGTATGTATATATATATGTATATGCAAGCACATGCATATATGTGTACACTCATACATGCATGCATGTATACATCCATCAATGCCCTTGCCAGGAGTCAGTAGGTATCCTCTGCCATTATTTGTTTGCTTTTTTTTGTTGTTGTTTGTTTTGGTTTGGTTTTTTTGGTGAGGCAATTGGGGTTAAGTGACTTGCCCAGGGTCACACAGCCAGTAAGTGTTAAATATCTGAGGCCGGATTTGAACTCAGGTACTCCTGACTCCAGGGCCAGTGCTCTATCCACTGCGCCACCTAGCTGCCCCCTGACATTGTTTTTAAACACTTATTTTGGGGGACCTCTGTAAAATTTTTACATCTTCATTTTCTGTACATAAAATAACCTTATTTTTAGATTTCTATAAATTTCAACAAACTTGGCTTTTCCCTTAAAAAAAATATTCTTAAATTCTGAGTTTTCATTTGTTCCCTAAAGTGTCTCCTATTAATGGCATAATATATTGGAGAAGAAATATTTTATGAGATAATTTATTTTCTTAATACTGTGTTCAAGCAAACTTCAGACTTAGGGGGTTACTGTATAGAATACCATACAACACAACACAGCAAACATTTCTTAAGGCACCTACTATATAGAGAGTAGTACTATGTTCACTGCTAGGAATCGTATTAAATTTAGATGATACAGGGCATCTGTCTTCAAGAGGCTTACAATCTAGTAGGAAGTTAATGTGCAAACACAAATAATTAAAATAAACAATATTTCATGATAATTATATCCAATAATTACAAAGCAAAGAATGACATGAAGTCATCAATAACTGGAAAGAGAAATCAGGAAAAGTTTCACTGAGGTTATAGCATTTGAGTAGGATTTTAAAGGAAAGGGAAGGGGGGCAGCTAGGTGGCGCAGTAGATAGAGCACCAGCCCTGGAGTCAGGAGGATCTGAGTTCAAATCCGGCCTCAGATACTTAACACTTACTAGCTGTGTGACCCTGGGCAAGTCACTTAACCCTCATTGCCCCACTAAAACTAACTAACTAAATAAATGAATGAAAAGAAAGGCCAGGGAAAAAAATGATTTGCCAGGCAGGAAATAGGCATGGATCCCTGAGACTTCAGCCTGTCATTAGGAGGCAGAGACTTGTCCAACTTGGCTGGACTGTGTCATACATAGAGAAGAATAATCTAAAATAAAACTAGAAAGATAGGGAAGCACCAGTCTTTGGAGGGCCTCAAATGCCAAACAATAGAAATTAAATTTTGGACAGCTAGGTGACGCAGTGGATAGAGCACTGGGCCTGGAGTCAGGAAGACCTGAGTTCAAATCCATCCTCAGATACTTACGAGCTATGGGACACTGTACAAGTCATTAAATATATTTGCCTCAGTTTCCTCAACTGTAAAATAGAGATTATAATAGTACCTACCTCACATGGTTATTGTGAGGATCAAATGAGATAACATTTCTAGAAAGTGCTTAGCACAATGCCTGGCACGTACTAAGTGTTATAGAAATGCTTATTCCCTTCCTCTACCCCCCATATTAAAACATTTTGCAAACCTTAAAATTTTATACAAATGTTAGCTATCATCTTCATCATTCATTCATTCATTGACTCAATTTAGTTTAAGCCTAAGAAAGATCATCCTGACAGTGATACGTGTTTTAAGATTGCTCAGAAAAGGGGCAGCTAGGTGGCACAGTGGATAGAGCACCAGCCCTGGATTCAGGAGTACCTGAGTTCAAATCCAGCCTCAGATACTTAACTCTTACTAGCTGTGTGACCCTGGGCAAGTCACTTAACCCCAATTGCCTCACAAAAAAAAAAAAAAAAGATTGCTCAGAAAGGAAAGAGTGTAAGTAGGATGCCCTGTTAGGAGGCTGTTACAATAACCAAGACAGAAGTGATGGCCTTTACCAGGATAGCAACAACAGGGATTGGGAGGTGTAAATGGTGAGAGATATAGTGGAAGTAGAATCAAAAGGTCTTGGTAATAGAAGGGAGGGAAAGGGAAGTATCAAAGGTAACCCTGAGATTTCAAACATAAGAGGCTAGTCAGACAGTAGGCAGAAGTACTGAAGTAACCAAGGGGAGCCAGTTGAAGAGAAAAGATCATAAGATCATAGATTTTAAGCAGGAAGGGACACTTGAGGTCCTCTAATCTAGTGGATAGAGTGCTGGGCGTAGAGTTGAAAAGACTCATCTTCCTGAGTTCAAATATGACCTCAGATACTAGCTGTGTGACCTAGGGCAAGTCACTTCACCCTGTTTGCCTCAAATGAGCTGGAGAAGGAAATGGCAACCCACTCCAGGATCTCTGCCAAGAAAACCCCAAATGGGGTCACAAAGAGTCATATATGACTAAAATGACTGAACATCAACAATTCACACCCCTCCCCCCCCCATTGCATAGATGGAGAAATGGATTCCCAGGGAAATTAAGTGACTTGATTAAGATCATATAACTAGTAAGTATCAGAGTTAGGATCCTGGTCCTATTCCTGCGACTGTAGCCCATTTTCCATTGCAACAGTTTGGATCACATTGATGTTGAAGTTCTGAAGAAACAAACAGATAGAGCTATCCTTTTGTAGATACGGATTTGGAGCTCAGAAAAGAGCTAGAAATTGAAGATATAGATCTGGTAATCATCTGCATTGAGGTGGCAATGGAAGCCACAGGTTTTAAGGTGAGATCACCAAATGTGAAAGTGTTATTTGTCCTTCATTCTCAAAGAGGACCAATGGCATCATAAGGGTGATGTCTTGGTTCATAAGTGAATTGGATCTAAGTGAGGCAAAGCTACACAAAGTCTTACTGTCCTCCAGAGTCATCTAAGTCCTGCTAGTTGTAGGACAAAAGTAAAGATGACTGGCAATGGCCCAGTGTGAAAATATAAAGAGAAAAGAGAAAAGCACCAAGGACAGAACTTAAGTTGAGAAGAAAATACAAAGCCAACAAAAGGTCTAGAGAAGGAGCACTTAGGGCAAGGGGCTCTTAACATTTTTTGTATCACAGTTTTGCTTTGGCAACCTGGTGAAGTCAATGGACCCCTTAAAAGAGTACTGCTTTTGAATGCAAAAAATAAAAAGCATAAGATTACAAAGGAAGGGGCAGCTAGGTGGCGCAGTGGATAAAGCACCGGCCCTGGATTCAGGAGTTCCTGAGTTCAAATCCAGCCTCAGACACTTGACAGCTGTGTGACCCTGGGCAAGTCACTTAACCCCCATTGCCCTGCAAAAATAAAAAAAAAAAATTTTTTTAAGATTACAAAGGAAATAATTATATTGAAATAGTTTTCTGGGTTCAAAGTTCTTCTAAATTCTACCATGGGGTCTGCAGATGCCAGGTTAAAAACTATTTAATATAATTAACATAATATAACATAGGATGGGATAGGACATAGCATAAGATAACATAGTATAGCATAACACAGCATGTCACAGCATGGCATAGCATAGTATAATAACATAACATAATATAATGCAATATAAAAAATAACATAATTTAATATAACATAATAGGAAGAATGTAAAAGAAGATGATATTTCTGTAGCTGAAGGGGAAAAAGGAAAAAAGAATAGAATCTGTACCTGCAATCCAATGAGCTTGACCTCACTTCCAATTCAAAATTCTAGAATGTATTATTAAAGGAATGGTCAGTGGATATTTAGAAAAGGAAACAGTGATCACAAAAAGTCATCATGGCTCATCAAGAACAGCTTAGCTCAGACTAACCTCACTTCTTTTTTTTTTTTTTTTTGACAGAATTACTAAATTGGTAGATCAGGTGAATGCGGTAGATGGATTGATCTAGGAGAGGCGGCCATGGCTTAGGGGACGGAGAGCTGGCCTGTGTGTTGTTGTTGTTGTTGTTGTTCTTCTTCTTCTTCTTCTTCTTCTTCTTCTTCTTATTATTATTATTATTATTATTATTATTATTATTATTATTTTGGGTGAGACAATTGGGGTTAAGTGACTTGCCTCGGGTCACACAGCTAGTAATTGTTAAATGTCTGAGGCTGGATTTGAACTCAGGTCTTCCTGAATCCAGGGCCGGTGCTCTATCGACTGCGCCACCTAGCTGCTCCTGGTCTGTGTGTTCTAATCCTGCCTCTGACACCTACTAGCTATGTAATCCTGCCCCCAAAAGTACTTAACCTTTCAATATCCCAACTTTCAAAGCATCTAAATGGCAAAAATGTGCCCTAGTATTTGTGGAAGGAATTCCTACTTGTAGCTCCTTATCTAAATGAAATCATAGGGAAAAAATTTTTTAAAAGATGATGAAATATAAGCTAAATGGTAGTACAGATGGGTAAATTTTGAACTCATTGAATGACCAGTAGGCCCAAAGAATCTAGAACTTGGGAGGTCTCCAAAGGAATATTCCAAGAATCTCTACTGTCTAACTTTTTTGTCCAATGACTTGGATAATGTCGTAGATGGCATGGTTATCACATTTCAACATGACAAAAAGCCAAGAGGGAAATGACAGACAGTTGGCAGAATCAGGATAAAAACATCTGGACAGGCTAAATAGCAGCTTCAATCTAATAAGTTAAAATTTTAGAAGGATAAGTGCAAATTCATATGCTTGGGTTAAAAAAAATTTGAAAAGTACAAGATGTAGGAAAAGTGAAATATATATGAAAAAAATCTGTAGGCTTTAATGGACTTGAAGTTCAATGTGAGTCAATAGTGTGATAGGCACACTAAAAATAGGCTAAACATTATGTAGGGCTTATTTAAGAGGGTATAATTATTGGAGAAGCTAGGTGGCACAGTGGATGGAGCACCAGCACTGGAGTCAAGAAGAATTGAGTTCAAATCTGGCCTCACTATGTGACCCTGGGCTAGTCACTTAACCCTGATTTCCTAAAAAAAAAAAAAAAAAAGGAGGGTATAATATTTAGAAGTTAAGTAAATGATAGCCCTACTATTCTCTATTCTGTTTAGATAATATTTAGAGTACTGTGTTGTGCACACCACATTTTAGGAAAAGCATTGGTAAGATGATAAATTATCAGAGAAGGGCAACTAGGCTGGCAAAAAATTCTTAAGATAAGCGTCTATCAGAATCACTTTAAAAAAAAGTGGATATTTAACCTAGAAAATTAAGAGAAGTAATAACTCTCAAGGTTTTTGAAGGGTTGTCTCCTTAAAGATGGGTGAAACTCCTGATCAACCCTAATGAAAAGACAGCTAGAAACATCAGGCTGAAGTTGCAAGGAAGCAGGTTTAGACCCAAGGTAAGGAAAAATGTCCTCACAATTAGAGCTCTCAAAAGTGGAATGTACTATCTCGGGGGGTCAGGGGATCTTCCACAGTGGAAGTCTTTGAGTAAAGGTTAGAAGATCACCTGTACACTATGCAGTATGGGGTGGATTCTTGTCACAGGTGTGGGTTGTATTTCTTGGCCTCTGAAATCTCTTCTAACTCAGAGATTCTGCAATTTTAGTCCTCAGAAGAAGAAATGGCATTGAGGAAAGGGATGGTGGGGAGCAAGGAGTATGCCCAGCCATCAAATGGGCCTCTGAGTTGGATGGAATGGGAGAAGTGGACACCAGTGTAGATCGGTGCAAGGGTTCCAGAGAAAATCAGCTAATCTTTATATAGCACTTGGAGGTTTGCAAAATGCTTTAGGTCTTTCACTTCATTTGACCTCACAATAATCCTGTGAAGTGGGTGGTAATATTATCTTCATTTTATAGATAAGAAAATTGAGCTGGAGAGGAGTTTAGTAATTTTCCCAGGGTCACACAGTGAGCAAGATAGGATTCAAACCCAGGTATATGCTGACTTAGAGTCCACTGCTCTATCCACTGTCTCACTAAAGTGAAATGGTAGGAATGTTGGATGAAAAATTCAAGGGTAAAGGGCAGCTAGGTGGAGCAGTGGATAAAGTACCAGCCCTGGATTCAGGAGGACCTGAGTTCAAATCCTGCCTCAGACACTTGACACTAGCTGTGTGACCCTGGGCAAGTCACTTAACCCCCATTGCCCAGCAAAAACAAAAGAATGGGGGTTACAGAGTAGATGGAATGGACTGAGAGATGGGCAAGCCAGCTTACGGGACCTGGAGCACAGTGAGGATGATTTGAATAGGAGTAAGGGTTTGTGAGGCAACAGTAGAAGCATACCACCTGAACCCAAGTCAGCAAAACTAATTATTAGAAGTTGGGAGCCATTGAAAACAAGAGATAGAATGGTATGATGTGCTCCTTTGACAGGACTTAAATGATAAAGAATTTGCACAGTGTCTGAGATAGACTTTATAACCCTAAGTAGCACGTACCTCCATGGCATTTGTCCTCCACCTATACTGTGGCTTCTTGATTCAGGGAGCATTTTATATCTGAATCTGTCCCTGTGGAGTAGCCTTTTCTTGATTATTGATTAGTCTTCCATGAAAAAGTGCATTTTTTCCTTATTTATTAGGTACTTACATACTAGGTAGAAATGGAAAGGATAACTGTGTTACCCAATGGGCCCACTGTTGGGTCCCCATTATCTTATATAATAAATCCGCTGAAGTGGTCGCATCATTAGACTGGTACTACACATTTCCATTGGGCCAGAAGCAATTACTATATTTTACATAATTATAAACTTTGAAGAATGAAAAATTAGAAAACATGCAACCACTTCGGGGAATTCATTATTCACACTAATCGGGACCTAGCCATATTGTATCCTGAGATCCTTAACATTCTTCCCTCAGCAAACCCCAAGGACTTGGCTTATTGCCACTACCAATCCTCTCTGGCCCTGGGCTCCCTGCCAACCTGATTTTGTGGATGGGAACAATGACTGTCCCCCCCCCCCCTTCTCCTCCAGAATAGCTCCTCAAATACTGTCAGCATGGTGGAGTGGGAAAATGGGTTTAGTTGGGAGTCGAAAGACCTGGATTTCAATTCTGGCTCTGCCTCTTAAGACCTTTGTGACCTTAGACAAGTCATGGCACTTCTCCAGGACTCAGTTCTCCTATTGGTAAAATGACAGGATAAGATGACCTCTATGGTCCTTTATAGCTCTGAATCTGTGATCCTATGAACAATCCTTATTTTAGAATTTATTTGTTAAGTGTTTCATTATAGGAAAACACAGATGGTGACAATGAACAAAGTTTATAAAATTTCTGGTCTTAACAGTTAATCTAGGTTCTATGTGTAAATATACAGGAAATAATTTACTCATGATTAGTTCTCCCTTTTTTGCATTACTGATTCTTCTAGATCATGTTTTTGGATTTAATTGACCCCATCCAGTCTGGGTTCTAGACTGGCTGCTAAGTGTCTAGCTGATGGAGATTTAGTGTGGTCAGACTTGTAGCTATCTCACTTCTATGATCCCCTTCCCTGAACATCATGTCCCTGAGCTGTTTCCAGCATAAGTCCCACCAGATTGACTCTTATCTGTTTAAATGTGTTCCTCGCCCCTATCCCTGTCCCTGAGCATCCCCTGATTCCGTATTCACTGAACGAACTAAGAAAACAGATATATCCTGGAGCCAATGAGCAATGAATACCTTTCCCTCTACTCTATGTTTTATTCACTTCTTTGTGGTCGGATTGATGAGTTATGGCTCACACACTTCCCACCCCACCCCAAAGTAGTCCCCTTAAATGCTCCTCAAAACAAATTCATCACAGAAAACAAAATATACCTTGCACATGCAGTAAAGAATAATTGGTCATTCATCCCCATCAATAAGAGCAGGGCTAATGGTACCACAGCCAACCCTTGGAGAACCATCTCATCACTTTTCTCTCCATGCGCTGTATTGATTACCCTTATAGCTTAGCTTTTGCAAACCAATGTGGCAGCCACATATGTATCCTGCTGTCAAGGATAGCCTCCAGATAACTTGTTACTTTTTATAAATTATACTCTTACAAGTTGCTGTGCTGAGAAACCTTCTTTAAGTCTAAGTAAATGGTGGCTTGTAGAGCATATTTCTGCGATGAGAGTTCTCTATACCAATGAAATCACATCAGGACCAAAAAAACCCCTCAAAGAAACAAACCAAAGAAATCCAAAACAAAACAAACAAACCAAAAAGGTGGCTTCTTGGTTAACGCTAGCTCACTCTTGTTGTCACTACTTTAGGGAAATGTATTGGGTGTGTTAGCAATGGCCTCTCTCTGTTAAATCCCTCCCAGAAAAAAGCTATGCTAAATCTATAATTTGAAAACAGATCTCCTTCCATGAGGGAGACAAATGGGCCAGAAAGCTACTGGATAGTAATATAGGGATGTCTAGAAGGCAGTTGGTAGGAAAAGACTGGAGTTTGTAGAGAAATCAAGGCTAAATATTTCAATATAGGAGTCAACTGACTAAAGATGATAAGTGAATTCATGAGAACCAATGAGATCACCAAGGATTCAGTTGTGTGTTGTTGGACAGTCATTTCTTAGTTGTACTGGGGGTTTTCTTGGCACAGATACTGGAATGGTTTGCCATTTCCTTCTCCAGCTCATTTTACATATGAGGAAACTGAGGTAAACAAGGTTAAGTTACTTGCCCAGGGTCACACAGCTAGTAAGAGTCAGAAGCCAGATTTGAAGTCAGGCTCAGTGTTCTATCCACTGCACCACCCAGCTACCTTCACGAAGAATAGAGGGTGGTAGAAGAAAAGAAGGCTCAGGACAAAGCCTTGGGGGACACATAGATTCAGCAGGAATGAAGGTGGTGATTATACAACAAAGGAGACTGAAAAGAAACAGTCAGACAGCCAAAAAAAGGATCAAGAGAGTAGACTGTCTGAAGTCAAGGGAAAGAGAGAGTGTATAGGAGGAAGGAATAGTTAACAATGGCAAAAGTTACAAAGACATTTAAAAAAAGATGAAGACTGAGAAAAGCCTTAGGGTTTAGCAGTTAAGAAATTATTGAGTGAGATTCAGGGAAGATTACTCAGGAATGCTTTCCTACTAATACTTAGAAGACAGAGTTTCTGGATAACAGTGCATCTGTTGGCTATGTCCCTCTGTTCTCCATTTAACCAAGAAACAAGACTGGGCAAATAGGTATAGAGTAAGCTGTTTGTTTTCATCATTTGAATGATATTTATTTAATGCCTACTGTGGGCCAGATACTGGGCTAGCTGCATTATATTATACCCTATTATAGAGTCCTATTCCAAGTATTGTGTAGTCAGATTTCCTCAATCTTACAAAAAAAACCCACCTAATCTCAGAAATAAGGAAAACAGCTGTCATAAACTTACCTACTGAAAAAGAATGGTATATGTAGTCACCCTCAAATTGGACCCTATTAACTTAGAAGTCTATATGGAAGGGGCAGCTAGGTGGCGCAGTAGATAGAGCACCAGCCCTGGATTCAGGAGGACCTGAGTTCAAATCCGGCCTCAGATACTTAACACTTACTAGCTGTGTGACCCTAGGCAAGTCACTTAACCCCCATTGCCTCACCCCCCCAAAAAAAGTCTATATGAAACTAATATAATAATAATAATAATAGCATTTATATAGCTCTTTTAGGTCTACAAAGCATTTTAGCATATATTCAATGCTTCATGCTCACAATGACCCTGTGACACAGGAGCTATTATTATCTCCATTTTTATAAATGAGGAAACCAAGAGCAGCTAGATGGAGCAGTGGATAAAGCACTGGCTCTGGATTCAGGAGGACCTGAGTTCAAATCAGGCCTCAGACACTTGACACTTACTAGCTGTGTGACCCTGGGCAAGTCACTTAACCCTCATTACCCTGTCCAAATGAATGAATGACTGAATTAATATATGAATAGATAGATAGATAGATAGATAGATAGATAGATAGATAGATAGATAGATAGATAGATAGATAGATAGATAGATGGATGGATGAAGGAAGGAAGGAAAGAAACCAAGGCTGAAAATGGTTAAATGTATTACCCAGGATCATACAGCTAGTAAATGTTTGAGGCAGGATTTGAACTCAGGTGTCCTGGACTCCAAATCCAGTGTTCTCTGCACTCTGGCATATGCACACACCTTTTTTTGCCCTCAGGGAACTTTTTTCAGGAAGAGATCCATCACAAAAAGTGGGGTATGTATGTCTATGAAATTAAATATAATAAGGCTGCATTTATCTATCATCAGCATTAATAGATTGGTTACCTGGTTTCCTCTGAGAACCTATAGCTGATCCTAGATGATAGCAGATCAAAAAGAGGAAAAGATGGGCAGAGATTTGGGGGTGGATAGTAAGGGAAGAATCTACCATAACTGAACAACGACAGCCAACAGCAATGAAGGAGATGGTAAAGCCTGGTAGAAATACTACAGGGGGCAGCTAGGTGGGGCAGTGGATAAAGTACCAGCCCTGAATTCAGGAGGACCTGAGTTCAAATCCGGCCTCAGACACTTGACACTTACTAGCTGTGTAACCCTGGGCAAGTCACTTAACCCTCTTTGCCCTGCAAAAAAGCAAAAAAACAAAAACAAAAACAAAAAATTGGGGGCAGCTAGGTGGCGCAGTGGATAAAGCGCTGGCCCTGGATTCAGGAGGACCTGAGTTCAAATATGACCTCAGGCACTTTACATTTACTAGCTGTGTGACCCTAGCAAGTCACTTAACTCCAATTGCCACACGAAAGAAAGAAAGGAAGGAAGGAAGGAAGGAAGGAAGGAAGGAAGGAAGGAAGGAAGGAAGGAAGGAAGGAAGGAAGGAAGGAAGGAAGGAAGGAAGGAAGAAATGCTACATATAAAATAACCCAAGGTCACTAGAAAGGTAACTACCCTACATATCAATATCCTCAAAGGTTATAGCCTTTATGTTGTAACGATTGGAATAACGCCACCTGCTGGATACTAACTGTAGAAGAGTTCTGCCCATGAAGCGAAGGTCTTTGAGGGCAAGACCAGGAGTCTTTTCTTCAGGAGTCAGGAAGTGACGCGACTAGTGGGAGGAGGAAGGAAGAGACTGGCGCTCAGTCTCGCGCTTTTTCCTTTGGACTCTGGTGGAGAGCGGAGCTAGAAATGTGCTCTCCCTTTAATAGATAGGAATCTAGGCCTTTTTCTCTCTCTTTACCAAATTCTTATTCTCCTTAATAAATGCTTAAAAGTTTAACTCTTGCTAAAGCTTATAATTTATTGGCGACCACTCATTAGATATTTTAGACAGTTTAGCTAGAATTTTAGCCCTTAACAATGTCAACAAATTTGAACCATTTTAGGGGGAAAACAATATATTCAATATACTCTATTTAATTAGTGTTTTCTAAAAAAAAAAGAAAATTCCATTTTCCAATTATCCAGAAAATTCACTTTTGAAAAACACATCTTCTAAAAAAAAATACATCTTCTAATGATAAATCAATGTCACATCATTGTGCTTCATATGCCTCCCTTTATGGGGAAAACATTTTTGCCTGAAAAAAAAGTAATTTGGAAAACATATTTTGAATATCAAATCATTTTTTTTCTATTGATTTTTATCATAAATTAAAGCTCTAGCAGAGAACTAGGAAGGAAGGAAGCATCTTGGGATTTAGGTCTTGTACAAAATGTTTTGACCCCAAGTTCTAATGAAAATTTAATTTTGGAATGCAGAAAAAGTATTAAAATCACATGCAGATAAAACATTTTTTTATAATAAACATTTTTATCTAAAGGGTTTTTTTTTTTGGTTTTGGTTTTGCTGGGCAATGAGGGTTAAGTGACTTGACCAGGGTCACACAGCTAGATCTTTGTCAACTGTCTAAGGTTGGATTTGAACTCAGGTTCTCCTGAATCCAGGGCTGGTGCTTTATCCATTGTGCCACCTAGCTGCCCCAGATAAAACATTTTAAGAACATTCATTCTTAGATAGCCAAGGAAGGAGGGAATAGATAGAAATACAGTAAACAGATCCCTTTGCCTACAAGACAGTTGCACGTTTTCTGAAAAAGTATTAACAGTTGTATTCAAATAAGTCACTAAATGTGAATACAAAGCATAGGAGATGGAATTGAAAGACCCAAATTCTGGTTTTCTGTCACTGTGCAAACTCATCCATGCTTTGAAAAATAATTTAACTTCAGTAGCTTCACTTAAGTATTTCCTATGTGCCAGGAAAGTAGGTGGCCTCGCTAGGTTGGGAATCAGGAAGACACATTTTTCTGAGTTCAAACCTGGCCTCAGACACTTACTAGCTAAGTGACCCTGGGCAAATCAATTAACCCCATTTGCCTCCCTCATCTGTAAAATGAGCAGGAGAAAGAAATGGAAAACCACTCTAGTATCTTTGCCAAAAAAACAAAACAAAACAAAATAAAACACACACACACCAAAAAACCAAAAACCAAATGGGGTCATTGAGAGTCAGACACAGCTGAAATGACTGACAACAACAAAATGTTCTGGGTACTATGGTAGATCTAGAAGATGCAAATACAATGGACGAAATAATCCCTACTCTCAAGGAACTTGCTTTATAATACAGATTTAGTTAGGGAGACCCTCCATTATATTTCTCCAACCTAAATTATGGTTCCATACCTATAATTATTTGACTGCTTGGTGCCTAGAGATCTAAATGAAAGGAAATGGTTGTAATTAAAATGATAGATGATAGATAGATAGATAGATAGATAGATAGATAGATAGATAGATAGATAGATAGATAGATAGATAGACAGATAGATAGACAGATAGACAGATAGATAAATGGATGGAAAGACAGATGAGTGGTTGGGTGGATGGATAGGTAGATAGGTAGGTAGAAAGACGAAGTCAATTCTGACATGCAAAGTTGCTCAGCTTCTGTCAAACTCCATTTCCAATCACCTACAGTAGTGGTGTCAAACTCAAATAGAAATGGAAATCACTCTACTGAGAAGTAGCACCTTCCACTCAGTGATGAATATTTTCACACCCTACACATCCCAGTAATTCTGAACCTTTGTAGGTCATCATTCAAAACCCATTCCTTACCTCCCACCAATCAATTCTTTTTTCCCATCCTCCTCAATCCTCCCATTGCAAAGTTCCAATCAAACCCCAGCCACCGTACCCTCTGGAATGCCTGTTCCATAGGTAAGAAATTTCCTTCTTCCTAAATATCTTCCTCTCCCAGTCCTTCCATCTTCTATCTATGACTGAAACCCTGATGACACAGGCTCCCTGGCCACCCTTTCCAGCATTTTCCAGCTCATTGGTTGGGGAGTTGGACTTTTAGGTTCTCTCCCTACCTCCATCAATGAGTAACTTCTCCTCCTTTGAGTTTTCTGCTATTCATATCTACCACCCAATCACAACCTGTTAGCTGCTATCTACAGATCCCCAGGCCATACTCCCTTTCCTTCCTTAATAAATTTGGTACATAGCTCACATTTTTTTCTCTCCTCCCTCAGATCCTGTACTGTTAATAAGTAACTTCAGGGGCAGCTAGTTGGCGCAGTGGATAAAGCACCGGCCCTGGATCCAGGAGTACCTGAGTTCAAATCTGGCCTCAGACACTTAACACTTACTAGCTGTGTGACCCTGGGCAAGTCACTTAACCCCAATTGCCTCACCAAAAAAAAAAAATAAGTAACTTCAACATACATATTGATTCTTTCTCAAACCACTCAGTTCCTCAACCTACTAATTTCCTATGACCTGCTTTTCCATCCTACCTTAGCCATACGCAGAGATGATAATATCCTTAATCTCGCAATCACATATAAATGAGCCACTTTCATGTTCAAGAATTCCAAAATCCCCTTGTCCAGTCATAATCTATTAGCTTTTCATTTCTCCCTCTGCCTTCCTTTGCCAAACTCTCCTCTTCACCTGCACTCTAATCTCTTAACTTCTCAATTCTGTCCTAGATCATTTCCAGTCTCTCCTCTTTTTCCCAGTTTGACTCCTTGGTGAGTCAATTTAACTTTGTACTGTCCTTCTCCCTAGCCTTTTTATCATTTTACCAACTCTGCCCTACTAAGCTTCAGCCTTAGATTATTCCTAGCATTTGCCACTTTTGCTCCTGTTGTTTAGTTGTATTTCAGTTGTGTCTGACTCTTCATGACCCCATTTGGGATTTTCTAGGCAAAAATACTGGAGGGGTTTGCCACTTCCTTCTCCAGCTCATTTTATAGATGAGGAAACTGAGGCAAACAGGGTGAAGTGACTTGCCCAGGGTCATACAGCTAGTAAGTGTGTAAGGTCAGATTTGAACTCAAGAAGATTGAGTCTTCCTAACTCCAGACCTGCTACTCTATCTACTGCACCACCTAGTTGTCCTACCTTTTCTCCTACCCACATGGTATGGAGCAAAGGTGGAGAAAAAAATAACATAACTGTTCTGACGGGTCTCATTACAAACTTATATTGTATTATCTCAACTGGGACTTTACTGCTGCTAGGCAATCCCAGTATACCTGCTTTATCAACTCACTATTTCACTCTCTGCAATAATTCTTCAAAACCTTGCATCCCTCAATCTTTCCATGGCCGTTCCCCACATCCTTTCCCCACTCTCCCAGCTGAGAGACTTGCCTCACATTTTATAGAAAAAAAAATGAGGTCATTCACTGTGAACTTCCTCTTTTCCCCTCTTACTTTTCCCTTATCACTCATATGCTTTCTGCCACTATCTTTTCCTTCACCTCAGTCTCACATAATGAACTGACTTTACTCCTTAGCAAAGCTAATCCCTCTAACCTACTCAAGTGATCTCATTCCATCCTGTTTCCAACAGATTTTCCCTTCTGTCATCCTTATTCTATCACTAGTTTTCCTTCTCTTCCAGTCTATTGGTTTGTTTACTACTCCCTACAATCATGACCTTTTCTTCCCCATTCTGAAAAAAAAAATCCACACTTTATCTTTCTATCCCTTCTATCATCCTACATCTCCTCTGCTCTTTGTGGCTAAACTCCTTGAAAAGACCCTCTCTCTTCCAGTTCTTCTCCTACCTATTTGACTACTCCACCTCAGTCTCCTTTGGTGGATCCTCATCCAGATCACACCTTCTAATCATAGGTGTCCCCCCAAGGTTTTGTCCTGGGTCCTCCTCTCTTCTCCTCTCTATACTACTTCACTTGGTGATCTCATTAGCTCCCATGGATTTAGTTAGCATATCTGTGCTGTTGATTCTCACTGATCTACCTATCCTGCTCTAACCTCTTTATTGACCTCCAATCTCACATCTCCAGCTGACTTTAAGACATCTCCAACTGGATGTCCAGGAGACATCTTAATCTCAACTTATACAAAACCAAACTCTTTATTTTACCCCTAAACCTTTCCCACCCCAACTTCCCCATTACTGTCAAGGACAAAACCAGGCTCTCAACCTAGAAGTCATCCCAGATTTACTTCTTACTGTCTCTCACACTCCATATCTAACCAGTTGCCAAAGGCCGCCAATTTCACCTTTAAAACATCTCTCAAACATGCCCCCTTCTCTTCTCTGACAGTGCCACCACTCTGGTGGAAGACCTCATAATGTCTTGCCTGGAATATTCTCTTCCTCCTATCCATCCTTCATTCAGCCACTAGAGGGATTTTCCTAAAACAAAGATCACCTCCTACTCAATAAACTCCAGTGACTCCCAATAACATCCAGGATCAAATCCTCTGTTTGGTATTCAAAGTCTTTCATAGCCTAACCACCTACTACTTTTCCAATCTCCCTAAACTTTGTTCCCTGCCACGTCCTCTTAGATCTAGTGACACTGGCTTCCTTAAGTCTCTTCCTCTTCAACTCTATCTCCCGACTCTCCTGGCTTCCTTTAATTCCTGACTTAAACTCCATCTTCTTCTATAGGAAAGCTTCCCCAACACTTCTTAATTTTAGTGCTTTCTCTCTTTTAATTATTTCCTATTTATCCTGTGCATCCCTTGTTTATACATATGTGCTTGCTTATTGTCTCCCATTAGATTATGAGTTCTTTGAGGGCAGGGACTGTCTTTTGCCTCTTTTGGTATCCCTAGTGCTTAGCACAGTGCCTGACACATAGTAGGCACTTAATAAATGTTGATTAATTGACCAACTAATAAATAGGTTCTGATAGTTTTATGTTCTTTCCCAAAATTGGCAGGGGTAGTCCAAAGGCCAAACTTTGACTCATGAGACTTAGGAAACTTTTCATTCCTTAATCAAAGGAAGAGACCTCTTTTCTACGAGAATGGTCACATATAAAAGGAAGAAATGAAATACTTAGTCACCTCCAAAAGGTACTGAGTACTTGACAAGGTAATGACTAGTTTTTTTTCCCCCATTGGTACTAAGGCTGAATATCATGATGTCTAAATGTGACTTTTATCTTTAACATTCTGAGAATGAAAAGTGAATTCTTGTGCTCATACTTTATGTCTGTGTCTCCCTGTCATGGACTGAGAAATAAAGATGAGTGGGATATGCTCAATGAACCTGACCTGCACGATGAAATGGTTTATGAGAGATTACGATATATGATGAGAATACAAAACCCTGATGATAATAGGTTTATTTATCGATTGCAAATAAAATTCATGAGGTGTGAAGCTGACAATTGCACTGGAGGGAATTGGGCAGGGAGGACACTGGAAAGAGTGTGTCTACTACACACAAACTAAGCTAAGAGCTGCCTGAAGGAAATAATAATAATAATTCACATTTATATAGTACTTTAAGGTCTGTGAAGTACTTTTTCTCATAATAACCCAAGAGATAAGGAATGTAATTATTATTATTATCCCCATTTTACAGATGAGGAGACTGAGGTTCTGAGAGATTAAGCCATTACCCCCAAGATCAACTAGTCAGTGCTGGAGCTGGGATTCAAACCCAGGCCTTTTATTTCTAACACCAGTATTCTTTCCATTATGTCACCCTGTCTGTGTGGTCTTATGGTCTGTGTGGACAGAGTGGTATTGGAGACAGAGATTAAAATGGAATTTGGGGAGGCAGCTAGGTGGCACAGTGGATAAATCACTGGCCCTGAATTCAGGAAGACCTGAGTTCAAATATGACCTCAGACATTTGACACTAGCTATGTGACCCTGGGCAAGTCACTTAACCCTCATTGCCCCACAAAAAAATAATGGAATTTGGATAATGTTGATGACTCTACTAATATCCTCTTGAATGACTATAGCAAAAAAAAATTTCTTTTTCCTTATAGTACCTCAAGTTTCCTCATTTATAAATTAGATTTTTTTATAGCAGTTCAGTTATATAGTGCTCCAACCTAATGTGGTAGACAGTACAATTGTTACCATCCTCCTTTATAGAGGAAGCAACTGAAACTCATAGATTTCAAGTGATCTGACCAAGGTCACCCAGCTAATAAATGCTAGAACCAGCATTAGAACCCAGGCTTTTTTTTCCCCTACAAATCTATTATTCCATTACACTATCTCTTGGACTATATTAACAGGAGACAGTGTGGTAATTGTGCAAAAATAATGCAAAAATAGTGTCCCAGGACACTTGGGTCACAGTTTTGCAACTAACTAGTTATGTGACCCTGGACAATTCACTTACTCGATCTAAGGCTCAGTCTAGTCATCTGTAAAATAAGAGGACGAGACTTGATTGTTCTTCAAGTTCCTTCCAGTTCTTCCATTCCGGGATTAACACTGGGCCATGCTTTTTCAAACATGCAGAGAATAATCAGAACAAAAATGGGTTAATGAGACATAATGTGTTAAGTCTTTTAGCCTATAGGTATGGTGTATGAGAACCAGGAAGGGAAGTGGACTTTGTAAGGGAAAATGAACAACATTCCTGTGAAATCATTTACATATAATTAAATGATTTGCATACTGGTGGGATCCAGAGGTCCCAGAACTTCATCCCTCTGCATTCTTCCCCACTAGTACCACTGCTGAGATGAGGATGCAAAAACCTGAAATTCTACAAAAGATTTTCAGTCCAATCTACCTGGGAATTTGCTTCCACAAAACCAGACAACTCGAAAGGCATTACTTCATTTTATTTACCTTTCGGCAGCTCCCCAAAGAAAGCTCACAGGGAGCCATTAATGGCAGGGCTTCCTAAGAGGAGGCTTTCAGTGAGGCATGGCAGGTAGTGATTGAAGGAGAGAATAATTGTGTGGCCAATTTAGGTTATTAACAGCAAAGGCCTTAAGTGGATGCCATCTTGAAGACTAATTCATCTTCAGATTTGATTTGAAAAACCACAGGATCTTTCTTTGGGTCTATTCTGTTTATTTCTGTTCATGGAATAGAGTTTTTTTTTAAAGGGGGGGGAGGTTTCTAGTTGGCAAAACATGGTTCTCTGGGAAATGTTGTGTTATTGGGCTGTATATTTGCTGGTTGAGAACTCAGAGGAAAGAATGCTTACTCTATTGGTTATTTCCCCTCCAACCTCCAATACCCACTCCCTCCAATTAATCTATAATTATTTATTAAGTATCTACCACATGCCCAGAAGTGTGCTAGGTACCAGGGATTAAAAGACCCAAACAAAAACACCTCCTATCCCTTTGTAACCTTCCCTGTTATTTCTGGCAAAGCATGGATAATTGTTATTGGGCAACTAGATGGCACAATGGATAGAGTGCCAGGCCTAGAGTTCAAATGTGGCCTCGGACATTGACTACCTCTGTGACCCTGGAGAAGTCACTTCACCCTGTTTGCTTCAGTTTCCTCATCTATAAAATGAGCAGGAGAACAAAATGGAAAACCATTTTGCTACTCCATTATCTTTGCCCAAAAAAACAAACCAAAAAAATTCCACACCCAAATGGGGTCATGGAGAGTCAGACATAACTGAAACAATTGAACAGCAAACATAACTGATATCAAATTGCTTGCATTTTAAATCTGTAGGGGAGGGGCAGGAGGATGAGAAAAAATAGAACTCAGAATTTTTAAAAATGAATGTTAAAAATGTTTTAAAATGTAATTTGAAAATATTGAATAAAATAAATAAAAAATAATCAAAAAAATTAGAAAAGAAACAAAAGTTAATGAAGGACAGTGGTTCCAAAACCAAGTGAAAAGAAATGGCAAACCGCTCTAGTATCTCTGCCAAGAAAACCCCAAATGGGGTCACAAGGAGTTGTACTAAACAACAGCAGCAATAGTGGGGGACAGGGGGGAGAGGGAGTGTTACCTCATTAAGAGTTCCCAGTCACAGTTCCAGATGAAATGAGAAACTGAATGCACTCTGTGACAGGAGCAGCACTTCCTAGGACCCCACCATGTAAGCTGAGCTGGTTTTTCCTAAGGCCCTATTCTTTTCCCTTAGTAGATATTGAAGCTCTCCTAGAGACTTGACTGGCTTTGGGAACTGGCTCAGATTGTTGAGATGGCTTCCTGTTTGCCTGAGGCCATGAGGAGCTCTATCTCCTTCTCTTGAGGCTTTCAACTGTGGATTGAAAATAGAATTTAACTTATCACCAGTAAACTGTGCTTAGTTGAATCAATATGGCAGCCTCACTAAATATGCTTCTTGAATATCCTTCCCTGCTATGGCTGAGTAAATCTCCTTTTGTTAACTTGAATGACCTACAAGTGTCACATTTCATTCCAATATTGGACTTAATTTACCAAGGAAATGGCCTGAGCTGGGCTCAGCCCACAACATACCCCAAGCAGAGCTATATGTCAAAGGGAAGGCCAATGAGCCAACTGCACTCTTAAAGACACAGCAGATATTGAGCCAGACACAAAACTTATATTACCTCAGGTTTTGAAAAGAATAAGCTACTTATCCTTTTCCTTGGGGTGGGGAGAGAGTTGGTGTTGTTGTTCAATCATGCCTGGCTCTTTGTGACATCATTTGGGGGTTTTCTTGGCAAAGATACTGGAGTGCTTTACGATTTCCTTCTCTAGCTCATTTTACAGATGAGGAAACTGAGGCAAACAGGGTGAAGTGACTTGCCCAAGGTCACAAAGGTAGTCAGTGTCTGAGGCCAAATTTGAACCCTAGTTCAAAGTCTCTAGGCCAGAAGCTCTATTCACTGCACCATCTGGCTGGGACAGAGGAAATAGGGTGTATACAAAGTTTTCAGTGAGGAAAGATTTAAATTCTTTTCATTGTCTTTTTTTTTCTTTCGAGGGCTATGGGGGTTAAGTGACTTGCCCAGGGTCACACAGCTAGTGCCAAGTATCTGAGGTCGGATTTGAATTCAGGTCCTCCTGAATCCAGGGCCGGTGCTTTATCCACTGCGCCACCTAGCTGCCCCCTCTTGTCATTGTCTTTTAATAGAAAAGAGGGCTGGGCTTTAAGCAAGTGGAGATATTTTTGTAAAATGAGATTGGCTTTGCACTTGTCACCTTGGCTTTTTTCCATACACCTGCTTTTCCACCACCTCCTCTTCCTTGCTCTTTTTCTGCTCCTTTCTTGCTTTATTAGATGATTGTCAGGCCTCTTCTGCCTTTTGCCCTTTTTGTAACTCATCCACCAATCCTTCCACCACATGCCTCTGGGCCCACCTTCGTTCAGCAGTCTCCTTATTCCAATGTCATCTTCATGTCTCTAAAAACGGGGCATCTGTGGTTAAATAATGCAAAATAACAGAGAAGGCTTTGAAGAGAAAACTTTCCTCTTTACAGGGCAGACTGAAAAGAGAAACCAAGGGGATTAGAAACTTTGCAAAGGAAAAAAAAAAAGACATTAACTGAACTTGGTGACCTAAGGTTGTGAATATTCAATCTATTTACTATCTACCTTTTAGATATGTGTCTTTTGGACTGTCAGTTTTCACATCTGATTAAATGACTTAAATTACCTCACAATAAAGAGTATTCCTTTTTTTCTCTCTGAATTCTACATTCTTCCATATTTTTTTACATCATGCTGTCTTCTTGATAGCCTGGACCAGTTTCAGTCATTTAGTGGAAAGCTTCTTCAACTGAATGTGGGGTCATGAAAACTTTGGTAACAGTAAAAAGTTATGTATAAAAAAAAAAGTTATGTATCCCTATTTTGTATATCAATATACCCAGAGTTGGGTAAACATTTCTTGGGTGAAAATGAGTAGCGAGTGGAAAAAGTTTAAGAAGAACTGATCTGGGGCAGCTAGGTGATGCAGTGGATAAAGCACCAGCCCTGGATTCAGGAGGACCTGAGTTCAAATGTGGTCTCAGACATTTGACACTTACTAGCCATGTGACCCTGGGCAAGTCACTTAACCCTCATTGCCCTGAGGGGGAAAAAAGAGTATTCTTTTTCTTTTCCAATGGAGGGAGAGATGGAAGAGAGATTAGAATAGATTTGTTAGACATTGAAAAATATTCATTAAAATTTAAAAATAAATAAAATCTAGGTAAATTCTCTATTATAGTCTTCTGCTATACTCATTTAGATATACTGTCAAAAATAGGAAAGGGGACAGCTAGATAGTGCAGTGGATAAAGCATTGGCCCTGGATTCAGGAGGACCTGAGTTCAAATCCGGCCTCAGACACTTGACACTTACTAGCTGTGTGACCCTGGGCAAGTCACTTAACCCTCATTGCCCTGCAAAAAAAAAAAAAAAAAAGGGACACACAAAAATAGGAAATAAGTTAGTCTGATATGACTTGATCTTGCTGAATTCATTCTAGTTCTTAGTGGTCACTACTTCCTTTTCTACATTTAACTAACCATCTCTTTAATAATACATTCTAGAATTTTGCAAAAAATAAAAGCTTATCAACCTTTAGCTTACAGACTCAGTTTCTTCCTTTAAAAAACAATCAAAACATTTCTCCTTCTCCAATCCTGTGATACCTTTCCTGTCCTCCTTAATCTTTCAAAGATACCAACAGTGGCTCAGCAATTACATTTGCTAGTTCTTTCAGTACCTAAGGATGTAATTCATTTATGACAAGGTGACTTGAATTTATCAAGGGCAGCAAGGTGCTCTTTTATTATCTCCATATTTATAATGGGCATCAACTCCCTATTAGCCATTTTTGGTTTGTCCTTCTTGTTCCAAAGGTCATTCTCCTTGGCATAGAAAACAAATGTAAAAATAAGATTTAAACAGCTCTGCCTTCTCTCTGTTATCAATTATCACCATCCCTATTAGTCATGCTGTGTCTCTTTCAGTCTTCCACTTTTCTCTCAGTATAACTTCAAAAAACACTTTTGCTGTTCTTGTTTTTTTCACCAGCTTCAGTTTATTCTGAGCTTTAGTACATTTGACACTACTTGTAAAGTATACACTATGCTGTTACAGTCCTCCTTTATTAGCTGATCTTACTTCCTCCCTCTATACATCTTTTTAAAATCTAAATTCAATTGTGAGTTCCCTGTGCATCCTCATCAGTCTCCTCAAACAACTTACATTATTCCTCATCATCAGGATTGCTTCTTTACACATCTTCAGGATTTTTTTTTTTGAGAATTACATAAGGATCCTATACCATCACAAAAATAGATATTTTCTATTCTTCCTCTGGACCTTTTGAAATTTCTTTTCCTTTCTTGCTTGTTGCAGGTCAGAATATATATGTCTTTCCTCTCCTTCTTAGTTTCATAGAATCATAGCTCTGTACCTGGAAGAGATCTCAAGAGATCATCTGGTCCTACCCCCTCAGGAAAAAATGGTCACTTTACCCCCCAAATTGTCATCATTCCAAGCATAGCAATCAATTCCCCTTGTTAGAATTAGATCCAGAATAGACTGTTTTTTTGGTTCTTGAACCTTTTGAAGGCTTAAATTATCAGTAAGAAAGATCAAGCAGTCATTAGCTGTTGTATTTTCAGCATAGAAAGTTCTCCAAGAGAAGTCTAGATATATGAAGTTCCCCATTACTACTATGTCATTCTTTTTTTTTTAATCAGTTTTTTTTTTTATTTGTTTCCTGAAAGCCTTATCCTGCTTAGGTGATGTAGAATATATTCCAGTGGCAAAAATGCTCCTGTTTATCTTAATTTTCTCTTTTTAAAGTTTTAAATTTTATTTTATTTTTATTTCCAAATCCTTCCCCTTCCTTCTCCTTCTCCTTCTCCCTTCCTCCACCCACAGAGAAAGCAAGAAAAATTAAAACCATTGCAAATATCTATAGATATGCAAAAAAAATGGCTAAGAAAAATGTTCCAAGAAAAATAAAGAAATAGAAGAAAATATGCTTTCATCTGCATTTTGAGTCATTAGTTCTCTTTCTGGACGTGGATGCCATGTTTCATCATGAGTTCTTTGGGATGGTGGTGGGTCATTGTGTAGATCAGAGTTATTAAATCTTTCAGAGTTGATTTTCTTTAATAGTATTGTTGTTACTATATACATTGTTCTGCTAGTTCTTCTCACTTCACTTTGTATCAGTTCATACAAGTCTTCTTTGTCTTTTCATTGTTCTTCACCTAAATGTTTTCAGGATTTTCCCTCATTCTTACATCTACTACAATGCTACATACTCCACTTCCCTTTTATCTCCTATTCTGTTTCTTTTGAATAAGGTAGATTCATTGAAATTGCTGATGAGAACAATTTGTTCCAATGGCTATGAAGGCAGCTGAAGCAGGCATTGTGGAGTGCTTAGAACTTGGTCAGACATTAAAGATGCCACTGTATTCTGGGACATCGCCAGTCAGCTTGACTTTTGTCCTGCCACTGGACTTCTGGAATGACTCTGGAAGAGAGTGAGGCTGATGACTTTGTGCAACTCTGCCCCACTTAAATCCAATTCATACACAAGTCAAAATATTACCCTGATGATGTCATTAGTACTCTTTGAAAACCAAGGATGAACAACAACCCATTATTGAAAGCCATATTCCAAACATGTTTCATCCTAGCAATTCACAGCTATATGATATGCAGAAGTTCAAATTCGCCTTTCTTTTAATCTACTAGTTCATTTTTTAAAATTTTTTTTCCCTTTTTTTTTCCTAAATGAGCCAATTGCGGTTAAGTGACTTGCCCAGGGTCACACAGCTAGTAAGTGTCAAGTGTCTGAGGTCAGATTTGAACTCGGGTCCTCCTGAATCCAGGGCCAGTGCTCTATCCACTGCTCCACCTAGCTGCCCCCACTAGTTCATTTTACTTGTTAACTCAGCTTTGTGTATTAGTGCATGGACATTTAAGGCTATGGGTTTTACTTCTAGCTACTTTCTTGGGTTTAATCTCCTGTGAACGTTTGTGTGTTCCATCTGCTATTCTACTTGATCCATTGTAGCTCCTCTCCATAGTATCTAGCTTGGAGGATATGAACTAGCAGTTTGCACCCTCTCCTACAAGTTTCAATTTAAAGCCATTTTTATTAGATTTGCAAGATTTCTTGGCTTGGCAAACACAGTGTTACCAGCCTTTGCTAGGTGCACTCTATCCTTGAGCAGGAATCTGCCATTCTTATATTTTAAGCTATGGTCCCTTCTTATATACTATTTTCTAGATAATAATTCACTCCCCAAATCAGCTTTTGCTTTCATTTAAGTGATAAAAATACCACCTGAGGCCCATGATCTTTAGTTTCTTCCCTAAGAGTTCAAGAAAAAAAATTAGACCTAGAAGGAACAGATCATTTAGTCTAAACACTTGCCCATTGTATGGAGAGTGTTTTAGCTGAATTCTCTAATCCAGAGAAGGGTGATGTTTTGGGATGGGATAAAGATAGCTGACAGCTACAGAGTCTAATGATATTAACAATAAACTAGCATTTATAATGAGCAGCTAGGTGGCTCAATGGATAGAGTGCTGGGGCTAGAGTCAAGAATATTCATCTACCTCAGTGCAAAACTGGCCTCAGGCACTTACTAGTGGTGTGACCCTGGGCAAGTCACTTCACCCTGTTTGCCTCAGTTTCCTCATCTGTAAAATGAGCTGGAGAAGGAAATGGCAAACCACTCCAGTATCGTTCAGTATGAATCAAATTGGTTCATAAAGAGTCAGACATGACTGAAAAACAATTGAAGAAGAAAAGGCATTTATATAGCATTTTAAGATTTGCAAAGAATTTTACAAATATTATCTCCTTTGATCCTTACAACAACTCTGGGAGGTAGGTACTCTTATTATTCCTACTTAATGGATGAGGAAACTCAGGCAAACAGAGGTTAAGTGACATGCTCTGGGTCACACAGCTAGGATGTATCTGAGGCCCAAAATGAACTCAGGAAGATGAGTCTTCCTGAATCCAGGCCTGACATTCTATCTAAAAGCTGGAAAAGAGGAAAAGATAACTTTTCCTTTCAAATTTGAATTTTGAATCCCCACTTTCTTACACCTTTGAATCGTAGAGATGATCATCATCAATTTTTCAAAGATCTCAGAGATTAGGAAATCAGAAGTGACAGAAAGTGAAATGTACTGATCTTTGATAATGTGGAATTAATTGGTACAAATCACCTAGACTGTCTAAGGCTTTTTAGTAAGATAAGAATTTGGATCATCTGTTTTTTTTCTAGAGTGAGGTCAGAAATAGGAGAAAAAGGTAGCAACTTTTTTTTTCTTCCAAAATCAGTTAATACTATGAGGAATGGGCATTAGGAGATAAAGAGACACACACAAAGCCTCATAAGAGAATAAACCAAAAGTCAGCCAACACTGGAGTCTACTAACCAACAAGGTTTTGGGTGACTACCCTTTGGAGAGTAGGGGAATTTGACCACTAGGGGACAGGGTTTACAACGAGAGGCTTGATATGGTGGGAAGTGGGGGTACGGGTTGGGTTAGGGGTTGGGGTTCTTAGGATTTCCTCTTTAAAGAATTACACCCTCTTGCACACAAAACTTAGTTAGAATAAGGTGGTAGTTTATTTAGGAGCAAGGGAAGGGAAGGGCGGGGGGAGGGAAACCATGAAAGAAATCCTTGGACTTTTCATGGGGAGATTTGGCATAAAGCACATGGCTCAGAGGTACCAAAAATCTCCTCGAACAGGAAATTGGAAAGTACTTTTATAGAGGCCTGATGGGGTGGACCATCTGCCTGTGGAAAGTTCCTTTTGTGAAGGTGGACCATCCCCCACTGGTGGTAGCTGGGGGAATTGGGTGAGGAGTGGAGGACCATCCCCCACTGGTAGTGACTAAGGGAATTGGGTGAGGGGTGGCTACGGATCCCCCTTCAGAACGCAAAGGCTGCAGCCACACCCAAATTTATCTCCCCAGGGTAAGGGAGACCAGAATGAAGGGTAGGAATACCAAGCTAGCTCAGTCCGATTTGGTTCAGTTTATCTCTCTAGGCGTTATCTGTCCTCTGGTTTAGTTTCTCAAGGAGAAGCTTCCTTGATGTGCCCCAGAGAACTTCTGGGGTGCTCTGTACCCCATGACAGGCTGATAGATCTAAAGGAGTCTCAGTGGCCTCCAATTCTCTCATTTTACAGATGAAATATAACTGAGGATCACTGAGATTCAGTCAGTTCCTCAGGGTCACGCAATCAGATTGTTGTTGTTGTTCGGTCATTTTCAATATGTCTACTCCTTATGAGCCCGTTGGAGGTTTTCTTGGCAAAGATGCTGGAGTATTTTGCCATTTCCTTTTCCAGGTCATTTTATAGATGAAGAAACTGAGGCAAACAGGGGGAAGTGACTTGCCCAGGGTCACATAGCTAGTAAGTGTCTGAGACCAGATTTGAACTCAGGAAGAAGAGTCTTCCAGACTCCAGCCCTGACACTTTATCCACTGGGCCACCTAGCTGTCATATAATCAGAGGTAGGCTTTAAACCCAAGTTCTCAGATTCTAGAGAGCTTTATCTCATCAATTTCCTAGGATTTAACAGACACTCTGATAAAAGTCCCAGAAACCTTTTTCCTTAGGAGAGAGAAGGATGGGGGAGAGGATGGAGGGAAGGAAAAATAAAAGTAAAAATCATTAACTAAACACTGGGAAAAGAGTTGTATGTACTCATTTTCTTACAGGGAACAGGAAAAAGATGTCTGACTGAGAGTATTATAGATACTAGAATAGGACAACTGGGTATACAATGAATTAGACTGTAAGTTCCTTGAGGGCAGGGGTGGTCTTTTATCTCTTTTTCTCTTTTTGTATCTCTAGCACTTAGCACTGTGCCTTGAACATAGTAGGTGCTTAATAAATGTTTACTTTGATTGATTGACACAAGGAAGAGTCTTTTGCTTGTTCATACTCCTCCCTTCTCTTCTGCTCACTCCCTTATTGTTTCCCAACTATCTCATTTATAAAATGTGAGGGTTTGACAAGAGGCAGCTAGGTGGCTCCGTGAATAGAGTGCCAGAGTCAGGAATACTCATCTTATTGAGTTCACATCTGGCCTCAGACACTTACTAGCTGTGTAACCCTGGGCAAGTCACTTCGCCCTGTTTGCCTTAGTTTCCTCATCTGTAAAATGAACTGGAGAAGGAAATAACAAAAACTCCAGTATCTTTGCTGAGAAAACCTTCAATGGGCTCAGAAAGAGTCAAACAAGACTAAACAACTCAACAATAAAAATTATTCTAGACCTTCATTAAAGATAAATTCCCAATTGGAGTTAAATTAAACGATTTAATGACCTCTGGCCATACGGACTTGGGATGGGTGTGAGGCTGAGAAAGAGGAGACGAGAATGGTTTTCCTACCAAACCTACCAAGGGACAAAATCCCTTACCTCAGCACAATTGTTCATCTAATCCTGGATTTACAAAAAACTGGCCTTTGAATCCTAGCCCTGCTACTGAGTAACTTGTGTGTGACTTTGAGCAAGCCTCTTCCCCTCTCCATTTTTCTCATTTATGTAGTTATTTTATTATACATTTGTTTATTCATTCACTCATTCATAAAGCAAAGGAAGAATGAGCAGATGATATCTAAGATACCTTGCACAGCTTTAAATCTTATCAACTCATCTCCCTATTTATGGAAGGTGAAGAGTGGAGGATGACAGCCGCTGAGTTAAAGGGGCAAAAGGGACCCAAACTCTAATGGGGGCAGAGGTGAAAATTAACATTACCGAAAGAATTTGAATCTTATACTACTCCCAAGACTCCAAATTCCTTTTCCATACAATGAACCTGCTTACATGATTCCCTACTTGCAAGGATGAGTCATCTCGAGGTGGCTCAAGAGAGCTGATAGTTAAACATTCAGTATGAATATTTACACCTCAGAAATTGACAATTGCTACAAATCAGGGCTTGATGTGTTGTTTTGTTAATTGTTTAGACTTAAGAAAATGGTGGAGAAAATGTTAGTAGTGCAGATTAAACTTAAAAGCGTGTTGTGGGTTGTTTTGTTTTGTTTTTGAGAGAGAGAGAGAGAGAGAGAGAGAGAGAGAGAGAGAGAGAGAGAGAGAGAGCCACCGTTTGTTAAACATTGTCCGGTATGCCCTTGCTTCCCATCCAGGCCTGAGCTGGCTGAATAGTCCACAGGTAATACTTCAACAATGGATTACTACTGAATAGTAATCTAGCAACTACTTGAAGTTATCCCCATCCCATGCCCATTGTAACATGAGGCTTCACCAGGCCCTGAGCAAGACATCTTGAGCTTACTTTCACACTCAGGTGCTTCATAAACTCTTCATTTAAAATGTTAATATTTTAGTATATTTATTTTTAAGTTTATTTTTAATAGTGTTTATTTTTTCCAATTATACATAAAATTGTTAGCATTAATTTTTACAAAATTATGAGTTCTGATTTTCCCCCCTCCCTCCTCTCCTCTTCCCACCTCCAAAAATTTAAGGATTTTGATATGCGTTATATATGACTCCAAATCAATTCTTTTTGGGAGGGGAGGGGTGGGCAGGACAACGAGGGTTAAGTGACTTACCCAGGGTTGAACAGCTAGTAAGTGTCAAGTGTCTGAGGTCATATTTGAGCTCAGGTTCTCCTGAATCCAGGGCCAGTGCTTTATCCACTGCGCCACCTAGGCTGCTTGAGTCTACATAAATTCTTAAGGGAGAGTATGAGGGCTCCATTGTTGTGTTCAAGGTCACTTCCTCTGATCCCTGACTCTGACTCAAGGACCCTCACCTCAACCCCTAATTTATACTGCCCTGTCCTTTTTTTATTTTATTTTTTTTTCCTGTCCTTCTTCTTGCCACATGCGTGCAACCTTGAAAAAAACAGACTCCCAAGGCTTCCACTGACTCCAAGGAGAAAAGCCAGATCCTCCCCGGTGACTGGGTTTCTAGATACCTTAAGACAAGAAGATCCATCTCCTCAGAAGGTGGTTGTAAAGCTTAAGCAGTTCAGACACTATAAAATACTTTGTAATGCACCATTGAGGCAACCAAATAAGTATCTTGAATAAATTTATATTCCAATTGCTAAACATTAGACTCAATTTAAAAACCCACAAAAGTTTTGCTGAACAACTGTATAAATTAGAACAGATCTGTCGCATTTGTACAGTACCTAATAGAGTGGGACATAAAATGCTCTCAGCTAACTCTCTCTCACCTGTTAAATCATCTTGAAATAGATCTGTAAGCTCCTTTCTCTTCTTTTTTCTCTTCAGGAAGCACCTCGAGGTAATTCTCAGGTTAATGTGATTTCCCCCCCACATACATACACACACTTTCCATTTATTTATTTTCATTTTTCCTCATGATGAAAAAAAAAAGGAAAAGAAAAAAAAGTACTAAAGAACTGTCAGACACAAGAATTCATCACATTTAAACCTGTCTTGCTCTTTGGAAGGTTTTAGGAAAGTTTCTGTTTTGCCAAGTTTTAGCACAAATACAAATAAAAATGAGCAGGTTCTGCCTTTTAAAAAAAATTCAACTAATCAGCAAAAAAAAAAAAAAACCAAACCAAATAAACAAACGAAAAACCACTGAGTTAGGACTTCAAGTCAGATTGGGTTTCAAAAGACTAAGTCAATTTCAGTTTCAACATAGACTCACTGAGTAGGTTTGAAAAAGTCTCTGAATTTCTCTGTGACCTTGTTTCCCCACTGTGTTCTTCCCCCCTTTACACTAACATCTGGCAGTAATCTGTAATCTGGATTCCCAGTAACAAGCAAGAGTCAGTGAGGAACACATTGAGCATATAAAACTAGAAGATAAGAAGGATAGCAGTGGCCTCAGCAGAAACAGAGAAATCTAAAAGAAAGGTAAGTTCAGAGAAAAAAAAGAAAAGATAAATAATTCCATTTTGAACATGTTAATTTTGAGGTGTCCAGGGGAAACCTAGTTCAACATGTCCAATGGGCAACTCTTGGTATGTGACTAGAGTTCAAAAGAGAAACTAATGCAACTAGTGGTAGAGGTACTGACCTGAGAGTTATCAGTATATAGATAAGTCCCCCCCAAAAAAACCTGGGGTGTACTCTCCCATAAATGCACATAGGATGAATGGGAAAGGTAGACATATAGAGAACACCTAAAGGGAGATGAATACACAGGGAATGCATGTGGTCAAAGTGCTTTCTTGGAGAAGGGTACGCATGGGGAACATGTATGCCCAGGGTGCACATGAAAAGGGGTTACAGTTCACTTCCCATCTCCATGCCTTTGCATTGGCTGTTCCCCATGTTTGGAATGCTCTTCCTCCTCACATCTACTTCTTAGAATCTCTTTGTTGTTCAATGGTTTCCATTGTGTCCAAACCTTCGCAAACCCATTTGGGGTTTTCTTGGCAAAGATGCTGGAATGGTTTGCCATTTCCTTCTCCAGCTCATTTTACAGATGAGGAAACTGAGGCAAACAGGGTGAAGTGACTTGCCCAGGGTCACACTGCTAGTAAGTGCCTGAGGCCAGATTTGAACTCAGGAAGATGATTCTTCCTGACTCCAGATCCGATGCTCTCTTAGAATCTCTGGCTTCCTTCAAAATCTAGCTCACAGGGCAGCTAGGTGGCGCAGTGGATAGAGCACTGGCCCTGCATTCAGGAGGACCTGAGTTCAAATCTGACCTCAGACACTTGACACTTACTAGCTGTGTGACCCTGGGCAAGTCACTTAACCCCAATTGCCTCACAGAAAGAAAGAAAGAAAGAAAGAAAGAAAGAAAGAAAGAAAGAAAGAAAGAAAGAAAGAAAGAAAGAAAGAAAGAAAGAAAGAAAGAAAGAAAGAAAGAAAAAATCTAGCTCAAATCCCATCTTCTGCCTTCCTCTTGTCCCACCAGCTACTAATGTCTTCTCTTTCAGATTTCTTTACATCTCCTCTGTATGTATTGTGTATGCACCTAGCTATTTATATATTGTCTCCCCAATAGGAAAGAAACTGCTCTCTCTCTCTCTCTCTCTCTCTCTCTCTCTCTCTCTCTCTCTCTCTCTCTCTCTCTCTCTCTCTCTCTCTTTCTCTCTGGTATCTTAGAGCTAGCATTAAACACTATGAGTAGCACATAGTAAACACTTAAGCTTGTTGATTGACTGACACACGGAGGAGTAACTCCTATCTCATGCCCAATATAGAGCCACAGATGTCTCCTGGTAGTATTATCAATTCTACCTCTACTTCCAGGCACTTCTCTGCTTTCAGAGCCTCCACTGTTTCTCACTACTCTGCTGGATTAATGGATGCTGACTCCTCCATCTCATCTTCTTGTTCAGCTGAAATCTTTGGTTCTCTTTTCCTCAGAGAGGAGCAAATGCTGCCTTGCTTCCTTAATTTAAAGTCCACATCTATCTTTTTTGTTCCCCCATCTCTTTTCAAAAAGGAAAGAAAAAACTTGGCTGTTAGGCCAGCAGAAAGCCTCCTCTATTCCATTCACTCCAGGTCTTGGCTATTGGGACCTAAGGGATTCTCAGCCTCCGGTGTCAATCAGTCTTGTTAGAACAAAGAGCAAGACAGGTCCGGCTCAGTAGTATCCTTAGCTTAGTCTTTTCTCTTAATGGTGAGGTGCTTGGCTTCCTCAAAGACTTCACCCTACCTTATCTTATGTTTATTCCATATGTTTCCCAATTTAAATCTCCGAAGGGCAAGCTATAAACCAGCCATGGATGATTTACTCAATAATCACAAAACAGCTCTGGGATTCAGAGTTCCCTAGTTTTTTTGTGGGGTCCAAAACACCCAATCTACAATAAGAGAAGCTGAGACAGAGCTCTGAGCCAATACCACTTTACTAAAGGGACCCCACTCCCTCTAATGAAGGGCACCTCCGATCTTCCTCACATTCTCAGATCCCCCTTACTGCAGGGTTTTAGTTATACTACTTGATACCCAGAGGCCAAGAAAGGGCAAAATAAAATATAGAGTTTCACTGGATGATAGACCTTGCTCTTGACCCTCCAAGAGGACCAGAAATGATGCCATCAGCATTGATGGTCACAGGATGGACAAGGCCAGCATCATCTCCAATGACAATCATAAGATAGGCCCCTCTGCAATGCTGGGGAAGAGGGTGATCTGGAGATACAAAAATAAATAGGGAGACTTTCCATATCATGTCAAGACATCCTACCCATGATGGTTTGGTCACATACTTGTCACCCAAAGGGTGGAGGTCCTCTAGTCAGCATTCTTGGGATAACTTGTGAACTTTATAACAGGTTAGTGAACATTGACCAGTGAATTTATAGCTTGTAGTTTAAAGTCTGAGGCCTATTATAGGAAAGAATCTATCTTACCTAATCATCCCTCGATACAATAAAAGTAAATATATAAATATATGCTGCTCCTATACTAACATGAATTAACCAAACCGACTAAATGTATATTACTAAATGAATACATCACTAAGAAATGCTAACAACCACTGGCCCTATGGAATCACACTGAACTCATTAATACTGATTGGAATAGGGGGCGACTAGGTGGCGCAGTGGATAAAGCACTGGCCCTGGATTCAGGAGTACCTGAGTTCAAATCCAGCCTCAGACACTTGACACTTACTAGCTGTGTGACCCTGGGCAAGTCACTTCACCCCCATTGCCTGCAAAAAAAAAAATACTGATTGGAATAAAATGGGGGTCTAAATGAAATCATTCTTCTCTTTTTTTTTACCCTAAAACTCCTCCATTTTCCCATGTAGATACAAGCTAAGCTCAAGAGGTGAGGTGATTGTATCTGCTACCTTGTCTAACCACATTCCTGGCCTCTGCAAATGCAGCTTGGCCCCAGACTCAGAAGCCTTCTGGGTGCTTCCTTATATAGAGATATTATGTATGTTGAGCATCTGCTCCCTTCTCTAGACTGACAGGGCCACCACCCTAATTCAGGTCCCTTTCACCTTTCACCTAGACTATTGCAATAGGCTCCTAATTGGTCTCCCTTCCTCCTCTTTCTGTGATTCAATCCATCCCCTATTCAGCTGCCAAAGTGATATTACACTCACCTGCTCAAGAAGTTCCCATAGATCCCGATTACTTCCGGCATTTAAAGCCCTTTGGCAAATAGGTTCTAAACTACTTTTCTGTCCTTCTTACATATCACTACCCTTCATAGAGGAGTAATTAGATCTCTCAGTGGATAGAATGCTGGGCCTGGAGTCAGGAAGACCTGAGTTCAAATCCAGTCATAGATGCAGTTTTTGTCATGTTGAGTTTGTGGTGCAGTTAGAGATGTGACATATTGGGTCTGGAGCTCAAAAGAAAGGTCACAGCTGAGGATACAGATAGGCATAGAATTGATCTTTGATATCTGGGAGTAAATGAGATTTACAAAGTAGAAGTGATAGTGAGAGAAGAAGTCCAAAAAAAAGAATGGTGGGGCATACACACTGTAAGAGCTTAGGAAGATGAGTCAGTGAAAGAGACAGAGAAGAAGCAGTCCAAGGGAAAGGAGGTGATCTAAGATAGTATGATTTTTTGTGGAAGCCATGGGGAGAGTACCCAGGTGAAGCAGATGATCACAGGGATCAAATAATGCAAAGAAGTTAAAAAAGATGAGGCCTTGACAAAGGCTTTGGATTTAGAGATTTGGAGATCACCGAACAGTTGGGAGAACAGTTTCAGTAGTAAGCTAAAAAGAAGCCATATTGCAAAGGGTTTAGGAAGGAATAAATTTTTTTAAAAATGGAGGAATTGGGTACTCAGAAGTTTAGCACTGAAAAGGAGAAAAGAAGGGGCAGCTAGGTGGTGCAGTGGATAGAGCACTGGTCCTGAATTCAGGAGGACCTGAGTTCAAATCCAGCCTTAGACCCTTGATACTTATTAGCTGTGTGACCCTGGGCAAATCAATTAACCCCAGTTGCCTTACCAAAAAAAAAAGAAGAAGAAGAAGAAGAAAAGAAAAGAAAAGAAAAGAAAAGGAGAAAAGAGGGGACAGCTAAGTGGCGCCATGGATATAACACTGGCCCTGGATTTAGGAGGACCTGAGTTCAAATCCAGCCTCAGACACTTGACACTTACTAGCTGTGTGACCCTAGGCAAGTCACTTAACCCTCATTGACCTGCAAAAAAGAAAAGAAAAGAAAAGAAAAAAAGAAAAAAAAAGAAAAGGAGAAAAGTGCCTATATGAATACAATAGAGAAAGAGATCAATGAATTGGGCATACAACTAAGAAAAGGAGGAAAGAAAGAGGTAAATGGGGTAGGATGGTCAAGAGAAGGCTTCTGGTAGGAACTGAGAATATTTGTATGCAGGTTGGAAGGAACCAGTAGCAAGAAAGAGATTGGGGATGGATGAGACACAGGAAGTAACTGGTAGAACAAAGTCTTGGAAGAGACAGGATGGAATGAGATCAAAGAACATGTAGGAGGATCAGTCTAGGAATAACTCATTCTCTGGGCAAGAGAAGAGGAGAATAAAATGGGCAATGATGCTCAGAAATTTGAGGAAATGGAAGAGGGCAGTTGAGAGAACTGAGAAGGCTTTTGTCCTTTCAATTAAGCAGGAAGTTAAGTCTTTCCCTTTAAATTTAGGGAGTGAGGACTGGGTTAAAGTGAAAGGAAAAGATTTGGAAGACTTATTCAGAATGAGATGGGGAGTCTATCAGAGTAGAATGGGATTGTTGACAAGTAGGGAAGTCTAAGTCAAGGGTTATGCACCATAAATTTATAATGGGCAATATCTCAAATCCATGATTTTGTCTGATAAAGCCTAGCAGCTCAGCACAAAGAGACAAAAAAATAGGATCATGGAAGTTATCAAAGATGAGAATTAGAAGGACAGTTACTCTTCCATAGGTCAAGGAAATGAGTGATTAAAGAATGGAGGCTACTTAAATCATTTCACTGGGAGAGTGTGGAAGCAAAGCAATATAGAGATGGGGAGAAGGACTAGGAGAACATGGAGAATTAATGGATGAGGGGTCCTGTCATGGGGCGCAGAGCACCCCAGAATTTCTCTGGGGCACACCGAGGAATCTTCTCCTTGAGAAACTAAACCAGAGAACAGATAATGCCTAGAGAGATAAGCTGAACCAAACCGGACTGAGCTAGCTTCGGATTCCTATCCTTCATTCTGGTCTCCCTTACTCTGGGGAGATAAGTTTGGGTGTGGCTTCGGCCTTTGTGTCCTGAAGAGGGATCCATAGCCACCCCTCACCCAATTCCTTTAGTCACTACCAGTGGGGGATGGTCCTCCACTGCTCACCCAATTCCCCCAGCTACCACCAGTGGGGGATGGTCCTCTCTCACTAAAGGAACTTTTCACGGGCAGATGGTCCACCCCCATCAGTCCTCTATAAAAGTACCTTCCAGTCTCCTGTTCGAGGAGATTTGGTACCTCTGAGCCATGTGCTTTATGCCAAATCTCCCCATGAAAAGTCTAAGGATTTCTTTCATGGTTTCCCTCCCCCCACCCTTCCCTTCCCTTGCTCCTAAATAAACTATCACCTTGTTCTAACTAAGTTTTGTGTGCAAGAGGATGTAATTCTTTAAAGAGGAATTCCCAAGAACCCCAACCCCAACCCGTACCCCATTTTCCCACTATATCAGGTCCCAATGAAAGCAAAGAATAAGGTAAGTGTGAAGGGGAGCTGAGGAAATGAAAAGATTGTCGACACCTAAAATTTCTAAATTCGGGATCTTAGAGTCACTCCATTTCTGAGGGGTATCTGGTGAAGTATAAATTCAATTCAACAAACATTTATTGTGAGCTCTCATTGTGCTAAGCACTAAGGAGACAGAGATAAATGTGAAACAGTCCCTGCTCTCAGAAAGCTTCCATTCTATATCTAATATCAATAGCTGACCTTTATATGGTACTGAGGGCAGCTAGGTGACACCATAGTGCACAGAGTACCTGGAGTCAGGAAGACTCATGACCTATAAAGCTGTATTACATATTATCTACCTATATTAGGTACCTAGCCCAGATGGCCTATGAGCTTTAATTCTACCGTCCTGGGTATGGGGTGTTTGGGGAGGACTAGCACCTCCAGTGTGAAGATTTGCTGATCCCTTTACAGGACTGGTATCCACCTACCACCCAACTCTCACCTGTGGCTCCAAGATGTAGTATTACAGCAGTCACACCCTGATTAAACCATCTCAGCAGACAGGCTAAACCAGGTTGAGAGTAACTGACAGGCTTCAAAGCCATTGGTGAATTAGGGGGATGTCTATCCCAGGTATGTGAAGATTTCCTCCTATGGAATGGGTAGATGAGAACAATTTGTTCCAATGGCCCTGAAGGTGGCTGGAGCAGGTGTTGTGGAGGGCTTAGAGTTTGGCAAGACACTGAAGACACTAAGATCATCCACTGCATCCTGGGCCATCGCCAGTCATCTTGACTTTTGTCTTGCCACTGGACTCTGGAAGAGAGAATGAGGCTGATGACATTGCACAACTTTGCCTCACTTAAATCCAATTCACATGCAAGTTAAGCTATCATCCCTGATGTCATTGGTCCTCTTCAAAAATGAAGGATGAACAAGAATTCTACAATCTTAGGACAAGACAAACTTCATATTTAATTGGTAGGAAGGGCAAAGTGATTTAGCAGAAAGAATACTGAACTGAAAATCAGAAGACATTGGGTTTTTTTTTTGTTTTTTATTGTTGTTTTTGTTTTTGGTGGGGGCAATGAGGGTTAAGTGACTTGCCCAAAGTCACACAGCTAGTAAGTGTCAAGTGTCTGAGGCCGGATTTGAACTCAGGTCCTCCTGAATCTAGGGCTGGTGCTTTATCTACTGTGCCACCTAGGTGCCTCAACCTTGGATTTTAAGTCTCAACTCTATTATTAAGTAGTTCTGTGATTTGGGGCAAATCAGAAACTCATTTTTCTGTGTGCAAAATCGGAATAATACATAAGCTACCAATCTTGTAAGATTTTTATGATAACCAAATCAAGTTCTTTGTAGTGGTAAAGTGCCAAATAGAAGAAAGCTAATCTTATTAATTTTCTAAGCCTCCCTAGTGAGCCTCTGTAACCAAAAATTTCATTGCCTGGTGGCCATCTTTCTAGTGATGGGCCTGTTCATTGAGCTCCAGTCACACAAATTATATCATCTAGCTAATTATATAAGAAAAACAAAGTATATGAATTATGAATATTGCACAGCTCCATTAGTTTAGGACTTGAATAGGTAATGTTGACATTCATTGAGCCGGCTCCAGCATAGGTCAGGTTGGATTGTATTTGGGAAGTTGTTCATTGTGTTTAATGATCCCAGACTTCTCATGGTCCCCTTCCCTCCCCCCAAAAAAGCCCATTTTTTTAATATCAATATTCTCCTGGAGATGCCAAATGGTTCTAAATTAGGGATTTAAATCCCCCAATCTTAAAAGAATCAAAATTGTAGGCAACCCAAAAGACAATAGAAAAATTCATGGTGGGTGTGAGCAGGCCATATTTATTATCAGCAATGACTCAAATTTCAAAGATGCTGTAAAAGATATCAATAGGTTCTTGTGTGACCAGAAAAGAAGGTGGGTCAGAAAAAACAAGAGATAACAGATGAATAGCTTGAGTGATATATTCTTTTCAAGGATTTCTTACATATGTATTTATCATCTCCCCCATTAGATGTAAGCTCCTTGAGAGTAGAGATAGCTTCATTCTTTGTATATTCATCATTTAGCACAGTTCCTGGGACATAGTAGGGCCTTAATAAAATGCTTATTGATTGGGTGACTGATTTATTATTATCCTCTATAGAGAACTGATGGAAGTGCATGGATGAGAATTGAACAGGATGAGGAATAGAGAAATTGTGATTTGCACTAGTGGAAATCCACATTGATAAGATCATAGATCCATCAACATAAGCTCTCTCAAATCCTTTTGGGAAACAAATAGAATTTAAATCTTAAATGGAAATAGCTGCAAGTTTGCTTAATTCACAGTTTTGCTTAGGGATGATACTAACTGTAGGGCATTAGATTTTCCTGCCTTAGGAATAAGATACCAAGTGGGGAAAGGGGTACCTTCTTCTCCCTGGCCTTGCAATGTGCTTTTACTCTTCCAAACCTAGTTATCACCCAGGTGTATTTATTGGGCATCTTTTAGGGGTTTACTGCTCTAAAAATACTTGGGATTGGGGGCAGCTAGGTGGCGCAGTGGATAAAGCACCGGCCTTGGATTCAGGAGGACCTGAGTTCAAATCCAGTCTCAGACACTTGACACTTAACTAGCTCTGTGACCCTGGGCAAGTCACTTAACCCTCATTGCCCTGCAAAAACAAACACAAATACTTAGGATTTATACACAGAAGAATCATGGCTCCTGACTTCAAAAGGCTTATTACAGCCAAGGCACCCAAGTCAACACCTCAGAGCAAATCATTTTTCCTTCCTTTACTTGTAGAAAAGGGAGAATGTTCATGTAGCAGGTAAGTTTTGGATGCCTTTCCTCAATCTACTTTACAGATGCCCTTCTTGGTGACTACAAAGAATTTGGGGTGGGAAGGAGGGGAGGTGTTGTTCTGATTATATATGACTCATCCTTGGGTTGAGTTCATGGGCTGCTGAGCTGGAACTCCCTGGATATACTAACAGGGTAACCCACCCCTCAGCTTACCTTCTTCCTTCTGACTTTGAGGGTGTGACCTTCCCCAATCTGGCACAAGCATAGGTCTTGCCTGGGCATGCTGGTGCCGAGATGGGATTGCCTGCCTTCTGTGTATTCTTTCAATTAGTACAAGACTTTGTGAAAATCCGACAATGGGAACCCATTGTCAAAGTATTAGCATCTCTCACTTCAAGAAAGAGACAGGGTCAGGGCAGCTAGGTGGAGCAGTGGATAGAGCACCTGCCTTGGAGTCAGGAGTACCTGAGTTCAAATCCGGCCTCAGACACTTAACACTTACTAGTTGTGTGACCCTGGACAAGTCACTTAACCCCAATTGCCTCACTAAAAAAAAAGGAAAAAAAGAAAGAGACAGGGTCTTCCCCTAGAGTGGCAGTGGTTGAGGACAAGAAGAAATGCCTACAGTGGGCATTTGGACCATCAGAAATCGCCTGGGGAGAAGCAGGAGTAGGCTGGAGTCAAGGTTAAAATTAACACTAGAGAGAAAGAGACCACCAGGGAGAAGATTAAAACTGGCATTTGATTAGACTATACTCAGTAGAGGTGAAATGGCTAATGATCAGCTTTGCAAAAAACTGTTTTATATCCCAGCAAGATTTACATACTGGCTTCCCAAGTGATTGTGCTGCTAGCCTCGACATTCCCTTTTCTGTAGCTCTCAGTTGAGAAGGGAAATCCCACAGCTATAGTAATGTCCTACAGAGTCAGAGCCGATCTAAATCATAAAGCATCCATGGCCTACAACCTGGAACCTCAAGACCACACACCCCAGGACACCAGTTCCAGATATGGAAATGAATGAAGTAAGTAGATCAAGCTCTGAGGCCATCCATTTGCTTTATTTATAGAAGGATATGAAGGAGGACAAGATCCTAGAGAAATCTTTCTATGAAAAGTCAAGTCACACCAGGAGATCTGAATTGCCAGATGTCAGGTGCCTAACCTGAAATACAAGAACAAGAATAAGAACCAGCACACATTCATGAGCATCTTCTTCAGGGAGGTGGCATAACTCAATCTTGGAGACCTGGGCTGAAAACCTGTCTCTGGCCCTTACTCTCTTTGTAACCTTGGGGGAAATCACTAAACATCTAGAGGTCTCATTTTCCTCATCTGTAAAATGAAGAGTTTAGATGACATGACCCCTAAGTTCTCTTCCAGCCCTAAATTTTTGATGCTATGATTTTGTGAATAACCCTTGAAATCGAGGGTACAGACAAGATGATGTTGGATAGAGATGCTGAATACAGCCTGGCAACATTGCTCAGACTTGAGACCACAGTTCAGCATGGCAGATTGTTTTAGAACCATGGAATGAGAGTGGTGTGCCTATGGGTTGAAATCACAGAGATGTATGACTGTTGGTACACTCTGATCCCATAGAGGTGTATTTGGAGAGCACCACTTAGAAGAAGGGTTTCTGTTTTCAACTGTTCAAGGAAACAAGGAAGGGAAAGGTCTGGACATGACCTGGTGAGGAACAGCCAATGGAAAATGAAAGGGCACGTGAATAAATTTGCGTGTAGCAACAGCAGTGTGAGATCTTCCCAAACCCCTTGACTTAACTCTGATAGTTATAGGGATTGTGGTTCCTGTGAAAAGAAATGAGGGGAGAGGTGCTATGGCATAGTGGAGTAAGTGCTGGACTTGGAGTGAAGAAAAATGGGGTTCAAATTCTACCTCTGACACTTAATATTGACTTGACCCTGGACAAGTCATCTGACTTCTCTAAATCTCAGTTTCCTCATTTAGAAAAATAAGGATGTGGAATCAGATGACCTTTAAGATTTCTCCCAGCTCAAAAACTATGGTTCTGTGAGCCTAACAGGGGAAGAAAAGCAGGGGGAGTTGAAGGAAAGAGAAAGGAAAAACACAAAGGAGAAATTCACTTTGATATGGGACCCCTTAATTCTGCCATCATCACTAAATAAATGTAACTGAAAAGTCACCCAGTTTATTCTGGACTCTTTATTGATAGGAGTTTTTAAATACCACCCCTTGAAGGTCTTTGTGGACCCATAAATTGAAAGCAAAAGTTAATGTCTAATCTCCCTCACGCCACTTGGGGGCAACACCTCCATGTTTGATTTATTAAAACATCCTGGAATTGTTTTCCTTCAGGGAGCTCAAAAAGCTGAAACTGATCCAAGACCATTCTATGTGTGTAATGAGAGCAGACAGCAGACATCCCGTATTGCTCAGCCACTGCGAAAGACCTCTCTTGAACCAATATGTGTTCCTTAAAACAGAACCCTGGAGAATATCAATAGTGGACCACCTTGCTGTACCTACCCATTAAATCCAATTACCTTCTCCATGAAGTCTCCCCTGATCCTTCCCAGTTGGTTACCACCTTTTCCCCTAGGATATCACATATGTCCCCCCCAGCTCTCTCACAACATTTTGTTTCCAACTCTCTAAATCACTTGTTATTCTTTTGACATGAGATTTCCATGGTATGGGAACTCTCTCTGCTTCAATTCACAGTCTGTAACAAAGTGTTAAGGGTTGCCCAGGGATCCAGAAGTTTAAAGGACTTCATCATAGTCACATAGCTAATAATCATTAAAGGCAGCAGGAGTTGAACTCAGGTCTTTCTGACTTTGGATCCAGGATATTTTCCACAAATGATAGAAAATGAGGGGGTTGGGCTGGATGGTCTTTGAGGTCTCTTCTAGCTTTAAAATTATGATCCTGAGTTTGACATGGGAAGAAAGGGGATGGGAGAGATAAAGAGAGGGGAAAAGAGAAACAGAATGAGGAAAAATTAACTATCATGTGATGACATCAAGATAGGTAATGAGGAAAAAGCCCCTACATCATCTGCCTTAGAAGCCCAGTGTTATACATAGAATAAGTGCCTAGTTCAGTCTATTGAATTTGTTGACAAGAAAAATGAGGGCATTGACTTTTGACATTCCTTCCAATTATCAATCTATATTACCATTTAGAAGGACAGCACTCCTATCCTATTGGTATCACTGCATAGTCCAGAGATCCGAGGAAGGCCCTCCAGAACACTGAATAGGTGGACTCCTCCCTCCCCTCCTCCCCACCATAGAAAATTTATAGGGAAAAAAAAATAAATGGGTAAGAGTCAGGCACTGATGGATTCCAGTATTCACTGTTGGGTGGGATACCCATACCAGTGAGATCCCTGAGCCTTCAAAGTAGGGTACATGCAAAGCACTGAGCTAAGTGTGGTATAGAGGAAAGAGCCCTGCCCTTGGGAGTCACAGGACCTGAGTTCTAGGTGAAATCTTTCTGGGCCTCAGTTTCCTCATTTGTAAAATGAGAAGGGTTGGACTAGACGATTTCTAAGGTCCCTTTTGACTCTAAATCTGTGACCTCCACCCTTTCTCTGTGTGCAAATACATTTTTTTTAAAGGTAAAATGACTTCCTCCTTCCCATCCCCCACATTGTATTGTCATGGCCAGGTTGTGAAAACTGCATTTGAGTGGCAAGCTAACTATTTGAATCAGAACCAAATATTTCTAGTAAATTTCATTATTTTATCCTATGTGAGATCAAGACAGAAAGGAAATCTCAAACTCCTTTCAGTGTTCTCCCCTGAGCAGATCAAATGATGTTTACCCTGATAAAGACTAGCCTGGAATAGGGAAATGTGTAATCGCCAGTTAATTTGATTTCAAAGCCTAATGCTTTTTTAAAAATCTCCCTAGGAATACTCTCAGTACTCAGGAGTAGAAGACTATGGAGGGGAGTAAGGTATTACACCACATTTTTTGTTTATTTTTCCTGATGTGAGCAAGAATCCTAGCCTAGCAGCATGACATTGTGGGAAATTTGGTTGTCTGTTGTACCAAATAAATATATCATTTCGCTATCACAGGAGGAGGTGAAAAATCATGAGCTCTGGAATCATAGATCCTCCGTTTAAATCCCACCTCTGATCCTTATTACCTCTGTGACCTTGACCAAATTACTTAACCTCCCTGGGGTCTCAGTTTTCTTACTTATAAAATGTGGGTTTTGGCTAATGGTCTATAAGGTCCCTTCGAACACAAGATTTAGGAATCCGTGATTCAAAACCTTAAAGATAGATAAAAGATAGATAGATGATGGATGGATAAATGAATAGATAGATAGATAGATAGATAGATAGATAGATAGATAGATAGATAGATAGATAGATGGGTGAATGGATGGGTGAATGGATGGATGGATGGATGGATGGATGGATGGATGGATGGATGGATAGATAGATGATGGATGGATAAATGGATAGATAGGTAGATAGATAGATGGATGGATGGATGGATGGGTGAATGGATAGATGGATAGATAGATAGATAGATAGATAGATAGATAGATAGATAGATAGATAGATAGATAGATAGATGATGGATGGATAGATAGATAGATGATGGATGGATAAATGGATGGATAGATAGATAGATGATGGATGGATAAATGGATAGATAGATAGATAGATGATGGATGGATAAATGGATAGATAGATAGATAGATGGATGGATGGATAGATAGATAGATGTTGGATGGATGGATATATGGATAGATAGATGATGGATGGATAAATGGATAGATAGATAGATAGATAGATAGATAGATAGATAGATAGATAGATAGATAGATAGATGGGTGAATGGATGGGTGAATGGATGGATGGATAGATAGATGGATAGATAGATGGATAGATAGATAGATAGATAGATAGATAGATAGATAGATAGATAGATAGATGAATAGATAGATGGATGGGTGGATGGATGGATAGATGGATGGATAGATAGATAGATGTTGTTTGGATGGATATATGGATAGATAGACAGATGATGGATGGATAAATGGATAGATAGATAGATGAGTAAATGGATGGATGGATGGATGGATAGATAGATGTTGGATGGATGGATAGATGGATAGATGATGGATGGATAAATGGATAGATAGATGATGGATGGATAGATAAATGGATGGATAGATGGATGGATGATAGAAATGGAGAGATAGAAATGTAGAAAGATGATAGAAATGGATAGACAGATAAAAATAAATAAATGAGTCAATGAATGGATGGATATATAGAAATGGAGAAACAGATTGATTTGCTTGAAATTTTTTTGTATGACCATATGCCCACTTCACTCCCACCTCAGCCCTTAGACCATCCCTTTTTTAGAAAGATGACCAGCAATAAGAGGTCATAATTGCTGGAGGAGAAGGGTGGGGAAGGGAAATGGATGAGGTTGTGGTTCTTAGAGGCTTTAGCATTCAGATTATGCCAGCAGAAATTTGAAGCAGCTAATAGTGACATCTGAGCTAGACAGTGTTCAAGAGGTTGGAGGAAAAAAACAAGGTACACTTAAAGCAAAGCTGCTCCCTCCAATCCTACCTCTCAGACTTAAGGGTATGAATGAACCCACTGGCCCAGGGGCTATGCTAGAAAAAAACAAGCCAGAGCAGAAGTTGCAGTGCTGAAGCCAGAAAAAGGCAAGTCTTGTCAACAAAGGAATAAAAGTAGTAATAACAACAGGTCAATGGATTCTGGAACTAGACTAATTTGAAGGTCATGAAGCTGGATAAGGGGCCAGGATGTAATGTTAGAACTAGAAAGAGAAGGGAAGGAATAGCATTTATATAGAACCTACTAAGTGCCAGGCACCTTACAGATGTTATCTCATCTAATCCTCACAATACCTGAGAAGTAGGTGCTGCTATTTTTAATCTCTTTTTACAGTTAAGGAAACTGAGTCAAACCAGTTTTATGACTTGCCCAGGGTCACACAGCTAAGTTTGAAGCTGGTTTTGAACTGAAGTCTTCCTGAGTCTAGGTCTCAGTGGTCTATCCACTGAACCATCTAGCTGTCTCTAGAAGCACCCTGGAAGACCATCTACTTCAACCCCTTCCCTCATTTAAAAGATGAGGAATTGGAAAAAGAAACAAGGGTGTTTACCTCTGAAGTTCCTTCTAGCTCTCGGTTTATACAGCTATTGGAAGGGACTTTAGAGGTCAGCTAATCTAACCCCCTCCTTTTACAGATAAAGAAACTGAGGTTCAGAAAAGATTAAGTGACTTGCCTAGGATCACAAAGCTAGTAAGCATCTGAGGCAGGATTCAAACCCAGGTCTTCTTGGCTCCAACTCTAGCTCTTTATCCTCTGCTTCAGTGATCCTATATTCTACCCTTCCTTCCAAACTGGATTCTCTCCATCCCTTTCTCATTCTTCAAGTGTTTGAAGGGCTATCATGTGAAAGATATGGGGCAGTTAGTTGGCACCATAGTGCACAGAGTGCCAGGAATGGAGTAAGGAAGACTTATTTTCCTGAGTTAAAATCTGGCCTCAAGTTATTTACTAGCTGTGTAATCCTGCACAAGTCATTTCTCCCTGTTTGCCTCAATTTCCTCCTCTGTAAAATGAGCTGGAGAAGGAGATGGCAAACCACTCTAGTATCTTTGCCAAAAAAAAAACCCAAATGGGGTCACAGAGAGTCAGACATGACTGAAACGACTGAACAATAACAACATGTGGAAGATAGATTAGACTTGTTCTATTTGACTCCAAGAAATAACAGGCAGAATCCTCAAAAAGGTAAACTTAAGCTTGACTTAAGGAGGAGTTGGGACACATGAATTTTTCTTTTAATAGTTTGACAACTGTATTTTTCATATAATTAGTTTTATTTGTAATGCCATGTATTGTGTTGTGATATTATATTGTATTGTATTGCAATTATATTGTATTGTATCATAATTATATTATATTACATTACATTATAATAATGTCATGTCACATCATATCACACCACATCATATCATATATCATATATCATAAATCATATCATATCATACAAAAAGGTCCATAGACTTCACCATAAGGCCCAAGGGGTCCATGGCATACAAAAGGTTAAAGACCCTTCAGGTAAGGAAAACCTTCCTAAGCACTAGAGTTGTGCCAAAAGGGAGTAAGCTGTGTCAAGAAGTGGTAGGGTCTCCTCATTGGGGATTGGGGTCTTCAAGCACTTGTCAAGCGTGCCAATGGATATTCTGTGTGTGTGTGTGTGTGTGTGTGTGTGTGTGTGTGTGAGGCAACTGGGGTTAAGTGACTTGCCTACGGTCACACAGCTAGTAAGTGTTAAGTGTCTAAGGCCACATTTGAAATCAGGTCCTCCTGACACCAGGGCTGGTGCTCTATCCACTGCACCACCTAGCTGCCCCCCGGATATTCTTAATGAATAGGGATTGGACTAGGTGAGTAATGAGATTAGTCCAAATATCAGCTTTCAAATGCTGTGATTCTATGAATAACCATAGAATTCAAATAGTAAGGAGTTTTTCAATTTTAAAAAAACTATATGGTAGCAAATGAGAGGGAGAAAGAGGCCCAGTGAAACCTTGCACATTTCTTTTTTAGACTGAATTTAGGATTTCATGGGTATATGTAACTCTTGATAAGGAAGCTTCCTTTCTAAATGAAGACCAGCAGAGTAACTGGAAATGTCAGGAAGCACAAGCTCATTTAACTGGCAATAGTACAACTGGAAACAGATATTTTGGCGGGAGGGAGTTCTCTGGGTTGACAGAAGTTGTTTTGTGCCTCAGACACAGTTTCTGCCTCCCTGGGTACTTCATTTGCCTCTCAGACAAAGACCTGTTCTCCCTTAGGAACACCCTAACACTCCTCCAGGCTGCTGAGAACTTTTGATTATTGCTGAAACTATGCTGTAAGGCAGTAATATATTCATGCCCCTTATCTGAAGAAATTTTAAAAGTGGCATAACGAATTCATAGACAACATAGTTATAAGGGATGAGAGCAATGGAATGGTAGGAGGGAGGCAGAGCAACAGCCAGTGTGAGACAATTGGGGCCTTGGCCAAGTACAAGCATCTCTCCTCTTCCCACTGACCTCCCGGGCTCCAAAACTCTTGGAGGCTCCCACCAAGTCTACGAGGGAGAACTCAGGATGAGAAGAATGGACAGCCACCAAACTCTAGATCTCTGCACTTGGGACAAGTTGGGTACCTGAAAGGTAGAAGGAAGTAAATGAATGAGAATTTATTATGCATTTGCTATGTGCAAAGGAGAGTTCCAATGAGGATGGGGCCCAGACTTCTTTCCAGCATTTGACATTGTTGATATCTTCTCTTTTGCTCATTTTTGAGCTACTACTCTATTTTGGTTCTCCTACTTGTCTGACCATCCTTTCTCAGTATCCTATTCTGAATTATCATCTATGATCTACCATAAAACTCTGTCCTGTCCATTACTCTTTATTCAATCTATACCCTCCTGGTCTTCTTATCAGTTCCCATAGTTTCCATTTCCATCTCTGTGCCAATGAGTTCCAAATCTATCCTCATCTCTTTCCTGATGCACCAGTGTCGTTTGTTGGACATGGTCAAGTATATGCGTTGGTAGTCATCTCAAATTTAATACATCTGCATTGGAACTCATTCTTTTCCTCCCTAGATCCATCCTTCTCCAAACTTCTCAGTTTCTGTGGAGGGTACTATTAGTCACCTGAGTTTTGGCCACAGCAAATCACAAAGTTAATGTGCTAAGGGATACAATCTGTATTGGTGGAGTGGGTACCCATATTGCAAATATTTTGGAGTCTTAACATTTTTTCTTACTTTGAATTGTTTTTCTGTTTCACAATGGCCAGAAAGGTTAGAATCATAGAGCTCATCTCTTAGTTCTTTATCCAAAAAAGAGCTGAACTTTATCCTCCAAAAAGATCAAAGTTCTTTGACTAGAGATCCCTGACATCACAATTTCCTACTCTTATCATATTATATGTATTCTGTTATCATTTTTTGGATATTTTGATGGTCTTCAATCTCATCCACATGGATACACACCTTGTTCATTTTAACCTATCCATATATTCTTATTTTCGCATTCTCTCATTTTCAAGACTGTCATGGACTCTTGTGTGCCTCCTCCCCTGAATCCTCCACATGGGATCCACCCAACATGCTGGGTGACTTCCCTTAGATCTTCTGACTTGCATGGATACCATTGGAGCACAAAGGTTGTCCATTGGTTCTTTTTTGGCTCTGCTATGTAACAAACCTTCTTTTCCAATCATACATCTCTCTAGTGATATTCTATTTACCACTTTTGTTTTTTGGTTCTTCATTTTTAGGGATATGCTATAGCCTACTCATGTCCACCCCACACACTTCTCCATTGTTCTTTGGGTGACTCTACTTTTGCTCTTTAAAGATGTGTGAATAAGTGCTATGACAATATCACTGGAAAAATATTAAGGTTAAAAAGAAGGAAGGGGGGGAACATATCCAAAAGACTAAAATGTCTTAAAAACGTGACCAGCCATAAGAGAAATGGCAGCCATGCTGAAACATTATCATCATGGATCTCCTACTCTTGAGTTACACATACTATATTAAACAGGTAGATGTCTAGACTAATCTTCTTTATTACTGTCACCACAAGCTAGAGCTAAACCCATGTTGGTGGACTGCAAGGTTGCATAAAGACCATTGAAGATCTTTGGTCTGAAGAGAAGGGCCCCAGTTCAGAAACAGGAGAGGTAATTCTTCAAAAGGGAAAGGGAGAGGCCACTTCCTGAAAAACTAACAGTTGTTTTCCAACTAAAGAAATATTTATCTAGTTTCAAGCCCTGCATACAGATGAAAATGGCTTACTGGGAACTAATTAAAGAATTATCCTGTGTTTAACTTCTTACAGATAAAGGAGCAGGAGCTTTGAAACTGAAGTGTTTGCACTGAGCCCCTGAAAACCCTCTGAAGACAAATGAGCTTAAGTCTGTTAAGCCTTTGCCTTCACCTATTAAATGCCTTTTCAATGTCTTGTTTCAAAGTTATTAAGGAATTCTGTGGGTGCCTAAGAAGTTTCAGCAGTTTATTCTCTCAATATGTGGGTTTTGCTTGAGTGGTACCACTAGCCAAATACCAGATAGAAAGACAGCACTCAGTCTGTGAGGGATGAAATCAATCAATCAATCAAGATGGGGGCAGCTAGGTGGCACAGTGGATAAAGCACTGGCCCTGGATTCAGGAGGACCTGAGTTCAAATCAGGCCTCAGACACTTGACACGTACTAGCTGTGTGACCCTGGGCAAGTCACTTAACCCTCATTGCCCTGCAAGAAAACAAAAACAAAACAAAATCAATCAATCAAAATGCATTTTCAAAGCACCTACTATATGCCAGGCACTATGCTTAGTAATAGGGAAAGGAATACCAAAGTGCTATAGTCCCTGCCCTCAGAGAGCTTCTGTTCAAATATAAGAGTAGTAGCCAGGAAAGAGAGCTTTGGTCTAGGTATTCATAGAGATTGTGAATGGAACCATGAGGTTGTCAAGGTCTACCTAGTAGCGAGGGTAGTATTATCTTTATGTTTCTTTCTAGAGCAAGGTGGCATAATAGAAAGAGAAACTGACTTGGAACCAAGAAAACCTGGTTTTAAGTTCTATGTCTGAAACATCATGTCTTCATGAACCTGTACAAATCAGTTACTCTCTCACTGCTCTAGTCAGTTGTGTCAAAAGAAAATGGAAACTTCATCTATACATAAAGATCCCTCCAGACTACATACTGACTTAGAAAGCCACATACTAACATTATCTACATTCTAATGTATTTTTATTTACTTGTTAAATATTTCCCAATTACATTTTGTTTTTTTGTGGGGTTTTTTTGGTGGGGCAATGAGGTTTAAGTGACTTGCCCAGGGTCACACAGCTAGTAAGTGTGAAGTGTCTGAGGCTGGATTTGAACTCAGGTCCTCCTGAATCCAGGGCAAGTGCTCTATCCTCTTCACCACCTAGCTTCCCCTTCCAATTACATCTTAATCTGGTTGGGACTGCATTGAAAATATTTCAATTACAGCCCTGTGTTTGATCCTCCTGCTCCAAGCAACTCTCTAAGGCTAAAAGCTGTTGAATTGCATTGGTGGAGGGAGTTTCCTCACTGGGAATTCTCTATGCCAATGAATTCACATCTAGTCCATCTACCTATCCCAGAGCAGAAGGTAGAAAGTGCCAGGGTACAGGAGACAGAGGGGGTCTTGGGAGAAAGGCAAGTATAACATGGCAGCATGGAAAGAGAGCCCTGTATTCATTCTAGGACCATCTACTTTCTTGTTGGTAGTATTTAGTCATTTCAGTGGTGTCTGATTCTACATGATCCCATTTTGGGTTTTCTCAGGAAAGATGCTAGAGTGGTTTGTCATTTCCTTCTCCAGCTCATTTTACAGATGAGAAATTGAGGCAAACAGGGTTAAGTGACTTGCCCAGGGTCACACAACCAGTAAGTGTCTGAGGCCAGATTTGAACTCAGCAAGATGAGTCTTCCCTAACTCCAGGCCTAGCACTCTATCCACTGCACCACTTAGCTGCCCCTACCTCCTACTACTCTAGTATTTATATAGCTTTTTAAGGTTTATAAAGTACTGTACAGATATCTTCTCATTTGATCCTCATAATGACTCTGGGAGATAAGTGCTATTATTATCCCCTTTTTACAGATGAAGAAACTGAGGAAGGCAGAGATTGAGTGACTTGCCCAGGATTAACATGGTTCGTAAGTGTTTGAGGTAAAATTTGAACTCAGATCTTCCCAACTCTAGATCCAATATTCTATACAATGTACCACCTAACTTTGACTATGAGATAATATTTAAGTGCTTTACAAACCTTCAAGCACTATATAAATGCTAGTTATTAATATTGCTATCAACTATTTGTAAAACTTTGGGCCAAATTATTTCTCTCTGGGCCTCAGTTTCCTCATCAGTCAAAGAAGAAGGTTGAACTTAGATAATCTCTAACTAAAGTCCTTTTCAGTATTAATTTATTTTTATTTCATGTCATAATTGTCATTTAAAACATTGCAACATCAGCAAAAGGGATAATTTCAGAGACTAGAGGAACCCATTACAACAAAACATAGCAATTTTATCCTTGTGGGCTAAAGAAAAGGTGTTTTGGTGGTTTTTGTTGGATTTTTTTTTTTGGCAACAGACACAAAAGAGTCACAATAGCAGATACCCTACAGCTTGGAGAGAGAGGCAGTAGACATATATTATATATGTATATGTGAATATATATGTGTATATATTAAATTTTATTTATTTTACTCTGAAGTTAAGAAGTAAAACAAGCATTTCCATAGAATGGGGGGAAAGAAATGATTGTGTGTGTGTGTGTATATGTATATATATAATTATAATAATTATTATTTATTTGTTTGTTTGTTTGTTTATTTATTTTTGGTGGGGTAATGAGACTTAAGTGACTTGCCCAGGATCACACAGCTAGTAAGTGTCAAGTGTCTGAGGCCAGATTTGAACTCAGGTCCTCCTGAATCCAGGGCCGGTGCTTTATCCACTGTGGCACCTAGCTGCCCCCGATAATTGTATATTAAATCACAAATCTATTATGTACAACTTGTTATTCCTATTAAATATATAATAAGATTATCATGTGACTTTCTCTTTTTCCCTTCCCCCTCCCCTCCTACCCTAGAGATGGCTACCTCAGTTTGTTTCCCAAGATAACTAGAGAAAAAGAAAATATTTATGGCAGCTCTCCTTGTGGTGGCAAAGAACTAGAAATTGAGGGAATGCCCATCAACTGGGGAATAGCTGAACAAGTTGTGGTATATAATTGTGCTAGATGTTAGAAAAACTTCAGTGCCAGTGAATTGTACCTTCAGTGTATTGTTGCCTGATTTTACACTCCCTACCTCATGCTTTTTGGCAATATGGAAGTCCCAAAGTCGCAAGTCAGCTCAAATGTGGGTTGGAGCCTAGCAGCTCTCACCAACCACCCAGTATGTTCTGTAACCTCAGGCAAGGCAACCCAGTGCCAAGGACTTGGTGTCCTAAAGTTGGAGCAATAAAAGGAGTTTGGATCTTCTTGGTTGGGCAATGGACTTGGAACTAAAACAAGACCAAACAGGAAACCGTTGAGACATGGATGGATACATCCACCAAAAAATATCACAGGATAAATTAGGTCGGCCTGGAGAAATGGGATTTAATGGGATTCAAATTTTAAAGACCTTTAATTGACATACATGTTTCCAAGGAACACATCTCTTGCCTAAGAGTGAACAATATCTTCTGCCAACATGAGGTGTGATGCCAGTAGACAGTGGGGATAAAGTCCTCTAGTGGAAAAGAAATGTTGTTCATAGAAGGCAATAGAATGAAGGCCAAGACTTCAAAATATTGAAATTGAGTCAATAAGCATTTGTTGAGTACTCCCTCAGTGAGGATACAGGAGAAGTATAATGTGGGGATCCCTGCCTTCGAGGACCTCCTAGTCAAGTTGAAGAGACACAAGTATTACACATGAAATTGTTAAATAGTGTATGACAATATATAAATTAATACCCAAATGGGTGGGATAGACAGCAAATAGTCTAAGAGTTCAGATTAATCTGGACTAGCAGACTTTATACAAAAACAAATGGGACTTAATCTACATAGGATATGGACAGTCAAGGGGACAGGAGAACAACATGAGAGTGGCCTGGAGTCAGCAAAATGTATGACGTGCAAGTGAGTGAGGAATTTGGATTTCCTCTTGTCACACATTGATCATAGAGGAAACTGAGGCTAGACAGATTAAGTGTCCTGCCTAGAGTCACAGGGGCAGCAAGTGGAATAGTTGGGCCTTGAACTCAGGTCTCCTGACTCCAGACACAGAGCTCTTGTCCATTGCACCACATTGCCTCCAATAAGACCACTGGGAGTGTTATGAACTGTGTTGAAAAGAAGTAAAAATCCTTAAATAGAGAAAGTTTTTGACTCTTTCCTCTGTCCCCTATAATTGTCCCCTCTCTGGCCTCTGGCTTGCTTCACTTCTTTATTCTCACCTTCTATCCATAGGCACCGACCTTGTGCTCTATTCTTACTCTCAACAGGCTGTGTATCAAACTGTTAGGAAAGAAAGAAAGGAAGAAAGAAAGAAAGAAAGAGAGAGAGAGAGAGAGAGAGAGAGAGAGAGAGAGAGAGAGAATGAATAATGGCCTGGCACTGAAGAGGCCTGAATTCTAGGCCCATCTCTGCCACTAATTAGTTATGTGACCTTTAGCAACTCCTGCCCTAAGTTACCTTATATGCAAGATCCAGGGTTTGAACTAGGCTCCTTCTGATTCTGTAAACTCAACAATTCTAATTCTTGGTGAGGTGCTAGTAAATAATGAAGTTAGGACCCTGTTGGATAAAAGTTGTTAAGGTATAGGCCCTCCTGGTTTGCTCTTTGCATTTTAAAAACAGGTAGCTAAGTGGCACAATGGATAGAGCACTGGGCTTGGAATCAGGAAAATCAGAGTTCAAATCCAGCCTCATATACATCCTAGCTAGGTGACCCTGGACAAGTCACTTAAACTCTGTCTGCCTCAGTTTTCCCACCACTTATTGTTTAGTTATGTCTGACTCACCATGACCCCCATGGACTTTGTCCAGGGCGTTTTCTTGGCAGATAAACTAGAGTGGTTTGCCATCTCCTTCTCCATTGTGTCCCCATTTTATAGATGAGGAAGTGAGGCCAATAAGGGTTAAATGACTTGCCCAGGGCCACACAGCTAGCAAGTGCCTGAAGCCACATTTGAACTCAGATCTTCCTAGTGTTCTATCCACTGTGCCACCTAGTTGCCCTTTTCTTATCTGTAGAATGATGATAATAATAGCACCTACCTACCTATTTACCTATTTACCTACCTACCTACCTACCTACCTACCTACCTACCTACCTACCCACCTATCCACCTACCTACCTACCTACCTAGCTACTTAGGGTACCAGCGTTGTTGTGCGAATCAAATGAGATAATAATTGCAAAGAGCTTATCACAATGCCTGGTACTTAGTAAGCACTGTATAAATGCTAGGTGAACTTGAATAAAGGAGAGGCCTTCAGTGGTTGTATAACAGATTTGGGGCAGAAAACTGGCCCAAAAATGTAAGCAAGGATTTGTAGAGGGAGTTGTTCTCTTTTGTTAAACTAAAATATTTATTAAGCACTTACCCAGATTAATATTCTGTGCTGGTCCTGGGGAATATCTGAAGTTTTGATAAGACTCAAGATCATGAGATTAGAGTGAAGAGATACAAACACAGACAAGTGTAATATACAACAAGGGGCAGCGAGATGGTACAGTGGATAGAGCACTGGGCCTAGAGTCAGGGAGACTCATCTTCCCGAGTTCAAATCTGGCCTCGGACACTTACTAGCTGTGTGACCCTGAACAAGTCACTTCACCCTTTTTGCCTCAGTTTCTTCATCAGAAAAATGAGCTGGCAAAGGAAATGGCAAACCACTCCAATATCTTTGCTAAGAAAACCCCAAATGGGGTCATGAAGAGTCAGATATGGAAAAATGACCGAATGACAACAAAAATAATAAATATATAATATGATGTGTGTTAGAATGGTACAAAATAAAGTACTATATGAGGTCCAAGAGGAAAGGCTATTAACCACAAGGCGATGAGGGAAAGTTTTCTGGAGATGAGGAAAATTAACTTGAATGCATGGGGGAAAAAAAAGTATGAACAAGCTCTCACTGTGTGCCAGGCCATATATAAAATGCTAGAGGTACATATACAAAATTGATAGATGCCCTGCCCTCAAGGAACTTACACTCTAATAGGGAGAGAGATCACAAAGAGCAGAGAGGTTACCAGAGTAGGATGCTTGGTTTGGCTAGTCATGGAGATTGTGAGTAGGGCCACAGGGGAATTGGTTGACATGGCCTTTCTTACAGCAATGATAGAACTGATTTGGGCTTTAAAGGTAGGCATTCAACAGGGCAAGAGAAAGGTCTGGGGACTAGAGACAATTACAAACAAAGGGTTTGCAGGAAAGCACAGGGTTGTTTTGAAAAACGAAGTGGAAAGTGCATAGAGGGTAATAGGTGACCTTGGAATGAGCACTGGATTTGAAGGCAGAGGACTTGCTTTTGAACAATAGCCCTGCCTCTTAATACCTGTGTGACAGTTGAGCATGTCACTTTATTCCGGGGTTCCTTTTCCTCATTTGTAAAATGAAAGGGTAAAGCTCAGCCCCTAAGGTCATGTGTAGCTGTTAATCTCAGAATATGTAATGAGGTTGGAAAGGCAGAGTAGTGCCAAATGGTGGAGGGTCTTGAAGGTCAGGCAAAGGACTCTGAACTTCATTGAGCAGGCAATAGGGAGCTACTGATGATTCTTGATCTGAAGAATAATGTCAGCAGATCTATGCCCAGGAAAATGTCTTATAGCCGTATGAATGATGGATTGGGCGGGACTAGTGATGGATTGAGGGTAGAGAAGGAAGAAGACTCAAGAGGAGCCTACTGCATTAATGCTGGTGGGTAATAATGAGGGCCTGTACTAAGATGGTGGTAGTAGAAATACAAGGGAGAGGATAGATACATAAAATATGGGGAAATGGAATCAATAGAAATTAATACCTAATTATCTTTAACAGGGAAAGGAGAGGAAAAGGTAATTAGGAAGATTGTGTCAATGGTGGTCACAGACATAAATAATAAAGTAAAAAAGAATAATATGTTTAAAAGGAATGATGAGAATGGGATTTTAAAAAGTGGTTCTCCTGATTGCTGTGGGCATGACCTCATGTCTATCTGACCCATAGTGATCGCATGACCATGAACAAGTCACTTGAGTGGCAGAGCAGGTAGCAATGTGTGTTGGTCATCGTCACTGAGAAAACCACACTGGTATATACAGTTCCTTATGCCTGTGTAAATCCAGGTCTGAACCTCCCCCAGAAGAAAACTTTGAAATATTGACTAAATGCTTTAGTTTCAGTGTCTTTATTTATAGTATAAGCAGGTTAGATTTGATGAGCTCTATAATATCTTCTTTAGAAATCACAGGGGCAGCTAGGTGATGCAGTGGATAGAGCACTGGCCCTGGATTCAGGAGTACCTGAGTTCAAATCCAGCCTCAGACCCTTGGCACTTACTAGCTGTGTGACCCTGGGCAAGCCACTTAACCCCAATTGCCTCACACACACAAAAAAAAGATAGAAATCACAAGCCCAGACCAAAAAGATAGAAAGGAAAGAAGGAAGGAAGGAAGGAAGGAAGGAAGGAAGGAAGGAAGGAAGGAAGGAAGGAAGGAAGGAAGGAAGGAAGGAAGGAAGGAAGGAAGGAAGGAAGGAAGGGAGACAGGGAGGGAGAGAGGGAGGGGAGAAGGGAAAGAGAGAGGGAGGGGAGAAGGGAGGGAGAGAGGGAGGGAGGGAGGGAAGAAAAAGCATTTATTAATCACAGTGTTAAGTGCTAGGATATTAAAAATATGTCAAGGCAACCTTCCCTGATCTCAGATTTCATACAGCATGTTATTTTGTACTTCTCTAATACACTTGTGTGTTTTCTTTTTGGTCCAGAACTATAGTTTTGTCTCATGAGGAAAGCTCCCTCTGCCAATGCAAATCAGTGATTGTCCAAATTGAATTTTCTAGAGTTTTCTGGGCACAGAGAAGTTGCCCAGGCTCACTCAGCCAAGATGTGATAGTGGTGGGACTTGAAACCAAGCCTTCTTCCCGACTCCAAGGAAGGTTCTCGTACCACTACATACACTGCTTCTCACACCTCTGTATTATGTGGAATTATGGTTATCTGTATATATGTCTTATTCTCTTCTTAGACTGTAAGCTCCCTTAGGGCAAAGATCACATCCTATTTAAATTTTGCATTTCTCTCAAGGAATATCCTTTATGTCCTTAGGTGCTTAATAAATGTGGGATGAATTGACAGATGGTCAATCCTACCACAGGAGTAATGTCTCCTAGGAAACTGGAATCAGAGATCAGGACTGAAGAGACAGATTTGTGAGTAATCCACATAGAAATAGTCAATAAAACTTAGGGATAGAATCAGTGCAGGTGGCTGCAGAGAGTGGAATCAGGATTATATAGGAAGCTCATTCAAGAAGGAGCTGGTGCTGTGTGACCCTGGGCAAGTCATTTAACCCCAATTGCCTCACGAAGAAGAAGGAGGAGGAGGAGGAGGAGCTGGTGTCCAAGGACTGAAGACTGTCCTACCAGGTCATGAAGCTGGTTAGAAATGACAGTCTCTCTTCCTAACAAAACATTCTCCACATTCCCACCTCCATTCTTTTGCACGTGTAGTCTTTGCCTGTAATGTTCTTCCCCCTTCCTTTTAGCTAACCTATATATTCTATCCCCAAAGACTTCAAGTTCCATTTCCTTCCCTGAGTACACGAGTTCATATACTCTTCTAAAATTGTTTGCACAAAATTGCATCTTGAACAATTGTTACTTTATTGTATTCTGTTCTACTGTTTAATTTTCTGTGCTATACCATTTAGCATTTATATCAGCATATAATGTTGCTCTATGTGTAGTGACCATGATATGGGGTGCTCAGGGAAGACTGGCACCTCTAGTGTGAGGACTTGCTGAGCCCTTTACAGGGCTACTCATCCACTTTTGGTGTCCCTGTCTCTCACTTGTTCTAAGAAGCTGTAGTATGTGTAAAGCAAACACACCCTGGTAAACCATCTAGACAGATGGGCTAAACCAGGTTGAGGGTAGCTGACAAGTATCAAACCCCTCAGTGAGGTAGAGGGACGTCTACCCCCAAGCATGTGAGGACTTCTGGTGGAATGGGCAGATGAGAACAATTTGTTTCAATGGCCATGAAGGTGACTGGGGGATGGGGGGGGGGGTATTTAGAGCTTGATCAGTCATCAAAGATACTATGGTCATTCACTGCACCCTGGGCCATGACCATGACCATCTTGACTTTTGAGAGAGTGAGGCTGATGACTTTGTACAACTCTGCCTCATTTAAATCCAATTCATGGGGAAGTCAAGACATTACCCTGTGATCCTCTTCAAAAAAGAAAAAGGAAGAACAACACGTGTAGTGAGTATGAACTGCTACATTGGTTCCTCAGAGTTATAAGGGTAACCTGAGAGGCTGGGAGTATCTCTTCTCTAATGCTAGTAGCTTAAGCTCCCACTGACCATGTTCCCTCCACTGTGTGGTAAAAAATATGAAAGTTTTTAACAGTCGGTTAGGATAACTGAAAGACGCCAGTTTTTGAAGGACCACCCTTTTGGGGAGGAGACGAACAGTCCGCCTGCTGCGCACGTCAGACTGCACTCGACTTCCGGGGTGGAGAGAACGGAAGGAGGGCTTTTGCCTGCTCGGCTGGGCTCCTGACGGCGTGGCACAGACGGTCTCTCTCCAAAGGTGGCTTTTCGGTTTGGTGAGTTTTTATAAGGAATATAGACTAAGCTTAGACTTAAGACGATTTGTATTGTGTTTCTACTTTCCTATCCTTCTAATCAACATCACCTTGTGACTACCATAACAATAAAGGTCTATCTAGAAAACCAAAAGCTTCTTCCATTTACTAGTCTGGGAGATAAATTAAGGGAAAGGTTAAGTAGGGGAGATTTATGATCTAATATCCAATTTTAAATCTCACAACTGTTAGGTACCAATGAGTAATATTCCAGTTTCAGCTATCCACTTAACATAAAATGACTTTTACAAAATAATATATATTTAATAGGAACAACAAATGTATAGACCTTTTCCCCAATACCTCAGAGTCACATTCTCCCCTAATCAACCTTATTTCTGCAGAGAATCGGCTCGCTCAACATAGTTTCTACATAATATTGGTCCTACTGACTTCATATCCAATTGTAGTATGACTTATTTGTGCTATGACTACTTAATGAGTCCTTAATCTCAGCTGTGGTAGGGCTGGGTCCCAAAGATCACTCTGCATTCCTCAAGGCATTGATACTGGGCTGCAAAACCTGGCACAGACTCATACACTGAGAAACTTGCTCACCTGATTTTTTGAAACTCATTAAGGTTGGAACTTCCACATTAATCTCCTTCACCTAAAATGGAAAAGAACAAATATTGAGGCAGGCAAAGAACTTAGGCCTGTATTGACAGGCTATATTATGTCAGCCTAAATAGGAAGGGCCCAAAGCCCCTACTCTTATATGTCTCTTACCAGATGCCATCAGTGAAAGAATCCAAAAGTTCTACAGAGAGTGGAACTAAAGAGCAAAATGTTGAAGATTCTGGTCACTAGTCCTTTCTGGACACCTTCTTAGCCAGCTGAGAAGTCTTCCCCTAACAACATATTTAGCAGATGGAAACCAGTTACAGAAGGTCTACACATGCTCAGGTCGTTTCAAGTCACTTCCATTAAGCATCTTCACAACTCTCCTCAAACAGGCTCTCAAGTCTTCCCCCTGTGAGGAAATGCATGATCTTAGCACTCTGCCAGGCTCTGCACTTGCAACAATCCCCTATTGGATATAGAATATTAGATTCACAATTTCCTGTATGTCTATCTTGTTCCTCCCCCCAACCTCACCACTTTTTTCTATTGAGAAACTATACTTTATTAAGGAAACTTCACACTAATGTGTGACTACATTAGTATTCACAGGATAAAGAGGTTAATTCCTTCTACAAACTGGGTATAACTGCAACTGGGGTGTAAATAGTTTTCTCAGGGTAGTGAAATATTGAGTGATTTGCCCTTGGTCATCTGTCCAAGGCAGGACTTGGATCTAGAATTTTCCAGGCTCCAAAGCTGGCCTTTTGTTCACCATACTATATTTTAGGGACTTACTTCATCTATATCATCCACATGTACTTATCACATTACCAAAGATATATTTTTTCTTACCCAGAATCTGTGATCTCTTTGGTGGAAAAGAGGAAATTTTCTTGTGATGTTATTTTCTTGATTGTGATTTCAGTGCAGATCACCAACTGTTCCACATCTTGTGGCTTTAGAATATTGTCTAAGGGGCACTGAGAGAATAATAGAATTGTATATTTAGAGATGGAAGGGATCTTAGTGATCACCCTTTTACATATGAGGAAACTGAGGCACAGAGAGTTTAAATAATTTGCTCAGGACCAACATATGTCAGAGGCAAGACTTGACCCATGTATTCTTTGTATTCTTCTTCTTCTTTTTTTTTTTTGCAGGGCAATGGGGGTTAAGTGACTTGCCCAGGGTCATACAGTTAGTAAGTGTCAAGTGTCTAAGGCCAGATTTGAACTCAAGTCCTCCTGAATCCAGGGCCAGTGCTTTATCCACTGTACCACCTAGCTGCCCCTGACCCATATATTCTTTATTCTGAGTCTGGGTGTCTTTTCACTATGATGTTCTGCCTCTCTTCAAGGTGTAAGCAGGTCTCTTGTTATAGGTTGAATACTTATTGATTGATTGACAAAGAGTCCAGGCTGTCATGCCCAGGTTCAGAAAAACCTAGTAAGGCTTACATAAACTGATGCAAAGTGAAGTGAGCAGAACCAGGAGAACATTGTACATAGTATCAGCAATGCTATGTGATGATCAAATATGAATGGCTTAGCTCTTTTCAGCAATACAGTGATCCAAGACAATTCCAAAGGACTCATGCTGGAAAATGCTATCCACATCCAGAAAAAGAACTGCTATTGTCTGAATGCAAATCAAAGCATACTATTTTCACTTAATTCTTTTTTGAGGTTCTTTTCTTTTGGCCTGTTTCTTCTTTCACAAAATGACCAATATTGAAATATGTTTTATATGATTGAACATACGTAGCCCATATCAAATTGTTTACCATGTTAGAGAAGGGATTTTAAGGGAGGAAATTTAGAATTAAAATTTTAATGTCTTTAATTTAATTGGGAAAAAATAAAATACTATTTTAAAAATATAAAAAAGAAACCACTTTATTACTAATAAAAGTAACAAAAGAAGAATGACAGGGTCTGACCTTAACAACATCAACTTGATAGCCGATATTATAGAAATCCATTTGAGAGGTGATGAGGACTTGGACCAGCATAGTTATAGTGGGAGTAGAATAAAGAGAAAGGATGGGTCAGCTCTTGGAAAGGTAGACCTGACAGAACTTGGCAGCTGATCAGATATAGAGGGTAAGTGAAACACTTCAACACTAGGCATTGGAGAAAAAAGCATAAATAATCCACAAGGCAAGTTGTCAACTCACAGATATTTGATGCTATTGATGCCCAGGAAATCCTACCGAGAAGTCCCTTGAGTCTTTCAAAAGAGGTTCCTAAATTGCTTTAAAAAATGACAACAAACATATTCAATTGGTGATGATCCAACAGCACTGTCCCTGTTAAGAATGAAGAATTAGGGGGCAGCTAGGTGGCACAGTGGATAAAGCACCAGCCTTGAATTCAGGAGGACCGGAGTTCAAATTTGGCCTCAGACATTTGACACTTACTAGCTGTGTGACCCTGGGCAAATCACTTAACCCTCATTGCCCCGGAAAAAAACAAACAAACAAACAAACAAAAGAATAAGGAATTAAAGAATCACTGGGCCATAGATTTAGAGTTAGATAGATAAGGAAACTGAGTCCCAAAGAGGTTAAATGACTTACCTATAGTAAGCAAGTGTTTGAGGCAGATTCAAACCCAGGTCCTCTTGATTTCAAGTGCAGCAGTCTCCCCATCATTCCATGCTGTCTCTTAAATGTCACTGGTTAACTCAGGGTTAGCATTAATACACAGATCATAGTGTTAATAGTACCAAGGTTTTAGATTCATTCTTTTATCCAATAAATCTTTATTAATCCCAGTAGGGGCCCATACCTTCAAGGAATTAACAGTCCAGTAGTAGAGAAAAGATCAGTTCACCAATAAGCACAGCAAAAGTCAACATGTCATAAACAGTTCCATAGGGATTCAGAGAAGGGAGAGATCACATCTGACTGGGGCAATCAAGGTAGGTTTCCTAAAGAAGGGGACATCTGAGCTGAGACTCAAAGGATGGACAGGATTCCAATAGTTAGAGATGGGGGCAGCAGGGAGGAGTGGAGGGGAAACATGGTCAGATCTTAGCAACATCAATTTGGTAGCTGTGGGGAAGATGGATTGGAAAGTGAAAGGGCAAAATGCAGGGAGACCAATTAGGAGAGAGTGAAGAGGAGGGCAAGACATTCAATTTCCTTATAGGCCAGTTACTTCCACTATATTCCATGATTTTCAACTATAGACCTAAGTCAAGTCAGCTATTTTCAAAAATGTATGCTGTCAGTCACAGGGGAAGTTGGGGAAGAGAAGGTGGATAGATAAGGGCAAATTCTTCACCACTACTAGGAAAATGGCTCAAAGAACAAAACCCTCTGATGGTGGGTGAGTAGAGTCATCTTTTGTATACAACATTACATTGAATTTAATTTTCATTAAGGCTATACTATAGCAAGGTAATGTGTTGGTGCTGGAGATACAAATCCAAAAAGAAAAAATGTCCCTATCTTCCAAGAGTTTATATTCTCTTGCGGAATATACCATGGGCAAAATAATTGGAGTGGTAGAGAGTGTTAACATTTAGAGAAGAAAGAAAAGGCCACATGTAGAATGTGACAGCTGACCTAAGTATTGATGAAGGCTAGAGGTTTGAAGAAATGGAGGTGAAGGGGAATTGTTCATCGGGCATGAAGAGTAGAGGGTCTCTGGAAAAGCATGGAGGTGGGAAATAGGAGAGGGACTGTCAGTGTGGAAAAGAGGAAGCAAGTTAGATTGGTTGGGATGTGAAGTATGTGAAGAAGAATAATGACAGGGGAAAGGTAGGTCATTTTTAACAGAGAGAGTGCTATTGGATCATTACCAAATATTATGAAGACTTAAAGGATATTCTGCAACTGTTTAAATCCCTTTGATTAGAATAACAACAACAACAACAATAATAATGTACTTTATGGTTAGAAAATTGTTTTACAAATAATAATGAATTTGATAGAAGGGAAGAAATTCTTTATGGTAAGAGTACAGGCAGCTAAATGGCCAGAAAACTTTCCATAGGTTTTATAACATCCTAAGGGAGGAAAGGAGTGACACTTGACTGTTTCCTTAGCCCTACTGATAGGGTAGGAGGAGAATTTTTTTTCTTTCACAAATGAATTCCCAGAGGAAACATACTCTTCTCTGTATATGCAGAGACAGACAAAGAGTCCCAGGACTGTCACGTTCTTGGATACTTTTATCTCCTTGCTGCCTAGCAACTTTTTAGAAGCAGAGACTGCTCAGTATCTATTACTGACTGTAGAGATGTGGCAGATTTCTTGTCAAGGTATTATAGTAAGTGAAGGGAGACAGTGTTAAGAATGTCATCTTTCATGAACTTCAAAAACTCAACTCCTGCTCATAAAGAATTGTTTGGCTTAGAGCAAAGGAAAATGTGGGCTGATGGTAGCAGAAAAATCATTTTTACACAGGCACAATACTCATGCACTGTTGGTGGAGTTGTGAATTAGTCAAACTGATATGGAAAAGTTTGGAATTATAATTTTTAAATGTCCATAAACTGGATCTGCCTGTTGTCCTAGAAATACAGCATTACTAGTCAAGGAGGTCAAGCGTAGAGGGAAATATATATACACAAGGGTTTATAGCAGATTTTTTTTACAGTAGCCAAGAACTAGGAAAGTAGATTCTCACTGATTGGGTAATGAATGAACACTTTGTGGTTTATGAATGCAATGGAGTATTATAGCACATAAAAAATGATGAATATAAAAATTTTAGAAAAACCTTAAAAGACATAGAAATGGGAGGAAAATGTGCACAATGAAAAGGAAATACAGTATGCAAATAATATCAAAAGATTTCAAAACTAATTAAAACATGGCTTCTGAGGACAGTAAAAATGTCTCCCACCTTTCAGCATATAAGTGTAGACTCTAGGTATGGAGTGAAACATACATTTTTAGACATGGACAATGAGTTAATTTGTTTTGGTTGGTGGTATTCATGCATTATGAGGGAGGGATCTCTAGGGTAGGGAGTAGAGGGGAAAGGCATTGGGAAAGTATAGTGATTTTAAAAAAACTCAATCTAAATTCAATCCTCTGGAAGTGGGAGTGGGGGGAGAAGGAAACACAAAAGCGGGAGAGAGCATATCAAATTTGGGAACAGCTGGTAGTTCACTTTGACTGAAATATAGAGTATATAAATAAGGATAATGTGAAATGTAGCCAGAAAAGTAGTTAATGTCTGACTGTGGAACTTCACTCTATTCCAGCTAAGAAGATTATATTTTATCACATAGGATATGACAAAAGAACCCTCATCAAATACTTTGTGAAAATCAAAGTATACTGTATCTCCCAACCTACCCATCTATTAGAGGCAGGGAGATAATGCAAGATAATCACCCAACAGTCTCTTCTCCTGTTTTGCAGTTTCCCACAATAAATCCCTCCTTTGTTGAACCATTTGTCTTCCTGGGACCCAGAGTACCAAGAAACCCAGTATCACAACCAGAGGACTATAGGTTGACAGACCAGGGGAATGCTTTAGCCATCATCTTCCACAATTTCAGCATAGGACTTGGTAAAATCTCTTGTGTTATACTTGAGGAGAAGATGGGGAGATACACATGATTAATACATTCTCTCTAAGTGTTCATTGAGCATCTGTTCATTAATAATAACAGCTCATAAATAATCTGTCCTGGAGATTCAGCATTTATTTATTGTTATCAAGTTTATGGTTTCTTGAATATAAATTTTACCTCTTTTCCTCCAGCTTCCTGACCATCTCTCCATGATTTCCCAAAGAATACCAGGTATCACTCTGTTGTCCTATCTGCATCTCTAAGTCTCCAGGTATGTAATTAAACTGAACCTGAAAACTACAATGCCATTAAGGTACCTCAAATGTTCTAATACTATCTCCCTGGTTATTGTGGGGCAGGGGTTTCAAGTCCTGCTTAATAATATTTTTTAGTTTTATATTATGAAGGAGAAACTGAAGTCTAACAAGATGAATAAGTGTGGAGCTAGAACACCTGATCCTGGTACCTGATGTCAATTTCCTTTCTCCTCAATGTAACTCTACTATGGTTTAATAGACAGAGGGTCATCCTAGGAGTTAGGAAGACCCAGGTTCAAATCCTGCCTCCAGTATTTACTAGCTATGTGACTGTGATACTTGATTTACTGACTGTGTGTCCCTTGGCAAGCCACTTAAGGTCTCTGTGACTCGATTACTTCATCTTTAAAATGAGGGACTTCGATTCCATGCCTTCTAACATACCTTCTGGCTCTAAATCTATGATTCTATTATCAATTTCTCCATGATCCCAAGCAAGTCTCTAAGGCATTAAGCTGCTGCCAAGTTCCTAATACAAATCAATACAAATGAAATCATAGGTCCAGACAAAAAAACCGTAGTTTTTCCAGGTTGAATATCATTATCCCCGACTGAGAAGACTAAAGAAGGGTTAAGTCTCTTGCCATAAAAGAAAATGTACTGTGAGAAAATAATTATTGATAATGGATTTGGGGGGGGGAGTGGGGACACAGGGACCCAGTCTTAGCTTTCTCTTCACCTTCCACTTAAAGGTTTAGTTAGAAAAGTAAAGAGATTAAAACCACACCCATCTGAAAGGGCCTTTGCCCTCAGGGAGTTTGTCTTTGAACTAGACTCTGATGTTAGCAAGGTAAAGCTCATTTTAATATGGGCCACGCTTGGGTCATGTCAACCAATGGAACTGAATGATGCTAGCCAATTAGCTTTGATCAGTGTGTAAGAGCCACCTCTAACTGAAGAGGGAAAAAGATTGAGATCATGAGGTGAACTCCATTCAGGGTGGCACACTAGGTGAGGAAGGTTGTCTAGTTCATGAGCATTCTCCTCTTTAAGCAATGTAGAGTTTCTGAACTCTGCTTGGAGCCATGTGCTCTCTCTTAGAGACAATATGGTGCTTGGGGGGGTGGGGTTCTGGCTTGTGTTAAATGCAGTAAATGCTCTCTTTCTTGCCCTGGAGATGCTCTTGAACTAGCCCCATAATCTCTCCTCTCCTTCCTGGGACTCTTCATGCTAGGCATGCAACTAGTGGAGAAGTCAGTTGGACACATGGTCAATACTTTACTAAAATGTGATCTTACTTAATATTAAATACTTACTGCCAAAATTGGTGTAATAGCCTTTAATGTGTAAGTAGCAATATTTTAGAAAACCGCAGCCTAGCTCCCCAATACTTTAGACAGAAACAGGCTAGTCCCACAATATTTCAAATGACACAGTACAAGACTGAGAGTCAAAGTGATGGAGGTGGCTAAAAGGGTTAAGAGATAGCCTAACAATAGTAGCTATCCATAGTACCTAAAAGGGGTTAACAGGCAAACCTAAGACCCAAGCTCTGATTTGTATCTGAGCTCTAAGAGGGATTCAAACCCCAGTTCTGAAAAGGGATTAATGGATAATAATTTAAGACTTCGGCCCTCATCAAAGTCAGGGCCTAGGTTCTTGGTACCTGGAGGTCTGGCTCCTATTAATTACCCCCATTACTCACCACCCACAAAAAAATATAAAAAGGAAGGTCATAGAGACCTTAACTACAACAAAAACATAAAGAGACAGGTTATAGAAATCCTAACTGATAAATGTTAATACCCAGAAACTAGGCCTGAGAATGAAAAACACAGGGATATTCTGACCTTGGCAAGTTGAGGTAACATGTGCAGAAAAGGCCACATTTGTCCCCAGATTTACCTTATGATGTGTAAATCCCCCAAACGCACCTCCATGGAAAAAGGTACCTGTCTCGGGGGTTGGCTTAGGACCCCAGGAAGTCCAAATTAGGATATGAGCCCCCATGTACCTCCCTAAGTTGGAGATTATTATAATGAGACTGATAATCAACTTATCCATACTATAAATATAACTGTATTCTCTTTCCCTATTTGAGAGACACCTCCATGGTCTCTGTGGTCACTCACAGTATTGAAATAAAACTTGGGAAACTGAGTCACTGAGTCTTGTAATTCTTTGGAATGCTTCACAATCAATTTGATCAATTAAACCTATATCAAAAAGGCTTCAGTTCTATGCTTAATTCTGCCACTAATCAGCCATGTGACCTTTGCAAAGTCATTTAATTGTTCTGGGGCTCAGTTTACTTTTCTATAAGAGGAAAGATTTGTACTAAACAACCTCCAACATCCCTTCTAGTTCTAACATCCTATACAACTCTATATTGACATACTTTTTTGTTTTTTTGGTAAGAGGCCATGTGGAAAAGATACAGTGGAAAAGATACAGGATGTAGAGTAAGGAGAGATCTGGGTTCAAATCTTACCTGTGATACTTGGCAGCTATGTGACCAGGGGAAGGTCCTTTTTCCTCCCTGAACCTCAGTTTCCTTACCTGTAAAACAGCGGTAATACTTGTATTACTTCTTCACAGGGTGATTGTGAGGATGGGTGGATGGGATGTTCAGGGAGGACTAGCACCTCTGATGTGGGGGTTTTCCCAGCCCTTTTCAGGGCTGTTTATCCACCTTTGGTGTCTCACCTGTGGCTCCATAAGCTATAGAATGTGTAGCAGCCACACTCAAGTAAAACTATCTCAACAGATGTGCTAAACCACATTGAGGGTAAATGACAGGCCTCAAATTCATTGGTGAGGTAGGGGTGTATCTACCCCAAGCATGTGAAGGTGAGAGCAGTTAGTTCCAATGGCCATGAAGGTGGCTGAAACAGGCACTATGGAGACTGACCAGACATTAACCCTGGGTCATCTCCAGTTTTCTTGATTTTTGTCCTGCCTCTCAACTTTGATGACTCTGGAAGAGTGAGGCTGATGACTTTGTGCAACCTGGCCTCTCTCAAATCCAATTCACATGCAAGTTAAGACATCACCCATGATATCATTGCTCTTCTTTGAAAATAAAGGATGAACTGGGCAGCTAGGTGGCACAGTGGATAGAGAACTGTCTCTGGAATCAGGAGGACCTGAGTTCAAATCCGGCCTCAGACACTTAACTCTTACTAGCTGTGTGACCCTGGGCAAGTCACTTAACCCCAATTGTCTCACCAAGAAAAAAAGAAAGAAAAAGAAAATAAAGGATGAATAATGAGGATCAAATGAGATAATATATGTAAAGTAAACCTTAAAGTGCTATATAAATGCCATTTTTCTCCCCCTCCTCCCCTTCTCTGAGGACCTCTTTCTTCCTTGTTCCTTCTCTATCCAACTATAGCTTTAAACCAAAATGAAGACTTTTTTTTGTTTTTAATATTTCACAAATCTCAAATAATTCTGAATTAGAGCTAATTAGAGAACTGTTTCATTACGGGTTTCTTTAAATGCCCTTTTTTTCCTCTTAAGGATTATTTATTAATATGTAGTCTGGTTTCATTTTTAAAAAAATCTTCCATTCTTTCATTGTCTCTGGCCCTAAGATTAGAACAAGTGTTTCTCTGAATTTTGAAAAATCTGTTTTCATAAATTCTAGGGCACATGTCTGTCTATGATGATTTCTATTGTTCCCTGTGAAAAATAATTATAAGCGATATATTGGGGGGGGGACCCAGTGTTCTCCCCATCATTCTTACTCATTGCTTTGCCCCCACTCCAAGGTCTAGGTCTCCTTGAAAGTAAAATTACATTGAATCTTTTCATCTGGGTCAAGCCCAGCCCAAGCTTACAGAGAATCTTGGATAGAAACAGATCCAGGTAACTGAAGGACTTTACTGATGAGATTTAGCCTGACCCAGAACATACCTGTTGGAAACTACTGTGCTCCTGAACAGCTTGGGTGAGGTCTGCATTCTTTATTTGATGTCTTTTTTTTGTTTGTTTTTTTGTTTTTTTTTGTTGGTGGGGCAATGAGGGTTAAGTGACTTGCCCAAGGTCACACAGCTAGTAAGTGTCAAGTGTCTGAGGCCGGATTTGAACTCAGGTCCTCCTGAATCCAGGGCCGATGCTTTATTCACTGTGCCACCCAGCTGCCCTTGATGTCTTTTTTTTTTAAATCAATATTTGAGTGACCTAAGTCACTTATCCCAACACTTCATTTTAATATGCATACCTCCAGTCATGGCAACCAATTGGATTTGATTGCTGTTGACCAACTAGACTGCTATGTGATGGACCACCTACCATTAGAAGGTCATATAAGGGGGCAACTGGGTAGTGCAGTGGATAAAGCACCAGCCCTGGATTCAGGAGGAACTGAGTTCAAGTCTGGCCTCAGACACTTGACACTTACTAGCTGTGTGACCCTGGGCAAGTCACTTAAACCCAACTGCCTCACCAAGAAGAAGAAGAAGAAGAAGAAGAAGAAGAAGAAGAAGAAGAAGAAGAAGAAGAAGAAGAAGAAGAAGAAGGGCATATACGCTGTTAACCCCACTGCCATTAGGAGTCTTTGGTCTGAGAGAGATGGCCATTGACCATCCTTTTATTAATAACCTCCAGCATATTAATAAAATGATTAAATTACTCAGAAACTATGTCTCTCATATTTTAAATTGTCATATCCCATATTGTAAATTTTAAGATGACATGATCATTTTCTAGCAGAGTAATTGCTCAAGCACCACTGTGGTGGAGGGGGATGGGGAGTAAGATGGAAGTAGAAAGTACATGGAATTCCAAAGGAACATTAACAGAACCAAGAGTAATTATAGTCATTTAAAAAAAGTAATTTGATGTAGACAAAGATGGCCATGATTTAATTATTTCCACATAAATGTTATCAATATTTTTACATCACCCACATTTCCCACAATATGCAAAGAACCATCCTTTATAATAAAGAAAAAAAATGGGACAGCTAGGTGGCACAGTGGATAAAGCGCCAGCCCTGGATTCAGGAGGACCTGAGTTCAAATCTGGCCTTAGACACTTGACATTTACTAGCTTTGTGGCCTTGGGCAAGTCACTTAAACCTCATTGTCCCAAGAAAGAAAGAAAGAAAGAAAGAAAGAAAGAAAGAAAGAAAGAAAGAAAGAAAGAAAGGAAGGAAGGAAGGAAGGAAGGAAGGAAGGAAGGAAGGAAGGAAGGAAGGAAGGAAGGAAGGAAGGAAGGAAGGAAGGAAGGAAGGAAGGAAGGAAAGAAGGAAGGAAGAAAAGAAAAGAAAAGAAAAGAAAAGAAAAGAAAAGAAAAGAAAAGAAAAGAAAAGAAAAGAAAAGAAAAGAAAAGAAAAGAAAAGAAAAGATGCAGCAAAACTAGCTAAGATATTAAAAAATTTTGCCATTACACAGTGTTCCACACCCATTGGGAAATATTTTCTCATGTGTCTTCTTTGAGGTCAATCTTGATCATTAAAATTATAACATCGAGTATCAATTGTCTGATTGTTCTTTTGGTAATGAGGTTTTATGAAAAGATCAATTCCCCTTCAAGCAGAAAAAGAAGCTTCTCAGAGTCTAACTGTGAGTTTCTGGGAAATATAATCTCAAAGATAAAGTATTAGTTGCTTCATCCCATCCTGGGATAGTATGAGACTCTCATGGAAATTTGCAGAGACCCAGGGTTGGAAGAAAGTATGTGCATATGATTTAGAGAGAAAAGGGAAGAGGAGATAGATGCTAGAGAAGCAGATTAAAGGCAGGTGTTCAGTTGTGGTTGGTATTAAATGAAATAAGGCTCCACCAGGATGGAAAGTGTTTCTCCATAAAGATGCACGAGAGAGTTGTGAAGGAAGTGTTGGTCCTTTTTTCTGAGTAGTGGTCATTTTTATTATAGCTAGATTTCATAGTGGATAGAACTCTGGCCTTGAAATCAGGAAGATGAGTTCAAATTTGGTCTCAGATACTTGCTAGTTATTTGACCCTGAACAAAGTACCTGGCACATAGTAAACTCTATTTAAATGCTGACTATTATTATTATTAATTATGTTTGTACCATCCAATCCTAAGAACTGAATATTCTTCCAATTATTTAAGTTGTACTTTATTTCTTTTATTATTTCTTTAATTATATCTATATAGGAATTATATCTTTCAGATTGACTATTAGATATTTTATGTATTTTGTAGTTAGTTTGAATGGGATTTCTGGTTTTATTATTGCATCATGGATTTTGCTTATATAGAAATCCTATTCATTTTTGTGGACTTATTTTGTAGCCTGAAACTTCACTGAATCTCTTAATCTTCTCAATTTCTGTGCTGATTCTGTAGGATTTTAAAAGAAAAGCATTATGTCATCAGCAAATAGGTCTCTTTGCCTTTCTTTTTGCATCTAATACTTCTTTTGTCATATTACTATTGCTAAATTTTCTAGAATTATATCAAATAATACAGAATAAAGCATACATTCTTGCTTTACTCCTATATTTACTAAGAAAGCTTCTAATGTTTCCCCGTTGTGTGTAATGCTAGTTTTTGGTTTTAGATATATACTTTTCCCTCAAATTTTAAAAATTCTTCTGTACCTATGCTTTTGGGCTTTAAAAAAATGAGTATTGTACTTTGTCAAAGAACTTTTCCTGGATCTCTTGATATAACCATGTGGTTTGGGATGTTTTTTGGTTTTTTATGATTAATTATGTATAACACCCCCTCTAGGGTACTCCTCTACTTTGTACTTGTACTCATAATGTCCTCAGAGAGTTGTTGATACCTTGGGTTCTAGGATAACCCTTTGGATGGCTATTCCTACTCATGAGCACACACAGGTATGCTTCCCATTAACAATCATTCTATAGACTTAATTAGCTTTTTAGCAAAGGTATATACTAAGATGGTGAGTAAGAAGAGTTGGTACAAAGCATTTCTCTCTTTGCTACAAATACACACAATGGTAATGGAAAGAGTGGGTTCAAACAGAGAACATTAGTAGTTGGGCATATGTAGGATAAGTGTTTATTTAGCTAAAAGTTAACTCTCAAGTCTTGCCATGGCAGGATTTGGAAATTTATTCTTTCTTTGTGGAGTCCTAGCAGAGATTCCCCTTAGATGCAGCATCTCAGCTAAAGCAGTCCTCTGCTGCAAGGAGTTACAATGCCTGGAGTTTCTTCCTCCTTCAATTCACTATCTCTCTGTATCCAAGTCTGTCCTTAGGTATGTATTTCTGCTCCTGAGTGGATTTATTGTCTCCTACTAGTTCAGTTGTTCTAATGACTTGGCCAATAGGATTGGGAGAAGGCAGAAGGGAGAGAAGAGAAGATCAGCATCTCCTGTCAAAGAATAATTTCCTCTCAAGGGCTTAGTTCTTCCTTCACTTTTGAGTCTAACTCTTGAATTGGTAAAGTGCTCAAATTCTACTACTGTTTAAAGTCCCCAGAGACAAAACCAATCAGCCTGTTCCTTTCTTTACTCAATCAAAAAGGTTCACACTTCTTAAAGGGATAAGTAGACAAGTATTATTTACATATTAAAATCATTTGTATATGCACAACAGCTGAAGTAGGGAGGGAAATTCCCTCCTTTATAGATGTTAATTATTTTCCTAATGCTGAACCATCCATTAATGCCTGGTATAAATCTAATTCTAAGTCACTGGAGTCTTTTTTTTTACCAGGATTTTATTTTACAATTTTAATTGACACTCTTTAATGCTATTGGTCATATCATTTACTAGTGATATTCTCTTTGCTCTATTGTCCTCCCATGTAGCAATAGGACTATATTTGTCTCATAAAATAAGGTTGGTGTATTACTTTCTGTCTCATTTTTTGAGAATAATTTGTGTAGTATAGGCATAATTGTTCTTTTATAGCTAGAGATAATCCTCCTGAAATCCATCTGGATTATGGTTTGGAGTTTGAGTACACTAAATAAAGTGCTGGGCCCAGAGAGTCAGGGAGAATTAAGCTCAAATCTGATCTCAGACATTTACTAGTTATGTGACCATGGACAAGTCACTTAACCTGTTTGTCTTAGTTTTCTTTTCTATTTTTTTTTTTGCGGGGCAATTGGGGTTAAGTGACTTGCCCAGGGTCACACAGCTACTAAGTGTCAAGTGTCTGGGGTTGCATTTGAACTCAGGTACTCCTGAATCCAGGGCTGGTGCTTTATCCACTGCACCACCTAGCCACCCGTTGTCTCAGTTTTCTGATGTGTAAAATGAGAATAATAATAGCATCTATCTTCCAGGATAGATGTGAAGATCAAAGGAGATAATATTTGTAAAGTTCTTAGCAAAGTGCCTGGTACATAGTAGGTACTATATACATGTTAAGAATTATTATTATTGTTATAATTATTAGTTCAAATTTTCGATTTTAGTAGTAGTTCCTGATGATTATTTTTATTTCTTCTCTGTTATAATTTCTCCTTTTTTTTATTTTGTCAATTTGACTTTCCGTTCTTTTTCTTTTTTTTCTTTTTTGGTGAGGCAATTGGGGTTAAGTGACTTACCCAGGGTCACACAGCTAGTAAGTGTCAAGTGTCTGAGGCCAAATTTGAACTCAGGTCCTCCTGAATCCAGGGCCAGTGCTTTATCCACTGTACCACCTAGCTGCCTCTTTCCTTTCTCTTTTTAATCAAGTTGGCTGAAGGTGGGTCAGTTTTGTAGTTACAAAGAACCAGCTTTCTATTTTGTTTATCAGTTCTAAATTCTTTTTGGTTTCCAATTTAGCTGTTAGGTAGCACAATAGATGGAGTACTGGACCTGGAGTCAGGAAGACCTCAGTCAAATATGACCTCAGATACTTACTACTTGGGTGACCTTGAGCAAGTTACTTAACAGCTGTTTGCCTCAGTTTTTTTGTCTATAAAATGTGGATAATAATAGCACCTACTTTCCAGAGTTATTATGAGGATCCAAAGAGATAATATTTGTAAACCTCTTAGCACAATGCCTGGCACATAATAGGCATTATAAAAATGTTGGCTATTATTATTATTTCTCATCTAATTTTCAATATTTCCCCATTTGAGTTTATTTGAGCTTTGTTTAGTTGTTGGCTTTCTAATTTTAAATTCCATATTCAGTTTTGTAGTCCTTTCTTTTTCTGTGCTTAATATGGATATTGATTCATTGTCTATGGTTCCTTTATGCATAAATGGAATTTATTTTATCTTTATTGATATTGTGAATTATTATTTTTGCTTTATTTAATAGCATGATTACAACTCCTACTTTTCCAGATTTACTTAATACATAATAAATTTGATTCCAGACTATCTATCTATCTATCTATCTATCTATCTATCTATCTATCTATCTATCTGTCTGTCTGTCTGTCTATCTGTCTGTCTATCTAATCTATCTCTATCAATCAACTATCCACCTATACATACATATATGTATGCATATCTGGGTTCATACTTCCAGAGGACTCATGATAAAGCATGCTACCCAGCTGCAAATAGAGGCATGGCTAATGAGTGAATCTATTTTGCTTGACTATACGTGTTTATAATGGGTTCTGTTTTTCTTGGTTTCTTAGTGGGAGGTAGGGTGAGGGGGGAAGGAGAGAATTCAAAGCTAATAATAAAATAAAATTGAATTTAAAAAACATATACTTGATTCCAAGGAAACTCTGATTTGTGTGAATAATAAATTCTAAACTAATGATGATTATATTGGTATTTGTGGAAAAATTCAGATTGACCGATATAGGTTTCATAATGGAAAAGGAGTAACTACTGCCAAGGTAGCTTGAGTGATACAGATGATTAATACTCCAAAGGTCCATTCTTTAAAAGGTGATGGTATAGCCTTCAAAGGTCTTTGGTTTATGATGACCTCCATGACACAGTAATGAAGGAGGGGGAAGTAGTTGTGATTTTATAGCAGCATTAACTAGGAACTACAGTAAATGCAGAGTAATTTTTTATAAAGACTATAAAGAGGCAGCCAACCATAATCTAATATGGGAAGAAATGGACATGATTTAATTACTTTACTTGAAGACATAACTTCATAATAATATTACCTTTCATTTATATAGATCACTACCCAAACCAGGATCTTAGGGGAGTCAGAGTAAAGATTTTAAGAGATATTAACCTAATGCACAAAGCTCTAGGAAGTCAGTTAAAGTCAGATATTATTCCTCTGTTGTTTTCATCTTCTTGTTGTTGTTCAGTTGTTTCAGTCATGTCTGTCTCTTTGGGACCCCACTTGGGGTTTTCTTGGCAAAGATACTGAAAGTAGTTGGCTATTTCCTTCTCTAGCTCGTTTTACAGATGAGGAAACTGAGGCAAACAAGATTAAATGACTTGTCCAAGATCACAAAGCTAGTCAGTTTCTTTGGACAGATTTGAACCTGATTCCCAGTCTAGTGCCCTATCCACTGTGCTACCTAGCTGTCTTTTATCATCTTACAGATTAGTAAACTAAGGAAGGGAGAGTCAGATCTACCATGGGGAAAATTATAAAGTAGAAAAAACTTTTCCTTAGCCTACCACTGGGCAGCCCATATAGCAATAATTATATTGTTGGAGGGGAAAGAGGTAACACATGGGATCCAAAAAGTCAGGATCTAGGAACATAATGACAAACTGGACTATTGGAATAAATATAAAATCCTACCATTGGGCTTTTAAAAAATCAATTTCCTAAGTAAAAGATTGGGAAGCCTTTGCTACATAGTCTTTCATCTGAAAACAATCTGGGTGTTGTGAAGTGTGTTACAAGCTTGATTTGAGTCAACAGCCAAAAACCAAACAAAAACCTCAAAAAGCTATGATCTCAGGGGGCTGCTAGGTGGCACAGTGGATAAAGCACCGGCCCTGGATTCAGGAGGACCTGAGTTCAAATGTGACCTCATACACTTGACACTTACTGTGTGACTCTGGGCAAGTCATTTAACCCTCATTGCCCAGAAAAAAAAAAAAGCTATGATCTCAAGAACTAAGAAAAGAATGAGGGAGCTTACAGTTCTACTGTACCTTGATCATAAAATAGTTGCAACATTGTATAGAGTTTCTACACGCTCCATTTAAAGACGGGTATTGATAAACTAGAGGATGTCATAAGACCATAGACCCAAAGGTGGAAAGGACTTCAGAGATCATCTACTCCAATCCCCTGAGATAAGGAAACTGAGGCTCAGGAAGGTTGAGTGACTTGCCCCCAAAGGATGGTGATATCACCCCATGTAAAGATGGTGTGAAGGAACTAAGGATGCTTAGTGTGGAGAAGAAAAGACTCAGGGAGCAAATGACAGCTGTCTTTAAGGGCAACGATGGATTAAAGGAACGATGATTAATTGGAACAATGATTAAAGGGTTTTTTGTTCGTTTTGGGGTTTTTTCCTGCTTGGTCCCAGACATCAGAACTAGGGGCAAAGGATGAAAGTTGTAAAGAGTTCAGTTTAATGCATGAAATCATTTCTTTGGTTAAAGGGTAAGAACAAACAGTCCACAGAATTGCTAACTATTAACTATCATATTGTTAACTTGTAAATTAATGAAACAATCAATATAGGAGAAAATAGGGTCTTTCATCGGGGCAGAGGAACTATAGCTCGTGGCATCGTGGCATCGCAAAGCAAGAAGCTAGGAATACCCAAAGATGGGAACCGAGGACTGGGTTTTTATGGAGTAACAGAACAAAGGGAACCAAAAGACTGCTCTGAGTCACGAGCAGAAGCTATTAACTACTGAATGTAAATGAACCTTTAACAAAAGAAACTATAGAACTATAGCCGCTACTTAACTCTAAATAGAAACTACTTAATGTAAGGTGGCTCCTTTTACATAATAACATAAAGTCCAAGGAGATTATTGGGAGGGGATACTTTTCTTGGAGGAGATTCATAAGTCAATCAAGAGTCTGAAACTGACAAAGATTAGTTAGTCCCAGGCAATTCATTGGACTGGGAATGGAGAGTAGATGAGGATCAGTCATTTCTCAGTAAATTTGTAGTTATTGGTATGGGGAGAAAGCACGTGGGTCCTTAGGATTCCTCTGTAAAGAATTACACTCTTGCACAAGACCTAATTAGGAATAAAAGGACAGGTTTACTGGGGTACAAGAGAAACTGGCCGGGAGGAAGGTTTTGCAGAACAAAACGCTTTTCCTCCTGGACTAGCTCGGGGAGTGCCCTTTTATAGGGTTTAGATGGGGTGGGTAAGAGTCTCTTATTGGGTGAGGGGCTGGGGGTCCTCCCGAGTTGCACTGGGGTAAGAGGAATCCCTCATGAGCAATCTGGTGGTGGGCGTCAACTTTGTCTAATGTGTCTAAGCAGTCTGCTGATCCAGGTGGTCTTCTCCTGGATTACCTCATCCAGGTGGTCAGGACTGGAATGCAGGGTGGTGGTCCTGGAGCATGCTCAGTTCCATCTGGTGCCACTTATCTCTTTTGGGTGTGTATGTCCTTGATTGAATTCAGGAGGGCTGGAATGCAGGGTGGTGGTCCTGGAGCATGCTTACCACATCTATTTCGGGTGTGTGTGTGTCCTTGATTGAGCTCAAGGAGAGGCCTTGATTTCAAGGGAAAACCCCTGAGGTTTCAAGGAAAAAGTTCCTTGAACTCCCCAGAGAACTGTTGGGGTAACCGGGGCCCATAATCCTCCCATGACATTATCATAGGAAAGTGCTCAAATTATTATAGTAAAAGAAATACAAATCAAAACAACCCTTAGGTTTGACCTCAAGTCTTACAAATTGGTAAAGATGACAAAAGTTCAGAATCACCAGTATTGGAAGGCTTGTGGGAAAATAGGCACACTGGTGAATTGACAGTGAAACTATTGTTATGGGCCCAGGGCACCCCAGAAGTTCTCTGAGGTACATCAAGGAACCTTCTCCTTGAGAAGCTAAACCAAAGGACAGACACACTTAAAGGGATAAGTGGAACCAGATTGGACTGAGCTAGTTTCAGGACCTCCACACTTCATTTTAGTCTCCCTCAACCCTAGAAAGATAAGATTAGGTGTGGCTGCTGCCTTTGTGTCCTGAGGAGATGGCTTGAGAGATCTGCAGCCACCCCTCACCCAACTCCTCCAGCCACCACCATTGGGGGAGGGTCCTTCCTCACTAAAGGAACTTTCCACAGTCAGATGGTTACCCCCATCAGTCCTCTATAAAAGTACCTGCTGGTCTCCTTGTTGGACGCCAAAATGATATGGGGAGAAAGCACGTGGGTCCTTAGGATTCCTCTGTAAAGAATTACATTCTCATGCAAGTCCGATTTAGGAATAAAAGAACAGTTTTATTGGGGTACAAGAGAAACTAGCCATGAGGAAGGTTTAAAAAACACTTTCCTCCCCGACTAGCTTGGGGAACACCCTTTTATAGGGCTAAGATGGCGTGGGTAAAAAGTCCCTTATTGGATGTTGGAGAAGCTGTGGGAAAATTGGAAACACTAATTCATTGTTGGTGGAGCTGTGAACTGATCCATTCTGGAGAGCAATTTGGAATTATGCCCAAAGGGCGATAAAGTTGTGCATACCCTTTAACCCAGCAATTCCAGTTTTAGGTCTTTTTCCCAAAGAAATCATGGAAAGGGGAAAGGGACCCACATGTACAAAAATATTTATAGCTGCTCTTTACGTGGTAGCAAGGAATTGGAAGTTGAGGGGGTGCCCATCAATTGGGGAATGGCTGGACAAGTTGTGGTATATGAATACAATAGAATACTATTGTGCTGTAAGAAATGATGAGCAGGAGGAGTTCAGAGAAACCTGGAGGGTCTTACGTGAGCTGATGATGAGTGAGATGAGCAGAACCAGAAGAACATTGTACACAGTATCATCAACATTGAGTGTTGACCTTCTGTGATGGACTATATTCTTCTCACCAATGCAATGGTACAGAAGAGTTCCAGGGAACTCATGATAAAAGAGGATCTCCAAATCCAAGAAGAAAAAAAAAAGAACTGTGGAGTATAGATGCTGATTGAACCATACTATTTCTTTTGTTTTGGGTGCTGTTGGTTTTTTTTTTCTATTTTGAGGTTTTGCATTACTACCCTGATTTTTTCTCTTATAACAGGATTAATGCAGAAATAGGATTAATGTTATTATGGATATATATATGTGTGTGTGTGTGTGTATATATATATATATACATATATATCTATATACATATATATATGTATATATATGTATATAGATATATATGTATATAGATATAGATATAACCTATATCAGATTACCTGTTGTCTAGGGGAGGGGGGAGGGAGGGGAGGGAGGGAGAAAAATCTGAAATTGTAAAGCTTGTATAAACAAAAGTTGAGAACTATCTTTACATGTAACAGAAAAAAATAAAATACCTTATATGTAAAAAAAAAGAAATATTAAATTTATGATGCTATTAATTGTAAAAATATTTTCAGAAGTGCTATAGATCAGTAAAAAACCAAATAAAATATCATAGAATAAATCTAAAAAAAAAAAAGTCCCTTATTGGGCGATGGGTTGGAAGTAGTCTGGCGGTGGGTTGGGGTAGTTTGATGATGGGTCCTGAGCAATCTGGTGATGGGCCTTAACTCCATCCTGGTGGGTCCCAGCAGTCTGTGGGTAGGTGGTTTCTGTGTCCTCTCCTGGTGCAGCCAAGCCTAACAGGATTACCTCATCCAGGTGGTAAGGAGGACTGGAATGTAGGGTGGTGGTCGTGGAACTTGCTCAGTTTGATCCGGTGCTGCTTATCTCTTTTGGGTGTGTGTGTCCTTTGGTTGAGCTCTAGGAGAGGCCTCCTTGATCTCAGGGGGAAACTGGAGTTTCAAGGAAAAAGTTCCTTGACCTCACCAGACAACTTCTGGGGTAACCAGGGCCCATAATCCTCCCATAACACTATGAATCAGTACAATTATTTTGTTAAGCAATTTGGAATTGTCATGGGAGGATTATGGGCCCCGGTCACCCCAACAATTCTCTGGGGGGTTCAAGGAACCTTTTCCTTGAAACCTCAGGGGTTTTCCCTTGAAATCAAGTAGGCCTCTCCTTGAACACAATCAAGGACACACACACCCAACTAACGGAGATAAGCTGCACAGATTGAACTGAGCATGCTCCAGGACCATCATCCCACATTCCAGTCCTCCTAAGCATCTGGATGAGGTAATCCAGGAGAAGACCACCTGGAACTGCCCATCAGCAGACTGCTTAGACCCATCAGGACAAAGTTGACACCCACCACCAGATCTCTCACGAGGGATTCTTCTTCCTACCACAGCGCAACTCGGGAAGACCACCAGCCCCTCACCCAATAAGAGACTCTTACCCACCCCCCATCTAAACCCTATAAAATGGCACCCCATAAGTCAGTCGGGGGGGAAAGCGTTTTGTTCTGGCAAAACCTTCCTCCCGGCCGGTTTCTCTTGTACCCCAATAAACCTGTTCTCTTATTCCTGATTAGGTCTTGTGCAAGAGTGTAATTCTTTACAGAGGAATCCTAAGGACCCACGTGCTTTCTCCTATCGGTTTCCCCATATCAGAATTATGCGAATTAAATGACTAAAATGTCTATACTTTTTGACTCAGAGATTTCATATACAAGCCTTTATACTTTTAAAAAGCCATTGTTAAAAATACATTTTCCATTGACATCTTTGGAGTCCCTTCCAACTCTAAGATGCTGTGATCCTATAATTCTATGTAGGTTCTAGAACAGGGCTTCTTAAACTTTTTCCACTTGCAACCCCTTTTCATCCAAGAAATTTTTATGTGACCTAGGGTATATAGGTATATAAAATAGGTATACAAATCAAATATTGACTGCCAAACTTTTTACGACCCCCACATTCAGTTATGTGACCCCATAAGGGGTTGCGACTCACAGTTTAAGAAGCTTTGTTCTAGAAGAATAGGGACCACTTAGATAGTTGATTTTTCCAAATTTCAATTTCCTTTTTTTCCCACTTTACTATATCCTTGTTTTATTTTGTGAAATTAGTTTTCTTTCCTTTAATCATTCTTTGCCCAAATCTATTTTAAGATGACATACAAAAGGCCCAGCTCCAACATTTTACATTAAAAAAATTAATAAAAATGTGTATTATACATGATGTATTTTTTAAATACTGACACATTTTACAAAGTCTTACTACGTTTCACATGTCCTAAAAATTGATCTACTAAATGTAAGACATTTTATTCTAAAACTCTTTTTTAATGATCTAAGAATATTAAGTAAACTATATATTAGGAAATATAATTAGAGAGCATGGTACAGTGCAAAGTTGAGGTTCTTACCCTTTTTGGTGTCATGTTGAAACCTAGGGATCCTCCTCAGGTTAAGGTTTTAAATGAATAAAATAAAATAAAATAAAAAGATTAGAATGGAAACCAAATATCCAGTTATATTAGAAAGTAGTTGTATGTGTGTGTGTTTGTTTTTTTGTTGTTTTGTGTGTGTGTGAGGCAATTAGGGTTAAGTGACTTGCCCAGGGTCACATAGCTAGTAAGTGTCAAGTGTCTAAGGCCAGATTTGAACTCAGGTCCTCCCGAATCCAAGGTCGGTGCTTTATTCACTGCACCACCTAGCTGCCCCAAGTAGTTGGTTTTTTAAAGTTCATAGACCCCAGGTTAAGAATCCCTGATAAAGAATCCTTAAATTAGAATTTGAAGACCTATGTTTCAAAGCCAGCTGTGCTATTTGCTGTAGCATCCTAAACAAGTCACTCAACTACCCTAGAGCCCCAGCCTTCTCATCTGTTAAGAGGATACCCACTTGACCTCCATACATAGACATGGGAATCATTTGTATAAAGTTGTTCATTGAATGGATTACAGGGATCATATATCTGTAGGGCAAACTACAAAGAGGTTCGATGATTCAACCGAGGTCACAAACTCAATCAGGAACAAAGCTTGGTACAGAAAAATCAGTCTTCAAATCAAAGCCAAAGGGAGGGTAATGAAAATCAAATGTGATCTGAGAGTTTCCTCAGTCTTATTATCTATCTATCCATCCGTCCATCTATACATCTATACATCCATACTTCCATTCCTTCATTCAAAATAAAAGATTGTGAGCTAAGCACTTGAAAGATACAAGTAATTACAAAATATTGTCTCTACCCATGAAGAGCTTATAACAAATTCAAGAAACATTTATTTATTGAATTACTTTCACTGTCCTAGACACTGTGCTGCTTGGTGCCTTGCTTTATTTTTATTAAGGGATTTAATAAATACTTGTGAAATTAAATTAAACTGGAGATGAGAGGAAGCTACCAGCACTTTGTTCCTTTCTTCTTTGCTTCTTTCCCAATCTGAAGCTTGCCACCACCCAATCAACATTTCTTTTCTTGGCTCCCACTTCTGTCCAATACCTAAAAGGTCAGATGTAGTTTTTTTGTTTGTTTGTTTGTTTTTGTTTGTTTTGTGAGGCAATTGGAGTTAAGTGACTTGCCCAGGGTCACACAGCTAGTAAGTGTCAAGTGTCTGAGGCTGGATTTGAACTCAGGTCCTCCTGAGTCCAGGGCCAGTGCTCTATCCACTGCGCCACCTAGCTGCCCCTCAGATGTAGTTTTAATGGATAAAGTGAAGCCATTTTCCTATAACACATAAACCTTATCTCTATGTGGAAACCCCTTTGAAATTTGGAACAAAAAAAGTCAAGCTCAAATGCCTATAGGTTTCAGACTCCAAACTCTTTCCTGTTTTGAAGATTGGGACATTTTGCCCTTCTCTGGTCTGTTAGCACTTCTCCTGTTCTACATTATCTTTCAAAGATTGCTGCTGGGCCATTCTTATCTACCAGTTATTTCAGTACTCTGGGATGGATTTCTTTGGAGACACAAACTCATCACTTCTGTGATGAGTTTTTATGTTGAGTCCTTTGTATCTTGAGTCATTTGGGGGTTGTCTTTTCCTGCCCCAAGTTCATTCTCTTTGGCAGAGAAAAAAAGAGCCCCCTCCCCCAAAATAAAGAATTAAGCAACTCTGCCATTACTCTGTCATCCACTGTCAGTGTGACTAAATTAATAGGTCATGCCAGACTAACTTTTCTTTCTTTCTTTTTTTTTTTTTAAGTGGGGCAATGAGGGTTAAGTGACTTGCCCAGTGACTTGACACAGCTAGTAAGTGTCAACTGTCTGAGGCAAGATTTGAACTCAGGTACTCCTGAATGCAGGGCCAGTGCTTTATCCACTGCGCCACCTAGCTGCCCCTCCAGACTAACTTTTTTTTCTTTTCTTACTGGGTTAGTAAACTGGTTGGTCAGGGAAATGCAATAGACCCTATGATTTGCTTGGACTTTAGCAAAGCATTGATTGGGACAGCTAGGTGGTGCTGTAGATAGGGTAGTGGGCCTGGAGTCAGAAAGACTCATCTACCTGAGTTCAAATCCATCTTCAGATACTTACCAGCTGTGTGACCCTGGGCAAGTCACTTAACCCTATTTTTCTCAGTTTACTCATCTATAAAATGATCTGGAGAAGGAAATGGCAAACTACTCTAGTATCTTTACCAAGAAAACTCTAAATGGTGTCACAAAGAGTCAGACACAATTGAAATAACTGAACAATAATAATTGACATGGTCTCTTGCACTATTCTTGAGAACAATGCAGAACAATATGGGCAAGATGGTAGGACAATTTGGAGCTTGAATTGAATCAAATTGGTAGATGGCACCAAGCTGGGAGAGATTGCTAACACGGGAAGATGAGTCAAAAACCAAAAAGATTCTAACAAGCTAAAGCATTGAACTGAATCTAGTAAGATAAAATTCACTGGTGATAAATGTAAAGTCTACTGTTGGCCCCAGAGGACAAAAATTGCAAAGAAGCAATTTTGTGTGATGTAAAGAAAAACTTCCTAAGAATTAGTTATTCAAAAGGTGAAAAGTCTTGGGAAGCAGAGGGTCCTCCCTCATTGGACATCTTCAAATAAAGGTTGTATTACCATTTGTTTATATGTAATATAAATATTGTATGTTATACAAGTTTGTTTTAAGATACAAAGAGATCCTTTTCCAGATAGTGGTTGAATTAGATGGCCATTGAGATAGTAATAGCATCTACATAGCCCTCTAAGGTTTAAATCTAATTCTATTTTAATCATAAAAGCCCTGGGAGTTATGTGCTATTATCTCCACTTTACAGATGAGGAAACTGAGGCACAGAGAGATTAAGTGACTTCCTCATGGTCACATAGCTAGTAAGTACCTGAGGATAGGTTTGAACACAAGTCTTCCTGACTCCAGGTCCAGAAAAAAAAACAAAACACTGGATTTCGATTTTGAGGACCTGGGTACAAGTCTAAGACATAAACTTAGAAGACAACCATGTGGAAAACATCTACATGCTAAACCTCAAAGTAAAATGCTAATTGGACCCAATATCAGCAATAATTCCTAGAAAAGTTAAAGAAAGAGTTAAGCATAGAGGAAAAATTGGGAAAATAAATGAGAGTGATGCAAAAAAGTCATGAAAAGAAAATATATTGTGTACAAGAGACACACTTGGGGCAGAAAGATACACACAGTTGAAATGAAAGGCTATAGCAGAGACTATTATGTTTCAGTTAAAGTGAAGAGGGCAGGAGTGGCAATCATTACCTCAGACAAAGCAAAAGCAAAATTAGACCTAATTGAAAGAGATAATCAGGGAAACTACATTTTACAAAAAGGCACTGAAGTAACATAAAAATGAAGTAATGTACAATGAATATCAAAATTGTTATAGCAAGTTTCTCTGACAAAGGCCCCTTTTCTCAAATATATAGGGAACTGAGTAAAATTTATAAAAAATAAGAGCCATTCTCCAATTGAGAAATGATCAAAGAATATGAAATAGGTAGTTTTAGAAGAAGAAATAAAAAATATCTACAATATTTAAAAAATACTCTAAGTCAATACTGATTAGAGAAAGGAAAATTAAAACAATTCTGTGGTCCCATTTCACACCTATCAGAAATAACAAATGCTGGAAGGGATAAGGGAAAATAGGTATATTTATGAACTATTAGGGAAGTAGTAAACTGGTCTAACCATTCTGGAGAATAATATGGAATTATGCCTAAAGGACTATAAAACTGCATACCCTTCTATCCAATGATATCACTAATAGATCTGTACCTCAAAGAGATCAAAGAAAAAGGAAAAGGACCTATTTGTAAAAAAAAATATTTATAGCAGCTCTTTTTGTGATAGCAAAGAATTGGGAATTTAGGGGATGCTCATCCATTGGGGAATAGCTGAACAAATTGTGGTATATGAATGTGATGGAATATTGTTGTGCTATAAGAAATGACAAAAGGGGTGGTTTCAGAAAAAAAAAAAAGCATGGCAAGACCTATATAAACTGATGCAAAGTGAAATAAGAACTGGGAGATCATTATGCATAGTAACAGCAATGTTGTGATGATGGTCAACTATGAAGACTTGCCTACTCTCATCAAGACAGTGATCCAAGATAATTCCAAAGAACTCATGAAGAAAAAAAATGCTATCTACTTCCAGAGAGACAAATGATGGACTCTAAGTTCAATTCAAAGTAAAGTTTTCTTGCTGTTTGACTTTTTTTTTTGCTTTTTTATGATATGATTAATATGGAAATGTGTTTTGCATGATTTCACATGTATAATTGATATATTTTTTGTCTTCTCAGTGGGTGTGGAAAGGGCAGGGAGGGAGATGATATGGAATTCAAAAGTGAAAAAGAAAAGAATATTAAAAAATACACATATATTTTAAAATAGGAATTAAGAAGTAAAGTAGAAGAGAGAATTGCAATGGTATCTGGATGGGGTGGGTAGGTCAAGGGAAAGCTTTTTATACAACTGGGGAGTTTGAGGCAAATGAGGAAGGAGCTAGTGGAGAGTGAAGATGCATAGTAAAGAAGGGATATGCCTTAGTTTTCAGAACATGACTAGGGTCTAAAGGACAGAAAATTACTTGGAACAGTTACTGTGGGGAATGATATAGTAAGTTAGTCATAGCAGAATAGAAGGATTGTCTAACAGGGTCCAACTGAGGTTATGCACTAAAATTTATAGAAGATGAAGTCAGCATGATTTTATGATTTAAATTCCCAAGGAGCTTCTGAGAGCAGTTATAGGTGTTCTTAAAAACTGCACGGAAGGTGATGGAATTTTGCAGACAGAACATTTTACTTGACTTCTTATGGGTGGACAAGGGAAACTATACGGGGAAGAAATAGGGGAATAAGGTTATATGACTGAAAGTGAAGATCTTTTGACTAGTAAAGAAATTATTAAATAGACCCAGCAGGTGCAAGCATGCATCTCAGACAAATGCATCTAAGAGGCCCATTGTCTATTTACATATTTAGCACAGTGGATAGAGTGCCAGGCCTTGAAGTCAGGGGCGCCCGAGCTCATATCCAATCTCAGACACTTACTAGCTGTGTGACCCTTGGCAAATCACTTATTTTATTTTAGCATGACCCTCTTTGCCTCAGTTTTGTAGTAGATGACCCCAGACCAGCTTGCTAATCAACCAGCTTTGTGTGTTGTGGTTGTCAGCTTTGACAAACCTGTACCCCTCCCCAGCCTGGGCCACTGCTACTCAAATCTGCCTCCTGGTTCCCAGCAGAGATGAAAAACCCAAGTTCTGCCTCAACACCAGCATAGACACCTGTAGTCTCCTCCCTGACAAGGGCTCAGCCCTCTCACCAGACTGTGAGCTTAGTTCCAGATGACACTGGTGCTGCAGCTGATTCAGAGGCTGGCGGGGGGGGGGGGGGGGGCGTCTCTTTCTCTGGAGAGGCCTTCCTGGGACTGGATCTGTGTCAGGGTGAGTGTGGGGTTGGGCTCCACTCCTGTCTCAGCACAGCAGCTCCCTCCTTCCGACCTTTCAAGCTGTCCTTAGTCAGAAGACAATTTCAGCACATTCTTCTGTGGGTTTTGCTGCTCTAGGAATTGTCCTATGGCATTATTTGGATGTTTTTTGGAGCAATCATGTCATGAGTTCAAGAGCTCACTGCCTTTCCTCCGCCATCTTGGCTCCACCCAGAGTTCACCTCAGTTTTGTAGTAATGTTAAATTTTGGAGAATGTTTCAGTTTTTGTTTTTATTATATGTTTCATGTGTAACAACTGGACAATAATTGTCAAATCTCTAAAAGATTATGAATTTCCTTAGACATGTTTTTGAGAATTCTCATTGTTTTATTTGGTTATTGGCAAAGCTATTTACAGTTGTGTTAAGTTCAATTTTGTAGGAAAATTTCCCAGCTGATATTACCAATATCTGAAGCACTTGAGGGACTTTATAACCATACCTGAAACTCTACAGCTTGAGACTTGCTAGTCCTGATCATCAGCATTGTTAAAGGCTAAAATTCTAGCTAGTCTGTCTAAAATATCTAATGAGTGGTTGCCAATAAATTATAAGCTTTAGCAAGAGTTAGACTTTTAAGCATTTATTAAGGAGAATAAGAATTTGGTAAAGAGAGAGAAAGACCTAGATTCCTATCTATTAAAGGGAGAGCACATTTCTAGCTCCCTTCTCCACCAGAGTCCAGAGGAAAGAGCGCGAGACCGAGCACCAGTCTCTTCCTTCCTCCTCCCATTAGCCCGCGTCACTTCCTGACGCCAAAGAAAAGACTCCTGGTCTTGCCCTCAAAGACCTTCGCTTCATGGGCAGAACTCTTCTACAGTAAGTCTCCAGCAGGTGGCGTTATTCCAATCGTTACAGCATCCACACCTGAAAGACTTCCATTCCACAACTACACCCAAAGGACATCCCAAGAATCATCTGAGAAAAGACTTCCAAAGACTTAAATGGACATTTTCCTGTTTTCCTTTTCCCCATTGTATACACTGTTTATAATGTCCACTTACAGGAGCAGCTAGGTGATACAGTAGATAAAGGACCAGCCCTGGATTCAGGAGTAACTGAGTTCAAATCTGGCCTCAGACACTTGACACTTACTAGCTGTGTGACCCTGAGCAAGTCACTTAACCCTCATTGCCCCACCAAAAAAAAGGAGAGAAAACATCAGATAAATATAATGTCCACTTACTAAAGGGGAGTGCCTCCTTTAGTTTTTCTCTGTTTATAATGTCCACCTGCTAAAAGGTGAATGCCCCCTTTAGCCTTTGTTAATGCATCACTCAATTTCTTTTTCTCTCTTTTCATTCCCTTTACTTTGTTAGTCATAAGTATCTATAAAGTTATTGCTTCATGTAAGGAAATTATGTTTCTTCATGAAGCATAGGGGGGAGTGTGAGAATCAGGGTGCCACCCCCCTGCTGAGAAAGACTTTGTGAGATCTATTCATAGAACCATTACATCTATTCAAAGAAATGCCTTTAAGTCATGTCAATCAATGCTACCAGCTAATTAGCTTGGAGCTGTATGTAGGGACTGTGCCCACTCGAGAGGACTGGGGATGCACCCTTTCTGTTGGAGATTGTGGTAGGAACAGCAGGTGTAGGGAGCTGGGGTCTTTCCTTCTGAACTCCACGTGTTCTCTTTACTAACCCCTATTATACTTTAATAAATGCTTAATGCCCTAAAGACTGGTGCTATGAGTTTCTAATTTAAGGTGATCACACATTAGATATTTTTTTCTACTTTTTTTTTTTTTGGTGAGGCAATTGGGGTCAAGTGACTTGCCCAGGGTCACACAGCCAGTACGTGTTTAGTGTCTGAGGCTGGATTTGAACTCAGGTCCTTCTGATTCCAGGGCCGGTGCTTTATCCACTGCACCACCTAACTGCCCCTACAATTAGATTTTAAACATCTCAGTTCCTCATCTGTAAAATGAACTGGAAAAGGAAATAGCAAACCAAAAATACTGGTATCTTTGCAAGAAGACCCGAAAAGGGGCTACAAAGAGTCAAACACAACTGAAACAACTGGACAACAACCCCTCCACACACTTTATGATTCAGTAACACAGGTCTCTTTGAGTTTCCTCAAACAAGACTTTCCATCTCATCTCTGGGCATTCTCATGAACTGAACCCTGTGCCTGGAACTTTCCCTCTCCTCATCTCTGCTTTCCAGCTTTCTTGATGGACTTCAAGTCTTAGTGAAAGTTCTACCTTCTACAAAAAGCCTTTCACAATTATCTTTACTCTTAGTGACTTCTCATCGTGTGTATAACTCATTTGTACATAATTATCTGCATGCTGTCTCTCCCATTAGACTGTGAGCTCCTTGAGAACAGGAACTATTTTAGCATAACCTACCAGGATTGTTGTAAGATTCAAATGAGACAATATTTGCAAAATACTTATCACAGTGACTGGCATATAAATATAGTAGGTGCTTAATAAGTGCTGGTTGACCAACGTAATGCCATGGAAAGAATAATGGATGTGGCATCAAAGGACTTAGGTTCAAATCTCAGCTTTAACATCTCCTACCTCTGGGGCCATGGGTAAGTAACAGCCTCTTTGAGCCTCAGTTACCTCAGATACAAAATAAGGGGGGTTGAGGCAGCTAGGTGGTACAGTAGATAGAGCACTGGCCCTGGATTCAGGAGGACCTGAGTTCAAATCTGGCCTCAGACACTTTACACACTTACTAGCTGTGTGACCCTGGGCAAGTCACTTAACCCCAATTGCCTCACCAAAAAAAAAAAAGAATAAACAAAATAAGGGTGGTTGGACTAGATGACCTCTAAAGTCCCTTCTGGTTCTAAATCTATGATCCCATATATCATAGAACAACGAAGCATAATTCAGTAACTCTTGTAAGACCCATTGAGGAAATGTTTAAATGTATATATAGTTTAAAATACAGTCAGAAATAAGTCTCAAAGAATTATTCCCCATGTACAACATTAACTCTAAGGAATTGATCTGTTCACTCAAAGATCATTTCTTTGTCCAGATTTTAAATTTTCACTTCGCCCTAGTGGCAGCTGGAAAAGTTTCTGCTGTCATAGGAATTCTCATAACCCTATTTATCTATATTCCTTTCGGGAAGAGGGAAGTAAGGGAAAGGGTAAAAAATATGGTAGAAAATAAATTATACCACAAAGCTGCAAGATAATAATTTACTCCTGACAAACTTATCTGGGAAAACCTCAGTCAGAGGTCACAAGAAAAACATGAACCTTCCCTACATTTAAATGGAAAGCGGCCAGTTTCATTAGCCTCAAAACAAAAAACATTTATAGCCTAAGGAGGCAGCCCAGTTTTTATGCAGAGTGCCTGACACACTAGAAGAGCTTAATAAATGCATGTCATCTCTCAATCCTGTAGGCATAGCCAAAGTTCGTCTGCCCTGTAAAGTCATTAACTAGCTGCGTGACTTTGTTCAAGGTAATAAACCTTTGTTTCACACGGTTTTTTGTTTTTTGTTTTTTTTTAATGCAAGCTTCCTCTCCCGGGATGACACAAACTCTCTGATGGCCAAACTATGGACTCCACATTCACACCCAGAGGAGGGGCTGAGGATGACTATAGCTTCTCAGTTGAAAACAGGAACACGTGAGGAGGAGAAAGTTGCTGTGAACCTTAGGTAGATTTTCCCAGCATTCTTAGCGATCTGCTACTGTATGGGGAAACTGGCTCTTGTTCAATTTGTTCCGTGTTATTGTAACCATAGAGAAGTCTCTTAGCACTTGCACCTCCTGAGAAAGCCAGTAAAGGACGAGATGGGGGGTTAAAGAAAATAAAAAGCAAGGAAGAGAGGATGTAGGGTTGGTTAAAAATAAACTTATCAGATGAGGATTAAATCCTGAAAATGTTATCTTGCCCAACAGGAGAGTGGAAAAAAAAATAGGCACTTCAAGGAGAGCCTAGTCCACAGGATGAATAACTATAAAAATAGGCGGAAATGCCCAAAAGTAGGTGCCAAACCTGCAAAATGGAGTCACGACTGCTTTTCTCAAGGTATTGCCTTTCCAGGATTGTTCCAGCCAGAGTTCTCAATGGGCTTGGGGAGTCAGAAAATCTAGGTTCAAATCCTGATTCTACCACTCCTAGGTGGTGCAGTGGATAGAGTGTTAGACCTAGACTCAGGAAGACTCATCTACATGAATTCAAATCCAGTCTCAAACACTGACTAGCTACATGAACCTGGACAAGTCATTTAATGCTGTTTGCCTCAGTTTCCTCATTGGTAAAATGATCTGGACAAGGAAATGGCATACCACTCTGGTATCTTTGCCAAGAAAACCCCAAATGGAGTAATGAAGAGTCAAACACTATTGAAAAACAACTGAGGGGCAGCTAGGTAGCGCAGTGGATAGAGCACCGGCCCTGGAGTCAGGAGGACCTGAGTTCAAATCCAGCCTCAGACACTTAACACTTACTAGCTGTGTGACCCTGGGCAAGTCACTTACCCCAATTGCCTCACTTTAAAAAAAAAAAAGAAAAGAAAAGAAAAACAACCGAGATAATTGCCCGCTTTGCCAAGATGGCGGAGGAGAGACTGTGACTCCCACAAGCTCCAGATAAACCTGTCCACTCACTCCCAAATAATGCAGTTAAAAAAAAAAAAAAGAAAAACAACTAAACAACCACTTTTGCCTGGGTGGGTCTTAGGCAAATAGATTAACCTCTCTGGTCTTCTTTTCTCATTTGAAAAATTGGAGGCGGGGAATAAGGGAAGAGAAAAAGGATGTTCTAAAGTCCCTTCCTGTTCAAATCTCTGATCCTTTGATCTTGATAATTCAGTAAACAACTTAGATATTGAAATTGAAATGTGAATTATGAGAAAGATCCCTCTGAGATTGCCAGCTCAGTGCTCTGGCTATGGCAAGGATTTCGTAAATTTGGACAGTTGGAGCAGGAAGGAGGTTAAAAGATCACCTAGTTTAAGAAGAAGCATGACCTACTTGCAGATGAGGAACTTTCATCCAGAGGTGTCTTAGACATGGTCACATAGCTATTAGCGATAGAATTGGGACTAGACCCCAGGCCTTCCCATTCCCAGGTATAGTACTGTTGGCCTCTCTCCCAAAACACACCTTTATAAAGTACTTACTATATTCCAGGTAATGTACATGTGTCACAACTAGTAAAGTCTGTGCTCATTTGACCCACATTTCCCAAGGGAACTCAACAAGAAAATATTTATGAGTCAGATAATCCAGGTTCAAATCCTAATGTTGCCACTTCTACCTGTGCGACTTTGGAAGCAGATCACTTAACTAACTTCTTTGGGCCTCAGTTTCCTCATCTGTAAAATGAGGGAGAGGGATAGGGAACTGGGTGAGTGGTGTCAAACTCAAATGGAAACAGATCCTTGTAATGAATAGATTTAGAAAACCACAAATTAACATTACTTTTGTTTTATTGTATTTTTCTTTTGTTAAACATTTTCAAACTACATTTTAATCTGCTTTGGGCAGTATTCTGGAGGGTTGGGCCCCATGATTGATATCTCCAAACTAGATGACCTCTCAGGTCCCCATTTTAATCTTTGATCTCAACAATCCAATAAATCTTTTCCTTTCCATTTTAAGGAGGTAGTTCATCATCTCCAGGCTGCACTCCAGACTTCCTTTGCCATCCTGAAGTCTCACCATGACTCAGCTCTTCCTCCAGAAATTTCACTTTAGCCCTTGAATTCACACATTGGAAGTACCCTCTGCCCCTGCAACCTCTCCCTCTGATTCGTTGGCTCCTCCTAGGATCTCCATTTGAAAAAAGTACTACAGGCCAGCCATGTCTAATAATTCTTCAGGCTGCATTATGGACTTTACCATGCTCTCAAGCTGGATACCTTGCCCCTTCCCACTCCTTTTCAGTTCCTTTCTTATATTATTCTCCCCCATTATGATGTGAGTTCCTCTGAGGGCAGGGATTGTCTTTCTACTTGTATTCCCAATGCTTAGCACAGTGCTTGGCACACAGTAAGCACTTATTAATGCTAGGTGACAATCTACACTTCAGTTCTATTAACAGCTGGTCTCCCTTCTCTCTAGTGACCACTTTTAAAAGGGAAGCCCACCAAGATATATGCTCTAAATGGGTATATGATTTAGATATAAAAGGACATCAAACCCTTTGAGTCAGTAGTATCCCTACTAGGTCTATACCCCAAAGAGATCAAAGAAAAAGGAAAATATGTACAAAAATATTTTTAGCCTCTCTTTTTGTGGTGGCAAAGAACTGGAAACTGAAAAATTCCTATCAATTGGGGAATGGCTGAACAAGTTGTAGTATGTGATTGTGATGGAACACGACTATGCTTTAAGAAATGACAAAGAGGTTTTTCAAAAAACCTCAATAAGTCTTAAATGAATTGATGCAAAGTGAAGTAAGCAGAACCAGGAAAACATTTTACATAATAATAGCAATATTGTAACAATAATCAACTGTGAAAGACTTAGCTACTCTGATCAAGACAATGATCCAAGACAATTCTAAAAGACTCATGATGAAAAATGCAATCCATTGCCAGAGAGAACTGATGAACCAGAGTTCATCAGATTGAATAGACAGATGCAGATTGAAACATTTTTTTAACTTTCTTTCCCTCTCCTTTCTTCCTTCCTTCCTTCCTTCCTTTCTTTCTCTCCTTTTTTTTGCAACGTGGCTAATGTGGAAATATTTTGCATGACTTCATATTTGTGATTGGGTATCATATTTCTGGCCTTCTCTGTGGATGGGGGAAAGGATAGAGAGAGGGAAAGAATTTGGAATTGAAAATAAAAATAACAAAAAGAAGTCCAATTCCTCCCTCAAGAAATAAGCATGAAAAATAAAGTGCTTAAACACAGATTTGAACATAACCCAGTGTTTATTGATTCTTGCAGTACTGAAGTGATTTCATTTCACAATTTAAGTCGACCTGTAGGGTTGGCAAGGACAACATACACACATTTAATCAGCCACAATCCAAAGGTGGTGGTGACCAGCACACACACAGCCTTAGGCAGGCTTTGTCCCTTTTGAAATCACAAAGTGGTCTTTATAGATTTTTCTGAAAATACTCAAGCACTGAAATGAATGGAAGATTATTTACCTGTGAGTGATACAAAAAAACCCAGCTATTTTCCAAAGCATTCTACTATAGCAAGGTCAGGAAAATTGCTAAAAGAAAAAAAAAGCAACTGGAGGCCATATTTCAACTTTCAGAATATACTGATGGGCTCAAAAAAACAAAAACAAAAACAAAACAAAAAACGACCAACTCTCAAATAACTGACTAGGACCTTTAAATGTTCTTTAGTCCAGGGATTCTTAACCTTTGTTGTATCATGAACACCAATAGTAGTCTGGTAAAGAAGGTTATGGACCCATTCTCAGAATTGGTTTTAAAATTCACGATTGAAGGAAATGCTAAACTTAAGAGGGTAGTGAAAATAAAGGTGTAAATTTTTTCCATACAAGTTCACAGACCCACTGAAATCTGTCCAGGGACCCTTTGGGGCTATGTGGACACCAAGTTAACAACCTCTGCTCTAAACTCAACCATACAAAATTGCAAGGAAAAGGCAGCCTTTGAAAAGCAAGCATTTGCAGTTCTCCATCCTAACTTGAACTCAGTCATTGCAAAATGGTCCCTGGAGTGATAGAAACAAAAGGTCAGAAGGACTGAGGCTCTGCCTATTTGTAGGATCCATCTGAAGGGGAAATAATGCCTCAGGGCAACTAAGCTTCATAGATCTCTCTACCTACCTTTTGTGTAGGTAAATCCTAGCTGGAAGGGCATGTGTTTTTTAAAGGGGGGTGGGAGGGAGGAAGGGAGAAAATATATCTTTTTCTCATATTGAGGCACACTCTTACAAGGAATAACAATATGTCAGAACCAATGTTTAAACTCATTACAGGGAGGACTGTAAACTCAATACAGTAGGGAAACCACAAATATTTTCACTCCAGATGACAAGCCTACTTAGCTATGTTGTGTGTGTGTGTGTTCACACCTTACAACTAATACTCAGAATCTAACAGAGAGCAGGGCTAATAATGTTCAGCTCAAGCCAAGAGATGCTCCATCTCTTGGATGATCCATTGCCCTGTGCATACCTCTCCCTCCCACCCAGCCCATTCATTACCCTCTTATTGGTAGTTTTATGGATGTTGTTCAGTTTTTTTGGTCTTGTGTTTCGAATTCTTTGTGACCCCATTTGGCAAACATATTGGAGTAATTTGACATTTCCTCGTCCTGCTCATTTTGCAGAAAAGAAACTGGGGCGAATGGGGTAAAGTGACTTGCCCAGGGTCACACAGCTAGGAAGCATCTGAGGGCAGATTTGAACTCATGAAGATGAGTCTTCCTGATTCCAGGCCCAACACTCTATTCACTGCCTCTTACAGTTTTACAAATCAACTTAGGAAACAGGATGACCGGCAGTATAGCTGGATTGGGAATTGAGACTTGGGTTTAGGTCCCCACTTCAATCAGTCAATATCTATTAAGCACTTAGTATGTGTCAAACACTGTGCTAAGTGTTGGGATGGCTTACTTGCTTCGTGAGCTTGGCCAAAACATCAGAACCCCTTTTAGCTTTAAGGCAATGTAGAATGAAAGCAACTACATCCACTTCCCTTCAAAGGCAAGCACTGTGAAATGCTGAATAAAAGAAGCCTGCTGGGTTTGGGGTCCTTGGACCTGGATTCGAACCCCTCTGACTGTGTGACTGTGAGGAAGTCACTTAACCTCTCTGACACTCAGCTTCCTCATACGTAAAATGGCAAGGGTGACCTAGATAACTTAAAACTCTAAAACTGATTTTTTTTCAGAAAAGGTTTTCTCTGACTCTGCAGCAGCCCTGGATATTCTCAGGAAACAAGCAAACAAAAACTCTTTTTGTACTTTTTTGGTTGTTCTTGAGGTTCATACTAAATGTAGAAATACTTAATACACAGAGAGATGTACATGACCTTGTTCTTCTGAAGCAGGGGCCCTTCACCTTTTTGTTTCATGGACCCCTTTGGCAGGCTGGCAATGCCCACAGACTCATCTCAGAATGGTTTTATATGCATAAAATAAAAAATACATAGTAATACCAACGAAACCAGTTTTATTGAAATAGCTCTCAAAATATTTTTTTAAAATCTCGTGGACCTTGGGTCAAGATGCCTGTCCCAAAGTCAATCTTTTTTTTTTTTGGGGGGGGGGTTTGCAGGCAATAGGGGTTATGTGACTTGCCCAGGGTCACACAGCTAGTAAGTGTCAAGTGCCTGAGGCCGGATTTGAACTCAGGTACTCCTGAATCCAGGGCCGGTGCTTTAACCACTGTGCCATCTAGCTGCCCTCCTCCAAAGTCAATCTTAAAAAGATAATTTCAAGGAAAAGGCAGCTTGGGTGCCTTTGAAAATACAACCATGTTTGTTGCTCTTCATAATGAATGAAAATGGGCATTCAAACTTGGAGAGAGAGAGAGAGAGAAAGAGAGAGAGAGAGAGAGAGAAAGAGAGAGAGAGAGAGAGAGAGAGAGAGAGAGAGAGAGAGAGAGAGAGAGAGAGAGAGAGAGAAAACAAGCAAAGGGTCAAAAGGAGCTTTTTTTTTTCCCCTGCAATGAGGGTTAAGTGACTTGCCCAGGGTCACACAGCTAGTAAGTATCATGTGTCTGAGGTCGGATTTGAACTGAGGTCCTCCTGAATCTAGGGCCAATTCTCTATCCACTGTGCCACCTAGCTGCCCCCTCAAAAGGAGCTTTTAAAACTTCCTCTAGGTGTTAATTTCATCTTGAAAACGAGCATGCTGAGTTATATTATCGCAAGGGGACCCACTTCCAGCTTTAAGATTGGAAGACTCGGTCCTATGACAAAATATTGTACTCTCCTAACCGATCCTGGCCATTTTTCAGGTAAGAATTGATGGATAGATAACCCTAAACCTATTCCCACTACTAGCAAAAGGAATCATTTGCCCTGCTCACACTGGCTGCAGACCTTCACATCTGAGGAATAAAACATTTGGAGATGGTAGGAGTTTAAAAGATTCCTTTATGAATCCTTTAAATGTGTCAGCTGCTTTTTAAACTGGGGGGGGGCAGCGAGGGATAGGAAGGAGAAAACACTAGGCAATTTCCATCTTTAAAGTAATTACTTAAGACTTATTCTTTAACTTTGAGATTCTCTAGAGCCACATAGCTAATCATTCTCTGTCAGCTGAAGTTTTAATACTAAAAAAAAAACAAACCAAACACAAAAAAACAATGTCATTTTGGGGGGTCTCCTCACCACAGCTGACCATTTCAAGGGTCAAGCAAATCTTTAAAAAGAAAACACCTTAAACCTCTATGTTTTGTGAACTATTTAATAAGGACTGCTGACCCTATGTGGGCATTTCCCATCACTACTTCTTTTAAAGGAAATATTAGGATTAAATGATCAGACATGATGACAATTCTGCTACTAAGAAGCCAGAGTAATTTAAAAAGAAAAAAAAGATATCAGGTTCAAACAGATGATCCATAATTTAGACGGCTATGCATTTAGTTTTTATTAACTACTCTACTGCAGATCTATTTACTGAACTGAGGTAAGACTTTTTACTCCCATGAAATTGGATCTTTGGATCAAAATTCAATCTACTGCTAAGGACCCTGCACTATTTAGATGATGTAATGGTTAGGAAGGCTTTTAACATTTCCATTGCCAGGAATACAAATTAAATTGATCTGATTATTCACCAAATGACTTTCCCTTGGCAGTTTTCAATCTTTCCCAAACAAGGGGGTCTAAGGGAATATAAAAAAACAGTCCTTGGGTATAAGGTTTCATCTTCAGCCTGCTCTGAGCTTGATTTCTAGGGGCATAATTCAGCCATACAAATCAGCCTAGTATAAAATAGTTTATTTTTTAAAAAAACAGTTATTGTATAGTACCTTTTCCCCAAGGCATTTAGGTATAGGAAAAGTCAGACCTTGGACAAGTTAAAAAAAAAAAAAGGAAATCAACTCACAGTACCAGGGCTTTACTGTTTTGTTTTGTTTTTTAAAGTGAGGCAATTGAGGTTAAGTGACTTGCCCAGGGTCACACAGCTAGTAAGTATTAAGTGTCTGAGGCCAGATTTGAACTCAGGTACTCCTGACTCCAGGGCCGGTTCTCTATCCACTGCGCCACCTAGCTGCCCCTACTGTTTTGTTTTGATGGGGCAATGACGGTTAAGTGATTTGCCCAGGGTCACACAACTAGTAAATGTCAAGTGTCTGAGGCTGGATTTGAACTCAGGTCCTCCTGAATTCAGGGCTGGTGCTTTACTTACTGTACCACCTAATTGCCTGGCTATACTGTTTTAATAGCCTGCTACTCAACCAATCAGTTAATCAGCATTTACTCCCAGCAATCAGATGCCCCATTTAGTATACATGAGAAAGACTGGTGAAAAGCTGTGAGTTTTGTAGGCTTATTCTGCTACCTTTTGAATAGGCAATGGAGGGCTTTGTGACCACTAGAAAGTTGATTACCCTGTTGGTACCCAAGGCACCCAAGACTGTAAGCTGCAAGAGATAATGCTGATGCATTGGTAAAGGAAATCCCTGACCAGGAGTTCCCTATGCCTACGAAATCACAGGTCAAGTCCCCCAAAAAAGAAGGAAAAAACCCCAAAGTAAAAAAGTCCATTTCAAAATGTATAGTTACTGTTTGTCACCAGGGTATCTAGTAAAGCATTTTTCTCTTACTATGATCTTTCAGCTTATTCTCAGGGATTCTTTCTTAGTACAACTGGAGCTACATTCATCAGGGCTAAATTTATATTCTTAATGGTCCAAGCTAGAGAAGAAGAGAAATCCTGTGTGTTCAGTCTTCCAACTAATAGTAGCTCACAGCATGTTCTACAGCAATCCACCATTTGGTGAATAATTAGCTCAGTTTCATTCACCAAACCATTCATGACACCAAAGAGTTCTAGAATTTATCATTTATCTCCTGGGTTCACCAATGTATGATGATAGAACGTTGTACACCGCCCCCCCACACACCCCAGGAAGTCTTTTCCATGGTGACAAAATGGGGAAGAAAGGGACACATATTGTACATCTCCAAAGATACACATAGAAAAGATCTTGATGTGAGGCCGAATTAGAGATGGCAACACTTGTCTAAGGCTTTTCAACAATCAATTAAAGCCAAGTTAAACTTGTGATTTTTTCCAAGAAATCGAACATCTCTACCAAAAGAAAATGAAAGTGTTTCCCATTTTCCTTCTTCACTGTATGGGTAGGGAAATGAGACAATTCCAAGTAAGATACAAAAGGGAACAGAGAAGATGTCTGAGAGAAAGGTGAAAAAAGGCCACAATGGTATGAGGAAATGGAGACTTGAGATGAGGGAAAGTGTTCCCTCATACATTCGTAGAGAACACAATTTCTTTTCTTCACAATTTCACAATTACACCTCAGTAAATATATGACCTCTGTAACACTGACAACAGGAGTAAGCCTGAGGTAGCAAGGTCTAACCAAAATGCCGGTTGTGGAAGTGAAGGATGGTGGGGATAGACAGAGTCAAGTGACTCAACATAGTTTGTTTTTTTCTCAGTAATTTTTTATTTCTATTTTCTTTTAAAAATATAGAACCCCACTTTCTCAAAGGAGGGTGGCCTCATTTTTTTCTAAAGGGGAAGACATTACTAATTTTCTTGAGTCCTCTTTCCCAACAGTACCAGTGGAGACACATATAAAGTCTGAGGTCCAGTGGAACCCAATGGAACATTAGCTACCTCTTGCTAGAAATGAAGGCTCAAGGATGAGACATAGGATTTTGGACACAACCAAGGGAGCAATTTCTTTTTTGGACAAAGCATATGTTATAAAAGTTTTTTTCTTTCTTTCTTTTTTTTTTTTATAATGAGGAGGGAATATGGGGAGAGACATTTTTTGTTAATTTCAAAAGATATGTAATTATAAATTGGTTCTAAGGTCCAAACAGATTTTTACTCTTGGATTCGCAACTCTACCTTATTAAAGAAGCAATAAGACAACGTTGAACTTCCAGACTTGGCTAGACTTCTAGGGAAGTAACCTCTTGAGGGAAGAAAACGAAAAGGGAAGTAAATGGTACTCCTATCTTATACAAGGTTAACATTTTCACCCAACTTGAGCAGAGGCAAGAAGCCTTACTTCCAAGACCAGGAAGAAGGAACAAAATGAGAAGTATCTGGACAACAAGGCATATGTGAAGGTATTACAATAATGAGGATGCCCCTTTTGTAAAGAAAGTGAAAACACACATGAGCTAATGCTACAGAAAGCCTGTCCAATGGTTTCTAGCTGAGATGCACTAGGAACACTAAACTCTTTCCTTAGGTCAACCCCTCAAGTTGCTTTCAGAGGCAGCATTTCTTGGCAAAGCTTTCTTTCAATCTGAAAAGTTTACATAAAGTGCAAATAAGATTTGTTCCCTCCTCTATGTTTCCATGTTCGTAATCTTTACAACTGGTGTAGCCAAAAAGTCATCTGCTAAACTTGCTGAATGGGCCGTTGTGCAACGGTATTCCTGGAGCAGGCAATTCTTCAAGTTCTTCCAAAGTCACAGAGAGTGTCTGGAGATGAACAGAGTCCTGGCAGAAGAATGCTGAGTACCACAGACAAGAGAAGAGACACAAACAGTGCATTTCTAGCTTATGGGAAAGAGTATCCTTCCCCTGAGTCAATGAAGAGGTCTTTGGATCTTGTCGCTTGCAGAGAATTCAGGAACGGTGTTTTAGAAAAGAACAGCGCCCACTGATCTCCAGGTCAGTCTTCACTTCGTGAGGTTTCTGTCTTGCCTGTGTTGGTGACAGAAACAAGAACTTGGGGTTAGGAAACTGGATTCCTTTTTTTTTTTTTTTTTAGTGAGGCAATTGGGGTTAAGTGACTTGCCCAGGGTCACACAGCCAGTAAGTGTCAAGTGTCTGAGGCCAGATTTGAACTCAGGTACTCCTGACTCCAGGGCCCGTGCTCTATCCACTGCACCACCTAGCTGCCCCAGGAAACTAGATTCTAAGACTTTTATAAGGGAGGGAGGGGGATAGAAGTATACAGATTAACCTGTGTAACCAGGGTTACAAGCTGTCTCATCTTAAGCTTTAAAAACAAACAAACATAAACACTTATGATAGGGTCATTCTTACTAGATCTTTGTAGGACTAATTGGCCACTAAAGCAAATATGAAGCTAAGTATTTTCCAGCCAATTTTTTAACCATGAGGATATCTTGTGGCATTCCCCCTGCCCCCCTCCGAAATGACATCTTAATCAACATGTATTATTAAACATCTATTATATGCCTGGCACTGTGCTAGGTTCTGGGGAAATAAATACAGTGATTAAAAACAAGCTTTATTCTAAAGGAGCTTATAGGATAAGGCCAAGCTCAAGGACTCCATAATAAATATGAATACCATCATCTCCCCTTTCATTCCTACACCCGCCATTTTGGTTAGACCTTGCTACCTCAGTATTAGTCCTGTGGTCTGTATTATGGAAGTCGCACATTTACCCGGCATTAATTGTGAAATGGTTTTCATGATTGTACAAGGGGATACTTTTCCTTATTCTCAGTCTCCACTTCTCATACCACTGTGGCCTTTCTTCACCATTCTCTGGGATGCCTTCTCTGTTCCCTTTTTTATCTTATTTAGAATTCTCTCTCTCTTCCCTACCCATAGAGTGAAGAAAGAAAGTGGGAAATACTTTCATTTTCTTTACTTAGAGATGTTAAGATTTCTAGGAGGATAAAAACCAAGCTTAGCTTTGCTTTGACTGATGGTTGAAAAAAGCCTCAGACAAGTATTGCCACTACTTTTTGGCCCCAAGTCTAGTTGTTTTCTACAAGTCTATTCTGAGGATCTAATGAGTTAATGCTTTATAATTCATAAAACATGATAAGAATATGACATGATTATAAAAATGTCATTATAAACTATGTTGAGTAAAAAGAGAGCTATGATTGCTTCTGACATTGTGTATGCAATAATTATTTTTTAAAAAAAGACTCAAGACTACTTTTCTTTGGAGAAATTTGGAAGAAGACCTACCAATTGAATTTCTGAATTTCTTTTTGGCTTCTGCCCTTTCCTCTGCATCAAAGTACCAAACAGTCATAGCATATCTGTGAAAGACAAGGAAAATGAGGTTTAGATGAAAAGTGGGGGAAAACAAAGTAACGATATTCATATGCTTTGAAAACTAAACACTAAAATGTTTCCCTCCAATATCAAAGGACTGTTCTAATTTTTTAGGTTTACTTATATTTAGTATCACAGATTTAAAATTCTCAGTCCTACTTTCTGCCTTAGCACTGACAAAAGGCAAATTTGCTCTGTCATTTTTCTCCATAATGGAATAGCCTACCATGACCAAAAGTGTTTCCAATTTCTGAGAGTATAGTTTAAGAACCATTTTCCTATCATTTCCACATCATCATTTTTTCCAAAAAGACTTACAAATTATTTTTATTGGTTTATTACCAGGTTAGCAGTAGTCCGAAGTGTTACTAGCTATTTGTAGAAAGCACATTAGACAGCTAGGAGCCAGGAGATCTGGGTTTTACCTACACCTACATAATCTACTGTATAAACCATGAACATATCAATCTATTCATATGACAAGAAACTGATAAGTAACAGGGAGTCCTATTGTCCTGCTCTCTATTCCAAGCTGAAACCCCTGCACAAAGTCATCATTTAACTTTCTTTGGCCTCCATTAAAAAGATGTGTGTGTGTGTGTGGGGGGGAATTAGACTGGATCAGATGAGAATAGAGCTAATATAATATATTTTTTGCTTAAATGTTTATCTTTGGTATCAATCAGGAATGGGGGGGGTTGTATTGTTTAAATAAATTAAAATGTAAAAAAATATATAAAATAAAAATTTAAAGATGAAATAAAATCATTTAAAAAGAATTTATATTTTCTATTCCCTTGGGCTGATTTGTCTCTATTCCCCAAGTCAGGGGCCAAGTCAGGGCCTCAGTTTCTTCATCTGTAAAATAAAAGTTGGGGGAGGTGGTGGGGGGAGAAGGTTGGACTACTTATGTAAAGTCCTTTCCTGCCCTTAAAGAAAAATCATGTGATCCTATTTGGAAATGATGATTTAATTATTCCTTGGGGGTCTTTGCCATTCTTAATGGTTTACCTCATAGCATAGGAAGGCTGTACTTCATGTGGATTCCTTCGATCTGACCAGAAAAAGAGCAGTCTGTCAAAAATAGGTTCCACGTCTGCTATAAAGGACTTTCCTTCTGGGAATATCCTAAGGATCCCGCCATGGAGCTGGAAAACATAATCAAGGTTATTTCCTGAGCACAGATAGAACTCCTCAGCTGGGGTAAACATATCAGCCTTCTGCTGATGAGGAACAGGGAGTCTGATTCCCCTGCTCTCTGTTCCAAGCTAGAGCCCCCACATGTGAACACACACCTTCTCCATTGGAACACTACACCATCTGCCTATTTAGAAACTTCACTAGATCTTTCCATCTTACTATATCAAACACTGAGTGGCAACATTATCCATGAATAAACAAGAGTGTAAAATATTCCGAGGCTTTTTTCAACCTCAAAATGAAGTTCTTGAGGGCAATCACAAGATAATTTGGGGGCATATAAAAGTAATGTATTTGATAGGGAGAGGGCAAAGGTGGATGGCTTTATTAGCATAGGGCAACTGCTGGGTGAGGAAACTCCTCCTACCAATGTATGTCAGCACCTTATCTGCCACTTGTGAGTGGACTAGAACATGGAGAGCTTAAATGACTTGTTGCGGGAAACAAAGTCAGGTATATTCATGACCAGTTCTATCTCTATCCACAAAGCCATGGTGTCACTGCAACGTACTGGATTATTATTATTATTATTATTTTTTTGTGGGCAATGGGGGTTAAGTGACTTGCCCAGGGTCACACAGCTATTAAGTGTCAAATGTCTGAAGCCATATTTGAACTCAGGTACTCCTGAATCCAGGGCTGGTGCTTTATTCACTGCACCACCTAGCTGCCCCGACAATTAAATTTTGAAAAAATTATCTCAAAATTTCAAAACCTGATGGGTGTTACAGGACACATTTTAGCTACATCATGTTGGGGGAAGTAAAGCAGAGGGAAAAGATGAACTTTCCCCTAGTGTTTTTATCCATTCATTGTTTTTCTTGCTGATTTAATAGCTTCTCTGGCCCCCAAACAAAAACCTTAGAACTTCTCTGAGGCAGCCTGTGTCTGACCCCAACTGACAGGAAGTAGGGATGTTGAAGGTTCAGAAGCCAAGTAAGCTGGAATAATTCCCTCACTTCCCAAACTACTAAATCATTCTTGAATTTTCAAAAATACCTCAATCCATATGCATCGGTTTTTAAAATCTGGACAAATATACACACAAGTTACACATGTTGGAGAATATATATAAAATGAGCTAAGACTCTCCTGGAGTTCATACCCATAGTAAACCATGACAAGTGGCCACGGATGAGATATTTCATTCTGTGTTGAGAGAGGCTGTGTGAGAAATTCTCTCTTGGGGATGCTTTTGTATCTGAGAGCATCAGTTTTGTGAAATTCTCTCAATATTGCTGCTGAGAGGGAAAATGCATTTTGTTGCTACTAAGTAGGTTTCGACAATCTAAGTCACATCAGCTCTGGCTGAGCTCCAAGTTTGATCCTTCTGCTCTGAACGACAAGTTATCTGGGGTAGCACTTTTTGGGGGGGGGGGGGCGGGGAGGACTAGTTCGGCTTTACAACCATTGTTTTCATCTTGACTCCTTTAGTCCAGATTTTCATGAGTGGGGAAGAAAAAGAGACAATTTCTCCCAAAAATACTATGAAAAGACTCCTCAGTGGAAGATAAAGGACATCTTAGCATTTTTTAAAGTTTTCTCTACTAAAAATTATATGAATTCTACCCCCAAGACTAATTTTTAGCATAATCTTCTCCCTGTGCCAGATCCCAACATAAATGTATACATAATTCAAAAAGTCCTTAAAGTACCTTGGAATCCCAGTTCTTGTTCAGATAGTAGATGCAGGTGATACAACGCCCGTCTCCATTGGGGTTGTCTACATGTCGAACATAACCAGTCCCATTCCCAGGATAGCAAGCCACCATTGCCTAATAGATATGAGAGAGAGAGAGAGAGCACTCTTTTATTTATTATAGACTTGCTATGTGTTAAAGGAGCTTATGTTCAAGAAGGGAAAGACAACACATAGAGGGAAGGTGGAGAGTTTGGAGGGGGGTGTTGGGGGAGGTGGTAGAGTACATGTAGTGGTACTGAGATAAACAGCTGTTGACACAACCTAATAGTCTCCAAAAAGAATTCTATTAACATAAGGTGTCCCAAAAGTCTTGATGCAGTTCTAAGTTTTACTGAATTTGGATTTTTGGGACACCCTTTATATTACCATTTAAAATACTATTTATATGCAGTTTTGGACATGAGGCAGCTGCTATTCTTTGAAGTTTATTCTCCTTTGATCTAGAATTTTCAGCATAAAAAAATCCAACTCATTCTTGTCCCCACTTTGCTGAATACTATTTCCCAAACTTATAGCCAACAATAGTATCTTTTTGGTTGGCAATCTTGGAAGAAAGTAAAAGACTGAAGTACCCAGGTGAGTGAGGCATACTGTACTAGGTCTGCAAAGGTCAAGGTCTTTGGCATTCTAAGAAGTTCAGGTGGTAAGAATATTATGTTTGAGACCCAACTATAGACAAGACAAAACAAGAAGAAAGTATCATCTTGAAGTCATGGGAACCTGGTATGCATGGGAAGCAAGGGTACTTCTGGAAATTGCTTTGTGCAACTCTGAAACCAGGTAGGTTTTTTGTTTGTTTGTTTGTTTGTTTTTTTGGTGGGATTTCCTCATCTAAAGGTAACTTCTAAAGTAGGTTCACAGAACAGAAACTGACCAAGAACGGTTTGATAAAATGGAAAAAGGATAGGATTTAAATCAGAAAACCTGGGTTCAAGTCACATGTCCTTTATTTAGTAGTTAGTAGCTACACTTTTGGACTAGAGTTGAACCTCAATTTCCCTATCTGTAAAATGGAAGATAATAATAGTTGTACTATTTACTGGCTCATAGGGTTGAAGATCAACTAAGATAAGTGCACTTAAAGTACTTGGTAGGGGGAGGTAGAGAGGAAGTAGGAGAGAAAAGAGTAAATTCTTGTAAGTTTTTTTTTTAATTAAATGTTATTATGTTTTTTTAAAGCACCATGCAAATGAGTGCCTTTAGGGAAGCTAGGGTGAAGTGGATGGAGTACTGAGCCTGGAGTCAGGAAGACTTGAATTTAACTTCAGATACTTACAAAGCTGTGTGACCTGGGCAAGCCATTCCACCCTGTTTACCTCAGTTTCCTCATCTGTAAAATGAGGTGGAGAAGGAAATGGCAAACCACTCCAGTATCTTTGCCAAGAAACCCTGGATGGGGTCACAAAGAGTTGGACACGACTGAAAAAAAAAAAACTAAACCAAACTCAACAGGGCCCAAGATAGAGAGTCAGTTAGGGGCAATGCCTTATGTTGGCAGCAAAGACACATAAGGCATCCCAGTTTATTTTTTTTTAATTTATTTTATTTATTTATTGGGCGGGGCAATGGGGGTTAAGTGACTTGCCCAGGGTCACACAGCTAGTAAGTGTCAAGTGTCAGAGGCCGGATTTGAACTCAGGTACTCCTGAATCCAGGGCCAGTGCTTTATCCACTGTGCCACTTAGCCACCCCCAAGGCATCCCAGTTTAAAGGGAAACTGAGACCAGGAAAGATTAAGAGATTTGCCCAATGTCACACAGGTAGTCAGTGGTAGAGTGGGGACTCAACTCAGGTTTTGCGATTTTGTGTCCTTCACTCTTTTCTTATTTTCCCCACAATACCTCCCAAGTACTCCACTTGCTCCTAGCTATACACAGGTCATGGGACTAGTCACATGAATAATCAAACATTTCTGAAACCTGGTTAATTTTTTCTTGTTAATCATTCTCAGATAGTCAGGAGGCTTATGATGCTGCTGGAAGAGAATGAGAGGCCAAGCACCAAACTCAAGCTGAATTACTAGATAACACAAACTGTTTTATAGCATGGGTATTTTTGTACAGGATGGCGGCAAAAAGATCTTGCTAAAAATTCATACCTAGGGGCAGCTAGGTGGCACAGTGGATACAGCACAGGCCTTGGATTCAGGAAGACCTGAGTTCAAATCCAGCCTCAGACACTTGACACTTACTAGCTGTGTGACCCCAAATGCCTCAACCCTTAACAAAAAAACAAAAACAAAAATAATTCATACCTGCTCTTTACACTAAGTATTTTAAGTTAATATTTTATTCTGAACCTAAAGGAACATTTCCAAATGGAAAGTAGAACAGAAAAGAGGATTGTCCATGAAACAGTGAGTCTCTATTATGCACAGCTTAATAAATTTCCTTCTTCCTTTTAAGCACACTACAGTATGAATTCAACTTGTAACTTCCAAAGCTTTATTCTTTGTTATTTCCTTCTGTTCTTTCCTGCACATTTAAAAAACTATTTCCATGACTCTTTTCCTTCCTTCTTTCCTTTCTTCCTTCCTCTCCCTTTCTTTTTTCTCTCTCTCTTTCCTTCTTTCCATCCTTTCTCTTCTCCTTTTTCTTTTTCCCTTTCTTTTTCTTTCTCTTCTTTCCTTCTTCCCTCCCTTCCTTTTCTCTCTCCCTCCCCTCTCTTCTTTTTCACTCCTTTCCTTCTTTTTTTTCTTTCTCTCCTTCCCTTATGCCTTTCTCTTTGCTTCTTTTTTACCTTCTTTCTTTCTTTCTTTCCTTCCTTCCTTTGTTCTTTCCTTCTTTTTCCATTCTTCCTTTCCTTCCTTCCTTTTTTCTCTCTCCCTTCCTCTGCTTCCTTCCTTCCTTCCACCCTGCCTGCAAACCTGTCACCACTGCCCCTCACTCCCACTGAAAAAGATAAGAAAACCCTTGTAACTATTTGGCATAGTCAAGCAAAACTTACCCACATTAGCTATTTCTGGAAATGTTCAGAATGCTCAAAGTACTTTTTTTCCCCTAAAGCATATCTCATTAAGAAGTTGTACATCCTGAGTCAGGGAAATAGATTAGCAACACCGGTTGGAGTCCCTTTCCTCCTAATTCAGTTTCTCTTCATCTAGATCAGTAGTTCTTTCAACCATTTTCAAACCTTGAGCACACACATCTAGCAGGACCTTCAGGTCACATTTCCTGACAAATGAAATCTCACCATCATTGGGATAATGGCCAAGACTATGCTCAAGGTACAGAAGGGACACTAGTGCAGTCTGCCCAATCATTTCTGCTGAGAGTACTGGGAAAGCATGGGCCAGCTGTTTAGAATGCTCCTTTAAAAAAAAAAAAAAGAATAGAATGCTCCTAACTTCCTGCTGCCCTGTTTTTACTAGAGTAAAAGTATGCTAACAGTAATTCTGGCTTGGATGTAAACTACAATACAAGGAACCAAATGCATTATTTCACAATATCACCTCATTTTAGAAAGAGCAAAGGGATCTAATAATAGCTAACATTTATATAGCTCATAATAAGTGCTTTTTACATTTCATTTGATACTCATAGTAACCTTGGGAGGTAAGGTGCTAATTATTATCTCCATTTTACAGATTCAGAAACTGAAGCAAACCAAGTTTAAGTGACTTACCTAGGTTCATAGAGCTAGCAAGTGTCTGAGGTTAGATATGAACTCAGGTCTTCCTGAGGTCAGGTTCTCTATCCACTGCATCATCAGGGATTTTAATGCCCTTTTAATTCAGTCAGTCCAACAAACATTTGGTTGCTGTTATGTTCAAAATTTTAAAATGAATTTTAAAGTATTTATTATGAAGAACAGGTACGGTTTGAGTGGGATTCTTTTTTTCCCCTTCAATTTTCTGACAAAGTGTGTAAAAGGCACTGTGCTAGCCAACTGGTATACAAGGTAAAAAATAAAACAAACAGCTCTGAGATATCACCTTACACCCATCAGAATGGCAAATATAACAAGAACGGAAAATATTGGTTGTTGGAAGGTTTGTGGGAAAACTGGGATGCTAATCCACTGTTTGTGGTGTTGTGAAAAGATTCAACCATTCTGGAGAGCAATTTGGAACTATGCCCAAAGGGCTATAGAATTGTGCATACCCTTTAATCCAGCAATACCATTACTTGATTTATATCCCAAAGACATCCTCAAAAAGAGAAAATGACCTATTTGTACAAAAACATTTATAGCAGCTCTTTTTGTGGTGACCAAAAATTGGAAATCAAAGGCATGCCCATCAATTGGGGAATAGCTAAACAAGCTTTGATATATGATGGTAATGGAATATTACTGTGCAGTAAGAAATGACATGAAAATGATTTCAGAAAGGACTGGAAAGACTTTTATGAACTGATGCATAGTGAAGTAAGCAGAACGAAGAGAACATTGTACACGGAGACAGCAATATTGTTCCATGAAGATCTGAGAATGACTTGACTTTTCTCAACAACACGATGATCCAAGACAATCCCAAAAGAATATTGATGAAACATACTACCCACCTCCAAAAAAAGAACTGATATTGATGGAACAGACTGAAGCAGGCTATTTCTCACATTCTTTCATTAAGTGACAAATATGATGATGTTTTGCATGATCATATATGTATAACCCATATCAGATTTTTTGCAGCCTCAGGTAGGGGGGAGGGGAGGGAGGGAAGAAGGGATAGGGATTAGAACAGAAAACTATAAATAAAAATGTTTAACCTGAAAAAAAAAAAAAAGAAACAAATCATGTTTTCAAAGAGCTCACATTCTATTGGGGGAAAGGGGGAGGGAGAAGGGATAGGAGAGATATAACCTGTACTTAGATAAAGAAATAAAAGAAATATGGAAGCAAGATGAAGTACTAACAACTAGAGAGGATAAGAGGCTTTAGTAAGTGGTGGTACTTGCTTGAGCTAAAAGGCCTTGAAGGATGCTATAAACCACACACAAAAAAAAGGTTCTGGAATCACTGATTTTAGGCTGGTATGGGACCTCAGAGACCATCTGGCCCCACCTCCCCTTTTTATAGATGAGGAAGAGGTAAGGTGAATTGTACAAGGCTGTAAAGTAATATGATCAGCTAGGTGGCACAGTGGATAGAGTACCACACCTGGAGTCAGGAAGATTCATCTTCATGAATTCGAATCCCACCTCAGACATTTACTACCTGTGTGACCCCAGGCAAGTCACTTTACCCAGTTTGTCTCAGTTCCCTCATCATTCCATCATCGGTTTCCTCATGGCAGAGAAGGAAATGACAAACCACAGCAACACCTCTGCCGAGAAAACCCCAAATGGGATCACAACTGAAAAAACTTAAAAACAGGAAGTAACATAAGCCAGCCAGGATTTGAACCCAGGTCCTCTCATTCCAAATACAGAGTTCTTTCCATTGTATGTGAGGGTGAGCTTTGAAAAGCAAAAACAAAATCAGAAAAGGTACTATTAAACTGCCAGCTCTTCTGGAAAAATCCTTGTGCAGGTTTCAAAGTAGGAGCTCCCTCCTTGCCTCAATGAAGAATAAAGACCATATTTCCCGAGAAGTATCTCTTGACCTCAGAGCTAGAAGAATAAACTACCGTCTAAAAGCAATCACCCATAAATCACAGGAATGGCCCACAACCCAGAGAACTCTCTGATCTCTCATTCGCTTTCTACATGGATCACACACACAGTTCATGTGTTCAACAGTCCCTGATCAAGCCCTGATGGGGGAGAGACAAAGATCCTAGGTCACTAGCTGTGTGACCTCCAGGCTTGAATGTCCTCACCTCTAAAATGATAGGATTGGACCAGATAATTTGTGGATCAGCTCTCAATCTTAGCCTTGCTCTATGATTAGTTAAGAGGGAGTCTGCTTTCTCAGAGCTTCTATCAGTCTCTTTGAACACAAAAAGGCCAATGGAACATATGGAGTTATATGTGGAGTAGTGGATATCATGGGAATTTAGCACCTCTTTCAATAGATGAGAATTTAGAACCAATGCGAATGAATGCTTTGTAAAAGGTAGTAGAGCATTGTCTGTGTTTCTTTCTGGCCTTCTTTCTGTTCTCATTAAAAAAAAAAATGCCCCAGTGACCTGCTTTTCTGTGTGCTGGGGACAGGGGGAGGGGACAACCTTATTGAATATGCTTAATAAGGGAAAGAGATAATGTAGAATGGTTCCTACTTTCCACAGGAAGACAGCCATTATTTGCTGCCATCACCTTTTCTTTCTGAATTCTTTTTTTTTTTTTTTTTGCGGGTGCAATGAGGGTTAAGTGACTTGCTCAGGGTCACATGGCTAGTAAGTGTCAACTGCCTGAGGTCAAATTTGAACTTAGGTCCTCCTGAATCCAAGGCCAGTGCTTTATGCCACCTTGCTGCTCCAAGATAGCCATTATTTGAAGAATTTTTTTTTTTTTTACTATGTTGGTGGTATATTCCAATCTTTTAAGAACTCTTACATTTCATTGACTACCTTTGCCACCCCTTCACTCCTTAATTGTAGAGCTTCTTAAGTGGGAGATCTGTGACTTTTTTCCTAAACTATAGTTTAATAGGACTAGATAATTAGCTTCCCATGTAATCCTATGCAATTAAAAACATTATTCTGAGAAAGGGTCCAGAGGCTTCTGCCAAACAAATCATAACACACACAAAAAGGTTAAAAACCCCAGTCTTGGGAAATTGTTTCAAGAGTTGATTTGGCCAAATGACTACAAATCCTAATCACCCATCACAATTATATGTAGGTGGGACAGGATAAAAGAAAAGGAAAATAAAACCAAAATTCTTGAGGTATGGTTATGTAGAGAAGCAAACACTGAAAGAGTCAGGAGACATCAACTTTAGCTTTCTACCACCTGTCGGCTGCATGAACTTTCCCTTGTCTTCTTTCTAGGAAAAGAACAGGGTTGGTTAGACTATAGGACCCCAGGGCCCTTCCAGTTCTAACGTTCTATTTTTTTTTTTTTATACATGAGCCAACATTTTCAGGACATCGTTTAAGTATATCATATCCTATATCGCATGACCTAATCTAGGCTAGAAAACAGAATATAACATCTCTGAGGAGCCTTACCACCAAATGGGAAGCTCTTTTAAAAGAAATTTTAAAGGTTTTATTTGCTATGGTAAATTAGAATTGAGCTGAACACTTTAGCTTTAATGAAGTTTTGCCTTCTTTACAAATCTTTTTGAGAAGTTTGTGTGGAATCTGAACATCCTCCTACAACCTCCCAAGAGTTTGCAATTTCTCAGTGCCAATGTGTAGGAAAGCAGAAGTGCAAATTCTTTCTTTCTTTTTGTTTTGTAAATAATATTTTTCCCAATTACATGCAAGATAGTTTTCAACATTTTGGGGGGAGGGCAATGAGGGTTAAGTAACTTCCCCAGGGTCACAGAGGTAGTAAGGTCAAGTGTCTGAGGTAGGCTTTGAACTCAGGTCCTCCTGAATCCAGGGCCAGTGCTTTATCTACTGTGCCACCTAGCTGCCCCTAGCATTCTTTTTTTTCAGGGCAATGAGGGTTAAGTGACTTGCCCAGGGACACACAGCTAGTAAGTGTCAAGTGTCTGAAGCTGGATTTGAACTCAGATCCTCCTGAATCCAAGGCCAGCGCTTTATCCACTGCTCCACATACCTGCCCCTAGCATTCATTTTTTTTTTTTTTTAGTGAGGCAATTGGGGTTAAGTGACTTGCCCAGGGTCACACAGCTAGTAAGTGTTAAGTGTCTGAGGCTGGATTTGAACTCAGGTACTCCTGACTCCAGGTCAGGTGCTTGCATTCATTTTTTAAATAAGATTTTGAATTCCAAATTTTTCTCCCTCTCCCCTCCCCAAAATGGCAAGCAATCTGATATAGGTTATACATGTGGAACCCAAATGGAAATTTCCTTACCTCAGTATTGCCTTTTTCAGACTACAAAGAATTGGCGTGCTACAGAACTTAAAATTTTGGCTAAATTTCCATGGGTCTTATGGGAAGAGAGGGGAAGTTCCTAGGACCAGTAATTAGAAAGGTAAAATATTCATCCTTTCTGGCTTGCACCTGATGTCATTTGACTAAAGTTTGAAACAATGAAAGGAAATCATTGTGAGTCTCCTAGAGCGGGTCGAAACTATATCCAATTTTATCAGTGTTGCCTGGCTCAGTGCCATAGAAGATACAGGTCTGGATAAGCAGCTATTTGCCTGGAATTCCCGACATGTTCTAAAGTAACCCGAGAAGCCCAAACAAGCTGCCTCAATGTTATTTTTATAACTGGCCATGGCGGATGCCAATTTGCTGCACGGGGCCACTATGAACACCGGAAGCTGAGCAGGTCAACTAAGTTGCTATCCCTGCCTCCCCAAGCTGGGTGTGAGGGTGCAGAAGCATAGAATGGAAGGGAAAAGACAGCTTCAGGACACTAAGAGCCCTGCTAAAGTGTCTGGATTATGGCGAGACAAACAGGCAAAGCAGCTCTTGAAAGGATGCCACTGACTTTTTAACTTCTCCAAATCCCAGGCTATACCTCTTGAAATGGACTTAAACCATAAAATTTTCATGTTGATTTTAACCATATCACTGATTTTACTGGCCTAGGGGGACTCTCAATAAGGAAACCCTTCCTGAAACTTATAATTTTAGCAAGTTTCCTGGGGTCCTGGGAAGTAAATGACTTGACCAGGGTTGAGTTAATGTATACATGTCCCTACCATACTTTCTCAACTCTGACCATCATCAGCTGGAACCTTTGACTCTTGCCCTGGGACATGGGGCTGTGGTAGGTGAGCTCTCACTTCCAGACTTCTCTTATACTTCCTAACCATCTCTACATCATGTCATCTATACTACACTGTCACACTGTTCCTCCTACTGGAACCCCAAATACTATCTATGGGAAAGTTGGCTATGATAAGCTTTTGTCTTATTTTGCCCAGAAGCGGGTCTTCTAGTCTCTTCCTGGCTATCCCCACACCAAACTGTACCCCTCCCCCCGCCCCCAGCTCTCCTTTATATGTTTTCTTACCCCATTAAAAGGTATGCTTTAGGGGCAACTAGGTGGCACAGTGGATAAAGCACCAGCCCTGGATTCAGGAGGTCCTGAGTTCAAATCCGGCCTCAGACACTTGACACTTACTAGCTGTGTGACCTTGGGCAAGTCACTTAACCCTCATTGCACAACCAGAAAGAAAAAAAAGAAAAAAAAAGTAAGCTCCTTAATGCAGGGATTGTCAGGCCAGAAACTGCCTTTAATGTGTGTGCATGAGGATCACAAATTCCATCACCCCTTCCTGGTTTTACTGTCTTCACCCTGGACCTTATTGGGGCATGATGTCAAGAAAAGGCGAGCATGGGACTATAGCTCAATGAGAAATTACTGGTCTGTGGGCTCTTAGTTCACTGCATAGAAATCTTTCATAGTAAAATAGTTTAAAATCGGGAATTATTTGTAACGTGTAAAAGTCGCAAAGAAGAATTTGTTTTAAAGTCCCTAACCATTTAACTGCACTGAATTAAGAACAGCTTTTCGGCTTTGGTTTGATCACTTAACTCTGGTTAAGCAGGCCACACCCTGTCTTGTATTAAGGCTTGCTGGCCTCCACTGAAGAAAAGAAAATTGTTAGGGGGAAATTGGTGGGGGCTTTCAGATAGGGGTTCTTAGGAATTCCTCTTTCAAGAATTATACCCTCTTGCACACAAATCCAATTAGAATAAAATAATAGTTTATTTAGGTGCTAGGGAAAGGAAACCAAGAGAGAAGGTCTAGGATTTCTCATGGGGAGAAGGCATGGCTCTGTGAGATACCTATCTCCTCCAGCAGGAGACAGGCAAATCCTTTTATAGAGGACCATGAGGTGATCATCTGCCTGTGGAAAGTTCCCTTATTGGGGGAGGACCATTCCCCACTGGTGTTGACTGGGGGAAGTTGGGTGAGAGGCAGCTCTGATCTCTCAAGCTACCTCTGTCCCCCTCATCCCACAAAGGCAGCAGCCACACCTAATCTTATCTCCCTGAGGGACTGGGGAGACTGGAATGAAGGGGGGTGGTCCTGGAGTTATCTCAGTCCCGATCCTAGTGCCACTCATCTCTTTAGGTGTGTCTGTCTTTTGGTTTAGTTTCTTAAGGAGAAGGTTCCTAGATTTCCTCCAGCAACCTTCTGAGGTACCCGGGCCCATAAGTCATCAAAACTATAGGTGTAAACTTGTAAGGTCTTATTATCTCCTGACTAAATCCTACTCTTCCCAGCCAAGTTCAACCACTTAGCCCATTTTAACTGTGCCCTTTGGAACCTCTACTCTTCTCTCAGACTCCTCTCAGACTTGTCAGCCAATGTTTCTTCTACCTCCTGGTTTTAATCATTTACATGGGATCCTTCTTAGCACAGAATACTAGTGGCCTCACATTCAATCAGCCAATCCATCAATAAGCATTTATTAAGCTCCTACTAAATGTCAGGCACCTTGTTAAGCACTGAGGAATACAAAGGAGCAAAAGACGGCCCCTGCCTTCAAGGAGCTTGTAATTGAATAGGAGAGACAACATGCCAACAAATATAGACAAAGCATGCAGGAAAGGATGAATAGAAAATCATTAACAGAGGGAAGGTACTGGGATTGAGAGGGGTTGGGGAAAGCTTCCTGGAGAAGGTGGGATTTTAGTTGGGATTTAGAGGAAGCCAGGGGAGGTCAGCTGTGGTCAGGATTCAGAGCACAGGAGGAAGAGCATTCCAGGCATGTGGGACAGCCAGAGAGAATGCCCAGAGCTGAGAGATGGAATGTGTTGTTTATGGAAGGGCCAGGAGTTCCTTCCCCCCCATCCCCCTCCTCTAAGGGTTATGCAAAACAGATACAAGATAACCTTGGGGAGAAAGGGCATTAGCTGCTGGGGAAGAACAGGAAAGGACTCAGAAGAAGGTGGCACTTGAGGCTGAATCTTGAAAGAAAGCCGGAATTTCCGAAGTGAAATGTTAGTAAATTTGGGGTATTTAAATAAGGATAGAAATAACCAGGAGACAAATATAAAAGGGCACCACTAGTTAGCAATGTCAGGGCAGTTTAGTGGTGCAAGGGGTAGAGTGTCAGGCCTGGAGTCAGGAAGACCGGAGTCAGAAGACTCATCTTCATGAGTTCAAATCCCGCCTCAGACACTTCTTAGCTGTGACCCTTGGGTCAGTCACTTCACCCTGTTTGCCTCAGTTTCCTCATCTGTAAAATGAGCTGGAGAAGGAAATGGAAAATTACTCCAGTATCTTTTCCAAGAAAACCCAAAATGGGGTCACGAAGAGCTGGACACAATTAAAATGAATGACAATGATTAACAATGCCATTTTGGTATCATTTTACCTCCGGGGAATAATCTCGTTACCAGTAAAATAAACCCAGAAGGCTGAAGGGTTTCTAACACTCCAAAAGGTGGTTTTGAAAAAAAGTACTTTGTAAACCTTTAAAATGCTAATAGATATGTGGTTTTTATTACTACTCTAGTGGTGTTTAAGTACGCCTCAGCTAAGAGGGTGGTAAATATTAACTCAGTCTAAACCTTGCACAAATCTAATACTTTTCTTTCCTCCACACCCCTAACCTCATTTGGTTAGGACAACCAAAAAAGCCTTATTTCAATGTTTCTTAGAGAGTATTTAAGCTCAGAAGAAAAACACATGGTGTTTAAACTTTCATTATTGTTCCTACGGAGGAGTGACATGACAAAGAAAATGAGAAAAAAACAGCACCCCCCAACTCCCCCCCCCCAATCTTTTTTGATTGGGAATATAAAATACTGAAATCTACCACTGAGCTCTTTTAACTTTTTTTTTTTAAGTCTACTACTCTTTTTTGGTGGACACTGAAAGAAAAGATGACTCTAATATTATCATTCAAGTCCAGCAGATGGGTACATCCACCCCATTTGGTCCAAGTGTCTTCCAGGTGAGCCATGTTCACTGTAATCCCCCAAGAATCCCCCCACATCACCCTTCTTCCACTCTTAACTGATCATGAAAACCACTTTTTTTTTTCTTTCAACTCTCTGAGGAAAAACTTTCTGGGAGCCATTCCACTGAAAATTTCTGATAAACATAAATTGAACCAAATACAGCTCTATTTCCACCTCCTTTTATCCAAATTCAGACACTCCCCCACTCCCTGAAAAGTACATTCATTTTCTTCCAGTATATTCAGAAGGCAAAATGAGGGAGGGGGTCCCGCTCCTCCCTCCAGAAACCAGATCAACATACTCCTTTAAAACAACAGCAGGGTTTCAGTATAAAGGAAAAGGAAAATGAGAAAATAAAGATGAAAATCAGAAGCTAGATAGACAATCGCGACGCCCGAATGTTCTGACGATAATGCATACGCCTGCCTCTTCTAGGCATCAGAGTTAATTTTGTTGGGAAGACGGAGGAATGTTTGGGCTTAGCCACCACCGTCCCGTAACCTCCTCCCGATTTATTCTAACACTTGTCTCTCCGAGTTGACATTTTTCAAGGACCTTGACTCCACAGTGAACTTTAAGTCCCAGTTCAGTAGCATCCCAAGCCTCGGGGCTACAGAACTTTGCATTCAGCTTTTCCAAGTTTAAAATGAAGCTCCGGGGGATTTCCTTTCCATCTGGCTTTAAACCCCTCCCCCCTCCTTAACTCTCCCTCACCCTACCCTACCCCACCCCCCACAATCCCTACTCCAAAGAAAGCACGGGAGACTAGGAATTTAAAAGGCCATTGTCATTACTTTCAGATTCTGGTTAATTACTTTCCTAGGAGGAGTTTCAGCTACAGCTCTCCAATTAGCAACTGTAAACAGCCACTGCAATATCGATTTATCAATAAAAGCTGTTTTGGTTTAGGAAGTCGGCCCCTTCGCCACGGAGGCCTGGCTCCCTGCCAGCTGGATGATGGCTTAATGACAGGGCTACGTGCAGTGCGTGAGGGTATCAGCAATCAAACACCCAACTTCGTTCCAGAGAACACAGCCGAGAGAAACTGTTGGGGGGTGGGGAGGACCGAGGCCGACTTCACATACTCCTCAGTTCGGTTTTCACCTGCCCCTCTCACAGTCAACAGCCCATTAACGCTGTCATTCACCTCATCTAGGATTCCTTATATTCTTGAAAGCCTGTCAACCATGGGTTTCCCTAGTTTTAAGTTACACTGAAATTTGGGATTTCACCATATCCTTCTGGATTCCTCCCCTAGTAACAGAGAAATCGGAAGAATCAAGAAATAACTAGGAATTCGTTACTAGAAATTTACCCAGCACGAGTCCTTTCTGCTGTCCCTCTCAGGATCCCTTCAAGTTACCATTTTTTGGTCTGTACTTAGTCCCCAGTGAGGACAGTCCCTCTGCCAAAGTAGATCAACAACTCTTCAGAAACTTGCAATTCCTGAGAACTGTCAGGGGACTGAGTCACCAGCCTAGATTGCCACAGATGGGACTTGACCCCACGTCTTTGTAAATCTGCAGTCGGCTCTCTTTATGCCAGTCTGTCTTCACATCAATTTATCTTATTGAAAACAATTTCAGAAGTGAAACTTTAACCAATACTTAACTTGCTACTGAAAGAGCAAGCCTATCTTAAAAATAATAAACTATTTGTATATTATTGTTAATGATCTGGGCTGACAAACAAGGAGCCACTTTAAAAAAATTAAAGGCTTTTTAAAAATTAAGATTAGGGCATGTTGAATTTCCCTCTGAAACTAATCCTTTAACTCCTAGAAGCACAAAGTGGCAGCAATGTAATTAACAGGACTTGGGAATCACCAATTAATGGATAGCTAGCTCCATTAATTGGTGATTCCCAAGTCTTGCTAATTAAATATAGTGTCTTATCACTTTCATTGCTTCTCAGATTTCAAGATGGAATGGATTTTGGAAGTCATCAAGTCCTTGATCTACCTTATTCTACAAAAGGGGTAAGTGAAGCCAGATGTTAACTATTTCTAAATAATATTCATTAATTGGTGACTCCCATAAATATTATCCAAATTTATCATCATAAGATGACTTTAAGAATTTGGAGGCTGGGACCTTGAGTATTTTTTTTTATTCCATGTTTATGCTGTGTCCTCAATGTTAAGTGCTTATCATCCCTCTCCCAATTATCTCTTTTCCTCTCCAGAAGTATCTCTTTTCACTATACATATTAAGAAACCTGGAACTAAAAAGGGTGTTTCTTGATGGCATATGCCAAATCTAGAACAGAGACAGAACTGCAACTCATTCTAATCCTATGAAGGAGTAGTTTCTAATTAGTCTTATCAGTCCAGTATCTGAATTTCTCAAACAATATATTCACTGCACCAAAAAGAACCTAACCTTAAACAGTTAAACTTTAGTTTCAAGGCACAAAGGATTTGACTTAGGGCCTTCATTAATATTATCTACCTAAATGATACCGTAAAATTCTCAAAATATGTAGATGGACATTTTAGAACAAGCAGTTACTTTCCCAACTGGGAAAGTAGCTTTCAGTTTTCCTCATCTGTGAAATGGAAATACTTGTACTACCTATTTCCCAGTGCAAACCTTCAAGTGTGAATTATTGTTATTACCACCAACTTCCTGACCTCTCCACTATGCAATTCTCTTAAAATTGACTTTGTACCTGTCTATGCACAGGAACCAAGTCCTGAAGATAAAGTGAATATGCCTAATGGTTTGGTTTCACAGATCTAGAGGTTAATGAGTCCATGTCCTCATTTACAGATGTCATTGGTTCTCTTTCAGAATGAAGGACGAACAACAACAGATGAGGAAACTGGAGCTAGGTGGCAAGGTGGAAGAAATGGCACTTAGACCCAGGTACTCAGCCTCCAAACCCAGGGCTATTTTCTCTAGATTGGCCAACTCTCTTCAGTAGAGCTGGTTGCAGTACTTAGCTCTTTTGTATTACTTCTCCAGTCTATAAATCTATCAGACTTTTAACCCCTCAGTGACTCTTCCTATTGACCTGGGTGAAATACTGATTCTGACTTTGGTATAAAGTCAGGAAAATGTTGGATGAAGGAAAAATTACTCCGGGAATTTAAAATAAGAAGCAACTGATACCAACATATAATAAACTGTCCCATTCGTGCATTCAAAAAGAAAGGCTGGCTTTCTTTCCCTAGGAGCATTAAGGGTGGGAAATAAGACATATGATATAGTACATGTCTAATTTGACATAGGACCTAACACTTAAGCCATTCTAAGAATGAAACCTCAGTTTCCCCATAAAGGTACAAAAACATCTTAGAAAAAAATCTTCCTTGTAATTTTATAAGTTTTTCCTGGGCTGACACAGCACTTTAAGGAAGACACTTGCGACTTATAGAGAGTTCAAGTTCTACCTGTTGGATGTGTATCTAAATAAGGTGTTATGTTGAGAGGTAAGGGGAAGGACATGTATCTGAATTGCCAAATTAAAAGACAATTTAAACTGAAGCATTCATTGTCAGAAGAATCATGGAGCAAATGATACCTGAAATAGGCCTTACAAATGAGGAATTTCAACAGATAAAGATGTCAGGGAGTGGGAAGAGGCAGGAAGGAGACATTCCAAGCACAAGGAATAGCCAAGAGAAAGAATGGGAGAGCAAGAAGGGAAAAGGGGGGAGGGATATAGTCTAACTTTGGCTGGAAAGTAGCATAGAGAAAGGGAAACAGAGATTGGGCCAAAAGACAGAAAGATTAGGCAGCTATTTATTACAATAGTTGAAGTGAAAACCTAAGTTGGAAAAACCAAAAGAGGATATTTGAAGTAGAAGGGACTCAACGGATGAAATATATTACCACATGTGTGATTGTGGTGGAATATTACTGTGCTGTGAGAAATGACAAGCAGCATGATTTTGGAAAAACCTGGAAAGACTCATATGAACTGATGCATTAGTGAGGGGAGCAGAACCAAGGGAACATTGTGCACAGAGACAGCATTATTGTTCTATGAGCAATTGTGAATGACTTAACTACTCTCAGCAATACAATGATCCAGGACAATTCCAAAGGACTGATGACGAAGCATACTATCCACCTCCAAAGAAAGAACTGAAGTTGATTGAGCACAGACTGAAACATGTTGTTTTGTGCTTTCTTTCTGTTTTTACTTGTCTTTTTGTATAAGATAACTAATATGGTAATGTTTTACATAATTGCACATTTATAACCTATATCCTCCCACCTCAAGGAGGGGGGAGGGGGAGGGGGGAGGGAATGAGAAGGATAGAATTTGGAACTCAAAACTCTAAACAAATAAAAAGAACAAACAAACAAATAAATAGACAGAACAAGCAAGCAAATATGCAGGGCAGGAAGGGTCCCTTTCGGAAGCCATCTAATCCAACCAGCTCATTTTAAAGATAGGGAAACTGAGGCCTAGAGAGGTTAGTTGTCTAAGGTCATTGAGGCGGTAATAAGTATCAAAGGAGAGATTTGAATCCAGGTCCTCAATGACCGGTGCTCCTCGACATTATATTTCATTAAATATCTTTGCTTAGGGGGAAGAATCACCAACCTTTGAGTCACGAAGTTGAAATGATGAGTTTAAGGAGCTAGGAAAGTGATATCAACATGGATAGTGAAGGTAGTGGCAAAGCGGGGTGAGCAGGTTTAGGGGAGACGATAATGGCTTTGCTTTGCAAATGTGGAAAACAAGGCAGTTGGAAATAAAATACTGGAAGCCCTGGGGAAAGATTCAGAGTAGAACTATTGATGTGCGAATCACCAGTCTGCATAGAAATGACAACTGAACTGGGGACCAAAGAAAGGGAGAGAAAAGGCCCAAGGGCAGAACAGTTGGGAGGCCTCACTTTAAGGAGCAGGAAGAGAGTGAAGAAACAGTGTGGGTATAGAAGGAGCATTAGATTTAGAGAAAATGGATTCAAACCCAAGCGACTACGCATCCTAGGGCAAGTTACTTTTTCCTAGGCCTTAGTTTTCTTATCTGTAAAATAAGTGGGTTGTAACAGATAACCTCCAAGACCTCTTTTGTTGTTGTTGTTTTTCAGTCATATCAGACTCTTCATGACCCCATTTGGGCTTTTCTTGGCAAAGATACTGGAGTGGTTTGTAATTTCCTTTTTTACAGATGGGGAAACCAAGGCAAACAGAGCAAAGTGACTTGCCCAGGATCACGAAGCTAGGAAGTGTCTGAAGCCAGGTTTAAACTTAGGAAGATGAGTCTTCCTGACTCCAGGCCGGGCACTCTATCCACTGTGCCACCTAGCTGCTCACGGCCTCTTCCAACTCTAAAATCTATGGTCCAAAGACTGGCCAGAAAGGTAAAAGAATTATAGGAATGAAGTGTCACAGAAATCAAGGACAGGAGAGAATATCAAGAAGGAAGAAGTAGACAATGTGCAATGCAACAGAAAGATAATCGATGATGATTCCCCCTACACACACACTCCTCCCCCTGCAAAAAAAACCCCAAGGCTCTTATGTTTTATTGATAAGGTCCTTAGTTAACTTTGAAGAAAATATTTTAGCAAAGTTGGAAATGGGTGGTTAAGAAGTAAAGGCAGTGACATATTACTCTTTCTAGCAATTTGGCAGTGAAATGGGAGGTCAGCATGATGAGAGCTTAAAGACTTAATAGGTAAGGTAAGGGGTTGTCCTTTTTTGATTCATTTGTCTTTAAAGGGCAGGAAAAAGAACAGTGTGACTGTCAACCGAAGAGAAATGAGTGAATAGAGTGGAAAAGATGCAAAGCCAAGGTGAAGGGTGATAATGGACATGGCGATGTCTTATCTGTTAGATGAAGTGGGTAATGCCAGAACTGCTTCCCTTCCCAAGAAGCAAGCCAGAGGAACAGGGCAGTGGGGAGGTGAAAACATCCTAAGGTTTAAAGTCTGGCACATGGTGGACACTTAAACACTTACTGACTTAATAAATAACTGCTCCTTTAAAGGAGAGGAAGGAGAGAATTGAAGCAGTTCTTATCAGATGACCTCAGTAACATTTGTTGTTCAGTGGTTGGGATTTTCTTGGCAGAGACATTGGAGTGGTTTGCCATTTCCTTCTCCAGCTCATTTTACAGATGAGGAAACCGAGGCAAACCGGGTGAAGTGACTTGCCCAGGGTCACACAGTTGCTAAGTGCTTGAGGCCCTATTTGAACTCAAGAAGATGAGTCTTTCTGATTCTAAGCCATCTAAGCACCTAACTGCCCCCTCACTAAGTAATATAGAAGAATGAAATATACCCCACAGTGCAAAGAGGTTACCTGTCAGAGTAAAGAGAAAGAGAGATTTAGGGATTAGAGAAAACATTTGGAAGACAGAATGTGATAAGAGTTCAAAGGAAAAGAATAAAAAGAGTTCACATAGCAGTGAAAGTCCACTTGAGATTAGGCACCTAGTGTCTAAATTGCTTTAGCAGCATCCTACAGCTCAGAGGAAGGACGAGGGGGTCCAAGGTTTCAAGGACAGAGATTATAAGAAATCACTGACACCTCATTTATAGTTGAAAAGGCAATAAAGGCGGGGGTGGGGGGTAGAGGGGGTGACAAACTGCTGATGGTGAAAGACATACATGGGAGAGCTAAGAGATTTGGAAAGATAGGACCAGAGTTTAGGATCTTTAAGGTAGAACAATTTTCAGAGATGGCAACAATGTTGAGAGTTAAGGTAGGACCACCAAGATGGGCAGCTAGCTGCCTTAAGAGTGGAGATGGAGGAAATAGAGCCAAAAGTCACTAATATTTAATAACTCCTTTATTTTTTGTTTTTAATTTATAATACCATAGCATTACACACACACACACACACACACACACACACACACACACACACGAAATGAATTTACATCATGTGGGAAAAATAAAATCTTGTAAATGTCAAAAAATTTTTAAAAATAATTTTCAAAAAATCATTAAAATATCAGACCCCCTTCGTGACTTTTGGCCCACCCTATACATACATATTAGATACACAAATGTTTGTTAAATGAATTATCTACTTAGAAAGAAGTATAAGCTTAGCTTTTCTCTTACCTTCCTGTCTCCCTCCCCATTGTGCACATATATGTCCCAAGGACAAGTCTTATGTATTCTACTTCCATAACCTCTTTTTTATAATGCCAATATCCCTGTTCAAGCCCTCAAACACTTTTTTTTGGCCTAGAATATTTTAAGTATAATCGTAAGTAAGAATATCGTTGTTAAGCAAGAATATTGTAAGAGCCTCCTAAGTGGTTTCTCAGCCTCTAGTACCTTCTGTCTCCAGTCCAGCTTTCACATAAGGGTCAAGAATAATCTGCCTAGTACAAAATCTAGCCATGATATTCTCTTGCTTAAGAACTTTCAATATATTCTATCCCAAAGCTTATAAAGAGCCAAATTCCTTAGCCTGGCATTTAGCATCCTCCATAAGCCAGTTCCAACCTGCCTTGTTAGTTTTATTTTATATCACTTCCCTTCCTCCACTCTGTATTGTCAAATGTAGTCTAACTTCCTTGAACTCACAATGCCATCTCTCACCTCTCCACATTTGTACAGGCTGTACCCTGTAGGAATAACTTTATAATATAATATTTATATAATAAATAATAATACTTCATTAAAAAGACATTACAAAATCATATAGTCTTTATAATATTGTTTGAGAAATAGTATTTATTATATTGAACCTAGCCTAATGTGGCTAGATATTATTTAACCCAGGTCATGAAGGTCATACTGACCCCCCCAAACACTCCACTGGGGAGCCTGCAATTACTGCAAGGTATTATTAGGCCCCCATCCAAAGTTTGTGTCTTGACCTAGGCCACATTTTATTGAATGTTAATACTTACCTGTTGTCATGCATCTCAAGTAATACCTTATCTGGAAACTGCCTACCTTGTGTAGCAATTTATGTGCTGATACTCCTTTTGGAAACTGCCCACATACAGGTCACTCCTTGTACCCTTGTTTGAGCTCTGGGGGAGTGGGGAAGCCAGCTATAACTTTTTCCAGCTCTCTCCTCTGCCAAACCAACCAAACCAACTTAATAACATTTTTTCTGAAAACCTTTTTTAGGTTTTGGGTTTGTTCTCTACCAACAGCCCCATGCCTGGAATGCACCCGCTTCTCTTCACCTAATAAACTACTTGGCTTCCTTCTAGAGTCAGTTCAAGTGCCACCTGCTCCATGAGGCCTCTCTTGATCTTTTTTCCACCTGACATCTCTGCTCTAACTTAAGTTCTCTCACGCCCTGAAATTTTCCAAGAGCATTTATTCCAGAATCTATCTTTAGTTCCATCATTATATTGACCTGTGTACTATGGGTAGCCCCTTAGTAGACTATAATTGCTGGATAGAGCAGGGGCAATGTCATTGTTTTTCACATTTATATACTCAGTGTATAGCACAATGCTCTGCACATATTGGCAAAAAATAGATGTTTGCTGGTCTGAACTGAGTTGTTTCCACTTTTCTCTCCTGTGACTATGGACATGTATTTGCAAGGTTCTTAGCCAGTATTATAGGGCACAGTGGATAGCTTACTGGGCTTGGAATTGAGAAGACTGATCATCCAGAGTTCAAATCCAACCTCAAAAAAAAAAAAAAGGGACCCTGGGCAAATCACATAACCCTGTTTGCCCCAGTTGCCTCATCTATAAAATGAACTGGAGAAGGTAATGGTAAATCACTCCAGTGTCTTTGCCAAGAGAACCCCAAATGGGATCATGAAGGGTCAGACATGATGGAAATGACTGAACAACAATAACAGCCTGGATCGGGGCTATGATCGAGGTTGTTGGCCAGGGCTTTAGCTAAGACTGTATGGTAACACTGGTTTTACCTACAAAATAAGAAATCAATCCTACACTTTTGGCCTTGGTATTGCCATTGGTCTGACAGATAACATTAAGTTCAAAGACGAATTGTATGTTTAATGCTGACAATTTCCACTCAAAAGAATATTAGTGGGCAGCTAGGTGGTACAGTGGATAGAGCACTGGCCCTGGATTCAGGAGGACCTGAGTTCAAATCCAGCCTCAGACACCTGACACTTACTAGCTGTGTGACCCTGGGCAAGTCACTTAACCCTCATAGCCCCCCCCACACACACAAAAAAAAAGGGAAACTCCTAGAGAGGAAGGTACCATTTTGTATTTATATTTCCAAAGTTTGGTACTGTGCCTAGGACATGGTCAGTACCTAGAATGTGCTTGACATACACATACATGCTTAATAAATGCTTGTTCCCTTCCCTCCTTTTGTAATTTGTTATTGTTCAGTTGTGTCTGACTCTTTGTGGTCCCATCTTGGTGTGAGATTAAAATTGGATATTAGATCATAAATCTACCCTACTTAACCTTTCCCTTAATTTATCTCCCAGACTAGTAAATGGAAGAAGCTTCTGGTTTTCTAGATAGAGCTTTTTACCACATTGGATTTTTTGGCAAAAGATACTGGACTGCTTTGCCATTTCCTTCTCCAGCTCATTTTATAGATGGAGAAACTGAGGCAAATAAGGTTACTGCTAAAATAGATGTTTCACCCAAGTGCTGGGTATACAAAGAAGGGAATGGATTAAGCATTTATTAAACACCTACTATTTGCCAGACACAGTGCTAAGCAATTTACAAATATTGCCTCATTTGAAAAACAGTTCCTTCCCTCACTGAGCTTCTAATATACATAGGAAGCTACAAATGCTCCATAGGAGATTTTAAAAAATGAGGCCCTTGAATTCGGAGGGCCTTTTAAAATTGCCTATATTGAATTTTGTGCATAAATTTATTCTTTCTTTCTTTTTTTTGCAGGGCAATGAGGATTAAGTGACTTGCCCAGGGTCACACAGCTAGTAAGTGTCAAGTGTCTGAGGCTGGATTTGAACTCAGGTCCTCCTGAATCCAGGGCCAGTGCTCTCTATCCACTGAGTCACCTAGCTGCCCCACATGTATTATAGTCAAGTTCAGTACCCTATTTAGTTTCATTCTGATTCAGTGTGAAAGGTTTTGCAAATAAAATATGTATCTACATTTTGAAAAATATTAATCATGATATTTGAATTTTCTAGTGATATTTTATTTATTCTAGTATAATTCTATAATATATTCCAAAAAGTACCTAAGATAAAGGGCTAGATTTAAGAGTTAGAAACACCAGGGTTCAAGCTCAGTCTGACTTATACCAGCTGTGACCAAATCACTTTAATTTCTCAATGACCCAGGAAAATAGTAAAGACTCTAAGTTCTACACTGGAAGGTCTCCAGTCATGACTAAAATAATAAAACATCACAGCTTTTAAATGGTTCCATTTTAAGACAAGATACTAAAGGTGTATTCACATTCTTCACACTTAGTATGTTCAATAAATGTTTGCTGAATATTTATCCAAGAAAGCCATAGTTTATTATAGTCTCTACCTTACAAGAAAAGTTGGGGGAGGGGGAGGGAAGAGAGAAGGATAAGGGTATGAGTACACATTTTTATGAGATCACACACTGACAGAAAGAACAACCAAAAATTCAACCATGTAAATAACAAGATAAGACAAGGTAAAAAAAAAAAACAAAAAAACCCACCACCACCAACAACAACAAGAGCAAACCCAACAAATTCTCTGTCTAATTAACCAAGCTAACTAATCTTGCTTGACTAACACAGATATAAAACATCAACTCTGAATCTATGCCAAATCACTGGCTGTTTGGCTCTCTGCCAAAACTGAATTCCTTAGCTGGATATCATAAAAATGATTTGTCTTTGGTATTTACTGTTCCAGTGGCTGTAGACTCAGCTCCACACTGGGCATCCTGGCAGTTGCCCAGGGGAACAGATCTGAATCCATTATTATGCCAGAATTTACCATGTGATTTGAGCTTGAGAAGAAAAATGATAGCTACTGTATTACTACTGAAGAAATATGTAACGGAGCTCATTGTCAGCTAATTGCAAACATGCTGCTATGGAAGAATTCATAAGCCTATTGAAACAAAAGCTACCTTAGCAAACAGTTGCCATGCAAGCCACTTTTTTATCTTCAGTAGCTGAGATCAGAAAGTTGATTGAGCCACAAAGCTAAGTCAGAGGGAGGGCTGGTATTGAGCAGCATAGCTAAGTAGCCTCCAAATCAACCCATCACTTATAAAATATATTACCATATTGTTTGCACTACAAGCTCTGGATGATATCACCCTCCTCCACCAATAAACTTCAGTGGTTCCCTACTAGAATCAAATATAAACAACTCTGCCATTTAAATATTGTCACAATCTGGCCTCTTCCTACAAATTATTCCCTTCTACTGACTCAGAGATCTATTTATACAGTCTAACTGGAAGGTGAGTACTTAGAAGATGTTCTACTTCTCTCCCCAATTACTACCTATTTACAGGTGGTCTTCTCACTCACTCTTACCTTGAATGAAGAAAAAAAGCATTTAGTAAGCCCTTGGATGAGAAAGTGTCATGGAAACAATGAACATGAACTTGGAAAGACTTAGATAGATAGTGGAGGATAGAAGGCCTTGACCTGTAATGGTCCAGGGGGTAATGAAGAGTAAGATGTGGCTGAACAAGAAGAAGAAGCAAGCCAACCAAAGAAGATAAGTATTGGAGAAACAGAAGGAAAAAAAAATCCTTTTTTCCTCAAGGAGCTAAGGTACCAAAGATGCTTAAAGATTTATATTTATACAAATGCCATTCTATGTCATCATTGTTAAGATATGGTTTTCAAATGGGAAAAACACTAGTGGGTGCAGAACAGATTTGAAATGGCCACAGTCAAGATTCAAATAAAAGGGGAGGGGGGGCGTGGCAGAGTGGAAAAACTTTGCTTCACCTAAGTTCAATGTACAGGTGATTAGAGGGACCTGATGACTGGAAGTACCTAGGCTATGAAAGGGTTAAAAGGCTGGTGGAATCAGAAAGAGGTTCAAATCCTGCCTTAGACACCTTACTTGCTGTTTTAGCCCTGGGCAAGTCACAACCTCTCTGCCTCAGTTTCCTCATGTGCAAAATGAGGGAATTGGACCCAGTAACCTTTAAGATTCTTCTTAGCTCCAAATCTATGATCCCATAAGAGGTTCCTATTTTTAGGATGCATATGAAGGAAGGAGTCAGAATTTTACTTCAAATATTCCAAACAAAAATGATATTAAAGAAGAGGCATTAAGTGTTGACACTTAAATACTTTAAGGACTGTGGGACTTTCCCAAGAGAGCTGTAGCTGAAACCTTTCATTTATATTGTTACCTCTATTAGAATATGAACCCCTTAAATCAAGAACTGTAGTAAAGTGATTAATAAAATTTTCATTTGCCCAAAATAAATAAATTTATAAATGAATAAACATAAGTAAATAAATCAATGAATGAATGACTTTAAAAACTAGTGCTCAAATATTCCAGTCTACTCCACCCTAGCTAACTTAATTTCTTTATCCTTTATGACCCATTTGGACAATTTTGGGTTCCTCTCCATTTCCAAGATTTCTCAATACAGCTTGCCTCCAAAAGGAATGACCTCTTATCAAACTCATGTTCTTCAGCTTCTTAAATACCCTGCTCAAAACTCATTTTTTCTTCAAAACAAAAAGAAGCTTAGTTAAGTCTATATGGGTAGAATACAGGATTTCTAAGGTCCTTTTTCTAAGTCTACACATTTTCTCTTCCTAAAACTTAAGCGGGGGTCCTGAAGGTTGAAAGAAGATTAAATATATGAGAAATTAATAAAATTAGGTTTCTTTAAGTCTGGGGAGAAGACAAGGGTTGGCAACCATAATCAAATTGCTGCCAGCTGGTCTAGCTTCACTAAACACAGAATGTAGGGAAATGTCTATAAACTAGGCAAGAGAGTGAAATAAATAGTATGCACACACTTCTAGCCTAGAAAGGTAATTCAACACTGCAATGGATAAAGCAAAGTATCAGTTTCTAGAGATGCTTTGCTTCCCTAGATGGGAAACTTCCAAATTGAGTGTTCCACCCAAAAGCCAAGAATTTGTTTTGTTTTGTTTTGTTTTAAACTACCAAGGTGAAGGTTTTAGAGGAAGATTTATATCTACTAATTAAGAGATCTCACCATTCAACCGCAAGATGTTGCTATTAATATCAGAACATTACCTTATAAAAGCCATTTAGCTATGGTATTTAAGGTTATCTAAGATTATTCATCCAGTGTATTTCAACCTAATTCACTGAAGACAAATAGAGACTTGATTAAGTTTGTAGATGTTAAAAAGAAAAAAAAAAGTCTTGTTTTCTCTAAAGAAAATGCTTATGCAAAATTACTTCTATCCTGGCTAGGATTGGTCTGTTACAACTTATAATAGAACTGGAACTAAGATTTCCCAAACATTCATGAAGCTTCTTTTCTCCCCAAGCGCCTTCCCATGCCAAAAGTCTTTCTAGAAAAGACAGCCCAATTACTTTTTGGGAGTTCATATGGATCAAAGCACTTTCTTGAGAAAAACTGAACATAAACTAGAAGCTCCACGAATGTATTTGCATAAGGATGTGATGTGATGTGTACTATTTACACGAGGTACAGAAGTTTTTAACCAAAAATTTTTCCTTTAAAGCCACTACATTAATGGCATTATTCCTGACTGAGCAAATTGGATTGTTTAATCCACTTTAAGAAACAAGAGGTTTGGGTGACAACACCGTCAGATCAAGACCTAGGACAGCCTACATTCACAGATCCCAAGAATAAAAGCAAACGGCTCCTCCCCCATAACTCCCTTCAGTCTTTCTCAAAGGCCAACAAAGAAATGGTCAAGGCTAGATAGGAAAGGCTACTCATTAGCACAGAAACAAAACCCACAAAAAGTCTACACTCAGGGTGGTGGTGGTTGAACTTTACATAAACTTCTTTTAAACTTAACTGTACTCCAAGAGTAATTCAAGGTGAAAAGGAGAAGTATGCCCAAGGATTGCCTGGGTCACACAAGAATCCCTTTGGGCTAAAGGAAGCTACTTCCTCTGTGTCCTCAAATACATGACCTTCTGGAACTAGTCCAGTTAAAGCTATTTGTGATCAACCCAGTTAATAAGTGGGTTTTCTAAAAATAGTAATGGGAAACACTAGTAAAGCTCTAGCTTTTGAGTTTTCCAAGAACTCAGAATCAGCTTCTACAGTTGTTTAAGGGAAAAGCTTGGCAATCAGTGAAATGTGAATTAAAATGGTCCTACAGTTCAAAAAGATATATTGTAGACAAATATACGCACATGCATGCATATGAACATAGCATATACACATATACATATACACATATCCACTTTTGTGAGGTAGTGACATTTTAACCTGGTGACTTATTGTGAGAAATCTAGCTAGGTGTTGACTATTGCCGAGCAAGAGAACTCCTGGTTCTTTAAATTACAATCCCTGTGGAAAATAAATCCCTGTTCCCTGAGATTTATGCAGTAAAGTAAAAGGAGAAAGTGGTGACCAATATTTGTCTTGGAAATTTCCTTACATTCCTGAAAAAGGAGGGTGCAGTCCTGTAAATGAATACAGGGAGGGTCTCTGAGCAGAGACCACACTTGAAGTTAGGGGGCGCTATGCTGCTGCACATTGCAAGAAATCTCAACAAGGAGGTTTCCCCAAAGGCTCCTTAATTAATGCCCCATAAGATACATTGCCAACAAGTTTGACTGTCAAGGTCAATTCAACCCGGGTAACTTAATGAAGGATTCCCTTAAAATCTCAACAGCGCCTTATTTCTTCAGCAACTGAAGTCTAACTAATATTTCTGCTTTGTAGCCTGGTGGCTTACTTTTTTCTGAGACAAACTTACAATTTGATGGTTCTTACTCCTTCACAAGATACATTAAAAGTAAGAAAAATGTATTCATGTGCTCCTACAAATGAATATATACCTCTGCCTTAAGAACAGTAAGAATCCTAAAATAGATTTAGCAGATTCTGCCTTATGTTTGATTAGGTTTCCATGCCTAGGGGTAGAGTACTCTCCATGCTAAAGATGGAGAGAAATAAGTAAATTCCTAGAAAGAAAATGGATTTCTTTCTACCAAAATGTACTAAATGAGGAGCTTGATAGCCACCTCCATCTCTACCCTCAAAAAGCTAAAGAGGTTTCTTTATATGACCCTATCTCTGTTAGGTTTTCCTCTTTTGATATATAGTTTTTCCCTCAAGGTGTGAATATATACACATTTTAATTGGTTTAGGAGTATTTTGCCTTATTTTTTTAATTGTATAATTAGAGAATGAAGAACTATGTCTAGGGATATCAGATAAGAATCTAGACAAAGGTAGGCTTCCTTGTGAGAGAATTCAAATCCGACTTCTTAGAACAGACACCAGTATCAAATGTCCTAGCTTCCACTTCAAAAAATATTCATTCAACAAACATTGATTTTTACTATCCTGTAAAGCACTGGGGGAGAGGGTGTTGTAATGAAAGTGTGGAGGGGAGGGCACCAAGGGGAGGGTGAAAAGATGGATGAGACAAGTATATGAGTGAGCTACCCAGTAAAAACTACAATCCACTTCCTTTTTGGACGGGTTACACTTAATAAAGTTAAGCCAGTCATGGGAGGATATCACAACAATATGGAATAAAACCATCAAATCCTACTGAAACCATATGCTTTTTCTTGCCCTAGATAGGTTTCAAACTTTCCAGTAAAATCTTACCCTTAAACTTTTGGGGTTGAAATATAGGCCTTGCGGGGCAGCTAGGTGGCACAGTGGATAGAGCACCGGCCCTGGAGTCAGGAGGACCTGAGTTCAAATCCGGCCTCAGACACTTAACACGTACTAGCTGTGTGACCCTGGGCAAGTCACTTAACTCCAATTGCCTCACTAAAAAAGAAAGAAAGAAAGAAATATAGGCCTTGCAAGACAGAGTGGTTCAGTGGAAAGGGCACTCGATTTGAATCAGGACCTGGGTTCAAATCTTAGCTTGGCTACTTGGTGGGGGACGGGGACAGTTCTGAGTATACTCCACTGCTTAGCATAGTACCTGGTACATAGCAGACAATAAATGCTTGTTGACTTAAGTAGTAACTATGAGAAAAGTCACTTTATCCTCTCTGTAAAACGAAGGGCTTGTCAGGGATGATCTACTGTACCTTTTAGCTCTAAATTTATAGGTGGGCCATGATGTTACTTAGAAGCTAGAATCTGGAGAGGTTTATATGTTATCATAGGCCTCCTTCCTGGTTACTTATTCTCCACCACCTCAAAGCAAAAAAAAATTAGGGGAAAAGAGTGGTGGCAACAAGGAGCATTTATTTCAAACTTTGTACAACTTTGGTTTGAAAGAACTTTAGGCATCTTTAGTATCCTTCAAAATAGGAGGGAGGAGGGGAGGGCAGCTAGGTGGCACAGTGGATAAAGCACCGGCCCTGGATTCAGGACCTGAGTTCAAATCCAGCCTCAGACACTTGACACTTACAGGCTGTGTGACCCTGGGCAAGTCACTTAATCCTCACTGCCCCACAAAAAAAGAAAGAAAAAAAGAAAAATAGGACCTGGAAGTCTAGTACCTTAATTAATTAAAATGACTTACCAAGTGTTTAATATATGCCTATTGACAGACTTCAAGAATAATGTGAAAGTAATGGTATGTTCCCCAAGTTCAAAGCAAATGTTATGGGGTTGTTTTTGCCTTTAAGGAATTTGAACCACTCTTAGAAAATTCTTTTAGTTTCCTCAGGAATACAGAAAGTATATCCTCTATTCTGACCCTCCCCAAAATGAGATAATATTTGTAACGCACTTAGCACAATGGCTGGCACATAGTAGGTGCTTAATACTTGTCCCTTTTTCCCTCAGTCCTTCACTTTTCCAAGGACTCAATACCACAACTTTGCCACTTGTTCTTTATTTATTTAATTTTTTTTTCTTAACAGCACTCACTCATGGCAGTTCATTGGCCAAAGAGAACAGCAGTGCCATGTTTTTATCACAGGCTCAATCTTGAATTGTGAAATACTCTATTTCCCCCCTAAATGGTACATAGGTGACTGTTCTCCTTGTACCTGAGTGCCAGTTTGCTTTCCTCTGTTCACCTCAGGCTTTTAAATGTTGCTTATGTTCATCTACCCTTCCTCTTCACTTAGGATAAAAGAAAATGGAGAGCCACTTGGAACTGCTTCGGAAAACAACATTGGCTGAACCAATAAACACCTGAAGACAGATTGCATGCAAGTCCCTCGAGTCTGTAGATGAATAGCGTAGGCACTACAGTTGAAGTAACTTTCCCACCTTTGCAGAGATGCTGCCAATATACTCTACAAACATTTCTAAGAAATTACCGTCAAGGGAGTCTCTTGAGGGATAAGTGAACAGAAACCTCTTTTCCTTCCAACAGTCCTTGACTACTCTCTCATGATCAATTAATTAGTTGTTTAGGTGGATTTCACCATCTATTTACTGCTTCAGGAGGGCCTGGCTAAGAGTAGCAAGGAAGATCTTTGACAACCAACAAATTAGCTCAACTGTGCCTTGGGGGGAGGGGGGGTCAATGGGCCAAACACACTGACTGAAACAAGGGGAAAGATCTTACACCTTGCACTAGAATCGAGTCCAACAAACTCAACAAACTGCTGCCTTTAAAAAAAATCACAACTGAGGATCTTCAAAGACAATATATTTTGGAGGGACACCTGAGCAACAGTTACAGGGGTGTGGGATTACCAAACAACAACAACATTACGCCTATTCCGAAATTATTAAGACATTCCTAATGTAAACCTCTTCTACCCAATACCCTGGTTCTCCTTATCAAATAATGACCAAAGTACACCGAAACAAAAGTCGATTAGTCTTTTACCAGCAACCTAAGATGTTCATTCAAAGGCAGTACTGATCAGTTTTACAATAGAAGGGACCTCAGAGGACTCCTAAGAAAAACATTCCTTTTACATGGACGGAAATTGAGGCTGGGAGGAAGGGAAGCGACTTGCCCAAGGTCACACAAGTGCTAAGTAGCAGATGACAGAGTTAAGTCCAGCGTTCGCTGTACCGCACTATCAGCGGGGTTAATTAATTTAAAATTAAGTGCCAGCCAAAGTAGCCTTGGTCTAAGGTTTTAACCTAAACCAGTGTTTCTGTATTTTTTGTGGTGTTTTAACGCAAACTGGTATTCTTTGTATTTTTTTTTTTGGAGGAAAGTTTCTTGCAAACAGTGAATGGGGGACTTAATATTGGGATGTGTCGGAGCGCCTCTCTTCCCAGTCCCCAATTGAAAGTAACAGCGCCCTTACCTTGGACCTTTCTTTGACATAGTATTTGCCCAGGCGGCTTCCACAGTACAAAACGAGTCGGTCGATCAGGGACAGGAGGAAGTTGATGGCTTCGCAGCCTTCCTCGTTGCCCCCGATCCAGGTTATCTGGTCTCCCCGCAAGTGCCTCTTGGAGATCCCGGAGCGGGGTCCAGCCAGCTGCCCGTCCTTCAGGTCCCCATTACAGTGCAGTTGCTTCACGCGCTCCAGGACACAGTCACCCACCACCTCGCCCAGGAAATTGTCCAGGTAGCAGAAGCCGATGTCATGCAGGCAGGGCACGATGTACTCGAGGGCGATCTTCTCCAGATCCAGGTGCATGATGTGTCCCAGAGGCATAGCGACTCCCGAGCGGAGAGGAGCCGCGGGGGCCCCAGCGTGCGTGACTGGAGGCGGCGTGTGAGCGACTTTAGGAAACAGACACCCTGCGTGAGGCCCTCGGGGTCCCAGTGCCTAGAATTCAGGGGGGCGGGGATGGGGGGGGGGAGGACGCAGCACCAGCACCCGCAGGAGGGACCCAGGGTAAACAGCCCCCAACTCTCGGAGCTCTTAACAAAAGCACCGTCCGCGCTCCGGCGGAGTTCGCGCGGGGCTCATCGACCCAGCGCGGGACTAGCCCAACGTAGAGAGTTGGAAGGAGCCCCTTTTTGGAGCGCGAGCGTAAGTGGTTGTGGACTAGACAGGGACCCGGGGGCTGAGTATCCGCTCTCGCCCCGCCCCGCCCCTTACCGGGCCACCCAAACTCCGCGGGACGTCACCAGGTCCCTCCCCTAACTGGGCAACGCTAACTCTTCGGGACGTCAGGAGGCCCCGCCCCCGGCCGAAGAATGGCGAGCCGGCAGCCTGGTGGAGGACACCCCCCACACCCACCCTCCGCCCCTTTTCAAAAGAGCGGGACGGATCGATTTCCTTAGGCACGGCTCAAGTTTCTTGGTATTGGTTTTTTCTTTCTTATTCCCTTTTTTTTTTTCTTTTTTAGGTTTAGGAGTACGACCGACCAATTTCATGTCTGTACTTTTTGGCAGGGGGAAGAAGCCAAGTCTCAGGATGCTACTGGTTCACGTGTTCTTGTTTGTTTTTCCATAAATTTTTCATAAACTCGAGCAGTTTAATCCAAAGTGCTCTCATATACCAGGTTCTGCAACTGTATTAAACTCTGGCGTAATGCCTGCCGGGACTTAAAAAAACTCGTCAAGTAGGTGGCCCAGTGGACTGAGGGGCTTGCTTGACCTGATCTCAAATCAGCCTTAAACACTTAGTAGCCCTGGACAAGTCACTTAAACTATCCTCAATTTCCTCTTCTGTGAAGTGGGGGACAATAATCGCTTCTGCCTCCCAGAGTTGTTGTAAAGTTCAAATAAGACAAGATCGCTCCAAAAAACAAAACAAGTTTTTTGACTGTTTTTTCCTCACAACCTAGCTAATGTGGGAATGTTTTCCATGACTACTCATGTATAATTTATTTTGAAATGCTTGAGTTCTAGTGGGTGGGGGTGGGAATAGAGGAGGAAGAGAAGTTGGAACAATTTTTTTTAATTGATGTTAAAATTTGTTTTTACATATATTTTGGAAAATAAATAAATAAAAAAGAATGATATAGTAAAAAAAACAAAACAAAACAAAACAAAAACAAACCTCCACATAATGTAAGGCTCAAATAAGATAATTGTAAGATGCTTAAAGCACCTTAAAACCTTAAAGCACCACATAAATGTGAGATATTATTAAATCATATCTTCTATTAGTAAACAAAGATTCATCAATTCATTCACCAACTAAGATTCCCGAGTCAAGTTACCCCTCTCCTGACAGAGATGTTGTACTCAGGGTGCAGATTGAGATATATATATTTTGGGGCATCTAATTCGGGTTTTTGTTTTACTTGTTACAGTGATTTGCTTTCCCCCACCCCCAACTCCCATTGGCTAGGGGAGGTGGGAAGGAGACAAAATAAATGTTAAATAATTTTTAAAATACAATTTAAAAAATAAAGCAAGAAAGGCAAAAGAGGGACAGAAGGAAAGAAAAAAGAGAAAAAGATAACCAGACTTTTCAATAATGAATTAATCGGCAAATATTTATTGACTGCCCATTATTTGCAGGACGTGCTGTGAGGCAGGCGGGTTTGAGCTAGAAAAATGTTTGCCTTGGCATGATCTGTGTCAGTATAATTATGCCCCAACCTCTGCTTTGTTGTTATTATGGCTATATCTTAATAGCAAGGTGAACTTTGCCCCAGGGATGGGCTTAACCAAAGAAGTAAAATTTCAGTTATCTATAGATTAAACAGTCCAGTTTAATGGATTATACATTCCCCTTCCTTCTCTACATACTAGTGACCAGAATTGAAAGAGAAAAAGAAAAAAGATATCATAACTTGCATAATTATTTTCCTATAATATCTATATAAAGTAGGCCTTGGTGTTGTCTTCTTTTCCATTTGAACTTAACAACAACAACAAAATGTAGTCTTGAAAAGTACAGTTAAAAGATAGAGGGATGGATCAGACTCAGACACTTACTAGCTGTATGACCTTGGGCAAGCCTCAATTTCTTAATTTGTAAAAAGGGGATAACAATAGCACCTACCTCCCAGGGTTGTTGTGAAGTTAAAAATGAGATAATGGAGGCAGCTAGGTGACACAGTGGATAGAGCACCAGCCCTGGATTCAGGAGGACCTGAGTTCAAATTTGGACTCAGACACTTGACACTTACAAGCTGTGTGACCCTGGGCAAGTCACTTAACCCTTATTGCCCTGCAAAAAAAAAGAGAGAGATAATACTTGTAAAGTGCTCTGCAAACCATAAAGTTTTACATAAATGTTGGCTTTTAAGGATATTATGGAATCAGGAAAATTGGGGTTTGAGTCCATCCTAGAACATATACTAGGTAGCTATATGGCCTTGGGCATGTCACTTAATCTCTAAGTCTCAGTTTCCTCATTTGTAACCTGGGGTTGATAAGAGCTATATCAAAATTTACATACAAATAGGATACACACACATATATGCATGTAGTCTATATGCATAAATAATATATAGAATATAATATATAAAATAGATTTTAAAGCATTATATAAATGTCAGGTATATATATATATATATATTTTTTTTTTTAACCTGGGCAAGTCACTTAAACTGTCCTCAATTTCCTCATCTGTAAAGTGGGGGACAATAATAGCATCTACCTCCCAGGGTTGTGTGTGTATGTGATTTTTAAAAATCATATTATTAATTTTTCTCTTTTTTTCACTTTTGGGAAAAAAGATGATGACAGAAACAGAATGAGGTCAAACATGAAAACTTGAAGATCAACAGGAAAAACATTTCCTGTACCTGTTTTAAAGGGAATTATGGGGTGGAGGTGTGGGTGGGGAGTGTTAGAGGTAAAAGAAAACAAATACAACAGAAACCTGGAACTTGGGTATAAGAGGGGATGATCATTGATACAATCTTTGAATAAATTGTGGAAAAGAGGCAGCTGGGTCTAGCAGATAAAGAGCTGGCCCAGGAGCCAGGGAGACATGGACACAAGTCCTGTTGCTGACATGTAGCAGCTGTGGGATTCTGAGCAAGCTGGTGAAATCCTTAGTGGTCTAAGCCCCTATATCAAACTCAAATAAAAACTGGGCCACTAATCCATACATATGGATCTCTGCAAGCCACTTATTGAGTTAGTTTTAAAATGTAATGTTATCTGTCTTATTGTATTTTTATTTATTTTGTTAAATATTTCCAAGTTACATTTTCAGCTGTTTCTAAACTACTTGGGAGTGTTGTGTAAGTTCATTGAAATAGCTAACCATAGTCTCTCAGCAAGTCCTTGGCCCTGAACTTTAGACGGGTTCCAGAGGGCCTATGCTATATTGTTCCAAGTAAAAAAGCAAGCTCCAAGCTAAAAGCTGAAATTCAAAGGGGGAACTAACCTCAGAAGTTCTTCTGATGCTCCTATCAGAAGTACAAGCCAGGGGGCAGCTAGGTGGCTCAATGGATAAAGCCCTGGATTCAGGAGGACCTGAGTTCAAATCCAGCCTCAGACACTTGACACAAGCTGTGTGACCCAAGGCAAGTCACTTAACCCTCAATGCCCCGAAAACAAACAAACAAACAAACAAAAAGTACAAGTCAGTCTTTCCAATATGGGATGGAGCAACTTTCAAAGTTTCAAGTTGTAGAGCTGTTACTCTTTGTGGGAGCTCTGTACTTGTCCGCTAACAGTTTGTTTGTTGTCATCCTAGTTCTTCCTGCATAGCACTAGTTTATGAGATTGGTTTCATAGGGGGCAGCTAGGTGGCACAGTGGATAGAGCACCAGCCCTGGAGTCAGGAGGACCTGAGTTCAAATCCGGCCTCAGACACTTGATACTTACTAGCCGTGTGACCCTGGGCAAGTCACTTAACCCCAATTGCCTCAAAAAAACCCAAACCAAACAAACAAAAGTGAAGAGGGAGATTAGTTTCATAAATGATTAAAAAGCAAGATAAAATACTCCCAAATGTTTCATCTGAGAGGAAACAAAGAGAAGATAGGGGTACAAAGGCTCTAAAATCTATGATACACGATCCTATTCATTCCATTTCCTTAACATAATAAATCTGGCAGATTACAAAAGACACCAATTAGTTTTGGAGCTAGCCCTGGTTAACCAAGACCCATTTCCTGTTGAATAGCTCTCTCTTTTGGCCGTCTCCCTAACATGGCCATCAAGAGTTTACAGAGGGGGCAGCTAGGTGGCGCAGTGGATAAGGCACCGGCCCTGGATTCAGGAGGACCTGAGTTCAAATCCAGCCTCAGACACTTGACACTTACTAGCTGTGTGACCCTGGACAAGTCACTTAACCCTCATTGCCCTGCACAAAAAAAAAAAAAAAAAAAGAGTTTACAGAGTCTGTCCCCTGAGGGAGACTAAGATACTCTGAGTCTGCAATCCTAAAACTATAGTATTACTTTATGTACATATATACTAGGAAAAATGGGCATCAATTTAGAGTAGAGTGGTAGTAGGGCACTTGTAAAGGGAACTTGTATCCAAAGAAATTAAAGCCTCCAATATAATGCCTCAAGTCCTTTCCCTTCTCTTGGTGTCCTCCTGCTACTTCCCTTTAGGTGGAGTGCCTCATTTAGGTGGACCACTCAGCTTTCAACTGCCAGACCTATTTCTCTCAAATCCATAGTTGACTCTCTTCTCTGCTGCTATAAACCGCATTCCATAACTCCATAAAGCTTTTTCTGCATCTCTCTCCGCCCCTCTCTCTCTTTCTCTCTCTCCCACCCCACCTCTCTGTTTGTCTTTCCTCCTTTTGTCTTATTAAGAGGTAAAGTCCACCCACCCCACAAAACTGTTTCTAGCCCTAGTTGTGCCTTCCCTGCTTCTGGGCTGGCAGGTTTCATTTTTAAAAGGTCCCCAGGGGGGCAGCTAGATGGCACAGTAGATAGAGCACTGGCCCTGGAGTCAAGAGTACCTGAGTTCAAATCCAGCCGAAGACACTTAACACTTACTAGCTGTGTGACCCTGGGCAAGTCACTTAACCCCAATTGCCTCACTAAAAAAAAAAAAAAAAAAAAAAGGTCCCCAGGGATATACCAAATCTTATTCCAGACAATGTCCAGATGACTTTCCAATTCCATTAGGACAACTTCACATTTTATAAAGGAATAGAAGTGTAGGCTCATTGTTGTTACTTTTCTCCTTCCATGATTTATAAGGTGAACTGGAAGTGGGGGTGGGAATCAGTTTTTCAAGAACAAACTCCTCATTTATCTTGGCCCTCTACACTGGGAAGAATACTGGGCAGGGAACTCAAGGGGCCTAGGGCTGCCTAATTAAGGGGATGGGGTAGGGTGGAGATGAGATGGTATTGTAATTGTAACTCTTATTCCAACAAGAGTTGGGCTAGTGGTCTTTTTTTTTTTTTTTTTGCAGGGCAATGGGGATTAAGTGACTTGCCCAGGGTCACACAGCTAGTAAGTGTCAAGTGTCTGAGGCCAGATTTGAACTCAGGTACTCCTGAATCCAGGGCTGGCGCTTTAACCACTGCACCACCTAGCTGCCCCAAGGGCTAGTTATCTTTTGAGGGTCCCTTCAACTACTATATTCTATGACTTTATGGCTCTAAGTCTTGGTTTTACCATTAATAAATGGTGTGATTTAAGTAAGTCACGTGATCTCTCCATGTCTAGGTTTCCTTATCTACAAAACCAAAGGGGCTGGACTAGATTGGGAGTTATTAATCTAGAGTCTGTGAATTTGTGTTTCTTTAAATATAAATATACATAGGGGGCAGCTAGGTGGCACAGTGGATAATGCACCGGTCCTGGAGTCAGGAGTACCTGAGTTCAAATCGGGCCTCAGACACTTGACACTTACTAGCTGTGTGACCCTGGGCAAGTCACTTAACCCCCGCAAAAACAAAAACAAAACAAATATAAATATACATATATATGTGTGTGTGTATGCACATGCATGCATATATACATACATATACACCTGCATACATGTATGCACACTTACATATACAAACATATATACATATATTCGGTAATTGTATTTCAACATATTTGCTTTCCTTTGCAATCCTATGTATTTTGTTTTATACATTTATAAAGATTATTCTAAGAAGGGATCCTGTGAGTGCCAAAGGAGTTCACATAGTGATGTGCTGGTAAATGTTAAACAACTGACTGTCTGACAATTTTGTTTAATCTGCATTATTAACATTTTCTCCATCACTTTCTTAAGTCTAGTCAACAAAACAATGTCAAGCCCTGACTTATAGCATTTGCTGATTTTCAGGGTATCAATACTCACACTGAGAATTTAAGAATGGTGGTCTGTTGGTTCTAACACACCCCTGAGTGTGTGTTTGGGTAACAGAAAAGGTCAAGAACCCTTGAATTTGATGATTTCTAATATAGATTCATGAAAAACAAAACCTAAGGAAAAGGATAAATGGGGCTAGAGAATTGGCTGGTTGTTGTCCTTTCTCAAAGAGAACCAAAGTGACATCACTGTATTGGGGTCAAGGTACAGGGTATGCCTGTGGCTGATCAGACAATATGAGCTTGGAAGGCTCTATGACAGGTTGGGCACAAATAGTCCACATGACCGTTTGGAGTGGAGATGTCTTGAAATTTGCTCATCTCCTGTTTCTTTTGAGTTACTGCAATTCTGCTTTGCTCATAGAGCACAGTGCCTTCTCCAATTCAGGCTTGCCATACCGAGCCGTTCTTTACCAGTATCTTCTATATCACGCAATCAATTCCAAAGTTCACCAGAGAGTAAGATACCTAGAAAACACACACTTTCTGCGTAGAATAGTGACTTGACACTACCATAGAAAATCAGTGAGGGCTAGGAAATCTGTTACTAAAGAGAATTGTTTTGCCTGGACTGCAACCCCTAAATTGTCTTTGTATGTGGAAGACTAAGTGATGATCTTCTGCCAATCTTCAGACCATACTCCTGTCCTGAAGCCACCTCCCCAGAACCACCCTGAGCCCTCATTATTTCTGTATCAGGCTCCTCTCTATATGCATAGACACCATGCTACCTTGGTTGTGTATAGTATCCGCCCTGCTTTCCACCTCTAACTCTGGGAAACAACAAATCAAACCAACATTGACAAGCTTGAAAGGACAACAATCAATTACTCACCATTCCTGGGAATTGCCCCACCTAAATGCCCCTCCCCAACTACTACTCCAAGGTATGTGACATCTTTCCCTATTAGATTGTAAGCTTCTTCAATTTCTATCCCCAGCTAATGGCACAGTGCCTGGGACAAAATAAGTGCATAATAATGCCTATTCATTCTTTTTTCATTCATTCATTCCCTCCCAGCCAAGATTTTTGTTTTTGTTTTTTAAACCACTAAGGGGCTAATTACTATACCCTTAGAGGATCATAGATTTAGAGTTGGAATGGATGATAGAGGGCATCTAATTCATCCTATTTAGTTTACAAATGAGGAAACCGAGGCCCAGAGAGGTTAAGTGAAATTCTCAAAGTGACATGAATAATATGAGGCAGAGGCAGAATTTTAATTTTTTTTTTTTTGCAGGGCAATGGGGGTTAAGTGACTTGCCCAGGGTCACACAGCTAGTTAAGTGTCAAGTGTCTGAGGCTGGATTTGAACTCAGGTAATCCTGAATCCAAAGCCAGTGCTTTATCCACTGTGCCACCTAGCTGCCCCCAGAGGCAGAATTTAAAGTCAGGTCCCCTGATTACAAGGCCAGCGATTTTTTTACCCCACTGTACCATGGTGCCTCTAGAAAATGTTATAGCTGTCCATTAACAGTAAGTTATTCAGTCAATAAGCATTAATTAAATACTCAGTATGTGCCAGGCACTGTTTTAAGTACTGGGAAGAAAAATCCAAGCAAAAAAGACAGTTCCTGCCATCAAGGAGCTTACATTCTAATGGAGATTATACATTAAAAGAAACTGAAAAGAGGGGCAGCTAGGTGGCGCAGTGGATAGAGCACTGGCCCTGTAGTTATGAGTACCTGAGTTCAAATCTGGCCTCAGACACTTAACATTTATTAGCTGTGTGACCCTGGGCAAGTCACTTAACCCCAATTGCCTCACTAAAAAAAAAAAGAAAAAGAAAAGAAACTGAAAAGGGGTAGAAGACAGCCAGTTCCAGGGCATGATTGAGAAACTCAGAGGAATGAAGCCTAATGGGAAATGAAGAGATGGCTGGCTTGCCCTACCCCCCTTAAATGGAAGTTCTGGCAGCCCTCCACCCTCCAGTCACTCTCCAGGAGTAGAGGGTACTTGCGAGGTGTGAACTTGTGAGTTCCAGAGCTAAAATGACTTTCCAGGATAAAGAGCTTTCAGGGGCATGATGAGATATAAATGCATGGATGTAACAAACACTGCCATTAATAACAGAAAATTGTGTTAGATGCACCCACCTAAATTATTTGTCTGTGGTACTTAAGTTCACTTTAAGAGTATTCATCCAAAAAATAATGATACAGAGACCTCATTTGAAAATTCATAAAACATTCCACATCAGTAAAATCCCCATGTCTATTATTTTTCAATTAATGACACAGTTGATAGAGCCTTGGACTTGGAGTCAGAATGAGAGGTTTTCTTTTTTTTTTCTTTTTTTTTTTAACATGTAAGGTATTTTATTTTTTCCGTTACATATAAAGATAGTTCTCAACTTTTGTTTATACAAGCTTTACAATTTCAGATTTTTCTCCCTCCCTCCACTCCCTCCCCCCTCCCCTAGACAGCAGGTAATCTGATATAGGTTATATCTATATATAGATATATTTATACACACATAATAACATTAATCCTATTTCTGCATTAGTCCTGTTATAAGAGGAAAAATCAGAGCAATGATGAAAAACCTCAAAATAGAAAAAACAACAGCACCAAAAACAAAAGAAATAGTATGGTTCATTCAGCATCTATATTCCACAGTTCTTTTTTTTTTTTCCTTGGATTTGGAGAGCCTCTTCTATCATGAGTTATCTGGAACTCTTCTGTACCATTGCATTGGTGAGAAGAATATAGTCCATCACAGTAGATCAACACTCAATGTCGAGGATACTGTGTACAATGTTCTTCTGGTTCTGCTCATCTCACTCATCATCAGCTCACGCAAGACCCTCCAGGTTATGAGAGGTTTCCTTTAACAAAGTAAAACAATTAAATAAAGCTAACGATACAAAGAGTATTCATCCAATACCATTCACTGCAGTTCATAGGACAGAAACAGAGACTTGGGCAAGCTTAGTGAAGTTAAATCTGAGGTCCCTTCCAGTTCTGACGTTCTAGGGTTCTAAACCAAGTCGGAGATGCCAGTGCTGCATTTGGCAGAGGGGACAAGGGATGGCATGGCTGGCAAAAAATCAGAGTCTGTTTACAACAAAGCACAGACAGGCTGGAGCCTGGTATTTGTTCTGAATGGTTCCAACTGTCAGGGCAATGAAGCTAATAACTGACTTTTAAAATGCATTTGTTTTAGTAATTAACCCATTCATTTTAGTTATTGTAATAATCATATCATAAGAACAACTCACATTTCTAGATGATTTTAAAGTTATAAAGTGCTTCCCTCACAACAACCAGGAGAGGTAGATAGTAGAAACACCACTAGGCCTCCCTTATAGATGAGGCTCAGAGTTAAGGGAATTGCCCAGGGTTACACTGGAATCTGAATTCAAGTCTCCTGACCATACTTTCTCAAATGAATAACAACTGAAATGTAGATCTCTGTAAAATGACCATGATAGGACCACATCTTTGAACATGTAATACTTTCTCAAGATGTAGTTAACTAACAAAAAAGAATGGTGCTGAATTCTTTTCCCACATTTTCTTTCCTGAAGGTATAATAAAATTTTAGAATTGGAAAGGGCCTTGGATAGCATCCTGTCCAGAAATTTTACTTTACCAGATAAATGACTGAAACCCAAAGATTTTTCCCATAGTCAACAGTTAGTGGCAAAATAGGGATGGAAAATTAAATCTGCTAAATCTAAAAAGCAATCAATGAACATTTATTATTAAGTTTCTACCATTTCCCCTGCACTGTGCTAGAGAAACAAATATAAAAAGAGCATTCCCTGACTTCTAGGGGATTGGAGAAACAAAACATATTAAAATTTTTTTAATTAAATTTTTTTTAAATTTAAAAATTTTTTAAATTGTTTCCCCTCATATGGGTAAAAGTTCCCAGGGGAAATTCTATACATATTAGTAAATGCAAAATCTATACAAAGTAATTTCAAGGTAATTTAAGAGCACTAGCAATGATGGGGGAATGGGGAGGGAAACCTTCATGTCAAATTAAATGTGAAAGAAGCTAGACATTCCATGAGGCAGATGAAAGGAGGAAGTGGATTTCAGGCATAGAGGAAAACTTATGCAAAGGTCCATATTGATATAGGATGCATAGGAAACGCTGGTCAGAAAAGTTTGATTCAAACATAGAATGTATGAAGGGAGAAAATGTGCAATAAACTTGGAAAGGTATTTAATGATAATGATAGCATTAACATATTGCTTTAAGTTTTTTCTTATTTTTTTATTCTGAATAGAATTTTATTTTCTAAAATATATGTAAAAACAAAATTTTAACATCAATTTTTAAAAAACTTTGTGCTCCAACTTCTCTTCCCCCCTCCATTCCCACCCCCCACCCACAAGAACTCAATCAATTCAAAATAAGTTATACATGAGTAGTCATGGAAAAATTCCCATATTAATGAGTTGGGAGAGAAAACAGTCAAAAAAACCCAAAACTTCAGATTGAGGAATTGTCAAAGAGGAAATGAAAAAAAATTTTTTTATATGTGTTTCCATCTGTTTTCAGATACTATCAGTTCTTTCTCCGCAGATGGGCTGCAATCTTCCTAAGTCCCTCAGGGTTACATTGGATCATTGCCTTGCTGAAAACAGCCACATGCTTCCCAGCAGATCATCCCCCACTATTGCTATTATTTTGTATACAGTACATTTCACTCTGCTTCAGCTCACGTAGGTCTCTCCAGGTTTTCCCGATAGCATCCTATTCATCACAACCTCTATATAGTACCTTAAGCTTGATGGAGAATCTTCACAAAAGCCCAGCAAAGTAGGTACCATACATTTTGCCATTATAGTCAATCATCATAACTATTTCCCTCCATCCCACTCCCTTCCCATAACATTTACTCTATCTTCTTTTTACCTATTCCTCCTCAGAGGTGCCTTACTTCTGACTATCCTCTCCCTTGCTCTGCACTCCCTTTTTTCACCCTTCCTTCCTTGTCCTCTTCCCCTCCTATTTTCCTGCAGAGTTAATAAGATTGCTCCTCCCAATTGGGTATGAAAGCTATTCCCTCCATGAGCCCACTCCAATGAGATCAGGGTCCCTGAGCTAATTCTGTGTTCTAAATTTTTCTTCCTCCCTCCCTCCTCAACCCTCCCTATGAGATCAAGCAATTCAGCATGTCATACTAGTGCAGTAATGCAGAACATCTTCATCTTCCTTGAAAGTGTTTTGCTTTTTAACCGCTCTCTCCCCCAATCTGCCCTTTCCTCCTTCCCTTTCCCCCCTTTTCTCTCTCCCCCACCCAGGGCAAAAGTATATTACTATACCTACTTGAGTATGTATGTTAGTCCTTCTTTGAGCCAATTCTGATGATATTAAGGTTCACTCACTCTCCAACTCCTTCCCCCTCTTCTACTCTCCTCCATAAGCTTTCTTCTTGTTTCCTTAATGTGAAATACTTCTCCCCAGACCATCTCTCCCCTTCTCCCTCCCCCAGTTTATTCCTCCTGCATCTCAACCCTATTTTAATAATGTCATCATGGATTAGCTAGGTGGCACAGTGGACAAAGCACCAGCCCTGGACCCAGGAGGCCCCCCAAGCTCAAATCCAGCCCCAGACATAAGACACCCCTCCCTGTTTGCCCTACAAAGAACAAAACATAAATGCTTTACAGATATCATCCCTTCATATTCAGTTCAGCCCTGCCTTCTGTGAATTTCTTGCGAAGAATTTTTGTTTTGTTTTGTTTTGTTTTTTGGTGAGGCAACTGGGGCCAAGCAACTTGCCCAGGGTCACACAGCTATTAATTGTCAAGTGTCTGAGGTCACACTTGAACTTAAGTTCTCCTGAGTCCAGGGCCAGCGCTCCATCCACTGCACCACCCAGCTGCCTCTGAATTTATTGAGATAGTTCTTATGATTTCAAAGTATTATCTTCCCATGTAGGAATGTAAACAGTTTGATCTTTTAATATCCCCCATAAAGTCTTTTTCCTGTTTACCTTTTTATGCTCCTCCAGGATCTTGTATTTGAAAGTCAAATTTTCTATTCAGTTCAGGTCTTTTCATCACAAATGCTTGAAAGACCTCTTTCTCATTGAAGTACCATTTTTGCCTCTGAAAAATTATACTCAGTTTTGCTGGGTACGTGATTTTTGGCTGAAGTCCCAGTTCCTTTGCCCTCTGGAATATCATATTCCATGCCCTTAGGTCCTTTAATGTAGAAGCTGCTAGATCTTGCTTTATCCTTATTGGAGCTCCACAGTATTTGAATTCCTTTTTTCTAGCTGCTTGCAGTATTTTCTCCTTGACCTGGGAGTTCTGGAATTTGGCTATAATATTCCTGGAGGTTTTCTTTTTGGGATCTCTTTCAGGAGGTGATTGGTGGATTCTTTCGATTTCTATTTTAGCTTCTGCTTCTAGAATATCAGGGCAATTTTCCCTCACAATCTCTTGGAGGATGGTGTCTAAGCTTTTGTTTTGGTCATGGTTTTCAGGTAGTCCAATGATTTTCAAATGATCTCTCCTAGATTTATTTTCTAGGTCAGCTGTTTTTCCAAGAAGATATTTCACACTGTCTTCTATTTTTTCATTCAATTGGATTTGCTTTACTGTGTCTTGGTTTCTCATAAAGTCACTAGCTTCCATTTGTTCAATCCTAATTCTTAGGCAGTTATTTTCATCAGACAGTTTTTTAATCTCCTTTTCCATTTCGATTTTCAAACTGTTGACTTTTTTCTCATGACTCTCCTGCATTGCTCTCATTTCCCTTTCCATTCTTTCCTCCTTTTCTCTACATCTTCTTTCTATTTCTCCTACTTTCTCTTCAAAGTCCCTTTTGAGAGCTTCCATGGCCTGAGACCCATTCATATTTTTTCTTGGAAGCTTTGGATGTTGGAGCTTTGACCCTGTTATTATCTTCTTCTTCTGAGGTTGTATTGTGGTCTGCCTTACCCCCAAAGAAGTTTTCGATGGTCTTCTGCTTTCTCTGCCTGCTCATCCTGGCTTACTATTTCTTGGCTTTTAACTCCTTCTTTAAGTGTGGTGCTGCTTCCAGGACACACTGTTCAAGCTACAGTGTGGCCTGGGGGATGGTTGGGCTTCTTCTCAGCCTGCCTGGCCTTGCTTTCACTTGATTTTAAACTCTCCACTGGGGGGGGGGGGCTGCTTCTCAGCTCCACTCCTGTTCCCAGCTTCACAGGGTCCCAGGTGTTTTGGGTTGAGGGGTGAGAAGGCTTTAATCTCACCTGGCCTGTTCTCAGGTCTGGAGATAACCTCAGGCCTATTTACTAAGAAACCAACCAGCAAAGCTTTCTGTGGTGTGGCTCTCAGCTTCCGATGAGACTGCTCTCCTGCTCCCCTCCACCACCTGGGTCCCCTGCTGCTTAGGATTTCTTCCTGGTTGCTCGCTGGGGTGGGACAGTCGAATCTTTCCCCCCAATCCACTGGTACCCCTGCATTTACCCCCCCAGGCCAGCCGTTCAGTCCGACCACGCGCTTGGTTCCAGAAGACGCCGGTGCTGCAGCCGATTCAGAGACACTGCGGCAAATTCCTCTGGCGGGTGTCTGGTGTGTCGGCCGGATTGTGGGGATAGGCTTTATTCGTGGCCCAGCACGGCCCCCTGAAATCTATCTATAGCTGGAGAAAACTCTCAGCCCATATTTTTGTGTGTTTTTCTGCCCCAAGGGTTCTTTTATTGCTATTTTTGGGGTTATTGTATCAGGAGCCCCGTGAGCTTAATGTTTTTCCTCTGCCATCTTGGCTCCACCCTCTGCTTTAAGTTTTTGAAGGGCTTTAAATGTCAAGCAGAATAGTTTGAATTTTCCTAGTCAGTTGTTGTTTGTCCTTCCTTTTCAAAGAGGACTGGTGACACCACAGGTGATGACTTGCTCATGAATTGGATTTAAAGTGAGGCAGAGTTACACAAAGTCAGTAGCCTCACTCTCTCTTCCAGAATCATCAAAGTCCAAGACAAAAGTCAAGATGACTGGCAATGGCAAGGGATGCAGTGGACAACCTTGGGCTTCTTTGTTGTCTGACCAAGCTCTAAACACTCCAAAACAACCATTTAAACACCTTCATGGCCTTTGGAGCAAATTGTTGTCATCTGCCAGGGGAAGTCTTCACATGCTAGGAGTAAACATCCCCCAACTCACCAATGAGTTTGAGGATTGTTAATTACTGTATACCTGGTTTAGCCCATCTGCCAAGGTGGTTTTACTGCTGATGTAACTTCTTGGAGCCACAGGTGAGAATTTGGTGGAGGGTGGACACCTAAGGTGGCTGAGCAGCCCTGAAAAGGGCTTGCACAAGAAGTGCTAGTCCTCCCTGAACACTCTATACACCTCCCAAGTTAATAGGGAAGCAGTGGAGATTTTTGATCAGGATCTCTCTATTAGAAATATCACTTTGGAAAGTGTGTGGAGGATGGATTGTAGAAGAGTTGAAGTAGGCTATTGCATTAGTAGGAGATGAGATTCTGAACTAGGGTGCTGATTATGTGAATTGAGAGAAGGGGAACCAACAATGTTGTGGAGAAAGAATCAGCAAGATTTGGTGTCTCATTGGATGTGGGGGTATATACTAAGTAGTAAACATTTGACCATGAATAAGTCATTTTACTAAAGCTCAGTTTCCTTGTCTATAAAATGGGGATGATAACATTTGTACTATGTAATTTATAAAATCATGGGAGAAAAGCACTTTATGAACCACTTTATAAACGCTATAAATATTCCTAAAGACCTACTCTATGGTGAGTTAGCCTCAGGTCAAAAACCTGCTGGATGCCCCAGCTTCACTACAGAGATGTATGCAAGTGAGACTTGAGGGCTCTGGGAATAGATGGCAGCTGGGAGGAGATGCCCGAGGACCGCGCCTGATGGAATTCAGTACTCAGGAGCAGCTTGCGCTGAGCTGAGATGGGCCTCCAAGCCCTGGAGGAAGAAAAACGAATGAGATGCAGGAACCCATGGGCAACAGAGAGTACAGTTTTCCAATATCCTTGTTGTGCCAGGAGCTGCAGCTCTCCTATCGGACTGCACAGTCACACTGTGGCCTGTGGCTCTTCAAGGCGCTGATCCATGGTCGTCCACGACTGGTGGAAGCCTACAAATATTAAGTATTCCAAAAATGTGAGTTATCATTCTTATTTCTTTTGTTTTAATTTTGTCACAGAGATAACCTAGATAGCTGCTTTCTTCCATACTATTTAATTTTTTGAAGGAGATAAGAATATCTTAAATTTAACACAGTAGTAACAAAATTGACCACTTTGTGCCTCCTTATGAACTTTTTTTGTTGTTTTCTTATTTGCATTTAATTTTTTTGTTTTTGTTTTTTTCTTTTTGGCGGGGCAATGGGGGTTAAGTGACTTGTCCGGAGTCACACAGCTGGTAAGTGTCAAGTGTCTGAGGTCAAATTTGAACTCAGGTACTCCTGAATCCAGGGCCGGTGCTTTAACCACTGTGCCACCTAGCCACCCCTGCATTTAATTTTTTTTTCTTTTTCCTTTTTTTTTTGCGGGGCAATGGGGGTTAAGTGACTTGCCCGGGGTCACACAGCTAGTAAGTGTCAAGTGTCTGAGGCCAGATTTGAACTCAGGTATTCCTGAATCCAGGGCCGGTGCTTTATCCACTGCGCCACCTAGCCGCCCCCTGCATTTAATTTTTATCCTTTTTTTACTCTTTTATTTCTTTTTTGGCATCTTTCAAAGAGAATGCCACTGATTCAGATTGCTAAGCACGGTCGCCAAAACTAAGTGCAATAAAACTTATTACACTTCTCTATACAAATACATTGATCTCTTGGGGGCAGCTAGATGGCACAGTGGATAAAGCACCGGCTCTGGATTCAGGAGGACCTGAGTTCAAATTTGACCTTAGACACTTGACAGTTACTAGCTGTGTGACCCTGGGCAGGTCACTTAACCCTCATTGCCCTGAAAAACAAAACACCCCCCCCCAAAAAAAAACCAAATACATTGATCTCTTGATAAAAACAAAACAAAGCAAAAAACTCTCAAACCTTTGTCTGATGTCTTTGATAAAAAAGAGGCAACTTGGTTTTTGTGTTTATTTATTTAGTCACTTATTTAAAGGTTTTGAGAGCCTCTTTTTTTTAGTCATCAAGTATTTATCTTTTTCTTCCTCTGAGCTCCCACCTCCCCTCTGGAGGGGGAAAAAGAAAAACAAAAAAACAAATACCACAAAAATACTCCCGATGACCCAATTGTAACAAATAACCATTTTCTGCTAAAACATGCCTACAATGGTCACATCTAAAAATATTCATTCTGAATATTAGTTTATTACCTCTCTGTCATGAGGTAGGTAGACTGCTTTATCTTTAGTTGGTCCTCTGAAATCATGGTTAATCACTACATTGATTAGAATTCTTAAGTCTTTCAGAATTATTTTTTTCAATACTAGTGTTATAGTATAAATTGTTATTCTGATTCTATTCACTCTGCATCTGTCCATAAAAACAATTTCAGTTTTTTCTGAAATTGTCTCTTTCTTCATTTCTTATAACACAATAGTATTCTAGCACATTCATATACCATAATTCATTCAATCATTCCCCAATTGATGGGCACCCTTTTGTTTCTAGTTCTTTGCAACCATAAAAAAGAAACTGCTTTAAGTCTTCTTTATCCATATAAAACCTTTTCCTCTTTCTTTGAGCTCTTTGAGGAGTAGATCTAGTAGGTATTGTTGTGTCAAAGAAATGCAGTTTGCTGTTTAATATATAATCCTGTTTTTCATTCTTCACATATTGAAGTGTTTGTATTTGTTCATGATTGTTATGTTCATAATTTTAAAAAACAGAATAATTTTAAAATAGATAAGCAGAAACTTACCATAAATCATTATTTTGACTAGAGTAAGAGACACTTTTCAAACTATAAATAAGCATTTCTGCCTTTTTCCACTCTAGGGATTTCCTGGTGTTTCTAGGAATCCAAGAGTAAATCCCAATGATGTACAGGTCTGTAGAGAATAACTCTGTAATGAGCTCCAACCTCAGTTTGTAGTGTTGCAAATCTCATCCCTCAGGAGACAGAGAATGCAGTTAATTATATGGAACTGGTGATGAGTAAGTGCCTAAAATGAATCTGTGCATGGATGTTTACTAGTGTGAATAAGAGAGTGAAAGAAAAAAAAGAGAGGAAGGAAGGAAAGGAAAGGAAAGGAAAGGAAAGGAAAGGAAGTGAAAGGAAAGGAAAGGAAGTGAAAGGAAAGGAAAGGAAAGGAAGTGAAAGGAAAGGAAAGGAAGTGAAAGGAAAGGAAAGGAAGTGAAAGGAAAGGAAAGGAAGTGAAAGGAAAGGAAAGGAAGTGAAAGGAAAGGAAGGAAAGAAAGAAGGAAAGAAGGGGAAAAAGAGGGAGGAAGGATGGCATTTGGTTATATTCCTTCTTGGCCACCCAGCATGTTTCCAGTTCTAGTAGGGTGAGCAAAGAAAACCACACTTTTAAAAAAAGTCCCCATTGGTTTTTTTTCCCCAGAAAATAAACGAATTCAGTCCCCTCAGATTCTTTTTCTGAACTCTGTGTGGTAACTCTGGTACATGTAAATACCTGGCAAATACAGTTGGTCATTTCTAATTCAACATTTAGATCAACAAATTGAATTTACATGCTTTGTCTCAGAGGAAAACATAACTTGGCTTATGAAAGCATAAAGGTATGTTATTAAATATTGGATTTTAAAAGAATATTGTTTATAAGTTGAAGGTATTTTAATTTAATTATTTTGTTATTATTTAGCAATTACAGTGAATGACTAGCCTTGAGCAAGTTCTTTAACTTTCCTGGTCCTGTGTCCTTATCTATCAAACAAGAGCATTGGACTGGATGGCCTCTGGGGTCCCTTCCAGCTTTAACATTCTGTGAACCTATGAATTTATTATAATATGCCAGTGGATCCATGGTCTCATCAATATGGGCACTACTTCCAATGAGGCAGGTCAAAACCTGCCTTTTCATCTCATCCCTTTGATTTCATTTTGTTTCTTTTTTTGTGGGGCAATGAGGGTTAGGTGACTTGCCCAGGGTCACACAGCTAATAAGTGTCAAGTGTCTGAGGCTGGATTTGAACTCAGGTCCTCCTGAATCCAGGGCTGGTGCTTTATCCACTGTGCCACCTAGCTTCCCCCCGATTTCATTTTAAATTTTGCTTTCAGAAAAGAAAAAAAATATTTATTTCTCTGCTTCTCCCATCCCTCTTCCCCCTTCCCCACTACTAGAAAAAAGAAAAGAAAAATAGAAGCAGTATAATAATTATGCATAGTAAAAACAAAACAAATTCCCACATGTCAGTCATGTCTTACTCTTCATGACCCCATTTGGGGTTTTCTTGGCAAAGATACTGGAGTGGTTTGCCATTTCCTTCTCCAGCTCATTTAAAGATGAAAAAACTGAGGCAGATAGGGTTAAGTGACTTGTCCAGGGTCACATTGCTAGTAAGTGTCTGAGGTCAGATTTCAACTGAGGAAGATGAGTCTTCCTGACTCTAGACCTAGTACTCTATCCACTGTACCACCTAGCTGCCCAATTCACTTCTCACTTACCTCAGGAGCTGAGTAGCATACTTCCTCATTAGTCTTCTGGAATTGTGCTTGATCATTGCACTGATTATAGTTCTTAAATCTTTCAAAGTTGATTATCATGATAATGTTATTGCGATCATATACATTTTTCTCCTGGTTCTGCATTCTTTGCTCTATATCAGTTCATATAAATCTTCATGGTATTTTAACTAAATCTGAATGTTTTAAATTTCAAGGACAAAAAGAAGAAAACTCGATTTGAGAGGAAGTCACTTCTAAAAAACATATTAAGCAGAATTAATATTTAATTGTAACATTCATATATGTAGAGTCTGGACTTAATAACTGATAATATACCTTTCAGCTTTAAGTCCTATAACTTATTTTTAGATTAAATTTTATTTTTACAATTCATGAAAGTCAACCTCCCTCCCACACTGAGAAAGAAAGCAAGGAATGAAGGAAGGAAGGAAGACCTTGTAACAAATAGTTAAGCCAAAAAAAAAAAACTACATTGATCATGTCCTATATGTATATCTATCTTATATCCCACTATATCTCTCCATATCTATATGATATAGATGTATATGTGGTACAAATGTATATATACCTGCCTCTATACCACTATATAGTTCATCTATATGATATATCTGCAGATATCTATCATATATAGACATGTATGATATGGATAAAAAATATAGCAGTGTAGTGATAATGACACACAGATATCTGCACCCTGAGTATATCACTTCTCCTTCAACAGGTGGACAGTATATTTCATCATAAGTCCTTTGGAATATCACAGCATTGATCAGAGTTCTCTACAATGTTGTTATTATTATGTAAATTAGTCCTATTCTGATCAGTTCACCTTGGATCAATTCATATAAATTTCCCCAGGTTTCTCTGAAACTGTCCCCTTCTTCATTTGCTATAGCACAATAATCTTCCATTTGTTCAGTCATTCCCCAATGGCTGGGCACTCCCTTAGTTTCTAGCTCTTTGCTGCCATACAGACAAAATAAAAAGAGGTGCTATCAATATTTTTGTACATATGGGCCCCTTTCTTCTTTCTTTGGTCTCTTTGGTGTATAGACTTAGTAATGGAAGCTCTGTATCAAAGAGTATGCATGGTATAGTGACTTTTGGGGCAATGTTCCAAGTAGTTTTCCAGAAGGGCTGGACCAGGAAACAACCTTTATTTAAAAAAAACCAAAACAGGGGGCAGCTAGGTGGCACAGTGGATAAAGCACCAGCCCTGGATTCAGGAGGACCTGAGTTCAAATCCAACTTCAGACACTTGATACGTACTAGCTGTGTGACCCTGGGCAAGTCACTTAACCCTCATTGCCCTTAAAAAAAATTTTTTTAAAACAAAACAAAACAATTTATCTTCTATGACCACTATCATAGCATTCACAAGCATGCAAGCATTGTTTTTTTAATCTTAAGAGTATTTTTTCCAGTTACATGTAAAGATAGTCTTCAACATTCATTTTTTTATTTTGAGTTCGGAGTTTTTCCTCCTCCCTCCCTTCCCTCCCCCTTCCCCAACAGAAAGCAATCTGATATAGGTTTCATATATATACACACACACACACACACACACACACACACACACACACACACATATATGTATATATGTATATATATACACACACATGTATGTATGTATGTATGTATGTATGAGTGTGTGAAAAAAGAATCAGAACAAAAGGGAAAAACCTCAAGAAAGAAAAAATAAACAAAACAAAAGTGAAAATATTATGGTTTAATCTGCATTGATTCCATAGTTCTTTTTCTGGATGTGGAGAGTATTTTCCATCATGAGTCCTTTGGAATTGTCTTGGATCATTGTATTTCTGAGAAGAGCCACGTCTATCACAGCTGATCATCACACAATGTTGCTGTTACTGTGTACAATGTTCTCTTGGTTCTGTTCATTTCACTCAGCATCAGTTCACTTAAGTCTTTCCAGGTTTTTCTGAAATCTGCCTGCTCATCATTTCTTATAGCACAATAGTATTCCATTACATTTATATACCACAACTTATTCAGTTACTCCTAATTGATGGGCAACCCCTCAATTTCCAATTCTTTGCCACCCCATACATGAAAAGCTGCTATAAATATTTTTGTACATGTAAGTCCTTTTACTTTCCTTTGTAAAAATCTCTTTGGGATATAGACCTAGTAGTGGTATTCCTGGGGGAAAGGGTATACACATGGTTTTATAGCCCTTTAAACATAGTTCCAAATTGTTCTCCAGAATGGTTGGATCACTTCACAATTCCACCAACAGTGTATTAGTTTCCCAGTTTTCCCACATCACCTCCAATATTTTTCATTTTTCTTTTCTATAATATCAGACAACCTGATCAGTCTGAGGTGGCACCTCAGAGTTGTTTTCATTTGCATTTCTCTAATCAATAGTGATTTAGAGCATTTTAAAATATAACTAGATAGCTTTGATTTCTTCATCTGGAACCTATGTATTTATGTTCTTTGACCATTTATTAATTGGAAAATGACTTATATTCCTATAAATTTGATTCAGCTCTCTATGTATTTGAGAAATGAGGCCTTTATTAGAGAAACTTGCTATAACTTTTTCAGTTATGATCACTGTGTTATTTCCTTCCAACCTATTTTTTCTGTCTATCCTCTCTCTCTCTCTCTCTCTCTCTCTCTCTCTCTCTCTCTCTCTCTCTCTCTCTGTCTGTCTCTCCTTTCACCCTGTCCCTCCTTAAAACTGTTTTGCTTCTGACTACTACCTCCCCCAATCTGCCCTCCCTTCTATCACCCCCATCCCCTTTTCCTACTTCCTTGTAGAATAAGATAGATTTCTATACCCAACTGAGTATTTATGTTATTCCCTCTTTGAGCTAATTCTGATGAGAGTAAGGTTCAAGTGTTGTCCATTCCCCCCATCTTCCTCTCCACTATAAAAGTTCTTTTTCATCTCTTTTACGTGAAACAATTTACCCTCATTCCACCTCTACTTTGCTCCTTCTCCCAGGGCAGTCCTCTCTTCTCATCTTTTAATTTTTTTTTTAGATATCTTCCCATCATAGTCAACTCACTCCTGTGCCCTCTGTCTTTGTAAACTCCTAACTGCCCTAATATGGATAATAAAGTTCTTAGAAGTTACAGGTATCATTTTCCCAAGGTGGAATGTAAACAGCTTAATTTATGAGTGACCATAAGCACTCTTTTTTGCCCTGGAACTGGTCAGGACCCAGGAACTGCTCTGGACCCAAGTCATAGTTCCAGGCCTCTACTCTCTACACACTCTAGTGTGCTAGTGCTCCACCTTATCCTAGGACTATGACCCAGAACCAAGTATGGACAATGCAACAGAGTTCTTTACCCAGTGCCAGCAAGGAATCCTCTGTAATCTCCTTCTCACCTATTGACCAATGCTCTTATGGTCTGTGGGCTGAAAGCTCCTCCCTGGAAGCCATCACTGCTGATTCAGTTGCCAACAAGGCCTGCTGGTGACTTGACAGGATGTTATCTACGTTAGACTGCATTCCACAATCACTCCAGTGAGACAGATCTTTTCTGCCAACCTTCTAAGTTGTCTTGGTCTAGAAAATCGTTTCCCCTTGTCCTTTTATTGGTTCTTGCCTTTTTTACTGGTTCTCCAGAATTCATTTTGAGGCATAATTTTAAAGTTGTTTGGAGGGGAATTTGGGAGAGCTCAGGTGAGACCCTGCCTTTACTCTACCATCTTGAATCTTTCTCTACCAAAGTGATTTATTTGAGCTCAAATCTTACTCTAATACTCCCTTATTCAATAAACTCCAGTGACCCCCAGTTCTCTCTGGGATAAAATATAAACTCTCCTGTTTAGCTTTTAAGTCCTTCTTAACCTGACCCCAACCTACCTTTCCAGCCTCATTATACATTAATTCCTTCCCACATACTTCAATTCAACAAAATTAACCTTTTTAGTGTTCCTCATATATTCCATTTTATTCTGTCTCCTACTGTGTGCCTTTGCATTATCCATCTCTGATACCTGAAATTAACTTGCTATTCACCTCCACCTCTTAGAATCTCTCACATCTTCAAATTCAACTTAAGCACAGTGTTCTACATGAAGCATTTCCTGATCCCAATGCCCAACTGTTAGCTTCCTTTCTGCAATATAGAAATAATGATAAATATCTTATACTTATTATGTATATATTTACATACATACATATTTACATTTAGAGGATATATATTGTTTATTGTAGAAGGTAAGCTTCATTAGAACAAGGAATGCTTCTTTTTTTGTCATTGTATCCATAGCACCAAGCAGTGTTTGGCACATAGTAGGAACTTTATAAATGTTTGTTGCATGATTGATTGGAGTTATGACCAACAGATATTGATTGAATGTTTGTTAGCTGCATGATTCTACATTAGGCTCTAGGATAATGTGCAGAATTATCTCACCCATCCTTGTCTTCAAATAGCTTGCAGGCTAATTGGGAAGGTAAATATACATAGACATATATGTATATATACATACACATAAGTATATAAACACAACATGTATATATAATTATATATATACACACACAAAAATAACTATAGTATGAAATGGTGTATGATAAATAATAATCTTACTTTTATATGCATTCTGGCCTACAAAAGTTGAGTGAAAGCAGGGGACTTTTGTCCTTTTCTTTTTTTTTTGTGGGGCAGTGGGGGTTAAGTGACTTGCCCAGGGTCACACAGCTAGTAAGTGTCAAGTGTCTGAGTCCGGATTTGAACTCAGGTCCTCCTGAATCCAGGGCCGGTGCTTTATCCACTGCACCACCTAGCTGCCCCAGCAGGGGACTTTTGTAATAGTTGAGAGGGACCATAGACTTCACCTGGTTCTACCTACTATCCCTCTTGACAGATGAGGAAACTGAGGCCCAAGAAGGGACATGATGCATTCAGTTATATGTCGTTCCCAAGGTCACTAAACAAGTTAATGGAAGAGCCAGAACTAAAACCCAGATCTCATGATTCCCAGTTAGTTCCTTGCTATTTTCTCCTCTCAACTGGACCATTGAAATAAGCTCCTCATTGGACCTTTTGCTTCTAGTCTCTCCCCTTCTCCAGCCTATCCTTCATATGGTGACAAAATAACCTTCCTAAAGCTTTAGGTCTGAGTATGTGACACCTCTGCTCACACACCTTTAGTGGCTTCCTAATGGCACTAGGATAAAATACAGATCCCTAAGTCTGACCTTGAAGGAACTCCATAATATAGTTCCAACCTGTCTTTCCAGCCTCATTCCATATTATGCCCTTCATGCAATCTGTGTTCCAATCAAATTGGACTTCCAAGAATTCTGCATTCCGTTTTCCACCTCCATGAATTTGCGTAAGCCATTCCTCCTGGTTGAGATGCACAGCTCTACCTCTCAGAATGTTTCTCTTCTTTCAAGGCTTGGTTTTAGTGTCACCTCCTCCAAGAAGCTTTTCCTACCCCTCTCAATTTTTTTTTTTTTTGTGGGTAGGGCAATGAGGGTTAAATGACTTGCCCAGGGTCACACAACTAGTAAGTGTCAAGTGTCTGAGGCCAGATTTTAACTCAGGTACTCCTGAATCCAGGGCCGGTGCTCTATCCACTGTGCCACCTAGCTGCACCCCCCTCTCAATTGTTAATCCTCTCTTTCTTCAAATTATCGTGTATTCACTGTTCTTACCCCTGGACATGTTGCATCCACCTCTTCTCAGTGGCACAGTTTCTTTTTTCCTTTTTTTCCTTTTTTTTTTAGGGACAATGAGGGTTAAGTGACTTGCCCAGGGTCACACAGCTAGTAAGTGTCAGGTGTCTGAGTCTGGATTTGAACTCAGGTCCTCCTGAATCCAAGGCCGGTGCTTTATCCACTGTGCCACCTAGCCGCCCGTTTTTTTTTTTTCCTTTTAAAAATCATTTCATAGGATCATAGATTTAGAGCTGTAAGAAACATTAGGAGGTCATCAAGTCTACCCCCTCATTTTGAAGATGAGGAAACTGAGGTCCAGGGTGTTTAAGTAATATGCCTAGAGCCATGTTGCTAGGAAGGCAGCTAGATGGCAGAGTGTATAGAGCGTTGGGCCTGAAGACCTGACTTCAAATCTGGTCTCAGACACTTACTAGCTGTGTGACCATGAAGAAGTCACTCAACCCTGTTTGCCTCAGTTTCCAAATCTGTAAAATGAGCTTTAGAAAGAAATGGTAAGGGGCAGCTAGGTGGCACAGTGGATAAAGCACAGGCCCTGGATTCAGGAGTACCTGAGTTCAAATCTGGCCTCAGACACTTGACACTTACTAGCTGTGTGACCCTGGGCAAGTCACTTAACCCCCATTGCCCTGCCAAAAAGAAAAAAAAAGAAATGGTAAGCCATTCCAGTATTTTTCTTTGCCAAAAGAACCCCAAATGAGGCCACAAAAAGTCAAACAAGACTGAAATGACTGAACAACAACAACAACAACACATAGCTAGGAAGTATTTGAGGCAGGATTTAAATCTAGGTCTTCCTAACTCCAAGCCTCCCCACATTGTCTCTCAATGCCTACAGTGCCCAGAATTCCTGGGATATCCCACGCCAGTACTAACCAGGTCTAACTCTACTTACCTTCAGATGAAATCAGAGATCGAGTGTTGAATTGAATAGTGTGGCCTAATATCTAGCACAGCACCTTAAATATAAATGTTTATGAAACCAATTTGTTGAATTTAAGTATTTCTGAGACACCACAATCCTAAATCAACAGCAAGCAAGAGCAGCGAGTACAATTGAAACTCTAAGCCCCTGGTAGTTACCATTTTGAAGATATACATTTTAGCTCCTCCAAAGCCACTGTGTCTCCCACCCCTCCTCTTTTGTGGACGGTTCTTTGTCTGCCTTCCTGTTGACACTGAGCTATTCTCACAGCTTGTTCAGTGATCTTTCTCACTGAGGGAGAGATGCATTTTACTTGCCATACCCACCTGCCTCACTTCCTGGGCTCCAACAGTTAAGCAACATGGGGACTACTAATGACCTTGTCTTGAATTGTATATCAGGCTTTCTTGTTTGCATGCTTTGAGCAGCAAGTGTCCTGGCTGACCCACAAAGACCCCAGGAGAGCTAGCTTCTAGCATAAGTGTCTCTGTCTTGCTGACCAGAACCTTGTCTAGAATTGAAGGACCACCCAGGGAATTATCAGCAACTCAAGGCTGAATTCCTAGCCATTGGGGGTCGTCTCATCTAGATATAGCCCAGGATGCTTCTCTGATAGTGATAATTCTGAAATTCTGTCCTATCAATTTACCAGTTCCCTTTGAGTTCCCCGGACACAACACCAATAGTATTATCTCCATTTTACAGAGAAGTAAACTGGAGAGAAGAGAGAATAAATGACTTGATCAAAGTCACACAGATAGTAGATATCAAACCTAGAAACTTCAAACTTCAAGCCTGAGTCTGTTGGAGAATAGAGATAGAGGAAGCGAAAAGGATCGAGAAGAAATAGAGGATTTTTTTGGTGGTCTTGTGGGTTCAGAGAGAATAGAGGAAAGAACCCAGAAAAAGTCATATTAGACTCAAAAGAACTATATCCAACCAGCCTGATTAAAAAAAAAAAGTGTTAAAAGCAAAGAGTGAACCCAGGAAGCATCGATCACAGCTGGAAAGCCTGATATACAATTCAAGACAAGGTCATTAGTAGTCCCCATGTTGCTTAACTGTTGGAGCCCAGGAAGTGAGGCAGGTGGGTATGGCAAGTAAAATGCATCTCTCCCTCAGTGAGAAACTGAGTAAGGAGTGCCCAGAGCCAAGGACAGGGTAGTTAAAGAATTTCTGGAGGTATAACTTAGGAGACACTGGGTTAGGAGGTAGGAGGGCGGAGGTGAGGAATGCAGCTTTGACCTGCAGCCAGGGAGGCCCCAGGCAGAAAGAACCTAGGTCCAAGACCAAGCTGAAATTGCTCTCATTGTTCTAGGGGTGGAAGTTAGGAGGAACTGGCCCCAAAAGAAGAGTGAACACTGGAGGTACTTGGAAGAGACTGTTTAATGCTTTAAAGCTGTTCTAAATAAATTGAGTAAGGTGAGGATGGTATACTTGAAACCTACCATATGTAGGTAGACAGCCACCCATTGCACATTTGAATAGTGTGTGTGTGTGTGTGTGTGTGTGTGTGTGTGTGTGTGTGTGTGTGTGTGTGTGCACTATACTACAATCATTGCATGGAGCAAAGGGGAGGAGAAAAGAAGGAAGAGAAGAGGAAATAGTAAAAACTTGAGCTCCCTCTCCCCACCCCCACCTCCTCACCTCCATGCCACTTTGCTACCTTTGACAGTGACTTGTAGGCAGCTAAGTAAGAGAAGCTGAATGGATCTTTGACTGGGAAGGCTTCTGTTTAGGATCAGCAATAGGAATTATAGTACTCTGGCTAGGGATTCTGGGTGACAGCTTCCATGGGCTACTGTGCAAGCAGGTCAGCTGTAGCTCTCAATGAGCAATGGGTATGGTTGAAAGTAGAGGAAATTATTTTGAGCTGTATTCCAGGGATGAATTTCTTTTCTTTTCTTTTCTTTTCTTTTCTTTTCTTTTCTTTTCTTTTCTTTTCTTTTCTTTTCTTTTCTTTTCTTTTCTTTTCTTTTCTTTTCTTTTCTTTATGCAGGGCAATGAGGGCTAACTGACTTGCCCAGGGTCACACAGCTAGTCAAGACACTTGTCAAGTATCTGAGGCTGGATTTGAACTCAGGTCCTCCTGAATCCAGGGCCGGTGCTTTATCCACTGCACCACCTAACTGTCCCACCAGAGATGAATTTCAAGAGCTCTTACCTGCACCTATTTTTTTTTTCTTGTTTTTTTTGTGAGGCAATTGGGGTTAAGTGACTTGCCCTGGGTCACACAGCTAGTAAGTGTTAAGTGTCTGAGGCCGGATTTAGACTCTGGTCCTCCTGACTCCAGGGCCGGTGCTCTATCCACTTCACCACCTAGCTGCCCCCTGCACCTATTTTTAAAATTTTATTTTTAATTTATGGTATAAATTATAGTACAATAAAAAAAGATGATTGCACATGAAACTGAAAAATCTACCATGTACAACATGTTATTCCTATCAAATAAATATACAACAAAGTTATCATGTAAATTTCTTTATTTTTCCTTTTTTTTCCTTTCCTCCCTCTCTCCCCTTCCTCCCTCCCCCCATGGCTAACTACAATTAGATACCTACATCTAATTTTTGGAAATATCAAGCATGTAATCCCAATTCTTATTGCATTTTGTGCTGGTGTACCTTTGTCAGAGCTATCCATTTTTGTGAGGTTCACTGAATGTCTAGAAGGGGGACTTTGGGACTTATTTTTTTGGCCACAGCTTGGCTGAGGGGGTGAGAGTTTCCTCCCCTATTCATTTTGTGGTGTTGTTTGTAGCCCTGGAGGCTGTGCCCTTAGTGAAGGCTGTCAGGATCTCAAATGGTAATTTCCTCTAGCAGATGTCTGCATGTGGATGTGGTCAGATCCACTGATGTTTTGGATCTAGGATACTGGTTACAGCTAAGAAGAGAAGCTGAGAAGTGGTGATAAATACTTGCAGATTTAGTGTGAACTGTGTGTCTATCTGGTCCTCCGTGACTGAGTTCGATGCCCCATTATTGGAAAAAAACTGCCCCTTTGGAGAGGCAGCATGGCACAGTGGTTAAAGACCTGGTCTTGTAGTCAGATAAAAACAAATTCAAGATTAACCTTTGACACATATTCGTTATGGGACCCTGGGACACTGAAATTCTCAGTACCCCTGGGCAGCTCTCTAAGGCCATAAACTAGAGAAGCTTTGGTGATCTGAATTTGTAGAGGAAATTTCCTCCCTGGGACCCCCACCCCCAACACTAATGAAGTTACCAAAGTGGACAGAAACAAACCAAAAGGAAGATTGACTTCGTGGTCTGAGTCTTTGTGGCAGTGCAGGACTAGAAGCCAAAGGTAGGTTGTTAGGATTGTTCTTCTTTAAAGGAAATTACAAATATAAATTTAATCATATCTTATGCAGATGGTAACTGGTGCCTGTGCATTACTCTCTGTTTGATTTGAATTATTCAGCCCAACCTCACTTAAATCCAAGTCAGTTGCAAGTCAAGACATCACCGTCCTGATGTCATTGGTTCTCTTGGGGAACTAAAGAAAAACAACAAAAAATTGAATTAATATGATTGTTATTTTCTTCATGATCCTGGAAGAAAATACTGCTTAATTTCAAAATATTAAGTGCTGATATGACGATGTGATATTAAGGATTGCTCCTCCCATCTCTCTCCAACTCCTCCTCATCCTCCTCTTTCTCTTCATCCTCCTCCTGTCTCTGTCTTTGTCTCTCTCTCTCTCTGTCTCTGTCCCCACACACATATATAAAGTAAGTCCTACATGAAACTGACTCATTAAAACAGATTGTCTTGTGATGTTTACTGCATGTATTGTTGATGTAGATACAATTTAACTTGTAGTAGGAGATGTTAGAATCATCAATCTGTATGGATCAGGTGGTGATGCTCATGATATATGCTTGAATAATTTTGTTAAGGACTACACAATCTTTTGTTTCTTCCTTTTATGTGTCATCTTCCCCCATGAGATGGTAAATCCCTTGAGGTCAGAAACTGCCTTTCTTTTTCTTACATTCTCACTTCTCACCAGGCTTAGCTCCTGATTCTCTGAATTTTTACATTTTATCCTGCTCCCTTGCTCTTTAAATTTTTTTCTAGTGTTGTCTTTTTCCATTAGAATGTAAGCTCCTGGAGGGTAAGGACTGTCTTTTATTTGTTACCAGTGATCAGCAGTATAGTGTCTGGCACATAGTAAGTCAGTTAACAAGCATTTATTAATTGCCTACTAGGGCAGGTACTGTGCTAATTACTAGAGATATAAAAAAAGGCAAAAGACAGTCCCTGCTGTCAAGGAGCTTACAATCTAATTGGGGAAACAACATCCAAATAACCATGTATAAACAAGATGTATACAACATAAATTGGAGCTAAGCAATAGAAAGAAGGCACTTGAATTAAGGAAGAGTAAGGAAAACTTCCTGAAGAAAGTGGCATTTTAGCTAAGACCTGAAGAAAGCCAGGTAAGTTTTAAGGTAGAGATGAGAAAGGAGGGGGTTCTAGGCACAGGGAATAAGCTTACCTGGTGTAAGCACTTAATGAATGTTCTCTCTTTGTCTCTGTGCTTCTATCTCTGTCTCTCTCTGTGTCTCTGTCTCTGTGTGTGCGTGTGTCTCTCTCTGTATCTCTTCGTCTTTCAGATGTTATTTAGGACACCAGCCCAGTGCACATCCAGCCAGAAGCCACTGATTACCAGGGCTGATTTGGTTGATTGAGATTTTAAATACACATATATACATACTTACATATACACAAACATATATGCATATAGATAGATAGATGGATAGATAGATACATACATACAAGAAGCAGGATAGTGTCAGTTGAGAATAAACCCCCAAACCTAAAAAGATTTTTTAAAAGAATTTTGTTAAGTTGGGTCAGTAGAGGAGAGAGATAGAAAAAAGTGTGGTTCCTTCCCTGAGTGTCTGTGAAGTTTACATTACAGAAAGTTCAAACAAGGGTACCAGCACATGAAGTGCTGCATATAGGAAGTTTGCTTGAAATGTATATTAGTAGGTAAGTATAAACATTCAATGAATTCAGGCAAAGCCAAAAAAACCCCCCCAAAAAACCAAAAAACCAACTATTGGGGAAGTTTTGGGGTTGATGCGAGACCTGAGTAGAACCAAAAGAAGCACTCCTGCTTCTCTGGAAGGCTTCTGAGGTCAATATGACCTATAGTTTCAGGTCAGACAAATTTTTCTAGCCATAGAAAACTGCGTTCAAATAGTATTAATAAACAACAAAGCATTTTCCCCACAAAGTGGGATTCTAGAGTACAAGCAAAATCATAGTCTGGGCCAAAGGAGAGGTCCACCAAGCCAATGATTTGGCAGGTCAAAGAAAGGGCTCAAGCTCATTATTCAAATAACTTGCTATAATATTTCATGCTCAGTGAACTGTGAGTACCTGCAGGCTTTTATGTTGTGGAAGTAGCTATGCTCAACTAATGTCACTAATGAGCTACCACCGTGGGAGGCTTTAGTTTACCTCCACGTTCTCCTGAAAGGAAGGACATTGGATTAAGAACAGTGGCAAAGGGAGCAGCTAGGTAGCACAGTGGATAAAGCACCAGCACTGGAGTCAGGAGGACCTGAGTTCAAATCTGCCTCAGACACTTGATACTTACCAGCTGTATGACCCTGGGCAAGTCACTTAACCCTTATTGAGCCCCCCTCCCCCCTCCAAAACCCAACAAAACAGTGGCAAACACAGATGAAAGAATAGGAAAAAGGATGCTTTCCAGAAAAGACAATTTTAGAAACAGAGATTTGGGAGCAACTTCTATAGAGATAATAGGGGAAGCCGTGGCTATGAATAGAGTTTACAAGGAGACAGTGCTAAATTTATAAATAAAGGAGAACAGAGTCACATCCAGGTAAAATATGATAAGAATTGGAATTCCTCTGTTACGCTCGGGCATGAATTGAAGTAGCGTAGGACTGGTCTAGCAGAGACTGGGCCTGGATGTAGATAGATGGTAGTACCTAGAAGGAGGAGTATTTTTCCCACTGTTGATTCACTTAGGTCAGAAGTTCATAAAAGCAAAAGGTCTGGGAGCCAGGAGATTAAGGCAGGGGTCGAGGAATCAAGGACTTACTACTGTCAGGGGAAAACCAAATGTCTGGAAGTGAGGAGGTGTCAGGGATCAAGACAGGCAAGGCCAATGTCCATAAGTCAGGAAGGCCAGTCAGCTCAATTGTAGGACCAGGCATCTGAAATACTGAACTCAATTAATCCCAAAGTGTTTACTCTCTGACTTCTTTCTCAGCTAATCACTGGCTATGTATGGCCCTGGACCCACAAATTGTAATGGCAGTTAGGGAAGCTCTGGGGGCAGGTTGACTCTGGTTTTGGTGGAGAAGGATGTAAGAGAACTGGAATTTCAGGAGTATGCTTCCGAATCCTTTCTCCTCCATCTGAACAGCACATTTATTCTTTAGATACTTTTTATCTCAAGAATGTTTATTTCTTCTTTAGTTCGAATAGCTTGGTTTCCTTTCTGTTCTTCTGTTTCCTTGCGGCCATATTCTGGGGACTTATATCTCTCCTCTGCACATGCAGCTCTCCCACTGTTTTGGAGGATTGAAGGCTTGGAGCATTGTGAAAAGGGGGGAGATATGACATAAAGAAATAAAAACTAGGATTTATTTGAGCATCAAGTTTAAGGGTGGTGGTCAAAAGGAGGGAGCATTGTAGAAACCAATGTTATAAGACATCCTAAATTTTATGGGGTTTTTTTGTTGTTGTTGTGCAAGTTTCTAAATACGTGCTCAAAAAGAAAACATTTTGTAGATAAATACCCAAATTTGCCAGGGTGCTGCTGATCTGTCTGTCTCTACTTCCTACCCCTCCTTCCCTCTTTTCTCTTTCCTCCTCTTTTCTTCCCTCCTTCCTTTCATCTTCCCCACTCCCCTCTCTTTCACCAGCTTATCCACACTCTGAGACATCCAGTCTGCAGAGTACACCAAGCTAGAATGTTAATTTCCATGTATTTGACTACTTGACTGCCATACATCTTATTTTTACCATCCCTGGATACACAGGCAGATCATTATCTGCAGGACTGGTGTAATAGAGCAAGAACCGACAACAACAACAATGACAACAAAGGATAGGTTCTTTAGAGTTCTGGTCACACTATTCCCTCTTACAAGTCAAATCTTATTATATGGAGTATTGCATATAGGGACCCCTTCAGTAAGTGTGGCTGACGGCACACTGATTCTAAGCAGCAGAAGCAGTATCTGCTGCAATGCTTTGCATTTCATCCTTCTGCTTGCAGGCCATCTAATTATCATCTGCTCTTCACTTCTTTCTTCTCTTTCAAGTAAGTCAATGATTTCTGCAGCAGAGATTCCAGAGGTTAGCACTGGGCAATGACTTAGCAAATGGTTCTGGGCAGTGAGTCAAAGAGGCTAAGAGAAGGGGGAATGGCTTTGTCAGCCCCAAGGCAGGTTTTAGACCTGTTGGTGTGTTAGGGGGATATCTACACCAAGCAACAGGTTTTAGACCTGTTGGTTCTCCTCAGCCTGGATTAGCCATATTCCCAGAGAGCATGGCCACGGCTATAGCTCCTTGGTGTCATAGATGAGAGTTGGGTGACAGATGGACACCAAAGGTGAATGAGCAACCCTCATACCTGAGCTGCTAGTCCTCCTTGAACAACCTATGCAACCCTTAAACATCTAGGAAAGGGATTATGACTGACTATTCTTTTTCTACCTCCTTCCTTCCCCACCCATCCCTCAGGCTTTCCTCAACAGATTTACTTTCTCCTTCAAGGCTGTTATTGATTTAGTTAATTTCAACAAGCATTTAATGCATTCAAGGCATGGTATTTGGTGCTGGGAATACAAAACCAAAAATGGTTTCTCCCCTCAAGGAAATTGTATTTTACTTTGGGATACTGGGATGTTGGACTTTTTTTTTTATTTGAACAAAAATCTGCAATATTTGGCTCAATACCAGACAAACAAACGGTCTTAAATCTGGTTCCCCATTGAGTTTATTTCTGTATTTTGATTTAAAACAAGAATAACATGAAAATGCTTACTTACACAAATAAGTAGTGGGAAATGGTAGGAATGAGGGAGATACTCTGGGGCCTTATATAAAGGAGGGCCTATAAGTATATCTGATCATCTTCTGGGAATAGATATGAGTTTGAATGTTGAGCCATTGTGTCCATTTGGAAACAATTTGATGATGGGTTAAGAAATTGTAAGAACTCATTGCACATAGTCAGAAATGGTCAGCATTTGATGTAATTGCTGCACAAATAACAAAATCATTTTAAGTGTGATCATGAAGATTTCAAATTGCTGCAGAAACAAATCTATAGTGCTTCAACATACACATGATTGTTGTCACAAAGGAAAAATATATTTGTAATACAATTGATGATCATCTATTGATGAAGGTTCCATTAAATAATTTTTATCCAGAGTCCTTTGAACCATTGAAATAACTCATTGGGAATCACTGCTAGCAGGCAATCCCCTGAGGCAACTGGAATCCTCTGGCCCCCTTCTCCCCTTAAGTAGGAACTTAGAAATTCTAGAAGCAAAAACCAATGATCATCTGTCATCCTTAAAGGATGATACCAATCTGTAGGGCAGTGGGTGGGACCCACACAGGAAAAAAGGAAAGAAGAGAAGTGAGGAATAGCAGGAAGAGGCTTTGACCACTTCCAAGGCTGGGGTGCAGTGATGACCCCACCCTCAACAAGGCTAAGGCCTTGGCAGGCCAGTTATCCTTCCTGGGAAGTAGCCATGAGTGTAAAACAAGACAGTTTTTGCACACCAAGCATGGGGGACAGTCTCCATAAAGGGATAGAGATAGGAAATTGTTCAGGGAACAGCAAGTCAGGCAGTGCGATTGCACAAGAGAATTATGAAGGGGAATCATATGCAATGAGCCTAGAAAGGTGGGTTAAAGAAAGTGGTTGTCCATCTAATGGAGTATGGATGAACAAACTGATATTATTATGTAATGGAACATTATTGCACTTCATGAAATGAAGAATTTGGAGAATTCTGAGAAAATTAGAAAGACTTTTATGAATTGATACAAGGCAAAATAATTACAATCAGGAGATCAGTGTACACAATGACCACAACAATGTAAAAGAAAACAATAATAAGAGTCATGGCCTCTGAGGTCCCTTCCAATTGTAGACCTACAGTCCTATGGAGCATTTTGGTGGCACAGTAGATAGAGTGCCAGGCCTAGAGTGAGGAAGACCTGCGTTCAAATCTGGCCTCAGACACTTCCTACCTGTGTGACCTTTAAGGGAAAGTCACTTAGCCCTGTTTACTTTAGCTTCCTCATCTGTAAAATGATCTGGAGAAGAAAATGGCAAACCACTACAGGATCTTTCCTTAAGAAAACTCCAAATAGGATTACAAAGAGTAGGACATAACCAAAAATGACTTAAAAAACCAGTCCTATGACAATCAGCACTCTGATCGATGCCATAATCAACCTTGTCTCTAGAGAATTCATGGTAAAGCATTTCTCCCATCTTTCAGCAGAAAGGTGGTAGACTCAAGGTGCATCGTCTTTGGCATCATCATCATCATCACCATGTTTATATAGCACCTACTATGTGCTAGATTGATGTATATAGTGTCAGACACAGACCATGTTTTCATTTGACTCGATTTAGCCTTATTCATTGACTAAAAACAAAGGTTTTTGTTTTGTAAGAGCTGTTAAAAAAAATAAAGCAGCAAAACATTTTTATTTTTAAGGAAAAGTAAGGCAATGATCAAACCTGCCCTGTGAGTCTGGATCCAGAGCATAAACCCTAGTCGGTAAAGTGCTCCAACCCCATCAGGAATCAGAGCCAATGTGTAAACTGGTGACTGTTGGGTGACCCCCCCCCCAAGTCCTAAATCACATGACCTGGGAAGCTCTAAAAGGATCAGATTTTCTTTTGAGAAAAGCTGATTTTGTCTTTGTTTTTTCTTTAGCTTTGGGTTGAAGAAGGCCCTTTGAGCACCAAGACAGGCCCCTGTTGGGTACTGAGCAAACAGGACTCTTTAGTTAACTTTTTTTTTTTCATTTCTTTTTTTTTTTTTTTTTGCAGGGCAATTGGGGTTAAGTGACTTGCCCAGGGTCACACAGCTAGTAAGTGTCAAGTGTCTGAGGCCGGATTTGAACTCAGGTACTCCTGAATCCAGGGCCGCTGCTTTTATCCACTGCGCCACCTAGCTGCCCCACTTTAGTTAACTTTTAAGAATGTTCCTTGCTTATTGAACTTACACAGCTCTGTATTTGGAGACAATGGTGATTTTTGCCCTCGATGCGAGACTATTAAATTGTGCTGCTTTTACTGTTTCAAGATGCTTTTCTGTCTGCCACTGGGAAAAACAAGGGTGGAAAAACAATAGTCCTACCCAAGATGGTTCCCCAGAGGACTGCTCTAGATTGGTGAGATGGACAATGTGTTCAAAATTCACTCCAGCCAATTTGCCAAGGACAGAAAAAATGTTAAAGAAGGGGAAAAGGTATTAGTGGTGGTGATTGTGGGGCAAAGATATGGGTTATGGAAAAGCCTGGGGAGCCTGTTTCCTGAAACACATGATAACATGGAATGGAATTGTCCTGATCCCTGATTTGGAAGATGTCACAATGTTCAAGAGCATGTTCCATCCACTAACCACATGATGAAGAGAGAGTCTATTGATTAGCAGAACTGCATTCAATAGACCAGGGCCAGACTCTTGTCTTTGGCTGAGGGAGGAAGGGTCCATGAGGGCTCTTGTTGTGTATCTTCTTTCCTGATTTTAGGAAAAGGAGACTAGAAATGACTGTGACTTGGCAAGTGTCAAAGGTTTAGGAGAACAAGCCACCTGGGATCCAGCAGGGGAGTCCATGTTGAGTTTTATAACCAACCAGTCTAGCCTATAGGCAGGATCTTTGGGACCCAACCCAACATTAAGGCCCTGAAGTATGGGACAAGACTCATCCAGTGCCTATGCCAAATTTGGACATGAACCTGGTAGGGTGAATGCTTTGAAGAAACTGTGTTAAATTTGAGCTTCCTCTCCCCAGAATCTGAGGTGTTATAGGGAAGAGTGTGTGCTTAGGTATTAAGGGGAAATGATTGTAATGTCTATTTTTGCCATATTTTTGCAGCAAATGTCCCTTTGTAAAAGGGGGGGGGGGGAGAGAGATAAACTTTCTAATATGGCAAATTGAGAATTTTTTATTTGATCTTAGAGGCAACAGATATACACTAAAGATTCTCAAATGAGGGAATGACACACCCAGACCTGTGCTTCAGGAAGTATATTTTGACCACTGTGTGGAGGCTGAATTAGGGAGGGGAGAGACTAGAAACAGAGAGGACAATTAAAAGGTTATTGGAGGGCAGCTAGATGGCGCAGTGATAAAGCACCGGCCCTGGATTGAGGAGTACCTGAGTTCAAATCCGGCTTCAGAAACTTGACACTTCCTAGCTGTGTGACCCTGGGCAAGTCACTTAACCCCAATTGCCTCACCAAAAAAAAAAAAAAAGGTTATTGGAATAATCCAGTCAAGAGGGGATAAAGGTCTAAACTAGGATGGCTTCCTTATGGATAGACAGAAGATAGAAATGGAAAACATTTATTAAGTACTTACTAGGTGGCAAGCACTCTGGGAATACAAGTAAAAAAGGGAGACGCCCCCCTCTCTCCACTCAAAAAACTCACATTCTAACTATTCTTATTTATATAGAAACATTCACTGAAGAGTAGATGGAGGGGCCTGGAGACCCTCATAGTGCAACAGCAGGGACGATGGCAAGGCCTAGTCACTTTCAAGTTGTACTGTTTGCAAAGAGGGATGCCAATGGGATCTGGGCAGGCAGGGTGAGGACTGGCTTGCTTGGACTAGACCTATTGCCTTTTTTTTGTTTTGTTTTGTTTTTTTTGTTGTTGTTTTTATGGGGCAATGAGGGTCAAATGACTTGCCCAGGGTCACACAGCTAGTTAAGTGTCAAGTGTCTAAAGCCGGATTTGAACTCAGGTCCTCCTAAATCCAGGGCCAGTTGCTTTATCCACTGCACCACCTAGCTGCCTGCCATTGCCTTTCAATAACCAATGAAAAACTTAAAAGAAAAAACTAAAAGTAGTAAAAACATCAGGGAAATATACAATAGTGAAATAATATAGCCTAGCCAATAAACATTTATTTTTTGTTTTTGTTTTTTGTTTTTTTGCGGGGCAATGGGGGTTAAGTGACTTGCCCAGGGTCACACAGCTAGTAAGTATCTGAGGCCAGATTTGAACTCAGGTACTCCTGAATCCAGGGCCGGTGCTTTATCCATTGCGCCACCTAGCCGCCCCCCCCAATAAACATTTATTAAGTGCCTATGATATACCAGGCACTGTGCCTGAAGTGTTAAGGACAAGAAATGATGGGTAGATAGCCAGAGTGGTCCACTGGTATCTTTCACAATGTCAAGGATGAGTGTGGCATCCAACATGTTTCATGATCACTCTATTCTGCAAATGCTTTTGCTTTGACCTCTGGAATACTGAAAAGTAAATACATCAGCAGAGTTTTGTGGGCTATAGTTTTAGGAATGCTGAGTATAAACTATCTTGAACCTGGGGTCATAACCCCAAACTCACATACACACAGGTTGTGCCCCAGGGAATGACTATTCTAGATTCAATGTAATCCCTGGGCCCCAAATCCCCAAAACTATTATATGAGAATCTCCACCGGCCCCTTTGCTTTTCTTTTTTTTATTAGTGAGACAATTGGGGTTAAGTGACTTGCCCAGGGTCACACAGCTAGTAAGTGTTAAGTGTGTGAGGCCAGATTTGAACTCAGGTCCTCCTGACTCCAAGGCCGGTGCTCTATCCACTGTGCCACCTAGCTGCCCCGGACCCTTTGCTTTTCAATAGTCTGAGAACACAATTGGTTCAAAGCAAAAACATTTACTGAAATGGCACACTAAGAAAAACAGCAACAAAATATGTCCCATTATGAAAAATGTGGGTAACCCTCCCATAATAGTGTCAGTGGGAAAAAGGACGTCCATCCATGGTGTTCATAAGAGGAGAGAGACACAGATAAATAACATATGGCAAAAGCAACTCACATCTCCTGCCCCACCAGGCTTCTAGTGCCTTCTCAGGATGTCCTCATCTGCTCCTCAGTGTCTCCTCTGAGCCTGTGACTGAAGTGGGGCATGCATGTTCTGATGTGGAGCAAGAGGAGTATCAGATGGGCAGACATAAATGTATAATTTGTACCACTGCAGAGAGCTTCCAAATCTATAAGATCTCATTTCGCTTTGAATATTGGAGGATATTTTCTATTGTCTTCTGTGCGTACATATTGTTACCCTTCGCTATCCCCAAACACCACCCTCAGGAAAATGTAAACTCCTTGAAGGCAGGAACTGTTACAGTTCCATTTTTGTACACCCAGTGCTTGGTATAGTACATAATAGGTGACTAATAAATGCTTGCCAAATACAGTGAGGCCTTCAAATACTTAGATACTACAGCAGCTATATTTTTTTCTGTTTAGAATTTTATTTTCCAAATTACATGTAAAAACAAATTTTTAAAACAAATTTTTAAAACTTTATGTTCCAACTTCTCTTCCTCCCTCCCTTCCCACCCCCACCCCCACCCCCAAGAACTCAAGCAATTCAATATAAGTTATACATGAGCAGTCATGCAAAACATCTCCACATTAGTGAGGTTGTAAGAGAAAACAGATAAAAACAAAACTTCAGATTAAGAAACTGTCAAAATTATGCTTCAATTTGTTTTCAGATACTATCAGTTCTTTCTCTGTAGATGGACTGCAATTTTCATAAATCCTTCAGGATTATATTGGATCATTGCATTGCTGAAAATAACCATGTCCTTCCCAGCAGATCATTTTACACTATTGCTGTTATTTTGTATACAGTACATTTCACTCTGCTTCAGTTCATGTAGGTCTTTCCAGATTTTTCTGATAGCATCCTGTTCATCATAACTTTTATGTGGTACCTTAAACTTGACAAAGAATTTTCTACACGATAACTCAGCAAAGTAGGTACCATACATTTTGCCATTATAATCAATCATCATAACTCTTCCCCTCCATCCTATTCCCTTCTCATGATATTTACTCTATTTTCTATTTTCTTTAACCTATTCCTCCTCAAAAATGTTTTTTTAAAATAAAGTATTTAATTTTTTTCCTGGTACAGGTAAAGATAGTTCTCAACTTTTGTTTATACAAGCTTTCCAATTTCAGATTTTTCTCCCTCCCTCCCCTCCCTCCCCCCTCCCCTAGACAGCAGGTAATCTGATATAGGTTATATATATATACACACACACACACACACACACACACATATATATATATATACATATATATGCATAATAACATTAAACATATTTCTGCATTAGTCATGTTATAAGAGAAAAATCAGAGCAATGATGAAAAACTTCAAAATAGAAAAAACAACAGCACCAAAAGCAAAAGAAATAGTATGGTTCATTCAGCATCTATACTCCACAGTTCTTTTTTTTTTTCCCTGGATTTGGAGATCCTCTTCCATCACGAGTTCCCTGGAACTCTTCTGTATCATTGCACTGGTGAGAAGAATATAGTCCATCATAATAGATCAACACAAAATGTTGATGATGCTGTGTACAGTGTTCTTCTGGTTCTGCTCATCTCGCTCATCATCAGCCCACGCAAGACCCTCCAGGTTTTTCTGAACTCCTCCTCCTCATCGTTTCTTATAGCACAATAATATTCCATTACATTCATATACCACAACTTGTCCAGCCCTTCCCCAATTGATGGGCATCCCCTCAACTTCCAATTCCTTGCCACCACATAAAGAGCAGCTATAAATATTTTTGTACATGTGGGTCCCTCTCCCCTTTCTTTGGGGAAAAGACCCAAAAGTGGTATTGCTGGGCCAAAGGGTATACACAGCTTTATAGCCCTTTGGGCATAATTCCAAATTGCTCTCCAGAATGGTTGGATCAGTTCACAGCTCCACCAACAATGCATTAGAGTTCCAATTTTTCCACAGCTTCTCCAACATTTATTATTTTCCTTTTTTGTCATTTTAGCCAATCTGATAGGTGTCAGGTGGTACCTCAGAGTTGTTTTAATTTGCATCTCTCTAATCATTAGTGATTTAGAGCATTTTTTCATATGGGAATAGATAGCTTTGGTTTCTTCATCAGAAAACTGCCTGTTCATATCCTTTGACCATTTCTCAATTGAGGAATGACTTGGATTCTTATAAATTTGATTTAGTTCCCTATATATTTTAGAAATGAGGCCTTTATCAGAAGTACTGGCCATAAAAATTGTTTCCCAGCTTTCTGCCTCCCTTCTAATTTTGGATGCATTGCTTCTGTTTGTACAAAAATTTTTTAATTTAATGTAATCAAAATCATCCATTTTGCATTTTATAATATTCTCTATCTCTTGTTTGGTCATAAACTGTTTTCCTTTCCAAAGATCTGAAAGGTAGACTATTCCTTTCTCTCCTAATTTGCCTATGGTATCACCTCTTATGTCTAAATCATGTATCCTTTTTGACCTTATTTTAGTATAAGGTGTCAGATGTTGGTCTATGCCTAATTTCTGCCATACTATCTTCCACTTTTCCCAGGAGTTTTTGTCAAATACTGAGTTCCTATCCCAGAAGCTGGATTATCAAACACTATATTACTAGTGTCATTTACTACTGTGTTTCTTGTGCCTAGCCTATTCCATTGATCCTCCACTCTATTTCTTAGCCAGTACCAGATAGTTTTGATGACTGCCGCTTTATAGTAAAGCTCCAGGTTTTGGGACCGCTAACCCACCTTCCTGTGAATTTTTTTTTCATTATTTCCCTGGATATTCTTGATTTTTTGTTTTTCCAGATGAATTTTGTTATTATTTTTTCTAATTCTATAAAATAATTTTTAGGTAGTCTGATTGGTATGACACTGAATAAGTAAATTAATTTAGGTAGTATTGTCATTTTTACTATATTAGCTCTGAGCAGCTATTTTTTAAAAAGAATAAACTCATTTTAGATGTTGTTCTTTGATCAAACATGGGGTAAAGGTTATGCCAAGATGGGATGGAGGAGGGGAAAGAAGAGAATGTTTGCACTTTCTAAGGAACTAAAGCAACTGATAAGAGAGTTGAGAAGAGAGAGAGAGAGAGAGAGAGAGAGAGAGAGAGAGAGAGAGAGAGAGAGAAAGCAGGATAAACTGGGGGACACTGATCTATATCAAACACTTAATATTGTCAAACAGGACCTTTAAAAAAAGATTAGGAAAAAAAAATGAAAATCCCACAGAGGTAAGAGGTGTTTGGCTAATTTTTTTTTCGTCTAAATACCATTATAGTTCTATCATGGCATCCATGTAATTGCAATAAAACACTACAGCTTATTTCTATTCAGAAACCTTATTCATTCAACCAGTATTTATTAAATGCCTATTGTATGCCTGACACTGTGTTAGGAATAGTCATAGGGAGTGGACCTGTGATTTCATTGGTCTGGGGCAAGGGTGTCAAATTTGCACGGCCCTGCCCCCCCAAAAAAGATTTCAGCCCTTACCAGATTAAAATTTAATTGGGAAAAAATACAGTATATCTTAAATAATGCTAATTTGAGGTTTTCTAAGTCAACATTTGGCCTTCGGGAATCCACTACTATTTAAATTTGACACCATGGAACTCTCAGACAATCACTAAGGATTTATTATGTTTATGCTATGTGTCTGATGCTGTGCTAGGTGTTAGAGATACAAAGAAAAGCAAAAACAGTTCCTAGTTCCTGCACTCAAGGAGCTTACTTTCTTTTTCTTTTCTTTTCTTTTTTTTTTGTGAGGCAATTGGGGCTAAGTGACTTGCCCAGGGTCACACAGCTAATAAGTGTTAAGGGTCTGAGGTCACATTTGAACTCAGGTCCTCCTGAATCCAGGGCCGGTGCTCTATCTACTGTGCCACCTACCTGCCCCAGGAGCTTACTTTCTAATGAGAAGACAGCATGCCATCAACTCCCTCTACCCATGTATACTGATTCTTTGCAATTTATGCACTTAGAAAGTTGGCCAGAGCCTGAATATTACCACTGATATCTGAACACAGTTTTTCCTGGTTCTGAGGATGGCTACTACCTCAATCAGAATATCTTTCACATGACATTTCCTAGGAATAAAAAAACCAAAAGTGTAAAGTCTCCATTCTTTAGAAGTTTACATTCTACTGTGGGTAGGAGAGAACAGCATAAACACAGGTAAAACCCAAATATATACAAAGTAATTGCAGAAAAATTTAGGGGAGTTTGAAGGGGAAGAGTGGTAACAACTGGATGGATCAGGAAGGACCTTGGGTTGGAGGCAGGTTCTGAGCTGAAGGGAAATAGGAATCCCAAGAGGGTGAGGAGGAAGAACATTCCAGGCATAGGACAGAACTTTGCAAGTGAGAGATACAATGTCTTATGTGGGGAATAGCAAGTAGTCTAGTTCCGTCAAATAAAAAATGCATGAAGTAATGTCAATCAGTTAATAACCAATATATTAAGCACCTATTATGTAGTGCTAACCATGCAGGATACAAAGAAAGATAAAAGATACTCCCTTCTCTCAAGGTGCTCACAGTCTAATGGGGAAGACAACATGAAAGTAACTATGCAAAACCAAGTTATATACAGGCTAAATAGAAAATAATCAACAGAGGGAAGACACTAGCATTAAGAAGGATGAGGAGGGGCAGCTAGGTGGCGCAGTGGATAGAGCACCGGCCCTGGAGTCAGGAAGACCTGAGTTCAAATCTGACCTCAGACACTTGACACTTACTAGCTGTGTGACCCTGGGTAAATCACTTAACCCCAATTGCCTCACTAAAAAAGAAGAAGAAAGAAGAAAGAAGAAGAAGGAGGAGAAGGAGAAGGAGGAGGAGGAGGAGGAGGAGGAGGAGGAGGAGGAGGAGGAGGAGGAGGAAAGGCTTCCTGTAAAAGCTAGAATTTTATCTGGGACTCGGAGGAAGCAAGAGCAGGAGATGAAGAAGGAGAGCATCCCAGACATTTGGGACATCTCCTGGAGTCAGGAGATAAAATGTCTTGTTTGAGGAACAGCAAGGAACCAATGTCACTGAATCAAAGAGTACTGGGGTCAAAGGAACAGGTGTAAGGTGTAAGAAAATTGGGAAGGTAGGAGAATGCCTGGTTATGAAGGGCTTTGAATGGCAAACAGAGAATTTTATATTTAATATGAGACAATAGGGAGCCACTGGAGTCACACCTGAAATTTAGGAAGATTACTTTGACACTTGGGTGGAGAATGGACTGAAGTGGGAGTGGCCATATGTAGCCAATCTTGAAAGATAAGTTGGTGCCAGACTCTGAAGGGCTTTAGCTGACCGACAAAAGACATTGTATTTTACCTTAGAAACAAGAGGGAGGTGCAGAAACTTCTTGAGGAGGGCAGTGAGATGATCAGAACTGTGCTTTAGGAATAACAGTTTGGAACCTCTATGAAGGTCAATCTAGAGTCCACCTATGAAATGTCATAAATAATGACTTATTTTAGATATATGTGAAAGGGAGGTTGGCATTGTCCATCTTCTCTTTGGAATTAGGAAACAAGAAGAACCCAAAGAGACTGGGAAGACCTGATCTCTCTTCTCTTCTCTCCAGATTTCTCCAACTCTACCTCTTCCCCTTGGGTGGGAAAGGGGTCAGGGACATATGATTTCTTATGGTCTTCCACAGCTTCTCTGAATTAATTTTTTCTTAAAGTCCATACTGGTGATTTTATTGCTATCGGGAGTTTCCAAGGAAACAATAAAATTAATGGTATGGACTTTAAAAAATGAATTAAAGGAAGTTGAGGAAGACCATAGAAAGAGAGTGAAGATCAATCAGTCAACAAGCATTTATTAAGGGCTTACCATGTGCCAGTCACTATGCCAAGCCAGGAGAATACGATTATACAAGTGAAAAGGAAGACAGCCCCTGTTCTCAAGGAACTTACATTCTAGTGAGCAGATACTACACATAAAAGAGGAGCTAGAAAATGGGGAGAGAGAAGGAGAAAGGGAAGGAGAAACTGGTATGGAGCTCTGGGCTCTTCCTTTTTTTTTTTTTTTTGTGGGGCAATGAGGGTTAAGTGACTTGCCCAGGGTCACACAGCTAGTAAGTGTCTGAGGTCACATTTGAACTCAGGTCCTCCTAAATCCAGGGCTGGTACTTTATTCACTTCACCACCTAGCTGTCCCTGGGCTCTTCCCCAAAAGGGATGATCCAGGAAGGGAGAAGGGCCCTTCAAGAACAAAGTGCTTAGCATTATCCTGGAGTTTACTCTTTTAGAGAGTTGCAGTGGGTAACAGGTTCAATGACTTGCTTGGTGTCACGCAGCTACAGTCAAAGACAGAACTGGAATGTAGGCTATCCTAACTCAAGGTCTAGATCTTTCTCTATTAGGCCAAACTGTCTTGCCTTTCTTTTGATAATCACAATTCTTTAATCTAGTCTGTGATGGGAATGATGATAATAAAGGGTAAACTATTCAAAGAAATTACATTGTCAGCACTCGTACAATACAAACCCATTTAACACCCTTTCCTTTTTTTTGTTGTTGTCAGTATTCATGTTACTTGGTTATAAGATGTTTAATTCTATAATGATAGATTTGATCAAGACAAAGCTTTCTTTTTAAAAAAAATCTCAAAGTTTTTATTTTTAATTCTAGTTTTAGACATCTTCTAAACTTGCAAATCTATTTCCCAGTTGACTCAATCTGCCATTTTTCAAATCTGCTGGGAGAATTACAGAAATGAAGATAAAATCTTGGTAATATATTTGCTTTTATCACTTCCACTGAACCCATAAAAAGTCTCCATCTGTCAAATTATCTTTCTGTTAAAAAAAAAAACTTTTCATCATTTTCTTTATAGGAGTAAGTTGAAAATGAGTCATTTAAATATCTGTGTCATGAAAACTGTTGACATTCCAATAAAGTCAGATCTTCTCAAATTATCTGTTCTTATCCTACTTCTTGTTCTTATCCTACTTCTGACTCCTTTGAAGGTAAAACTTCAATTTTTGTCATTCACTTATAACTTCCTTGCGCAGTGTGGGGGATTACTGTTTTGAGTGACTATGTTATGGCCTGTTTGGTATATGTTGAGATAAATATCCTTGTATTAGCTTACTTTATGATTGAGATGGAGATTTTTATCCCTGAGTCCCATCTTCTTTTAAAACATTTAATGCCATTTGTTCTATATAAGAACAAATAGTAAGGGGCAGAGGGAGAGAATTTTATAGATGGATACCTCTTCTTTAGAAATAGGATCAGAAGATGAGAGCTTCAGAGTTAGATGAGACCTTAGTGGTCATCTAATGTGGTCCCCTCCTTCCCCCCCAACCCCGCCTTCCACTTTATAGTTGAAGAAACTGAGGCCCAGAGATATTAAACAACTTGTCCAAGATAAGTATGACCTGGATAGCTCAAGGTAGTAAATTGCAGAACTGAGATTGAAAAGCAGTATTCAAGTATTCCTCTATTTTAGCTTCATTTTGAGTAATTTGGGGTTGTGTGAGTCAAGGCCATTATTAATGAGAGTCTTTTAGATTTTTATTAGTTCTCTCATCAGAGGCTTTTAGGAGGTTAAAAATATTTAGTGATAAGATTGATGTCTCAGAATGACGGAGGATATTCTTTTATTCCTAAGAAATTCCTAGGATTAAATCTCATTTCCAGGAAACTGATTTTTTTTTTTAAAGCACAAGATTGTAACTCCTCTTTACGTAAAATGTGAACATCATTGTTATATGTTGTTTCTATCTTCTATACAATAATATGAATTATACTTTTGTTGTTTCTTAATGAACGTCATCTATTAACATCTGTTTGAATGCTTCCAGTGACAGAGAGCTCAATCACTTTTTTTGTTTTGTTTTGTTTTTTGCAGGGCAATGAGGGTTAAGTGACTTGCCCAGGGTCACACAGCTAGTAAGTGTCAAGTATCTGAGGCTGGCTTTGAACTCAGGTCCTCCTGAATCCAGGGCCAGCGTTTTATCCACTGTGCCACCTAGCTGCCCCCGAGCTCAATCACTTTTTCTGAAGTCTTTTTTTTTTTTTTTTTTGCGGGGCAATGGGGGTTAAGTGACTTGCCCAGGGTCACACAGCTAGTAAGTGTCAAGTGTCTGAGGCCGGATTTGAACTCAGGTACTCCTGAATCCAGGGCCGGTGCTTAATCCACTGCGCCACCTAGCCGCCCCCTCAATCACTTTTTAAGGCATACAATCTCATTATTGAATAGCTCTAATTATTAGAATAATATATTTTTTAAATTGAGTCAAAGCTCCATTACCTTCCACCTTCTGGATCTGGTTCTTCAATTTGGAGCAGTCTAGAATAAGCATATATCTTTGTATTTGTTTTTCTTTTTAAAGTGAGATAGTTCTTTAGCTATTTAAAGACAGTAGTAACAGAATCAGATTTAGATATGGAAAAGATTTTAGAAATAATTAGGGGCAATGCTTTCCTTTTGAAATGAGTTGATTGAGGTAATTGAGGCCCAGAAAGGTTAAGTAACCACATTCTCTTCTGTGTTCCAGGCTACCTATTCCCATCTTTCTTCATATGATGTGGTTTTCAAACCTCTCACTTTCTTGGCTGCCCCCCTGGACACGCTCTACCTTGTCATGACTTTGCTCTTGTGGTAAAAAGTTTTTTAACAGTTGGTTAGTGAATACGGAAAGACACCAGTTTTTAAAGGACCACCCTTTTGGGGAGGAGACCAACGGCCGTGCATGGGCTACACACGCCAGCCTGGCTGCTAAGCACTCCACTTCCGGGGTGCGAGCTTAAAAGGCAAGGAGAGAACGGAAGTGGGAGCTTTTGCCTGCTCTCCTGGTCCTATGACTGGCGTGACACACAGACAGACACGGACTGGAGTTGGACTTGGCCCGGCTCGCCGTTAGCAGCACGTGCTTGACTCAGCTCTCTCTCCCCCCAAAAGTGGCCTTAGGCTTTTGGAGAGTTTTATACGGAATATAGACTAAGCTTAGACTTAAGACTATTAGTTTTGTATTTCTACTTTCCTATCCCTTTAATCAACATCACCTGGTAACTACCACACAATAAAAGCTCTAACTATAGACTAGAGGTTTCTTACATTTACTAGTCTGGGAGATAAATTAAGGGAAAGGTTAAAGAGGGGAGATTTATGATCTAATATCCAGTTTTAAATCTCACACTCTCAAAATTTGGTAGCCCCAGAAATCAAAGCAAATGTCCTTGGTATGGTTGGAGCAGTACAGAGGGTACACCAAAGTAATTCCCATAATTACTTTAAGAGACCCAAAGGCAGTGGTATCAAATTCATTAGAGATGAGGGCATTAACCCATACATAAAGATTCCTGTAATTCACATATTGACTTAGAAAACCACATAGTAACATTAGCAACATTTTATTATATTTTTTATTTATTTGGTATATATTTTTCAATTATATTTTTTATCTGGTTCTAGTTATATTCAAGAGTGTTGTGGCTATATTGGTACATCTGCCCTAGAGGATTCAGCAGAAGATTATACTTAGTTATTATATCATTCAACCTATTACTCCATCAATAATCAATAAGTAAACATTTATTAAGTACCCTTGGTTTGTCAGGAACTATGCTAAATGATGTGGAATGAATAAGTACCTACTATGTTCCAGGCATTGAAAATGAAAATTGGAGGGCAGCTAGGTGGCACAGTGGATAAAGCACTGGCCCTGGATTCATGAGGACCTGAGTTCAAATCTGGCTTCAGACACTTGACAATTACTAACTGTGTGACCCTGGGCAAGTCACTTAAACCTCATTGCCCCACCAAAAAAAAAAGAAAAATGACATGGTGTTTGTCCTCAAAGTGCTTACATTCTATGGAAAGGTAACAACAATGACATATATAAGTATGTATAGAAAAAATACAAAATAAATACAAGGTAGTTTAGAAAGGGAAGGCTGTAGTAGTTGTGTTGATGATGAAAGGCTTCATGTTGCAGGTCACTCTTGAGTTATCTTAAAGGAAAAAAAGGATTCTCTGAGGTGGAGGTGAGAAAGAAATTTAGGCATGCACAACAGTGAGTGCTACAGAAGCATAAAGATAGGGGGAGATGGATTATCTTATGTGAGGAAAAGAGAAAAATTCCAGTGTGGTTAGAGGTTATGAGGGACTGACCTAAGGTGGTAGCTATGGCTGATATTTTTTCCTTTTGAATTCCTATGTGGTTAGGGAAATAAGTATATACCTAGATAAATAGATATATGCATGTATATATACACATATCCAGATAGATAGATGTGTGTGTGTTATGTACATATATATATATATATATGTACGTATATATATATATATATATATATATACACACATATATGTTCTGCTTTCTGTATGTATATATATATACAGAAACAGAAAAACAAGCCACACCCTGCTTTCTTTCTTTCTTTCTTTCTTTCTTTTTTTGGATAGAAACTATTTATTAATAGACAAGGCAGCCAGTGAAGATGTTTACTTCTTCTTGAACATACCCACAGTGTGACCCCTGTGGCCTTGTATTCTTGGTGTGCTGGTCCCGGACTTGGAGACCCCAGAAGTTCCAAAGCTCACGATGTGCCCAAATCTTCTTCAATTGCTCCAGATCCTCACGAACCTTATTGTCTGGACCATTGGTCAGAACTGGGCTATATTTTCCTTCTTTTACATCCTTCTGCCTGTTAAGGAAACCAGTCTGGAATCTTGTATTGGTGAGGATTCTGCGTGATGGTGATCACATGCTCCACCTCATCTTCAGTGAGCTTACCAGTCTTCTTGGTGAGGGTCAATGTCTGCTTTTCTCAGTACAACATGGGCGTATCTTTGACCCACACCCTTGATGACTGTGATGGCAAAAGCTATTTTCCGCTGTCCATCAATGTTGGTGTTGAGCACTCTCAAGATGTGCTAGAACTTCTCAGGAATTACAAGAGACATGGCCATAATGGGGGGCATGAGAGCCTTCTCTGGAAGCACATGCTGCTTTCAATGTGATCATCTTTTAGGAGTACAATGAAATATTGCACAATGAGAAATGATACATATGAGAAATTCAGAGAAACATGAGAATTTTTGTATAAGCTATTACAGAATGAAGTAAGTGAAATAAGCTGAACACAATGTCATACACAGTGACTGGGGGGAAATGGTATCATTAAAAGGAAGTTGAAAGGGGCAGCTAGGTGGTGCAGTGGATAAAGCACTGGTCCTGGATTCAGGAAGACCTGAGTTCAAATCTGGCCTCAGACACTTAACACTTACTAGCTGTGTGACCTTGGGCAAGTCACTTAACCCCTGTTGCCCTGCAAAAAAAAAACACAACCCAAAACAAACAAACAAAAAACAAAAGGAAGTTGAACTCTATATAAATGTAAAAATAATTTTAGAACCAATAATAAGCATTACTCTTTCCTCTCTGCAGAGAAGTGGAGGACTATGGGCCCAGAATAGTGCATATGTTATTGTGCTGTGGTTACCATGGCATTTGCTTTTGCTTAGCTGATTTTCTTTGTTACAGAGATAGTTCTGCTATGGGGGGTTGAGGTAGAGAAGGGGAGCTCATTATTTCCAGAAATCCAGATGAAAAAGAAAATGTAGAAAGAGGTGAGAAGATTTGGCAACTGTGGGGTGAGGGATAATGAGATATTGAGGATAGAGCCAAGATTGCAAACCTAGGAAACTACAAGGATGTTGGTGCCTTTGACAGAAGTAGTTTAGTTTGGAAGAAGATTTGGGGTTTTTTGAGGGAAGAATATTGAATTATATTTTGGACATGTTGAGTTTGAAATGTCTGTGATATCTTCTTGAAAATGTCCAGGGGCAGCTGGGTGGCACAGTGGAGTCAGGAGGACCTGAGTTCAAATCCCACCTTAAGCGCATTCTATCTGTGTGACCCCGGGTAAGTCACTTAACCCTGATTACCTAAAAAACAAACAAACAAAAAAAAAAAACAAAAGGAAAGAAAAAAGAGAATGTCTAATAAGCAGTTTGTTAATATGGAACTGAAACTCTGGAGACTAGAACTGAATACATAGTTCTGAGAGGCATCTGCATAGAGATAATGATTTAATCTATCAGAGATTATGAGATATCAAGTGAGAGACTATCAAGAGAGAAAAGAATAGAACCCAGGAAAGGGACTTCAGGTACAATCACCATTAGGGGTGGGCTATTATTCATCAGAACAGACCCCCTAAATCTTAAATAGTTTTAGAAAGAAATGTATTCGGTCATTTGGTAGAGGAGAGCAAGCTGGAAAGGAGACATGGCTCCTTCTCCCCAGATTCTGGAAGATTTACATTATATGATTTTGACAAAGGTTTTCCACATACACAGTTAAGCAATTTTGCGGAGGTCAGCCTGAAAGCAAAGTAGATTGAGAGACATGAGTAACTCTAGCCCAAAACAGAAGCTAGGGGTGGACCCCTCAGGAGTTCCTGGGTGTGGTAACCCAAGGCAAGAATGCTTTGAGTGGATCCTGGGCCTAGGGGAATCGGAAATACCTTGTAGCCATCTCTGTCATTCTTAGAGAGTTACTGGAATCAAGTGGCATTCTGGGTGTGGACCTTTCATCACATAAGGTAAGATTTAAGCAGTATAATAATATTTCCTAAACAGTATATTAAACCAATGTTTTTCCTCACAGGGCCCACAAAGGAGACAGAGGAGAGATCAGACAAGAAGGAGAAGAACCCAAGAGAACTGCATCACTAAAACCCAGAGAAGGGATTATCCAGGATTATCCTTTATCCAGGAGGAAAAGGTAATCAACAAAGTCAAATGATGCAGAGATCTCAAGGAGTATAAGGATCAAGAAAAAACAGACAATTAAAATATCATTGGTAATTTTGGAGACGGGTCATTTCAGTGATGAAGATTGTGAGAAATGGGTAGTTGTCTCCTCTCAATGTGGATATAACAGTCTGTCAACTCCCCCCCCCCCCCACCTGTTTGTAGGACAAAGGTCTCAGATTCCCTCCTCCCCCTCAGGTTAGCAAGGTCACATGGTTCAAGGAGCCCTGGTCTCAATAAGGTCCTCTCTCGGGAGTTGTGTCCATATAAGGATGTATAAGGTCCACTCCTCAGTTATGCCCATACAAGGAAGAGGGGTGGGAATACTGCGTTCTGATTAGCTAGTTTTTTGCGCATAGATTGTAACCCCACCAATAATGGAAAAGGGGAGGATCCATTTGCGTTAGGGACTAGGGTATAAAACAGGGCCTGTGAGCCCCCTTTCTGGGCACCCACTAGCTGCACACTAGGGTGCCTCCTTCTCATGAGAAGAAAATAAAGCCTTTGTCACTTCACTGCTGAGTTCCTGAGAATTATTGAGAAGAGGATGGATTTTTCCCTCACAAAGATGGAAGCCAGTCTACAGCAAGCTTCCAAGAGTGAGAGGAGAGGAAGTGGTGACAATAAGTATAGATGGTTTTGGTGGGGTTTTTTTCTTGAAGTTGGCTGAGAAAGGGAAAAGCAACATAGGATTGGGTTTGAGGAGAGAAGAGAAAATTCAGAACCTACTATGTCAATACTTGAATAGGAGTAAAAAGAATAAGCTTCAGCTGCTAGGAGCTAGGTTGTTTGTTTTTTTCTTTTCTTTTTTTTTTCAATTTCTTTTTAAATTTTCTTTCTTTCTTTTTTAAAATAGTATGCTTCAATCTCCATTCAGAATCCATAGTTCTTTTTCTGAATGTGGAGAGCATTTTCTACCATGAGTCTTTTGGCATTGTTTTGAATCATTGAATTGCCGAGAAGAGTTAAGTCTATCACAGCTGACCATCACAAACTTTTTCTTTTTTTTAATTGGGAAACTTAAGTGTGTTTAAATATATTAGGGAAGGAACCAATATATAATATAGGAAGAAATTCCTGACTAGAATTAGAGGAATGATTGAAGGGCAATCTGTTGGAGAAAGCAGGAAAGAATGGAATCAAGGGTACATCTAGATAGAGTGGTCAACTTTAGAAAGAAGCAAGAATAAAGGAGGAGAGAGTAGGAGATGAAGTCAAAGGGTTTAGAGAAGAAGAAATGGAGAGAAGAGAGAAATCATGGCAAATGGCCTCTATTTTCTCGGTATGAGGTGACTATGAGGATCTGTGAGGTGAAGCTAGGGGATGGTGTGGGAAATTTGAAGAGAGAAGAGGTCTTGGAACAGAATTCATTGGGAGTAGGATTGCTTTGCTCTAGGCCACTCTATAAGATTCTAAATTGTGGAGGAGTTGCTGATCTGCATTGATATAGCAAGGACTTCCTTAATGGGAGTTCCCTATACAAACAGAATTACTGAGTCTAGTTCAAAGCTTTTGCACAAACAAAGGTGATTCAGATAGAATAAGATTAGAGAAACTGAAGTGTGTGTGTGTGTGTGTGTGTGAGAGAGAAAGTACTCTGACTGCCTCGGATAAAGTCTGATATCCAAAGTATCTAGGGAATTTATACAAACATATAAGACAAAGAGACATTCCTTAATGGATAAATGATTAAAGAATACAATTTTCCACAGAAGAATTTCAAATGATCAACAACTATATGAAAACATGTTCCAAAAATCATAAAAGTTAAGAAAGATGCAAATTAAAACAGCTCTGAGATTTCTCCCCACACTCAGTAAATTGGCAAAGATGACAAAATGACAAATGTCAATGTTGGATGAACTATGGAAAGTCAGCCATGCTAATATACTATAGGTGAAGCAATGCATTGTTCCAAATATTTTGGAAAATATTTTGGAATTATTAGAAAAATGTGACTGATCCGTTCATACCCTTTGACATACAGATCCCACTACTGAGCATATCCTCCAAAGAGGTCACAGATTGTTGTTTGTCCGTGTTCTTGAAGAGGATGAGGGTGATATCTTAACTTGCACATCAATTGGATTTGAGTGAGGCAGGCTGTTCAAAATCATCAATCTCCCTCTCTCCTCCAGAGTCATCCAAGTCCAGTGACAAGACAAGAGTCTAGATAACTGGCAATAACCCAGCCCAAAGAGGTCAAAGACAGAAAGAAAGGTCTAATGAAAAATGTTCTTCGGTCAAATCTGACTCTTCATGACCCCATTTGGGGTTTTCTTGGCAAAGATACTGGAGTGATTTGCCATTTCCTCTAGTTCATTTTTTTCAGATGAGGATACTGAGGCAACAAGGTTAAAAGTGACTTGCCCAAGGTCACACAGCTAGTAATTGTCTGAGGCCAGATTTGAACGCAGGAAGAAGCGTCTCTTGACTCCAGGCCCAGCACTCTATCCACTCCACCACCTAACTGCCCCACCAAAATATTGAGAGCAACACTATATGTGATAGGAAAGATCTGGAAACAAAATAGATATGCAATGATTGGGAACTGAATGAACAAATCATGGTAGAGGAATATGATGAATGAGTGAAAAAAATATGCATGTTAAATGCTGGAGAGCAGAAAGCAGAACAGAAACAAAAGCAAGCCACACCCTGCTTTCAATGTGATCATCTTCTTGTAGGACAATGAAATATTGCGCAATAAGAAATTACAAATATGAGAAATTCAGAGAACATGAGAATTTTCGCATAAACTATTACAGAATGAAGTAAGTGGAATGAGCTGAACACAATGTCATACACAGTGACTGGGGGGAAATGGTATCATTAAAAGGAAGTTGAACTCTATATAAATGTAAAAATAATTTTAGAACCAATAACAAGCATTACTCTTTCTTCTCTGCAGAGAAGTGAAGGACTATGGGTCCAGAATGTCGCACGTGTTATTGTGGTGTGGTTACCATGTCCCTTGCTTTTGCTCAGCTGTTTTTCTCGGTTACAGGGATAGTTCTGCCATGGGGGTTGAGGTAGAGGAGAGCTCATTATTTCCAGAAATCAATGTGAAATAACAACAACTGGCATCAAGAAAAATTTTGCCTCTCCTTTAAAAAAAAATCATAACTAAAAATTTAAAGGAAAAGTATTAAAAAGTTGAAGAAAAATAAATTATTTTAAAATTATTACAATTTTGTTTTTATTATATTTACACATTATATTTATTATGTATTATATATTATCTTTTATCATTTATTATTAAAATTTTACAGAATTGTTTTAAATTGAAAGAAAATGTGACCACAGTGTGAAAGATGGTCCAAAAGAGAAAAAGAGTAGAAATTTGACTAATTTGCTTGCTTCATCATTAGCATCTGTTCATGCCCTAGGGCAGGATTCTTAACCTTTTTATATGTCATGGAATACCTTTGACAGTCTGTTGAAGCCTATGTAATCCTTCTAGGAAAATTACTTTTAAATGTATGTCATAAATTCATAAGATTACAAAGGAAAACAATTATATTGAAAAGCATATTTGATATTTTTAAATATCAAAATATTTAGAAAACAAGTTCACAGATCCCATGTTAAGAAGTCCTGCCCAAGGGTATCTTCTTTCATACACATGCATAAAATTTAAGCATAGAGACTTTTTTTTAACTTAAAAATTATTTAAAAAATCTAATGGGCACGGGCAGCTAGGTGGCGCAGTGGATAGAGCACTGGCCCTGGAGTCAGGAGGACCTGAGTTCAAATCCGGCCTCAGACACTTAACACTTACTAGCTGTGTGACCCTGGGCAAGTCACTTAACCCAACTGCCTCACTAAAAAAAAAAAAAAGAAAGAAAAGAAAAGAAAAAAATCTAATGGGCTTTTAATGTCCTTGCCCCTATTTTCCCCTCTCCACTAGAAAGAAAAATAAAACTTTATAGCAAACATTCATAGTCAAGAAAAACAAATTCCTACATTGGCCAGGTCCAAACATGTAGTTTGGAAGGTAGTTTGAAAAGAGAGGACACTAGCAACTGGGGAAAGAGGGGAATTGGGAAAAGCCTCCTATAGAAGGTGAGATTTGGGCTCCACTCCTGTCTCAGCACAGAAGCTCCCTCCTTCTGACCTTCCAAGCAGTTCTTGGTTAGAAGATGATTCCAGCACATTCTTCTGTGGGTTTTACTGCTCCAGGCATTGTCCTATGGCATTATTTGGACATTTTTTGGAGAGATTGTGTCATGAGTTCGAGAGCTCACTGTCTTTCCTCCTCCATCTTGGCTCCACCCCGCAAGTCCAGAAGGTGAGATTTGAAGTCAGTTTTGAAGGAAGCCAGGGAAATTAGGAGGTACAGGAAGGGGGGCAGCTAGTGCCAAAATACTGAGATAGAAGAAGGTGTGTCCTGTTTAAGGAACAGTAGGTAGTTCAGTGTAGCTGTTCATCCTTTGCTGTTGAAGAGGACCAGGGACATTATGGGTGATGTCTTGACTTGCACCTGAATGGCATCTTCAGTGCCTGACCAAGCTAAATGCTCCCCAGTGCCTGCATCAGCTGCTTTCATGGCTGTTGGAACACATTGTTCTCATCCCCCATTTTGCTTGCAGAAGTCTTCACATGCTTGGGGTAGATATTCCCTGATTCACCAACAGGTTTCAGGCCTGTTGATCACCCTCACCTTGGTTTAGCCCATCTGCCTAGGCGGTTTTACTGGGGTGTGACAGCTGTGCATGCTACAGCTTCTTGGAGCCACGGGTGAGAATTGGGTGATAAGTAGATACCAAAGGTGGATAAGCAGCCCTGAAAAGGGCTCAACAAGCCCTCACAGCAGAGCTGCTAGTCCTCCCTGAACATCCCAGCCACGTTTAAAGTGCATGAGTGTAAAAAGGCTGGAAAGGTGGGAAGGGCCCAGCTTGCAAAAAGCTTTAAATGCCAAAGAGAGGAGTTTGTATGCATTACAAACTAGTCACTGAATTATGAGTAAATGGCCATGTTCATGATAAAAACCCTGATAGTCACCCCAGGGAATATTTTAGAATTTTCAGAGAAATTGTTTTCAGCCAACATACGCATCTCTTTGGAATATCAGAGCTTGAAAGCCCCAAGAAGAATCCTAAATATTATGTTAGTGGACTCTTAAAATCATAACTAATATTTATTTTTTCCTTTTGAATATCTATGTGGTTAGGGAAATAAGTAATAATAGGTGCTGTAAAATACTTGTGAACAGTACTCCATGATTTAATCATCTCTCTCGGTTATATTTTGACATCTGTATAAAATACTATGTTATTCATTGTGAAATCCGTGTCAGCTTACTTCTAGCTGTAGTTGGTTTGCATTTATTCAAAATATTCCATAGAATCAGGTATTAAAATTCATTCCGTTCAGAAATTCAGAAACAACTGTATTCTGTATATTTCTGCCATTAAGATAACCTACAAAATAAATTATGATGCTCGATTTATACCTGCTGATATGAGCTTGCTAATGCATCATTTCTCATGCTACAAAAATTTGAGGTAGAAATGATGGGAGAAAATAAGGTAATTCACAAGGCCTATAATTATTCCAAGAAGACTGTAAAAGCCAGAAAAGAGCTAACTAAGCTTTGCCTATAGTCCATGGCTCAGCAATGGGGTAGATGTACAAGAATAAGACCTGGCCTGGGAAGCAGGTAAACTTTTTGCATTGGTCCTGGAGGTTCTGCCACTAACTTGCTGCGTGACATTGGATAAATTCCTTAAATCTACTTTGCCTCAGTTTCCTTGTTTCTGTACAAGGAAAGGAATCAAGAATGACTTCATATGTCCTAATTGCCTCTAAATCCTCTAGGTGCAGCCTGAAAATGGTAGGCACCTGGGAAATCTACTCTAACTCTCTGATCTTATGGTAAATAAATTCCTATGTATGCTGTTCCAGACTTAAAGCTAGGATTTAGTAATAATGATAATAGATGGGGGCCCCAAGGTGGCACAGTGGATAAAGCACCAGCCCTGGATTCAGGAAGACCTGAGTTAAAATCCGGCCTCAGACACTTGACACTAGCTGTGTGACCCTGGGCAAGTCACTTAACCCTTATTGCCCCTCCCCCCCTCACCCAATGATCATAGATAACATCTCTCTCTTTTTTTTAATTTTAAAAATTGTTTTAAGTGAGGTAATTGGGGTTAAGTGACTTGCCCAGGGTCACACAGCTAGTAAGTGTTAAGTGTCTGAGGCCGGATTTGAACTCAGGTACTCCTGACTCCAGGGCCGGTGCTCTATCCACTGCACCATCTAGCTGCCCCAGCATCTCTTTTTAAAAAAATATATTTATTTTTTTATAGATAGCATCTCTATAGTGCCTTCAGGTTTGAAAAATGCTTTATCTTTTACAAAAATGCTTTATCTTTACATATATTGTTTCACTTGATTCTTGCAACACTCTTGTGCAGCAGATACCATTATAATCCCTGTTTTACAAATGAGGAAAACTGAGGCTCAGAGATTAAACGACTGGCCCAAAGTTACACAGCTAGCATTTACTTATTTACTTACACTACTAAGTGTCTGAGGCCGAATGAGAAGAAAAGTCTTCCTGACTCTAAGTCTGGTACTTAATCTATTATTCTACAGCTATCCCTTCTACATCCTGACTTTCCCCATCGTGGTTTTTAACTCAAGTTGGCATAAGAAATTAAATGGGAATATTTGGGGAGTTTTGCAGAAGCTGAATTCAACACATGAAGGTCAGCAGATGACAGAGTTTAGAAACTCAGAAATGCACAAAATATATGTATATAGTATTAATTACATCAATATAGTTTATCTTTTAATAATTCAGACTTCTTCTCTGGTATGAAGTGAAAGCCAAAAATTTTTATGTGAATTTTCCATATCTGGTGGGGAGGAGTACCCCTAACCCCTCTGATGTGGAAGGAATAATTGAATTGTTCTTAGCTGCAAATCAAGTGACATCAACTTATCTGTTAAAAAAAAAGAAGAAGAAGAAAAGAAAAGAAAAAGGAGGTTGGATTGAATGATCTGTAAGATTCCTTGAAGTTCTTCCAATTCAGAATCCCAGGAAATTTATGAAATCTGACCTGTTTACTCACCTGATCTAGAAGTGCCAGTGGTTCCCTATTAACTATAAGATAAAAGACAATAGCAATCCAAGGCCTTCATGCTCTGACCTCGTTTGGAGTTCATATTACTCCCCCTTGGCCAACTTATGTTCCAGCCAAAATGATCCATTTTTTGTTCATCCCACATGACATTATATCCAATGTGCCTCTACATAGCCTGTTCACTGTGCTGGGAATCCTTAGTTCCCTTCAAGACTCACCTTAAGCCCCATCTCTCTCTCTTTTTTTTTAATGTATGAGGTATTTTATTTTTTCCATTACATGTAAAGATAGTTCTCAACTTTTGTTTATACATGCTTTACAATTTCAGATTTTTCTCCCTCCCACCCCTCCCTCCCCCCTCCCCTAAAGCCCCATCTCTTACATGAGGCCTTTCCTGATCCCCATAGCTATTAGTGCCCTTTGCATCTATTCTACCTTAACCTCCTTCCCCCCAAATTACTTTATATAGACATCTGCCTATGGTGGTTCCTTTATCTCCCCTCAATATAATGTCTACTCCTTGAGGAAAGGGAATTATTTTTTAAAGAATGAATATATTATCAAAAATCTACAGCCTGTAACTTACTATGCTTTAGGCTGGGGGAAATACAAAGTTTAGCTAAAACACAGCCTCTGCCATCATGAAGTTCACATCTCTTTTTTTTTTTTTTTTGCGGGGCAGTGGGGGTTAAGTGACTTGCCCAAGGTCACACAGCTAGTAAGTGTCAAGTGTCTGAAGCCGGATTTGAACTCAGGAACTCCTGAATCCAGGGCCGGTGCTTTATCCACTACGCCACCTAGTCGCCCCTAGTTCACATCTCTAAGAGGCTCAACCCACACAGGGTATGGGCACAAACACTTAAATAGGACATAAGATATTGCATTCTAACTGCATTAGAGTTGTGCAAAGCAAAAGATTATAAGAAGAAGGTTGTTACTGATAGTGGGTATCAGGAAAAGCATGATAGAGCAGGTGAGATTGGAGTTAGAATTTTAGTAACTGGTAGAAATTCAGCAGGCAGCTAAGTGGTTCAATGGATAGCACATTGAGCTTGGAATCAGGAAGATGCATCTTCATGAGTTCAAATCCAGTCTCAGACCCTTACTAGCTGGACAAGTCACTTAACCCTGTTTGCCTCAGTTCCTCATCTGTAAAATGAGCTGGAGAAGGAAATGGCAAACCACTCCAGTATCTTTGCCAAGAAAACCCCAAATAGGATCACCAGAAGTTGAACACAACTGAAAAATGACTTAACAACAACAGAAATTTAGCAGCTGAAGAAGAGAAGGGAAGACATTTGAAGCATAGGAAGTAGTGGAAACAAAATCAATGAAGGAGGAAAACAGAGGAAGTATTCAGGGAACAGAGTAGCCCATTTTAAAAAATGATCAGTTTTGTTTCAGCCCATAATGCAAATGCCAACAAACTCACAGTTCAATCCTTCACAATCCCTGAAAAGAAATAAGTAGCTTGAAAGATTGGGACTGATAATAGTATGTTCCTCCCACTTAGTGGTTTCCTATTTGTGAAAACAAGCATGTGTGTTTTAACTTAAAAAAAGTGTCAAATGATCCATTGTTTTTAATCTGAGTTGTGTTTCTGTATACAGTTTTCCTCATTTATATGGCTGTAGTTATTGTGCCTATTCTTCTTTCAGTCCTGCTTTCTTTACTCTGCATCACTTCATGCAAGTCTTCCCATCCATATTTCTTTGTATTTTTCATATTTGTAGCTCCTTAGGAAATATTCCATCCTTCACATGTAAATTCATATACCACTGTTTGTTCAGCCATTCTCCACTCATTGGACATATAGTATGTTCCCAGCTTTTTGCTGTTAGAAATTGTATTTCTGTGAGTATACATACATACATACATACATACATACATACATACATACATACATACATATATATACATACACATGCATATGCATACATATATGCCTACACATATCCATACAGATGCACACCTATTCACATATAAATGTGTATGTGCACACACATGCATTTGAACGTGTTTGTATATGTATATGTGCACATATGTGTATTTAGCACTTAGGTCCTTTTCTGGCTGACAGTCTCTATAAGTTCAAAATCAAATGGTGGAGGGGGCAGCTAGGTGGCACAGTGGATAAAGCACCAGCCTTGGATTTAGGAAGACCTGAGTTCAAATCTAGCCTCAGACACTTGACACTTACTAGCTGTGTGACCCTGGGCAAGTCACTTAACCCCCATTGCCCTGCCAAAAAAAAAAAATCCAATAGTGGGATCCCTGAGTTGAAGGGTGAGACCAACTTTGTAACTTCTCTTGGGTAATTCCAAACTGTTCTCGAAAACACTGAAACAGAGTAGCCCATTTTGGCTAAAGCATAAGAATATGTGTATGTGTTAAAATTCTATCTTGTTCTGGTCCCTCTGACCGCCCCTGTTCCACTCCTTCTAGTTAGTGTTGTAAGTATATAAATAGCCAGTTTAAAATAACAATAGCAGGAAGTAAGATTGCAAAGAGAAGCCACATACAGATCATCCCAAAGATCAAAGGAGCATAATGTGCAAACTGTATCATATATTAACCAAAAATCACATCCTGGTAATACGTGCTGAATCAGGAGGGCCCTTTGGTCCCATGATATGCAAATCTCAGATAAGTTCCTGACAGTCCCCACTACATTAAGAGCAGCAGAATGCCAAATGTTACTGATAACTTTGAAATGATGTGGATGTGCTAACTTTTCAGTTTAGCAGACAACTTTGAGATGATTTGGATCTGTTAATGAAGTAACCCCAAAAGGGCATGGTAGCATGGATAAGAGTTAGTCTGTCCTTTGCGGCCCCCCCCCATAATCCTATAAAATGAGACTCCGAACTCCTACCCCACCCTACCCCCACCCCCAGACCTCTTCCATTTCCATCTGGGTCATTGCTGCCCAGTGCTCCCAGCTCTAATCCATGATAACCTAAACTGGGCCTCTCTCCTTCCCCATCCTCTTCCCCAGGCTGTTTGCCTTCCTTCTCCACCCCATCCCTGTCCCCACACTGTCTCCCCCTGTACCCCACCCACTTTTGCTGCTTGTGGCAATTGTAGCCTCTGTGCTTTATTAAAATGTGATCGAAGCCTTACTTCCCACTGCTATCGTGGCTTTTCCTGGTAAGCCTCCCTGCTTCCATTTCATAATTGCATAAGTTAACTAGGAATTTGATGTGGAATGCAATGATCTGAGATAAAACTGGCAAGGCATTATCATCTCATGCCTAGGATGGTGCCTGCCACAAAGCAAGTGCTTAATAAGAACAAACAAACCAAAAAAAGGCTTCTTGATGTATTGGATCATAGATTTAGAGTTATAAGGACCCTTAGAGGTCCTCATTTTGTAGATAAGGAACCTGAGGCTAAATAGCTTACCCTAGCCCATGCAGTAGAGTAGAGGCAGTAGTAGAGGGTAATAGAGGCAGAGCAGGATTCAAATCCTGATCCTCATACCTTAAATCCAGTATGCTTTCCACTGTCCCACACTGCTGCTCAGGGTCAAGCCAGATTGCCGAGGGGCTTGAATATCAGGCAAATGAGTTTGAGTTTTATTTGGTTTGTAACTAGTAGCTAGGTAGTACAGTGGTTAGAGCTTTGGGTCTAGAATCAGGAAGACCAGAGTTCAAATCTCATTGCAGACACTTACTGGCTGTGTGACCCTATGCAAGTCACTTAACCTCTGTTTGCTTCAGTTTCTTCATCAGTAAAATGGGGATAATATTAGTAGCTACCTCCCAAGGTTGTTGGGAAGATTAAATAAAATAATTATTGTAAAGTGCTTAGCAAAGTGCCCGTCACATAGTAAGTACTATACAAATGTGTGTTATTGTTATTATTTTTTAGCAGAAGAGTTTCGCAACCAAGATCTATCTTAAGAAAGATTATTCTGGAAGTGATAGAAGATGATGGATGGAATGAAGAAGCAAGAGAATGGAAGCAAAGCCTAGGTAGGAGGACAAATGAAGACCAACAATAAGGTGATAGTTGTGGGAATAGAAAGAATAGGACTGTTGCCAAAGATGACATAGAAATGAAATTGGCTCTGATTGCGGGAAGTGTCAGAGGGAAGTAAGTGTCTAATCCCAAGATTTGGCACACAGGACAGAGACTGAATGTTAGCAGAATTAGGGAAGTAGAAAGGAAGGGGAAATTTTAAGAGAACTAATAATAAACTTAAGAGGAAGTGGTAGCATGACATAGCCATTGGACTTGGAATTAGGAGGACTGGGGTTCACATCCTCAGATGCTTATTAGCTGTGAGGTCCTGGACAAGTTGCTGAACTTCTCTATGCCTCAATTTCCTAAATTGCAAAATAGGAACATGGATTGGAAGTGATGGTCTTTAACATCTTATCCCATTTTAAATCCAAGATCCTATGTACATATTGAGCTTGAAATGCTGGTGGTACTTGAAGGAAGCTGGAAATGTTGACTGATGCTCCAAAGAAGGGTCCAGAGTAGATCTAGAGACCGAAGAATTGTATACATAGAAGTGGTGGTGATTGTTATCGTTCAGTCATGTCCAACTCCTCACGACCCTGTATAGGGTTTTCTGGCAAAGATACTTGAGTGGTTTGGCACATCCTTCTACAGTGGATTAAGGCAATCAGAGGTGAAGTGACTTGCCCAGGGACACAGCTAGTATCTGAGGCCAGATTTGAACTTAGGTGTCCCTGACTCAAGTCCTGGTACTCTCTCTACTGAGCCACCTAACTACCTATAAAGGTGGTTGTTGTTCAGTCATTTCTTTAGTTTGGTCTGACTCTTCATTTGGGCTTTTCTTGGCAAAGATGTGAGTGGTTTGCTATTTCCTTCTCCAGATCATTTTACAAATGAGAAAACTAAAGCAAATGGAGGTAGGTGAGTTGTCCAGGGTGACAGAGCAAGTAAGTGTCTGAGGCTAGATTTGAACTCAAGGAGATGAGTCCTCCTGACTCCAGGCCCACTACTCCATCCACTGTGCCACCTAGCTGTCCATAAAGGTGGTATTTGAAACCATAGATTTCAATGAGATGGAGAAGGGACAGTTTAGAGTGGGAAAGGGGGCAGGTCAAGGTCAGAACTTTGGGAAGCACCTACCTTAAGCAGTTGGGAAGGTGAAGAAGAATCATCAAAGGAGACAGAAAAAACAGTGGGAGGGATGTGAGGAGAACCAGGGAGGGTAGTATCTCTGGACGCAAGGAAGAAGAGAGTATACATAAGGAAGAGGATAGAAAATAGCTCAAATGCTGCAGAGAAAGCAAGGAGGATGAAAACTGAAAAAAAAATATGGGAGAGTAAAAAGTCCGACTATAGAAATGAGGTGAGGAAGTAGAAGTATTGTAGGATATAGACAACCTCTTTTTTTGGGGGGTGGATTATTTAAGTATTTTATTTCCTCTTCTGTTAATCTGGGTGGTTCATATATTTTTTTGTAAATATTTATCCATTTCACTTAGATTGTCAGATTTATTGGCATACAGTTGAGCAAAATAGCTTGTTATTGCTTTAATTTCCTCTTCATTGGTAGTGAATTCACCCTTTTCATTTTTGATACTGGTAACTTGGTTCTTGATTGATTATTACCTCCTTATTCTTTTGTTTTTTGGTTTTTTTTTAGTGAGGCAATTGGGGTTAAGTGACTTGCCCAGGGTCACACAGCTAGTAAGTGTTAAGTGTCTGAGGACGGATTTGAACTCAGGTGCTCTATCCACTGCGCCACCTAGCTGCCCCCTGCACCACCTAGCTGCCCCACCTCCTTATTCTTTTAACCTGTACCTTATAATTCATTATCCTTTTTTGGGGTGGACTACCATGTCATATTGTTGACTCACTAAACCCCAAAAGTACTATTTACCATGCTTCCTCAATATCATATTTTGGAGTTTGTGGTTTTTTTCCACTCAACTGAAGGACTTTACATTTGTTTCTCTTGAATTAATTAATTAATGTGTGTGTGTGTGTGTGTGTGTGTGTGTGTGTGTGTGTGTGTGTGTGTGTGTTGGTGAGTCAATTGGGGTTAAGTGACTTGCCTAGGGTCACACAGCTAGTAAGTGTTAAGTGTCTGAGACCGGATTTGAACTCAGGTCCTCCTGACTCCAGGGCCGGTGCTCTATCCACTGCTCCACATAGCTTTCCCCTCTTGAATTAATTCTTATTAGATTTAGCTCAGCATAGACAACTTTTAAAAGAATGTTGGCAATAAGGAGAGACATGAAACAGTGGTTGGATAGTGTAGAAAGGTCAAGGGAAGTTTGAGGGGTTTTTTGTTTTTGTTTTTTAGAATTGGGGAGACCTGAACATTTTTGTTAGGAGGATAATAAGGAAATAGTGAGGGGAGACTGAAGATCCATGAGAAATCAGGGTTGTCTCCTGGAGTAAGATCTTAGAGAATAGGAGAGAAGAGATGAAGGTAGAGAGATTCTCCTCAGAGACAAATAAAAAGACCTCTCTGTGACAAAAGAAAAGGAAGAGACAGTAGATGATTATGACAGGAAGTTTTGAAGAATAGAAAAGGGAAGCCGAGAAAGCTCACACACCTTTACCTACAAATATTCCCAGTTTTGACTAGTCCTTGAAAAATGTTCTTTGGATTTTTGGGCAGATAGGTAGCAGAGTGGATAGAGTGCTGGGCCAGGAGTCAGAAAGACTAACTTCAAAACCTCAGATACTTATTAACTGTGTGACCTTTGACAAGTCACTTTAACTACTACCTGCCTCAGTTTCCTTTCTCCTAAAATGGGGGTCCTAATTGCACCTACCTTCCAGTGCCATTGTGAGGGTCAGGTGAGATACTCTTTGTAAATCATTTAGCACAGTGCTTGGCACATTGGACATGCTGAATAAATAACTTGTTCCCTTTATCCCTTATAGCCACCCATCTTTTTCCCTCCCCTTTGCTATTCTGGCCTAAATCCTATCAGTGGAGTGTTCAGTTCACATGTTGTACCATTAGATTGTTCCTTTGGGAAGCACCCACTTTAAGCAGTTTCCTAAAGTGAAACAATGTTGTAGAATCTTATATTGTAATTTTTCACTGGAAAAAAGGATAACATCCCAGTAGTAGCATTTGGTAACTAAGCCAAAATAATTATATATCAGATCCTTGTTAAACAGATTTGACTAAGCCTGTTTCCAGCTAATGTGCAAATAAACAATTTAGTCCAACAACTGCCATTTAATGAAAGAAAACCAACCTAACTGTTTGGCATTATATATTAAAAATATATAATGAATGAGAAAGCACTTATTAAAAGCCTACTATGTGCCATGCATGGTGCTAAGTGCTGGGGATACAAACATAAAAGTGAGAGTTCCCACCCTCAGGAAGCTTACCCTCTAATATGGAGAGATGGCAGATACAGGGGACTGGTGGCCTGGGAGGGATGTTTGTCTGTAGAGTGAGAGGAATGATGAGTAGCACAAAAGGATAGCCTTTTCTGAAATCAGTGACAGTAATACCATGGTTGCAAGTTTTAGAGGAAGAGGTGGAGAAGTGGGAACGTGAGGTTCAAGTGTGGTGGCAGAGCAAGAAACAGTTGAGATCAAGAGGAGCACATAGAGTGTCAGAGAGTTCAGAGCTGATGACTTAGCTTCTTTTGGGCATGCTACTGGATATCTGTTTTGGAGGGTGGAGTGGAAGCAGAAATAGATTAACATCCACTGAAGCCTTACTCCAATGACATATATCGTATGGAGAAGGGATCCTGAGTTCTCAAAGGATGTGAAAGCAGAATGGACACTCTTGCAGGTTCGACCAAGCTAGGAAAGCTCTGAGCACAAGCCGGGGTGTGGATTCTTTGTCACTTGATGACAAGCCCAAGCATGAATGGGTGGAGGACCAGAAGGTGGGCTACCAGGCAATGAGGTTTTGGGGGAGAGATGATGGGTGTCACAGCAACTCACAAAGAGAATTGGTTAAGGAACAAGAGAACAGCAACAGGCATTGGAGGAGGGGATACTTACTGATGAAATCACAGCTCTGTGAATTATGGGAATACAGACAAAAAAGCAAGAAGGGTCATTGGACTTTTCACTTTTAAGTTACTCATGTTCGGCACAAACTAAAAGTTAGCAGAAATCTTGACATGCCTTCCTCCCACAGCCTTAATGCTAGCTGACTGTGGTTTCCTCTTGAGTCATTCTGATACCACCACATGTTCTGAAAACTAATTAAATACTTTAGAAGTTAATCCAGCATACACTCTGAAGCACACAAGCAATTCCATCACTAATAGTTGCTTGGCAGTTTGAGTCTTTCTTCTGTCCCTTGAAACCGTATATGGTAATTGCCCTGGAATTCAGAAATTATCCAGGGGATTCTGCACATCCACATTTAGGACACAAACAACTAATGACTCTGACATGCTCTATTTTGTTGAGGGTGAGCAGCATATTTATAGATGAGGAAGTGGTCTCATCTTCCAGGGAAGAGCTGAAAATCCTGTCTTGTCTGACCAGATTGTAAACCCAAGCTTCAAAATGGGGAAATTTACAAGGCAGAACAAGACTGCTGAGCAAAGAAAGCTGAGTTTACACTTCAGTCATCTTATCTCCTCTGACCGAAACTTTTCTTTGTTTCATGGTTTACAGATTCATCTATTGACATATTTAGTTTGTGTATGTTGGGTCTTTTTTGTTTGTTTGTTTGTTTGTCTGAAATCAGTGTTGTGACTACTGTCTTTGTAGCAGCAAATTAGGCGTAGTTATAAATTAGCCAGGAACTTTATGCATGGGTTTTATTCCAAAGTGGTTTCTTGGTTTGGTTACTCAATACCCTTTGTTTCATTTACTTCTCTGAGTAGACTAAAAATCCTTGAGGTTCAGGGCTTCACCTTTTATCTTTATCCTTGTCTGGATTCACTAGCATATGATAGCCGGGCACACAATAAGTATTCAATACAAGCTTCATGAGGGACTTTTTTTTATTGCAGGAGCGGGGGGGGGGGGGGGGGGGGGGGGGGGGCACTGCAGCACTTCTGAATCTGTAAGACCAAACCTGTGAGTATAGGTAACTCTTGTTATGGAGCATCATTGGCGATTCAAATGGGAAACTCAGCTGTGTTTTATAGTATAGAGAGTTATCTGAGGACATTGAGAGGTTAAGTACTTGCCTGTGGTCACTTGGCTATTTATGTGAATGAGGTAACATTTGAATTCAGGTTTTCTTGACTCAAAGTTGGCCCTCTGTCAACTATGTAATGCTGCTTATTATGATGATCTGTGTCAGTTTTTTCAATGACCATCATTATTTGAAATAATAACAAAATATATTGAAATATTATTCAAGTGATATTGAAGTAATAATATTGATAATCATTATTATAAAGTACATTTGAGCTATTGGTTTAAAGAGTCAGTAGACGGCAAACTGACAGGATACAGAAGATGGATGTCATATTTGAGGGGCTACAGGAAGAAAGGCATGTTATCATGCTATTGATGTGGTTGTGAAATGGTTTAATTATTCAGGAAAGTCATTTGGAATTATGTCTTTAAAGTGACGAAATTATCAATGCACTTTTTTTGTTTTGTTTTGTTTTTTGTTCTTTCTTTCTTTCTTTCTTTCTTTCTTTCTTTCTTTCTTTCTTTCTTTCTTTCTTTCTTTCTTTCTTTCTTTCTTTCTTTCTTCCTTCCTTCCTTCCTTCCTTCCTTCCTTCCTTCCTTCCTTCCTTCCTTCCTTCCTTCCTTCCTTCCTTCCTTCCTTCCTTCCTTCCTTCCTTCCTTCCTTCCTTCCTTCCTTCCTTCCTTTCTTCCTTTATTTAAAGTTTTGGGTTCCAAATTCTATCCCTCTCTCATTCCCTCCCTCCCCAAGGTTGCAAGCAATCAGTATAGGTTATACATATGTATCAATGCACTTTGACTCAGTAATTCTATTGCTAGGCATGTGCCACAAGGGAGTTATGTAGCAAGAAAGGTCCTATATATGCCAAAGTATTCATAGCAAATTTTGTGGAAGCAAAGACCTGGAAACAAAGCAGATACCTACTTGTTGAGAAGTGGTCACACAAACTGTGTGTAAATGTATGTAATGGAATATTACTGAGTGGTAAGAAAAATGAATATTAAAAAGTTAGAGAAGCATGAGAAAACTTATATGAGTTGATGAAGAATGAAGAACCAGGAAAACACCATACATAATAACTATAACAATGGAAATGGGAAAAAAGCCCCAACAAACCAAAATCCAAAACTGAACACTATTATTATAATGAGCAAGCTTTGCCCTAGAGAAGACCTAAGAATACACACCTTCCTTCTTTGAAGAGGTGGGGTCTTTTGAGTATGAGGTATTGTATATCCTGTCAGACATTTTTTATATGTTTATTCATCTTTTGCTGAACTGTTTTTCCTATCCCCACCTCCTTTTTAAGTCTTTGTTATAAGGGAAAGGGACATTCTGTAGTACAGGGGATGCACAAATAAAATTTTAAATAAAAATGATACTTTAAAAAGTATAAATAGGATTTGAAAATGTGGGGAGGGGGAAATGGGTAAAGAAAAGAAATTCCAGACACAGTCAGTCGATATGTATTTATGAAGTGCCTACTATGTGCTAGGTAGTGTGGGAAGCATCAGAGATAGAAAAAAAAGAACAGTGTGAGCAAAACATCTAGGTGGGAATATTTGAGGAGGAAGAAAAAGATAGGATAAAAGCCAAATGGGACAGAAGGATCATGATAATTAATTTCATCTTTAAAAATATGTGCCCTAAAATATCAATACCCTTTTGCCCTAGAAATCTTACTGCTAAGCAGGTACTGAAAGACAGAAAGGTCCTATATATACCAAAATTTTTATAGCAGCACTTTTTGTGGAAATAATTGACTAGGCAAAGGCTAAACAGATTGAACAACAAGAATGTAACGGAATATTATCGTACAGGAAATGATGAATGTGTTGAATTCAGAAACTCATAAGAAGAACTGATGTTTAGCAAAGTAAGAACAAAGACACCGTATACACAGTGACTACCACAGTATAAATGGAAAGGACAAGAAAAGCAAAACTGGATGCTATATAACCATAATGACAAGCTTGACCTCAGAGAATTGAGAAATCCTAACTCTTTCTTTGTAGAAGTGAGAGACTTCAAGTGTAGAGTATTGCATATAATACCAGACATGGCTGATATATTTGTTGCATTAGTTTACTAATATCATAGCAACAAGTGGATGAGAATTCATACATGCTGTTAGATTAGGGAAAAGGATTTTCCCATTCTGTTGCTACATTGTTCAGGCCCAAAACATAGTTTTCTTCTCTGAATGATGGTGAATCTAGATTTGAGGATGATATCTCCTATCTCCTCTTCTTTGTCCACAATATCTGGTTTGATAGGGGCAGCTAGGTGGTGCAGTGGATGGGGCACTGGCCCTGGAGTCAATTGGACCTGAGTTCAAATCTAACCTCAGACACTTACTAGCTGTGTGATCCTGGGCAAGTCACTTAATAACCCCAATTGCCTTAAAACATCTGGGGCCATCTCCAGTTATCCTGATATATATTTTGCCACTGGACCCAGATAGCTCTGGAGGAGAGAGTGATGTTGGTGACTTTGTACAGTCAATTCAATGAAAGTCATTATATCACCCCAATGTCATGGTCCTCTTGCAGAATGAAGGACCAACAACATCCAGTTTGAGAATAGCTGAGTTTCTTTCTTTTTTTTTAGGGGAGTGGGCAATGAGGGTTAAGTGACTTGCCCAGGGTCACACAGCTATTAAGTATCAAGTGTCTGAGGCCAGATTTGAATTCAGGTCCTCCTGAATTTAGGGTTGGTACTATATCTACTGTGCCACCTAGCTTCCCTGGGTTCTTTCTACCTAAATCTGAGGTGGGGGCATTATTAGCTCCATCCAGGCTTTTTAGATAAATTTAGTTTCTTTCTTTTTCTTTTTTTTTTTTTTCGATAAATTTAGTTTCTTGATGGGTATGAAATGCAGTGAGACCCTGCTTGTTTTAGCTCAGTGTTTCTCAATATTTCTCAAACTCCTTTCAATTATGACAGTAACAACAAAAATGGATTTACCCCTCAAGTTCTTAGAATAATTTCAGTAATAACTTTTGCCCCCCAAAAGCTTATTTTATTTTCATATCACTATAGAAACTAACTTAAGAGGCTTCAAAAATACATATATGCATGTATAAGGGAAAAACATAGTCATAACATAATCAGGTGCCATTAAATAATTTTTTCTTCAAATCCTTTGAACCATCATGTCAAACCCCCATGGAGTTCCTGAACCATTAAATGGGAACCAGAGGTATAACAGAATTTCTTTCTTTTTTTTTTTTTTTTTTGGAAATCTTTATTGTAAGGAGTGGCTTACTGGGTAAAAGAATATATTTAAGGGGGCAGTTAGGTGGTCCAGTGGATAAAGCAGTAGCCCTGGATTCAGGAGGACCTGAGTTCAAATCCGGCCTTAGGCACTTGACACTTACTAGCTGTGTGACCCTGGGCAAGTCACTTAGTTCTCATTGCCCCACAAAAAAAAAAAAAGAATACATTTAAAAATAAAGATCATGTAAAAATTATAAGTGTCAACACCACTGAGATAAAATTTAAGAATATGTTTGCAATCATCTTTTTTATTATACTATGTTATGGAAATGTTTGTTTTATTCTAGAAATTTAAAATAAAAAATTCTAAAAATTCAACTAAAAATAAAAAAAATAATATATTTATTTCTCTAAAACTTTTTAGGAGGGGGAGGAGGGATTAGGAAAGCAAACCCACAACAGGATCCAAACTTCAAAAGAGTTGATGAACCAGTTCACCTAAGCCACATCTTGGTATGAAGCTAGGGGGAAAACACTACTAGAAGTCCAAGTCCAAAATCTGTGAGGCAGATTTCCATTGTGATTATTTTTTCCCAGTGAGAGTGCTTGGCTGACCTTTGGAATCCTTGCACTGGTACATTGAATGAGGATCTATTCTATGTGTGATGATGGAAGAGTGTTGAATGATTGGAGCATCACACTGAACATGTTGTGTCCTCACTAGAGACATCGTAGAGATTGTTGAAGATCTGAACTGTGACCTTGGGACAACTGTTGAGATATTTTACCTAGAAGCTAAGCAGCTTAAGTAACCAAAAATGGTGTCTCAAAAGACATACATTGTTATTTGATCACAGGAACTTTTTGCTGTCAAGGCAAATCCTTGAAGGCTTATTTTATTCACGACAGTTGTATTCAGTCTCAGGTTAGATATGGTTGTGAGCAGAAGAGGCTTTTAATTAGCTTTATCTCCTCCAAGGACTACACATACCACCATGACAAATTACTACTTTGAAATATCTCTAGTAAAAGTCTCATGTCCAAGATATATACATAACTGATTCAAATATATAGGAATGACAACCATTACCTAATAGATAAAAATGATCAAAAGAGATGATAAAATCCAAAGGAAGAAATCCAATATAACAACAATGATGTAAAAAAAAATGCTCCATCCAGGTGGCACAATGGATAGAATACCGGACCTGGAGTCATGAAGACCTGAGTTCAAATCCTGCCTCAGACACTTACTAACTATACGACCCTGTGAAAGTCACTTAACGCTGTTTGCCTCAGTTTCTCCAACTGTAAGATGGGGATAATAATAGCACCTACCTCCCAGGGTTGTAGTGAGAATAAAATGAGATATTTGTAAAGTGTTTTGCAAACCTTAAAGCTCCATATAAATACTAGTTACAATTGCTAGCTATCATGAAATCACTAAAAATTAGATAGATGCAAATGAAAGAAAATCTGAGGTTTCACTTTGTACCTATCAGCTTGGCAAAAATGACAAAGAAAGGAAAATGATAAGTGTCAGAGTGGCTATGGGAAAATGTATACTAATGGTGGTAATTTGGAACAATGCCTCCAAAGTCACTAAACTGTGGGATACCAGAGGTATTATAGAGTGAACGCAGAGATACCACTGCTAAGCCCCACCCTCTCATCTGAGAACCTGACCTCATATATTTTTTTTTTTTTTTGCCGGCAATGGGGCTTAAGTGACTTGCCCAGGGTCACACAGCTAGTAAGTGTCAAGTGTCTGAGGCTGGATTTAAACTCAGGTACTCCTGAATCCAGGGCCAGCGCTTTAACCACTGCGCCATCTAGCTGCCCCCCTGACCTCATATTTTAAAGAAAAAATTAGGCCATCTGCCATCTTCTCCCCTCTTCTCCATCTATGACTCAATTGGCTTCTGCTACTCTGTCCCCCTTTACCCCTGTCTCACATGATGAAGTGGCCTTACTCCTTATCAAGGCTAACCCCTCCACTTGTTCAAGCAATCCCATTCCATCCTGTTCTCTCCAACAAACTGTCTCCTCTGTCATCCCATTCTTTCATTTATTTTCAATTTCTCCCTCTCTATTCGTTCATTTCCTACTGTCTACAAGCATGCCCAGTTCTTCCCATTCAGAAAAAAAAAATCCTCATTTGATCCTTCCATCCCCATTAACTATTGTCCTATATCTCCTCTGCCTTTTGTAACTAAATTCTTTGATTTGTTTGGTTTTTTGTTTGTTTTTGGCAGGGCAATGAGGGTTAAGTGACTTGTCCAGGGTCACACCGCTAGTAAGTGTCAAATGTCTGAAGCCAGATTTGAACTCAGGTCCTCCTGAATCCAGGGCCAGTGCTTTATCTATTATGCCACCTAGCTGCCCCCTTAACTAAACTCTTTGAAAAGGCCCTCTACAATAAATGCCTCCATTCCGTCTCTTCTCACTTTCTTCTTAACCCCTTACAAATATGGCTTCTGACCTTCTCATTCCACCAAAATTACTCTCTCCAAAGTGACTAATGACCTCTTAGTTATCAAGTCTAATGTCTTTTTCTTAATCCTCCTTCTTCTTGACCTCTCTGTGGCCTTTGATACTATTGATCACTCTCTCCTCCTTGATACTGTGGGGACCAATTTTTAATTGGGGAGTGTTAGCTAAGTGGCTCGCAGCAATATTGGGGCAAGGAAGGAGACCAGCAGCCTCCCTCAAAATAGAGCAGGATTTATTTAACAAGAACGAACTTAAAAAAAAAAAATCAAACACAAACAGAATCAGTAGGATCAAGGGAAAGGAAATAAAATGGGGAAAGGGAAATTATACAACCTGAATAGCACCACTACTCAGGAATCAGCTGAGAATACAAAGCAGTGTCCTGTCATCTTCCAGCTTCCAGCTAGAATGACAAATCTCCTCCCATTCTTCCCAGCAGACCCCAGACAGTCCCCAGCCAATTGGCTGGCTGCTCTGACAGTCACATGACTGCCCTCACTAGGCTTCCAATCATTATAATTTTGCCAGGCCCATGTAGGCATCAGTGAGTGGTGATGACATGAGGTGCCAGTGCCATGGCAACGGCTACAACCAGTGGGTGGAGCACCATGCTGTTTGCGGAACCCCAGAGGCTAGTGTGTGTGCCGAGGTTTTTTTTTTTTTAATTCTAGCCAAAAGATGGGGTCATAAAAACCTCAAATAACAATTAATTCTTTACAATACTCTCTTCTCTCTAGGTTTTTGGAACACTACTCTCTCCTGGTTAACCTTTCTACCTATCCAACTGGTCCTTCTCTGTCTCCTCTGCTGGTTCTTCATCTAAACCATACCTTTTTGTTTGTTTGTTTTTGTAGGCAATGGGGGTTAAGTGACTTGCCCAGGGTCACACAGCTAGTAAGTGTCAAGTGTCTGAGGCCGGATTTGAACTCAGGTACTCCTGAATCCAGGGCCGGTGCTTTAACCACTGCACCATCTAGCTGCCCCTAAACCATACCTTTTAACCATACATGTCCCTCAGGATTCTGTCCTGAGTCCTCTTCTCTTATCCCTCTATAAATACTTCACTTGGTGATCTCATCAGTTCCCATGAGTTTAATGATTCTCAAATCTACTACCTATCCTGCTCCAATCTCCTGTTGACTTTCAATCTCATACCTCCAACTACTTTTCTGATATCTCAAGCTAGATGTTCAGTAGACATCTTTAATTCAACATATCCAAAACAAAATTCATCATCTTTCTCCCTAGAGCCCTTTCCCCTTCCCTTACACCTTCCTATTACTGTAGAGGGCAATACCACCCTCCTTTATCATCTCTGGTCTTAAATTTTTTTTTTTTTTTTTTTAGTGAGGCAATTGGGATTAAGTGACTTGCCCAGGGTCACACAGCTAGTAAGCATTAAGTGTCTGAGGCTGGACTTGAACTCATGTACTCCTGACTCCAAGGCCAGTGCTCTGTCCACTGTGCCATCTAGCTGCCCCTCTGGTCTTAAATATTGCAATAGCCTGCTTATGGTTCTGCCTGCCTCAAGTCTCTCCCCACTTCAACCCATTGTCCTTCACTGAGCCACTAAAGGGAATTTCCTGAAGTGTAGTTCTGATCCTACCAAACCTTCCCCCCTCTCCCCCCAGTACCATGAACTCTAGTGGCTTCCTATTGCTTACAGAAGCAAATACAAAATGCTGTCTGATATCCAAAGCCCTTTAAGTCCTAGCCCCCTCCTACCTTTCCAGTCTTTTTATAACTTACTCTCCAAAATGTGCACTTTGATCCAATTCCTCTGACCTCCTGACTGTTCCACCAACAAGATATTCCATTTCTTGGCTCCAAGAATTTTTTTCTGACTATCCTCCTTATCTGGGATACTTTCCCTCCTCCACTCCAACTTCTGACCTTCTGGCTTCCTTTAACCCAACTAAAATTCTACCTTCTACAGGAAGCTTTCCCCAACCTCTCTTAATTCCAGTGCCTTCCCTCTGTTAGTTTTTCCCTATTTGTCCTGTATGTTGCTTACTTTGTACATATTTGTCTGCATGTTGTCTCTTTCATTAGAATGTAAACTCTTTGAGGGCAGGGATTATCTTTTGCCTCTTTTTGTATCTATAGCACTTGAAACAATGCCTAGCACTTAGTAGATGCTTAATAAATGTTTATTGATTGACGGATGGATACCTCAAAGATATCAAAGAGAGGAAAAGTACCCATATGTATAAAAATTAGTGACAGCAGTTCTTTTTGTTATTGTAAAAATGAACTAAATCTAAAGAGCCTCTATAAATACAAACATATATATATATATGTGTATACACACACACACACATACCTTAAAGTGCTATATAAATATTAGCTATTATTATTATAGGAATTAAGATAATGACCAGCAATTGGGGAATTGATTGAAGAAATGATGGCAAACAAATATCTATTTAATGGAATTATGATGCATGTTTATGAATGCAATTGAATATTATTATACCTTATGAAATGGTGAAAGGGATAGTTTCAGAGAAACCTGGGAAGATTTGTATGAATTGATGAAGAATAGAATGTGCAGGATCAAGTGTACAATTGATACAATAACAACATTGTAAGAAAAACAATGAAATGAGCAACCACTATTCTAAAAGAGAGAAGCAGAATGTAGCAGACTGCTCACCTCTGCACAGAGGAGTGATGGATTCAAGATGCAGACATATATCTTTGAACATGCCAAATAGGTGGAGATGTTTTGCTTGACTATAATTTATTACAAGGATTATATGTGTCTCCATGTGTTTACATTTGAGTGAGAAAGGAGGGCAAGCAATAGAGTTACCAGAAAGAGAGAGACAGACAGACAGACAGACAGAGACAGAGACAGAGACAGAAAGACGGAGAGAGAGACAAAGACAAAGACAGAGAGACAGAAACAGACACAGAGACACAGAGAAGGACAGAGAGGAAATAGGGTCATTGAAGCCTTTGAAAAAATGCACAAAAGAGAACAGAAGTTCAGAAAGAAACACAGACACAACAGCTTTGAAAGAAATGTTGAATTTGTTACATCTATTTCAAAAAGAAGCTGCACATAACAGAAATTCATGGTTTCACATAAAATTATATTTTTTAAGTCCTGCTTTGTATATTGAAATGTTCATTTTTTTGGTATTCATTAAATCGAGAATAAACAACTTTTAAAATTATTGCTCTGTTTGGCACCTTTTGTAAGAAAATAGTTTAAAAAGACATCTATTTTAAAATGAAAATGTCACTGAAATTCAAGTATGAAACTCTTTCACTACCATGCTATATATGAATGTTGGATATATACTTAAGATGTGAGATTCATGTTTGTAAATCACACTTTGGTGTGATTTGAGAAGATGATATCCTCCCCCCTCCCCCCGCCTTTTTTTGGTACTAGCCACTGCTGAATTTCTTTCCAGAATATAAAATGCACTGTCAAAAGAACTGACAAAAGTAATTTAAATCAGCTGCAATGCATTAAACAAAGCCATCCTTTGAACAACACACAGGATGCAAAGAATGAAATAAAGCCTCATGTTAAGACAACACAAAACAATAAATAGAAGCTATGAGAATAAGGCCAAGGAAAGTGCGCATGCCAGTTAATGGCCAATCCTTTTTCAATACAGTCACAGACATAGCCCAAAATTAGAAAAACCATTTAACTTGATCTTAAATTTCTTTCACTGCAAAGGAGATTGCCTACTTTGAGGATGGCCCTTCCAAAAATTGACATTGGTGAGGTGACTACATTTTCATCTGATCCTTATGCGTAAAATATTGTGGAAAATAAAAATACTTTAAGACGTGATCAGGGTTTTTATCAGGATGATCTGTTAGAAATCATCCATCCCATTCTACAGGCAGAGGTATTGAGATGTGAGGAGATAAAATGACTTGCCTTAGCTCAACACTGAGCAGCAGTGTCTATTAAGAATAGTGCCAAAAGAATCAAATGACAAATGAGAAAATTAGTTATCTTAGATGTTTAACTTACATGACATTAAATATCTGGATATAGAAATATGTCTGTTATCTGGCTCTTTTAGGAAGTGCACTAACCTTCCAGCTCAATGGTGCTTGCCCCTTAAAGTGCCAAAGCATTTTTTTTTGTATGTGTGTTTTTTTGTTTTGTTTTTGTTTTGTTTTTGTTTTGCCGGGCAATGAGGGTTAAGTGACTTGCCCAGGGTCACACAGCTAGTAAGTGTCAAGTGTCTGAAGCCGGATTCGAGCTCAGTTACTCCTGAATCCAGGGCCAGTGCTTCATCCACTGTGCCACCTAGCTGCCCCCGCCAAAGCATTTTTTAAAAAATGTTGGCATTTTGGAAGGAAGTCTTTCTGCAGCATAGTAATAGGTGTTTCCCTATCTCATTAAAAAGGCATTTAGTACATAATTCAATATCTTCATGGTGATTCAGATCTTCATTCTGGACAAAAAAGGTAATGGACTATTTAGTGATACTTAGAGAGCCTCACAAAAGACTGGGGGCTTATCACATGAAGATCAGCAAGCAAAGGTAGGAGTCTCATTATCAGGTTGGTTCCAGGCCAACTAATAACTAGTCACGGATTGCCACGAGGGTCAAGAGTTATGTCCATCATCTTCTCAGGTTCCTTCCAACTCAAAGATTTTATGATTCTATAAAGCTATTATATTGGAAATAGCTGTGAACAATTATTCCATGCATTTCTATGACTGACTCAAGTGAGTCACAGTCTTAGCATTTGCAATGATATCAGAGACCACCCAGCCCAACTAATCTCCCAGCTAAATGGCTTTTTTTTTTTATTCTGATGTTTTGGAACCATGTAGACATATTGTTTGTCCTTTGTTTTTGAAGAGGACCAATGACATCACAAGTGATATCTTGACTTGCATGTGGATTGTATTCAAGCGAGGCAGAGTTGCACAAAGTCATCAGCCTCACTCTCTCTTCCAGGGTCATCAAGATCCAGCTGCAAGATGAAAGTCAAGACAGCTGGTGATACAAAATGACTAATATGGTAATGTTTGACATAATTGCACATGTATAACCTTTGTTTTTTGCTTACTACCTTAGGGAAAGGGGAAGGGAGGGAGGGAAGGAGGGATAGAATTTGGAACTCAAAACTTTAAATAAACATTTTATTATTATTATAATAAAAAAAGACAACCAGTGATGGCCTGGGATCCAGTGGATCACTTTGACATCATCAATGTCTGAGCAAGCTCTAAGAGCTCCACAGAGCCTGCTTTCGCCATCTTTGTGACCATTGGAACAAATTGTTCTCATCTGATGATTCTGCCAGGAGAGGTTTTCACATGCTTGCAGTAAGCATCCTCTTAACTCACCACTGGGTTTAAGGTCTATCAGTTACCCTCAACCTGGTTTAGGCTTATCTGCCAAGATGGTTTTACCAGGGTGTGACCATTGTGCATGCTACAGCTTCTTACAGTCACAGATGACAGGTGAATGCCAGATGGACACCAAAGGTGAATGAGTAGCCTTGAAAAGGGCTGGGCAAGATAGTCCTCCCTGAATACCCCCATGCACCCCATACACATGTACACTTATCTATTGAGCCAATGGTTGAGTGAGAGCAAAGACTCAGACCTTTTAGTTCTCAATCCTATACTTTAGAAACTGGGGAAAAATGCCTACCAGCACTTCATTTATTGTAGGAATGAGGCTTCTGTAGTTCTTTGTTCCTTGCACACAGTGCAGGTCCCATGAGAACAACATTGACCTTATTTCCAGGCAGAATTATTCATGTCACTTCTTTTACTTTAGAGGTTGCTTAGCCAGTCATGTCTGACTGTGAGAGAGAAGATGGATTTACAAATTCCACACCAGATACACTGAAGTCGACAAAGTACATTATTTAATCTCCAATATTAGCTCCTGAGCTGCAAAATGAGAGGATGACAAATGAGTTGTGGAACCTCATATATCATTTAGGTTCCTTACCTTTTATCCATTGGGAAAGAAAGTCTTATCAAGTAAGGAAAGTTGTTAGCATTTAATCACTTACTCCTATGTCTGGAGTATTCGTAAAGAAATATAAATTGTTTGTATTAAACAGATTCTTCCAGTCCAAAGGAGGAGCCTAACCTCTACTGAGCTAGGTAGAAATGATCCAAAGAATGGTATAGGATCGGGGGTACCCGAGATTCTAAATAGAGGTCAGAGAGGAGTAATCAGAGTAAACAAGAATTCATGTGAAAAGTTAACGAGACTACAAACCCCTTGAAGTCAGGAATGTTTCCTTTATATCCCCCACAATGGATCATAGATTGCATTTAACAAAAGATGCTAAAATGTCCGAAAGAAGGGAACAAAAAGATATCCCTACTCCATTCCTTTGCAGAGGTGGAAGGCCCATGAACATGATACACTACATATATTTTCAGCCTTTTTCTATGTATTGATCAGTTTTGTTGATTTTTTTCTCTTCTTCCTCTTTTTCTTTACAAAAATTTTCTTCTATAAGATGGATCTCCGAAAGGAAGGAGAGAAACACATATTGGGAGAAATTCTAATGATGTAAAAAACAAAAGATACCAGCAACAAAAATTTTCAAAATGAGATGTTAAGCAGTGGATAGAGCACTGGCCCTGGAGTCAGGAGGACCTGAGTTCAAATCCGGCCTCAGACACTTGACACTTACTAGCTGTATGACCCTGGGCAAGTCACTTAACCCCAATTGCCCCCACACACACACAAATGAGATGTTAAGGCACCCCCTGTCTTTGAACAAGCCAAGTGTAATGGAAGGGTATTAGTCAACTGCTCAAGAAAATTTACCAGCAGTACATGGATACCAAAAAACCTAATATAACCTTAGATTTCACTGATGGATATAGAGAATATCCAGACAAGAAATGTTCCCCTGTACTTAGCACTGATCAGACCAAATCTTAAGTACTGCTTTTAGCTCTGAGTACCACATTTTAAGATAGATGTTCATAAACTGGAGACCATTCACAAGGAGGGACCAAAATGACAAGATGGTGGAATATATGTCATTTGGGGAATGATTAAATGAACTATGGAGGGTTCATCTTGGAGAAGATATGACAGAAAAATTAAAAGAGAGGCTAGATGTGTCCTGTGATGCTCCAGCAGCCAGAAAGAATACCAATGGGTGAAAGTTTCTGGGCAACAGATTTTCACTACACACAAGGAAGGACTTTCTATTGACCGTTCACACATAAAGAGCTGCAAGGGACCTCCATGCCAACCTGGCTCAACCCCACCATGCATAATGAAATCTCTTTGTGGGTGAGAACTATCTCATTTTTGTATTTCTATCACTGGCACCTAGCACAGCGTACTAGAATTATAACTTTAGAGTGGGAAGGAAACTCAGAAACCATCAATCAATCAATCAATGAGTATTTATTCAGTACCCACCATATGTAATACACTCTGCTAGGTACCAGGGATACAAATACAAAGAATGAAATGGCCACTTCTACATTGAGCCTACAGTCTAAAGCAGGAAATAATAATTACATTTTAAAATATATATAGCATAAAAATAAAATTAACAAATACATGCACACATGGGGAAAGTAGTTAATTACAAGGAATTATCTGTGCTTAAATATGTAGTCTAACATTCTTATTTTACAGATAATGAAACTGAGGCTTAGGGAGATCAAGTGATGCTCTGGACATAGAAGAAGTATATATCAGGGATAGAATTGTTTTTAAATGCCATTTATTTTAATCTGAACTTAACAAAACAAGCATTTTCATAACAGCAGAATAGAAAAAAGATGATTGCACATGAAACTGCAAATCTATTATGTACAACTTGCTGTTCCTTTTAAATATATAATAAAGTTATCATATAAAATTATTTTTTTCCATTTTTGTTTCCCCTTGTTCCCAGAGATGGTCACTATTAGACACAAATGTGTGTATATACACATACATACATACATATATATGTTGTATATTTATATATTCATATATGGGTTTATTATATATGTGTATATACATAGATAGATATAAATATAGATAGATATCTAAATTATTAGTTCTTTCTCTGGATACAGATAACATCCTTCTTCATATGTCCTTTGTAGTTAATTTGGGTATTTATAATAGTCAAAATTTAAACTCTGACCTTTGATTCTAGAATTGGTACTCTAGAACTATGCCACAGAAAATTCCTAAATATATGTTAAACTGAATCAAATTTGCTGTCCAACTGAAAGAAATAAAAGAGTAAAGTCTAGGAGATTAACTGAACTATCAGCCCTAGAATTGAGATAACATGGCAAAATGTCAAGTAAGGAAGACTAGAGTTCAAATCCTTTCTCTGAAACTCACTAGCTATATGACCATGAACAATCTTTCTAACCCCTCAGTGCTTTCAGGCAACTCACTAAAACCCTAAGTCCCAGGAATTGCCCATCTGCATTAGTAGGAAGAATTGCTATGCTACACATTTCTTGTACTGATGAACTCACAGATATGGAATAAAATAATGAAAATGAAATTAAATAAAGACAATATTGTTTTTTGTTTGTTTGTTTTGTTTTGTTTAGTGAGGCAATTGGGGTTAAGTGACTTGCCCAGGGTCATACAGCTAGTAAGTGTTAAGTGGCTGAGGCCGGATTTGAACTCGGGGACTCTTGACTCCAGGGCCAGTGCTCTATCCACCAAGCCCCCTAGCTGCCCCAACAATATTGTTTTGAAGCCTAAGATATGGGCTTTGGGGAATCTTGGGAAATAATAAAAATTTATTTTTATCCAAGCATTATCACAGGGATGGAAAACTATGTATATAATAGAAAGTTACCTATATGCTAATATTTCAAGTTGGGGAAAGGTATTAAGTGAGACCCCAATTTATGGGGGAAGCCAATTCTTAACCTTCCTTTTAAATACACACACACACACACACACACACACACACACACACACACATACACACACACCCCTCCATGATCCCAAATTTGCAGGAATTTAGTAGCATCAACAGAATAGAGGGAAAAATTATGTTCAACCAAAATGGGGACAAGAGAAATAAAAATCATCCTTAGTGATACTTATCTGGATGAATCCTTTGCCTTTTACCAGTAGTTTTACAGGACTTAGCTACTTATTTTTTTTTTTGGTTTGTTTGTTTGTTTTTGTTTTTTGGTTTTTTTTTTAGTGAGGCAATTGGGGTTAAGTGACTTGCCCAGGGTCACACAGCTAGTAAGTGTTAAGTGTCTGAGGCCAGATTTGAACTCAGGTACTCCTGACTCCAGGGCCGGTGCTCTAACCACTGTGCCATCTAGCTGCCCCAGACTTAGCTACTTATTGACAGCAATGACAACAATAACAACAACAACAACAATAATAAGTATTTATATAGTGCTTTTCAGTTTAAAAAGTGACTTAGAAATATCTCATTTGATCCTTACAACAGCCCTGGGAAGTAGGTGCTATTATTATTCCCATATTATAGATAAGGAAACTGAAGCTATAGAAGTTACATGATTTGCCCATAGTCACACAGCTAGTAGTATCTGAGACTGGATTTGAACCCATCTTTCTGACTCCAAGTCTAGTGCTCTATCCATTGTGCCACCTACCTGCTTATGTATTTCTGTAAGTGTGTGTGTGTGTGTGTGTGTGTGTGTGTGTGTGTGTGTGTAAGGGCAGGTAGGTAGCACAGTGCATAGAGCATTGGTCTTGAAATCAGGAAGACATTTTCCTGAGTTCAAATCCAGCCTCAGACACTTACTTGCTGTGTGACCCTAGGCAAGTCACTAAACCTTATTTGCCTCAGTTTCCTCATCTGTAAAATGAGCTAGAGAAGGAAATGGCAAATCATTCCAGTATCTGCCAAGAAAGCCCCAAATGGGGGTATGAAGAGTCATATATATTTGAAATGACTCAACAACAAATGTGTATGTGTGTATATTCTGTCTGTAATTTCTTTGTGTGTGTGTGTGTATTTTTTCTTCTCAATTAGATTATAAGCTCCTTGAGGTACATACATTGATTTTATTTAAAAGATTCTGAAATAGTACCTAGGGCACAGTGAATTTCACATAAAAGATGCTTCATAACCATTTGCCAATGAGTTACTCGATTGATTTGCTGACATTCAAAGCCAGGGCTGATTCAGTGTGTGTTTATAGTCATGTCAATCTGCAGCCACAAATTTTACAAAGCCAAAAGGTGAAGAAGTAGTAATAGATTCTGGCAAAGGAACTGCTGCCTTATCTTTGAACATTTCCTCCTCTCTGAAAAAAATTCTTTGGTCTTGTAGATAAGGTGTGATGTTCTTATTCAGTTCCATACTAGTAGGGGGTGGCAAATGTGTGGATGCAGAGAGGAGGGGATAAATAGAACGCCCCCCCCCCAACCAGGGGTTTAAATCTCCCTTCATAGTTGACTCCTAATAAGAGGATCACTGGATCACTGGAGCTCTCCGGCAGCTGAAGCTTTCTGAAAGGAGAGATTTCCAATCTGTTTTTAATTAAATCGGTGACCTTGATTTATTGAAAGTATATAGGCCCATCTATTGGATAAAGCTGAATACGCCCTTGCCCTTTGGTCCCAACATTATTCTGGGTTTCAGATAACTGATTCTGGTCCTAGGAAATATGAGGATCTAATTTGATCTGCAACCGAGTACAGGAAAGAAAGAATACACTAAAGATGGAAGTGTCCCAGCATTACAAGAGCAAAAGATATTGACTAATTACTCTTGTGTCTTATTCCTGATGACTCGGTCTTTTTCATTCAGTATAGGGAATAGGGACTTCACCTGTGATTTCATTAGTATAGGGAACTTCCTTTATCAATGTAGGCAAACATCTCTGAAATTTATGGTCTTAGAGAGTTAACTGGAGCATTAAGAGGTTAAGTGATTTTCCCAGGGTCACACCGTCAGTACATTTTAGAGGTAGGATCTTAGTATATAAATATGATGTATACATTCTATGTAAATATATAGTTTCATATATCAACATAAATCTATCAAACACAATATCATAAGTACTATATATAAATAATACATACATATATTATTTAATGACTACTAGGAGCAGAATTAAAATAAGGGATTATCTCTAGGGTCCTGAAAAAGAAGAGTTAAAAAAGACAATAGCTATCAATCATTGGTCACCCTCCCGGAGTTTAGTGGAGCCTATTCCTTAACCCACAGGCACATACACATCCATGTACACATACATATACATACACATACACATGTATATATACATGTGTACAGATGTGTGTATGGATATAAGGGTATACATATATATTTATATATCCCATTATTGATACCTGTTTACTTTTAAATTATCTATCTAATCTGTCTATCATCTATTTATCTACCTATGTGATATAGATAAGTACCCACAGTGATAGTTTTAATTTCTTTTGTTATATATTATGCATAATAAATAAATATAAAATACATATCTTTCTTCTCAATTGGATTATAAACTACTTGAGGGTAGGGTACATACTCATCCTTAAAAAAATTCTCATACAGAGCCTAGAGTTCATTGAATTGTACACAGCAGCTGCTTAGTAACCATTTTCCAAGGAGTTAATTGATTGATCTGCATGTGTCCAGAGCCAAGGTTGATTCTGTTGGTCCCTGTGGCAATGATCTGTCTTAGCAGCTATAAATTCTATAAGGCCAAAGGTGAAGAAATATGGCAACTCTTTTTTTTAAAGAAATAAACATTTTTATTTATAGTTTTGAGTTCCAATTTTTATCCTTCTCTCCCTCCATCCCCACCCCACCCAGCCCCTGAGTCGGTAAGCAATCAGATATGGGTTATACATGTATGATTATGTAAAACATTACCATATTAGTCATTTTGTATAACAAAACTTGAATAAAAATGAAAGAAAGTGAAAAAGAGCATGCTTCAGTCTGTGTTCCATCAATATCAGTTCTTTGGAGGTAGAGAGTATGTTTAACCAATAGTCCTTTGGGATTATCTTGGATCATTGTATTGTTGAGAATAGTTTAAAAGTCATTCCCAATTCTTGATCAAACAATATTGCTGTCTCTGTATACAATATTCTCTTGGTTCTGCTCACTTCACTATATATCAGTTCATACAAGTCTTTCCAGGCCTTTTTGAAATCATCCTGCTTGTCATTTCTTATAGCATAATAATATTCCATCACCATCAAATACCACAGCTTGTTTAGCCATTCCCCAATTCATGGGCATTCCTTTGATTTCCAATTCTTAGCCACCACAAAAAGAGCTGCTACAAATATTTTTGTACAAATAGGTCTTTTTCTCTTTTGGGGGATGTCCTTGGGATATAAACCTAGCAGTGGTATTGCTGGATCAGAGGGTATGCACAGTTTATAACACTTTGGGCATAGTTCCAAATTGCTCTCCAGAATGGTTGGATCTTTTTACAACTCCACAAACAGTGGATTAGTGTCCCAGTTTTCCCACATTCTCTCCAACATCCAATATTTTCCATTTTTGTTATATTTGCCACTCTTATAGGTGTCAGGTGATGCCTCAGTTGTTTTAATGTGCATTTCTCTGAATAATAGTGACCTAGAGAATTTTTTCATGTGATTATAGATAGCTTTGATTTCTTTGTCTGAAAACTGCCTCTTCATATCTTTTGGCCATTTATCAGTTGGGGAATGACTTGTATTTTTATCAGTTTGACTCAGTTCTCTATATAATTGAGAAATGAAGCCTTTATCAGAAATATTTGTTTCAAAAAATTTTCCACAGTTTTCTGCTTCCCTTGTAATCTTGGTTACATTAATTTTGTTTGTGCAAAGACTTTTTAACTTTATATAATCAAAATGCTCTATTTTATATTTTGTTTTACTTTCTATATCTTCTTAGGTCCTAAATTCTTTCTCTGCAGAAATATGACAACTCTTACCTCACAGTGCTGTTATGAAGGAAATTCTTCATAAATCTTAAAGTAGCATATAAATATAATTTGATTTTATCTTGGGAGATTATTTGGAAAATGGCAACAGCTTAAATGACAATCCTAGAAGCATAAAACAGGGAGAGATCTCAGAGGTCATTTAGTTCAACTGTCTCATTTGCAGATGAAGAAAATAAGGCCTGAACATGTGAAGGCTCTTGTTCAAGATCACACACAAAATTTTACGGCAGAGTCAAGCCTAGAATGCAGGACTCCTTATTCCTGGTAGAGTACCCTTTTTACCGCTATACTCTATACTGTCCCTGTTCTTCCTATATAATATCCACCTTCAGAAATGAAATCTACAATAATCTACAATGCTCTGTTTTCGAGATGAAACCTAACCTAAACCTGGGGTCCTGACCGTGTTGAGGTCCATTTCATAATCATCGATGTGCTAACTATATTAACATGGGACTCTTGGTGTGAACAGATAATTATTCTCTGCCTACAGGAATTCTTCTCACCCTCCCAGTCATCTGGCTCTATTCTCTACTTCCTGCTGGGCTGTCTTCCTCTAAGCTCTTAAACAGCATTCCATTCCCAGGGGACTGCAAGATAATGGTGGGTGAAGTGGCACCTATAAAAAAAGACCTGTCCCTGCAGATTCCTGGCCTCTCCCAGGGACAGAGCCTTTTTTTTCATGAATGGAGCCATGCCTGGATTGGTTTGGGCCTGTTGCAGGAGGAAAATGGCCCCATCCAGCCTGTGAGACCTGACGAGATGAGCAGTCTGGTATCAAGGAAGTAAAGACAGTGGGAGTGTTATTATAAATGCGCCCATGGTTACTAAGTGAGGCACTTAGAAATGGTGCCCAACATTAGTCATCTTTTGTCTCTTTGGTTTCTTTGCTGTAGTGTGATGAGCTGACTACAATGAGATGATGAAATTTGTAAGATTTTAAGGTGGGTTATGGATGAGAGGAAAGGCGTCATGGGGTAGTAGTTAGAGAGCTGACCTCTGAGTCAGCAAGGCCTTAGCTCAAGCCCCACCTCTAACTCTGGATGTTTGACTCTAATGAAGTGACTTAACCCCTGGGTACCCCCACCCCTACCGCAAGCAGCTCTCTAAGACTATAAATTCCAGATGTTTGGTCAGTTCCTCACTGTGAGGTCCCTTTATCAATGAAATGTCAGGTCTAGTCCCCACACCTCAAAAGTTAGGAGGAGAGGTAGCTAGGTGGCACAGTGGATAGAGCACTGGCCCTGGAGTCAGGAGGACCTGAGTTCAAATCTGGCCTCAGACACTTAACACTCACTGGCTGTGTGACCCTGGGCAAGTCACTTAACCCCAATTGCCTCACAAAAAAAAAAAAAAGGTTAGGAGGAAGAGAGGTAGTAGTTTCCAACCTTAGAGTCAGGGCAGATGGATTCAAATCCTACTTTCTGCCCTCATAGGTTGGGTGAGTAGTCACTATACTCCCATAAACTTCAATTTCCTCATTGGCAAATGAGGATTGCAATCCTACTTATCTCACAGGATCTCGATGAAGTGCCAAAGAAATAAATGCTTTAAAGTCCTTTCTCTTATAAACTTTAAAGCACTCTATAAATGCCATCTGTTTAATGGAACTCATTCACCCCTTCTCCAAAAACAAAAACAGAAACAAAAACCTATGATGCTTTCTTCTCTGGAATCTGGTAAGTTTCAGTTGATTCTAGAATTGTTTATCTGGTATTTTCAAGAAACAGTCAGGATTGTTTTAAATTCAATCAATGGCTTTGATTAATTTATAGTATAAAGGCTAATCTATTGGATAAAGGTGAATACACCTATGCCCTTTGGCCCCAATGGCATCCTGGGTTTTAGATAACTGATTCTGATGCTGGGGAAATGGGAGGGCTCTTGGCTAGTGTCACAAGCCCCACCTGGAATTGCCAGGTACAAGATCCTAATGGACTGTTGGAGATTCCATTGTTTTATATGTAGAGGTAGATAAGAAGGAGGAAAGGTTTCAGTCTAATGCAGAAAAATTCCTTCAGGTTCTCCTGCCAGTTACACACAGTGGGAGAAAAAGTACATCTTAAGTGCCCAGTTATTGTACCTTAGGAATTCACCAAGTCATTGAGCTGCTTCTATAGCTATTGACAAATCTCCTTTTCCCTGGCCCAGGATAGGGAAGGAGGAGCCAAGTCTGCCTGGCCTGCTTCAGGCTTCCTTTGAAATCTCCATGTTCACCCCAAAGCAGACCTGTCAAGGAGAGAACTGAACTTAGCTAATGAACCCTCATTTAATTTACAATCTTGTTAAATAGCTGATATACTGGAAAATTAATTGCAAGAGACCTCAAGCCAAAGCAAATGTCCAGTCTTTTAGAAACGAGCAGATATATATAAGAAATGGCTAAAAGGAGGAATTTGGAGAAAAGAAAACCTATAAAAGTGAAGAAAGCAGAACATTGGGAATAATGTACCTGATCAGTCAAGCAAATAACATTTATTAAGCATTTATTATATGTGCTTAGTATCAGAGATATAAAAAAGGGCAAAAGATAGTAACTGCCCTTAAGGAGCTCACAATCTAATGGTGGAGACAACATGCAAACAAATATATACAAAGGAGGATGCATACAGGATAAATCCTACCATGTTAAACACGAGAGTAATTCTTAGAGGTATCAGTATGCAGATATCAGTATTCGACTCCACGGGACTGATGAGGAAATACATTTCCTTTCTGTGTCCTTCCTTCCTTTGTCTCTCACACCTGCATCAAATGTAGTAGTGGGTAGAAAACCACCTTGAAATCCAGGACTCTTGGCTTCAAATCCTGCCTTTGACACATACTAGTTGTGTGACACCCAGGGTAGGCAATTTAACTTCTCAGAATTCCAGGTCAACCCTCGAGGCAGCAGAAAGAGGACTCTGTTTGGAGTCTGAGGATTGGGGTTTTATTCTATGGGTGGATTATTTCAAATACTATTAGAGGCAGTTCCTGTGTCTGTTTTGCTTTAGTGCTTGTTAATCTTATAACAAAAGTTTTATTGGTAGTGAAGGAGTGAGGTTTTGTCAAGTTATAGTGTTATAATAGCAAAAACAAACAGCATCAATAAAACTTTTTTAAATAGTAGATTTAGTCATGAGTTATGGTCCCATCATGGTTTCTCCTAGACAAATAAACAGCATATCTGTGAAGTTCCAATTCAGGCCATATGTGTGTGTATGTATATGGACCGGATTTTAATGTGATATATGAAAATAGATTTATTGAAAACACACATATGTGTATCTATATAGATATTTATGTTTATATAGGTTGTGTATATACACACGTATGTATGTGTGTATACATACCTACATACATATGCTTATATGGGTGTTTGCATACACACATTTATATGTAAAATGAACACAGCTAATCTGTGTTTGACCATCTCCAAAATTGTGGCAGCCCTGGTCATTCCTCATTTACCTAAAACAATGGGTGGAAATAGCAAAGAATCAAAGTAAAACTCAAATGCAAAAGTGGAATGGGTTGCTTTAGGAAGTAGTTGGTTGGCCCCCCTAAACGGGTTTTTGGGTAAAGGCTGGATCACCACTTGTCAGATTATGTTATAAAGGAAATTAGACTAGATGGATTCTGAAGTCCATTATTATCATCACCATCATTATAGTCAGTGCTAACATTTCTATAGTATTTGATGAAATGGCAAACCACTCTGGTTTGCCAAGAAAACCCCAAATGGGGTTAGGTCGACAACAACTAAAAGGATTCAACAACAACAACAACAACGACAAAGGCACAATATGTAGATTATTTTGTTAGGACCTCAGATCCCTTGAGAGTGGCTCAGTTGAGCTGAGAGTAGCTAAGTGTCTTATTCGGATCACACAGCTAGTATTTTAGGTAGAGTTCACATTCATGCCTTCCTGATTCCAGGTCCAGTACTCTTTTCTCTATAGTAGAAGTGTCACACATATAGCCTACTAATCCAGATTAAGATGTAATTGGAAAATATTTAACAAAATAGATAAAAATACAGGGTGGGCCAAAAGTCACAAAAGGGTCTGATGTTTTAGTAACTTTTTGAAAATTATTTTTCTTTACTTTTAGTCATTTAAGAGATTTGATTTTTCACACATAATGTAAATTCATTTCCTATATATACTATGTATGATGCTATGGCATTGTAAATTAAAAACAAAAAATAAAGGAGTTAGTAAATATTCATGACTCTCGGCCTACCATGTACAATGAAACATAGATGTTAACACATGGTTTTCTAAGCCAGCACACAGCCTTGAGGGATCCTTATATAAGGTTTAGTGTTACTATTTGGATTTGACACCAGTGCTTTATATCACCAAGCTATCTCCTTTCCAGTTCTGTGATTATAGTACTCAGCTCAATGCTTGGTAAATAGCTAGCACTTAATGCATGCTTGTTGATTGATTCTGTGATTGGGTATAAATTCAAACTCATTTCTCAGCTTTATGATACATTTGTGTGTATAAAGGAAGACTTAAATTTAGTTTTAAAAAATCTATGAGGAGCAGCTAGGTGGTGCAGTAGATAAAGCACTGGCCTTGGATTCAGGAGGACCTGAGTTCAAATCTGGCCTCAGACACTTGACACTTACTAGCTGTGTGACCCTGGGCAAGTCACTTAACCATCATTGCCCCACAAAACAAAACAAAAACAAAAATCTACTAATGAAGTAATACTCTGTGTGTGTGTGTGTGTGTGTGTGTGTGTGACCCTGGGCAAGTCATTTAATCTCTGCCTGCCTCAGTTTCCTCATCTGTAAAATGGGGATAATAATAGCACCCAGTTCCCATGTTTGTTATGAGCATCACTTGAAATGATATTTGTAAAGTGCTTTACAAGCCTTAAAGCACTGACTAAATGCTAGTTATTATTATTATTATTATTATTTTAAAAAATAATATTGCCCAACTCTATCTTTGCGTGAAGCTCTTATCCTTTCCATATTGTCAGTGCAAATGGAAAACTGTTCAAACTACCTCAGTACTTTTTAATTGACAGTTTTACCAACTATACCATGAAAGGGTAATAGGGAACAAAGGCTAATTTTCTGGCGGCTAAAAGAGTGCACTAAAAATGAGCATGGCTGCCCTAATGTTTCTAAGGTCACATTGATATGGGCTTCCTGCAATATTCAAAGAACTTTGCTCTTTTTTCCTCTCCACACCCCTTGTTCTCTCCAATGTTTATTTCTATCATCATCTGTTAATAAATGAGGCAATTTTGTGAGTAAGGCCCTCCCTAGCATACAGCTCAACACTATTAACCTTTATCCAGTAATTTATAGCAAGGCCTTAATGGCACCGGTACATGCAAATAGTGTCTGCAGGCATTCTCATCATAAGGGAGCGACTATTCTTGGGGGTCTCTTGCTAAATTTGCTTATAACATTATGCAGATGTGTAATTAGAATGACCAAGTTTGGCCTGGAGAACAGTTGAGAAAATGTACTTCCTTCCCTTCTCTGCTGAGGTGGGGGACTGTGGGTCCAGAATGTTGTACAGGGTGTCCCAAAAATCTTAGCGTGGTTTAGGTTATTAAGCTTAAGACTTTTTTGGGGGGATGGGGTGGGGCAGTGAGGGTTAAGTGACTTGCCCAGGGTCACACAGCTAGTTAAGTGTCAAGTGTCTGTGGTCACATTTGAACGCATGTTCTTCTGAATCCAGGGCTGGTGCTTTATCCCACCTAACTGCCCCCAAGCTTAAGACTTTTGGGACATTCTATGTCTACTGTTGGTGGAATCTAAGGCCTGATCTTTTCTATTGCTTCAAGCCTCTATATGTAGTTCAGTTCCAGGAGGAATGTCTGAAGCCAGAAGTCTCTTCTTCTTGCCTTGTGGATTTTTCTGCTTGGGAAAGTAAAACAGCCTATGAGAACACAAGATTCAAAAGAAGATGTTACAGTAAAGTGACAGGGTCGAATGATATGTTTGTAAGGTACTTAACATAATACCTGGTACATAGTAGGTGCTTAATAAATGCTTCTTCCATTCCAAAGTGATAACCATGGAGCAAGTCCTTTAGTGAACTTCACTCCATTTCCCTGTCCTTATAAGACAATCCAGCTTTCACCAACCCCAGGGAGTGAAGATCTGGATCCCAATGGGCCCTTTGGGTCCAATCTAGCTCTTAAGAATCCTCAGTTCATGTTTTCTCTTAGAAGTGCTGATGGCTGAGGGGCCGCTAGGTGGCACAGTGGATAAAGCACTGGCCCTGGATTCAGGAGGACCTGAGTTCAAATCCGACCTCAGACACTTGACACTTACTAGCTGTGTGACCCTGGGCAAGTCACTTAACCCTTATTGCCCTGTCCTCCCCTCCCCCCCCCCAAAAAAAAGACTACTTGAGGCATCAGCTATTCCCATTCAAGAGCTAAAAACGAAATTTCCAACATTCTCAAAGTACCCTTCACCTTTGTGGCATACATGAATAGTCAGAAGTGCTGATGGCTAAACAAATTGTGGTATATGATGGTAATGGAATATTATTGTGCCATAAGAAATGACAAGCAGGATGACTTCAGAAAGGCCTGGAAAGATTTGTATGAACTGATGTATAATGAAGTGAGCAGAACCAGGAGGACATTGTGCAGTGACAGCAATACTGTTTGATGAAGAACTGTGAAAGACTTAACTATTCTCAACAATACAATGATCCAAGACAATCCCAAAGGACTAATGATGAAACATACTATCCACCTCCAAAGAAAGAAGTGATATTGATGGAACACAGACTGAAGCATCCTATTTTTCACTTTCTTTAATTTTTTCCTTTATTCAAGTTTTTTTGTTTGTTTGTTTGTTTTTGTTTTTTAGTGAGGCAATTAGGGTTAAGTGACTTGCCCAGGGTAACACAGCTAGTAAGTGTTACGTGTCTGAGGTCGGATTTGAACTCAGGTACTCCTGACTCCAGGGCCGGTGCTCTATCCACTGCGCCACCTAGCTGCCCCCTATTCAAGTTTTTTTATACAAAATTACTAATGTGGTAATGTTTTACATAATTGCACATGTATAACCCATATCTGATTGTTTATAGCCTCAGGGAGGGCCAGGGGAGGGAGGGAAGGATAAAATTTGGAACTCAAAACTTTAAATAAAAATGTTTATTATTTTAAAAAATAAACAAAAGAGAACATAAAAAAGAAATGGTTTGGGATCATAGGATTTAGACCTGGAAGAGGTCATAAAGACCTTCTGGTTCAACTCCCTATTTTTACAGATAAAGAGGTTGTGTTCCTTGTCCAAAATTACCAAGGTTTTAAGTAGTAGATGAAGGTTTTTTCCTAGACTTTCTGATTCCGAATACAGAGGATGAGCAGTGGGACAGATAGGGGAAGAGCATAGATATTAAGCCTAGCCCTGCTACTGTTATCCTGGTACTTCCTCAAAATACCTCCAAATCCCCAAATCAGTTTCTCAGTCATTTTTGACCTCTGAGGACCCTTCAATCTTAGGCTGACTGATACTAATCCAGACTCACTTCTCTGGAGCTAAATGGGAACCGGACTAACCTCAGGGACTTCTAGGATGGAATGTCATTTTTTTTCATATTTTCCCAATGCCATCTTGTCCAGGAAAACATGAGGATTGGGGTAAGTCACTTGCAGGAGCCCAGAGAAAAGACTTGAGGTAGATGGATGTATGGATGGAAAGACAAAACAAGCCTTTATTAAATGCCATACTATGTTAAGTACCTAAATTATTGTTGTTGTTGTTGTTGTTGTTGTTGTTGTTGTTGTTGTTGAGTCGTTTCAGTCGTGTCTGACTCTCCGTGACCCCATTTGGGGTTTTCTTTGCAAAGATACTGGAGTGGTTTGTCATTTCCTTCTAAGGCTCATTTTACAAATGAGGAACTGAGGTAAACATGGTTAAGTGGCTAAGTACTGGGGATACCAATACAAACAAACAAGATGATTCCTCCTTTCATTCTAATAAAGAAAGACAAAACATATAGGGGACCTGGGGGGTGGCTGGTGAAAGGAGAACAAGGCTTCTGGTAAAGAGGCAGAGAAGTTCAGAGAGTGAGTTCAGCTGGAAGTGAAATGAACATTACCTCATGAAACTGTGATCTTGGTCAGGGATTCACCAATCAGGACAGTGGATATCAGGGCAGAGGCATCTTAAGGAGGAGCAAAGAGTTAGGAGTATGAACTTTCCCTTTGGGTGTTTTTTTGGTGGGTTGGGTTTTTTGTTTTGTTTTGGGGTGGGTTTTGGGGGGTGTTATCTTTACTTGTCTTTGTAAGAACTTGATTTATGATGCCATAACCTCTTGCAAATCCCAACTGCAGTTGATCTTCCGATCAAAGATCTGGAACTTCAAAGGGACCTGAGAGGCCATTCGGGCTTTTATTCCACCAATGAGGAAACTGAGGGCCAGGAGATAGAGTGACTTACTCAAAATCATACTAGTAGTAAGAACAAATGCCTATAACTGTCCCACACATAAGTTCACTCTATGGGAAAATTACATTAAGACATATGGCCCTGCTCTTTCCCATGCTGAATGGGAGCTCTCAGGATTGGGTATGGTTCTACCTGTTTAAGATAAGCAGTTAGGTTCTAACCTTCCACTTTCATATCCTTTTTAATGGCTTCTGCTTTCAAAGGCTTGTTCCCTCTCCTTCCTCTCCCCTTCCCCCAAGAAGGGTAGTCACATCTTCATATTCCTTTATGGTCACAACTCCTGGTCCTTGGCCATTCCAATTCTTGAGAACAATGTATTCCCAGTGAGTAAGACTTGAATAGAGCAGACTAGTAACTCAGCATGAAATCCCCATCCGTGAAATGCCAGAGATGAGATCACCCACCCACTGAGGAAATAGCAGCCAAGGGGCCTGACAACAGCCATGGGAATGAAGGAAAAGTCAGTGATTGGAGAAAAGCAGGAAAAATACTCCAGGTCACTGAAAAGTAGAAGATAATGTAACACAAATAATTCTCATCTCACAGTTTTTAAAAACAATGTAAATAGTATTTTTTCCAATTACATGTAAAGACAATTACATTATTTTATAAGATTCCAGAATGTTTCTTTTGACATTTTTTGTTGTTGTTCAGTCATTTTATTCATGTCCAATTCTTTGTGATTCTATTTCAGGGGGGTGTTTGCTCGGGTGGGGAAGCAGGTAGCAATTAGCCTTGTATGAGGATTAAAAGATGGAGGGGATGAGGGAATTCCTTTCAAGGAGGAGGGACAGTTGTACAAAGGCATGGAGGTTACCTTTAATAGATGTTTGCTAAACTGAACTGTTTAATCAGAAGACCATAGGCTCATGGCTCTAGATCTGAAAGGGACTTCAGGGGCCATCTAATCCAACCCCTTCATTTAAAGGATGAGAAAGCAAAGGCCCAGGGAGAGAAGAGGACTTGTATCCTCCTGTGAGAATGTAAACTCCTTGGGAGGGGCCATTTAAAAATCCATTGTATTGTTTTTCCCTTTCTAGTGCCTTGTAACACTGCCTGGCACATAGCAGGTGGTTAATAAATATTTGTTGTTTGATTGACTAAAGTCATACAGTTAATAAACACCAGAGCTGGGAATGAATGTGTACATCTCACTCATTTATCAGGTGAGGAAAGGAAGACCCAAGGAGCTTATTTTACTTAACCAAGGTCACATGGCTAGTAAGCATAGGGGGGGAGGGGGATTTGAATTCAGACTGACTCCATAATCAGTAGTCTTTCCACTATATCACACTGAACATAGATAAGAACTGGAAGGTGCCTTAGAGGTGATCTAATCCAAAGTCTTTTCAAGGAAAAAAAACACTGAGAAAATCAAGGTTAAATTAATTGACCAAGGTCACACAAGTAATAAGTAGCAGAGTTGAAATTTCAAACCAGCTCCTCTTTCTCCAGATTTAGGATCCACTACAAAGCTCTTATGCCACTAGAGGATTCACTTTCAAAGTATCCCATGCCAGCTTGCTTGTGTCTTTGTTGTTGTTCAGTCATTTTTTTAGTCATGTCCAATTCTTTGTGACCCCATTTGGGGTTTTCTTGGCAAAGGCACTGGAGTGGTTTTCCATTTTTTTCTCCAGGTCATTTTACAGATGAGGAAACTAAGGCAAACAAAGTGAAGTGACTTACCCAGGGTTACACTGCTAGTGTCTGAGGCCACATTTGAATTCAGGCCTTCCTGACTCCAGGGTTGGCACTAGAACCATTGTGTCACCTAGATGTCCCTATCCACTTCACTACATAACTGCCCCTCTATTAGACCACGAGAGAACTGCCCTTAAAGTATCACTTAAGGGGCAGCTAGGTGGCATAGTGGATAAAGCACCAGCCCTGGATTCAGGAGGACCTGAGTTCAAAACTGGCCTCAGACACTTGACACTTACTAGCTGTGTGACCCTGGGCAAGTCACTTAACCCTCAACCACCCCACCCCACCCCACCCCCCTGCAAAAGTATCACATTACCAGTTTGCTTATGCCTAGAAAGAAGAAATAATAGTCTACCACCATAAAGATAAGAGTCATTGAATAGGTTTATGAATGCCCCCATCTCATTTAAATTTAGTGTTAAGATGTTATGCCATGACCTCCCTCCTGCCTTAACAAGGAGGTAAAATATCTTACTCAAAGACTTTAAACTCATCCAAATAGGTTTTTTTTGTTTGTTTTTTTTTAGTGAGGCAATTGGGGGTTAAGTGACTTGCCCAAGGTTACACAGCTAGTAAGTGTTAAGTGTCTGAGGCCAGATTTGAACTCAGGTACTCCTGAATCCAGGGCCGGTGCTCTATCCACTGCGCCACCTAGCTGTCCCCAAATAGTTCTTAAAAGCTATTGGATAACTGGAGCAATGTCACCTAGGGAGTATGTTTCATTTGGCTGAGGAAACCTGGGCATTTCCTGTGTGTGTGTGTGTTTTTAATGAAATATAGGGTCAATTCACAACCAAGAGCTTCAAGTGGATAGTGAGCCAGGAGAGAACATTCCAGAACTGCCTCTGTCTGTTATGGGCAACCAGGTTTCCTCAATCAACCTAAAGACATTTCCTGTCCAATGATATCCAATGACTGTTTTCATTTACTCTAAAATCTTTCATAGCAACCTCTTCTTACCTGGTTATGGTATCAGGATGTAGCATCTTATTTCTTTTAGATGAGGTAGGCATAACTGAGCCACATGCTCAGTGACCTCGACCATTACATCTAAATGACAGAGAGCCTTGGAGAAGTCCAATGATTAGCCTACAATAATTTGAATGAACTCTGCCTTGTGAGTTAATTCTCAGCTTTTCTCCAACCTCCTGCCCAGAATTTGCAGCTTCATTTTCTTCAATATGTTTATGAAACTTGTTCAGTTATTACAGGTCATAGGAGCAGAGCTAAAATAACCCTTGGGGGTGAAGTCTAAACCCCTCATTTGAAAGATCGCAGGGAAAATTGAAGCTCAGAGAGCTTAATTTGTACCAAATTAACATATGTTAAATGACAGAGATGGAATTAGAACCCATGTTCTGACTCCAAATCTTGCCTCTTTTCACAGCAGCATGCTATCTTTCTCTTCTCGTATATCACACGTGCTGAAGTTCTGTTTTATTTTGTTTTTAAACTGGAATAAGCTATGTCTGACTATGGGGAAGCTTAAAATTAGGAGTAACAGAATAAGGTACAGTGAAGTGAAGATGGACCCAGTTTCAAATCCTATGTAGACATATATATTACCTGGAAATGGTTAGTTCCCATTTTCGTTTCCCATGTCTGTAAAATGAGAAATTGGATGAAATAACAGCAGCTACAATAATAATTGTTGTTCAGTCCTTTTGGTCGTGACCAACTCTCTGTGACCCAATTTTGGGTTTTCTTGGCAAAGATACTGGAGTGGTTTGCCATTTCCTTTTCCAGTTCATGTTACAGAAGAGGAAACTGAGGCAAACAGGGTGAAGGGACTTGCCCAGCATCACACAGGTAGTAATTGTCTGAGGCAAGACTTAAACTCAGGAAAAGGAGTCTTCCTGACTCCAGGCCTGGTACTCTATCCACTGCGCCACCTAGCTATTATTATGGTAACAATAGTTAAGGTTTATATGGTACTTACTAGGTAGCATTTTACAATGAACATTTCATTTGATCCTTAAAAAAACATTAGGAGGTAGATTCCATTATTACTCCCATTTTACTGATGAGGAAACTGAGGTAAACAATGGTTAAGTGACTGCCAAATTTCACACAGCTAGTAAGTATCTAGTACTGGATTTGAACTCCAAACTCCAAACACTAAAGTCCTTTCCTGCTCTAAATCCTATGTGGTAGGGGAAGCTAGGTGACACAGTGGATAAAACACCAGCCCTAGATTCAGGAGGACCCGAGTTCAAATCTGGATTCAGACACTTGACCCTTAACTAGCTTTGTGACCCTGGGCAAGTCACTTAACCCCAATTGCCTCACGTTCCCCACCCCACCCCACCCCCCAAAAAAAGAAATGCGATAAAGTGGTTCACTAAAGGTAGTATTTCAGATTACTTCTGCAAACCTCCACAAGGCTCTTTTGGATTCATTTTTTTAAAAATCCATTTGAAAAGAAAAATTGTAAAACAGGTAGAACTAGGGATGACTTATAAGCTATGCTACTGTAGAAATTTTACAGTAGAATTCTACTGCATAATTGATGTAAATCTCTTTCTTTTGGAATTCAAGTGAATTCAGCCTTGCTTTTCTATTTAAAAAATCACCAGCAAGGCTAAGTAAGATTAGTGTACTATACATTTGGAATTAGAGTTAAGCAATATATCATTGGTGAGTGGGCAAAGGTACTCGGTTTTCCTGGGAGTGTAAACCAAGAACTACTTCCTATACTGTGGAATGTGGACGTGGGGAATGCCTAGTCACCACACTACCAATTACCGAATAGCCACTGTTTCTCCAACCACATCCTCTTTCTCCCAGTCAAGTTCCAGTTTCATACTAGATAGCTTTACAAAGGAGGAAATAAACTTGAAGACTATGGTAGTCCATGAATTTAAGCAATTAAGATGAATTCCTCTTTTCACATTGACTTACATTGAGAGTCTAGCTTGTTTCAACAAGGCTGGGCTTTAGCATCAAAGAACTCAACCTTGGGCAATGAACCAAATGTCTCTGAGGCTCATTTTCCTTATTTGTAAAATGAAAAATATGGATGAGTTGATCTCTAAGGTCTCTTCCAGATTTAAATGAGTGAAAGAGGAAGGTCCAAAGTCCTAAATGAATGTTTTGACAGCCACTTTGTCCTTTTTAGGACTTTATTAGTAGTTTAAGGAGGTGTTCATGGGTAGCTTTTAGGTGCCTGCAAAAAAAGGGGACACTTTCCTTAGTCTCAACACTATGTCCTCATAAACTGTCAAATTGACCAGTGACTCCCCTGATCACTCTCCTACAAAAGATTATTTAGAAAGCAGCTCATTGCTAGCATAGGCTTAGCAGGTCACATGACCCTAGCTAGAACCAGCCTTTTATTTTATTGTGGTTCTACCAATGAATTCATGTGGACAGAATGACTAAGTCAAGGAAAGAAACTGATATAAATGGACAGAGAATTTATTGGCCAAGTAAGATTTTGAAAAGTTATATCATATATACATGTATACATATATGCACATTTAAATATGTATATATATACATTATATATATATATACATACAGAAAATGGAAGCAAGGACAAGAAACAGTGATTAATACAAAAATGTGATTAATACACATTAAAATTAAAAATGGTGATGAATACAAAAGCATGGCACATTCTTTTAAGAATAGTGTCTGGAGTGTTAAAATGCAGAATAAACCAAGCCTGGAAAAGGAAAGCTATAGATAACAAAATATTTTATGATTGTTGTTCTAGCTATATCGGGAAAAGGAGGAGGATTAAAGACAGGGTAGGTGGAGGAGTAGTGATAACTAATAATGGAGAGAAAGCAGGGGTACTCAATCCACTTTGTTTCTATTTTCTCTACCAAGGAAAATGACCATGTACTTGAAAGGATGGAACAAAAATGGCTAATAGGGAGAGGATATGTTAGATAAGAAGGTAGATAGTACCTTATTGCCTTTGATAAGTTTGAGTTACTTGGTACAAATGAATTATATTCTAAGGAATGGGGGGTGGGAACTGGCAGGAGTGATTTCTGAACACTGAATGGGAAGGGTACTCACAATGTTAGAGAAGAGCAAATGTCCTGATTTTTTAAAAAAAAAGGAACAGAAGAGAGCTAATAAACCATAAGTTAGTCATTTGACTAGTTATTGGCAGAATAATAGAACATATTATTAAAGGATTGGCTAGTGTACATCTAGAAAAGGAAACAGTGATCACAAATAGTCAATATATCTTCATCAAGAACAAATCATGCCAGACTGACCAGATTTTCTTTTTTTTCTTTTCTTTTCTTTTTTGACCATATTTTATTTCTTAACAGGATTAGTAAAGTGATTCATCAAGGGAATGCTGCAATATAGTTTGCCTAGATTTTAGGGATCTAAATGACCATTCCCTATCAACTGCTCTTGAAAAAAGTAATGATAGCTTTGGTTTCAAAAGCATCTTTTATTCTGAGGGACATCCAAGTATGCACGCTTAGAAGAATGAAACTGATCCCATCTCTCTGAAATATTCCACTCTGCAGTTGGAATACAGCAGCTGGTCAATGGAACCCAATCATTCTAAATAGCAAACTGCTCTGAGGAGAGAAGGAGATTGCTGTATCCAACAAAACTGATAGGATCTAGAAAGAAGCCAAAGTCTAATGCCTTATGAGTTAACAGCAAAATAGTATAATTTTAGATTTCAGTAGTGACTAATGGAAAAAGGAAACTTGGGGCCCATTGGCATTGTGCTAAACATTTAGATGCAACGTTCTGGCTTGATAGTATACATTAGAATTATATGGAAATAGATAACTGAAGGAATTATCAACTTAGTAATAATTCAGAATTTTCTAAAAAGGAAAGTTCAGAGTGGTATTCAAAAAGGTTATATATTAATCAAGCCCTCACATATATCATGGTATAACCAAAAAGGGTATTGGATGTATGGAGCCAGAGGAACAAGACTCTAATAATTTGATAACCTTGTAGGAGGCAGCATTGTGTCCATAGTAGAAAGAGTATCAGGTTTGCAGTAGGAGAATTTGAGTTCAAACCCTGGTTCTTTTACTTAGCACCTATGTGACCTTGACCAATTCATTTAACTTCTCTGAGACTCAGTTTTAGATTTCTGAAAATCTGACAGGGGTTATATTAGATAATCACTAAGGTCCCTCATTGCTTTAAATCTTGTAATCTAAGAACAGGAAAGACATTTGGCTTCCTGAAAGAAGTCAGACAGAGGGCAAGTAAACATTGTAATTAAAATTGGATTTATGATTTAAAATATTGGACTTCTTCAAGACTATTGCTCACTGGCATGCTCCTAGCAATGACCTTATGAAAGGAGGGTAATGGTAAAGAAACTGCTAGGTTTTTATTTTTTTAAGGGAGGGGCAAGGGAAAGGAGGGCATTTATATTTAGAAAGATATAGAAAGTTATTATCAGGGCTACTTGAAATATTAATAAAAGATAAGAAAGCTGAGTTTACAGTTTTCATGGTTTCTCTAAAAATGTTAGTGATTAGCATTCTTTTGATAGTAAATCACATAATTATATATAAAAAAAAACACACCCCAAAACCAAAGGCCAACTCCCAACAATGAAAGTAGTGCATGATGGGAGATCAAGATAGCCAAATGGTAGCAGTGCCCTAGTATTTGTGTTTGGTAGAGAGAAGCATAATGTTTGAGGTATAGAAGGTGGGAAATGCCAGCTTCCTCACTCTTAGAAGTGTATCCTTCCTCATTCCCACCAGGTGACCTGGGAAACAAGTACTGTCACTGTTTACTTTGGAGACCCCAGTCTTATTCTGAATGAATAGCAGTGTTCTAGTAGACTCAGCCATCTATTTTTCTCCATACTATTCCTAGTATGGAGAGATGATGCTATTTCTCTGGATTAAGGAAAACTATTGCCATGAAATAAAACACTCAAAAATATTTGTTACTAGTTATTTTTAACAAAACATGTACATTGAAATTTTCAAAGGAAAACGAAAAATCTGTTCATGGTGAGAGATTCCAAATGAGTAACAGAATGGTGTGCAAACAAACAAATAAAAAAATCCAAGAACATTTACATTTTTTAAAAAAGCTGAGATAAATTATACTTTGTAGTGATAAAAACACCTTTCTTTTGGAGGGGAAAACCATTGCTTCAGAGAACCTAAATGCATTCTCCCTAAGTCATCTTCCCTTTCCCAACACCAACTCCCTCACATTCTTTCCCTCCCCTTTCTCTACTGCATCTTTAGAGGACTAGAAGAATATGGGGAACATAGGAAAAACAAGGAATTCTATGGAGGTCATGCAGCTAATTTATAGGAGGGATGAAAATGAAATCCAATATCTTCAGTTCATTTTTGTGTGTGTGTGTGTGTGTGTGTGTGTGTGTGTGTGTGTGTGTGTGAGGCAATTGGGGTTAAGTGACTTGCCCAGGGTCACACAGCTAGTAAGTGTTAAGTGTCTGAGGTGGGATTTGAACTCAGGTCCTCCTGACTCCAGGGCCGGTGCTTTTATCCACTGTGCCACCTAGCTGCCCCCTTCAGTTCATTTTGATACACAATCTACTAGATTTCCACAGCCTCAAGAATTGAATAACCCCCCCTCCCCCAATACCTTTTGCTAATGCTATAGTTCAGGATTCTGTGTTTTACCCACCTAGATTCAACTGAATAGACATTTATTAAGTGCCTACTATGTGCTAAGGGGCAGCTAGGTGGCAGAGTGGATAGAGCATTGGGTTTGGAATCAGGAGGACTCATCTACCATTCAAATCTGGCTTCAGACACTTAATAATTGAAAGACCCTGGGAAAGTCATTTAACTCTGCCTCAGTTTCTTCATCTGTAAAGTGAACTGGAGAAAGAAATGGCAAACCACTCCAGTATCTTTGCCAAGAAAACCTAAAATGGGGTCACAGAGAGTTGGATGTCACTGAAATGACTGAACAACAACACAATACTGTTTTAGGTACTGGGATATGAAGACGATTTAAAAAATAAAAACAGCATCTGCTCTCAAGAAGTTGATAATCTAGTGGGTTGATACTACTATTAACATGAAGAATACCATATCAGCAAATTATTAACATGGATTAATCTATTCCACACTTGCTCTGGCAGTAAAAGTAAAAATAAATTGATATCTGGGCAAAATTTGACTTAAAACACTTTAGGAAATGATATTCTAAGTCCACAAAAAAATACAAATTTATAATCCTGAACACTTCTGGGAAGGGGGGTTGGAGGGGATCTATGAGTTATTCACTGTTAGCTAACTTAGTATAATCAGGAAACCACAATTATTTACAAAGATGGAGTTTCTTGGCTTTCAATTTATGAATATTTGCCAGAAAATAAATGAGATAGTCACTAAATCAACAACATCAAACAGATTCTCTAAAGTGAGGGTTGAGACATTCCTTCTCTAATTGATTTACAGTTGTTCACTCTGTCACCTTTGTGTGTGTGTGTGTAGGGGGGGGGGGGCAATGAGGCTTAAGTGACTTGCCCAGGGTCACATTTGTCACCTTTTTAATAAGGAATTTGTAATACTTAAAACGTTATTTCAACAATGCTGCAAGGACACAAACTGAAGTGAATGGTTTAGAGGCATATACTCTATATGTTATAGATTTGGCCCACTTGTTATTCCTCTTTCCTCACCTTTGATTCTTAGAATCCCTTGTGACTCTTACTGACCCCATTTGGAGTTTTCTTGGCAAAGATACTAGAGTGCTTTGTCATTTCCTTCTCCAGCTCATTTTACATAGAAGGAACTGAAGCAAACAGGGTTAGGTGGCTTACCCAGGGTCATACAGCTAGAAAGTGTCTGAGGTCAAATTTGAACTCAGGTCCTCCTGAATCCAGGGCTGGTGCTTTATCCACTGCACCACCTAGCTGCCCCCAACTTTCTGTATATTTCTTCTCTCTTTATAAATGCATGTGTTGTTTATTCCAATGGAATATAAGCTCCTTGAAGGTCTATTTCTTTTTTCTGTTGTTTTTTTTTTGTCTTTATATCCCTAATGTCTATCATAACTCCTGTTACACAGTTAGGAACTTATTGAATGCTTGTTGATTGAATGATGTGGACAAATAAAACTGTAGTGACCTATATCCAGTGCAGCCGTCCAAGTTGCTTTATTATATAGATATAGATATAGGTATTTACTACCCATGAAATGAAAATGTCCCCATCATCACGGGTGAAAAGAACAGATTTGCTCTGATATGATCATGGTCACACGGCTATATCTGTCCCACTCCCATAATGATTCATTCTAGCACAGAGAATAAAGGGGAGGGTGGTAGGCTTGAAAGGAACAGATCATTCTTTGCATTCCATTATTATTCTCATTATATTAAGGATTAACAGCCATGCAAGTGGCTCTGAACTCTGGCAGCTTTAGTGCATCCGAATATGTGATTTTTAATACTCACTTGGTATTTAATTAACATACAAAACTGCCTTATTAAATGCGAATAAAAATCTGCATTTAAAGACCCTTAATTTTAAAGTGTTGGCCAATTCCTTCCTGAAAGGCCCATTAACAATGAAGGAAAACTTGAATAGTTGGGTTTTAAGCAGTTTTACATGCTTCCAGTTGCTAGGGGAACCCTTTTTGGTCTGGGAGTTGTGCCTGCTCCAGTCTCCTAGAGTATTTTGGCTCTTGGAAATGACAGAAAGTGCCAGTGTCTTGAAAAACCTAGTGTCAATAAAAATGTTAAAAGTTGAAATCCTGCTGACCCAGAAATGCATATCAATGTCTCATCATTCTCTTTAGAAGTTGGAATATCTTCTCATTTCCATTCTTCCCTGAGTTCCAGAAGAAGCTTCAGATATTCTGATACATCTTGATGCTTTTTATTGGAGAAGCATCTACACAACCTTCTTCTGTCTCTTCAATACAACAAATCAAAGGCATCGTTGAAATGTTCATCCCGTTCTTTCTACTCTTTTCAATTGGCTAAACAGGTTTAAAAACTAAAAATAACAATGTGAGTTAACAATAACAATCACAGATTCTAAGAATCTCTCTGAGACCTCATAACACCATCTGATCCAACAAACCTGAACGTTCTTTCTACAGCCTACCTAACTGGAATCTTGGGGCTTCTCTCTGAAGACCTTCCTGAGGGGAACTCATTACCTCTCCAAGAAGTCCATTCCATAGTTAAATCAATCTAATTGTTAGAAATTTTTTTCTGACACCAAAATTAAATTAATCTTTCTCTCATTGTTTCTAGGTCTTGAAAAAAAAAACTAACCCCTCTTTCCTGTGATATCACTTCTATTACTTAAAAATGGCCCATCACATTCCTTTTTGGTCTTTCTTCTCCAAGCTAAACATCCCAGAGTCCTTCAACTTATTCTTATGCGTCCTTTTATCCCTTCCTAAAAATGTGATTCCTAGAAACAAACACACTAAAACAATGTAGTCTGACTAGAGCAGAGTATCCTAATACTGTTATAGGATCATAAATTTAGAGCTAGAAGGGACCATAAAGGTTGAACCCAATCCCCTCATCTTATTTTATTTTTGCAGGGTAATGAGGGTTAAGTGACTTGCTCAGGGTCACACAGCTAGTAAGTGTCAAGTGTTTGAGGTCGGATTGGAACTCAGGTTCTCCTGAATCCAGGGCCAGTGCTTAATTCACTGTACCACCTACCTGCCCCCCCCCCCAATCCCCTCATTTTAAAGTAAACTGAACCACAGAAAGGTGAAGTAATTTGCCCAGGGTCACATTACTAGTGCCAGTGGCAAGATTTGAATCCCCACCTTTCTGATTCTAAATCCAGCCTTCTATCCATAAAACCATACTCATCTCCCAAACCTGGAAACTATGATTCTTTTAATGTACCTAACACCACATTAGATTATTGGGTTTGGGTTTTTTTTGGTGGGGGATAGCAGCCTTGTCACATTATCAACTCATATGAAGTTTACTATCCACTAAAATCCCCCAGATATTTTTTTCAGATAATCTGTTATCCAGCCATGCCTCCCTATCCTATATTAAAAATAATAACATTCACTCATTTTTGAGGCCCAGATTTCTTGATTTGTGACTAAATGGGTACCATTGTGCTCATTCTATCTAAACATCTCAAGACCTCAGACCATGCTTCACCTTTAGATCCCATCCTGTCTTCCCAACCATTTAGTTAATCAATAGTATCATTACTTCTGGAAAAGGTGTGTCAGTTGACTGCCCTATATATTAATTTACCATCCATGTGACTGTCCACACTAAACCTTTTTTCTTTGTCCATCATTACTATATATGTGTTGTCTTCCTATTAGAATGTAAGCTCTCTGAAGGCAAGACCTTTCTTTCCTTTTAGTATTTGCATTCCTATTAAATATTCGGCATTCAGCACATTGCCTGGAACCTTGCAGGTGCTTAATAAAGGCCTGTAGATTCATTTGCACCTGCAAATTCAATAACCATGCCATTTATCCCTTTATATGAATTACTGTGAAAAATATTAAACATCACAGGCCCAAGCATAGATTTCCTTGCATACTATACTGAAGCTCTCCTTACAAGTTGATATGAAGCTGTCAACGACTACTTTGGGGACTTACCACTCAGTGAGAACTGAATCCACCTAATGGTATTATTGTTTAGCTAACATGAATCAATCTCCTGAATAACATGAGAGACTTGGGGGTTTCTTTTTTCCTTTATGTAGCATTTGTCCTTACAAAATTGCAATGTATGTAGAAGATCTCTTTGCTTCCTGCAGTATAAATTTGGGATTCCTGGGGGCAGCTAGGTGGTGCAGTGGATAAAGTACTGGCCCCGAATTCAGGAGGACCTGAGTTCAAATCTGACTTCAGACATTTGACACTTACTAGCTGTGTGTCCCTGGACAAGTCACTTAACCCTCATTGCCCTGCCAAAAACAAAAACAAAACAAAACAAAACACATTTGGGATTCCTGGCCATGGTATATAGAAGGTGGCCTTGGAATCAGGAACACTGATTCAAGTTGGGTGTCTGAAATATACTGGCTGTGTGACCATGGGCAAGGCACTTAATCTCTCAGTGCCTCAGCAACTCCCTATATAAGTCACAGACTCTTCTACACTAGGAATTACATGTATACACACCCACACTTAAGAATTCACTGGTCTAAAGTAAAAAAAAAATCTATGGATGGGAAGGTCAAGGATCATAAATGTAGAGTTGGAAGGTTCCTGAGAGGTCACCATCTCCTAATTCTTCATTTGATAGATGAGAAAATAAGGGACAGCTAGGTGGTGCAGTAGATAAAGCACTGGCCCTGGATTCAGGAGGACATGAGTTCAAATTCAGCCTCAGATACTTACTAGCTGTGTGACCCTGGGCAAGTCACTTAACTCTCATTGCCCTAAAAAAGCCCCCCCAAACAAACAAACAAACCAAAAAACCCATACAAGATAGATGAGAAAACTGAGGCCCAAAGAGTTTAAGTGACTTGCCTAGCATGACATTATGGTGGTAGAACCAAGATTCAAACCCAGGTTTTCCTGACTGCAATTCCAGCACTCTATCCATTAAACCATGCTGACCTGAAGATTGAAGATAGGATTAGAACATTTCTAAAAGATAAACAGAAGTAGGAGAAAGACAGGCAATTAAGGTATAATTATCTGAGACCCTATGTATCCTAAAGTCTCCCCCAGTGCAGGATGCAGGGTAATAGACCCACTTGTTTTGGTCAGTCTGCAGGAGTAATATCTTAGTCTGTGAAGGAGCCAGAAGCCAGAGGTGATTGCATAAGAGTGGGGTTAATTGACTGACTCATCCCCACTTAAAAGTAAGTAACAAGATGCCCAATCAATCAATTTCTTTTGGGGGGGGGGGTTGTGTTGTTGTTTTTTTTTTTTTTTTGGTGAGGCATTTGGGGTTAAGTGACTTGCCCAGGGTCAGACAGCTAGTAAGTGTCAAGTGTCTGAGGCCGGATTTGAACTCAGGTCCTCCTGAATCCAGGGTTGGTACTTTATCCACTGTGCCACCTAGCTGCCCCTCCAATCATTCAATTTCAATCTTAGACCTTAGACCAAGAATAAAAAGTCTTTGAAAGACATTCCATGAAGAGAAACTGGTATCAGATATTAAGTCTGTTCCAATTGGCTGGGGGATCGTCACACTCTCCAAATCCTGTAGAAAAGCATGGAGCTAGATGGAATTGGAGAATTGGAGAAATTGGACTAAGTATGGCTTTGGGATATACCCATAAGAAAGAACAACTTGGAGGGGAAGACTAAGGCCTCAGCTTTGGCTTTGGCCAGGTCTCCTTCCTCTTTTGTCCTCTCATTCTCCTTGCCCCATCTCTGGAAGGAAGGAGAACTTTTCTAGTTTTGAAGATTTCTGCAGCTATTGGACTTCCTGTTCGCCCATTGCTGTTCTATTGATATCCTCAACTCAATTGATGACAGAATGAGAGCTAATGACAGACTGGACTCAGATTTATCATGCAACTTCTTTGTTAAGGCTCACCCCCCCAAATGAGAGAAAAGTACTTACAGAAACTAGGAGCTATGAGCTACTTCATTGCCACATGTGCTCTCTTAAAAATGAACTCTCTTTCCCCAGGACTTTGTTCTTAAGAGGGACTGTGTCACAGAATTTCATGGGATGTATTGTTTCATACTATACCATATTAGTAAATATCTCTTTCTAAAATAATAATAGCTAATATTTATATAAAGGCAGTTTAAAATTTTTGAAGTATTATACAAAGGTAATTTCATTTGATCCTCACAAAAACCCTTTGACACAGGTCCTTTAATTATCCCCCTTTTACAGATGAAGAAACTGAGGCTGAGAAAGGTTAAGTGACTTGCCCTAGGTCTCACAGTTAGTAAGTCTCTAATTTGAATTCTGTTGCAAAAATTTCTAAGTTGCAGTATTAGATGAAGAAAAACCCAAAGTCTCCAAGCCAAAAGAAAAATAGGTTTATTAAGAGAGGGATAATGTCTCACAATAAAGCCAGCCTCAGGTCTAGGAGCCAAAGGCTCCTCCTGAGCCTCAGGATCCATGGATATTTGTATAATATGACTCCTCCCACAAATTAACATAATACAAGGGGTACAAATACAATAAGTATGGAATAGGAAGAAAGAAACCATCAGTCATATACTAGTACAATCACTTGCCATTCTATATATCCTGCTCAAAATAGCCCTGTTACTAAATAACAGGCTCATAACATAAGAAGATATCTACTGGATTGCATCTTTGCCATCTTGGATGCAACCTCTCTGGTCTATCTTTCTCTGAGTTGTTTCTCAGCTTTCAAGACTTTCCACCATATTGGTTAAGCTTGGCTTTCCAACTTTTCTCCCACCCTGATTGGTCCCTTATAGCTCAGAAGTTACTGTTTTAGGTATCCGACCTTTAAGCTGATTGGTGGCTAGACCTAACCACAATTGGAAGTCAGATAGTCGAATTTTTGGTTAAGTTTGTAGACAAGTTAGAATTTGCCTTATTTCCTTTAAATATCTATATTATTTACTCTTAAGCTTAGTAAAGAATAACACAGTTTGTAGTCTATAAACTGCTTAACACTACTGTTAAATCACTTGTATTCTAAGGGGTGGGGAAAATCTCACTCACAACTCAAGCACTCTTACTGCCATGGTATTACATGGCTTCCTCCAAAATTAGCTCTAAAAGTTCCTTAAGACTTGCTGGCTAAATTGACTCTCAACTCATTATCTTGGCGAGAAGTACAGCTCTGTAGACTCAAACAGATGACATTAGAGAATCACTCCAGACTCCTAAGAGCTACCCCTGGTATCCTCAGAGGGAGATGCAGCTAAGGTGAGGGAACCAAACTCTCATCTGTGAGTGGGAGCTAGGATACAGATGCCTCAAAACTTACTGCAACAGCAGAATCCATAATTAGCGCTGCTCAAAGGAACCTAACCAGCAAGCAGGGCTTTGAGACAGCTATGCTCAAGACCTCGAAGTACCTGGCAACTCTGTAGCAATGTTAAGTTCCAGGGGACGAACCAGAAAAATTATTTCTAAGGACAGGCAGTAATTCTAAAAAGTGTTCATCTAAAAAAAGTCTGAGCTCATACCCCAGATTCTTCTCTAATTTGACTAACTCGATGCTGGTAATCCCATCCTTTCTTCATGGAAACCGGCTGTGTTTATCAGCTGGCAGGAAAAAGATGAATGGAATTTTAGGGGAAAAAATTGATTAAAAAAAAAAGCCAAGAAAGTAAACTCAGAGTGGATGAACTTGTTTCTTTCCCACAAATATCTCCTAGGTACAGAGTAGAGAAGAACTTCCTCCATTTCCTTTTTGTTGGCCACTTTGTTCACAGGAATTCTACTCCCAGGTATCCCTGAAGGAGATCAATTCTGATGGCTTTGTGTTTTCTCTAAAGGTTATTTTATTCACTACAGTTAGGCAAGGTCCAATTCAGTGGATTTCTCCTAGAGTGTCACAATTCCGGAAACATGCAGATGATATTTTCTGGATGCTTAATTGATTTCATTATCCATAGCCTCCTATTTCTTTCCTGGAGGTGGGGGCCTGATGTTCCTTAAGAGAAAGTAGAATTTAATCCCCAAAGGTGATTTATCAAAATTCTTTAGAAAAACTTGGCCTCTCAATCTGTACAAGTTAAGAGTTATCATTGCTTAGGTAAAAACCTTTGAGCTCAGTGTTTATTACAGCCTTTTTAAACCCAGAAAAGTCAGAGGAACAGGTATTTCTTTCTTTTTTTTTTTTTGAGGGGCAATGGGGGTGAAGTGACTTGCCCAGGGTCACATAGCTAGTAAGTGTCAAGTGTCTGAGGCTGGATTTGAACTCAGGTACTCCTGAATCCAGGGCCAGCGTTTTAACCACTGCTCCATCTAGCTGCCCCCAAGAACAGGTATTTCTTTATTGGGTAAACTGTGTTTCTGTTTGACTTTCAGTGATGTTTCTAGCGGTATCAGGTTTGATATAGAGTGATATGTGTGTGTGTGTGTGTACACACACACACACACACACAAAGGGCCAGCTCACCCTATTCATAAGCTTTCAATTTTCTCAAGTATATTAGTTACTAGCAGATAAGAGGTCACAAAATAAAACTGATTTCTGAAGATGATGCAAACAAGTCCCATGGATTCTAATGAGGATGAATTTACATTCAATTTTGGACATTCCAGAACCAATCCTCATATATAAGGCTTCTGATTGGGTAAACCACCATTTCTAGTCCAACATGACTAGACATGCAGACATGCATGACATGCAGACAGCTGCTATTTGCCCATCTTCATATAATATCTCAGGGCATTTAGTCTTCTTTCAGCTCCCCTAATACATACTTTACTTCTTGTCATGGAAATAACTAAATAAATAGCCAGATAGATAAATATATAAATAAATGGAACCGACATTGCCATTTCTAGAAAAGAAATATTTAGCAATTCCCCTGTGATTTCACTCAACATCTCTGTGACTTCTCAATCCAAAACACCCCTTCATGGCTATCAGTCCTTTATATATGTTATCTTCTTCTTTTAGAAGATAATAAACTCCTTGAGGGCAGAGACTGTCTTGAATTTTATAGTTGTATCCCTAGTGCTTACCATAGTGACTGGTCTAGCATCTAGTGAATAAGTATTATTCATTCATTCATTCATTCAATCACCCATCCATCAATCAACATCATTAAAAAAAACCACACTATCCCTAAGTGTCAGATTGTACTCTACCATCCCACTTGTACTCCACAATTTGATAGTTGCCAGGCAACACAAATTACACATAGGGCCAGTCTTCTAGGAACTTCTAATTCAATTCAACAGAAATTTATTTAATGAAATGTTTTTCCTTTCATCTTTACCTGGAATATAGTGGCACCTAATGAATGCTTATTTATTTGTGTTATTGTATACCATCCACCCTTCCACCTCCAGTAGAATAGAAATTTCTTAAGGTCAGGGATTAGTTCATTTATGTCTGGGATCAGCAAACCTTCAGGATATTAAATAAATCCACACAAATCATCAGCAATTCTATATACCAATAAAACCCTGAAGGAAGAGCTAGAAGGAGAAATTTCATTGAAAATTACTACAGAATGTATAAAATACTAGAACATCTACCTTCTAAGATATACACACAAATCATAAAAACCCTATAAATAACTATTTACAGAAATAAAAGCATCTATGTAATTAGGAAAACATTAACTATTCATAGAATTAATATAATAAAAATGACAATAGTGTATAACAATTTACTTATTCAATTTCATACCAATCAAACTATTGAGGAATGCTTTTGATTTTAAGCAACTTGAGAGGAGGCAATCTTTTTTTAAATATTTATTTGTATTCCCAAAAGTTAGCACAGTGCCTGGCACATAATAGGCCTTAATAAATTATTACTGACTAATGACTAATTACAGAACTAGAAAAAATAATAACAAAATTCATATGGAGGGGGGAAAAATCAAGAATCTCTTGAAAAATAATTAAAAGAAATGAGAGGGAAGAGAGCCTACCAGTGACAGATCACAGAACTATATTCTAAAGTAGTAATTGTGAAAATAATTTGGTATTGTTTAAAAAAATAGATTGATCAATTGAACAGATGTTACATGATGTATCTACTAGCAAATGTATCTACTAGCCCAGAATTTGATAAATGCAAATGCCTCAGCTACTAGGATAAGGACTTACTATTTCACAAAAACTTCTGGGAAAATTGGACAGCAGTATGGAAGAAATTAGATTTAGACCAACACCTCACACCTAATACAAACTCCAAACAGGTACACAACCAAGATATAAAAGGTCACATCATAAATGAGTTAGGGAAATGTGGAAAAAATCACTTATGATATCTATGGATAGAAGAAAAGTTCATGACCAAACAAGAAATAGAGAGGATCATAGAAAATAAAATGGATAATTTTGATTACATACATTAAAGCTTTTTCACAAATTAATCCAACAAAGCTAAGATTCAGAGGAAAAAAACTGGGGGCAGGGGGAATCTTTGTAGGCAGTTTCTCTGTTAAAAGCCTCATTTCCAAGACATATAAGGAAATTATCCAAATGTATAAGAACAAGAGCCACTTCCCAATTGATATAAGGATATCAATAGACAGTTCCCAAGGGAAGAAATCTAGGCTATTTGTAGCCATATTTTTAAAAATGTTCCCAATCTTTACTAGTTAGAAAAATACAAATTAAGCAATTCTGGGATTCTACCTCACATCCATCACATTGGCAAAGATAACCAAAAAAAAAAAATACATAAAAATCAATGTGGGAGTGGAGTCGTGCTGAAAACAGGCACATGGATGAACTGTTGATAGACTTATGAATAGGTCCAACCATCCTAGAAAGCAATTTGGAATTTTACATTAAATGTTTACATTTTACAAAAATTTACATTTTACACCCTTTAACCCAGATCAATTATTGCAAAGCCTGTACCCAAAAGAGATAAAAAGGGGAAAACATTTATAGTAGCTCTTTTTATTTTGGCAAAAAATCAGAAGCCAAAGGGATGCTCATATATTGAGGAATGGCTGAATAAGGCGTGGTGGTGGTATTTTTGCTTGTCCATTTTCAAAGAGGATCATGACATCAGGGTGATGTCATGACTTGCACTGAATTGGATTTTTAAATGAGGGAGGGCTGTGCAAGGTCACCAACCTCATTCTCTCCTCCAGAGTCTTCTGGGTCATGTAGCAAGATATATGGAGTTGGGCCTGGATGTTTTAAGGCAATTGGAGTTATGTGACTTACCTAGGGTCGCATAGCTAGTAAGTGTCTGAGGTGAGATTTGAACTCAGGTCCTTTTGTCTCCAGGGCCAGTGCTCTATCCATTGCCTCACTTAGCTGCCCCAAGATGTGGTATAAGACTGGGATGGAGCACTTTTGTGTTGTAAGAAATTAGGAAATTATTTCAAAGAGACATGAAAAGACATGTGAACTGATGTAAAGTGAAATGAGAAGAATCAGAACAATTTATACTCTAACTTCAATATTATAAACATGAACAATGAAGAAGGAAATGAGAACCAAAACAATTTATAAGCTTAGAACAACATTGTAAAAACAACTTTGAAAACTTTAAGAAATATGATCAACACAATAACAATTCATAATTACAGGGTAACAATGATGAAACATAATATTTTTGAGAGAAGTGATAGATTTATGCTACAAAATGAAACATTTATATACAACCACTGAAGGGATTTTGTTTTGTGCATATTTGTTACAAGGATTTTTTTTCTTTTCTAATATTATTCAATGAGTGGGGGATAAGAGGGAAAGAAAATATATTTCTATTAATTTTTTTTTCAGGACAATGGGGATTAAGTGACTTGCCCAGGGTCACACAGCTAGTAAGTGTCAAGTGTCTGAGGCCAGATTTGAACTCAGGTACTCCTGACTCCAGGGCCAGTGCTCTATCTACTGTGCCACCTAGCTGTCCCTCTGTTAATTTTTTAATAGGGAGGTACTATAGATTTGAAATGTGTACGTTTTCAGATAAGATTATTAGTTATTAGTTTTATTAATTAATAATTGTGTTATTAGTTTTATTTGTCATACTTTGCTATAAGAAATGTCTTAAGAAGTGGGTGGATAATCTGTAAATGTTTATAAGAAAAACTCAATAAAACATTTTTTTTTTAGTGAGGCAATTAGGGTTAAGTGACTTGCCTAGGGTCACACAGCTAGTGAGTGTTAAGTGTCTGAGGCTGGATTTAAACTCAGGTCCTCCTGACTCCAGGACCAGTGCTCTATCCACTGCGCCACCTAGCTGCCCCCTAAATAGAATGTTAGCTCCATGAAGGCAGGAACTATTTGATTTTTTTGTTTGTTTTGTTTTTTTGGTGGGGCAATGAGGATTAAGTGATTTGCCCAGGGTCACACAGCTAGTAAGTGTCAAGTGTCAGAGGCCGGATTTGAACTCAGGTCCTCCTGAATCCAGGGTTGGTACTTTATCCACTGTGCCACCTAGCTGCCCTCAATAAAACTTTTTTTAAAAAGAAAGCAAAAATATGATCTAGAAAGTCTACATATAATACTTTCTGTAAATTTGTTCTATCTGTCTGACATCTTTCCTACCCTTAGATATCATAAAAATATATCCAAAAATGCCTTTAAAATCATGCTGTCTCCACATTGGGTCTCAGTATTCTCCATATGGTTCAGTTGTTCTTCCCATATTTTCTTTCTTAGTGTTGTTCCTATTTCTTCTTATTGGGGAACTAAAGTATTGAAATTCCATAGTTATCAATGATGAAAACAATTTATTTTAGAAATCCTAACAGACCTGCCCACTTTTCATCTATTTTTTTTTTGTTTTCTTTACACTTTTATCTACCTATGTTCATGGGACCCCATTTTCCCTTCTACCAGGTTAATTTTCCTTAGGCAGGAAATATAATTTTGTTAATGGAAAAATTCATTAAATATCAATTATTGCTAAAGATTTTGGGACCTTCACAGGTAGACTCTGCTAGTTCATCAGATATCCATCTAAGGTCCACTAAAGATCTCAAAATGAGCTTGTGAGATATATTCAATTTATTATTTGTGCGCTTTCCTCAATTTATTATTCCAACCACAAAGACAGCCTATCCCATTTCACCCCCTTCCCCCCTCCAACTACTGTGGTCTTTTGGTTGTGGTATCAGAACCTTGGAGAGTTCTGATAGGTCTATCTGTTCATTGTTCAGGAAGGCCATAGCAATCAATGGATTCCAGATACATTCTCTTTGGGTGACACTCAGAGTGAAAGAAAAAAGAGAAACAAAGAGGAGTGGTAAAGTATCCAAACTTCTTTCCTTGCCCCAAACCCTTATCACAGGAATAGGTAACTTATTTCTATAAATACTCAACAGAAACCCATCAAAAAGATTAGTTGTGGGTCACACAAATTTTTTTAAAAATAGTTTTAAGAGACATACAGAAAATGTTAAATGTTCTGTTCCTTGGTTTCCTCTCTCCCCTTCTCCACTCTATCTCACCTCCACCCCTGGACCTGTTGTTTCACCCATGTAAAGAAGCTCTTGGTGAGAAAATTCCCTCTACCAGTACAGAAACAGCAACTATGGTGCACCAGGCTTAGATGAAAGGTTAAGTGATTTGCCCAAGATCATGCCACCAGAGACATCTATCTGTCTGTCTGTCTATCTGTCTTCCTTTCTCTCTTTCCTTCCTTCCATATTGCAAAAGCTAGATGATATAGTGGATGGAGGGCCGGGCCTGGAGTCAGGAAGACTCATCTTCCTGAGTTCAAATCTGGCCTCAGATACTTACTAGCTGTGTGACCCTGGGCAAGTCACTTCACCCTGTTAGCCTCAGTTTCCTTATCTGTAAAATGAGCTGGAGAAAAAAAATGGCAAACCATTCCAGTATCTTTGCCAAGAAAGTAAAAAATGGGGCCATGAAGAATCAGACACAACTGAAAAATTATTGAACAAAATATACTTGTATGTGTACCAGAGGTAGAATTTGAAGAAACAGAGCTTACATGACTTGCCCAGGATCACACAGCTAATAAGTGTCTGAGGCTGGATTTGAATTCAGATCTTCCTGACTCAAGGTCTAGTGCTCTAACCATTGAGCCACAGCTGGAACTTTAGGTTCCCTCCTAGCTTTAAAAATATGTAATTCTATGAAACACTTTTCACACATCATTGAGACTAAGACCCTGAGAATAGGACAAAGAATTGGAGAGAACCAGAAATGAAGAGAAGGCCTGGAATAAACAGAGATAGGACATAAGAAAGAACCTCCAAAGACAAACTTTGCCTACTCACAGTATTGCCTGGAATTCAAATCCTATATACAACTATGAAATGTATTTCTATCAGTGACTACCTTTCAAAAAGTCACCCAAGGACTTTCTTGCAACTCTTCTCCAGGCTGTGCAATCATTAAGAATACTAGTGCATTATATATAGCTTATATCAAATTGCTTGTACAGTTTTAGGGAGGAAGAGGATTAAGGAAGGAGGGAAAAAGTTTGGAATTAAAAATTTTATTTTAAAATGAATGTTAAAAGTTATCTTTAGCACCGGCCCTGGAGTCAGGAGTACCTGAGTTCAAATCCGGCCTCAGACACTTAACACTTACTAGATGTATGACCCTGGGCAAGTCACTTAACCCCAATTGCCTCACTAAAAAAAAACAAACCAAACAAACAAACAAAAAAAGTTATCTTTACATATAACTGGAAAAGGTAAGAAACTATTTCTTTAAAAAAAGAACACTAGGGCATTTGGGGTGTCTCTGCCACTTAGGAAGCAAAGGTTGATGGATGGCTTAAGCTCAGGAGTTCTGAGCAGCAGTGGATTAAACCCAACAATTATCCTCACTAAACCTAGCATCACTATGGTAAGGGAAAGGGGACACCAGGTTGCCTAAAAAGGGGTGAACCAGCCCAGGTTAGAAAGGGAGTTGACCAAAACCCCTGAGCCAGAGTGGGACTAACAGCCTGGTTGAGATAGGGAGACCCAGTCTTTAAAAAACACACAAAAGGGGGGACAGCTAGGTGGCGCAGTGGATAAAGCACCAGCCCTGGATTCAGGAGGACCTGAGTTCAAATCCGGCCTTAGACACTTGACACTTACTAGTTGTGTGACTCTGGGCAAGTCACTTAACCCCCATTGCCCTGCAAAAAAAAAAACAACACAAAAAAAACTACACAAAAAGGAACAGTAGTATACCAATCCCATCCCCAAATGTATAATGCACTCTTCTTCTTCTTCTTCTTCTTCTTCTTCTTCTTCTTCTTCTTCTTGGCAATGAGGGTTAAGTGACTTGCCCAGGGTCACACAGCTAGTAAGTGTCAAGTGTATGAGGCTGGATTTGAACTCAGGACCTCCTGAATCCAGTGCCAGTGCTTTATCCACTGTGCCACCTAGCTGCCCCCTAATGCACTAGTATTCTTAATGACTGCACAGCCTGGAGAAGAGTTGCAAGAAAGTCCTTTGGATTTTCTTTGTATATATTTTCTATTAATTAACCAAGCATACCTTATTTCTTCCTTAATAGATAATAAATTCTTTGATGGTGAGGGCTATTTTGGTTTTGCCTTTGGATTCCCCAAACCTGGCACAGTGACTGGCTCAGAGTAGGTGTTTAATAAATGCATGATGAATTGAACAAAATTTCCAAATAAGCCATGTTGTTTTAAAGGAGTTTGGGGCTCTTCCAATGAGTATTGCCTTCAAGTCCAGGGAAGTAATAATAATTTTGCCTAAACTCTAGCACCCTGGCCATATAAAGTAGTTATAATATTGCAGGAACAGGGGTCATCTGGGTAGCGCAGTGGATAGAGCACTGGCCCTGCATTCAGGAGGACCTGAGTTCAAATCCGACCTCAGACACTTGACACTTACTAGCTGTGTGACCCTGGAAAGTCACTTAACCCTCATTGCCCAGCAAAAAACCCCACAAACAATATAATGTATGTGTATATCTATATCTATATCTACATTTATATCTATATCTATATCCACACACATATACAGATATGTACAGATATATACATATACATACATATATATGTGTGTGTCTGTATACATATATATATTATATACATGTTGTTTGTGGGTATATTATATATATAAATATTTTGGGTATATCATGTGTATATAAAATATTGCAGGAACAATATTAAACCCAGTGCTGAGTGATTTGGGAGAGAATTTTCATCTCAGTGATAATCTCAACTCTTTGGCTAATCAGGAAAGGCTATATCAAACAGACCAGCTCTGAAAGTCAATAGCTGCCACCTTTGAGGGAAGGGTGGGGAAAGGAGGGACAAACTCCTTCAGGAACAAAGAAAGGAAGGCCCTTAGTCCACTTATCAGATTCACAGCTCTTAGGCCAGATTCTGGGCACAATGGACTTTCTTTACTTCGGGTTAATAAGGAATCATTCATTGTCTCCACTACAGCTTCCCTCCACAGTCCCGGGGTGGTGGTGGTGGGGGGGTGGAGAACTGAAAAGTTAATATTATATTGGGGTTTTTTTCCAGAATCTCTCTAGCATATAATAATAGAGAAAACATACTTTGTACTCAGACACAGTACCTTTCATCAGTGGATCCTAAAGCACTTTGCAAACAGTGATTAATCCTCACAACTCCCCTTTGAGGCAAGAAAGTGCTTGCTTTTACATTTATTTTCAGAAGAGGAAGCAAAGATCCAGAAATGTAGTAAACGGCTTAGTACTAAACCCTCAGACTCTTCCCCTCCCACCCCAATTTGGGATGAGGCAAGAAAATTATTGAGTCCCTTTCCTGACCTTACCACAGTCCACAGGGCTATTTTGTCTTTGTATCCCCAGTACTTGGCACAATGCCTCATACAGTTAATGAAATGCTTGCTGAGTTGAATTGGAAGTCATACTTGTGCCCCTCCAGCTGGAGTCATATTTGCATGCCATGAAGGCAGGTTCATGATGCTTTCAAAGTAAGTCTTTTTAGACAACCAGGACATAATTCACTTGACTCACTTGATTTATTTATACTGTTTTTTCTTTTATTAATTTACCTTCCTTGAGTTACCTAAGTACCGACTGTTCCCAATTCATCAGTAGCTTCTTAAAACTTATTAAATCTCTCCCTTTTCCCTATTCTAACCTACTTTGCTCTGTGGCAGGGTGCTGAACAGTTCTTTCTGTATTTCAGAAAGAGACAAAGCAAACTTTACAAATGTTGTTTGTTGTTTAGTCATTTCAGTCATTTCTAACCCTTTCATGACCCCATTTGGGGTTTTCTTGGCAAACTAAAATAGTTTGCCATTTCCTTCTCCAGCTCATTTTACAGATGAGGAAACTGAGGTCAAAAGGATGAAGTGACTTGCCCAGGGTCACACAGCTAGTAATTGTCTGAGAAAGATTTGAACTCAGGAAGATGAGTCTTTCTGATTCTAAGCCCAAGGCAGCGCTCTATCCATTGTTGCCAGCTAGCTGCCTCATAATCATTGTAAACCTTTCATAATTAATGTTTTTTTCTTGACCCACAGAGAGAAGGTATGCAAAACTAATATAAATTTCTTTTTTTCCTTTGTTAATAAAGTATTTTTTTCCTGTTACATGTAAAGATAGTTCTCAACTTTTGTTTATACAGGCTTTCCAATTTCAGATTTTTCTCCCTCCCTCCCCCCTCCCCTAGACAGCAGGTAATCTGATATAGGTTTATATATATATATATATATATACACACACATAATAACATTAATCCTATTTCTGCATTAGTCATGTCATAAGAGAAAATCAGAGCAATGATGAAAAACCTCAAAATAGAAAAAACAACAGCACTAAAAACAAAAGAAATAGTATGGTTCATTCAGCATCTATACTCCACAGTTCTTTTTTTTTCTTGGATTTGGAGATCCTCTCTTCTGTACCATTGCATTGGTGAGAATATAGTCCATAATATAAATTTCTTAAGGAAGATGGATAAGCCCTTATTCAGTGTCTATGTGTGATTGAGCCATTTCCTAGGTCTTACTATATATACTTATTATATTCAAAATAATAGATTATTTCCATTAATGAATGGATCAATGAATGAATGACATTATGAACAGGTGATAGACAATAACCTTACTCTGCCTTTCATTTACATTGTAAATATCTTGTATTTACATAGTTTGCCCATAGTTTTCTTCTTTAGAATGTGAATTCTTTGAGGTCAGGGACAGTTGTTGTTGTTTTTGTTGTTTTGTTTTCTTTTGTTTTTTTACTTCTTTATACCTCCAGTCTTTAGCCCCCAGTGCCAGACTCACAGTAAGTGCTTAGTAAATGTGAATTGGTTGATTGTTTCAGAGATTCTGTTGTAATAAGATGGAAATAGATCCAGTTTTCTCATGAAATAGCATGCCACTGAATTGCAGACAATGATTGGGAGAGATTAGCCTTTGCCATCTCCCCTCCAGGCTACTGTAATGATTAGAGTGATGCTGCCTGCTGGAGAGTTACTGTAGGAAAGCTCCGCCATGAGAGAAGGTGTCTGAGGGCAAGCCATGGGGCCTTTCCTTGGTGTCAGGAAGCGATGTTTGCTCGTGGGTACCATCCAACAAAGCTACCAGCCAATTAGCTTGGAGCTGTGTGTGCAAGTGGATGGGATGTTCCCAGTTTCAGAGGAGGCTTGTGGGATGAAGGAGGGGTCGTTCTCTCTCTTTCATCAGGATTCTCAGGGAGAGAGGAGCAGGAGACGCTGGCTCCCCAAGATAGACAGTTGAATCTAGGCCTTTCGCTCTTCACCAAATTCTTATTCTCCTTAATAAATGCTTAAAAGTCTAAACTCTTGCTAAAGATTCTAATTTAATGGAGACCACTCATTAGATATTTTAGACAGTATAGCTAGAATTTTAGCCTCTTATACTACATAATGGTATCATTCCCCTTAACTCTATAGAAAAAGTTATAAAATGGGGGAAAGTTTTTGGGGCACTAACTAGCCATAAATTTATAAAATCAAAATCTCCCCTGCTACAATAAGCCTTTCCCAACCCTTCTTAATTTCTGTGCCTTTCCTCTGTTAATTATTTTCTTTTTATCCTGTCAATGACTTGTTTGCACAGATCTGTTTGCTTGTTTCTTCCTCCATTAGATTGTGAGCACCTATTTCTGTGAGGGCAGAGACTTTCTTTTGTCTCTTTTATTATCCTCACCACTTAGAACAGTAGCTAGCATGGAGCAGGTGCTTAATAAATGCTTATTGACTGACTAATTGACTGATCTTAGATGTGGAAGAAACCTCAACAATATAAGTGGAATGCACTAGAATATAAATTCCTTTTTCCTTGGTACCTCCAGTAACTTAGCAGAGTGCATTATAAAGAGTAGTCTTTTAATAAATGTCTGTTGAATTTTAGAGTTGAAAAGACCCCGGGAATCATCAATTTCAAATCTTTCCCAAATTACACTCTGTCTAGAATATACCTGACAAATTACCCAAGATTTCTAGTGGTAAAGAACTCACTCCCCATGCAAAGAGGTCCATTCCATTTTTCTTGATACCAGAAGCTCAATCTTTCTGCCTGTCATTTTCCACCCTTTGTTTCTAATTCTGCCTGCTGGGGCCAGGTAGAAGTTAATCCCAATTCCAGTTGACAATTCTTCAAGTACTTGAAGAGTGGGATCAAATGTCCTGTAAGGATTCTCTTCTCCAAGCTAAATATCTCCCTTCTCTGCCTTCTGTTGAGCTTCATATAGTACCATTTCCAGTCACCTTGTCACCCTGGTCACCTCTTCAGAATGTGATGAAGATGATCCCTTCTGAAATGTGGTCACTAGACCCTGGGTCCTTCACGTACTCAGGATGACCCTCTGCCTTCCTCGTAGCTGCCTGCTAGCGATAAAGGAAGGATTAGAGTAATCTTCTTCTGTCTTTCAACAACTGGAGGAAGAAAGGTATGTATAAAGTTTGTCAAAGAAAGTTTCTGTAACCTACTCTTTTTACAAGACCATTTCCAGCTATCTTCCTTAAATACTTGTTTCCCTTCAGCAAAAACTTGGATTCTAACCCCAGGACCATTCTGGGCTCTGAGAGGTTAGAGTTTTGTCTTATCTTGAGGCAGCCAGGCCTTTTTCTCATTTCCTGGTCATCTCCTCACCGTGCCACCAGACTTGTACCCTTCCCCCTACCTTAACCTCTTTGTGATTACCCTTTAGATATTGTCTTCTGCAATTAGGCTTGAAACTCTTTGACAATAACGATTGTCTCACTTTCTTCTATTTATGTCCTCGGTGCTTAGCACAAGGCCTGGTATACTTGTTATTGTTAAGTCATTTTTCAGTCATGTCAGACTCTCTGTGACCTCATTTGGGGTTTTCTTGGCAGAAATACTGGAGTGGTTGGCCATTTCCTTCTCCAACTCATTTTATAGATGAGGAAACTGAAGCAAACAGGGTTAAGTGACTTGCCCAGGGTCACATACATAGTAAGAGTCTGAGGACAGATTTAAACTCAGGAAAATGAGTCTTCCTGACTCCAGGCCTGGTGCTCTATCCACTGCACCACCTAGCTGCCCCAAGTAAGCTTGGGCATACAAAAAGCAAAAAAGGATCCCTGTACTCAAGGATTTTACAGTTGAATAGGGAGATGACATCAAAACAATTATATGCAAACAAGCTAGACAGAGGATAGATTGATGGAGGGAAAGCACAAGCATCTAGGGGCATCAGGAAAGGCCTTTGGTGGAAGACAGGCTTTTAGCAGGGAGTTAAAGGAAGTCAAGGAAACCTGGAGGTGGAGGTGGGGAGGGAGAGAGTTCCAGGCATAGGGAAAAGCCAATGAAAACACTCAGAATTTGGAAATGGAATGTCTACTTTGAGGAACAGTAAAAGGGCCAGTGTCACTTGGATCACAGAATAAAGTAGAAAAGACTAAGAAGAGAGGAAAAGACCAAGCTTACCTGTCTCCTATACCATTATTGTATATTGACCCTGGACAAATCATACGGGAAATCCTCCCTCCCCCCATCCTAGAGAATATAAAATCACCTAGTTCCTAGTATAAGGACTGTTTGGTTTTGTCCTTGTGACCCCAATGCCTACCACATAGCAGCTATGAGTAAATTTCTTGAAGTGGAATAAAAAAAAGCAGAAATTTGGCCTTTTAGAACCGCTGTTTCTCATCTGTAAAATAGAGAGAGATGATTTCTAGGGTCCCCTCCAGATAATAAACAATAGCACAACATTTTAACTAGCACTTACTATGAGCCAGGCCACTGCATACGAGACCGTTACAATTTCTATCTCATTTGTTCCTCCCAACATTACCAGGAGATAGTGGAAGCATTTTTGTTGTTGTTGTTTAGTCATTTTAGTTGTCTCCTACTCTTCACGCCCCTGTTTAGGGTTTTCTTGGCAAAGGTGTTAGAGAGGTTTGCCATTTCTACCTCCAGTTATTTTTACAGACGAGGAAACAGGTTAAGTGACTTGCCAAGGATCATACAACTAAAAAGTGTCTGAGGCCAAATTTGAATTCAGGTCTTCCTGACTCCAAGATTAATGCTCTATTCACTGTGACACCTCGCTGTCTCTAAAATTCTGATTCTCACCAATAGTGAATACTCCATTTCAATCAGGAATATTTGTATCAAGACTAGGACCAATAGACCATTGCCTAAGGCTTTAAGCTTCTTTTTACTCAGAAGTATCATGGATCACGACATTTGAACTGGAAAGGTCTTTAGAAGTAACCTAATCGAAACCCCTCATTTTACAGATAAGGAAAGTGATGCTCAGAGAAGTCAAGTGAATCATTTGGTTATTAAGAGTCAGAGTTAGGAGGTGACTTCAGGGTCCTTTGATTTCAAATTTGCTGCTTTTTCAACCCCATTCACCAAGATTTTATTGAATGTCTGCTATGTGGTAGGCATCAGGGTTCAAAGACCAAAAACGAAATGATCCTGACTATAAGGAATTTTGCATTCTCCCTGGGGGACATTTACACAAGATAAATATTTACGGAACAAATAACAAAGAATTTGAAGGCAGAAAATGGAGTGATCAAGAAAGGTCCCTAGAGAAAAGAGTGCCTGAATTGTGCTTTGAAGAAAATGAGAGGATTCTTGAGGAAAGTGAGGAGGAGAACATTCTAGGCAGGGAAGAAATACCGAGTAAAGCTTTTGATGCTGGCTGGTGAAACATCTATCATGAGAGGAAACCAGAAGGCCAGTTTGGCTTTGGGTAGAGTACACAGAAGAGAAATATGTGCTTATCCTGGAAAGACCAGTTTGTAGTTAGATTTTGTATTTTATCCTTAGAAGTAATAGGAACAAGGACGCAACCTCATGCAAGACAGAGTTCTCTATCAGACCTGAACCTTAGGAAGCTCAATTTTTTATTATTGTTCATCCTTCCTTCTTGAAGAGGACCAATGACATTAGAACGGTGATGTCTTTTTCTTTTCTTTACTTTTTTATTTTGTGTGTGAGGCAATTGGGGTTAAGTGACTTGCCCAGGGTCACACAGCTAGTAATTGTTAAGTGTCTGAGGCCAGATTTGAACTCAGGTCCTCCTGAATCCAGGGCCAGTGCTCTATCCACCATGCCATCTAGCTGCCCCAGGAGGGTGATGTCTTGACTTGCAAGTGAATTGGATTTAAGTGAGGCAGAGTTGTGCAGTCATCAGCCTCACTCTTTCCTCCAGAGACATGAGAGTCCAGTGGCAAGACATAAGTCAAAAGAATTGGCGATGGTACTGGATGCAATGGGAGACCTTGGTTTTTTTAAGCTAAACTCTTTCCCAGGTCTCAGTTTGTCTGAGGCAGAGCTCATTTGGTAGCTAAAGGCTAGGTAAGAATTGAGGCAAAAGATGGCCTAGTTGGCCTTCACAAAAGAATCAGTCTGAGAGGGGAAGACCCTCAGAGTTTCTGGCCAGAACAGAAACAATTGCTTTTTCTTCAGCAGCTGGGTAGAGGATGAGTTGGAGTAGAGAGGATCTTGAAGCAGGGAGACCAATCAGGAGAGTCCAGAGGTACTGAGGTCCTGAATTAGGGACTTTCATTAGGTTAGCAGGAAGAGTAGGAATTGGCCACTGATTAGATAAAATCAAGTAAGGACATCATAGATTTAGAATGTTAGGAAGGACCTCATGGGTCCCTTAGTCCAATCCCATTTTTTATAGATGAGTAAACTAAGGCCAAGAGTGGTTAAAAGACCTAGGGTATAAGAGATAATAAATGACAGAGGGAAAATTTGAGTTTAGACCTTTGGATTCTAAATCCAGTGCTATTGCCTCTCAGCATAAAGGTAAGGTATAGTAAAGTGTAGCAACTTGCTGTCTAAAAACATTCCCTAGTGGTGGTCTGGCATCCTGAGGGTTAGTCCAGTCTTGCTGGAGCCTAAGGACTAGCCACTACAGACAGACAAACATTTGGTTAGTTCAGGGGTAATCCATCTTTTGGCTGGATTAACTCAGCCTGAACACATGTTTGGCCAAGAGTCAAAACCATACAAACAGATCCTTAAATCACTTTCCAGGAAGAGCCCACACTCTTCACTGGAATTAAGACAACACCCTTTTCTTGAACTTTTAATCTCTCCAAGTCTTCCTATAGCTCTAGGCATCTTTCTTAAGGGTTTCTCCTAGAGATAACTCCCAATGGATCCTAGAGCTGAATGGAATAAATAGAAGCCTCTGCCACAGCTGAGATGGCTGCTGGATCCCTAGGGAAAGAAGCATTCATTCATTCATCAAGTATTTATTAAGTTCCTAGTAGATGCTAGGCACCAGAAAAACAAAGCCCAAAACAAAAAAGGAGTCCTTGTTCTCGAAAAACTCATATGCTACTTGGGCAGAGTACAAAAAGCAAAGGGCTAGCAGTGGCTTGAATCTAAAGGTGTAGATTCCTGATTTTCAAGACACTAATGTTTGGATCTAACTTTTCCTAGCACACAGGGGTCCATAGGATCATTGGATTGTTTTTGTTTTTTATAATTTATAATTCTGGCAAAAAGACTACAGCAATTTGTCATGGGGTGCAGAGCACCTCAGAATTTCTCTGGGGCACACTGAGGAATCTTCTCCTTGAGAAACTAAACCAGAGGACAGATAACGCCTAGAGAGATAAGTTGGACTGAGCTAGTTTCAGATTCCCACCCTTCATTCTGGTCTCCCTTGGGTGTGGCTGCGGACTTTGTGTCCTAAAGAGAGAGCCACCCCTCACCGAATTCCTCTAGTCACTACCAGTGGGAGATGGTCCTCCACTCCTCACCCAATTCCCCCAGCTACCTCTAGTGGGGATGGTCCTCACTCACTAAGGAACTTTTCACAGGCAGATGGTCCACCCCCATCAGTCCTCTATAAAAGTACCTTCCAGTCTCCTGTTCAAGGAGATTGGTACCTCTGAGCCACATGCTTTGTACCTATCTCCCCATGAGAAGTCCAAGGATTTCTTTCATGGTTTCCCTCCCCCCACCCTTCCCTTCCCTTGCCCCTAAATAAACTACCACCTTATTCTAACTACTTTTGTGTACAAGAGGGTGTAATTCTTTAAAGAGGAATTCCTAAGAACACCAACCCCTAACCCAACCTGTACCCCATTTCCTCTTTTACATTTTGGAGCCTCACGTTGGGCGCCAAATGATATGGGGGAGAAACTGACAGTAGAAAGCATGTGGGTCCTTAGGATGCCTCTGTAAAGAATTACGCTCTCGCACAAGACCTAATTAGGAATAAAAGAACAGGTTTATTGGGGTACAAGAGAAACCGGCCGGGAGGAAGGTTTTGCCTGAACAAAATGCTTTCCTCCCTGACTAGCTTGTGGAGTACCATCTTATAGGGTTTAGATGGGGTGGGTAAGAGTCTCTTATTGGGTGAGGGGCTGGTGGTCTTCCCGTGTTATACTGGGGTAGGAGAAATCCCTCGTGAGCAATCTGGTGGTGGGTGTCAACTTTGTCCTGATGGGTCTAAGCATTCTGCTGATGGGCGGTTCCAGGTGGTCTTCTCCTGGATTACCTCATCCAGGTGCTTAGGAGGACTGGAATGTAGGGTGATGGTCCTGGAGCATGCTCAGTTCGATCTGGTGCCACTTATCTCCGTTGGGTGTGTGTGTGTGTGTCCTTGATTGAGTTCAAAGAGAGGCTTACTTGATTTCAAGGGAAAACCCCTGAGGTTTCAAGGAAAAAGTTCCTTGAACCCCCCAGAGAACTGTTGGGGTAACCGGGGCCCATAATCCTCCCATGACAAATTTATCCCCTAAATCATTGAACATATACCAGGGATGTAAGAATGGTTTAATGTTATGAAAACAATGAGTAATTAATCATATTAAAAAGAAAGACATACCAAACCACATAATATAATAGATGTAGGAAATGCCTTTGGCAAAATATAGTGCTCCTTTATGCTAAAAGTGCTATAAAATTTTTAATATGATAACTATCTAAAACCAAATGCTAATATGCACAATGGGTAAATGCTGAAAGTTTTCCCAACAAATACAAGAGTAAATCAAGGGTGCCCCCTTCCCCTTGCCATTTTTGACATAGTTTTAAAAGTGCTAGTAATAAAACAAAAGAAAGAAAGGCATGAAGCAAGAACAGAAGATGCAAAACTATCCCTAATTGTTAAGGACATGATGGTTTATTTAGAAAATAATAGGAATCAGCAAAAGTATAAAGTAGCAGGAACCAAAATAAACTCACAAAAAAAGTCAAAAGGGTTTCTATTTAGCAACAACAAAATCTAGAAGCAAATAATAGAAAGAGAAGTCCGATTCACATTAACTACAAAAAGCACAAAATGTCTGGGCATCAATCTACTAAAGTATATTTCATACCTATATCGATATAATTAAGAATACATATTTAAAGAAAATCTTTAAAAATGAGGGGGATAGTCAATGCTTATGGCAGGCCATGTCAATATAATAATAACAATGATGATAATAACACTAAAGTTAATTTATAGATTTAGGATTATACCATCAAACCAAGAAGATTTAAGTGCTATACAAGTCAAACTAAGAAAAAAATCTACACTACTAAGGGAAATAATTTTTTAAAAGTAAGAATGAAAGGGAAAGAATATCTCTAGAACTCAAACTATATCATAAATCAGTAATAATTAAAACTATTTGCTACTGATAAAAAATAGAAAAAGAAAAATCATAGATAATAGAAAAAATATTTTTATAACCCTCCAAATATAAATTACCTAGGAAAAGTTTCATATTTGACAAGAATTATTGGAAAAATTGAAAAACAGTATGGCAGAAATTATGTTTAGACTACTATCTTATATCAGATACCATAATAAACTCAAGGTTGATATGTGATCTGAATATGAAAAGTCATATGATTTTTAAAAAATAGAAGAGAACCAGATCAGGTACTTTCACAGCTATGTCTAAGGGATGAAAATTTAACCAAACAAAGGATATAGGCACTTACAAGGGACAAAATAAGTAATTTCAATCTCATGAAACTGGAAATCTACAACTAGTACAAGACTGGGAAATAAAGCCTTGTATCAAACATCTCTGATGATGGTTCGATATCCAAGACATAAAGGCAACAAATTAAGTTATATAAGACCAAAAATCATTCTTCAACAGAGATATAGTTGTGTTGTTTAAAATCTAAATGTGGGTTCTAATCTGTCCCCCCCAGTTTTGGGGGAAAACTGGCTAAAATCACTGATAAATTCACCAAGAGTTTAGGCTTTTAAGGGTTTATTAAAAGATATAAGATAGTAAAGAGAGAGAAAGATTGAGAACAGATTTCTTATAGCATGGAAATCCTAGCTCTCCTACCAGCTCATGTAAAGTCCTACCACCATGCCCATGTCTTGAACCAAAAGAGGAAGAACCCCTCCACCAGTGTCTGCTTCCTACTTCATATACTCCACCCAGAAATGGGAGGCTCCTCAAGTTGATTGGCTGGTAGCTTTGATAGACAGTACCCCCGAGAAAATGTCGCTTCCTGACACCAAGGAGCTGACCACATGGCTTGCCCTCAGACTCCTTCTCCTCATGGCGGAGCTTTCCTACAGTAATTCTCCAGCAGGTGGTGTCACTCTAATAGTTACATGGTCAAAGGTATAAATAGACCTTCTCAAAAGAAGAATTGCACACTGTTAACAACCGTATCAAAGAGTGCTTCAAATTATTAATAATAAAAATACAAATAAAAAAACTCTTGAGGTTCTATGTCATACTTAGCAAATAGGAAAAATATGACAGAAGATGAAAATTATGTTTGAGAGGTTGTGGAAAGAGGAGCACACTAATGTACTGTTAGTCAAACTATGATTTGGTCTGACCAAAAAAGTACCATTATAAATATTTTGGTGCATAAGAGGAAGGAAGGAAGAAAGAAACCCCTCCCTTGTACACCAAAATATTTATAATGGTACACTTGGTAGTAGCAAATAAGTAGAAATAAGCAATATGCACATCAACTGGGGCATGGCTAAACAACATGAGCTATATGCTTGTGAAGGAATATTGCTGTGTTATTAGAAACAATGAATATGATGAATACTGAGAATCATGGGAAGGTTTTTATGAATTGATACAAAATGAAGACATGAGATGGTGCCTCCCCATTCCTTAAAGAGGTGATGGTCTGTGAGTGTGGAATTCTATAGATTCCAGACCTTTTTTCCCTCAGATGTATGTTTGGTTAACTTTAAAAAAAATTCTTTATTATAAAGTATGGATGTCTGGGAGGGGAAAGGGAAAGTTTAGATTGAGAAATCTAGGTGATAAAAAAACAAAGGTAATAAAAAATATTTTTAAATCATCTGCAGCTTTGAAAGTTTCAGTTTAGTATAATTTTAACTTTCCCCATTGCAGGGGCAGTTAATTGGCCCAGTAAATTGAATGCAGGGCCTGGAATCAGGAAGATCTGAGTTCAAATCTTGCCTCAGATACCAGTTGTACAATCCCATTTAACCTCTGTCCATCTGGGTTTCACCATCTACAAAATGGAGATAATAACAGCACCTACATCTCAGGGTTGTTGTGAGAATCAAATGAGATAATATTTTTTTTTTTTGGTGAGGCAATTGGGGTTAAGTGACTTGCCCAGGGTTACACAGCTAGTAAGTGTCAAGTGTCTGAGGTTGGATTTGAACTCAGGTCCTCCTGAATCCAAGGCCGGTGCTGTATCCACTGTGCCACCTAGCTGCCCCGAGATAATATTTATAAAGCACTTTACAAACCTCAAATTGCCATATAAAATAAAAATTAGTTATTGTGACATATATATTCCCATAACTGTGGTATATGGAAATGTTACTATAACATCAGATAAATATGAAGAATTCAGAGAAGCATAGGAAGACTTAAATGTATTACTGGAGGGAGAAATAGGCATAACTAGAACAATATGCACAATGAATATAAGAGCAGGTAGGGGCCTTAGAGGCAATGGAGTCCAATATTGTCATTTTACAGACGAAGAACTAAGACACTGAGAATTTAAATGACCTGCCTGGGGTCACACAGCTGGTATCTGAAGTGGTATTTGAATTTAGGTCTTCCTACTTCATCTAGGTGGCACAGTGGAGAGGGTACTGGAGCTGGAGTCAAGGAGACCTGAGTTCACATCCTGCCTCAGACACTAGTTAGCTTTGTGACCCTGGGCAAGTCACTTAACCATGTTTGCCTCAATTTCCTCATCTCTAAAGTGAGCAGGAGAAAGAAGCTACTCCAGTAGCTTTGCCAAGAAAACCTCAAATAGGACACGACTGAAAGGATATAACAACAAAGCCCTTTTAAAAGTCCTATATTGGGGCGGCTAGGTGGCGCAGTGGATAAAACACCGGCCCTGGATTCAGGAGAGTTCAAATCTGGCCTCAGACACTTGACACTTACTAGCTATGTGACCCTGGGCAAGTCACTTAACCCCCCATTGCCCCGGAAAAAAAAAAAAGTCCTATATAAATACTAGTCATTATGATCATTAGCTGTTACCCATGGCTGCTTCAGTAGTTCCCCCTGTGAGTTTTGATTTAGGGGATTTTTGCATCATCCTACCCCCCTGGGCAATAGAAAATAAATTTTAAAAAAGAACTCCAAAGGCATCTTCAAGGGAAGAAAAGCCACAGAGGTGTAAAACACAACCTTAGATTTCTTCTATGGAGGCCTTGGAAGGTTTGTAAAGCGTGCTGAGAACCTGAAATGCTGCCATTCTTCAACACATACACTCTGGAATAGGGGATGGCTAATATACACTTCATCATATACAATTTCAATTAATTTAAATTTGAATCAAATTTTATTGTTACCTTTTCAGAAGAGGCTGACTAAGCTAGGAAGTATAGAGTGAACTATTTGTTTTGAAGATGTTTCCCTCAAGAATATATTGATATGACCCAAGAAAATCCTAAAGGACTAATGATGAAGTATACTATCCACCTCCAAAGAAAGAACTTATTTTGATGGAACACAGACTGAAGCATGCTATTTTTCACTTTCTTTCATCTTTTTCTTTTATTCAAGTTTTCTTATACAAAATGACTATAATCACACATGTATAACCCATATCTGATGGCTTACTGCCTCAGGAGGGGGGGGAGGGAAGAAGAGAAAATTTGGAACTCAACACTAAAAATAAAAATGTTTATTATTTTAAAAAAAGAATATATTGCTATATAAAAATAAATAAATAAATTTTAAAAAGCATAATGACCTAGGATATGCCTAACAACAACAACAAAAAAAGTAAAACCAGTGAAAAGGAATTGAGAGCCCTTATAAGCCAATGTATCCACAACTAAAAATAGGTATAGTACAAAATGACCACAAACATGCTGATGGGTCAGTGTAAGTAAGTGTCAGTAAGGGACCCGATCCAACCCTCTATTCTTTGAGGACTAACTGGGGTAACTTGAATCCAAAACCTCCTTTCAAAGATTATCACATTTTAGAATTGTGGTTCTTTGCTCGAAAAGTAATTTAAAAAAGAAGCCCTCAGGGGCCTTTTGATGGGAGTAATTCTAGAGGAATGCTGTCCCTAAGCCAAAGGTTTCTTAGAAAACTTGAGCATCAATCAGCTCTATCTAAACTCTCTGCATGAAGTAAAGTACAAGCCATCCACGTTCATTCATGTGCCTTAGATTTTGCTCCTCTCTCTCCCCCACCCTAAAAAATGATAACACTTGAGTCATTCTTAGATCTTCTCTGGGCTCCATAACCAACCAGCTTCCATATCTTTTCCATGCTCTCTCCTGAGTCCCAATCACACCCATACTCTTCTTTCCTTTCTGCGGCTGCCCTAGGTCAGGCCCTTATCATTTTATCACTTGGCCCCAGCAGTTCTTTTTTTTTTTTTTTTTTTTTTTTTTGTGGAGCAGTGAGGGTTAAGTGACTTACCCAGGGTCACACAGCTAGTAAGTATCAAGTATCCAAGGCCAGATTTTAACTCAGGTCCTCCTGAATCCAAGGCTGGTGCTTTATCCACCATGCCACCTAGCTGCTCCCCAACCCCCACCCCCAAAGTAGTTCTTTTTTTTTTTTTTGGATGAGGTAATTGGGGTTAAGTGACTTGCCCAGGGTCACACAGCTAGTAAGTGTCAAGTGTCTGAGGCTAGATTTGAACTCAGGTACTCCTGACTCCAAGGTCAGTGCTCTATCCACTGTGCCACCTAGCTGCCCCCCAAAGTAGTTCTTTAAGTGTGGTCTAGGGACTCCCAAGACTCTTTCTAGAGGACCATGAGGTCAGAACTATTTTCATAATAATGTTGTTCAGTTTAAGGACTTCAGTTCTGGGACACAACAGTAGTACAAGTAAGGAGGTGTGTGTTGTTGTGTCATTTTTCAGTCATGTCCAACTCTTCATGACCCCATTTGGGGTTTTCTTGGCAAAGATACTGGAGTGGTTTTCTATTTTTTTTTTCTCCAGCTCATTTTACAGATGAGGAAACAGGCAAACAGGGTTAAGTGACTTATCCAGAGTCACAGTGCCTAAGGCCAGACACTCAGGAAGATGAACCTTAATAATACCAATATATTTTAATTTCCAATATGGTAAACATCAATAGACAGAACCCACACAAAATTTCTTAGAAAGTCCTCAGTAATTTTTAAGAGTGTAAAGAAGTCCTGGTATCAAAAAGTTTGAGAACTACTGAACTGGACTATTTCAAAAGTGGCTAATGCTTTCAGGCTTCTTCCTCTCCCATTCTCTCCTCTTCTCAGCTGCTAAAGCATGGAATTGACCGTGTGACTCTTCAGCTTGAGAATGTTTATCGGCTCTTTATTGACTATGGCTTAAAATACAAAATCTTGTTTGGCATTTAAATCTTTCCAATGCTATTCAATCCAACAAATATTTGTTCAGTGCTTTCTATGTGCATAGCACTCTGCCAGCCACTGGAAAAGCAAAAAAGCAATTCTTCCCATCAAGGGAGTATTGGTTTTTTTGTTGTTGTTATTGTTTTTTTTTCCTACAGGGGCTTGTTTACTATTGGAAAGATTCAACATGTAACAAGATAAGCTTATACATGATCAGTTTAGGATGGAGTGAGCACTATTACAACCAGGGAAATCAGGAAAGTCTTCTTTTAGGAGGTGTCCCATAAACTGTGCCTTGAAAGAAGGTAATTGGAGGTACGTTCTAGGCATGGGGTGTGTGTGTGTGTGTGTGTGTGTGTGTGTGTGTGTGTGTGTGTGTGTTGGGGGAGAAGGGGAGCAGCATGTGCAGTCATGGATATGGACTTAGATGGGTATGGATATAGAATGATAGAATAAAAGAAGATAAGCTTGGCCACTTTGGCTTCAATGTAGGATGAAGAGAAGTACTATAAAATGTCCAGCACTTCTCCTTGCCAGGGCTAATCCTTCTACGTGCTCAAGTGACCCCTTCCATCACATCTCCTCCAGGAGATTGCTCTCTCTGTCATCCTCACCCTCTGACTAATGTTCTGTTTCTCCCTGTCTACTGGCTGCTTTTATGTTGCCTACGAACACATCCGTGTCTCCCTCATGCTTTAAAAAAAAAAAAAAAGCCCCCAAAACCCTGTCTTGATTTGACCTTGCTCATCATCTTCCAATGTCTTTCCTCCCTCTTGTGGCTAAAGTCCTTGTGGAAATTCTTTAAAATCGGTGCCTTTACTTTCTTTCCTTTTTTCTTTTAGTTTGGCTTCTCACATTCATCATTTGAATGAAACTGCTCTTTCTAAGGTTGCCAGTGATTCTTAATTGGAAAATCTAGTAGCTTCCCTGACCTCTCTTGCAGCCTTTTGATACTGCTGATCATTGTTCTCTCTCTTTTATTTTTTATTTTTGCAGGGCAACGGGGGTTAAGTGACTTGCCCAGGGTCACACAGCTAGTAAGTGTCAAGTGTCAGAGGCTGGATTTGAACTCAGGTCCTCCTGAATCCAGGACTGGTACTTTATCCACTGTGCCACCTAGCCACCCCCATCATTGTTCTCTTGATAATTTTCTTTTCCCTAGGTTTTGGTGATAATGGTCTCTCCTGATTCTCTTTCTTTCTTGGTCTCCTTTGCTGGATCTTTATCCAGGTCACTCTTGCTAACTGTAGGTGTCCCCGAAGGCTCTGCCCTAGGGCCCCCATCTCTTCTAGAACTATCTTGCTTGTTCCTCTCATCATCTCCCATGATTTCAGATCAGCTCCTCAGATAAGCCCTAACCTTCTCTCCAGAACTCTAGTTTCATGTCTCCAGCTGTCTATGGCCTATTAGACATCTTGAACTGGTTGTTCCATAGACATCTGAATTCACCATGTCCAAAATGGGATTTATTATCTTTCCCTTCTTCCTGACTTCCCTATTACTGTTATAATCTGGACTTTGAGCATGCCCAGTTTTTCTAACATGGAACTCACTCTGTCCCATACCATGTGGGTGGGAATAGCCTGTAGATCAATTGCCTTTAAGACTGGTGACACTAAGCTGGTCGTGCCCTTTCTGCCATCTTTTCCATTGGGCTCCCAGCTGCTGCTCTCAGTGTGGACCATGAACTAAATCAGTGAGAGGGGGAAGGGACTTGTCCTTCCCCTGCTCTCCCTGTTTTATCTCTGCTCCAAGAAACGGGCCTGGGGCTCTTTGTTTCTGCTGTGTGCTATTTGTTCTGAGTTTAAGGTACCTGAAATGATGCTTTTTGGACTGGGAATTCAAGAGAGCCCTGGTGATCTTGAAGCCAGGATTGCAGGTGGAGTGTGGCCAGCCATGGTGGCATGGAAGCTTTGACAAGCCAGGGTGAGGGGCAGCTAGGTGGCGCAGTGGATAGAGTACCAGCCCTGGATTCAGGAGGACCTGAGTTCAAATCTGGCCTCAGACACTTAACACTTACTAGCTGTGTGACCCCAGGCAAGTCACTTAACTCCAATTGCCTCACTAAAAACAAACAAAAACAAACAAAAAACAAACAAAAAAAGACAAGCCAGGGTGACTGAGACTCAAGCCCCAGAGTGGGATGAGAGTGGGGGGGACAGTGTTTGGAACTGGGACTGTGCTTTCTAAGAGCTGAGGTAAGCTATGGACCGAATCCCTTTCTTCTCCCCAGGGACTGAGGTAGTATAGGAGAATTATATCTCCCCCATGTTGTGTATTTGTATATTTGAGACTGTTCTGCAGTAAATATTCCCCTTTCTAAACACTCTACTCTGTTACGCTTGTTGTTTGACCTTCTTTGAAGAGGACCAAGGACATCACAGGTGATATCTTGCCTTGTGTGTGAATTGGATTTCAGTGAGGCAGAATTGCACAAAGTCACACTCTCTCTTTTCCTGAGTCATCCAAGTCCAGCGGCGAGACAAAAGTCAGGTTGACTAGTGACGGCCTGAGATGCAGTGGGTGACCTTGGCATCTTCGATGCCTAACCGAGCTCTAAGCTCTCCACAATGCCTGCCTGCCTCAGCTGCCTTGGAACAAATTCACAGCCACTGGAACAAATTGTTCTCATTTGTGCCATTCTGCCACTGAGGAAAGTCCCACCTGTTTGGGGGTAGACATCCCCCTAACTCATCAACAGGTGTGGGACCTTTCAGTTACCTTCCATGTGTGTCTGCCTGAGACAGTCTACCAGGGTGTGGTTGCTGTGCATGCTACAGCTTCTGGGAGCCATGGGTAAGAGTTGGGTGACAGGTGGACACTGAAGGTAGATACCCAGAAGACTCAGCAGACCCTCCCTCCAGGGGTGCTAGTCCTCCTGAACATCTCATATACCATAACACTGTTAAGGGTCCCCATCATCCTCCCACTTAACCATGCTCAAAACCTAGGGGTCATGCTTGACTACTCACTTTCACTTATTCCTTATATTCCATCTGTTATCAAGTCCTTCTGATTTTACCTTCATACCTGCCTCTCTGACCCAGCCACCACTCTGCTTGCTGTCCCTCATCTTTCTATGTTGGACTGACTATTGCATGGCTCTCCTCATTGGTCTCCATCCCTCAAGTTTCTTTCCATTCCAATATATGCTCCCATTCAGCTGCCTAAGTGATCTTCCTAAAGCACTGCCCCAGTCCCCAGAGTACCAAGGTCCCATGGAAGGGGACAGAAGACTGGAAAGGCAGGAAGAGGCCAGGTTATGAAGGGCTTTAAAAGCCAAACAGAGAAGTTTATATTTCATCCTGGAAGCAACAGGGAATCTCTGGAGTTCACTGACTAGGGTGGAGGGGGTGGGAGGTGATATGGTCAGGCCTGTTCATTTGACAGCTGGGTGGACAATGAGGCAGGGAGACTAACGGACCATTGCAATGGTCTAGGAGTAAGGGAATGAAGGCTTTCCTCAGAGTAGCCACAGTATCAGAGGGGAGAAGGGAGCATTTAAAGCAATATTGAAAAGGTAGGACATGGCAACAGATTGGACGGAAGGCAAGAGAAAATTTTGTAGAACACTTTTTATTTTTTCCTGTTTTTGTTTTTATTTTTGCAGGGCAATGAGGGTTAAGTGACTTGCCCAGGGTCACACAGCTAGTGTCAAGTGTCTGAGGCCAGACTTGAACTCAGGTCCTCCTGAATCCAGGGCCAGCACCTTATTTATTGTACCACCCAGCTGCTCCTGTAAAACACTTAAAAAAAATAAAGGAAAGCAAATGATTGGAGAACTATTAATCACTTGTTTATATATCCATTAATATATTTTGTCTATACTTTTGTGGATGTATGTTTAACACCTCATTTATGGTAAAGCCCAAATATTAACACATGATATTTCTTTCTAAAGTTTTTTTCCAGACTTCTGGGGAAAGTTCTTTGGAAAGATGGGCCATAGATCAACACAAAAGGGAGAAAAGACCTTTCTTAGATGAATGGATTAAAAGGGCAAAAAGGGCAATCTCCCAGCTTTGTTCCCAGAAAGGATTATACCAGGGTCCATCTCTCAGAAAGTGTCCTCTTGAACTCCTCAAAGGGAGGTACTCTCACCTTCCATTCAATGGTAGTGTTTGATATAGATCTAGTTGAAGGTCCCCTTTGATTCCTCGAGGAGGGAAGACTAGTGGAATAGTGGAATGATAACTCAGTTGCTCAAATTCTTGAATGTTGACCCGGGACTGTATTTATCTAAATCTTTTCATTGTTTCCTATAAATGTTACCTAAAATCTTTGTGGGCCAGAGAATCTTGTCAGAGAGTATGGAAGACTGCCAGTCTGGGCATTTCTCTCTCCGACCTAGAAATGGCTTATTGTTGTTCAGTCGTGTCTGATTCTTTGTGACCCCACTTGGAGTTTTCTTGGTAAAGATACTGGAGTGCTTTACTATTTCCTTCTGCACATCATTTTACAGAATCGGGAACCTGAGACAAACAAGGTTAAGTGACTTGCCCAGCGTCACATAGCTAGGAAGTGTCTGAAGACAGATTTGAACTCAGGAAGTCTTCCTGAATCCAGTCACAGCACTCTAGCTACTGTGCCACCCAGCTGTGGCAGAAATGGCTTCTTGGTTATAGATTAATGTTGAAGTAAATACAAATTATTTCAGATAGACTTGAGCTTAAATCACAGAGTATAGTATTAGTATTGTGAAGCTTAAAAATCTAACTGTGATGTCTAAAAATCTAATGAGTGGTCGCCTTAAATTGGAAACATATAGCCCCAATCTTTGGGCTTTAAGTATTTATTAAAGTATATTGGGGTTAGTAAAGAGAACACATGAAGAAAGAAAAGACCCTAGCTCCCTGCAACTGCAGCTGCTCCTCATGCAACCTCCAACAGAAAGGGCCAATCCCCTGTTCTCTAGAGGGGAAGCTCCCAGTGGGCCCACCCAGGCCCAGTCCCTACAAGCAGAGCTCCAAGCTAATTGGCTGGTAGCAGTGATTGACATGACTTACAGGCAGTTCTATGAATAGATGTAATGGTTCGGACACTAGTCACATGTTTTCTCCTCAGGGTGGAGCTGCCCTGGTTCTCACAATGTCTTTCTCAGCCGGGTGGTGGCGCTCTGATTCTCACAGTATTAATATTTTTTTTCCTTTGGGATTCACATATTTATATATTGTCTCTCTACCCTCCCTTAGAATGTAAACTCCCTGAGGTCAGGAAATATTTCTCTTTTGTCTTTGTACTTCCAGCACCCAGCACAATGCCTGCATAGAAGGTGCTTTGGAAACACATGTTAATTGACAGATGGAGCCAAATAAAAATGATTCAAGGTAGAATGTTTTGGAGTGTGAGGGAGGAAAAAAAGAGACTGCAAAAATTATATGATAATTGAAAGAGATGCTTTAAGAGATAAACAAAGAAGGGGAGAATGATGGTCAGAGCTGCCTTCCTGGAAGAGGTGGTATTTGATTTGGGATTTAAAGGGAAGAGAGGAAGTTTAAAAGTTGTCAGTGGTGTTGTGGGAATGTAGCAGGACCCCAAGACACCTAAAGATGCCAACCCCCAAGGAATCCTTAAACTTTCTCAAGGGAAAAGCAGCTTTGCCCTCCCCACCCCTTTCAGGAATGGATATTGCCATTGATAAGCAATACCAAGGTCTGCAATATGATACACAGGATATGCATGGATGCTGCAGATCCTACTGATACCACACTATTCAAAGATCCCCCCCCAATTATCTTGCCCTTCCCAGTTTTAGCATTTCCTCTTGCTTTGTAATTTCCTCCAGTTTGTTTCATAAACATGCAAAAGACCAGGTCTTCTCTTACTCCTGCCGGACAGTTTTTCTATAGAGATTCTGTCCCCCCACCATATATTCCTCTCTTTTAATAAATCTTTTTATTTTACAAGATTTGTGATAAGCCTTCAATTTTTGGGTGAGTTAACCCCCCCCCCATCCAGGTTACAAGTGTCCCGTCCCTGCCCCCCCAACAGTGGGCGTGGGATGGATGGGTGGGGAATGGAAAGCTCAGAAGCAAGGATAAGTCAAGCAAGAGAAATAGAGTAAGGGAAAGTAGACTGTTCTCTTCTACACCAAGAAGAATCAAGATGGTATCCTTGCTCCAGGGCATAGGCAGACAATTGGTACACATCCTGGAGGAGCAAGTCTGCAAATCCTAAGGGGACCTTTTTCTTACATAGAAGATTATCCCATCCCTTCATTATTTCAATCAAGTAAGTATTTATTAAAGGTCTACTATGTCGCAGGCACTGTGGGAGGTACTGGTGATATAAAGACAAAACAAGAACAAAACAGTCCCTGCCCTCAAGGAACTTAACATCTAGTCAGGGCAAACAACGAACACACATACACCCATTCCTCCCTCTCTCTCTCTCTCTTTCTCTCCATGTCTATGTGTATGTATGTACACATACATACACATAGACATATATATATATATGTCTATATATATATATATATATATAAAATTCTTTTCATACTAACTTTCTCAAAAATCTTCATACTCTACTTCAATGTGGATTTTCAGTTTGTAGGTAGACACTACTAATCTCGAGATGAGGTTTTATCTGTTGGAAGATATTTTGCTGATGAGATCTCAAAAAATCATGCTTGATACCAAGGAAATGGTAAAGTCCACAATTTCCTCCAAGTGAATTCATCCTAACAGTAGCTGTGTGACGCTGGGCAAGTCACTTAACCCTGTTTGCTTCAGTTTCCGCATCTGTAAAATGATCTGGAGAAGGAAAAGGTAAACCTCTCCAGTATTTTTGCCAAGGAAACTCCAAAATGGGGTCATGAAGAGTCAGAAATGACTGAAATTACTGAACAACAAAGAAGACCTCCTAATACATGGGTACCTCCAGACCAGGGATTTGTAACTTGGATGTTGCAGACCCCTTAGATTTTAGGGTGTCACTGAATGTCTATGGGAAAAAGTATATCTTTCTTTTAATAGAATTGGCTTCTTTTGTAACGTTATGCATTTTATTTTACACATTTAAAAGGGGAAAGGGTCCATAAGCTTCACTAAACTGCCAGAGGGATTCATGATACAAAAAGTTTTAAGAGGGGCAGCTAGGTGGTGCAGTGGATAAAGCACCGGCCCTGGATTCAGGAGGACCTGAGTTCAAATCTGATCTCAGACACTTGACAGGTACTAGCTGTGTGACCCTGGGCAATCCACTTAACCCTCATTGCCCTGCAAAAAAAAGAGAAGAAAAAGTTTTAAGAGCTCATACACCTAAACTCTTCATAATCAGAAAATGAATACCCCAAATATGCACATGCTTCAAAAACCTTGATGTGCACAGTGGCCAGAAAATGAATTGCTGTTGAGCAGATACTTTGATTCAACGAAAGGAACGCTATAAAATCCCCCTGCAGTCCCATGGATGGGGTAAGGGCTGGGGGTAGAGTTGGAGAGGAGAGGAAGCTGTAACATGACCTCCTGCAAGGCAAGCATTTGGAATAGGGCACTTGTAGCAGGACCTGCCAGCCATAAATCACATAGCTTTATTTTCCTTTCCTTCTCCTCCCCCAACATTTACATTCTAGTGAAAAGGGGTTAAATTCATCCTGGGCATCCAGGAAAGGGAAATGAAGTCACCAAGGGGGTGATATGCAGCCTTGGGGCATGTTCCTAGAGAAGGGAAGATATGCAGTCCCACAGGCTCAGCCTCTCAGAGAGTGGAAATTAATACTATCTGATTTTAGATATGTGAGTCTCTGGTCTAGCCTATCTTCCCCTCCCCCTCAGCCCGCCCAATCAACTTTGTCCCTTTAGTAGATCAGATTTCTCTTTCCTCTGTCCTCCTCTCTCCAGGATAGGCCCGGAGCAATCCCATTCCCTGTGTTCCAAGGTCTGGTAGAACTGCCTAATGGCCCTGTACTGATCTCAAGGTTCTTTAGTCAGTCAGTCAATAAACATTTATTAAATACCTGTTATGAGCCAGACACTGTGCTAAGTGCTAGGCAATCAAAGAAAGGCATAATAATAATGATAACAACAACAACAAACATCTATACAGCGCTTATTATGTGCCAAGCAATGTGCTAAGTCCTCTACAAATACTACTACTACTACCACTACTACCACTACTACTACTACTACAAATACAACTACGACTACTACCACCACCACCACCACCATTAATAACAATAATAAAAAATCTCATTTGATCCTCACAACAACCCAGGGAGATAGGGGCTATTATTGTCCCCCATTTTATAGATGAGGAAACTGAGGCAAACAAGTTAAGTGGCTTGCCAAGGGTCACACAGCCTGACTCTAGGTCCAGAGCTTTATCTACTGCTCCACCAGCTGCCTCTAGGCCAGAGGACAGCTAACACAAAGACACAAAGAATGGAGAAATTCTTTCCTTCCTTGACTCTCCCAGTGCCTTCTTTATGTGCTTATCATGTTCTGGGGCAGCTAGGTGGTACAGTGAATGGAGCACTGGCCCTGGAGTCAGGAGTATGTGAATTCAAATTTGGCCTCAGACACTTGACACTTACTAGCTGTGTGACCCTAGGCAAGTCACTTAACCCTGATTGCCTCAAACATCTGGGGCCATCTCCAGTCATCCTGATGTATTTCTTGCCACTGTACCCAGGTGGCTCTGGAGAAGAGAGTGAGGCTAATAACTTTGTACAGCCCTCCCTCAGTTAAATCCAAGTCACTTGCAAGTCATGACATCACCTCCTGATGTCATGGTCTTCTTTGAGAATGAAAGAAAAACAACACCAACAATTATGTTTTAATTTATGTTATATAATTATCTTATTCCTTACTACTATATCCTAAACTCTCTGAAGGTAAGACCTCTGTCTTATTTGTATACTGGGTTTAGAATCAAAGGACTGGTGTGCCCTGCTTTTTGTTTGCTGTATGACATTGAGGAAGGGGTGGCTAGGCAGCAAAGTGGATAGAGTTCAGGGTCTAGAATCAAGAAGACATCTTCCTGAATTCAAATCTGGCTTTTTGAGGCCATTTACTAGCTGGGTGACCCTGGGCAAGTCATTTAACCCTGCTTGCCTCAGTTTCTTCATTCATAAAATGAGCTGGAGAAGGAAATGGCAAAACTACTCCAGTATCTTTGCCAAGAAAACTCTAAATGGGGTCAGAAAGAGTCAGACACAACTGAACAACAACAATAACAATACGACCTTGAGGAAGTGACAACTTCTCTGGACCTCAGTTATCTCATTAGTAAAATGGGAAGTTGGTTGGGCTAAGTGATCTCTAAGGTATTTTTTAGTTTTTAGATACTTTCATATATATATATATATACACACACACATGTATATATACATACATACACATGTATATATGCACACATATGTATATGTGCACACAAATAGATACAATACATACATACACACATATATAGTTACATAATTACATAATCATAAGGGCAGAAATGAAGGGTGTGATCTATCATCTTGGAGGGAATAGTTACATGAATGAAATGACAGTATCACAGATTTGGAGCAGGAAGGAATTTCAGAGGTCATCAAGTCTAGCTCCTAATTTTTTTTGGTGAGGCAATTGGGGTTAAGTGACTTGCCCAGGGTCACACAGCTAGTAAGTGTTAAGTGTCTGAGGCCGGATTTGAATTCAGGTCCTCCTGAATCCAGGGCCGGTGCTCTATCCACTGCACTACCCTGCACTACCTAGCTGCCCCTAGCTCCTAATTTTGTAGATGAGGAACCTGGGGCCAGGGAGGTTAAAGTGTTTGACCTACATCCTACAGAGAGCAAGTAGTCAAGCTATGATCCAAATCCAGTTTCTTCACCCCCAATTCAATTTTCTTTCTAGTTCTTTGTCCCTAAATTCCATTTTCTTTCCACAGTACCATGGGAGATCATAGGCCCATTTAAGTAATTGAGTAGGACTTGTCACAATGACCTACACACCAGTACACAGTAGGCACTTGACAAAAAACTCTTTAAATATATTTGTCTAGTTCTTGTGAGATAGGTAAATGAAAGCCAATTATCTCCATCTTACAGATAAGGAAATAAAAGCAGGGAGGCAATTCTGGGTCACAGAGTCAGTTGGTGGGAGAACTATGGCACGTTGTCATGAGTAGTCATCAGAACTGCCTTAGAGGCATTTCTAGGGATCCTGACACCAGAGGCTAGTTTAGGGGGGATGAGGTCCTTGAAGCATAACCAAATACCTTGCCCAAGCCTAAATTTTACATACTTGGACTTTTAACTACACACCGGATCTTAAATATACAGACTATGTCAAAGCTACATAGGGATATGCAAAATGCTAAAATGGGAGACAGGCCCTTTGAAGAAAAAAGTAGAGTCAAGATATAAGTGAGCATCTGTAGGGCAGGGAACTTGGTTTGGGGCTCTATTTTCATACAGAAATGGGGAAAGCACAGCTTGAAGGTGGCAATTTAATTTCAGTCAGTTCTTATTCCAGTTCTTGTACCCCTTCATTAGTCATTTCAAGGGAGACCCAAACCCTAGAAGACAAATGCCTGTGGAAGCAAAGAGGTTAGAAATGGGTAATGCGTGCTACTCCTTCCCAGCCTGCCAGGCGATGGCTTTCCAGCTGACTCTGGAATAGAGAAAGGTTGTTTGAGAAATAATTGCCATGGTAGAGATATGAGGTATGCAGGATACGTGAGTAGCAGCACACACACCAGAGCCAAGGCAGGCTCTGTTTGCGGAGTGTTTGCCTGATAAAAAAATGATCTAGGTTTGGAGAGACATATCCTGAGAGTGCCAGAGGCCTGCCAAGTTGGAAATACCCATATAGCAACAGCCAGGGGTCCTAGAGGCTGCCACAAAGGCAGCCATTATTATCTCAATCTTGCAGTTACATGATGACCCTGCCTGCTTAAGACCTGAACCAAAAACAAGCTGCTTTCCCAGAAGCCTAAAATCTAAAACCGTGGCTGGCAAACTGTCCAAAAATTCATCAGTCTTAGAATTCTTAGCTTCCTTCAAGGTGCCCTCAGATACTGTCTCATCTGCTAGGATCAGAGATCTAAAGCTTTAAGGGGATTCAGAAGTCATCTGGTCTTGCCCCTTCATTTTACTAAGGAGAAAACTGAGGTCTAGGTGGGCTAGTGACTTACTCAAGGTCACCTACCTACTAAGCATCAGAGGTAGGATTTGAATCCCACTAACTCCAGGGCCAGGGCTTCACCCTGTCCTCCGCCCCCCCACCCCGTACAACACTACTTCGTTTCTTGAGAAAATACTTTTCTGATGGCATTTGCTTTTCCTTCCTTCTGAAATTACCTTGTGTTTACCTGTTATTGAAAGGGATGTTTTTTATTTTATCTTTGTATCTTCATAATGCCTTGCACATAGTAGGTGCTTACTAAATGACTGTTGGATTGAATTGTCAAATCTGGGCTTTTTCTTTTGTGCTCCTCTCTATTTAACCTCTCCCTTCCCACTGCTGGGGTTGTTGCTGTTACTGGTCTTCTCTAAGAGGAGGATGCCTCTACTCAGTGGTGCTTCCAATTTGATGTAGTTATATACTTTGCAAAGCTCCCCCTGTGAGGGAGGTTTTATTTTCCCCATTTTAAAGATGAAGAAACCTGGGTTGTTGGAGGTTAAATGTTGTTATTTGTCCTTTGTTCTAGAAGAGGACCATGACATTATGTCATGAATTGCAGTGAATTGGATTTTATTGAGGGAGGGCTGTGCAAGGTCACCAACCTCACTCTCTCCTCCAGAGCCATCTGGGTCCAGTGGCAAGATATACATTATGATGACTGGATATGGCCCCAGATGTTTAAGGCAATTGGGGTTAAGTGACTTGCCCAGGGTCACACAGCTAGTATGCATCTGAGGTGACATTTAGACTCAGGTCCTCTTGACTCAAGGGCCAGTGCTCTATCCACTGTGCCACCTAGGTGCCCAGAGGTTAAATGACTTACCTAAGGTAGCACAGGGCAGTTGGTAAGAGGGGGGAAAGACTCGCCCTTCTCCTTCTTTCCCTCTTTTACTTCTGCTCCAAGAAATGGATCTGGGGATTTGTGCTATTTGTCCTTAGTTTAAGGTGGCTGAGGTGAGGCTCATTGGACTGGAAATTCAAGAGAGCCCTGGTGATCTTGGAGCCAAGATTTCAAGTGGAGTGCAGCCAGACCACCTAGTGCTGGGCCTAAAATCAGGACCACTCCTCTTCCCGAATTCAAATCCAGGCTCAGGCACTTACTAACTGTGTTACTAGGTCTGGGGGGGGGGGAGGCTCAAGTCACTTTACCCTGTTTGCCTTAGTTTCCTCATCTGTAAAATGAGCTACAGAAGGAACTAGTAAACGAATACAATATCTTTGCCAAGAAAATCCCAAATGGGGTCATGAAGAGTCAGCCATGACTGAAACAACTGAACAACAAAAAGGGAGGCACAGCTAGTAACTGTTTGAGGCAGAATTTGAACTCAGGTCTTCTCTAGGAAATACTGATGGTCTGTTTTTTGTTGTTTTCAGAAAAAAGTATTAGCAGGCCTCCTACTCCTGTACATTTTCTCAAACGTCTATTCCAAGGATTACCTGGGGATGACGGGGAGAGGATAGCTTTACTGAGAGCAGACATCCTGTGACTTCCTGTTGATTTAAGTAAACCCTGGGAACTTATAAAGGCAAAATGGCAGGGGTAGGGATTAGACTTGTGATTTCGTTGTTACAGGGAGCTCCTAGTGAACCACTTCCTCTGCCAGTGCAAGTTGGCACCTTCTCTGCATTTTATATTATTGGAGAACTGCCTAGGGTACTAAGGGTTACACAGCAATAGGAATTGAAGCCAGGTCATATATCCACTATGTCATACTATCTCTCCAAAGAAAAGAAACAAAGCTACCCCAGAAGCCCATGCCATACTCAATATTAAGAACTCAGTTATGTTTGGAATTTTTGTTATGATTGAGTCATTTTTTCAGTCCTGTATGACTCTTTTTTTTTTTTTTTTGGTGAGGCAATGGGGGTTAAGTGACTTGCCCAGGGTCACACAGCTAGTAAGTGTTAAGTGTCTGAGGCCGGATTTGAACTCAGGTCCTCCTGACTCCAGGGCCGGTGCTCTATCCACTACGCCACCTAGCTGCCCCAACTGTATGACTCTTCATGACCCCACTTGGTGTTTTGTTGTCAAAGATACTGGAATAGTTTGCCATTTCTTTCTCTAGCTCATTTTTACAGATGAAGAAACTGAGTCAAACAAGATTAAGGGACTTGCCCACGGTCACGCTGCTAGTAAGTGTCTGAGGTCAGATTTGAACTCAGGAAGATGTCTTCCTGACTCCAGGCCTGGCACTCTGTCAACTGTGGCACTAGAGTCCATCTGCAATCCTGGCTCTACTTATGAGCTTGGTACAAGACATATTATATTCAGTGGTTTATCAGGGATTGGCAAATTACTTCTAAGGGGCAAATGCTACCTGTTTTTCTACAGAGGTGAACCAAGAATGTTTTTTACATGTTTAAATACAATAAAGCTTTATTTTAAAATGTAAAAAACCATTCTGAACTAGTGAGGTATATAGAAATAGGCAGCCTGACTGGATTTGACCCTAGAGCTATAGTTTACTGACCCTTCATTTATACTATTAGTCCCACTGACATGAAGGAGAGTTAGGGACCTTAAAGGCTGTGTAGTGCAACTCCCGTATTTCACGGATGGAGGAGACTGAGGCTCAGGGAAGATGTGACAACCTTGGTCACATAGGTAGAGGTAGGATTTATCAGCTTTGTCAGAAGCAGGATTTGAACCCAGGCCCTCTTATTCCTGAGTTAATGCTTATTTCCACTATACCACATGATTACTAGTCATTTCTGACTTTTCATGACTCCATTTGGGGTTTTCTTGGCCAAAATACTGGCGTGGTTTGGTCATTTTCTTCTCTTGCTTATTTTACAGATGAGGAAACTAAGGCAAACTGAGGTAAGTGACTTGGTTAGGGTCACACAACTAACAAGTGTCTGAGGCCACATTTGAACTCAGATCTTCCTGACTCCAGGACATTGCTCTCTGCACTGCGCCACCCAGCTGTCCTGATTACTAGATAGAAAGCTATTTAATAGCACAGAATCTGTCTCATTCCTTTTTCTACTACTAGCCTAATACAATGCTATAAAATAAGTTAATTCTCAGGTTTCATAAGCCTGGGGATTAGATCTGTAATTTCATGGCTAGAGGGAACTCCCAGGTGAGGAAACTCCCTTTACCATTGCAAGTTAATACCTTCTCTTCATTTTATAAGATTAGAGAGCTGTATAGAGCCCTGAGAGGTAAAGAGACTTGGCTGAAGTCACGCAGCCAGTCAATGTTAATGGGGAGAACTAAAGCCAGACCTTCCTGTTTTCAAGCCTGGCTCTCTAGCCATTAACCTACATTGCCTCTCACTTAATTGATTGAAAGAATGATAGAATCTGATAAGAAGAGAGCTGTGGGATGATTTTTTTACTTCAGGGGTACCCACTGCTCCCACAGGTTCATGATCTTTACAGTACTCCCCTCCACCCCCAAAGGCAGAGATGGTTTCCGATATTTTCTAAAGTTTGCTGTGGTTCACTTCCCTGTTACAGATGCGATCCTTCTGTCAACCACTTCCAAGTCTGCTGAAAGTGGGGCAAACATTGCAAACCTGTCCAGATTGAAAATTCTCATATTCAAATGATCCACCACCCAACGTTAGGGAGAAGGACGATGGCTGGACTTGTCATCCCATTTCTATCTTTTCCCCAATTACCCCATGTTGGAAGCCACTTCCAGGTGTTTGATGCCTTTACACGAGGGCTGGAGTCTAATCTCAGTCCCCCAGGACCTTAAACATCTCAGGCTGGACACACGCCCACACATCATGCACATTCAGACATGCCTCTAACAAAACCCATGACAGAGTCATGATAAATCTCAAGAGAGTTTTACAATGCAGCAAGCACCCTCTAATTTAATGGAAGAGTAAGAGGGTTGGGTGTTTTCTTTCTTTCCCAAAGGGGACTGCACAAAAGCTCTCCTCACGCGAAAGAGACCAAACCCACCAAACCTGATTCCCTCCTTTACACTAGTGTAGGTGTCAGTAGGAGTTGCCTGGGAAGACTGAATCATGTGTGGGAGTCAACAAGAGAAGGATGTGATCCGTGTTTTTCAACCTTCTGGCAGGTGGGGAGGTTGACAGCTGACAGCTGATTGCTTCCAAGACAGCATCTCCAAGCTAGCTGTTTCATGGCCCTGGTACCTGAGTACAATCTCCTTCCCTCCTTATGATATTTGTCCAGTAATGTAAGCTTGAGAAGCAGGGGGTGGGGAGCAGGGTGGGATTGGACCATCCCTAAAGGATGAATGGAGTGGAATTTGTCTTCAGTATTCTCCCTCTAGCCCATAGGAAATCTCCTCTTCCAGGAACCTGATGACTTCAAGTGAAGGACTTGATCTTTTTTTTTTTTTGTGAGGTAATTGGGGTTAGGCAATTGCCTAGGGTCACACGGCTAGTACGTGTCAAGTGTCTGAGGCCTGATTTGAACTCAGGTCCTCCTGAATCCAGGGCCAGTGCTTTATCCACTGCGCCACCTAGGTGTCCCTTCAATTATTTTTTGGTATATTCCGTATCGTTGTGTAGGTAACATCCAGTGAAGAACTTCTCTCTGCCCCTGCAGATCAGTTATGACTCTGTAACTTACATTTTTTCACAGTCACTCAGATCTGCAAGAGTTTAAAAAGGTCCTAGCCCAGAGTCACAGAGTGAATATCAGGCAGGCATATAGTGAAGTGCATGCTGCACTTGGAATCAGAGAGACCCAAGTTTAAATCCTGCATTGGACAGTTTCTTCATCTGTAAAATGGAATGATAGTGCTTAATTCATAGGGTTGTTGGAGGATCAAATGGGATAACTTATATATACAATTATCCCTTCTGCATCACAAGGGTTAGGGGCTTAGAGCTCCCAGGGTCTGGTAAATCCACATAAAATTTTTTGTCCCTTGCTTCATACCAGAGAAGAAGTCTGAATTATTATGGTACTAAAAGATGAACTATGTTGATATTAAAAATACATATATTTCATGCATTTGTTTTAGTTTCTAAACTTTTTTGTGTCATCTGTTGGCCTTCACAAGTCATCTCCACCTTCTGCAAAACTTCCCCCCAAATTCCCATTTTATTTCCTTTGATGACCAGCAATTTGTTGATGTGGGAGTGATAACTATATAAAACTATTTGTAAACCTCAGAGTGCTTTATAAATTCTAGCTGCTGTACTAGTATGCCTTAGAGATATAACCCAGGTCTTCCTAAGTGCAGGGCCTGCTCTCCATCTGCCATACCCTGCTGCCTCTCAGAGTAAGGATTTCTTTTTCTTTTTTCTTTTAATTTTAAAAAATTTTAAATTTATTTTGAATATAAATATATGAAGACAAAAAAGAGCACAGCATAGAAAGAGGATTCAATATAAAGCCATGATTTTCCATTTCACACTATTTATTTTTTTGAAAAACTATGTAATATGTACTACACCTCATTTCCAAAACCACTCTGCTTTTCTGTGCTTCCAAGTTTTCTTTTGTTTTCTGCTGTGCACTTTTTTCCCTCCCTTCCTTCCCAGCCTGACTTAGAAAAAGCTACCATTAGACATAAATGTGTGTGTGTGTAAAACCATACTATACATATTTCTATTTATCGGTTCTTTTTCTGGAGACAAGATCTTCCTTCATAGGTCCTTTGTAGTTGATTTGAGAGGTGGGATTTTTAAAGCCATGGTGGCATTACATTAATATTTTATTTATTTATTTATTTATTTTGTTTGTTGAGGCAATTGGAGTTAAGTGACTTGCACAGGGTCACACAGCTAGTAAGTGTCAAATGTCTGAGGCTGGATTTGAACTCAGGTCCTCCTGACTCCAGGGCCGGTGCTCTATCCACTGAGCCACCTAGCTGCCCCTAAATTAATATTTTAAATATTAGCCATGGTAGCAGGCCAGTACAGAAGACATTTTGAAGGCATACTATCTAAATCTCACCTACAGTACTTATGATGGTTAAGTGTGAGGGACAAATTATGTAAGTCAAGAGCTGTAGGAGAAGTAAAGTCATGTCTGTCTCCGGGTCTTACCTCACCACCACCCCTTCACCTTCCCCCATTCTCTTTTGGTCCTTGCTTCTCCATTAACTATTCACTTGTTCAACAACAATGCATCATGCCCACCTCCCCCTGGTCTTTTCATCTCTTTCAACTACCATATGAACTTGGCTTCAATTTTTTTTTTTGATAAGCCTTTGCTTTGATATTTTCCCATTCTATCTTCCAGAGTCATCCTTTATAATACACATTTAAAAAGAGGAAGAGAAAAAGTTCAGCAAAACCAATCAACATATTGAAAAGAATCTGGTTGATTGATTATAAGGAGCACACCCAATGGGGGCTTAGGAACTATAGTATTAGAAATACCAGGGCAGCTAGATGGTGCAAGGGATAGAGCACTGGCCCTGGATTCAGGAGTACCTGAGTTCAAATCTGGCCTCAGACACTTGATACTTACTAGTTGTGTGATCCTGGGCAAGTCACTTAACCCTCATTGCCCTGCCAAAAAAGAAAGAAAGAAAGAAAGAAATCCCAACCTCTTAGAGTTACCCTTAGAACTCCCTGCTAATGATAGTGGGAGTTGTGAGAGTGAAACCAGAGAAGGGTGCTACACATATACCACAATTTTTTTTAGCTATTCCCCAGTTAGAAGGCGTCTATTTTGTTTCTAGTTCTTTGTTACCATAAAAAAGGACTGTTTTAAATATTTGGGTGAACATGAAGCTTTTCTTTTTGCTTTTGACTTCCTTAGGATAATATGCCTGGAAGTGGAAAGTTTGGGTCAAAGGACATGGACACCTTAGTAAGTTTCTTTGTATAATTTCAATTTCTAGCCACTATTTTTAGGAGCTTCTAAGCTTTTTGAATATGAGGACTGTTCCATTTTTGTCTTTGTACCTCACCGCCCAGCACCTATTACATAATAGTTGATCAAATGATTGATTGAACATGGGTGTTCAACGCAAGGGCTAGAAGGGTAGAAGCAGACATCTTCTTACAAACATATATATTATTTCCCTCCCAATTGCATGTTAGAACGTTGTTTTTTTTTAACATTTGGTGGTTGTTGTTTTTTAAGTTTTGAGAGCCAAATTCTATCCTTCCTTCCCCATCTCCCTCCCTGAAATGGTAAGCAATTAGATATAGGTTATACATGTGCCATCATGTAAAACATTTCCATATTAGTCATTTTGTATAAGAATACTCAAATAAAAGAAATAGAATGAAAGAAAGTGGAAAAATAGCATGCTTCAGTATATATTAAAACAATATCAGTTCTTTCTCTGGAGGCAGATAGTATGCTTGATCATTAGTCCTTTGGGATTGATTGTCTTGGGTCAATGTATTGCTGAGAACAGCTAAATCACTCACAGTTCTTCATCAAACAATGTTGCTTTTACTGTATACAATGTTCTCTTGGTTCTATTCACTTAATATCAGTTCATGTAAATCTTCCTGGGTTTTTCTGAAATCATCCTACTTGAGATGGACATCTTCTAAAATGAATATGACATGAAAAACAAAAGGCATGAATTTTTCAAACAGGATTAAAAGGGATTTTCTGTTGATTGTAGGATCTTTCCACACCAACCACCACCAATCAGTAGATGCCAACAAGACAACTCAATGAAATTAATATAGAGTTGCAGTGTTAATATTTTTGTATCCCTGGACTCACACCTTTATTATCTATTATTTAATAACTGGAAATTCATTATTTAACAGTCTGGCATAATAAAGGACTGGTCTTGGAATAAGAAGATTTAAATTTAAGTCCTGCCTTTAGTATATACTGGCTGTAGGGCCTCTTGGTATCTGAGGCATTTTTAATATGATAAATCACTAAATTTGCAATTTCATGTGTGATCATCTTTTTTATTTTACTATGTTATGGAAGTGCTTGTTTTATTCCACAAATTAAAAATAAAATAAATTTTAAATTTTAAATAAATCATTGCCAGTTTGCATCAATGGAGAGAGTTTCTTCTATGTAAATTCCTTACTCAGAAGAAATTATAAGCTCCTTCTTCCCTGCCTCGCCCCACCAATACACACCCAATTTATAATCTGCTCTAATGAGAACAGATACAAATATTCTACGATGCCATAAACTATGGATTCTTTCTCTTTAAAAAATCAAGAATATTAAAAACAATATAAAAATAATTCCACTTTCCTGTAAAAGCCACATGTCCCCATTTGCCCCTAATAAACTGGAGCTTATTCATTCTGGATCTATTAATCTACAACTGTCTTGCTGGTGATGAAAGAAAAGCACCAGAAAGGAAGACTTGAAAGTTGGTGGGAGGTTAGAAAACTGAGGGCTTCCTGCGTTGTATAACCGAGTATCTTGAAAGTGCTCTGACTCTGTGAAAGGCCCAAGTATTGTTATTATTAAAGACGATGAGTCACTACCAGGCTGGAAGCAATAAAAATGCCAGCTGCTAGGACTGCTGCAAAGCCAGGCTCCTCAACAGCTGTATCCTAAAACACACAATGGAGAGCAAGCATCCTCTTGAGTTGTAGCTCAGCTACTGGGAAAGGAACTGAGTGGATCACCCTTGGCTAAGAGGAGCCAGGAGGCACTGGGAGTAATCCAGGGGGAAACTGATAGCCTGGCTGACTTTGGAGAGAGCCAGTGGTATTGTTAGGGTGAAACCTCTTAATTTCAGAGTAGATCATCTTCTGGAAGTAGTCATGGCCTAGTGACTAAACTAGAGTCTGGAGGCTGGAAGCCTTGGATTCAGATCTCCTGCCAAAGAAATAACCACTAGGGCTTTGCTACAACAGGACTGAGATAAGTTTCCTTCCTTTATTTATTAATTTGTGGCCACATGGGAGAGACCTATCACAGATTCCAAGTCCCGTCTGGATAGGAAGACTCCCCAAATAGGTAAAACAGAGCAAACCATTTTTATTACGGGGGGTGGGGGAGAACAGAATGAAGGTAAGGAGGAGCAGTATAAGAAGGATAGAACTCAGAAGTCTGGGAGATTCATCAATCCAAAGAACTGTATGTTATTTTTTTTTGCTTTTATTTAGTTTTCAAATAATAAACATTTTTATTTATAGTTTTGGGTTCCAATTTTTATTGCTCCTTCCCTCCCTTCCCTCTCCCCTCCCTGAGGTGGTAAACAATCAGATTGGGTTATACATGTGTGATTATGTAAAACACCATATTAGTCATTTTGCATAAGAAAACTTGGATAAAAGGAAAAATAATAAAAGAAAGTGAAAAATAACATGCTTCGGTCTGTCTTCCATCAATATCAGCTCTTTCTTTGGAGGTGGATAGTGTGTTTCATCATTAGTCCTTTGGGATTGTTTTGGATCATTGTATTGTTGAGAATAGTGTAAGTCATTCCCAGTCTTCCATCAAACAATATTGCTGTCTCAGTGCACAACATTCTCTTGGTTCTGCTCACTTCATTATACATCAGTTCATACAAGTCTTTCCAGACCTTTCTGAAATCATCCTGCTTATCATTTTTTATAGCACAATAATATTACATCACTATCACATGCTACAGCTTGTTTAGCCATTCCCCAATTCATGGACATCCCTTTGATTTCCAGTTCTTAGCCACCACAAAAAGAGCTGCTATATTTTATACAAATAGGTCTTTTTCTCTTTTTGGAGATGTCTTTGAGATATAAACCTAGCAGCGGTATTGCTGGATCAAAGGGTATGCACAGTTCTACAACCCTTTGTTCATAGTTCCAAATTGCTCTCCAGAATGGTTGGATATTTTCACAACTCTATCAACAGTGGATTAGCATCCCAGCTTTTCCACATACCCTCCAACATCCAATGTATGTTATTTTTTTAAAAATTGAAACTTTAAATTTTATTATTATTTTTTCTAATTAACAATAATTTATGGGGGTAGCTAGTGGCTCAGTGGATAAAGCACCACCCCTGGATTCAGAAGGATCTGAGTTCAAATCTGACCTCAGACACTTGACACTTACTAGCTGTGTGACCCTGGGCAAGTCACTTAACCCTCATTGCCTGGCAACAAACAAAACAAAACAAAACAAAAAACCCCAATAATTTATCCTTTCCACCCTCCCATTTCTTCTTCCAATTGAACAAACTCTTAAAAGGGAAAGAAAATTATCACTACAAATAATGCATAGTCAAGCAAACTCAATTCCCACATTGACCACAGCCAAAAATGTAAGTTTCATTCTGCATTTGAACTTCCTCACCTCTTTCTCAGAAGGTGGGAAGCACATTTCATTCCCATTCCTCTAGAATCATGATTGGTCATTGCATTGATAAGAGTTCTAAAGCCTTCAAGAGCTTTGTCTTTATAATGTCATTATCATTTTATAAATTCTTCTAGTTCTGCTCACTTCACCCCTTCATTAGTTATAGAGGTCTTCCCAGTTTCATCTGAAACTATTTTGTTATTTCTAGTGGTGCAATAATATTCTATTGTATTCATATGAATTATTTATGCCCAATCTGTGGTAGAGCATTCCAAGCTAGTATTGGTCTGATCAGCCAGTCTGACACACTGTAACTTGACTCTAACATAGTGATGTCATTTTGGTCCTTTTTGAGGATGAAGGACAACAACCAACTAACCAACCAATATTCATATATCATACTTTGTTCAGGAACTCTTCAACAAGTGTTCACTCCCTTATTTCCCAGGGTGTTTTCGATACTATGAAAAGAGCTGCTATATTTTTTCACAAATAGGTCTTCTTCTTTCTTTGGTGTACATATGCCTAGTTGTGGTATTACTGGGTCCAAAGGTAGGCACAATTTAATGATTTTTTGGACATAGTTCCAAACTACTTTCTTTTTTCTTTTTTGGTGAGGCAATTGGGGTTAAGTGACTTGCCCAGGGTCACACAGCTAGTAAGTGTCAAGTGTCTGAGGCTGGATTTGAACTCAGGTCCTCCTGAATCCAGGGCTGGTGCTCTATTCACTGTGCCACCTAGATGCCCCCAAACTACTTTCTAGAAAAGCTGGACCAAATCACAAATATTTTTCTGCAGCCCCTCCAAAAGTTATTTTCTTCTGTTGTCATCTTCACTAATCTGATAGGTATGAGGTAGAACCTCAAAGTTGCTTTAATTTGCATTTTCTCTAATTATTAGTGGTTTTGAAGCATTCTTTTCAAACAGTTCTTGACAGCTGGGATTTCTTCCTTTGAAAAAAGCATGTTCATGTCATTTGGCTTTTCATCTATTGGAAAATGGTTCTTATAAATTTGAATCTGTTCTTTATATACTTTTGATATGGATCTTTATCAGATAAACTTACTCCAAAGATTTGTTTCCCGGTTACCCATTTCCCTTCTAATTTTAGCTTTACTGGCTTTGTTTTGTACATGAAATTAATGGATTTATTCAGAGATTCACCACTTAAGGCTAAGCGAACTCTTCCACAGTATTAAGAAAAAGGTAAAATAAGAATGGATAGTGGCTTATCAGAAATTACACAAGCAAGTACCACAAAGCTTTCTTTGTTTTGCCTAAAAGCAGCAAGATATCTCTTAGTTTCTTTATGTTAGCAATACCTAGTTTAACCTTTGCCTTTTGAAGTGATGTCAAACTCTGTAAAAGTATAAAAAAGGCTGAGAATTTTAATTCTATGCCCCCTTGTAATGTTTTAAAGCTACGTGACTATGAGCAAATTGCTTAATTTCCATGTGCCTTAGGTAACTCTCTAGGACTTGGTGTTTGCCACTGGATTTCCCCAAACTGAGAAATTCACAATTCTTTCATGCATTCACGTAATTATCTGGAAGAAGGAAGTTGAAATGTAAGTACAGTTATTCTTTCCACATTGCAACTTTCCCCATCTTGGTTTCGCTATATCATGGGTCAGCATAAGAAATTAAATAGGGGGGGGCAGCTAGGTGGCGCAGTGGATAAAGCACCGGCCCGGGGTTCAGGAGATCCTGAGTTCAAATCCGGCCTCAGACACTTGACACTTACTGGCTGTGTGACCTTGGGCAAGTCACTTAACCCCCATTGCTCCGCCAAAAAAAAAAAAAAAAAAGAAATTAAATGGGAATTTGGGGGGAGTTTTGTGGAAGCCACAGATTACATGGAAGGCCAACAGATGCCACAGAAAAAGTTCAGAAACTCAAAAATGCATATAAGTGTAGTGTTGTATAATATCAGCCCAGATTTTACAATAAGGTACTGTAAACACACCATAAAAGAAATAGAAAAAATTCAGAATTCTTCTCTAGTGCAAAGGGAGGGCCAAACATTTTTACTTGACTTTTCCCAATTGCTGCGGCACTGTGCCCCTAACCCCTGCAGTGTGGAAGGAATAACTGTCTAGGCCAAGTAGTGTGAGAATGGGTCCTCCAAACATGGGCCCCCATGATGCTACTAGAATGTATTTTGCCTCAGGCAAAGATTTCCTTGGGACCAGGGCACTGAGCCCCTTTGTCAAGTGAAACTGGAACTAGTGGGCAGGCTTAGAATGGAGGACTCCTCCTGTGATGGGAAGTGATTTTTTTTCAAGTTACTAAAATTAAATGGTATGACCAAAATAAAAATACCCAGTGGTAAAATGTGTTTTGCAACAATTCAGAGAGTATGAGAACTTGGAGAAATAAGCTGCAGAACCCAAGATACAGACATGTGGAGGAGGAACTTAAACAGAGCCTGTCAGGGTTTAATAATTTGTTAATCAGCCGGAGGCCAGAAAACAAAATTAGCAAATATCTTCAGGTGGTGGTTCGAACATAGAGTGACTACCAGTTGTGGAGACTAAAGAGTGGCTTGAATATAGATGTGATTAGTAGAATTGGAGCGTAGACTTACTTTTGTCTTCCTCCACTACTCCAACCTGTGGTTAGTAACAATAGCAGTAACAACAATTCCCCAATACCAAAAGACTTCACCTTTCCTTCTGACCCCAGGGAAAGAGTGGCTAATAGAAGGTCCACCTAGAGAATTTATTCCACCTGCAAACCCACTTTCACTATTTGTTTTGTTTGTGTTTTTGCAGGGCAATGGGGGTTAAGTGACTTGCCCAGGGTCACACAGCTAGTAAGTGTCAAGTGTCTGAGGCTGGATTTGAACTCAGGAACTCCTGAATCCAGGGCCGGTGCTTTATCCACTGCACCAACTAGCTGCCCCATCTGCAAACCCACTTTCAAAAATGGGAGTTAAACAGCCAGTGAGTGGTTTTTACTACAAAAGGGATCAAAAGTTTGCTTTTCTTTTTAGAGAAAGGGGAGGGGGTGCCTGTGGCAAGCAGCGCCATAATTCTATATTTAAATTTTTGTTTTATTGATGGCTTTTGTTTTTACATCATAGTTATTTCTGGATATGTTGTCCCTTCCCCCTAAAATAAGCTTCATCCTCCCCTCACCTCCTAACAATGAAAAACCAGTAAGTAGAACTAAATGACCCTGTGATCACAGGAAACTCTATGCAATGTCCTATACATGTAGGCCTCTACCTCTCTATTGAAAGGAAGAAGATAAGTTTCATCATTTGTTCTTGTAAGCTGAGGTTGCTCATTATAATTACTGGGAGTTCAACTTTGATTTTATGCTCACATTATGTTATTATAGTTATTGTAATATCTCTGCTCACTTCGCTACGTTATCAGTTCATGCAAGTTTTTTCATACATCTCTAAAATCCACATTTTTGTTTTTCCTTTCAAGAATATTCTTTTTAAAATGAGTTTTTATTAATGTCTTCTGATTCTTACATCATCAACTGCTCTTCCCCCTCCTCCTCCTGAAGGACCATTCCAAATAGTATTTTTTCAAAGAAGGAAAAAAAAATCAACAAAGTGATTGACACATTCCTTATAATTCTATTCTATTCTACCATATCCTATTGCATTGAGAAAGAGAGTAGATCATTTATATAGTGAACTCTTGGGTGAGTGAACTCTCTTAGTTATCATGTAATAAGAAAGGATAAATATAAAGAATCTGGGTGGGGGGAGAATGGGAAGATATATATGAACAAAAATGATCACAACAATGTAAATGAAAAGACAAGTAAAAGGAAGATGAATTTTGAATATTTGAAAGACTGTAATGGTCTCAGAAAATAGATAATGGAATATATTCCTTCCTCTTCTGAGAGAGACAGGAAACAGGGGCTGAGTGGTGCATATATGGCTTACATGGATCACTGTTTCAGTTGTTTTTGCTTAACTTTTTTTCATGATTATGGGGGAGGATTCAATTTTTTTTTTTTGCAGGGCAATGAGGGTTAAGTGACTTGCACAGGGTCACACAGCTAGTAAGTGTCAAGTGTCTGAGGTTGGATTTGAACTCAGGTCCTTCTGAATCCAGGGCCGGCGCTTTATCCACTGTGCCACCTAGCTGCCCCCTTTTTATTGTATTTTTTATTTTTATTCTTTGGGAGGATTCAATTTTGAGGGGAGTGGGGTATATCCAGAAATATCATGGTTTAAAAACAATGGGGATACTAAATCTTGATTTTTAAAATTAAGAATTAAAATCAATTCAATAAATTTATCAAGCACCCACTATGTTGAAGGCACTGTTGCAGAAACTAGAGGTGATTCTCTCTCCCCTTCTCCCTCCCCTCTCTCCTCTCTCCTCTCTTTTTCTCCCTTCTCTTCCTCTCTCTTCTCCCTCCTCCCCACCCCTCCCCACCTCACTTCCCCACCTCCCCTCCTTTCCCTTGCCCTCTCCTCACCTGACCTTCCCTCCTTCCACCTCTCTCTCTTCCCTCCCCCCCTCCCTCTTCCCTCCCTCCATATTTCACAGTATCCCTAAAGCTCTAAAACCCAAAAGAAAGATCTGGCTTCCTGCCCCTCTGTGGTGGTGAAGACTACCCAATGAAAGAGATAGACTCCATAGCAGATTCTTGGCTTTGCCTAAAAGCAATGCTTGGCACTCTCAGCTTGGAGCAGCTTCAGGCATTCAGGAGGAGCCAGGCCTGGGACCCCTGCTTGGAGAAAAGGGAGGAGAATCTGTTTCTTTGGGACTCTAAATGACTAAGCAGCCGCATGGATCTTTTGGAAAGGGCTGCTTCTTGGAGGGTGTGTCTGTTTTCCAAGGCTTCAGTTCGGGGTTCTATTATATTTTCTTTGATCTTTCCATAAAAGTTTCCTTCTTTAATTCTGTGAACTGCATGTTTACCAGAGGAGTTGGTTATCAGCATAGTGGCTTGCATCCGAAAGTGACTTCCCCAAATTTTCCAGGTAGGAGTACAGAGAAAAGAGAAATATCTCAAAGCAAAACTGGATCCTCTGTGCAATGAAAGCCTCTGACAGCAGTTACACTGTGCATGGTATGTCAAAAGGGCCTGACATTATCAGGAGACAGAAAGGGCCTTGATCTACAAAAGCAACCACTCAAAACACTCTCAAACAGTCCTTTTGCTTATCAACCTAGACTATTTCTCCGACCCCATTAGTACATGCATTTTCTAAGTGGGATAGATCGAGAAATATCATGGTTTAAAACAAAAGGGGATAATAAAGCTTGCTTTTTTAAATTAAGAATTAAAATCAATTCAATTAATTTATCAAGCACTTACTATGTTGAAGGCACTATTGTAGAAACTAGAGGTGATTCTCTTTCTCTCCCCTCCTCTTTTCTCCCCTTTCCTTTCCTTCCCTGAATCTCGATTTCTGAATCAAACAATTCACAAGCATTTGCTAAGCACCTACTATGTGCCAGGCACTGAGCTAGGTGCTAGGAATACAATTACTAAGAATGAAAAAATCTCTACTCATAAGAAGCTTAAGTACTAATGGCAGAGACAAGCACATAAAGTAACAATAACCAACATTTTCGTAATGCTTACTATGTGTTGGGGAGCACTGGCCCTGAAGTTGGAGAATCTGAGTTCAAATCTCACTTCAGACACTTACCAGTGTGTGACCTTGGGCAAGTCACTTAACCTCAATTGCCTTAAAAACATCCAGGGCCATCTCCACTCATCTTGATATATATCTTGCCACTGGACCCAGATGGCTCTGGAGGAAGGAGTGAGGTGGGTGACCTTGCACAGCCCTCCTTCATTTAAATACAATTCAGTGTAAGTCATGACATCACCTCCCAATATCATGGTCCTCTTCTAGAACAAAGAACAAAAAACAACAGCTAAGTGCCAGGCAAGGTGCTAAGCCACTTAACATTTATTATCTCATCTGATCCTCACAACACCCTGGAGGTAGGTGCTATTATTATCCCCATTTTACCATGGAAAAAAACTTGGGTAAACAAAGGTTAAGTGACTTACCCAGGGTCATTCATGTATACAACAGTATGAACACATGCAGAATGAAGGAAGCAGAACCAGAAGAATTTATGTGATAATAATAATATTGTAAAAATCAAATCAATCAGCAGCTTGATGATGAAGTAAATGGAACACTGGGCCTGGGGTCAGGAAGACCTGAGTTCAAATCTGGCCTCAGACATTTTACTAGCTTTGTGATCTTAGGAAAGTCACTTCACCCTGTTTGACTCAGTTTCCTCATTTGTAAAATGAGCTGGAGAAGGCAATGCCAAACCACTTCAGGATATTTGTCAAGAAAATCCCAAATGGGGTCACAAAGAGTTGGACATGACTAAAACAACTAAAGAACAAAACAATAAAAACAATCAACTTTGAAAGACTAAAGAACTGATCAATGCCATGACCTATCATTATTTTAGAGAACTGATGGTAAAGTAAGCTACCTACCTCTTGATGGAGAGAAAATGGACTCAAGGTGAAAAAATGAGACTTTGGGGGGGGGGCATGGTCAATAAGGGAATTTGTTTTGCCTAACTATACATATCTGTTACAAGTTTGTTTTTCCTCCTCCCCACCACCACTACCATGGGAGAGGGAGAAAAAATAGATTTTTTTTTGTTAATTGAAAATAAAAAGTAAAAATATAGACAGCATAAATATAAAGTTAATAAATACAAATATATAAAAATACCAATGTATATAAATATACAGATACAAGGCAGTTTGGGAGGTACCAGCAGTTGAGGGGATCTGAGTTGAATCTTCAAGCAAGATTGGGCCCATATGAGGTGGGGATAAGGATAGAGTACATTGCAGACATGGGAGACTACCATCGCAAAGGCAAGAAATCACTTGAAGGGTCCAGGCTGGCTAAAGAAACAGTTGAATGAGATATCCTGGGAAGGGGCGTGTCTTATAATCTAAAGATGCTCCTAACTCTCTTGGGAGAGCTAGGCTTAGTAAATGAGCTCCTATTTGATCTTGCCCATGAGAAACTCACATTGTATTGGGGATATGACATATAAACATATAAAACCTTTTCCATGGGCTGACCAAAACTGGGAGATGAAGGTGTTTCTGGCTCATAGCAGCCTTTAGAAAGAGCATTAGAGCTATGGAGGTATATACAAAATAGATACAAGGAGATTTGGGAGGGTGAACATGAAGAGCTTGGGTTAGCAAAGGTGGACCAAGAGTTTGAGTTGAAGAATTTCCAGAGGATTCTAAGAGGTAGAAGTGGAACAAGAGCCTTATAGTCATGAGGGACAGGTATAGAGACCAGGAAGGGGCTGCTATCCACATGTGAGGAATAGTTAAGAAAACCAGTCTGATGGTATTGTAAAAGGGAAGAATGTGTAAGAAGGTTGGAAAAGAAGCATTGGGCCCAGATTATGATTGTCAAACTGAGGAGGTCCAATTTGTCCCTAAAGGTAATAGGGAACCACTGGAAAAAGATTTTTTTCCCTACAAGCCCAGAACTGACCAAGACCCAAACTTCAAAGAATCCTAAAAGGAGGTGCTCAAGTATGGCAGAAAATGGCTTTCTCCTGAAGAAAAATTCCCTATTCTTCCCTGTGCCAGGGTTGCCTTGAGGTATCTCTTCCACCTTTGGGGAAAGAGTCAAGCCACTGCCATGGTGCTGTTGGCACCATGTGGAGGCTGGTGTGGCATGTGTCAAGGCTTATGGTAGGTAGGTGGAGCAGGAAAGGAGGTGGGGTGGGGGTGGGGGGTGGGAAGAGGTTCCCATGATGAGTCACTACCCTTCTGGGAAACAATTTAAGAGGTCACCAAAAAGTCCTCTGCACCTGTCTATGACTTGTACTTTGAGCTGAGAGCAAATTTGGAAAACGAAGCAATAAACCACATCTAACAGCCAGATGGGCCACATGTAATTCAGAGGTTTGAGAAGGACCCTGCACAGGTCAAGCATGTACTTATTCACATAGCTCACAACTCCCAAACATGCCTTTTGGGGAACAAAGAAGACTCCAGATCCCCTCCCCACCCCTGCAAATTGAAAAATTTCGATTGTTGCTTCCCCAGTCTCCTTACACCTGGATGTATGATTTCATTGAGGTTGGGAACTGTTTTAGTGAAGAAACTCCCTCTATCAACAGATTAGCAATTATTCTTATAGTATTCATTAATCAATCCATCAATAAACATTTATTAAGTGCATCTTGTGTACCAGGCACTGTGCTAAGCACTGAGGCTACAAAGAGAGGCAAAAGACAGTCCCTACTTTCAAAAAGCTTACAATCTAATGAGGGAGAATACATGCAGACAAACATAGAGAAAGCAAGGAAAATACAGGATAAATTGGAAATAATGAACAGGGAGAAGGCACTAGAATTAAGAAAGGTTGAGGAAGTCTTCCAGGAAAAGAAGGGATATTAGTTAGATTTGTAAAAATAAATTGGGGAGTTTCCTGGGGGAATTAAGAGGTTCAGTGATTTACCCAGGGTTACACTGTCCTTGTATACCAGAGACAGGATTTGAAAACAGGTCTTCCAGACTCCAAGGCTAGTAGTCTATCCACCACACCAACCAGTCTCTTTAAATAATAATAATGCAAGCTTTCACATGTAGGTTTACAAACTCTAGGAAGCTTCAGCAATGTTAAAAAGAAAAGAAAATTGACTATGATTTTCCAACTATAAAAGGTGGACGTGGGGAGGGGGAAATGGTCAGTCTCTGCATGAGATATATTCCTTTTCTTGGTTTGTACTGTTCTAAGAACAAAGAGAGAATTTCATTTCTGGGCCAGTGGAAAGAAATGGAAAGGGCAGGGATTAAATACATGGAAGAAATGAAAACACATTAGCAACAACTTGGGGAAATTTGAACTGCTCCCAGCAAATGTTGGAAATAAGTACACTAATACACTATTGGTGGAGCTGTGAATTAGTCCAACCATTTTGGAGAGCAATTTGGAATTATGCCAAAGGGCTATAAAACTGTACATGCCCTTTAACACAACATTATGGCTACTCATTCTATACTCTAAGAAGATCAAAGAAAAAGGGAAAGGATTCATATATACAAAAATATTTATATTAGCTCTTTTTTGTAGTGGCAAAGAATTGGAAATGGAGGGGATGCCTATCACTTTGGGATTGATTGAAGAAGTTATGGTATATGAACTTGATAGAATACTATTGTGCTGTAAGAATTGAAGGTGTTGGGGCGGCTAGGTGGCGCAGTGGATAAAGCACCGGCCCTGGATTCAGGAGTTCCTGAGTTCAAATCCGGTCTCAGACACTTGACACTTACTAGCTGTGTGACCTTGGGCAAGTCGCTTAAGCCCCATTGCCCTGCCAAAAAAAAAAAAAAAAAAAGAATTGAAGGTGATGGTTTCAGAAAAAACCTGAGAAGACATGTGACCTGATGCAAAGTGAAGTGATCAAAACCAGAGTAATTTACACAATAACAGGAATATTGTAAAGCTAATCACCTGTGAAAGATTTAGTAACTGATCAATACAGCGATCCACCATAACTCCAAAGGACTTGATGAAAAATGGTACCCACCTACAGATAGAGAGAATACTGATATACTTAGATTGTAAATTGAAACAATTTTTTTTCTTTTATTTTTCTTGCTTTTTCCTTCCCTGGAACATAGCTGATGCAGAAATATGTTTGCATAACTTCATATTCCTAATGGGTATCTTATTTCTTGCCTTTCTCAGTGGGTAGGGGATGAAGTAGTGGAGGGGGAGAATTTAGAACTTATAAACTTATTTTTACAAATGAACTGCTCTCAGCCACATCACAGACATGTACATTAGTAGGTGCATATGGATGGGCTGGCCTACTTCAAGAAGTTCCCAGGTAGCCTCTGGATGAGGACCCAGAATCACTGGGTCAGCAGACTTGGTGGAACAAAATTGTCCTTTGCATTTTCCTAATGTTCTTCTGGTGTTTGGCCCAGAGATGTCCTCCCTTAGTTCAAGACTTCAATTCCCACCTAATGAGAAAGCTTTCATTTGCCCTGCATGACACATCTACCCCTGTTAAGTTTCTTCTCTATGCCTCCATGTATTCCAACAGCAAGGGCAATTCTCAGCTGGATGGTGGCAAGGATAAAACTTTAGAGGTAATTTAGCCAGCCTGCCTAAGAGGATTTGAAAGGGTTTCCTGGATGCATTTAGCCTATAAGATATCTCCCAGGGTAAAGAGGGCATGTTCCTGTGAAATTGACGTATTTGGAGAAGACAAGGGTTATACAGCTAGAAAAGACTTTTGGGGTATAAGGTGATTTTCACTTAAAAAGGATTTAATTTTTTTTAATGAACTTTTATCTTTGGTAATAGAAAGCAATAAATCTCTTTCAAAATCCTAACTGCCAAAATGTCTCCTCAGCAAAACCATTTTTCAGGTGCTTAAAGAACAGGATAAGATTCAAAAACATGAAGAAGTAACTCCTAGAGATCAAACAAGGAAACACATTTCTCCCCTCTCAGCAGACACAGGGAACTACTGGGTCAGACTGTTATATGCATCGTTAGATGTGAATCACTATAGTAAATGTTCTTGCTTAATTATTTTCCTTTATTATAGGGGAGAGTGAAATTTGGAGGAGGAAGGGAAAGATATTTTCAGAAATGACTAAGATATAAAAAAATAACCAAAAACTATTCATTTAAAAGTTATTTTGGGGCAGCTAGGTGGCAAAGTGGATAGAGCACCGGCCCTGGAGTCAGGAGTACCTGAGTTCAAATCCGGCCTCAGACACTTAACACTTACTAGCTGTGTGACCCTGGGCAAGTCACTTAACCCCAATTGCCTCACTAAAAAAAAAAAGTTATTTTTAAAAGCAATTTTATTATTTAAATTAAAATCATTAGATTATATAAATTTAAAACAAATATTTATTTAAATAATTCCTAGTAGGGGCCCTATGATATGGTGGAAAGACCACTGAACTGGGAGTTAGGAAACTAGAGTTTTAGTCCTAGTCCTCACTCTAATGAGCTGTGGGATGTTGGGTAATACACTTAGACTCTCTGGACCTCAGATTCCTCATCGGGAGAATGACAGAGTTTGGACACAGTGATGTCTAAGGCTCCAGTCAACTCTCAGATTCTATGTCGTAGTTTTTATGCCAAAGTTGCATTTCTCTCTTAGAAGTGTATTGCTTCTGCTCTTTGCTTCTGCCTCTTGATTCAAGCATTGCCTCTCCTTTTGGGGACTATCGCATCCTTGTGTTTCCTGTATTTATGTTGACATGGACCTTTCTCCCTTTCTCAGAACTCGGCGTACCTTGCCCAATTTTCCCAACAGGATCGGAATAATTTTGCAAGGTTTTCTGGGCAATCTCCCTCCTGCCCTCAACCCTCCCCTCAAGGGCATTCCCTGAGATGCTACATGGAACTAGGAAGCAATATGATCTACAATGGCATAGCTTCCATCCTAATGGAAATGATCTCTTAGATCTGACTGTTCAACTATCACTTAGACCTCATACCATGACCAAAAGCAAAGGCAAAAGTTTAATAGAATTAGGGAAAGTATGATAATATCAAGAAGCATCCAGTAAATTTGAATATAAGATAAAGTGATGATAACATGTATATATAATAGAGCATACCACCATCACTTTTATTTCAACCTCAAAACAAGCATGCTACTACCACTTCCAGATCGGAGTCTTTCCTCAGTCTTTCCCTCTTCCACTTTCAATACTCCTTTTATGGTAATAGTGGTGAGGAACCAAACTAAATACTGCTTTACGGAAGTGGCTCAGGCATCTGTGAGAGAAATGATTATTTCTCTCTTATATTAATAATCATTTACTATCAGAGAGAGATCTAGGATTTCCCCCTTCTATTTCCTCATTCAGAAATAACTCCTGCAGTCTTCCCGACCAGAAAAACATAGATCTGATCAAAAGGTAAAGAAATTCTAGTTTAGATGAACTGGTGAATTTCAGCCCATTGTGTTTTAGTCAGACAAGTCTGAGGGCAAGTGGATTCCCTGTTTTGGTGAGATTACCCTAGATGGGTGGTATGGGTATAGATAAGTCTCTTTGACCAAGACTGAGTGATCAGTCATGTTCCCCCAGACCCTCATTAGAATAAACCCACTTCTCATTATAATATTCCTTCTCTTAGTACTTGTTAATCAATCAGAGTTGATTTCCACCCTCAGGAATGCCCATTCTTCCAAGGGCATATGAGCATTAAGTGGATTCTAAGAGGGGTCTTTGGTTTATGAAAAATGGCTAAATGACCCTTTTATTATCTACTAGCCATAATTAATAAAATGATTGCTTACTTAGAAACTATATTGTTTGAACTTTTTATATGTCACAGTTGGTAGCAGGTCGGGGGGCACTGGTTGATATGCATGTCCCAGTACAGTGGCTCCTTATTCTATGTTGATTACTCTGCCTCAGAAGTCATTGTTGTTTGTCCTTCATCCTTGAAGAAGACCATGACATCAGGAGATGATGTCATGACTTGCACTGAATTGGATTTAAATGAGGGAGGGCTGTGCAAAGTCACCAACCTCACTCTCTCCTCCAGAGCCATCTGGGGTCCAGCGGCAAGATATACATTATGATGACTGGAGATGACCCTAGATGTTTAAGGCAATTGGGGTTAAGTGACTTGCCCAGGGTGACACAGCTAGTAAGTGTCCAAGGTGAGATTTGAACTCAGATCCTACCAACTTCAGAGCTCGTGCTCTATCCACTGTGTCACCTAACTGCCCCTGCCTCAGAAGTACTGAACAGAATTCCCCCTGGTGGATCTGGTGCCACATAGATATGGGTAAGAAGTTATTGCTTACACCATTCTTACTGAATGGGACACAGATCACAAGGCACCACATCATGGTAGCCATTGTTTCTTCTTTGCTTTTAATGCTTTCTTTTACATCTTCAGCTTAATAGTTTCTGGTTCCTGGGAGTCAAACCTGGGACTACAAGGCTAACAATACTATACTAGAAATGTTTCACTATTGGCAGCCACTGGGAAAAACAATTTGGAGAAATGCAGAGCCATATCTCTTCATTCTAATTGGAAAAGACATTATACATTGGGGAGAAGGAGTAAGAGTTGAAAGGACATGTTTTCTAAGTATGAAATTCCTATCTTCTCAGCTTCTCTAGATAATAGCTTCTCCCCCAAAAAGACAGTCTTATATTCATTTTAGGTCTAGTATACATAAAATTAGGTCTAGGGAAGTACCTGTAGAAATGCAGAGTCAGACAAAGGGGGGGGGGAAGTTATAGAAGCTGATCCAACAGACCATAGAGCCTTACCTACATGGAGTGAGGAATGAGAGCAAAGGAGAGGTGGTCACCATTTAAACATATTGAAAGGAGTCCCTGTAGCATGATGAAAGCTGAAAATGTAACTCATGATTCTCAGCAATGCCTGGAAAATTGTTGTTCAGTTGTTTCCAGTTATGTCCAATTTTTTTTCCCAACTTTTTGTGACCCCTTTTGGAATTTTCTTGGCAAAGATACTGGAATGGTTTGTGATTTCCTTCTCCAATTCATTTTACAGACAAGGAAGCTGAGGCAAAAAGGGTTAAATAACTTACCCAGGGTCACACTGGTAGTAAGTGTCTGAGGCTTGATTTGAATTCAGGAAGATGAGTCTTTCTGATTCCAGGCTTGGCTCTCTATCCACTGTGACACTTAGCTTCCCTGCCTAGAAAATATAACTTCTCAATTGTCTTGGCCTCTTTCTCCATAGCATGAGGAATCACACTCCTTTCCCCTGACTTGGTCTTTCTCTATACTCATAAACAGGTCTAGCTGGATAGCTCTAATATACTTAAGGGACCTGTTTACATAATTTTTTATATCTCAAGGCAGATGAAGCCAGCACTTAAAACTGTGGCTTTTTAAAAAGGAAAATGCAGAACTCTAAAATGGAAACCTAAAATCATATTAATCAATTATCATCAAACTAGGGCCTTAGCATCATATATTTAGAAGAAGAGACTTTGGAGGGAAAAATGGTCCTCTAGCACAATCTTTGTGATACATTTTTCAGATGAGGAAACTGAGCCTTAGATAAATGAAATGATTTGTCCAAGGTCACATGAAGTTGTAAGTGGCAGAGTTAGAATTCCAAACCAGGTCATCTGACTCTAGTCTCAGCCCCCTTTCCATTACACCATCATGTCCCTCAATGTCTAACTTATGGGAGTGTTGCAAGTAAAAGTTTTGAGAATCATAACCTTTCAAATATTTTAGCTTAAGAATCTATAACTTTATTAAAATAGGGAAAAATTAGTTGAGATGAAAAATGAAAAATAATTAGAAGAGGGCCTATTAAATAAGAATGGTTTTGTTTACTTATGCTTTATATAGGTTTTCCCATATAGCCCTGAATTCTTCATATTCACAGTTTCTTATGGTGTATAAATAGTCCATTAATGAATCAATCAATCAAACTACTTATTAATTACCTATTACATGCCAAGCACTATAATAGGAGCTGGGGATAAAAATACAGAGTGAAGCAATCTTGAGTTTCTACTGAGTGAAACAATACATACATACATCATACATACATACATACATATATGCAAAATAAGTATAAAATAAATACAAGGTAGTTACAGAGGTATGACACTAGAAGTTGGGGGAGTCAGAGAAGGCTTCTTGTAGAAGCTGGATTTTGTGAGTTGTGTCTTGAAGGAAGAAAAAAATTCAGTGAGACAGAGGTGAAGAGGGAGTGCATTCTAGGGATGAGTGACAGTCAGTAGAAAGACATAGAGATGATGGGAGATGAAGTGTCACAAGTAAGGAAAGGGGAGTAATGATGTGGCTAGAGGGAAAAAAAAATTATGTATTCAGGTACTCCAATTTGTAGCATTTCCCAGTTAATGAGCATTTGCTTCGTTTTTAACAATTTACATATGATCCTTATAACACACCTCTTTGTGGGTTATCACCATTTTAAGGTGAGGAAACAGAGGCTAAGAGAGGTTAAATGATTTGCCCAGGGTAATATAGCTAGCAAGTGTTTTAGGCAGGATTTGAACTCCAGTTTTTCATTATTTTGCATGCTTCTCCTAATAATACAGATTACAACCTCCTAAAAACCTTCACAAAAGGTTTCATGGGTAATTTTAACTAAAATTATCACTTGGTGAACAGCTCCCTGGTGCTGAATATTTGTGCATTTATCTAGGCTGGTCCTCAGATGGTACACACAGAGAGACCATTGTCAGGGTCACACATGAAGACTACCACTTCTGACTCCTGATTACAAGAGCTCGTATTCTGTTGGCATAGCTTTTCAAAACTCAGGTAGGGGCAGCTAGGTGGCTCAGTGGATAAAGCACCGGCCCTGGATTCAGGGGTACCTGAGTTCAAATCCGACCTCAGACACTTAACACTTACTAGCTATGTGACCCTGGGCAAGTCACTTAATCCCCATAGCCCTGGAAAAAAAAAAGAGAAAGGAGAATTCATAACAATTGAAGAAGAAATAAAGGAAATAGAAACTATTTGGGGCAGCTAGGTGGCTCAGTGGATAGAGCACTGGCCCTGGAGTCAGGAGTACCTGGGTTCAAATCCGACCTCAGACACTTAACACTTACTAGCTATGTGACCCTGGGCAAGTCACTTAATCCCAATTGCCTCACTAAAAAAACCAAACAAACAAACAAACAAACAAAAAACTCAGGTGACCTCAGGGTGAATCCCATATCAAAATGACAGATAGGAGTAAGACTTTAGTGAATAAAGCAAGCAAACAACAAGCAGTAAGTGCTTACTAAGTCCTAAGCACTCTGCTAAAATCCTGGGGATACAAATAAAAAATAGTTCCTTTCCTCAAGGAGCTTATATTCTAACAATGATCAAATGTATTAAAAAGGTATTATTTAGCATCCTTCTAGGCTTATTCCCACTTTCTCCCTGGTGCTTATGGTACTTTTTCTACCTAAAATGACCTCCCTCTCCTCTGTGTCTACCCAAATTCTACCTTTCCTCTATGGCTCAGCTCAACTCTCACTTTCACTTTGGAATCTACTTTCATATATTTAGATTATAGAAAACATTCTTGCTTTTAATTCCTGAAACATTTTTAGTCTACTTTTTGTTATTCAAACAATTAAATATTATTGTATATTGTTCTCTATTTTTTCTCATTCATGCTTTACCTTCCCAACTAGGCTGTAAGCTACTTGCATATAAAGTCTTTGTCTTGTTTGTATTTCAGGATGTATTCATTTTCTATTTTTTTGGTCCAGACATTTGATTTCATTTCTTCACTGCTCTCCAGATTGCTCTACTGGCTCATCTCCATAGAACTTTCTCTACTATACCAAACGAACCTCTTCACCTTGGAAATTTACTTAACACTTGTGCTACTTCTTACTTTGGAAGGACCTTATTGGTCTCTCACTCTGATTGGCTGGTTCCTCTCCAAATCTCCAACTTAAAGAGGAATCCCAGACCAACCATATCTTCATTCCTCACCAGGCAGCATTGTCCATTCATTTCTAGGGGACTTTTTCTACCATGCCCCTACACTGGGTGCCCTTATCAGCCATCTCCTCAGCTAGCTTCCTTTTATATGTTGTCTTCTCCCATCAGAATGTAAGCTCCTGAGAGCAAGGAACTGTCTTTCTTTCTGCTTGTATTTAGCACAGTGCTTGGCACATAGTAAATATTTAATAAATTCTGGATGACGACTTCTTCAGGAAGATCCTGGTGAGGAGTTCTAACAATGTAGACCTGAAATTTTTCCTACACTTTATATTATCTTTAAAAGCTGCCTGAGTGGGAAAATGCTTCATTATATTGTTTGGAAAACCTTATTAATTATTATGTTGTTTGAAACTAGCTTTATGTGACTGGAGACTGTTTAAATCCAGAATGTCATGCTTAGTGCAGTGACTCTCCAAGAATACTGGAAATGGCTGCAAGAAATGTTTTGGGTCCACCCAGGTCCTGGATCCACTCAAAATATATGTGTTTTGGGTCCACTCAAGCTTGTGATTTGGCTTCCCCTTGTGTTTTGGCCACTTGTCCTTAGGACTTTGTTCAAAGTCTACGTAATATAAACTGCACATAAATTGGATGGGAGGGAGTCACACCTTCTTCTAGCTCACTCTCCTCTGCCAAATGATCTATTAAAATTCTTTCTCAAACATTTTAAGTTTGCAAGGTTTGTTTTCAACCTGTAACAGTAACAGGTTAAATGACTTATCCAAGATTATAAGAGGTAGGACAAATGTCAGGGGTAGAACAAAGGTGTTGCCAAGCAGAAACATGCTGGCATTGTCTTTTTTCATCAAAGGGTCTAGGAAAATGGCACTCAGCATGTAGTAGAAGCTCTATAAATACTTATTAAAATGATTGCAATCAGAAAGGCCCATGAATAAACAATAATGGTTATGAATTTCCTGTCTTGTATTTCTCAGTAGAAATCCAGACTAAATCAACACCTCCAGTTACTGACACTTCTTTTCAAAGCTTGTTGTTGTTCATCACTCATTCTCAAAGAGGACCAATGACATCACAAGGGTGATGTCTTGACTTGCTATTGAATTGAAGTGAGGTAAAGCTGTACAAAGTCATCACCCTCACTCTTTCCTCCAAAGTCACTTAAGTCTAATGGCAAGACAAAGTCAAGATGACTGGTGTTGGCCCAGGATGCAGTGGGTGACCTTGGCCTTTTTAAATTAAAGTCTTTCCCAGGTCTCAGTTTCCTTGAAGCAATGTCTGTTCAGTGACTAAGGGCTGGGCAGAATCTTGGAGGTCATTTTTATTTTTACTTTTTTAAAATAAAAGTTTTGAGTTCCTCCTTTCCTCCCTCCCTTCCCCCCTTCCTGAGGCAGTATGCAATCAGATATAGGTTATACATGTACAATTATGTAAAACATTATCACATTAGTCTTTTGTATAAGAAAAATAATAATTTTTTGAATAAAAGAAAAAATGAAAGTAGAAAAATAGCATGCTTCAGTCTGTGTTCAATTAATATAAGTTCTTTCTTTGGAGGTAGATAGTATGCTTCATCATTAGTCCTTTGGGATTTTCTTGGATCATGGTATTGCTTAGAATAGTTAAGTCATTCATAGTTCTTCATCAAACAATATTCCTGTCACTGTGCACAATGTTCTCCTGGTTCTGTTCACTTCATTATACATCCATTCATACAAGTCTTTCCAGGCCTTTCTAAAATCATCCTGCTTGTCATTTCCTATAGCACAATAACATTCCCTTAAATCATATGCCACAGATTTTTTAGCCATTCCCCAAATAATGGGCAATACTTTGATTTCCAATTCTTATTCACTGGAGGTCATTTTTAGGTGAGGAAACTAAGGCTCATATAAGTCAAATAATGACTAGCACAACCATAATTTGAACCCAATTCCTTTGACTCCAAATCAAATATTCTTTTCTAATACATACGCTATTGTTCACAATGCTGATACAAACAAAACTCTGAATTTGTTCCATGACCCTCCACATGGGTGATATTAGCCCCAGTGTTTAGCTAAATAAATAGTACAGTTACAAATAATCACCTTTGTATATGTTTAGAATATCTTTCTATATTCTATTAGAATGTAATCTCCTTGAGGACAGAGGTGATTTCACTTTTGTATTTGCATTTAGCACAGTGGTTGACATGGACTAAGCTCTTGATAAATGTATATTTCATTCATTCATTCCTATTTCATTTGTGTTATTATGTATTTTTCATGAGTGTTTGTTTCCTTCATTGAACTGAAGTGTTTTGTTTTGTTTTGTTTTTTGTTTTTGAAGGGCAATGAGGGTTAAGTGACTTGCCCAGGGCCACAGAGCTAGTAAGTGTCAAGTGTCTGAGATTGGATTTGAACTCAGGTCCTCCTGAATCCAGGGCTGGTGCTCTATCCACTGTACCACCTAGCTTCCCCCTGTTTCCTTCATTGAATTGCAAGTTCCTTGAGGGCAAATAATATGAATATATTTCCCTTTTATTTTCCTTCAGTATAAGGCAGTGCTCTGCATATTGTGGTTGCTCAATTTTAATTACTAATTAGATTCAGAAAGATTTTTCAAACCAATCTTTCAAGTTTCCATTAGTGCTTCCTACACCCACCAGTTTCATGCAGTGTAGCACAGTAGTAACTCATGAATGAATGAATGAATTGGTGTATTTATTCACTGCTTACTGTGGGTTAGCCACTATGCTTAGCACTGGGAACACAAACTGAAAAGGCAAAATAGTCTCTACCACCAGGGAGCTTATATTTTAATAGGTGATGATGACCCATATATAGGAGTGGTGACCAGAAAGGGATGTTTTGGTCAGGGAAGGCACAAAAATGATGAGCTCAGTCTCCCCAGACTCCTAGACCCTCATCCCAAAGGCCTTCTTTGCCTTTACATTCTCCTTCTCCCTTGGTGAGTTTATCTGGAAACCTTCATTTGAGGAAGCACCCAGTCTAAACCCAGTTCAGTCGATGACTCCCCAAGATCTCTTTTCCCCCTGCTTTTCAGGTCACTTTGTATGTGTTGTCTTTACTCATTAGATTGTAAGCTCTTTGAGGAATAGGATTGTTTTTCTTTTTGTTTGTATTTTTACTCCCAGTCCTTAACAGAATGCCTGGCACATAGTAAGCAAAATTCTCCCTCCCTCACTCTCTCTCTCTCTCTCTCTCTCTCTCTCTCTCTCTCTCTCTCTCTCTCTCTCTCTCTCTCTCTTTCTTTCTCTCTCTCCTCCCCCCCAACCCCCGTCCATCAGCAGAGTCATAGCAATTGATTTATGTGTCCTTTACAAGAATACTTTTGATTTGAGGCTTGTTCCCAGAGCTAGTGGTTTAAAGAGCTGTTGGAAGAGGGGTTTCTGCACTCCTGATGATATTTCCTGGGGATATCTGAAGAATATCATGAGGGTGTGGAAGGGGATAGGAATGATGAAGACTCACCTATCAGAAGTCAAGGGACCTAGAGTTGTTGTGGAGTGCTAGCCAGGAGGTGGAATAGCCACCATAGGAGCAAGGTATAAAGATAGTAAGAGAACAGGTTATTGATTGTTAGTATTAACAGTTGTATTTGACCCTGTGAGATAATACTTTATTATACTCTTTGAATCTAGATTTATGTGACTAGAGATTATTTAAGCCCCGAATGTCACACTGACCTCAGTGACTCTGCAGTAATGCTGGAGATGACTACAAAGAATGTTTTGGGTCCCCTCACAAAGGTCTTGTGTTTTGTCGGTGCCAAAATTTTATTGAATGTTTATACTTACCTGCTTCTCTCTCTCTGTCTCTCTGTCTCTCTCTCTCCATATACATATATATACATATATATATATACATATATATATAAAATCTATATATAATATGTGTATGCACATGTATATAGATATGTATGTATGTGTGTGCATGTCTCAAGCAATGTTATCTGGAAACTACCTAACTTCATACATGAAGGTCAACCTACCTCTTGTCCTTATGACCTTGTTTGAGCTCTATATAATGTCAACCCCACAGAGACTTAATAAGAAGGAACCATGCCCATTTTTCAGTCCATTATTTGCTTTCAAATGACTTAATAAAATTCTTTCTAAAATTTTTTCCAGTTTGGGGGATTGTTCTCTCTATGAACAGCCCTGCCTTTCTCCTATCCTAAATTTGTTTCATATCCCTGATAGCTTGCCTTTATTTATATAAGGACTTTAAGGTATTAATGAACTTTTGCCCACAATCCTGTGATGATGGTTATGATGATGATGCTCATTTTCTAGATAAAGGAATTAAGATTCAGAGAGGTTAGATGACTTACCCAGGATCATAAAGCCTGGTCAGTGGCAAATTGAATTGTAAAAATGTCTTTTAATTCCAAGATCACATTTTCCACTTCACCATACCCTCCTAACTCTTCCTAAAGACTAGGCCTGGAGACCCATTTTTATCTGCATGGGCATGGTAAAGAAATAAAGATGGGTAGGTTGTGGGAAGAATCATCCTCAACAATTAAGGTTGTTGACGGTAAGTACTACAGGCAGGAGAGACTCCACTTGAAAACTATTATCAAAACTAAGAAATGATACATAATAGAAAGGAGAGAACCAAGGGGAAGAAGGGGAAAACAGGAACCCCCCCCCCAAATTCTATATCATAAATGTTTCCCTAGTTCTTTCTCCCTTTTCTTCTCCTTTTCTCTCTCTCTCTCAAACACACACACACACACACACACACACAGAGTATATGCTTCCTTGAACTACTCAACCAAAGGAAAAACATTTCCCACTGCCATACACATTGTGCTTATATCTCTTATAGATCTAGAACACTAATATTTAAAGGAAAATAAATAGCACAATTTGGAAGACAATAAATGCCTGCTTATTAGAAGGAAGCACACATAGAACAACCTAATCTCCTTAATCCTCATTTGGCTATGGTTCAGGGCGTAGGAAGCTATATGCCTCTGGGATTCACAGTCCTAATTAGGTATCCTCCTGCCTTCAGAATCCATATTCCAGGAAAGGTTCACTTCTTTTACAGCTCTGCAGAGGTCCTTTCTAATTCTGATATTCTGTGATTCCCATCTCACCTTCCCATAACTCTTACCTGGAACCCGGGACACTTCTCTGTAGCACCAAATTCATAATCCTCTTTGTATTTTCCTTTAGTTACATTGCATAATAAATTAAGCAAACATAGGTTGAACAATAGCTCCTTGTCCACTCTTTGTCCAATATTTCAGAGACTCTGACAATTTCCTTAAGCTAATGACTTACCAGAATCAAGGTTGCTGGAATCTGTGTTTCACCCTTCCCTAGCAATGATTTAGTGGTTGTTACCAGTCATCTCTTTGGCCAAGCCACATCCTTTTCTCCTGCTCAGCTGCCAAGTGCCATGACTTGGAATGTCTTGCCTTCTTCTGCTTCTCACTGTCTACTCTCTCACAACCTCTTCCTCATCTTTAGAGTCCTGGTAGGCCTGTGGCTGATAAGACTTCATATTCCCCATTGAGATCCAGGACCAAAGTCAACCCTATCCACAGTCAGAGTCACCACCTGTGGAGTGATTCAAGGGGTCTTTTGTTAAAATGTCCTATAACCTAAACTAGCCTCAGTAGCCAGCCAAAGTACCTGAAATGCCTGTGTTGTAGCCATGTTTTTGATTTAAGGCTTCTTTTTTCACCCAAGATTCTTCTGTTAAAAGGCAAATAGAGGGGGGCAGCTAGGTGGTGCAGTGGATAGAGCACTGGCCCTGGATAGGAGGACCTGAGTTCAAATCCGGCTTCAGACACTTGATACTTACTAGCTGCATGATCCTGGACAAGTCACTTAACCCCCATTGCCCCACAAAAAAAAAAGGCAAATAGGTCTCTTGAGAGTGGTAACTCGTTAGCATTCTTGATCTTAATAGCCAAGAAAAGTTTATAACTTTGAACAGAAATGGAAACTAAGGCAGGCATATTTTGATGGGAACTGAAGTGGAGGGTGGTTTAATGTATTCAAATTAAAGAATGGGGCAGTCAGGGAATCCATGTGGCTACTGAACTACCAAAGGGAACTAAAAAATTCACATTTATATAATTCCTTAAGTTTTACAAAGCATTCTCCACATTCAAAATTCTCCAAAAGTAGGTATTATTGTCCCAGTAGAGTTTAAATTTCTTGAAGACAAGGGACTGATTTTTTTTTCTTGTCTATTGTCATCCTTAGGTAGGAGGAAAGGACAAGGATGAATTGCAATATGGAGGAACTACTCACATCAATTATACAACAGACCTATCAACAACATGGAAATATCAGTGTCACTTTGCAAAGTACATTTCAAATAGTAGGGATAGAGACTGGACTCGTGATTTCATTGGCATAGAGAACTTTCAGATAAGGATGTTCCTTTTCCCAGTGTAGGTTCATACCATCTCTGTAATTTATAGTCTAAAGAGTTGTCTAGACGATTGAGAGGTTAAGTGACTTGCCCAGGGTCACCCAGGGTTAAGAGGTAGAGCATAAGCCCAGTTCTTCCTGGCTGCCACACTAGCTCTCTAGTTACTATGCCAAGATGCCCTATATGCACAAAGTAGGCATTTAATAACTGTTGAATTTAGCCCCTCTTTTATAGATGTCATCTACAAGCAACTATTAAAGAATCACTATATGGGAGGCACTGTGTTGAGCTCTGGGTATACAAACAGAAGCAAAAAAACAAAAGATGGTCCCTGCCCTGAATCAGCTTATATTCTAATGAGGGGAAAATAATATATAAAAGAAAGTCAGAAAAATGGGGTTGTAGGGGGAGGAGAGAGAAGGTACACAGGGAAAGACATGATGGAGAAAAATATCAGGAGTGTCAGGAGTGGAGCCCAGAGACAAATGAAAGAAAGAATATGGCTGGCCTGGGCCAAGGGTAATGTTTAATAACCAGTTCTCCGAAAGGCAGGATATACTGTTAAGTTTCATTTCCATTATTAGCATTTTCTCTATCACTTTCTTAAGTCTAGATAATCTTTTTTTTTTTTTTTGCAGGGCAATGAGGGTTAAGTGACTTGCCCAGGGTCACACAGCTAGTAAGTGTCAAGAGTCTGAGGCCAGATTTGAACTCAGGTCCTCCTGAATCCAGGTCTGGTGCTTTATCCACTGCACCACCTAGCTGCCCCAAGTCTAGATAGTCAACAAAACAAGAAACCAAGCTTGATTTGTAGCTGTTGTTTGTCTTCCATTTTCAAAGAGGACCAATGATATCACTGGGCACTGATTGGATTTAAGTGAGGCAAAGTTGCACAAAGTCATCAGCCTCACTCTCTCTTCCAGAGTTATCGAGGTCTAGTAGTAAGACAAAAGTCAAGATGACTGGTGTCTTTAATGTCTGACCAAGTTCTAAGCATTCCACAACACCTTCTATATTTGTCTTCATGACTGTTAGAATAAATTGTTCTCATCTACCCATCTGCCAAGGGAAGTCGTCACATCCTTGGGGTAGATATTTCCCACACTCACTGAGGGGTTTGAGGCCTGTTGGTTACCCTCAACCTGGTTTAGGGTATCTGCCAAGATGTTTTAACCTGGGTATGGCATACTACAGCTTCTTGAAGGGAGAGCCAGCATGAGCTGGCTTCCGCATACCTGTGGGTCATTCCTCAAAATGGAAGTTTTGGAAGGAATTAACTAATAGGGAAAGGGACCTCAGTGGAGGAGAGATCTTTCAGTGTGAATAGGCTGTTGGAGAATGGTAGAGAAAGAAATCAAGAAAATCAGGAACAGAGCCTGGAGAGGAATTAGAGTGATTAGTATCATCATCATACTAGTTACATGATTTGTCTACCATTTTGTTTATACTCCAGACATCCCTTGACCTGCTACTGATCCTGTTGAACCAGAGGATTCTGGGGGATATAACCCTTTCACCTTTGCAACTCCTACCTGGGGGTAGACAATGTCCTTATTGGTGTGTTGCATGGCCCGCTATCTACTCCAGTCATCTTCTGGCCACCTACCCCACATCTACTCCCAGGGCCTTTCCAGATTTACAGCCCTGATGTTATCGGGTTTTCTATTGCTACTAGAAAAGGCATATCAGTCTACTCCCCAGTAATGCCACTATCACCATCTTAATGACATGTCAAATGAAAATACCCCTCAGCCCACTATTCTCCTAGTTGTATTGTCTTTCCCTAATAGAATGTAAGCTCCTTGAGAGGGCAGACACTGCTTTGGTTTTGCATTTGTATGTCCCAGTATTTTGCACAATGCTTGGAACATAGTAGGAGTAAGAGCTTTTTACAACTTTGAAATTAGAAGAAACCAGGTCTTCTGACTTCAAGTCTAATGCTATAAATCATCCTGCTATTTCTAGAAAGCTGAATGTGCGTGGGGTGGGGGGGCAGGGGTCAGGGGGAGGAGAATAGTAAAGATATAGATATAGGAGTCAAATAGATAGGTGGATCAGTTTGTATGGGTAGATGAATGGGTAGTGGGTAGATATATAGGGTTGGATAGATAGATGGATGGATGGATAGATAGATTAATAAATAGATAAATGGATGGATAAATATAGAGTTGATAGATAAATATGGCTAAATAGAAATGGATAGTTGGGTAGATTATAGATAGAAGATAGATACTTAAGGTTGGATAGATGGATAGATTAATAAATAGATGAATGGATGGATAGCTATAGAGAGAGTTGATAGACAAATATAGTTTGATAGAAATGGATAGATGGATAGATTATAGATAGATGATAGATGGATAGCTAGACAGATAGAATGACAGAACATTTTTCAAGCACATTGTGCCAGGCACTGTGGTAGGCACTGGGATATAAATAGAAAAAGACCCTCCCTGCCTTCATGGAGCTTACATTCTAGTGGAAGAAGACAAAACAAAAAGGGGAGTGGGAAGGAAGGTGTGATATGACTACTATGGTAGCAGAGCCATGGGGCAGAGATAGCTGAGAAGAAATGTAAAGACCTGGTTCTTGCCAAGAGGAGGCAAGAGTTCACTTATGAGAACCCAGCATTCCAGGGGGCAGTTCAAAGCTCTGATGGAGTTTGAGATGCTGAAGGCAGCAACAGTGCAATTGTGGAGATGATGTAGCAACCTGCTCCTCTTTGAACTCTTGCTTCAGTCTTAACTGACCAGAACTTCAGGAATTTTCCAGCTTAACACCCCTTGGTGTGCTGCCCCAGGACAGGAAGTTCTCAGATCACCTAGCCTCATCATTCATAGAAACAACCTCCTGGCCAACATTTTGAAAACCAAAGTTCTACTTTGAAAAAGGCACTTACATACAGGTACTATTTCACCTGACTCCATCAAGAAAGTTGAAGGAGAGGCCATAAGAGTATAAGCATTTCACATGAGTGACACTTCCTATAAAGCATCTTTCGGATGAAGGAAGTGTTAAGTGGACCACAAAGCAAAGTGGATTCTAATAACTAGGAGGGCTTTCTTTAAAAGTACAGATCTGGATGATATAATCAGGCAAGAATTTGCCTTTTAATCCCCCAGCATACTGTTTTCTTGGAAAACTGTATTTGTCTTACTTTGTAGTGGAAAGAGCACTGGAAATATTTGGTTCTAGTAGGGACTTGTTTGCTCGCTGGTGGTTTTGACAGGTCACTTAACTGGAAGCTCACTTGCTTCATAGGAAAAAAAATAAGGATAATATCCCCTGCTTTAACAGCTTCGTTCTTGGTTGTATAGTTCAAATGAAGGAATGAATGGAAAATCCCTGTGCTAACACTGGGGATATAAATATAAGTAAAGAAGATAGTCCCTACCCTTGGAGAGCTTCTATTCTAAAAGTAAAAGACCACATGCCAAGTCCTAGACATAAGTGAAGTATTGTTGTTGTTCTTATAATAAAAAGGGTCTCCCAACTCTTTTGATGTCAGGAAAAAATATGGAGGGCTTCTGGCCCATTGGATACCCTTCCCCTGCCCCTGACCCAGTGAACTTGTGAGTCACAAAGATGGGCAGTTGTGCCCAGTGTTTGGATCTGTGTCTTTGCAGGGAACTTTGGGATCAATGGGAATCACTGATAGATTTGAGTATTTAAAAAGCAGATGGGATGGAGCAGGGAGGAGAGAGGCAGGACCCAAGTGTCCATGGCCCTTGGCATCTGGAAGAGTTGGGTAAAAACCTAGACTCAGACCCTTACTACTTATGTCACCTGGGGCCAGTCACTTGCTCTCTATACCCCGATTGAAATGGTGGGGGGGGGGGAGCAGCTATGTGGCACAGTGGATGGAGCGCTGGGCCTGGAGTCAGGAACACTCATCTTCCTGAGTTCAAATCTGACTTCAGACACTTAGTAGCTGTGTGACCCTGGACAAGTCAGTTAACTGTGTTTGCCTCAGGTTCCTCATTTGTAAAATGAGCTGGAGAAGGAAATGACAAATCACTCCAGTATCTCTGCCAAGAAAAGCCCAAATGAGGTCATGAAGAGTTAGAATAGACTGAAATGATTGAGCAACAAAAATTGGAATGATAATAATAGCATCGACCCTCAAAGAGTGATCCATGTGGATCAAATGAGAGAAAATGTTTCAAGTGCTTTGCAAACCTCAAAGTACTATAAAAATGTCAGTTATTATCATTGTAAAAGGTAAGCTACCAAGAGCTTGTTGTGAATGCACTGAAGAGAGGGTTAACCCCAATCTCTGGCTCCTCCTGCCAAGTAGAGATTCTTTGGCAATCTGTTATGACCAGAGTTCATAGGAAAACTGCAGCCTTGAAACACACACACATACACACATACACACAACCCCAGATGATCAAAATCACCACACACCATCAATTGCATTGCTAAGCAGCCTGGAGCTAACCCTAAAAGGCTTTCTCAGGCTTTCTTCTAAAACTAGGGCCTTGCTATGGCCCAGGGATAAGGCAGGCCTCCCGTCCTTGCTAGAGACCTAAATAAATAAATAAATAAAGTCAGCTCCCTAGACTGCAGGAGCGCCACTCGCTGTGTCTTGTTCCCTTGCTCGGAGCTCACGTATTAAGCACTGTGAGTCAGCACGCACGACCACAATTGTAAACTTGGATAGGATTTCCTTGAACCAGCTACAGCCTTCTGCACGTATTTGCCCTCATGACTCAGGGTGCTTATCAGTCAAATGAACCTCCCGTTGGTGTCCAGGGGCCCCTTCCTCAATATCACTTATCTTTCTCCTTCAGCATCACCCACTTGAGATGCTGGGGAAGAAAGGGGAGAAAGGAAATGATTTGTTCTCAGCGTCCCCCCCCCAAAAAAAAAAAAAAACCCTGCTCTCTCCCTCACTCCCCCCAAACCCATCAATCCCTGCAGGGCTGGGAATTTGAATGCCTAAAGGAATTTAGCAAATGCAAGCCTCCATCCTCTCCCAAAGTGGGAGGATTAGCAATTATCTGGGTTTGATGTCTGCCCATTTTAAAAGCCAAGTAGCCCAACACTCCTTCCTTGTCTGCCTCATGGGGGCGTTGGCTCAGAACCATTCCTCTCCCAGCCATTGCACACCACAGGCAGCAGTACTAGCATCTTTCGCCTTAAAAAATAAAAAAAAATATGCCAAACGCTCCTTTCCAAAAGGGAACCTGAACTCCCACTAGTCTTTTGTTTTTTTCCTTGCCGCCACCACTACAGCCTTTCTGCCCTGCATGTTCATTTCTTTTTTTTAAAGCAAAACATGGGCATCTCTCAAAATATCAGAGATGAAGGGGGTGGGGGGTGGGAGGGGGAAGCTATCAGATACAGCTGCAATTTTATGCACACGAAGACTTGAAGAGAGTGAATCTAACAAAAATGACAACCCCTTCCCCTCCCCCCAAAAATCCTTTATCAACCAAATCTCAGGGCCCGGAGAGCCTTGCAGTCAAGGATAAGCTGCATTTCCTCAAATCTGCACCTGCTTAGTTCACAAAACCAACTTTATAAAAGGAAGTTGCCTACGTGTCTGAGCGCAGAGGTAGAGAATTAGAAGCCTTCTTTTCTAAACATGTAAACCCAACAATATCTTCTGTCCAGTTCAGGACCTGCAGGGTTGCTGGGCTTGTTATCTGGTGCACAAATTATCAGCTTATTTATTTTCTTTTTAAAACAAAATTCTTCCCTAATATTCATTCCTGGGCTAAAAATATGTTATGAAAAGGATAAGATTCTGTTAGGAGATAAAGGATATTTATGTGTCAGGTTTTTTTCCTTCTAATTTTGGGCAAGGGACTGAAGAATATGATGGTTGGAGAGTAAAGGGGAGGGGGACCAGCATTTATTAAGCTCCTACTATGTGTTAGGCACAGTACTTAAACACTTTACAATTATTGTGGGGTTTTATGTTTGGTTTTTTGCAGGGCAATGATGGTTAAGTGACTTGCCCAGGGTCACACAGCTAGTGTCAAGTGTCTGAGGTTAGATTTGAACTCAGGTCCTCCTGAATCCAGGGTGGGTGCTTTATTCACTGTACCACCTAGCTGCCCCACACTTTAGAATTATTATCTCATTTGATCATCACAAAATCCACTGATAGAAGTGCTATTATTATCTCCATTTTACATTTGAGGAAAAAGAGGCAAAGAGAGGTTAAGTGACTTGCCCAAGATCACATAGCTAGTAAGTACCTGAGGCTGTATTTTAACTCAAGCATTCTGCACTCTATGCCCAGTGCTCTATCCACTGTTGTTGTTTGTCCTTCCATCTGGAGGTCCTCGGGGTGATGTCATGACATGCAGAGAATTGGATTTAAGTGAGGGAAGGCTGTGCAAAGTCACCAGCCTCACTCTCTCCTCTAGATCTGAGTCCAGTGGCAAGATAAACATCAGGATGACTGGAGATGGTCTCGGATGTTTAAGGCAATTGGGGTTAAGTGGCTTGGCCAGGGTCACACAGTTAGGTGAGATTTGAACTGAGGTCCTCCCAACTTCAAAATTAGTGCTTTATCCACTGAGACACCTATCTGCCTTTCTATCCACAGTATCACCTAGCTGGATCCAGGTGGGAAGGTGATCGTGAGGAAAGAACAAAGATGACTCCTGGAGGTGGGAGGTAATCAAATGAAAAAGAATATATAGGGCGGCTAGGTGGCACAGTGGATAAAGCACCGGCCTTGGATTCAGGAGTACCCGAGTTCAAATCCGACCTCAGACACTTGACTTACTAGCTGTGTGACCCTGGGTGAGTCACTTAACCCCCATTGTCCAGCAAAAAAAAAAAAAAAAGAATATATATAAGGTACTGTTAAAACAAAGTTTATATATATAAAATATACACATACATATACATATTATATATGTATGCATATGTAAATACATATGTGTGAGCTGCTGCCACTAGGATAGACAGAAATACTCTTTGACTACTGAGTTAGGTAAATAAACAATGAGGAATTTCACTGGCTAACATGTCACTACATGTATCATCTTGGGTTGGTTATGGTTTCTTGAATAGACTTAGGAAAAAAAATTTAGAATTGGAAGGAACACTCATTTTACATGACTAAATGAATGAATGGGTAAATGAAAGTAGTGCATAATCTGTAATGAGTGCAGTATAAAAATAAAACACACCAATAAATCTTTAAAAATAAGCAAAATGAACAAATGAAAAAAATATTTATTAAGTGCTTACTATAGGACAGACACTGCTAAGTGCTAGGAATACAGATTCAAAGCTGAAAGTGCCTGTTCTTAGGGAGTTTATAGTCTAATAGGGGGAGAGAATAATAGAAGGGAGTAGGGAGCCAAGGAAGTCATAGAGATGGTAAGTGGAGCTATAGGGAAATGAGTTAGGATGCTGTGTCCAGGAGCAATGGTAATATTGATTGAAATATGGTTCTATAGCTGAAAAGATGGCTTGGGGTAGGGGGAAGGTATGGGGGGTTGCTGGCATGTGGTTAGGAAATGGCAGGAGTGGAATGCAGGGCTACTGAAGTTTTTGACTGACTAAAGAGAAGACTAAAACAATCTAACAATGGAACTCATTTCCTATTTAGCTCATTTGCTGTTGAGAACTTAATTGGTTTGGCCTTAAGGAACGCCTCCCACCCCCACCCCCCATAACTGGATTTGGTGTTAAGAGGACCGGGGTTCATATCCCTTCTCTGACACTAGCTGTGTGATCCTGAGCAAATCACTTCCTTTCTCTGGGATTTATTTTTCTCATCTGTAAAGTGGGGAAAATAACAGCAGTCAGTCAATAAACTTTTATTAAGCACCTACTATATACCAGGTACTCTATATACTAAGTGCTAATACCATCCTCATAGGTTCATTGGGAGGTTCAGATGTGAGGATCAAATGAGATAATGTGTGTGAAGTTTTTGGCAAACCTTAAAATCCTATGTAAATATTAGTCATTATTATTCACTTGGAACAGAGACTTGTCAGTCACACAGACAAAGACCACCCAGTGACTTATAGTTCTTGCCAGTGGGTGTCTGGGGTCTGTGGTTGTTTAATGGTCTGACTCTTATTCTCCAAGGCTAGCCTGATGCCTCCACTTAAAGAGAAATACCATATTTTTTAATGTGCTTTTGATGGCCGTTAAAACCCACAAGGCATGGGAATAAAGTGAGTCTGGTTTGGTATGAAGCAAGCAACTGTTTTAGCCCTGTCCCCACAGGGAAGCAGTAGACCTCCAAGCGGCCATCAGTATGCAAAGGACACATAGCCTGTAGAACCAAAGAACCAGTAGCCCAGGCTACTACCCAGAAAAGGAATTTAGAATATCCTGGTGGTAGTGGGATGTAGGTTGGAATTTTTAAATTTAGGATTCTTTTTCATTACAACTTTGTTATCAACAAATAAAAGAGGGGGGGAGAGAATATTGCATATGAATCTAGAAACAAAGGTGCCATTTTTAATCAGCGAGCATTTATTTTTTTACTATTATATTAAATTTATTATGCAATTCAAAAAGAAACTGTACATAACTGAAGTCACATAGACTCAAAACGTAGGTGCTATCTTCAATTCTCTACTCTTTCTCACCTCCATAGCAAATCAATCTCCATGTCTTATTGATCCTAACTTCATAACATGTCTTGTTATTCTCACTGAGAATCTCAGCCCCCTTGTGCAGGACGTTATCATTTCATGGCTAGACTGTGGTACTATGTCTCTGTTTTATCTCCCTGTCTCAAGTCTCTCCCTACTTCAGTCCATACTGCATTCAATTAAGTGATCTTCGTAAAGCACTTTTGGCCATGTCTTCTCTTATTCACAAAACTCCAAGAGCTCCCTATTAACTTCAGAAAGAAATATAAAATAATCTGTTGGGATTTTAAAACTGTCCATGAAATGGCTCCTTTTGACCTTTCCCATCTACTTACATCTTACTCTCTTCCACATACTCTGGCCACCTTGCTTTTCCCAACTCAAGACTCTCCATCTCCCACTTCTTTTCTTTCTTTCTTTCTTTTTAAAATTTCTATTTTTTAAACTTTTTTTTTGGCGGGGTAATGAGGGTTAAGTGACTTGCCCAGGGTCATACAACTAGTAAGTATCAAGTTTGTGAGGCTGGATTTGAACTCAGGTCCTCCTGAATCCAGGGCCGGTGCTTTATCCACTTTACCACCTAGCTGCCCCTCTATGTATTTTTCAAATGTTTTATTGCTATTCTTCTCTCTGTTTCTCTCCCTGTCTCTGTCTTTCTATTGCATCTTTATCATTACCCATTAATTCACACTCTCCTTTTTTAAAGGTGATACAAGTTCCCTTTTTTAACAAATAGGTATATCCAAACAAGGGGCAACTAGGTGGTGCACAATAGGGCCTGGAGCCAAGAAGTCACTTAACCCTGTTAGCCTCAGTTTCCTCTTCTGTAAAATGAACTGGAGAAGGAAATGGCAAACCACTCCAGTATTTCTACCAAGAAAACCCCAAATGGGGTCATGAAGAGTTGAACACTGCAGAAAAATGACTGAACAACAAAAAAAATATCAAAACATAAGAAATCAACACCTTTGTCCTGTCTGAAAATGTATTTCTCATTCAGCACTTAGGATATTGGACTTGTTTTTTTTCCCCAGAAGTGATGATTTATGTTGAGGAAACTGCATTCTCCTTAGTATTCTTTAGTAGTCTTCAGGCATAAATTATTTTTGTTGTTGAGCTAGTGGGTGAGGGCCCTATACTCTGCAAGGGGAATTTCTTAAAAATAAAATTTTATTGATGTATTTGCTTTTTACATCTCTGAAATTCCCTGACATATCCCTCCTCATTCTCCTTCCCAGAGAGCCATCTCTTATAAAAAATAAAAATAAAAAAAGAAGGGGGAATAGTACTAGTTTGCTAAGACTAACTTCTGCATCATTTGGCTCTTATTCTTTTCATTTACATTGTTTTAGCCATTCTGTATATTGATTTCCTGAGGCTGGCTTACTTCAATTTCTATAAGGGGAATTAAAAAAAAATATTAAAGGATCTAAGGCCTCCAAGGGAATGGGTAGATGATCTATGAGCAGAGATGTCCAGGAGCCAGCTCTAACCGGCTCGTGGGAACTAGTTATTAAGTTTTCCACATAAAGATTTACACCTTAGAAATTGGCAATTGGCTATAAGTCAAGGCTTGATTTTTTTTGCTTTGCTTATCTAGACATTAAAAATGTTAATGGAGATTAAATTTAAAACTCTGTGTATATAGTTTTCTTTTTCCAGGGAAGTCCAGTTGTTAAACATTTATTGGCATTCCTCCATATTGCCTTATAAACATGTTTGAGCTCAGTAGAAGTGCAGTGGAAGATTCAGGGAATGAATTCATTGCCAAACTGGAGACCCGGGGAACAATAATATTAATAATAGCAATAATTGGCATTTATATAATGCTTTAAGGTTTGCAAAGTGCTTTGCATCCATCATATCATTTGAGACTCACAACACCCCTGCCTACAAAGGATTTATGGAAGGACAGAGACAAGGATCACATGAGATGAAAAGGCATGGGTATATTTCCATGTGCACTGGAAGAAAGAATGCCCACATCAGTGAGATCAACTATTGATTGGATCCTAACTCCCAGGACCATCTGTGAAACAGGCAAAGTGTCTTTTCATATCTTTGTAACATGGGCTCTTTCCTGCTTCTAGCATCATTTGTTTATCTTCTGTTCCATGGAACATAATTGCTCTAATACCTGCTAAAGAGAAGAGTCACAAGAAAATAGTCTTAAAGTATTAGCCTTCCCAAAAATGTGTGTGGTTTGAAGTGAGATTCATGAATACCAAAAAACCTTTTAAGATTCCTAACAAATGAAGAATGGTACATCTAAAGGCCAGGAGGCTGCCTTGATTGTATGTATGTATGATATATGCACCTGTGTGTGTTGTGTATGTGCATATATGGATGCATGAAGGTATAGATATAAATATAGATTATAGGTATAGGTATAGATTATATATATAGGTACAAGTATAGATATTTGTAATGATTACATGTATAGGCATAGAAATTATAGATATAATTATAGCTATGTGTAGGTACTGATATAGATCATATGTATAGGTATGGGTATAGGCATTGGTAGAGGTTACATGTATAGGCATAGACAGATTATATGCATAGCTATGTTGCTGTTAAGTTGTTTTAGTCATGTACAACTCTTCATGACTGCATTTTGGAGTTTTCTTGGCAAAGATACTAGAGTAGTTTTCCATTTCATTTTCCAGCTCATTTTCCAGATGAGGAAACTGAAGTAAACAGGGTTAAATGACTTGCCCAGGACCACACAGCCTGTAAGTTTCTGAGGCCTAATTTGAACTCATGAAAATGAGTCATTCTGACTGAAAGCCCAGAGCTCAGTTCACCATGCCACCTAGCTGCCTGTGTATATGTATAGGTGTAGGTATTAGTATTGGTATAGGTATAGATTATATGTATAGGTATAGGTACAGGCATCAATATAGATCTCATGCATATATATATGTATTGATTATAGGTGAAGCTATAGATTAGAGAGAGAGAGAGATTATAGATGTAGATTATACAGGGTGGGCCCAAAGTCATGAAGGGGTCTGATGTTTTAATACTTTTGGAAAATTATTTTTTCTTTTTTTCATCATTTATAAGATTTAATTTTTCACATGTAATATAAATTCATTTCCTATATATACCGTATATAAAGCTATGGTATTATAAATTAAAAACAAAAAATAAAGGAGTTATTAAATATCCATGACTTTTGGCCTACTCTCTCTATATGTAGGTATTTTTGCTGTTCAGTCATTCAGTCATATTCAACTCTTCATGATCTCATAAACCATACTGTCCATGGGGTTTTCTTGGCAAAGATATTGGTTTGCCATTTTCTTCTCCAGTGGATTAAGGCAAACAGAGGTTAAGTGACTTGCCCAGGGTCACATGGCTAGTGAGTATGTAAGACCAGATTGGAACTCAGGGCAGCCTATCTCCAAATGGCAATGCTCCAAAGAGTCTCAAGAGTACAAAACAACTGAACATAATGTATTTTGCAATTGAGAGGCTCAGAGGACCATAGGGACCAACAAGTTCTTCACCTATAGAACTAGAATGGTATCCCAAGAAAGGTAGTATACGTAGTAGAGTTGGAGTCAGGAAGACCTGGGTTCAAATTCTACCTTAGCTACCTCCTAGCTCTGTGACCATTTAAGCTCTCTGAGACTGAGATTCCTCAGATGTAAGAGGACGGGGTTAAATCTGACCTCACAGGACCCTTCCAGGCTTAACCCTTTGATCCTATGGTCTCCATTGTCCATTCTGTATGAATTGGTGTGGCTCCCTTGGAATCCGTGTATTTGTACTTGGATGCAGGGAGGCAAGTCACATCTGTGTGTCCCTGGGTTAATGAGGTCCCTCATATGAGAGTACTAGTGGGTAGTGGGAGGGACACCGGAAACTAATCTGAGCTGGTCAGATTATGTCGACACCAGTGAAACCTGGCTCTACATAAGGTCATATTGGCTTTTGAATGAGAGGGTAATCTTAAATTGTAACATATTTCTACTCTTTGGAAATTGGGAAAGAAAAAAACATCTTCCCACAGAAATTCTCTGAAATATTCCATTCTTGTGCCTCTAGGATGGGGATGCTGAGTTATTATTCAGCCTTAAGATAGGGAGGGATAGTTGATGTTATAAATTAGGGAATAAAGGCTTGGAGAATTTAAGTGAGTTAAGGTATTATAAAACAGGGTGGGGGCAGCTTGGGGGTGGAGAATAGTAAAGATATAGACATAGGAGTTAAATAGAAAGATAGATGGATCAATATGTATGAGTGGAGGGGGAAGCTAGGTACTGCAGTGGATAAAGCATCAGCCCTGGATTCAGGAAGATCTGAGTTCAAATCTGGCCTCAGACACTTGACACTTACTAGCTGTGTGACCCTGGGCAAGTCACTTAACCCTTGTTTGGCTCAACCAACCCCCCCCCCCAAAAAAAAAAACATAGGAGTGTGGGCTTAGAGCTGAAAGGGCCCTTGGGGAGTATCTGTACAAACCTGTCATTTTAGGGGAAACGGAGGCCTGTGCTGGTGAAATCACTTAGCCAAAGACAGTAGTAAGTCAACGGAATAATGAGTAATGTAACCCAAGTCTTTGGATTCTTTATTAACCAATTAGCAAATATTTATTGAGTGCCAAATACATTGCCTTTCAACCTAGCTGCAGTTTGTTATCAACGTGAGAAAAGCTAACATTTAGTGTTAGTATTTGGAGCTACCTCTTATCCCATGGCTTTCCATAATCTCCCTGAAAAGAGGAAGTATGGTATTTTAGGAGACCCGCATTTGGAATTGGAGGCCTTGGCTTTGAATTCCAACTCTGCTAATTAGAATCTGTGTGATGCTGGACAAATACCTAAGCTCCTCTGGTCCTCATTCCCTTACAGGTTAAATAAGGAGATTGTACTAGCTGGTTTCAAAAGTCCCTTTTAGTTTTTCATCTCTGGATCTTAATGGGTACCCAGACATCTATGATAGTGAAAGGCTGAAGTGCCCTGAACTGCAGAGATCTGGGACTATTTCCCAAAATGGACATTCTGTAGGGCGTTTTAGGCCTGGGAAAAGTTGAGTGAGGAACCATGCCTATTTGTTTTGTTTTGCATGGTGTCCCATTGTGTTTCCATTCCTCAGCAGCCCAGGCCATCCATTTATGAACAACTGTAAGCCCCAACCTCCAGATGGAAGGGTTTTCAATTAAAGATTCAAATTGGCACCAACCCCTTCTGATAGAGGCCAAATGAGCTTTCGATAAAGTGAAATGCACTAAGAATTCACTGTTTCTCCTCTGATTGCCTATTTCTCTCTGGCATGCATAAATAAAAGTCTGAACAGGGTCTGCATTGAAAACTTGAGACTCAAACTTGGTTCCCAGCTGCTCCTGTTAAAAAAAAAAAATAACAACAACAACAACAAAAAACCGGGTTGCACTGGATGTCATTCAGTCAAACTCGCCCTGAGGATGGTAAATAGTCACCACTGGAGTTGAAGGACGTGCAGAATGTCAGGGGAACATTAACCAAGTGTTGTATTAAAGAAGCATATGTGGTGACTAATAATGGACGACCTGGGGTGTGGTTGTCAGGAGAGAAATCACCTCCCCACGGTGCCGACGTGAGACACGGGAAAATATCTTCTCTCTCCTAGGGTGTGTTTATTCAGTCAGAATGAATCCAGCTCCAGTTATCATACTCTTGTTTTTGCAAGCTCTCCATGTTTGCTCAGGAAGGGGGTGCTCTTGCTGGGATGCTGACTGGCTGAACAACCTAGTCTCAGATCTAGTAAGCTAGCATCACGTTCTGCACTCAAACAGAGCACTCCTTCTCCCCCAGTGCCAGTCCTGGGAATGACAGGAAGTTATCCCTAGGTATCCACAGCTGCAAACACTTAGCACCTTCCCACCTCACATCCACCCCACCCCCATCCCCCATCCCCATTCAGAGGGGAGAAGGAAAGAAAAAGAAAGGAGAGAGGAAAAGAAGAGAGAAGCAAATAAAAGGTTGCGTGGCATGTATTTTTTAAAAATATAATTTAATGCAATGAGGCCAGACACAGAGAGGTCCAGGCCTCAGAACTGTCAGCATAAAGTTAGTCCTCTCTGAAACTTCTGGTCAAATACCATCTCTCCTGACAACCAAAGGGCTCTATGGGAGAGACAGAGGAACTCAGTGCAAAATATCTCTCACAAACCTTCCTTTCCTAAACTTTGACTTTAGCTCTCCAGTCATTGCATGAGTTTCCAAAGGACCAAATAGCTAAGAGAGCACTTGAGAATACCCTTTGTATGATTTTGGACAAGTCACTTAACCTCTATGGGATTTTCTTCATCTGTAAAATGAAAGGGTTGGAATAGGTGACCTCTAAGGTCCCTTCCAACTCTATATTAATCAGTCAATCAATCAACAAGCATTTCCTGAATGTAATGGGGGCCTGCCCAAGGAGTGCCTGATCCTTAGAGAATGCACGATGTGCCCTGCTTGCTACCATCCCTGGTGGGAAGTCCTGGGAAGCCTGCTTCTGGAAAGGCCTGATGATGTATATGGAAATGAACTTGGTGGGACAAATGCTTTGTAGGAACTCTTAGAGACTACTCTCCCCAGAGACCAAGGGAGTAAAGGATAGAAGAAAAGCCCAAATATTTCAAGGGATAGGAAGGAGGGCAGTGTAGAGAATGTTTGTACCTCTAGTCTTGCTATATCTTCTCAGTAAATGTATATATATATATATTTTTTTTAATTTTTTTTTTTTGCACAAGGCAATGAGGGTTAAGTGACTTGCCCAGGTTCACACAGCTAGTAAGTGTCAAGTGTCTGAGGCTGGGTTTGAACTCAAGTCCTCCTGAATCCAGGGCCAGTGCTTTATCCACTGCACTACCTAACTGCCCCTAGTAAATATCCTTTTGTAAGAACTGGTTGATGTTAATTGATCAAATGATATCGGGACACTAATCATTAAACTGATATTGAGGTGAATCCATTGAAATGAGACCTTGAAGCAATAGCATTAAAAAATACATCCAACACTTCGGAGGTGCCCCTAAGATCTTGGGAGGGAGCCTTGCACTGAGAGATTGACTCATCACTGTGAGTATGAATTGGGATAAGGATCCTGAGACTTAGAAAGACTGCATGTATGACTGTGATGTGCAAGGATCTATAAACCTGTGATCCTCTCCCATCTCCCTATCCTGACTATGCTCTACCACCATGAGAAAGAATCAGAGTAGAATCTAAGATAAACAGGCAAGACTGATGACTACAGATAGTTGAGGCTCTGCCAGTGGGGGGAGATTACTTTCCTGTTGGTTCAGAGGAGAGAGATGGTATCTCTTCAGGTGCTTTGATGAAAACTCACTTCCTACTCAGGCATTCTAGAACATGAGTTATGACCTCCAGGGTGACCCTGTGGTTCTTGCGTCACACCTCATTCTCATAATCTTCACTCCAACTGGAAGTCTGTACCTCTTTCTCTGCCAATCTCTCAATACTCTTGATTCTACTTCTCATTTCCAAGATTCTTGTAGAATGATTCCCGTTCTCTTTCTAGGATCCTCTAGTTTGTTGACTCAGCTTTTTGCTCCCACCACCATTTTGGCTCCTGCTTAATTGATTTATATTTCAGATGCCTATACACCTCTCTAAGTGGTGAAGTGGATAGAGTGATGGGCTTGGAGGCAGGAAGACTCATCTTCCTGAGTTCAAATCTAGCCCCAGACGCTTCCTAGCTGTGTGACCCTGGGCAAGTCACTTAACCCTGTCTGCCTCACTTTCCTCATCTGTAAAATGAGCTGGAGAAGAAAATGGCAAACCACTCTACTATCTTTGCCAAGAAAACCCCAAATGGGGTCACAAAGAGTCTGACATAATTGAAACAACTGAACAATAACACCTACCTCTTTACTTGTAACACTGTTGTGCCCTAGTACTCTGGGACTTCATCCATATGAAGATTTATTTTTTATTTTTTTGCAGGTTCAATGAGGGTTAAGTGACTTACCCAGGGCCATACAGCTAGTAAATGTCAAGTGTCTGAGGCCGAATTTGAACTCAGATCCTCCTGAATCCAGGGCCAGTGCTTTATCCACTGGGCCACCTAGCTGCTCCCATATGAAGATTTTCATTGGTTCAATTCAATTGAAATAAACAAACATTTTTTTTTTAAGTTGGGCACTATGCTAAGATCTAAGGATGACACAAAGCCAAAAACAGAAACTGTCCCGCCCTAAAGAAGGTTACATTTTACTTATATTAATCAATGGGAATGATCTCAGGAATGTGGTCTAGACAGAAGATTCTTGTGGTCTAGATAAGTATCCAGGGAGTAAAACAATGGAGATGAAGAGTATTTGTAATGACTTCTGACTATTACAATTCATGTCTGTCATACCTGGATGGTCCCTTCTCTAGCAGCTGATATTATAGCAGTCAGATATTATAGCTAGTCTTTATTGTCCACCCAGGAGATGCTGATTAGGCCACAAAAAAATCCTGGTACTCTGTAGCATTAGGAGGGCTGAGACTGCTGCAGAGGCTACAGGCTGCTGTGACCTTCCTGTTCTCAGGACTGCCTCTCTCCACAAGGAAAGCCAGTTGGCCTCAGAGTCCTTGTGACGCCACAGAACAGAAGGAAGGAGAGTCTGTTGATTGACATTGCATGCAGTACTTAGTGAAAATAACCCATGATTCTGCTTTGCAAGAATAGAGGTCAAGAAGTTGTTCGGAAATATTGACTCTACAATGTCTTACTACCTGTGTGACCTTAGGAAAGTCCCTTAACCTCTCTGGGCCTTGCCTGCAAAATTAAGGAATTGAACCAGGTGATCTCTTAGGTCCCTGCCAGCTCTAAACCTATTATCCAGAGGCTTTTTATAAGATAGGCTAGTCATTCTCCAGGAAGAGAGTTCAGGGAAGTCACAAGAAGTGACATAAATGGAAATTCAATCAAATTCAATTCAGCTAGCATTGATTAGGCAGTCAGTCATCTGATAAACATTTATTCATTCATTCATTCATTCATTTATTTGTTTGTTTTAGTGAGGCAATTAGGGTTAAGTGACTTGCCCAGGGTCACACAGCTAGTAAGTGTTAAGTGTCTGAGGATGGATTTGAACTCAGGTACTCCTGACTCCAGGGCCGGTGCTCTATCTACTGTGCCACCTATCTGCCCCTTTGATAAACATTTATTAAGTGCTTACTATGTGCCAGGCACTGCGCTAAACTCTGGGGATACAAGAAGAAGCCCTGAAGGAGTTTACAATCTAACAGAAGACAAATCACTGGCTATGTTCCAGGCACTGTGGTATCTGTAGATAGAAAGACAAAAGAAAATGTTTCTACAAGAGGCCTTTCCCAATCCCTCTTAATTCTAGTGCCTCTTTTCATTATTTCCTATTTTCCTATTTTTTTTTTCAATTTGACCCCAAATTCCATACCACATCACCCCAAAACATGGACTGTCTGGCAGGGTCTGGCACATTTTTGTTGTTCAGTTGTTTTCAGTGGAGTCTGACTCTTCTTGACCCCACTGGGGGTTTTCTTGGCATTTTGACCATTACCTTCTCCAGCTCATTTTACAGATGAGGAACTGAGGCCAACAGAGTTAAATGACTTGCCCAGGGTCACATGGCTAGTAAGTGTCTGAGGCTGGATTTGAACTCAGATGAGTCTTCCTGACTCCAGGCCTGGTGCACTATCCACTCTACCACCAAGCAAATAATAGGTACTCAATAAATGCTTACTGACTGACCATCCTCAAGGATTTTACACAATACCTGAAGGCAAATAACAGGCAAATAATAGGTTCTTAATAAATGCTCACTGATTGACCATCCCCAAGGATTTTACATTGTACCTAAAGGCAAATGTGCTATCATTTTATTTTAATCACCTGCTTGCATTTTTGTTGTTCTTTGCTTCCCAAGATCCCAACATGTTGGAAAAACAATTTACTCCAAATTTTAAGCAATACATTTTAAATAAAGCATTTTAAAGAGAAGAGATGACAGAATGGTCACAAGAGATTAAGGGGAATAGAAGAGTGGAAAGAACATTGATGCTAAAGTCAGAGAATGGGGGGTTCCAACCTTTTGTCTCATAATTTCTATCTCTGTGACCTTCGGTAAATCATTTTACCTCCCCAGGCCTCAGTTTCTTTAACTTTAAAATGAGGGTGTTAGACTAAATGACCTCTGACCTCCCTTCCAGCTCTCAACTCAACTCATTCTGTATTCCTCCACATTCTCCCAAGAGCTACCTTTGTCCTGGGACTCCCTCTCCTTCTCAGTGAGTCCCTGGCCCAGACTTTCATTTTATAAGAAGCCCGGGTCATATTCGCTTCACTCTGGATTTCTCCACCTTGCCTCCAGCAGCCTTTCCCTTCCCTACCCTTCAGTTTTCAGCTCCTCACTACTTCTTGTTTTCCCCCTTTTGAATGTAAGCTTCTTGACAATAGTCTCACTTGCTTGTATTTGTATCTCAGGGCCTAATGCTGCTTAATTGTTCTGCCTGCCTATCTACTTAGCTCTCCTTCCTTCTGTGTCTCTGATTCTGGAAAGATAGAACCAATGAAAGAAGATAGAGGAAAATAACAGCCCCTGCAAGCTACCACAAGCTAAGGAAAATCCTCATTACTTCCGTTTTACAAAAGATCCAATTCAGGTGAGTTCTGCATTAAAATGCCATGTTTCCTACTTCATCATTTTCATCAATCAAGAATGCATGACATCTAGCCTAGCTGCTAAGAGGCTCAGTCTTTGCCTTTGACATTTTCAATCTAATAGGGAGATGAGGTGTAAATGTATATATTATGTGTATGTACATATATTTATGTTAAAAAATGAAACAGCATTTTGTAACTGTGAGCAGTCCCCTAGAAAGGCAATAAATACCTGGTTTGTAAGGGGGCAGGGGAGGGCAGTTAGGTGGTACAATGGATAGACTGATGGGCCTGAAGTCAGGAAGACTCATCTTCCTGAGTTCAAATCTGACTTCAGATACATTCTAGATGTGTGACCCTGGGCAAGTCACTTAACCTTGTCTGTTCAGTTTCCTCATCTGTAAAATAAGCTGGAGGAGGAAATGGCAAACCACTCCAATATCTTTGCCAAGAAACCCCCCCAAAGGGGTCACAATGAATTGGACATGATTAAAATCTACTAAACCACAACAAGGAGGAAAAGTTCAAGTTAGTCTTTTAAAATTTACTTTATTTATTTATTTTTATTCTGTGGGGCAGTGAGGGTTAAGTGACTTGCCCAGGGTCACACAGCTAGTACATGTCAAGTGTCTGTGTATGGATTTGAACTCAGGTCCTCTTCAATCCAGGGCCAGTGCTTTATCCACTGTACCACCTAGCTGCCGCCCTCCAGAGGTCTTGATGTCAGAAGACTGAGGTTTTTGAATTTCAGAGTTGATATTTACTAGGCAAGTCACTAAAATTCTTTAGCTCTGTTTCCTTATCTGTGAAATGGAGCTGATAACATTTGAACCCTACTTCAAAAGATTGTATTGAGGGAAGCGTTTTATTAAATTTATAGTTTTACATATAACATAAGTCTTTATGATCTGGTCCAACCTCCTAAGTTTATAGAGGAGGAAATTGTAGACATGAGGGATGATGAAGAAATGAATGAATAATAAATAATTTATTAAAAGCACATGTAACCCTAGTCCCAAAACTCATTGTTATTGGACATTGTCCTTATTGGCAGGAAACAATGCCTTGTGCCTGCCTGAGGGGTAGGGCAAAGAGAGAGAGAGAGAGAGAGAGAGAGAGAGAGAGAGAGAGAGAGAGAGTTCTTCAGTATGAGTCCAGTTTTTGAGTCTTCAAGTCACTTCAGGAGCTTCTAGATTCCAGCTTTGAGAGAGAAGATGGATGATATCAACCCTACTTCAAATTCCTAAAGGAAAAGACTCTGGGGAAAAGCTGACATGGGAGGAGCTGGCAGTCTCCATCATGTGCCCCCAGCTTGTTACACTAGATACTTTGGGGAAATTCCTTTTGGGTAAGATCTGGGACCCTCTCTTGGTTGACCTGAGTTAATCTCACTCCCAGTGGGAGAGTTCCTTCACTCTATTATCTGGCATATATTCTTCTATATATACATTCCTGTTTTGTTTTGCTATTCATTTGGATAAATGGGTTTCTTGGCTAATTGCTGTATGTGTGTTCAGTGTAGAACTGGTATTTGATGGATAAGGTGTCATGTTTGGGATATAAGGCTTGGAGCACTGTTTCCCCCCTCCCCATAATGAAGAAGCAATCAAAAGTTAAATTGAATCTGAAAATCACATCCCCTAGAGTAACAATATTTAAGGGGGCAGAAAGATAGCCTGGTATTCCTTCTCTCTTAGGAGAGCAGAGTGTTGGTCTCCCACCCCAACTTCCTGCTTCCCTTTCTGGCAAGGAATTAAAGTCTCTCTTGGAGAAGGATGGGGAGAGTAGAAGCTAGAGATGTCTATTCTACCTCCTGAAGAGATGCACAATGACACCCTGATGCTACATGTGTGTGGACAGCCCTCACTACACATCAGGTTTGCTACATATATCGCATGTGCTAGACATTCTGCTAAGTGGGATGACTTACCCAAGCTCACGCAGCTGGGCAACAGCTAAATCAAAACCAAAATTCATCTCCTGTCTCCTAATCCAGGTTCTCTTTTATCGCACCATGCTTGTCTCTGTAAGTATGGTAGACATCTTGCAATGCCTGTCTGTCTTTCCTGCTGAAAGAAGTGAAAAGAACTTCCAGCTCCCCTGTATTCAACCCTCATTTGTCCGTGCTCTTGACACTTAGTATTTGGTGGCAGAAATGGCTGATAAAATTCCAGTCTGATTAATTTCATGTTTAATCTAACCGATACTCTTGCATCCTTTGCAAATAACCTTTTTTGTACAAAAACTGCAATGGCTCATTCCAAACCAGATCAAAGAGGCCTGCATGACTCACAAGCCACTAAATAAACACTGATGCCTGATGGCAGTAATATGGCTATTTATATTCAGAGCTTGATTTAACCAGTGGCATTCCTGTAATAAGATAATAAGCATGAACTGTTTACTAGGAAGAAAAAGGAGAGAGAGAGTGAGAAAGAGGGAGAGAGACAGTGGTGCTGGTGTTCAATAAAATCTCTTAACAGGCAAATGAGCCTCTGAAATTGGTTGGCAAATATATCCAGAATGAGATGTGCTAATTAGCTGCTGTTACTGATTTTCTGAAATAAAGAGTTTAAACTTTGATTAGCTCTGAAATTCGGTACTATCAAAAACACAGAGTATATGGCACTCTGTTGAAAGTCATGTCAATTACCAATACTAATTGTAGATACATGCTTGATACTGATATACCTAGTGATGGCACAATGGTGAATCTATAGTTATGTACCTAAGTTGTCAGGATCAAAAGGAAGTAGTAGGAATTGGTGGTCCCAAACAGGTAAAATGAAGGGCTTCTTCTTGTTGTTTGTCCTTTGTTCTCAAAGAGGACCATGACATTGGGGTGATGTCATGACTTGCACTGAATAGGATTTAAGTGAGGGAGGGCTGTGCAAAGTCACCAATCTCACTCACTCTCTTCCAGAGCCATCTGGGTCCAGTGGCAAGATATATATCAGGACAACTGGAGATGGCCCTGGATATTTAAGGCAATTGGGGTTAAGTGACTTGCCCAGAGTCACACAGCTGGTAAGTGTCTGAGGTGAGATTTGAACTCAGGTCTTCCCAACTTCAGCTCCACTTAACTATGCAGTGAATAGAGGACTGGCCCTGAAGTTGGGAAGATCTGAGTTCAAATCTCACCTCAAAATGAAAAGCAGTGTTGGCTGGAAAGGTTATGTACATCCCAGGTTCAGAAGACAAAACAAATCTTGTCTGCCTGGAAGCTCTTGATTCTACATATATATGTAATGTATGTACACATATAATCTATGTAATGTTGTGTGTATATATATATAAAATTTGTTTCCTGGATATATATGTATATACACATTTATGTATATATGTGTGTGTCTCTAGATATTGCTGTATAGAGACACATATATGTCTATATACATGTCTATGTGTGTCTATCCTATACATATGTATATATGTATCCCATATTTGTGGATAGTGATTGCAGACAGCATCCTTATTTCTAAATTTAAAAAAAAAAAACCAATGGCATGCCTAATTGTTCTACAAGTCTTTGGACAAATAAGCCAAGTGTTTCAAGACTAAGCTCAGAATCCCTAGTTCCTGGATAAAGATTAGGGAAGCAGCTACTCTACAAGAATCTGCAAAGATGCTTGGCTACATAGTTTGTCACAGCTTCTGACCACTCTTCCTAAGAAGATTTGAGTATGTGTCGTTTGAAATATTGGAGGAAGCCTGTCCCTGTTCTAAGTTATTGGGGAACTTAACAAGGGTTTCTAATATATTGCTACTTTTAAATTAGAGGCTATTGCACCAATTTTTGGCATTAAGCATTTATTAATCATATTAAATGTTAGTAAAGAGAGAGAACACATGGCTCAGAATTAGAGTTCAGAATACCTACATTACCTAGATAGAGAGGACAGCAACGGGGAGATGCATGGCTGCCTCATCCAGCTTCCCAGGCCAAGAGAGCAAGTGTAAACCTCTTGTGGACCAGACGAGAGACAGCCCTTACACACTGTTCAAAGCTAATTGGCTAGCATCATTCAAGTCCATTGGTTTACAGGACCTAAGGGTGGTTGATACTAAAATAAACAGTACCTGATGAGGTCAGAGTCCAGAGGACAGATGCTCTGAAGGCAAAAGGCTTTCACGTAGGTGTGGTTTTAATCTCTATTGTCTCCACTGAGTTAATCTGATTTCCATTTCTAAGGACTCTGGGCTGTCTCTAAGAAACCCTGCCAGAGTTTCTGAGTTGGGGGGGTAATCTGGGTCTCCCCCCCCCAACCCCATTAATAATTATTTCTTGGGGCAGCTAGGTGGCACAGTGGATAAAACACCGACCCTGTATTCAGGAGGACCTGAGTTCAAATCCGACCTCAGACACATGACCAAGGCTTCATCAGGCATTGCTCTCAGAGTCAGAAACACCTGAGTTTAAGGCTTTTCTCTGCCATATTCTGGCTATGTAGCCCACAGCAAGTTATTTCACTTCTCAATGTCCCTAGACAGCTCTCTAAGATCACAAATTTCAGAGACAATGGTGATTTGCATTAGTGGATCAAATTCTTCCCTGGGAGTTCCCTCCAATGATGAAATCATAGATCTGGTCACCATCATTACCACCACCATCACCATCATCACTGATTTTATGTGGTGGTTTATATACACAGTCATTTGGAGCTTCCTAACCTCCTCCAGTGTTACTTACTAGAGATATTACTATTCCATTTTACAGATGTCAAATTTGAGACTCAAAAAGGTTTAATGGTTTTCCAAGTGGCAAGTGTGGCAGGAGTTGGTGCTTCTAAGTTCTGAGTCAACCATGTTATCCTTTATACTCCACTGACCCTTCTCCTGCTAACAATTTCTTCCAATTTGCAGATATTAAGATTGTACCTCTGACTCCTTACAGCAACATGTGTCATTAATTGAACTAAAAATGAAGTGTTTTGACAATTGAAGTGTGAGAAAAAAGAATTTATCCAGCACTGATATATTTGAAAAATTACAAAATACATAAAAATGTAAAGCTAACTTACTAGAGGATTTCAGCATTTAAAAAAAAAACAACCATGGGCTTTTTTTGTATCAGTGGTTGAAATCAAGCAATAACCAGTTTTTCTAACTCGACTAGTTGAATTCAACCAATTGAGATGTTCATTTGCTTTGGATCTGGTTGATTGATTAAATTTGGTCACTATGCCCCATTCCCCAAATCAATGTTTATTTGATCAGATGTTATTACTTCAGACCCAAGATGGCTGATGCTCTTGGGCAAGAAAAACTAGCAAATTCATTAATTAGGGTACTATTCCACTTTTTTTTTTGTTTTGCTGGGCAATGAGGGTTAAGTGACTTGCCCAGGGTCACACAGCTAGTAAATGTCAAGTGTCTGAGGCCAGATTTGAACTCAGGTACTCCTGAATCCAGGGCCGGTGCTTTATCCACTGCACCACCTAGCCTTCCCTACTATTCCACTTTTAATGATATGGTAAAGCACTCACTTGTTTTAATGAAGAAGTACTGCCTTCATTAAAGTCAGGGTCCATGAGTATTTGATAATATATTTGAATTTCTATAGGTCACATTTTAAAGTGGAGATCTCAGCTCAATCAACACTTTTATACGATTACATTTTTGTGAGAAAAATACTTCAGAAAATACCATATTAACATGAGCTAGCATCATCATCCATAATCAAGGCATAAGTTCTCACATAAGTTAACAAGTGCTTGTCCTTTATAATAGGGATATAGCCTGAGCTCTGAGTAGTGAATTTGCTAATTATACTTCCCTTTTGGATACTATCCATTGTTCAATTTTTACCTATAAAATAGACAGGGCAGCTAGGTGGCACAGTGGATAAAACACTGACCCTGAAGTTGGGAGGACCTGGATTCAAATCTCACCCCAGACACTTATTAGCTGTGTGACCCTGGGCAAGTCACAACCCCAATTGCCTTAAACATCCAGGGCCATTTCCAGTGGTCCTGATGTCTATCTTGCTGCTGGACCCAGATGGAGGAGGAGTGAGTGAGGTTAGTGACCTTGCACAGCCCTCCCTTACTTAAATCCAAATCAGTGCAAGTCATGACATCACCTCCTGATATCATGGTTCTATCTGAGAACAAAGGACAAATAATAACAACGTAAAATAGACATAAGCCTGATGAATAAGAGTGTCGTAATGAAGAGGAATCAGGATTTTATTTCTCACTGCGGAAATGTTTTCTTTTTTCTGCTACAATTGTGGCTCATTTTAAAGATTTTTTTTCCCCATGAACAGCCAGGCAGGAACCAAGCTGTTAGCATCAATGACAAGAGGAAACAGGTTTAAATTATACCTGGAGGGCTTTTAAGTAAGATTTAGGAAACATTCCTTCCCTTTCAGAGTTGGGAGATACTGGTGAACAGATCTGCTTTGTAGGGATTTAAGGAAATAGAACTTTGAAATCTTTCTGGTCTAAATTTGAGGAGTCAGGGGGCTGGATAGAATGACCTGCCAAATCTCTCATCCCCAGTGATTTGATGCAACATAGGCACAGGAGCTATTTTTCTCTTCCTTTTTCTTTTTTCTTTTCATTTTTATTTCACAGGAGCTATTCTTATGAAGCATAGTCATTCAAAAGAGGAAGCAGTGGAAGAAAGGGGTGGAAGACAAGCCAGGTGTGTGGGAAGTCCCAGCTCAGTGCACAGAACACCTCCTCACTCTACTTTTCCTTAGTGCCTGGCTCCCTAGTAGGGATGGCATAGCTCAGCCCAATAAGTGAATACCTAACTTACTAAATCAGAAGTAGTAGGATTGGTATCCTCTGCTATGGCTCTTTATTCCAGTACATCAATGGACCTGTGATCTCATTGGTGTGGATATTTCCTGTAACAGTGGCAGTAATAACTCCCCTATGCAATTCTCATCTATGGTCCTTCCAAGTTAGCCATGGGCTATCCACTCTATGTGTGTGTCTATGTGTGGGGGAGCTGCATTCTGCCGATATTGTGTGGATACCAAAGAAGCACATGGGCTGTTCGTCAGTTGTGTCTCTCCACATCCCCCCCCCCAACTCCAGTTCTGGAAACAATTAAATCAACTTTGTCATTGCTCCTGGAATAGGTGTGTCCATCTCACTCCCTATGACTTCACTGACTGCCCTTGTAACTTTCCAAAGCAAAATATATTACTCCTTGGTCACCATTTCCATACATACACATTCATATAAATACTATAATACATACACACACACATATATGTGTGTATTATAGTGTGTGCATATATACATACATTATAGATGCACATATATTAAATTACATCATATATCATATACCAATTATATCATACCACATAATAGTATATCATATATTATACTATACTATATCTTATATGTACAACATAATGTATTAATATAATATTAAATATTATAACTATAAGTTATAAATATAACAATATATACTTTAATATCTTAACACCACTAATTTTTTGGGGGGGTGGGACACTGTGTGTGTGTGTGTGTGTGTGTGTGTGTGTGTAGCCTCCCTCTCTTAGGATGAAAACTCCTTGAACTTCACAGCTGGCACACAGTAAGTGCTTAATAAATATTCCATTCTGTCCTCCATTCATTCCCCCAAAATGGCACAATTAAGCAAAGTTATCTCGAGCCCTTTGCATGATCTGATTAGAGTTTAGAACATGTATAATTTTTGGAAGTGGCCAAGAGGGAGTTATAGATTTAAACTTGTATAATGTAAAATTTCTCAGTAATGAAAGCTGTTTAAAAGTGGAATTGGAAAAAAATTCTGGAGATAGTGAGTTCCTAATCCTTGGAGGTCATAAAGAAGTTGGATGATTTCTTGCTTGGGATATTGTAGAAGAGATTTGAGTTTCAGGTGCATTAGAACTAGAAGATCTTCCAATTGAGATTTTCTTATTCTAAGTCATTTAATTCTTACTTCAATACCACATTGACCTCTTCTTTTGCATCCCTGGCTCCCTTACTGCATCTTCAGTTTTGCTCCCCTGCCTCCCACTCCCCACCAGTCTCAGCCTTGTGTGACTCCCCAAGCCCCACTCAATAAACTCCAGTGGCTTCCTAGCACCTCCAGAATAAAATTCAAAATTCCCTGATTGGCATTCAACCGCAACCTACCCCTTTTCTAGTCTTCTTGTATTTTATTCTCCCCTCCCCCTAGGTACTCTTCAATCTTGACCTCTTGGTGATTACATGAACAAGTTAATCCACCTCTATGCTCCTGGCATTTTCTTTGACTGTCCCCCAATACCTAGAATGCACTCCTTCCTCATCTTTGCTGACTGCCTTCCCTGGATTCCTTAAAGCCCCAACTAAAATCCCACCTTCTACAGAAAGTTTTTTTTCCCAATTCCTCTTAATTCCTGTGCCTTCCCTCTGTACATAATTTCCTATTTATCTTATTGTGCATATAGCTTACTTTGCATATATTTGTTTTCATTCTGTCTCCCCCATTAGATTGTGAGGTCTTTGAGGGCAGGGACTGTCTTTTGTCTTTCTTTGCATTCTCAGCACAGAGCCTGGCACATTGTGGACACTTTAATACATGCTTACTGACTGACAGGTTTCTCCCTTTCTAAAACCAAGGTAACAACAGATGGATGGGGATAGGGACAGGATCTATGATTTCATTGCTGTAAGGAATTCTCTCTATCAATACAGAATCAGCACCTTCTCTGCCACATGTAGTCTATTTTTTAAATCATAAAAGTATTTAATATTTTCCAGTTACATGTAAAGATAGTTTTCAACATTTGTTTTCATAGGATTTTTAGTTCCAAATTTTTCTCACACTCTCCCTTCCCTCGCTCCTCACCAAGACAGAAAGCAATCTGGTATAGGTTATACATGTACAATCATATCAAACATATTTCTGCATTAGTCATGTTGTGAAAGATGAATCACAACAAAAGGGAAAATCCTCAAAAAAGGAAAAACAAAAACAAAAGTAGAAACAGTATGGTTCAATCTGCATTCAGAATCCACAGTTCTTTTTTTCTGAATGTGGAGAACATTTTCCATCATGATTTCTTTGGAATTGTCTTGGATCATTGCACTGCTGAGAAGAGCTAAGTCTATCACAGTTGATCATCATACAATGTTGCTGTTACTGAGTACAATGTTTTCCTGGTTCTGCTCACTTCACTCAGCACCAGTCCACTTAAGTCTTTCCAGGTTTCTCTGAAATCTGCCTGCTCACCATTTCTTATAGCATAATAGTATTCCATTACATTCATATACCACAACTTGTTCATCCATTCCTCAACTGATTGGCATTCCCTCAATTTTCAATTCTTTGCCACCATAAAAAGAGCTTCTATAAATAGTTTTGTATGTGTGGGTCCTTTTCCCTTTTCTATGATCTCTTTGCCACATGTAGTCTTAAAGAATTGCCTAGAGGGAGAACAGAGAGATTAAGCCACTTGCCCAGAGCCCTATAACCAAGATGTGTCAGAGGTAAGATTTGAACTCAGGTCTTCCTGACTTTGAGGCTGTCTATTTACTAAGCCAAGTTCTTTTTAAAAAATGAATAAATGAATGCACACACACACATATATATAGACACATATATACATACATATGTTTCTATCTCTATCTCTAGTTCTATCTCTATCTCTATACACACACACACATAAAGAAAAAGATGTAGTCCATCAAATATGCTACCCTTTTGTCAGAAAGTCTCAGGACACTTAGGACCCAGTACCCTTTAAGTGTATTTTCCCCACTCTCTCAAGTTTCCTGCCATTTTTTCTGGGCTCTTGCCAGCTCTGTAGAATAGTTTAGTCATATCTTAATGTCAGCTCTATAAAGCTTACAGATTTCCCTATCTCTCCCTGATACCAACATTTCTTTCCCCTACCCTCCCCTTTTTTTTTCTCTCTCTAGTCTATACCTATTAATCCACCTTTATGATCTTCATTTCTTCAGGCAAATGCTATTCATCACCAGATAAGGAGGGAGAGAATTCCAGGCATGGGGGATAATTCTTGCGTATTGTAGACCCCTCAGATTCCTTTGGGTGAGGGAGGGGGGTGGTGTGAAACAGAAAATTCTCTCTACCCTGAGACTAGCAAAGAACTCATAGAATCTTGGGTCAGGTTTGAAGTATTAATTCTGGGCTGCTGGGGAAGCCTAATTGCATTCTTCCTCCACCTGTCTCCCTGCAGTTTTCACTGGGTGAATTCTTTAGGACAACTTCATTGTTAGATATTCTTTCTTTTCTTCCTCCCCACTGACTACAGTGTGGTGTGACTGGTGGCTGTAACACAGAAGTTGCTGCAATTCAGCCTTGGGTGAAGTGATCCTCAAATAATTACCAAATATAGTTCATGTAACTGAATTAGTGAATTATGTAGGTCTCTTTGAAATGAAAGACCCTTTAGGAATGTAAGATACTTTTGCTCTTTGTTATTAATAACCTTAGCAATGTAAGAATCCAAAGTAGTACTCAATATGCTCCCAGAATGGAAAGACTAAAATTAAAGGATGCAATTGATTTTCATTTTCCATACCTTTCATTTTCTATCCCTTTCATTATAATAGTCAGGATTGAATGTGCAACAAGTCTTTAAATCTCCTCTGATGTTAATAAGGCATTGACTATACAGCTCTGTCAATGTTAGAATTGTGGATAGTTTTCCTGCTTAGTATGATTTCTTACCATTTCCCATCACCTGTCTCATCTTTATACATTATCTGGGAAACCTCTAACCTATAGGAAGATTCCCCCAGGGTTTAATTTCATCTGGATGCAACTCTTTTCCCAGCCTAATCCAGAGAAAAAGGACTCCCTTTTCATAATGCTCTCAGGCCAAGGTGCCAGTTAGAGGGGAGCAAGGATTACTATGACAAAGAGAGCTTGTCTTCCCACAATGCTATGGGGTTTGATCAGAGATTCCACAGGAACATATGGTAGCCCTCTAAAAATAAAGGCAAAAGAGTTCAGAGAAGTATAGGAAGAACTAACATAGAGTGGTAATTATTATGACCAATAAAAATAGCTAGCTTTGACATAGATCTCTAAGGTTGGAAAACTCTTTACAAATATTAGCCTCACAACAACCCTGTGAAGTAACAGCTATTATTATCTCCATTTTACAGATGAGGAAATAGAGGGTAAGTGACTTGCCCAGGGCCATACAGTTAGTATGTGAGGCCAAATTTGAACTCAGATCTTCCTCACCACAGGTCTAGGACTCCAGCTACTGCACCACCTAGCTGCCTCTAGCAAAGACCACAGCAACATAAATGGACAGAACAAAAAACCCAAATGGAATGCTGTGTAATTAAAATGACCAAAGAGATGAGAAAATATATCTCCTTCCCTGTTCTGGGCTGTGTCTGACTCTCACCTGTCCCTTGGTAGTTTAAGTTTGATATTGGAATGAAACAAAACCCTAGTATCTTATTTAATGGTCAAGAAAAAGAGATTTATTTAGCCATAGCAGGAGAAGGATATTCAACAAGGATAGACATTGAAGACAGCTTGGGTTGATTCAGCTGAACAAAGCTCCCATCGGGATCCACCAGCCAAACTTATGAGAGGCCTTTCCAGCTCCTCCCTGGGCTACTTTGTACTCAGGAAATGAGGAAGACGTGTCAACAGTCTGAGCCTTTAGTCCCCTGAGCCAACCAAGTCTCAAAGAATGTCTCAATATTTTTAAAGGAAAAACTTGCTTAACCTGTATGGAGGGGAAGGGGTTAGGATGTTGCTGTTACTACTCTCTTTCTTGCAGGGTTAGGAGACGACAGGTGCAGAGCATTACAAATACTGTCAGATTGGATGACTGATGTCTTCATTGGTTTTGCCAAACTGCTTTTTGTTTTCTTTAGGAAAAAAAAAAGTATTATAAGATATGGCTCACTTGGTAGAGGAATATATTCAGAAGTGAAGATGATGGGTAAATAAAAGATATCATAAGATTATAAAACTAAAAAGCACCTTTGATAGTGGCAAAGGTCACAGTCTTTGGGTAATGTGGCTGAGGAATTCCCGAACAAGGCAGGGCACAGTAGACTAGAATGGTCTGGTTGTGCAGTAAAAAGAGAGGAAAAAACTGGGCATAGCCAGACCAGAGCAAGTGAGTGAAGAGAATTCCCACAGAAAGCAACTTTAAACCTAAAGTGGTAAGGATTATCTGGTGTATAGATATCTGGGATTTAGAGAGGTCTTGCTCATCTCCTGAGGCAAGGAAATGGCACATGGTTTGTGAGTGAGGGAGGACTAAAAAGAAAACCCATGATAAATACATGTGTGTGCTCACCCACACCCATACATTTCACTTCTCTAGTGATGGTTGGAGTGAGCTTTCTTCAGTGAGCCTTGAGTCTGAAGAGGGAGAACAGCTGCTGATGGTGGTGAAGGGGGTGGTAGGGAAAGAGAGGGAAGCCCCTGACACCTCCCTCCTGTTGTGTGTGTGTGTGTGTGGTGTGTGTTTTCTTCCCTTCTCTTTACTGAAGGCTCTCCTTTTTAGTCTCATCTCAGTGCCTAAACCAGACAATATTTTCCTTGTTTCAAGAGATGACTTAAAAAAACTTGAAGTCCCACAAGACTGTGAAAATAAAGGCCATTCTTTCCACTGCTCCCGTCTCCTCCCTGAGGGGGTGGTGTTTCACAAGTGAATCAGGAGACACAGATGATGTCGAAATTTCCAGCTCCTTTCGGATATTGGTACTTCCCCTATTGGTGTGATGTTTGTTTTTTCAGGAACAAGATTAATCCAGCTTCCCACCCAGGAATGATGTAAAGACCAAAGGCAGGAGTATAAACATTTTTAAAAATTTACCGGTAACCTAAATTGCTTTCACTAAACTGAAGAACCTGGAAATAAGCTAAATTTAGATGTTCTCAGAGAGAAAAATCTGGGCAGGAGGCAACATGAACCATGCTAATGTTATTAGAGAGAAGTTCCCTATGATTGAGCTCAATCTGATTGCTAAGAGTAGAGGAGTTTAGGAATCTAAACTTAATGTTTAGGTTACATGTATATTTCTGAAGAGAGAATCCCAAAAGCAGCTCACTGTTCACCTTGTTTTTAGGAAGACATAGACCTGAATTTGATTCCAGTTCTACCTAGACCAAGTCACTTAATCCCTCTGGGGCCTCAGTTTTCCTCATCTTTTAAAATGAAAGGGAAAGACTAGATAATCTCCAATATCCTTCATTTTAAAAATTAATTAATTTTTTCAGTTAACAAAAATCTATTTTCCCTTCTTTCCCATCCCTACATTGGGAAAATGAAAACAAAAACAAAACTCTTATAACAACTATGCATAGTCAAGCAAAACAAATTCCTGCATTGGGCCATGTCCAGATAGATATGGCAACCTTGAGTCATCACCTTTCTTTCAGCGAGAATGTAAATGCTTTATCATTAGCCCTCTGGAATAATGAATGATCAGCCAGTGTTCTTTCCAATAATCCAGTGATGCCTAAGTTGGAGTTTTCCCATTTGTTCATGACTGTGCAGCTGTTCTACAATTGCTTGTAGATTCCTTGCAAGAGAGTATGGACAAGATTTAAGAAGGGTGGGAAGTCATAACAGTGTGGGGTGGAGGGGAGTTCCAGACCACCTGAGTCAGAAAGCTGTAGAAGTTGGTAAGAATGCTAGACCCTTCTCATGGACACAAGCCATGTGGATGGAGGATCTTGGCTGCTGAGAGTTGCAGGCAAAAAAAAGGAAATGAGACTAACGTGGTGGTAGACTGGTTATGGGAAGTGGTGACAGAGAGTAGAGGTGGATTAGGTAGAAGATGCTGGCTGTTAGCAGGAGTGAGAAGATTGGGCCCATTAAGGCAGTAACTTTTGGCTAACTATCATGAGGAGTGTGTGTATCGGGGTGTGTGTATGTGTATGTGTGTGTGTTGTGTCTGTCTGTGAACGAGACAGAGAGAGATGGGTCATGTAAGGGATGAGAGAAGTGAGGTTTTTGTGGGAGGTAAAACATATGTAATAAGGTAATAGCAAAGATTGGCTTTTCTCTCATCAGTCTTATCAGTCCTTGTTCTTTTCTCTTCTCATTCCATGTCTTTGGCTTTCTCTTCATCTGCCCTTCTCTTTCTTTCTCTATCTTTTCCTTGCTTCTCTCTCAATCTCCCATTCAGATCTTTCTCTCCTCCCTTTATGTTCTTCCTCCTTTCCTGTCTTCCACTTTTTTGCCCTTCCTTTCCTCCTTACATCTTTTGTTTGTTTGTTTGTGGTTTTTTTCTGTTTTGTGGTGAGGCAATTGGGGTTAAGTGACTTACCAGGGTCACACAGCTAGTAAGTATCAAGTGTCTGAGGGCCTGGGTTTGAACTCAAGTCCTCCGGAATCCAGGGCCAGTGTCTATCCACTGTGCCACCTAACCCTCTCCTTATATCTTTACCTGTTCTTTGCCCTCCTCGCCAATTCTCTTCGTTTACTTAGCTGCAATCTGAAACAAAAATATAAATCTTTTAATATTTGCTATATTTATTTAATAAGGTTTTATATTTCTTGGTTTTAAATTGATGTCAAACATTCTTATCCCCCCCCCCTCAAAAAAAAAAAAAAAAGAATCCCCACCAAAATTGATTATGGTTTGCTTTGCTTTTTATTTGTATGTTGCCCTAAATTGACTTTTCCTATGGATCAATGCCCTGAGAGATTTTTTAAAAATCCTTATTACTATCATACATCATGATTTAATTTCACTTGGTTGATATTTAGCCTAATGTTCTTATTTTTTAAATAGATTTTTGTTGTTATTTTCATTTTTACATTGCCAAGATGTATCTCTCTTTCTCTCATCCCTTCTCTAATAGAGAACCAGACTATTTTCTTAATATAGCCTTCAGATAAAGTGTATGGTTTGTTTTTTTAAAATTACCAGCCCTATTAAAAAACAAAGAAACCTACTGGTTTCTCACATTTCTAACTAGATTATATTCCAGTGATAAATAAAATCTTGATACCCAATATAAATAAGGAGATAACAAAAGAGCAACAACTATTATCATTTTCAAACTCAAAGTGCCCTATACATAGTAGGTGGTCAGTAAAATCTATTTATTTGATTTTATTTAAAAGAGATGATTCAAGGAAATGAAAATAACATCATATTGTGCGATGGAGTGGGATATGAAGTTACAGACTAGCATTTCCCTCAAGTAAACATATTAAGACATTTCTATTGTTATCTGCTCACCAAAATGGAGACAGAAATGTTTCACTAAGAGTCAACAGAAAAAAAAGCAAAAACCAAAACCAAAACCATATCTGCTTCTCTTACTTGCCTTTATTTCTATTTTTTGAACATATCTTTTAAAAATTGAAGTCAGATGTAAAATGACATAAGTAGAAGCAGGAAGCAATATACTCAATGACTAAAACAACATAAAATGAAAAGAAAGCTAAAATAAAATTGAACATTGAGAAGCAACATGAAGTAATTGCTTGGGCATTGGACTTGAAGTCAGAGAAACTTGCTTTTAAATCCTGTTTAAGATACTTAGTAGATGTATAACTCTAGCCAAGTCCTTATACTCTTTGTACCTCAATTTCTTCATCTATAGCTTTGATTCTATGATCCTCTTATTTGTAATAGAGGATCGTGCAATGAGGATCCATTTCTTGGAGCATGTATAATGTGCTCTGCCTGTTATCAGTCCTGTGGGAAGGTCCAGTCCATAACTCAATAAGCAATTATTAAGCTCTTCCTGTGTCAGGCACTGTGCTAAATGCTTGGGATACCAAGAAGGGCAAAGACAGTCCCTGCCCTCAAGGAGTTCATACTTGAATGAGGGAGACAACATGAAAACAACTATGTATATATAATATGTGTATATTAAATGTATATATACACAAACATATATGTGTGTGCACATGTATGTATACAGTTACAGGGGTGGGGCTTAGGGGCATGGCACCCCTGTGATCCGGAAAATCCCTGTAAATTTTTGGGCCCTCCTTTGTGCCAGAGAAGAGTTCTGAATTATTATGGTATTAAAAGATAAAATATGTTGACGTTAGATAATACTATACATATATTTATGCATTTCTGAGGTTTTGAACTTTTTCTGTGTCATATGCTGGCCTTCATGGGTCAGTCTGCAAAAACTCCTCAAAAATTCCTATTTAATTTTCTTGATGTCAGCTTGAGATATACTGAAACCACAATTGCAAAAGTAGCATTGTGGAAGGGGTAACTGGAAGAGAGAGACAGAGACAGAGAGAGACAGAGAGACAGAGAGACAGAGAGAGAGAGAGAGAATTTCAGAGGGATTGGGAAAAGCTTGTTGTAGAATGTTAGCCTAGACCTGAAGCAAGTCTGGAGGCAGAGATAAGAGGAGGGAGGAGAATTCTGAGCATGTGGGATAGCCAATAAAAATGCCTAGAGTTGGGAGATACAGTGTCTTGAGCAAGGAGCAGTGAGGAGGATGGTATCAATGGACCATAGATTATGTGGAGGGGAGTAAGGTATAAGAAAGCTGGCAAAGCAGGAGGCCAAGTTATGAAAGGCTCTAAAAGTCAGAGCATCTTTTTTTTAGAGGATCCTGGAGTCAATGGGGAGTCACTGGAGTTTAATGAGAAAGAGGATGGTATGGGTTAGACCTGCCCTTTAGGAAGATAGCTGAATGAAAGATGAAATGGAATGGGAAAAGATATCACAGGGAAACCAGCAAGAAGACTATAACCACAGCCCAAGTTTTTTTGACTTCAAGTCCAATAATGCTTTATCCATTATTTCATGTTGACTCTCAATGTTCAATTTCACTTTTGGTAATGAATGAGGGCCTGGACCAGAGTAGTGACTTGGTGAACTTGCTTCCAGAAGTGTGTGATTGAGGGGCAGCCTTTCACCTCCCTGATTCAGAGCAAGCACAGCCATTCTTTGACCATTTCTGTTGATTTACTGTGTGGTGATGAAAAACCTCTTAACTGGTTGCTGAGCTGGAACTCAATGTGTATACAAAAGGCAGGAACAGAAGAAAATTTTCTCACACTCCCTGGTGCTTTTGAGGGAGGAGGAAGAAATGCTGTAAGCCTCTGGGTAGGTGATCCTCTTCCCCACTCAGTTCACCATGGGGTCATGAGTAGATGGCATTCTTCTTTCTTCTCTCTATTGTCCTCATTCTTTCTTGACTTGGCAAATGAGCATTGGAAAATGTTGGACCAGGTGATGATCTTGTGAACTTTGAAAGTTAAAGACTCCAGCAGGGGGCAGCTAGGTGGTGCAGTGGATAAATCACTGACCCTGGATTCAGGAAAACCCGAGTTCAAATCTGGCCTCAGACACTTGACACTTACTAGCTGTGTGACCTTGGGCAAGTCACTTAACCCCCATTGCCCCACAAAAACAAACAAACAAAAAACCCCACCATGAAACAAAAAAAGAAGACTCCAGCAAATGAAGTCTAGCTAGTAGTTGAAGAAGCATCTGAATCTATTGAGGAGGTGGTGCAGCCCTGAGGAACAATCTGCCTTGATCTTGCCCATCAGAGAATCAACCCACCAGCCAAGACACCATTGCCTACAAGCAAGGAAATGACTCACCCATCAGCTATGCCATACCTAGAAGTGAACTTGGTGTTCGTTTGGTGTTTGAAGTAACCACTTTAAGTTTGAGCTTATTATGCTCAGGGACTGAGGTGGTAAATGATAGCAGGGTCTTGGTTTCAGATGTTTTTGTACTTTGAGTCTTGCTATATGTTAGTAAATACCCATTTCTAGAAGATAATGGATATTAATTAGTGAGTTGACATTGAAGAGATGTCAATGGGTTAACTGATATTGGGAAGATACTAACTGGCAATGATATTGGAGAAATATTAACTGGTGATGATACTGGGGGTGAGGAGGTGGAATATACCAGATGGGGCCTATGAGTGATAATAGCAAAGAAAGATATCCTTCCCCTTCAGGGGTACCTCTGAACTCTGAAGGGAGCAGGATCAAGCTTTGTAGAGCTGACCTGCTGATGCAAGTGGGGTTGGGAGAATAATTCCAGAACATCTATGTGCTATGTATGATTATGGAATTATAATGACTTATAATGACTAAACAGTCCTGGAGAGAAGAAAATAAAATTCCCTCCAACCAAAAAACCAGGATTTATTAAGCATCTACTCTGTGCAAAGTACTATGCTAGGAGCTGAGGCTACAGAGAGACAAAATAAATAAAAGAAAACAATCCCTGCTCTCAGGGGCTCTGAATCCTTTCTGTGGAAAGGTGGGAGATTATGGGTGTGTGATTTTGAGCATGTTGTCAGACACAGTCAATGTATAGGTTGGTGTTGCTAAACATACTTTAAAAATCTCTCTCTCTCTCTTTTTTTTAACCAGGGAAGCTTCATCAGGCAGGGCAGGTAAGAAGAATATATTCCTGAATGAATATAATATAAAAGCAAAAGGCACTCATAATACTTATAAAGATATTTTTAAATGGAGGGAAAAAATTCATAGGAAAATTAAAAAAACACAAAAATAACAAATGGTGGGTAAGTTCTCTGCACATTCATTTCAGTCTCTTCAGCCAAGCTTCTCCCTTTACCTCCTCCTCAGAATTTTCAAAGATCTCCAAATAAAAATCAGCACAATGCTTGAAAGTAATGCTATGAATACATTGTCATTGAATCCGCCTGTAGTATCTCAAGATCTCACAATTAGCTAAGTCATTCAGCCTATCTCCAGAGACTTGAATCAGTCTTTCAACCGGAATGGAGATTTGAGGCCTAGCAGCCTTGACTCCCCTGAATGTCAGTCAGCTTAGGGTTTTGTTTGTAACATTGTGCCAATGGAATTAACGGCTCCTTGTATTGTTGTGATGGCTTAACTGTGCATTTTGTGCAGGACTGATGATACTAACCTTGTTTTCAGGTTCTACCTGTAGATGGAAAGTTGGAAGTCCAGTGTTCACATCCAAGAATAGAGAGGCATGGAGATGGGAGACCCCAAAGAGTGTGGGGCTGCTTGATTCTCATTTGGAAAAAAGGATAGGAGGGGTTACAAGTCAAAGTCCAGAAATCATATGCATGGCATGTGAGAACCTTGGGGGTGCTAGACTCAGTAAAATACCACTGTGCAGATAGGGTTCTGAGGGATGATAGTAACACTTGAGGCAATAATTCAGCCTTCCAAGACATGTCTGGCATAAACTAATGGTAAAATAGGAGCAGGGAGGTGGCGCATTGGATAGAGTGCTGGGCCTGGAGTCAGGAACACTCACCTTCCTGAGTTCAAATCCATTCTCAAGCACTTACTAGCTGTATGACACTGGACAAGTCACTTCATCCTGTTTGCCTCAGTTTCCTCATCTGTAAAATGAGCTAGAGAAGGAAAAGGCAAACCACTCCAGTATCTATGCCAAGAAAACCCCAAATGGGATCATGAAGAGTTGAAAAACAGCTGAACAACAAAATAAAGTTTGCGTTTCCCCTGTTGAGCATTAGATTAGAAATTTAGAGCCAAAGCCCATCAAGTCCAACTCCATCATTTTGTAGAGAAAATTTAGGCCCCTGACCAAGGAAGTGTGAAATTATCTACCCAAGGTCACTCAGTTATCAGCTGAGATGGTTATTTAAACCCTCTGATTCCAAATCCAATGGGAAATGAGAGCCAAAGGGAGGTGGCAATTTTTAAATATGGTAAGTCAGGGATTTCAGCAGACAAACAAACAAACAAACAAACAAAAAACCAAAACCATGCATAATCCACAATGCAAAACAGAGACGTATGAATAATTAGTGGTTGAAGAATGGAGAGAGTGCTAAACTTAGTGGGGAAGACTTGGGTTCCAATCCCACCTCCAGAACTTAAAAGCTATGTGACCAGGCAAGTGCCCCAGCTTCTGTAAAATGAAAATAATGAAGCCTGTAGTAATGGTCCCATAGGATTTGTGAAGTCCTAATGAGATAATGTATGCAAAGCACTTTTTGTAAATCTGAAAGAACTGTATTAAAATGTCAGATAATAATAATAGTAATAATTTAGGAGAAATTCAGGCAAATCCCTTTGCTCCCCATACTACCCTTTCCCCACTGGGATTCCGAATGAATCATTACTGAAGGATATGGCTGGTGCACACTCAGAGACACACATATAGACACACGTTCATATATTATATATATATGGTTGTATATGGTTATCTACATACATACACATATATGAGCTTTTCCTTTTTCACACTGGTGTTTTTGTTTTCCTTTCTTTCTCCTCTCATTCTTTTGGTTGCTGTCATCTTGAGAGCAATGTGGGCACCCTCTGGTGGTTGTCTGAAAGATTCACCTGCACAGTAAGATAAAATAATGACTTCCAAACAGAGACAAGGGATGCTTTGAGATTTTGTGTGTTTGGTGTCCCTCTGTCCACCCCCTGTCTCATCTTGTACCTGACGCCTGAGATCTCTATCCTGAATAAAAAAATCAAGGAATGTCTTGGATCATTTTTAGTCCTGATGGGATAAAGCTATTAATAGCACAGAAAGGGCAAAGAGAAGAGATGTGGTTTAGGGTTTAGATTGGGTCACTGTGGTGTCCAGGCTGGGTGTATCTGGCACACAACAGAGCCCTCTGATATGATTTCTGTGTATGGGACTCAAACTCTGAAAGGTAGTTAGAGGATGTTGAGAATGTTGTTTAACCAGGATCAGGCTCATCCTTGGGAAGGTGAATTGCTGTGTCCTGTGGTTGGAAGGATGGCAAAGGAGGGGGGAAAGAAACTCAAAAAAATCTGTGAACCAAACAGATGCTCTGCCTCCTCTCTAGAACACCTGTCTCTACCAGGAGTGGGATTCAGGATGCTGAGCAGTTGTGGCTTCAGGCCATGCCCTAGTTATAGACAGGCCAGGCAAAGGCAAATTGGGAGAAGGAAGACGTGGGTTCAAATTCTAGCTCTACCTCTTGGACAAGTCATCTCAGATGGAAGCAGTCTTTCAGTGGGGATATAAAGCTGGACCTGGATTCAGGAATACCTGAATTCAAACCATGCCTTTGGCCCAAGCTCTATGATCGTGGCCAAGTGACTTAATTCCTCTGAATCTCAGTGTCCTTATCTAGAAAATGGATGTAATTATCCCTCCCTCACAAGATTGCTCGGAGATCCAAAGAACATAATATATCTAAAGTGATTTGCAAATCTGAAAAGCTATGTAAATGTCATTTGTCACCTGGGAGATAATAATTGAAGGAATGAAAAGAAAGGTGTGGTTTTTTTCCCCATTGAAATTCATACATTCTTGATGTCTTTTTTTTTTTTTTCCGGAACAATAGGGGTTAAGCAGCTTGCCCAGGGTCACACAGCTAGTAAGTGTCAAGTGTCTGAGGTCGGATTTGAACTCAGGTACTCCTGAATCCAGGGCTGGTGCTTTATCTACTGCACCACCTAGTCGCCCCTGTCCCTTGATACCTAATGGACTCCTTGGCTTTTATTTATTTATTTATTTATTTTTCAAATTGGGCCTATGCTGTCGTTGTTCAGCCTTCACTGTCAAAGAGGACCATTTTGTTGGCAAAAGTGGGGAACCTCCCTCTACAGATAGGCATCAGCACCGGTTCTGCAACTTAGAGAATTAGTCTTAGAGAATTGTCAGATAGCCAGGACCTATCAGAGGCAGGATCGGATCTGGTGTCTCTGACTCTGAAGATACTTCTCTAGCTCTACACCTATGATCTGCTGGAGCCAGCTTCTACTGACTCAGAAAAGCTGCTTTTTGTATTTTTAGTGTGAGCATTTACACTTTGGAAATTGGAAAAAAAAATGTTACAAATCAGAGCTTGGTTCGTTTATTGTTCAGCTGATTATATAGAGTTAAGAAAATGATGGAGAAAATGTTAATAATGCAGATTAAATTTAAAAGTGCAGGGGCAGCTAGGTGGCACAGTGGATAAAGCGCTGGCCCTGGATTCAGGAGTACCTGAGTTTAAATCCGGTCTCAGACACCTGACACTTACTAGCTGTGTGACCCTGGGCAAGTCACTTAACCCCAATTGCCTTACAACAAAAAGAAAGAAAGAAAAAAAAATTTAAATGTACTAGGTGGCACAGTGGATAGAGCATTGGCCTTGGAGTCAGGAGTTCCCTAGTTCAAATCCAGCCTCAGACACTTACTGCCTGTGTGACCCTGGGCAAGCCACCTAACCCCAATTGCCTCCAAAAATAAACAAACAAATAAAACAAAAAAAGTGTTTTAACATACATTTCCCCAGAGAAAAGCAGAGAGCTGGTTGTTAAACATTTACCAACACACCACTATCTACAACAAATATAGGAAATACACTGGGATGGGGAATATATTAACCCTCTAATGTGGCTCTAGCCAGTGGGGGTTATGAACCTAGTAAAGATGTCATTGCCAAGCCAGTACCTATCACAGTACCTTGTTGTCCTATAGCTTCTCTCTCCAAGGGGCTCCTTGGCACACTGCATATCTAATTAGTCCCCTCAACACCTCCAGGAGCAATGCTTGTTATCTTCTTTTTGCAGCCAGAGCAACAGGCACAAGGAGATTAAAACGACTTTCCCAACAAAACATGGTTCATCAATGGTGGAACTTGAATTAGAACCCCAGAGAGTTAGTTACCTTCCATCTACTAGCCTATATTCCAGTATTCACCTGAGGCTGCTGCTAAGACCCTCTTTGATCCAGACCCAGAGGTTCACCATTCAGAGCAGTTCAAACACAAACATGCCGATCCTGACCTTCCTCCCCTTGCCTCTAGGAGAAAGGGTTTTCAGAACAAGGAAACGAAAGCAGGACTTAATTGCCAATGGGCACCAGAATTCTCCATTAGAACCCAGATTCACCTGACCACAGATTCCCTGGACTCAGGCCAAAGTAAAGTTATTATTCCTAAACAAAGGGCTATTGTCTCTTCCCAAAACTGAACGTTCAATATAGTTAGGATTCTTCTTTTTTCATCTTCTAGATTAGAACCAGACCCTGGAGCAAGAGGGAATGCTTAGCTACCTGAGCTAGTTGGGAGGAGGTGGGGGGGGGGGGAGGGAAACCCAGTCTTCTTGCAGGGCAGCCCAGAAGCCAAGGGTTTCAACTGTAGAGGAGGTTGGAAAACAAAGGCGTTAGTGTGACTGCATCTGTGGGAACAGATCCAGGCTCGGCAATCGGGACAAGCCCTAGAGACATGGCAAGCAATAGGCCTGAAAGGTGTTGTTGCTTCCCAGAAAAGGCCCCAGCAGCTTCAGTGGGTTGTTTAATCTTGAACACTGTGAAACTTCTTCCAGGGCGGGGTGGTTTCTACCTTTAGTCTCTCTTAGGTTTTTAAGTCATGGGTGAGTGAATCAGATAACTAAAACCTTCCGGGGCAAACAGCCTCCCCAACCCTTCACACAATTGGTTTTGCAAAAATCCCCACCAGATATCAGATAGCCCAGTTCTGCTTTGTGACTCCTTACCAAGTTCAGGGAAAAGCACCCCACGCCCCTGGCCAGAGCCAGATTAGGAGTGGCCCCTCTGTTTGCACACAGAGCCTTGGAGTCCTAGCCAGAAGCTAGCTGGTTATTCTGCTACCTACCCCAAGCCCATTGAGCCACAGGTATCTTCCTGTACCGACATCTTTTTTTCCCAAGATACCTGGATTGCTTCTCTATCCTAAAGCTTCTGACTCTAAGAAAGAGGGCCTTTGCCTTTTCACTGGCTGGGGTTATTCTAATTTCCTTTAAAGTCCAAACATTTCTTTCCTTTTCCTTTTCTTTTTTTGTGCAACTAATGGAAGGGCATACCCATTCTTCCCTTCTCTAGCTCCTTGAGGTGCAACAACCCCACCCAGCTAGCCATTTTTCTCCTTTCCTCTGATTCCCTAAATCTCAATTCAAACTAGACTTGAGCAGAGAAACGTCTTTATAGAATCTTTCAAACAAACTTAGGACTTATGAACTCTGATCAATGCAAAGGCCAACTACAATTCCAAAGGAATAATGATGAATGAAGCATCCTACCCATCCCCTGAGAGAGACACTAGACTCAAGGTGCAAATCAAGACAGATATCAGTTAGTCAATCGATAAGCATTTATTAAGTGCCTACTAGGCTCTGGAGATGCAAAATAAAAAATGAAACAGACTGCTTTCAAGGAGCATGTTTTATTGATGGAGACAAAATGTGCCTGTGTAAGTAGATTTTTATTTTCAGTAATGTCTGATTCTTCATGACCTGATTTGGGGTTTTCTTGGCAAAGATACTGGAGTGGTTTGCCATTTCCTTTTCCAGCTCATTTTACAGATGAGGAAAATGAGGTAAACAGAGTTAAATGACTTGCCCAGGGTCACACAGCTAACAAGTGTCTGAGGCTAGATTTGAACTCAAGGAGATGAGTCTTCCTGACTCCAGGCCCAGCACTCTATCCACTGTGTCACCAAGCTTCCCATGTAAGTATATACAGAATTACAAACAAAATGAATACAAGGTGGTTTAGAGAGGAAGGGACATGACTAATGCAAGGATTTGTTTTGCTTGATTGAATATTGCTTACAAGGGTTTGTTCCCTTTAAAAATTTTCTGTTGTTCATTAAGAAAAATAAAATTGAATTAAAAAAAAATAGAAAATTACTGAAGTGAGCTGCTGTGCCTGAGGAAAGAACCATCCGAGGTACTGTTTGGTCCCTATGCCCTACCTTGCCCTCATCCCTAAAAAGTCTATGTGCTGGGGCTTCCAGTTCTAGGGATATGCAGCTATATAGAGGATCAAACCTTGTGGTCTTTCTACTTTCCACAGTAGCTAGCCCAGTGCTATGCAAATAGCTAAGTATTTCATGGATGACTGACTTCCTTCCACAGATTTGTTCTAATCCAAATGCAAACCTAGATGTTGGAGAAATGGACACAGCATCACAGGATTTCAGCATCCTAGTCGGGCCTATACCTGAAAAAGGACCCCCACTACAACCAACAAATACATGTACATACATAAATGACTAGCGATCAACCAGCCTTTGTTCAAAGACCTTCACCAGAGGACTACTCCTAAATCCTGAGGCAGCCCCATTCCATTTTGGATGGTTCTAATTTTCAGCAAATTTTTCTTTATATCAAGCCTAAATCTGTCTCTTTTTAGCATCCAACCATTACGCTCATTCTCTGCTGGGGGCCAAGCAGGACAAATTTAATTACTCTTTCACAGGATGGCTTTTCAAGAGCTTCAAGACAGTTATCATGCTCGACCCAAGTCTTCTTTTCCCCAGGCTAAACATCCTTCAACCCACCCCCATAAGGCATGACCCAAAGTCCTTCACAATTCAGGTAGCCCTTCTCTAGAAGTTATTGGAGCTGGTTGTTAAAATTCACTAGAGATCAAAGTGTTTGTAAAGTCTTTGATCCCTACATCCTAGTTCTTGAGATAACAAATCAAGTGACATCTGAAAACTCTAAAGGGGCAGGGATGTATAAAAAAATAACCAGCTCTTGTTTTCTAACTCATTAATAGGTAATTTGGGTTAAAAATATTCTTTTTTTTCCTTTTGTTTTTTCTAAGACCCTATACCCAGACCTCCTCTGGAATGGATCTATAGGATCATAAGGTCATGGATATAGAGATGGATTTCCTCTTCCTCTAGAAAATAAGTATAACTTAGGTTGAGCAACTCCATTTTGTTTTAGAAGTCCATTTTGTGACTAGTTATGCAATCTGTTTTTCTATAGTAAGGTGAACACAAGTATTAGAGTTTGGCAATGATATATGTGTTCCCCCAAATTCGGCAAATAATCACTAATGATGTGTACCCCCCCAAATCTAGTAAACAACTATTAAGGATGTGTTAACTGGATGTTGTAAATAACTGATAAATATTTGCTAATGATACCAGCTTTGATTGATGGTTCCTTTCATCATAAGCTTAGATAATCAATCATCAATCAGAACTTAAATGCCATTTGTAAGAGCCCATAGGCAGAACCGGTAAAAACTAACCAGAGTTTTCTAACCATCAGCCTATCCATGTGTTATAATTAGGACAAACTCCCAGATTTGACATACTTGAAAATTCAAGCATCCTGAGCTCACTTGAGAGCAGTGCTGATTGGCAAAGACTTCCCTCAGAGAGACACATGATCTTCAAATAGGCAGAGAGGGAAACTTGTTTCTTTTTTTCTTTCTTTTTCTTTCTTTCTTTTTTCTTCCCGGCAATGAGGGTTAAGTGACTTGGCCAGGGTCATGCAGCTAGAAAGTGTCAAGTGTCTGAGGCCAGGTTTGAACTCAGGTCCTCCTGAACCCAGGGCCAGTGCTTTATCCACTGTGCCACCTAGCTGCCCCCAGAAACTTGTTTCAAACACTGGGATGAGACATGCTTACTGAGATATTTAGGAATTAGGTTGGTGGTTTGTTCCTAGAGGGGTTGATGTTTTTATTGTTGAATAGCCAATAAAGTTAGATTGCATGTATTGATGAATATGTCCTATGAGTGCACTGTCAACCCTAATAAGTATCTCTGAAGGTGCATTGCTTTTACGCATGCCCTGTGAGTTATAGATGTCAAGTGATTTGCCATAGTCGTAAGGTAGTAAGTGGCAGCAGAGTTTTCCTCCTTAGAATAGATGTATTTTGCAGTAACCTCATATGGAATTTTAGAATGGGAAAGAACACCAGGAGTAATCTGTCCCTTATGTATCTAACCAGTAGACTTCTCTATGATCTCACAGACAAATAATAACAGCCTTTTCTTGAAGACCTTTAGTGAAGGAAAACTCACTGATGAAGATGATGATGATGACGACAACGACGACAATGACTGACTTTTCTATAAGGCTTACTGAGTGCCAGGCAATATGCTAAACGCTTTGCAATTATTATCTCATTGGATTCTTACAACAATCCTTGGAGGTAGGTGCTGTTACTATCCCCATTTTACAGATGAGGAAACTGAAGGAAACAAATTAAATTATTTGCCCAGGGTCTCATAGCTAGTAAGTGTCTGAGGCTAGATTTGAACTCATCTTCCTGACTCCAGGCCTGCTCCACTAATTAATAATAATAACTGTAATAAGAAGAAGTATTTCTAGAGAGCTTTACAAAGCACTTTCCAAATGTCTCATTTTATGCTCACGACAAACTTAAGAGGTAGGTGCCCTTATTATCATTCTCATTTTATGGATGAGAGGAAAAAGGAGGTAGATGGAGCTTAAGTAACTTGCCCAGGGTCACATCGATAATAAATTTCTGAAACCCAATTTGAATTCAGGTCTTCCTGACTCTAAGTCTAGCATTCTACTTATATCACCCAGCTAGAACCCAATTAAAAACTTTGGGGGAGGAATGGGCATCATTTCATTTCTTCTTTTGTTTTATCTAACCAAAAAAAATTTTTTTTTGTCTCCTTACCCCTTCTCCCATTGGAGGGAAAAAAGAAAAACAAAATATTTGTAACGAGACCCATAGTCAAGGGGGCAGTTAGGTGGCACAGTAGATAAAGCACCAGTCTTGGATCCAGGAGGACCTGAGTTCAAATCTGGCCTCAGACACTTGACACTTACTAGCTGTGTGACCCTTGGCAGATCACTTAACCCCCATTGCCTCGAAGAAACAAAAAACACAAAACAAAACAAAACAAAAAGACCTATAGTAAAGCAAAACAAATTCCCACATTGTCCATGCCCTCAAATATGATTCATTCTGCACCCTGAGCCCATTACATCACTGTCAGGAGGTAGGTAGCACTCTTCATTTCAGTGCTCTGGATGTTAGTCATGAGAACAAATCCCAAAATCTGAAATAGTTTTAGAAAGAAATTTATTTGTTCATTCGACAGAGGAGAGAGCTGGAAAAGTCCTGTCTTTGTGATGTTTGCATCATATAGGGTTCTGATGAGAGTACCAGAACATGAACCCACAAGTAGAAGTTTAGTTATTTTATAGAGTGGGCAGTTTCCCAGTAAGGTCTATTGAGATGTATATCAGGGCAGCTAGATGGCGCAGTGGATAGAGCACTGGCCCTGGAGTAAGGAGTACCTGAGTTCAAATCTGGCCTCAGACACTTAACACTTACTAGCTGTGTGACTCTGGGCAAGTCACTTAACCCCAATTGCCTCACTTAAAAAAAAAGAGAGATGTATATCAATAAGCATAAATATTCAAATTTGAGAAATCCAAAACATAAGCATTGGTTGGACCCAAGATCTGGGTAGGATCTAAGTGTTCCCCGCTGCTATCCTGCTTCCCTGCAGCATCTCTGAGGTCAACCTGACTAAAAAGGCAGACTAAAAAACAAAGATTGAAGGTCTACTGCATGGAGAGCACTGGATCATTGTAAATGGGCATACACTGAGACCAGCCCTATAAATATATTTTTTTCAATTGACATCTATTCAATCCCTATCTGTTATATAAGGTCCAACTCATGTTCTACTTCCTTCAGGAAGGCTTTCATGATCTGACTGTTGGTAATGATTTTCCTCCCATGGACCTCATAATCCTGCTCATTCTTCTTTTGTGCACTTTTCACATTCATTTTTATTATGGTTATTTGCGTATTTAGCATATCCTGCTAGGAGACGATATGCTCTATGTGGCCCAGGACCTAGTAATCTACACTTTATCCATCTTAGAGCTCATTAATAAATGTTTACTGTGGGGAGGCACAGGACAGAAGGGCAGTGTTGGTATTTCCATGTTAACTATGATGTATACTTTTAAACAAAGCTTTACATGGGAGATTCATGATATGTAATCCTGTTTTTATCCTTTGTATATGGAAATAATCATGTTTGTTGATGATTGTCAAGTCCATAATAAAAATTATTTTTAAAAAAAGTTGGCTGAGTTGAATTGAATCAGCCTTTAGTAGTCCCATCATCCCTTTCCACTTATCTAGAAATGACACATCTTTTTATAGTATCAACATTCTGAAGGAAAGTATTTTCTTTACATTTTCTCTCCTCTATCACCTCATTTAATTTAGGCTTGGGGCCTTGGGTGGAAGTCAAACAGTCAGGCATTCTTTGGGCACTAAGGCATTGTTTAATATCCACAATGCCCAAGCCACTAGGATGACTGAGGGCAGACTCCAGGGAGAAGACAACTTAATCTCTCTGTCAAAAGATCTTACCTGTGAATCAGCAGAAGACAATAGGAAAAATGAAGTGAGACAAAGGTTATGTGCCATTGACCTTATTAATGATTCAAATTCTTATATATTGGTCCTTGATAATAAGAGCAGCTGCCACCCACTAATCTCACTCAGTGGCATTATTTATAAATGTGCATTGACCTGTAATATCTTTGCTGCCATTTTGGAAAAAATTATTCTCTTTTTTTTGGTCCAAAAAACATGGTCTAAACAAGGGCATTGGCCTCCCACCACCATATGTTCCTCTAAAGCTATTCTAATACTTTGTGTCTTTTATAAAACCAAGTGGTACATTGGAGTACATTAGGTAGCCCTAGATCTAGAGTCAGGGAGACCCAAATTCAAATTTAGCCTCAGACATTTACTAACTGTGTGACCCTGGGCAAGTCACTAAGCCTCTGTTTGCCTCAATTTCCTCATCTGTAAAATGGGGATAATAATAGCACCTACCTCACAGGGTTGTTGTGAGGAACAAAAGAGATATTTGAAAAGTGCTTAGCACAGTGCCTGACACATAGCAGGCACTTAATGAATGCTTATTTCCTGTCTTTCTTCCTTTCATAACAATGCCAAGATTCTCCAAGTGGGGTTGCAGAGTCATTGACTTAATACCTAGAAGAGACCCCTATATAATTTAGTTTAACCCAATCGTGTAACAGAGGAGGGAACTGAATACTTTGGTTCCCGGGTGACCTTTAGCAGGTCTAACTTCCCCTCTCTGGGCCTTAGTTTCCATATCTTTACAATGTAATGATGGCTTCTAAGGTCCCTTCGAAGTCTAAATCTTAAGAGCCTATAAATTAACTATTGAGAAACTAAGTTTCACACAAACCTAGGTCATGCTGATTTGGTAAAGCAGGACTTCATTAAATTTACTAAGGCCCTACCTGATGGCCTGGTACAGTCCATTAGTCTAGTGTCAAGACCTGTTAGGCCACCTAATTTTATTTTTTTAGTTGTATTTTATCATACTTATATATTTTATACAATATTTGTATTTGCACAATATTTGTATTATATATATTTTATTTTTTATTTCTAAATGTGTCCATTCCTCTTCCCCTACCCATTGAGCCATTGAGCCATGCCTGGTAACAAAGAAAAAAAATTTAAGTGGTTCAGTGAAAGGAACCAATGAATCCATATTGTTCATGAAACAAATATTCCCCCAAACAAGCAAGCCTGCCTTGGGAATTGGGGTGAATTCTAATTCAAGCAAGAGAACATTGACCTGGTCCATAGAACCCTAACTCACTTCCTGACAATGAACCCTGTCCCATCTCCCCAATCTCATTCTGTACCAAAGGAAGAGATTCCTTCACATGAAAGGGGGCACAGGCACATCTGTGAAGTGGAGAGGTTGGACTAAATGACCCCTGTGGTCCTTTCTATCTCTAACTCTGTGATCTTCTTGTGATGTCTAGACAGCAAAGGTCCCTTCTAGCTATGAGCCTGTAATTATGACCCAATATTTGGAAACAGACCAGAAGACCAGTTGGGCAATATTTGTGTGTGTGTGTGTGTGTGTGTGTGTATAACATGGTTTGTTTTCTTTTTTAAACATCATTGAAACTCGGGGGCTTCTGAATACATGAATATTGTTCTCTGTGCCCAGGAGAACAAGGCTGGTTCTCCTTGGGTGACCTTGCTGGGAGCAGTTGCTTTGTTACTATGTTGACTTTCATCATATTGAAAATGTCACATATGAAAAGAGACAAGTCAGAGAAATAACTATACAATAAAAGAAAGAAAAAAACAGCAAAACTTGAGGTGGGCTACCCTCAGAACAGTCAGGCACATCATGGATCTTTATAGAGGGGTCTCACACTTATGACATTGAAAGAAAGATTCTGTGTTTCACAGATACACTAGGGAAGTAATCAGAGTCTAAATGGTATTCCCAGTGCCTAGCAAGGATTGGGACCAGACCTGTGGTTTTGTTGATGCAGAGAACCCACAGATGAAGAAAGTCCCTGTACCAATTCAGGCCAACACCCCACTTTATCAGTTTAGATAGGCACTGTGCCTGTCACATAGAAAGCACTTAATACTTGTTGATTTGACTTGATTACTCTGTAATCTATATAGTACCTTAAGCAGTGAGAGGTTAAATGATTTGCATGGTCATATAGACAATATGTGTCAGCTGACTTGGACCTTGATCTTTCTGGATTTAAAAACAACTCTCTTTCCAATGGGACACAACTACTTCTGCCTAGCACATAAATGTTTGCTGATTGATCAACTCACTGGTTCTCAGTCTCTTACCCAGTGGGTCAAGTCCAGATGTTTGAGAACTAGCCAGGATCCCAACAGCCCAGCATCTCCTTTACAACTCTAAGAGTTTAGTAGAATTGAGACCAGCCACCCTACACTCTACCTCTTCAAAAGCTTATCTGACATATTATAAAGTAGTGTGCATCTTCTTCAGTTCTTCCATTTTGTTGTTCAATCCTTCCTTTTCAAAGAGGACCAATGACATCATGGGTGATGACTTGCATGCGAATTGGATTAAGTGAAGCAGAGGGCCGGTGCAAAGTCACCAACCTCACTCTCTCTTCCAAAGTCATCAAAAATGCTCAATGACCTTTTTAAATTTCTCTCTTACTTTTTGCATCATTATTGCTAGCCCTTTTCTCCTTGCCACCCAACCCATTGAGGAAAAAATGAAAACTTATAACAAATAGAATTAGGTCAAACAAAAATGTCTGTGAATTGTCCCGTCCAAAATGTATGTCTCCATTTTCATCTTTCATCTTTGAAAAACTGTTGGTTCATAACCTTTAACCATCTGTCTATTGGAAAATGGCTCTGGTCTTATATATTTTGAATCAGGTTCCCTACATCAGTATGTCCTGAGTTTCTTGATGATGTTTTCGGTATCATTGTCAACACTGATTATGAGCAATGTCTTTAGACTTGACCATTTTTACACTAATAACCTGTTGAACTAGAAAAAAGATGAAGAACAAAGAAGAAACATGCTCTGAGAAGTTTGAGATGAGATAGATCACTTCTAGCGGGCAGGGAAGATAGGTTAATGAAGATTTCAGGAGGAGGTGTCATTGAACCTTGAAAAAATGTATATATCACTGCATGGTTTGCAAAATGATTTAGTTTGATCCATACAACAAACACGCCATCTTACAGATGAGACAGTTGAGACTAGAGAAGTATTTCCTTTCCCACCCAGCTGCCAGAATTTCAATAGAAAGAGATATCATACAGTCCATAGATTTAGAACTATAAGGGAACTTAGAGAATATTCAGTCTAACCCCCTGGGTAATATAATAGAGTATTGGACTCAGCGTCAGGAAGACCTGAATTTAAATCTCATGTCAGACACCTTTATAGCTATGCAAACCTTGCTGAAGTCATATAACTACTCTCTTCCTTGGTTTCCTCATTGTAAAATGGGGTTACTTCGCAAGGTTATTGTGAGGATGCAAATGAGATATCGGGGTAAATCACTTCTCAAACCTTAAAATGCCATATAAATAGTAGCTATTATCATGATTAAAGGGAGGAAATATGCTCAGACAGGTTAAATGACTTGCAGGATTTGAAGCCAGGTCTTCTTGCCTCTAGTCCAACCCTCTAATCCATTAAGTCACATATGATAGCATGACCTTTGTCATTGTTTGCTGTGCAGTCATTTTCAGTCATGTCTGACTCTTCATGACCCCATTTGGGGTTTTATTGGCAAAGATACTGAAGCAGTTTGCCATTTCCTTTACCAGCTCATTTTCCTAATGATGAAACTGAGGCAAAGAGGTTTAGTGATTCCCCTGGGGTCACACAACTAATAGGTATCTGAGGCCATATTTGAAACTCATGAGATGAGCTTTCCTGATTCCAGGCCCATTGTTCTATCCATTGCACCAACTAACTGCCCCATAACCTTTGTTAAGGGAGAATCTATTCTAGTTATGCGGGAAGTCCATTCCACACACAAAATTATAGCATACACATAGAGGAAAACTCTAATAATAAATATATAATATATAAATATATTGAATATAATATAATATAAAAGCTCTAATATAAATAAGCTGTAAAAATAAAAAATAAAGCAACATGTCAACAAATACATACTAAATAATCATTTAGAATTTGGCAATATAGGACTACTTAATGGGTAAACACATTTTAAAAGAATATTTATCAAATACACCAAATACTTTAACTGACCATTTGAGAAACACATTTTTTTTCTGTTTGGGTTTCTTCCCTGTTATTTAGCAAAACCCATGAGAAGGGCATCCTACCCTTTTGTCTCCATTCCCTAGGTCAGGAATTTAAATACAGAATTATTGTAATTACCACCTCTTTGCCATATTCCAGCAGCAAGATATGTCAGGCATCTTATAGGAGAAAACTGGTACTGCTTCTTTTCAAATTACATGGAGCATGTAGGAGCAGGATTGTATTCTGTCCTGAGCTGTCAAAAAATATTTTCATTTATTGAATCTAAATCCTCCAGAGCTGTCCCAGATTTATGGGTGTTAAATTTTGCACAAGAGCCTGGCCATTAGCAGATATATGAATAAAGATACACCAAGCATTTAAGTGTCTGCCTAGGACCTTAATCATGTTCAGAGAGTAATTACTTCCAGCTAAGGGCAGGGGGAAGAAATGAGCACTTAGAGAAGCAAAGACGTGCAGTCAGTGAGCCGGGCTCCCTGAAATCTTGTCCCAACATTTTGGGGCATACAACAGTATAGTCAAGAAACAAATCCAAGCAGATATAATCACCAGGTTAGGTTGTGACCATACAGCATTTTTGGAGTTACTGCAGGAGAGAACTACAGATTCGGATGCAATTCACATGAAAATGGAGTCTTTTTAATGGGAGGACAGCGCTCATTCTTCCTGTTTGGATCATCTGCCTTCTGCAGAATTAAAGCTGGAAAAACTAATCTTCTGCTCACAACACTGCATTGATACTCTCTTTTGTAGGCTGGTATTGTGAAAGAGAAAACCACCAGGCAGGATGGAAGTGCATTCTACAACCTCCTTCACAGCCACCATTTGGGATCCATTTCCCTTTCCATTGTGCCATCTCCATCTAACTCCATTTTCCCAGCTCTAGTACCCTTCATCTTTCTTCTCTTTCTCCCCTATTTTAAACCAGGTTTTAGGAAAGGATTCTATATCCTTTATACTTCCATGTGAATTAAAGTCAAAACATTTCTCCTTGTACCCTAAGCATTATTTATTGTTAGGAATGAAAAGCCAATATCCCTGTTAAAGAAATTTGAGGTTCCTTGAGACCTTTCAAGATTTTTTGAAAAATGTTAACAGAAATAACCTTACCAATGACCCTACATTCTAAACTCACTAAAGGTGTTTGTGTCTGTGATGAACAAGATCCAGTAGAGTGTTTTAAGTCAAAGAAGCGTTCCCTATGGATGATGATGTTCTCCCACATAGTCCTATTTACAAATGACATTGTACCGGTTGCCTCAACCTGTGGAATGTGGCAGAGGCTCCTGAAAGAAATATATAACCCCTGAAAAGAGTTCATTCTGACCATCCACAAAGGAAAAACCAAGTAAATGACGGATATTAATTACCCAGATTATGATATAATGTTGGATGGACAACACAACCCCACCATGTATATCTGAGACTGAAAATATGCCTGGGTCTCTAAAATGAGCTTTCCTTGAGAAGGTGCATGAATAAGAATAGCTGACCTCCTCTCCATCATTTGCAGGGAGGGAGAAGGCATTGTAGATATAGAACTTTGCAGGAAAATGCAGTCTTTGTCAGGATGTTAGTTGGTTTTGCTCACCTGTTTTGTATTTTCTCTTTTCTGTTCATGGGGAGGGTAAAGAAGGGCAAAAGACAAATTGGGATATGTAGCTGACTCAGGAACAAAACTCACAAATGGAAATTGTTTTTTTTTTAAAGAAAAAAAAGGATGTCTAGTCTTTAAACTATTCTCCATGGAGTTCCCAAAGCTTTAAAATATCAACCAATCAAATTTATCTCACTCTAACATCAGGAATTAGCCCCATTATCTCCACACTGGAGATAGGAAAACTGAGATCTGCATAAAGAAGAGTGACTTTCTCAAGGGCATTTGCCTCCCTCCCCCATGTTCCCCTCAAAAAGTGACTCACTGAACATTGTGTTGCCATATAAAACCAAACCCCATTGGAGTCTCAGCAGAATAAAAACAGAAGCATTCATTTGTTTCAGCCTTTGGCTACTCAATGTAAATTCCAGTTGATTAGCCCCAATCTTAGGGCATATCACTGGACTCCCAAACAGAGGCTATTCTAATCCCTTCAGCTCCAAGGCACAAACGATACAGTTTTGCAGCATCTCCTTTGAAAACATTTTCTAAAGTCCAGAACCGGCCTCTGAACCGGAACACATCAGTGGTAGACAAGTTAACCCCTCTAGGGGAAACGAGAGTGTATTTAAAATAAACCTGTTCCTTAGCCCTCACCAACTCCCTCCGCCCACACATCTTTTATCTTCAAAGAACCTTCTACACATTAATTAAGGAATCCTTGGTGAACTCAACTGCAATTGAGCTGTGAAGTAGAACAAAAGTAGCAAACTGTTCAGGGCTCCTCTAATGAGCAACTGGTAATTCCCAAGGCAATGACTTTCCTTTAGGTGTGAATGGCCCCATCCCTGCCCTTCTGCCTACTTCACTTACCCCAGGTCCCCAATATAAACTAGGCATAAAGGCTAAAATGTCTCCAAAGGGAGACCATTTGCTTTAGGGGCCAGACCCTGAAAATGGTCCCTCGATGGAAGAGGAATGAAGCTTGCCCCTGCTAACAGCTGCCAAGGACCTTCACTCAATCCTTGGGTTGCAGCCCTGGGATTTTGAGTTGGAACTTCTTGAGAAGAAATAACCTCTTAAAATTAACCATCCTCAAATCTTTATTAAGGCACCCATTCTATGCAAGACACTCTCCTAGGCTCTGTAGGAGATGAAGAGTAAAGGAGAGGGGACAGCTAAGTGGTGCAGTGGATAGAGCACTGATCCTGGATTCAGGAGGACCTGAGTTCAAATCCCGCCTCAGACACTTGACACTTACTAACTGTATGACCCTGGGCAAGTCATTTAACCACAATTGCCTCACCACACACACACACACACACACACACACACACAAAAGATATTGAAGTGGTTTGCCTTTTCCTTCTCTAGCTCATTTACAGATGAGGAAACTGAGACAAAGAGGATGAAGTGATTTGTCCAGGGTCATACAAGCTAGTAAGTGTCTAAGGTCAGATTTGAACTTCAGGAATATGGTCCTCCTGACTCTAGGCCTAGCACTCTATCCACTGAGCCACCCAGCTTGCCTCCTACCTTTCTAGGCATCCCTCCTCAATTCTATCTGTTGAATCTCTAGTCTGTTGAGATTTAGCTCAAGTGCCATTTTCTACATGACGGTATTTTCTGATCCTCTCCAAAGAGGTTACAGGAAAAGGCATAAAACATTTTCAGAAGAGCTTGGGTGATGAGAGACTAGTTCCCACTTTGGCAGCATCTAAGGACTGTCTCCATCAGGGGGTATCAAGAATGTTGCCCTCCGTGTGCCTAAGCTTTCCCCTCTCGCAAGTGGGGTTCAGTCATGCCTACCTATGCAAAGTCTCTTGGCATTTCTCTAAGAGGTAATAATAAGATTCTTTGTGGGCGAGGATTTGGAGTTGCGAAGAAAAAGTACCGTGCCCATTCCCAGGTTCCTGGCATTGCAGCTGCTGATATAAAAGCTCCATGTGGAAATAAGAATGGCCTAAGACCTTCTGAACTCTGACAAAGTCTCCACTGTGGTACACAAACCCAGTGAGAAGTTGGAAAGCCCCAGGAGCAAGAACAAGTGAGGACTCCGGGGCACACTGCTTTTATATTCCTACTTCTAGCTTTCTCTGGCAGGCCTTCAAACGTTAGCCCTGCCTCTCTTTTCATGCCCTTTCCAAGGTAACCAAAGGGCCCTGGGCTGCCGTAACAACTCCTTGGAAGTTCACATCCACTGACAGTTACTGAGCAGCTAAAGGGGGGCAGACAGTTAAGGCGAGGGGAGTGGAGGCGACTTGCCCCAGAGTGCACAGAGCATGTTTTGATCCTGTGGAGAGAGTCCCTTTACAGAGTGTAAGTACAAAAGATTGTTCTTTTGGTTCATGAAGTCACTGGCTGGCACGGCAGGTTCACGTATAAAAGAGCCAGAACAGACTCGTGACGGAGTTCTCCCTCATCCTCCCCACTGACATACAGTTTGAACCACATGCAGATTTACTGGAGGAGAATAAATAAGGCAGAGAAGGAGAAGGTGAAGAGAAGTGTTGTGCTGAAAGATGAATGTGCACATCTATTTTATCCACCCTGGGAGACAATTACATGGCATTCTGAGGTTTTCAAAGCAACTTGCATGGTTTATTTCATTTAAAACTGCCTTTCAACAGTCCTGTGAGGTAGGGGCTATATGCATTCTTATATCCATATAAGGATAAGTGAGGTTAAGTGACTTGCTTAGAGTCATACAGCTAGTAAGTGTCTGAGGCCAAAAGGCCCGGCTTCCACCCACTGCACAATGTCACTGTCTCTGTAAGAACTAGTATATGAAATAGGGGAAAGAACACTGACCCTAAAGGCAGATTATGAACCTGGCTTCAAATCTTGCCCCTGAAATATACTTGTGTGATCTTGGACCACTCCTGTAACCTACCTAGGCCTCCGTTTTCTCATCCATAAAATGAGGAGGTTGAACTAAATGGCCCCTGAGGTGTGTTCCAACTCTAGGTCTCTGCTAGGATTCAAAAGTGTCTAAAGGCAGGATTTGAACCCAAGTTTTCTGCACTTGCAAATCTCATCTTCTATACACTATACTATGCTGCTTCTCAATAATGATAATTACAAGGTCCTGATTACTTAAGGTAGGGGGAAAGGTAGGCCTTTAAGGTAGCAGTTGAAATTCTGAAGAAGATTTGAAGTATGAGAGAGAGAGAGACAGAGAGAGAAGAGAGACAAAAAGAGAAGACAGAGATGAGAGAGAGAAGAGAGAGATAAAATTGGGTTGGTGTGTGTACTGTGAATATGTGTGTGTGTCTATGAATAGTTAAGCTTTAATAGCTTAAAGCTGCACTAGGACTTTTGGGACACCCTACACATATGTATGTATAAATATTATACATACATAAATGTGTATATACCATGTGGTTCTATGTGTATACACACATGCGTGTATATATATATACATACATACACACATACACATGTATATACACAATATTTCAAAAGTCTCAGTGCAATTTTAAGCATTAATAGTGTAAATAGCACTGACTTCTTTAACGCTCTGTATATGTCAACGTGAATATACATGTGTGTATATGTGTGTGTACATATAGGTTTAATTTCATGGCAATACCCACATTACACAACTTACTATTCTCAGTCCTCTTGACTACTAAAAGACAATCAAGTCTTTTACCTTCCCGAAGAGTCAGCTGGGCTAAGTTCATCATGTGAGATTTTATTATATCACACTCTCCCTTGCTAAATACCTGACTGATTTAATTGTCTTCTCAGGCCATGAATTTAAATGACTAATTTATTGAGGGATGTATAGTCTCTATTAATACTTATCCATATTATCAGAGTTTTGCCTGGGTTGGCATTACTGTTCCAAAATCCTCTGGTTATTGATCTGAATTTTTGCAATATTCTAGTATATTAAACATAGAGATGTTTTAAAACAACAGGATAACTGGCAGAGTCTCTCTGGATCCTAGTTGAAAACCTTGAACTATAGAGATGAAGGTGGCTTCTCTAAAAGATGCAGGCATCTTGAATTGTGGGCAGAAGGGAAGAAGGCTTGGAGGGATATGGGGGTTTAATGGGGAGGGAAGAGTTAGGAGGGGGGCAAGATGGAATATATTTCTACAAGAAGGGATTTTCATTTCTTAAATATTTAAATGTGTTTTTCTTAGTTCTAAAACTTACTCTATTCCCTTCACAGATTCCACTGAGCATGCCTATTTTTGATAGAATTTTTTTCTTTTGCTATAGCTTTCAAGTGTGTGTGTGTGTGTGTGTGTGTGTGTGTGTGTGTGTGTGAGTGAGTGTATTTTTAAAACACAGTTTGAAAAATCTAGGGATTCTTTGTTCTTAGAGATTGGATTGCTAAGGGGTTTCTCTGGCATTCATAGCAATGCAGGGGCCCTGTTCTACATATAAATGCCTTTCCAGCTAACACTGTTTGTGAAAATAGAAAATTCTTACAAAGTTTCATGCACCTTACATTGGACCTTTAAAAACCATCCTTCTCATTTATGTCTTCTCAAGTGCAATCTTATTTTAAAATTCAATTGTATGTTTTTCAACTATCAAGCATTTGCTTTCTCTCCTCTCTCGATTAGGAAAAAAAAAGAAAAAGAAACAATATCCTTGTGACAAATAAACATATTGAAACCAAACAAATTCCCATACTGGCTACATCCAAAATGTGTCTCATGTTAACACAGCACCCCTCTGTCAGGAGGTGGGGTGCATGCTTTATCATTAGTGCTCTGAATTATAGTTAGTCACTGCATTAATTAGAGTTCTTAAGTTTCAAAATTGCCCCTTTTTACATTGTTGATGTTATAAATAAAATATGCCCCTGGTATTGCTCATTCCACCATACAAGTGCTAAAGTGCAATCTTAAGCCTATAACGACCTTCAGTGACTTTCTCAGATTCATTGTTTTTTTTTTCTTTCAGGCAAATGAGTATGATAAACTTTTCCAATCATTCAACAATGCAGGTTGAAAGAGTTTATATCTATACTCACCTGGTGGAATTTTACCGTTTCTAGCAAAGGTTCTTAACCTTTTTTTGTCTGTCATGGACCCCTTTGGCAGTCTGGTGAAGCCTATGGGCCCCTTTTTGGAATCATGTTTTTGAATACATAAATTAAATATCCATGAATACAGAAAACCATGAGCAAAGGCATAGCTTCTAGGCTAATGTTGAGGCATGTTGAAGAAGGAGAAAGAAATCTCGTTTGACTGGAGGATAGAGTATGCGAAAGAGACTGAAATACTAGGTTAGAAGCTTATACAGCATCAGATTGTAGAGAGTCTAGAGAGTATGTGAAAGAGACTGAAATACTAGGTTAGAAGCTTATACAGCATCAGATTGTAGAGAGTCTTGAAGGCAAAACACTTGGGTTTAAACTTCATTCAGTAGACAATAGAAACATCGAAGCAGCAAAATGGATAAAGTACTGCACCTGAAGTTAATAACCTCCCAGGGTTGATGTGAAGGTAAAATGAAATATTTGAAAGCACTTTGTAAGCCTTAAAGAACAATATAAATGCTAGATATTATTAATAGAGAGCAATTGAAGATATTTGAGAAGAATTGGTAATACAGGTAAATCCTTTTTCTAATTTAATTTTACTTATTTTTTGGTTGCAGTTTGAGTTTCAAACTATCTTCCTCCCCACCCTGCACTAGAGAAGGCTACCATTTGACACAGATTTATAAATATGTGTAAAACTATACTATGGATACTTCTATTTATCAGTTCTTTCTCTGGAGGTTATTAGCATCTTCTTTCATAGGTCCTTTGTAGTTAATTTGAGTGTTTAGAATATTCAGAATAACTTAGTCATTCACAGTTGTTCTTTAAACAATGTTGCTGTTACTGTATACAATGTTCTCTTGGTTCTGCTCATTTCACTCTCCATTATTTCATGCAAGTCTTTCCAGATTTTTCTGAAATCAATCAGCTCATTATCTCTTACAACATAGTAGTATTCCATCAAGATCATATACCACAACTTGTTTAGCCATTCCCTACATAAGTAGATCTTTTTAAAATGAAGTTTAGTAGGAGTGTGAAGGATAATTTACAAGGAGTAGAAAGTAGATGTAAGAAGACTGACTAGGAGTCTAGATGGATGATGATGAGGCCCCATTCTAGGGGGAAGGCAGTAGAAACAGAATAGAGAGAATGGATACAAGATATGTGGAGATGGAATAATTGGACTTGGTAACAATTTGGAGATGAGAGAGGAGGGAGAGGAAAGTGACAAACACCAAGATTTCTAGCAACAAAGACTGGAGGTAGGGGTGATTGTTAAGTTTTCAGTGTAGGTATCTCTACTTCAGAAATCGACAAACACTACAAATCAGGGCTTGATTTATTGCTTTGTTGATTGTTTAGACTTAAGAAAGTGATGAAGAAAATGTGAATAATGCAAATTAAAAGTACATTGTGCATACATCCCCACCCCTACCTCACCTCACAAGCTGGTTGTTAAATATTAACTACTATACCCCTGGTGAATAAATAATGATGCCAAATATAGCAACAAAGGAAATAAATAGCTCTGAAAAACTTAGCAATGTAAGTGCCTAAGAGAAACTACAAATGGGCTGCTTGGCAACTTTGTTCACAAATAGTATGTTGCTTATTTGCTTAAGCTTGAGAGTAGAAACTGTATCTGATATATCTACCAGACCTTCCTGGAGTGCCTAGTCTGTGCTCTCCTTACACTAAGAGATCAGTTAATGTTTGAGTGGCTGAATTAGAGAAAACAAGTTGGTTTCACTGCTACCTTTCCATTGTATGTTATTGTACTGATCCTTGCTAACATATGGGCAGTAGCTAGTCATTAAAAAATGATGAGTCAATTTAATACTCATGTAAATGAGCGACTAATAGCTCTTAGTTGAAGCAAAAAAAAAAAAAAAAGCCCAGAAAAGCATTGATGAAAAGCTTTTCACATCTCTTTCTGCTGTCACAATTCAAGTCTGTCCTATGCCAGTCATGCTGTGGCTTTCCAATATAAAAAGTAGACTGGGATGGTGTTTTATGCAGATTTCACTGAATGATTATAGACCTGAACCTGAATCTCAATGTATAGCAAAGACAACAGCATTCATTTGAGATACTCATTCATGAAACATTTACTAAGCACTCTGTGCTAGGGGATATTCTAGTCACTAGGATATAGGAGCAGAAATGAAGCTGACTATGATCTAAAGGAACTTAAATTTTATTGGGGGGGTATATACAAAGAAAATTAAAATACAAGGGGAGGGCAGAGTAGGATAAGGACACAAGAAAAATAGGACTGGCATGGATGGTCACGAAAGAACAGAAAATGGTAGCTGAGGAAGGGAATTGCCTAGTTGACCCAACTCTTTTAATTACAGGGATTCTTGGCATAGCCATGGGATAAGACAATTGATTGCCATGCCCTTTTCGATAACAATTGTAATGTCCATCTGATTTTTTTTTCCTTGAGTAAGAGGTTGGAGGTAGTGACGATGTGGGCAGTGGGAGCAGGGCAGATGGGGAGTCCTTGGTCTTGTCTTACTGTTAAAGGCAAGGGTTGGTAGCTGACTAGTTAAAGAAAAATAAGGCATGGTTCACCCTCCTATTATCACCTAGGTTGTCCCTGCCCCTGGGCTTACTTTAGTGTTGATTACATTGTCTTCCCTTGGGTGAAGGAGATGTGAAGAGTCTTTGGTCCTAGACTGGTGGACCAAACATAGCCTTACAAGATCACCCCACTAGGAAATAGCAGAGTTGGGATTTGAGCCCAAGCCCTTTGCTTCCCAATAGTCTTATGGAGTGTGCTGGTGAAAGTTTAAGAATGGGCTGAGGGGAAGGGGGGGAAGAGGGCAGAGGGGAAGGGCAGAATGGGTGCAAGACACACTTTTAGATTTAATCTCCATTAGTAACATTTTTTCCTACCACTTTCTTAAGTCTAAGCAATAAACAAACAAAAATAAAATAAATTAAACCCAGATTTGGAGTGTTTGTTACATTTTGATACCTCAGAAATCAGCAATCAGCTCTTGTGAACTGCTACAAGATGACTGTGAATTGCTTTGCCTTGAATGAGCAGAGTAGTATTCAAACTCTAGTCATTAAATGCTTCTGAATTGGCCAAGCAGTACAAAGCAAAAGTCATCAACTTGACTTCAGGCAAGAGTCCAGTGCTGCACATGCAACTATAATTTTCCATAGACAAATCCTTGAGTGGAATGATAATGATGACATGTAATATAATAATAATGGCTGGTCTAACAGGGGTTTGGCACATGCTCAGATCACCTAAGATGGAGGTACCCATATAGAACCTTAATCTCCAGTGGTTCAGACATGGAAGCTTTGTCTCTGGTGTTTCTTACATGGGTGCCTCTATCTTAAGTGAAATGGAGAATATACTAACCCTCCCTTCCCCTCTTTACATTGGCATTTATATATACTTTAAGATTTATGGATAAAAAGCAGGCTGGGAGTCAGGAAGACCTGAGTTCAAATCTGCCCTTAATCCTATTTGCCTCAGTTTCCTCATCTGTAAAATGAGCTGGAGAAGGAAATGGCAAACCCTCCAGTATTTTTGCCAAGAAAACCTGAAATGAGGCCATGAAGAGTCTGACATGACTGAACAACAAAATCACTTTTTATATGTTATTTCTTTTGATCCTTACAGCTCCTTAAAGTAGGTGTTCTTGTTATCCCCATTTAATAGATGAGGAAACTGAGGTTCAAGGAGATCGACTGACTTGCCCAGGGCCACACAGCTATTAGGTGTCTGAGGCAGGTTTTGAACTCCAGTTTCTCCTGACTCCAAGTCCAGCACTCTATCCACTGAGAACTTTTTTACTTTCCATTAAAGTGCTCCTTCAGTGGTTCGTCATAGTGGGGAAGTGATCCAAGGTTCCTGAAAGAAATGTCAGCAGAATTCAGTCTCTAGAAGGTTCAACTAAGCTAGAAAAAGATTTAAGTATGAGCTTGGTGGTTGCCTGCATGGTCTTCACTTTAGGACCAATCTTGTTAATTTTGGAGAGGCTCTAGCCACCAGGCAATGAATCTTCTTGCTCACAGCAATTCTTCAGAACTCATCATCTGCTTAGGCAGAGAGATTAGCCATACTGCAAAGGTCATGGGCCCCTGAGGTTAAGTAAAGCATATACTTGAGAAAAGAAAAAGAAAGAGAAGAAGAAAAAAAGAGAAGGAGGAGGAGAGGGAGGAGGAGGAGGAAGAGAGGAAGAAGAAGAAGAAGAAGAAGAAGAAGAAGAAGAAGAAGAAGAAGAAGAAGAAGATATCAGAGGGTGCTGAATTTGAATTATTTTTCTAATAGTGGTTCTGGTATTCTACTGATCCACCCACACTCTCAACTCTTGTGAACAAGAGCATGTATATTGAGATAGAGCCCTCTTAATTGGTAACCATAGAGCAACCAAAGTTAACTGGCTCACTAGGGTCTGAATCCATGATCCCCAGTGTCCTCAGAAGTGAAGACGATGCCTCATTGGCATGTTTAGACAATACAAAATAATACAGAGAACAAAAACAATATTAGAAGAATAAAGACATCACTGTATACATGGAACCCTATTTTTCTATTGATTATGTTTTTAAAAATAGAAATAAATTCTTTTTCCCTAATATTCTTACTGACACAACTACTCTAACTGTTCCAGAGTTAACCCCACTTCCATTCTTACCATAGCACTGCTAGGAATGCATATTGTTGTTCAGTTATTTCAGTTGCGTCCAACTCTCTGATACCCAATTTGGGATTTTCTTGCCAAAGACACTGGAGTGATCTGTCCTGGGGCAAAGAGGGTTAAGTGACTTCCCCAGGGTCACATAGCTAGTCAGTGTTTAAGACCAGACTTGAACTCAGGTCTTCCTGACTCCAGACACTGCACCACCTAGCTGCCACACACATATGTATATACACATGCATATAAGTATGTGTGTGGCAACTAAGAAGCACAGTAGCTAGATTGTCTGGAAGACCTGAATTAAAATCTGACCTCAGACACTTCCTAGCTGTGTGACTTTGGTCAAGTCATTTAATCTCTGTTTGATTCAGTTTCCTCATCTGTGAAATGCACCTATATTCTAGGGTGGTCATAAGGTTAGGATCAAATAATAATTAGAAGATACTTAGCATGGTAGTTGGCACATAGTGAGTAAGCATTATATAAATGTTAGCTATTAGTGTTGTTACTATTATGTATTTACATGTATATTGTAAATAATTAATTGTTATTTGAGGTTTTTATGACCCAATATTTTGGCTAGATTTTTTGGGGGGGAGGGGCAGGGCAATGGGGATTAAGTGACTTGCCCAGGTCACACAGCTAGTAAGTGTCAAGTGTCTAAGGCTGGATTTGAACTCAGGTACTCCTGAATCCAGGGCCGGTGCTTTATTCACAGCTCCATCTAGCTTCCCTGGCTAGAATTTTTAAAAACCCTGGCGTGGGCACTGGCCTGAGGTTCAGTTGCTGCACCTCCACAACAGCACAATGTTCCACCCACTGGTTGTAGCCGTCGCCATTGTACTGGTACCTCACATCATCACCACTCGCTGATGCTTATATGGGCCTGGCCAATTGGCTTGGGGCTGTGTGTGGTCAGCCTGGGGTCTGTTGGGAAGGAGAAGGGAGGAGTTTTGCCATTCTAACTTGAAGCTGGAAAGCGACAGGATGGAGCCGTGTGTTCTCAGCTGATCCCTGGGTGGTGGTGTTATTCAGGTTGTATCGTTTCCCTTCCCCCATTTTTTCCTTTCCCTTAATTTTACTGATCTTGCTTGTGTTTTTAAGTTCATTCTTGTTAACAAACCCTGTTCTGTTTTTGAGGGAGGCTGTTGGTCTCCTTTCTTGCCCCAATATTGTGGCGAGCCACTTAGCTAACATTCCCCAACTAAAATTTGGCCCCTACAATATACGTGTATGTATGCACATATATACACATATATAAGCACGTATATTGTGCCTTTATATGTATATACATACATATTTATAGTGACATAACCCATTCTGCCATTTTTTCAGTTGCCAGAAATCCAATGCTGATACATTTACCTTGTCCTTTTCCATTAGAGAAGCTATAGCATGCTCTGTGGCCACATTCCAGGAAATGGTCTCAGCATATGGGCTAAACCAGGTTAAAGGTAACTAACAGGCCTCTGACCAGTCAGTGAGTTAGGGGGATGTCTATACCAAGCATCTGAAGACTCTTCTCCACCCCTACCCCCAGCCCCAGAAATAGGTTGAAGAATAATTTGTCCCAGTGGCCACAAAGGCAACTGAAGCAGGTGTTGTAGAGTTCTTAGAGTGTGGTCAAGGCATTGAAGATACCAAGGTCATCCATTGCATCCTGGCCCATCATCAGTTGTCTTGACTTTTGTCCTGTCACTGGACTTTGATGACTCTGGAAGAAAAAGTGAGCCAGAAGACTGCAACTCTGCCTTACTTAAATCCAATTCACAGGCAAGTAAGGGCATCACCTGTGTGATATCTTTGGTATTCCTCAAAAATAAAAGACAGGGGGCAGCTAGGTGGTGCCGTGGATAAAGCACTGGTTCTGGATTCAGTAGGACCTGAGTTCAAATCTGGCATCAGACATTTGACACTTACTAGCTGTGTGACTCTGGGCAAGTCACTTAACCCTTATTGCCCTGCAAAAAGAAAGGAAGGAAGGAGGAAAGAAAGAAAGAAAGACAAGTTCCTTGAGGGTAGGGACTTTGTGTTTTTGTCCCCAGTGCTTAGCATAGCCTCTGGCATACAGTAAGAACTTAATAAATGTATATTGATTAGTTCTTTGATTGAGAACCTCAAGTACAGGAACAGATGATGAATTACTCACTCTCTCAATGTGAAAGTTTTGTATTTTGCTTCTCAGATTTAAGCAAATTATAGAATATTCCAGCTAGAAGGAAAAACCTTAGAGATAATGAAATCTAACATCTTCATTCTACAGAGCAGAAAAATGAGCTCCTCATAGGGTAAGTAACTGACCAGCATCACACAGCTTAGTGGCAGAGCTGGATTTAGAATCCAAGTCTTGTGGATCTCAGCAAAGATCTTAGGATGGAAGTAGGTCAGAAAGAAAAAAAAAATCAGCTGCATTTGGACTGGCTTGCTTTTGACCTCGTTTCCCACTATTGTGTGATATACTTATATGGAGTCATCTGCATCTGTCTGAGCCAAAGATCTCCCATGTTTTGGGAAAAGAAAGTATTTTAAAGTATAATAAATATAAAGCTCCTAAGATTATATGAGGGTGTGAGATTTATGGGCAATCTTCTCCAGCAATCCGATAAGGACCAATCAGCCAAATTGGTGAAAGGTAAAGACTTTCTGTCAAATCCACTTGCAGTTGCCTCATGAATATTTTCTTCTTTGGTGTGATTTGCCAAGGAGGGTCTCCATTACCCAGTATAGCTTCTTCCAGTAGTCTTTTCACTGATGCCTCAGTTTCCATCACTAAAGATCTATTCCAGGGGGAAGCTAGGTGGCACAGTGGATAAAGTACCAGCCCTGGATTCAGGAGGACCTGAGTTCAAACCTGGCCTCAAACACTAGACACTTACTAGCTGTGTGACCCTGGGCAAGTCACTTAACCTTCATTGTCCTGCCCCCCCCCCAAAGAAGTTCTATTCCAATGGATTAAAGCTTTTCCTCCTATTAAAATGCAAATATCCCAAAGTACTGGATCTGGAATAAGAAAGAGTTGGGTTTAAATAATGCCTCTGACATTTCCCAGCTTTATGACTTTGGACCAGTCACTCTACTTCATCAACCTCAGTTTTCTCATCTGTAAAATGGAGGAACTAATACCCAAAGCACCTACTTCACATAAAGGGTTGCTCTGAGGTTCAAAAAATTAAAAGTAAAAATAAAAATGCAAATACCAAGGAGCTTTTGTTTACATCTTTTCTACTGCTATGGCTAGCTGAAAGCAAGTTTTGATTGTCAGAAGCAGGAAGAGAGAAATCCAAAAGCAGAGGCACTGGCCAGTAAGGGCAGGTTTGTATGAGACGGTTTGATAATCTTGGAGGGAAGGGGTAGAAAGTGTAAAGAATTAATTGTGATTTAGGAGCCCCAGCAAACACCCCAACCAGGGTTCAGGTGCCTCACCTCTGCGCTTGCACAGTGCTCCACCCACCTCGAACCGATGCCTATGTGGGCCTGGCCAAATTATAATGATGGGAAGCCAGGTGAGGGCAGTCAGGTGACCTTTGGCCTGAGGAACCTGGGAGGTTGGCTGTTCTACAACTGTCTGTTAATTCTGTCAATCAGGACTGCCAGCCAATTAGCTTCGGGCTATGTGTGTGGCTGCCCTGTTTCCTGTGAGGAAGGGGGTTGCTGGTAAGGAGAAAGGAGGAGATTCGCCACTCTGGCATGTGAGCTGGAGAGAGACATGATACAGCTGTGTGCTCTGCTGAGCCCCGGGTGGTGGTGTGATCACAAGTCATATTATTTTTCTTTCCCCATTCCCCTTTTCCTTTGTCCCTAGTTCTATTAATCTTTTGTTTTGAATTTGTTTTCCTGTTAATAAAACCTGTTCTGTTTTTGAAAGAGGTGGTTAATCTCCTTCCTTGCTGCAATATTGTGGTGAGCTAGCCACTTAAACACTCCCCAATTAAAATTTGGTCTTTACAAAAGGCATGTGGGCCCTGCAGGAGGGCAGCAGGCCTCTGAAAAAATGTTGTTGGGGACATTAAAGGTCAATTGTGTCAGCTTTCCAATTTTACTTATGGCCAGCTCTGGGTCTATAGTTAACTGAGCTACATTGTCCCCATCTCCCTAAACTCTTTTATCCTGCTCTAAAATCTTAACTACCCTAAATTGAGATCAGGTCCTAGGCAAAAGAGGATGATAGGTGATCAGTAACTACATGAGGCAAGAGGGGAACATGCTATAACCACAGGTCCCAAAGACAACAAGGAAGTAGGATTTGATGTAAGGCTTACAGGCTTGTTTACTACTACTCATCTTAGTTCAGAACAGCCGCCAATAATGAAGTTATTCTACACCCAAGAAGACATATATACAATCAGGCCAACTCAGAATCCAAGAGCCACCTAATGGACATCCAAATAGCTTGGGAGAAAACTGCCTAGCTCCCAGAGTCCTTAAGACTAGCTTTTCCTGGGGGCAGCTAGGTGGCGCAGTGGATAGAGCACCAGCCCTGGATTCAGGAGGACTTGAGTTCAAATTTGGCCTCAGACCCTTGACACTTACTAGCTCTGTGACCCTGGGCAAGTCACTTAACCACAATTGCCTCACAAAAAAAAACCCAAAAAACAAAACCTAGCTTTTCCAGAATGGATTAGGGCATCTCAAGGTCACTGTTGGCTAAACCATCTCCTCCTTTCGATAGCCATTCACACTATCATCTTCCTCCAGAAATCCAGACTGATTTAGTACTGCCCTCAACCCAAAGGGTTAGAGGGAAAGGGTCAAAATTGACTCAGTGCTAAACTAAATAGCTGCCTGTGAAGCAAAGAGCTGGAAGTTTCTCCAGGGATTCCAGGCAATCTTCACAGCTAAGCCAGGTCCACACTATCCTTATTTCAGTCTTAATTCTCCAGTGTAGCTTCTAAGAACCTAAATTCAGCAGAAAATTGCCAGTCTTCCCCTAGGTAGACCTGGCCTTATTTATCTCCTGAAAGGTCAAGTACCTTATAAAAGCCCCAAATAAATTAAATAAATAGCACTCAGTCTTCAATCATGAAAGAAACTCCCCTCATTCTCCCACATTAACTTTCTATTTCAGTGCATAATCCCAGAGTGTATTAGAAAGCTCCCTTTTCTATTGAGTCTACTGCTTTTTAAATATTGTGTACGCAATGACTCCCAATTGCACTGGGGAGATTATAGGCTTATGGGCTCAAGAGGTGGTAAGGTATAGTAGAAAGAGGACTGAACCTGGAGTCAGGAAAACATGGGTTCAAGGCCTGCCTCTGACATTTACAAGCTGAGTGGCTATGGGCAAATCTCTTAAGCCCTCTTAGCCTCAATTTCCTTCTCTGTAAAATGGGGATAATTATAGTTTACTGACATGGGCTTAGGATAAGTCAGAAGTATCTCTTGTGTGAAGCAAAACCAAAGGTGACAAGATAACAGGACAGACATATTGAGGAATTAAGGGACTATTAAAGTTTAGCTTGACCAACTAGATATGAGGATAGATGCAGCTAAGAACTAAGGGGAGATAACAATCTATAGCAAAAAAGTCAGGTGTGGCTACTACCTGAGCTAGGAGACAGAGATAACTCCAGAAGTCAGGACCACCACCTCTCATTCAAGCCTTTCCCCACCCCTGAAGGGAACTTTCCATAGTGTGAGATTAAAATTGGATATTAGATCATAAATCTCCCCTACTTAACCTTTCCCTTAATTTATCTCCCAGACTAGTAAATGGAAGAAGCTTCTGGTTTTCTAGATAAAGCCTTTATTGTATGGTAGTCACAAGGTGATGTTGATTAGAAGGATAGGAAAGTAGAAATACAATACAAATCGTCTTAAGTCTAGGCTTAGTCTATATTCTGTATAAAACTCACCAAAACCCAAGGCCACTTTTGGGGAGAGAGACCGAGTCAAGCGTGTGCTGTTAACCGAGAGCCGGGCCAAGTCAAACTTCAGTTCGCGTCTGTCTGTGCAGCGCAGCCAGGAGACTAGCGGAGCAGGAAAAAGCTCCACTTCCGTTCTCTCTTTGCCTTTTCAGCTCGCACCCCAGAAGTCGAGTGCATAGCAGGCAGTCTGACATGCGAAGCAGGCGCACTGGCGTGCGTAGCTCATGCTGTTGGTCTCCTCCCCAAAAGGGTGGTCCTTAAAGAAAAACTAGCATCTTTCAGTTATCCTAACCGACTGTTAAAAAACTTTCATATTTTTTACCACAATAGTCAGGTGGTCACCCCATCCATCCTCTATAAAAGCTTTTGCCTTTCTTCTGTTGGAGAAGCAAGATGTCTAAGACATCTCCCCTTAAGGAAAGTCTTTGACTTCCTCTTTGGTCACTTTCTCTAAGTGTCCCAAATAAAAGACCATTTTATTCTAATCAGATTGTGTTCAAGGGGTGTAATTCTTTAAAAAGGAGTACCTAAGGACCCCCACACCACCCATTTCCTCCGTGACATATTTCTGGCACCTAATGTGGGGCACAGGAAATTCCTCTTTCCTCTTGACACAAAACCCAGAGGTAAGAACCCCCTTTTCATTTATTCTCTCTCTTCCACCTGACCCTACCCCTTGCCTGTGATCATGGAGGAGTAGTGGGGGTCAGCTTTTCCCAGCTATGTTTCTTTACTCCTTTACAATGAAAAACAAAACTGGTCCTGCCCTCAAGAAACTTATGTTCTAATGGGGAGCAACAACATGTAGGCAAATACATACATACATATATGATACACACAGTGAAAATACAAGATAATCTTAGAAGGAAATGCTTTAGATTAGGGGCTCTCAATTTAGGGTCTGTGAACTTTTACTATACAGACGCACATATATACATATATGTATATGTATATATGTGTATTAATATACATATATATATTTATATATATATATATAAAATTTTTAAATAATTGGTTTCCTTTGTAACACTATGGGTTGTATTTTATGCATTTAAGAACATGATTCTGAAGAGTGCAAAGGTACAACCAGCCTGCCAAAAAGTCACATGACATAAGAAAGATTAAGAACTCCTGTGAGAAGCTGGGGGAAGGAACAATTACTAATATAGTTCTTAGGTGGCTAAGATGAGATATTATATGTAAAGAGTTTGGTGAAGTTTAAAGTGCCTTATAAAGTCAATTATTATTACAGAATCAATATTAGAGCTGGAAGAGACCTTAGTGTTCATCTAATCCAATGGTTCTTATTTAGCAGTTTGAGAATCCCTTGGGGGGGTTCATGATGATGGTCCAAGTGGTTGGCACTAAAAATTCTTTGATGGTGCCATAAGCAGTAAGTAATTGCCCAATTATGTTGCAAAGACATTTTATCCTCTCTGACAACAAACATCTGAATATTTGAAGCATTTCATTTAGAACTGTGGGGGGGGGTTATTACTGGAAATATTGAAAGCACTTAATGAATAATTCTAAAAAATATTGGAAGTAGTTTATTAATATATAGACCATATCCAATTTCTTACCATTTTAGAAAGAGGAGAGGGGAAGAAGCAAGGAAGGGAGAAAAATTTGGAACTCAAATCTTGTAAAAATGAATACTAAAAATTGTTTTTACATATACTTGGAGAAAATACTATTTTAAAAATTTAACATGACACTAAAACCAAACAAAAACAAAAGAAGTAGTATTTTAAATTACTCTGTGGGTTGATAATACATTTTGTTGTTGTTGTTGTTAAAGGGGTTAATGTTATGAACCCCTAATATAGTCTTATCCCTTCATTTTATAGATGAGTAAACTGAGGTCCAAAGATGTCTAAGTAACCCAATAATCTCTTTTTTGATTATCAGCTTAAATTTTCTTTGGGGGATAATTTTTCCCCTAAGGTTTCCCCTCAAATACAATTGGGGAAATTTTTCATTTTTTTTTTCTTTATTCTCTGGCAACTTGTCTCATATTCAATTGGCCTGTAATATATGATTTTGTAATTTGTGCTCTTAATCACCTAGAGAAGAAATCTATATTTTCCTAGGACATTGCCGGGCAATTTGGAAAATTTCCTAGTCCAATATTATAGCCAGGCTATTATTTAATAGTCCATCTTCTCCAAGCATTACACAAGTTCTCAGTAATTAATCTTCACATTTTAACAATTCAGACAAATGTTGAGCCTGATTCCACTACAAATAGGCCTCCATCTAAGAAAAGCAGCTCTGTAAATGTAGAGTCTGAATGTACAAAAGATGTAAATGAGTGGGTAGTCACTGACATTGACTTTATTAACCTATGAGGCAGCTAGTTGATGCAGTGAGTAGAGTGCTGGCCTTAGGAATAAAGAGAGACCTGAGTTCACACTTAATATCCCTATGACATCAGGCAATTCATTTAACCTCTACCTCAGCTTCTGCATCTGTAAAATAGGGATAAGAATAGCACCTACACTTCAAGAAGTTGTTTCAAAGATCAAATGAGATGATGTTTGTAAAGTGCTGTGCAAATTTTTAAGTACTATGTAAATACCAGGTATTATTATTAAGCAGAGCATTTACTGTTGAGTTCCCTTAAACAGAGGAACTTCCCAGTGCATATAATTCAATTCAACAAACAATACCTATTTTCTTTTTTTTTTCTTTTTTTTTTTTTGGTGAGGCAATTGGGGTTAAGTGACTTGCCCAGGGTCACACAGCTAGTGTTAAGTGTCTGAGGCCGGATCTGAACTCAGGTACTCCTGACTCCAGGGCCGGTGCTCTATCCACTGTGCCATCTAGCTGCCCCAACAATACCTATTTTCAAGGCAGAGAACTTGAGAGGGGGAGAGAGAGAGAGAGAGAGAGAGAGAGAGAGATGGGGGAGGGATAGAGGATAGAAGGAGGAGACAGAGAGAAAAGCAAACTAGGAGGAGGAGGAGGAGGAGGAAGAAAGAAGAATAAGAACAAGAAAGAAGAGTAAGGAAGAGAAGGAGAGGGAGAGAGGGAGAGAGAGTATGTGTTTCTGTCCTCAAAGAGTTTACATTTTAGTGAGAAGATATAAAATGTATGTATATAAGTAAGTAATTCAGACAGGGCTAAGGAATGGTCAACATAGTGTTTGTTGCCCAACGACTTCAAGAGAAATGCCAGGAGCAGAACCAAGATCTGCCTTTGGTATTATCAGTTATGAGGGCTTTTGGAAGATCATGGCAAAATTTGGTTGTCTGGAGTTCATCAAGTCTTGTACATCAGTTTCATGATGGCATGCTTGCATGTGTTCTGGATAATGAATGATGCTCTCTCGCTCTCATAGTCACCAAGCAAAGCAAGGCTGGGTGTTTGCTCTCATGTATTTTAGCATGATGTTTTCAGTAGTGTTGTCAGTCACCTTCAGTGAGAATGAAAACATTATCAGCATTGCTGGTAAATTATTTAACTTAAGGATAGGAACTAAGGCTAAAGCAGAGTGTAACTTTTTGTTCACAGATGATTGTGCATTAGTGGGGCAGCTAGGTGGCGCAGTGGATAGAGCACTGGCCCTGGATTCAGGAGGACCTGAGTTCAAATCCGGCCTCAGACACTTAACACTTACTAGCTGTGTGACCCTGGGCAAGTCACTTAACCCCAATTGCCTCACTAAAACAAAAAACAGATGATTGTGCACTGAGTGCAGCCTCTGAGGCTGAGATGCAACAGAGTACGGTTTGATTCTCTGGCACTTGTGCTAATTTTGGCCTGACAACATCAAGAAAATGGAGGTTCTCTATTGGCTAGCACTATACCATCCAAATGTGGAGCTACCAGTTACAGGAAATGGAGAAATATTAAACGTTGTGGATAAGTTCACTTACCTTGGCAGTATACTTTCCAGGGATGTCCACATAGATGATGAGATTGACTCATACATTGTCAGGGTTAGCCCAGTGTTTGGGAGGCCCTGAAGGAAAGTATGGGAGAGAAGAGGTATTAGGCTGCTTCCTATACTGAGGGTCTACCAAGCTGTTGTGCTGACCTCATTGTTGTATGCCTGTGAAACATGGACAGTATGCTAGCTCCATGCCAGGAAACTGAATGGCTTCCATTTGAATTGTCTTATGAAGATTCTGAAGATCACCTGCAAAGATAAGGTACCAGAAACTGAGGTCCTTTCTCGAATTGAATTTCCAAGCGTTCAAACTCTACTTCATGGAGTTCAACTCTGATGGGCCGGTCATGTTGTTCAAATGCCAAATGTACATTTGCCAAAAAGACAGAAAACTCACACAAAGCAAGAGTTCACACAGAGGTCTGAAGTGACACAAGGACATTCTCAAGGTCTCTCTGAAGAACTTTGGAAGGGATTGTGAGAAATGGAAGACACTGACACAGGTCCGCCCAGTATGGCATGCCTGCATCAAAGAAGGCCCTGTGCTCTATGAGCAAAGCAGAATTGCAGTAGCTCCAAAGACATGTGAGATGCGCAAATTTAGAGATATCTCCACTCTAAATATTCATACATACTATTTGTGCCCAATCTGTGGTAGAGCCTTCTGAGTTCATATCGGTCTGATGAACAACAACCAACCAAGTACAAAGCATTTTCAAGAGGCAAATAACTTGAGAGCTTAAAAGGAAATGCATTTCAGGTAAGAAAATTGAGGCCTAGAGAGGTAGAATAGAGGCAGATCCAGAATTGAGTTAAAGTCCTCTGCTACCAATTAAGTTCAAGTATCACCTCCCACATATACTGGCTGTGTCACTTTGGGTAAGTTACTAAGCCTTTCAATGCTCTAGACAACTCTCTTAAAATTATAAAATGCAGGGAAGGTACCAAACTGCATGAGTAGAGGGAGTTCTCTATACTTGTGCCAATGAAATTATAGTCCAGGCCCTATCTATATTTACCTTTCAGTAAGTGATGGAGTCAGGAGTAGAGGGCCCAAGGGTTATAAATCTATCATTACTGCCTTCTCCAATACTTCAAGGACCTGTGATCTCATCACTGTGTGCCTTCTCCCCACTGAGGCAGATCACATTCCATGACATAGTGGCCCATCTTTTAGCATTGTAGACAAAAAATATTATTCCTTGTCCAGCAGTCAGCTTAGTGGTGAGCCTCTCTGAGCATAAATGTGCTTGGATGGTAGGTCCTAGGATGACATGCATACAGTCCAATCAATCTACCTACTGTGTGGCAGAATTTGAATACAAACTAAAAAATGAGATAGCCCCTGCTCTCAAGGAGCTTACACAGGAGGAGTGTACGACATATATCTGGGGGTGATAGCCAGGGAACATTGGTCTATATTATTGAGGCACTGTTAGTGAAGTAATAGGAAAAGAGCATACTTTCCAAGAGTAGTTGTAATATTGATCAGATTATTGCTCCCGGAAGAAGAGGTGAAAAGTATGGAGGTGGAAGGGTGCGAAGGGCATTGAGTGTGTGACTCAGGATAGACAAGATGGCAGTGTTAATGATGGTTGATGGTGCTGTGTTCTGGAGGATAACTCCATGAGAGGAAACATGGTCTGGGAATGGCCAGGCAGAAAAGGGCTGAAGCAAAGATTCACTTAATCACCCTTCTTTCCAAGCAGATATTATTGTTCATGGTGTAGAAGCAATGCAGCGTCAGGGAAGATAGCAAGATGCCAGTGTGGGCCAGGCCTTGGTGGTATGGTGGATGTCTGATTCATTCACTAGACTGTACTTTCCATCTTTGTAGTTCACGATCTACTGGTGCTGCCTTTGAAAACTCAGGGTCACCCCCAAGAAGAGGTATCAGAGGAGTATTTTCATGCAGGTCTTACAACATGGATAGCCAAACCAGAAGAATGTGGTATTTTCATAGAACTTCTTGCAACTTACCCACCCATCTTTTCAGCCTGGCCTGCCAGAAGAGCTAAATAATGTTGCCACTGAATTGAGTTTCTGTATTTTTCTGGGTTTGAATTTTTCCTTGCTTAAATATAAGACTAAGTTTTCCCACTGTGAATTTGCTTAAGATTCTGTGTTTATATTTTAATATCAATGAACCAGTATGTTAATACCCACATTGATAAAACAGATAAATGAAAGAAGCCATTGACTCTTTACAAGAGATTCAACAGAGGCAATGGCATGCTTCCCTCACAGAGAAGTGTGAAAACATAGGCCATATGTGACCCACAGCCTTCTGGAGTGGGCCCAAACCAGATTAAAATAGAATTAGGAAATATTTTTTAAATAAATAAAATATAATAAAACTGAGATAATATTATGTTTTAAAACTAAATTAATATGCAGCCTGAAGGGATTCCTAGGTTTCATTTAGCTTATATTTGAGTTTCACACCACTGCTTTACAACATGATTTTATTTCCAAAGGTGTAAATTCATTCATGTATTCAACATTACTTTAATTACCTGTTTAATTAAATAAATATTTATTAAGCACTTGTGTCAGATACTCTGCTGGGGATACAGAGCCAGAAAAGAACCAAAAACAACTTCAAGGAGCTTACTTTCTATTGGAACACTTCAATATACATAACAGGTATGGTCAATCCTCAACTTTCTTTCTTTCTTTTTTTATTTTGTGGGGCAATGAGGGTTGAGTGACTTGCCCAGGGTCATACAGCTACTAAGTGTCAAGTGTCTGAGGCTGCATTTGAACTCAGATCCTCCTGAATCCAGGGCTGGTACTTTATCCACTGAGCCACGTAGCTGCCCTCAATCCTCAACTTTCAAGGGGGTAACTTGCCTAGAAGAAGGGCAAAAGTCAAAGACCCAAATGTCAGACTGGACTGAGAGAGGAAGGGCAGTGACATCAGAAGAACCCTAAAGTAAAAAAGGGAAAGGGGCAGTCTGACATCTTTAATCTCCCTTTCACTCCATGGTTGAACTGTTTCCCAATGAAAAGCACATACCTGGAGGTGAATCCCAGCCTGTTGGTCGTGTTGGAGCTCCCTGGGCAGCTCCCAGCAGCACAGGTAGTAGGGGAAGCAGGACACTGCACCTAGGAGAGTACAGAGCTGACCTCCATCTCATTTACCCACAACTTAACTGCTTTGCCATTTTTTCAATTTCCTCATCTGAGAGGTTACTGTAACACTTTCTGGAGCAGATTCAAAACCACTTTTATGAATACTTCCCTTCTTTTTGCAGATATAATGAATCTCAGTTCATTAACACCAAACTTGTGGCCAACAGCAGCTGCAAATATTCTGGCTGGAAGTCTATCATACACCCTTTTCTCACTAAGCCACACCACTGACTCTGCACATTTGGACTTAGAGCCCAAATGACTTACACGAGGCTTTGGGGGCATAAGTTCAACACAAAATTTGAGTTTTAAAGGCAAATATAAAATATGCAATGAATGCATGGGGAGCTCTTTATGATGGTAGGATGAACAAGATCAATGAAGGATAGGATACAGGCCCCTCCACAACCTTGTGTGTATCAGACCTCTCTCTCTCTCTCTCTCTCTCTCTCTCCTGTTCCTAGGCCAAAAGTGCATTGTCACCAAAGTAAAAGTCAAAATGAGGTTACTAACAAAATCATGGGATTGCTTGAAAGTGAGAAAGTTAAATGCTTGAATGCTGAAGATTTTTTCTTGTTCAGTATTTTATTATTTTCCAGTTACATATGAGGATAGTTTTCAACATTTCTTTTTAAAGGATTTTCAGTTCCAAATTTTTCTCCCACCCTCCCTTCCCTCCCTCCTCCCCAGGACAGAAAGCAATCTAATATAGGTTATATGTGTGCAATCACATTAAACATATTTCTGCATTAGTCATATTGTGAAGAAGAGTCAGAGAACAAGGGAAATACCTCACAAAAAGAATTTTTTTAAAAACCAGCCCAAAAGTAGAAACAGTATGGTTCAATCTACATTCCTAAACCACAGTTCTTTTTTCTGGATGTTGAGAACATTTTCTATTATGAAGTTCTTTGAAATTGTTTTGGACCATTGCATTGCTAAAAAGAGCCAAGTCTGTCACCATTGCTCATCAAACAATGCTGCTCTTACTGTACACAACGTTTCCCTGGTTCTGCTCCTCTCAGTCAGCATCAGTTCATGTAAGTCCTTCCAGGTCTTTCTGAACTCTCCCTGCTCATCATTACTTTTCACATTGATTTTTTAAAACTTTGTGTTCTAAATTTTCTTCTTCCCTCCCTTCTCATCCCTACCTATGAAATCCAGCAATTCAATGTGTCATACATGTTAAGTTATGTAAAACATCTTTTCATTAGTCACATTGTGAAAGAAAATAGACAAAATACCTTTAGAAAGAGGAACTAACAAATAAAATTATACTTCAATCTGTATTCAGATACCATCAGTTCTATCTCTGTTGATGATTTGCATTTTTCATACATCCTTCTGATAGCATCCTGCTCATCATTTCTTTCACGGTTACTATTGTTAACTGTATTACCCTCCATCTTAATCCCTCCCCTTGATATTTATTCTATTATCTATCTTCCTTCACCCTTGAAAGTGTTTTGCTTCTTACTGCCCCTCCCCCAATCTGTTCTTCCTTCCATTGCCTCTCCCCCCCACCCCTTATCCCCTTCCCCTCCCACTTTACCAAAGGGCAAGATATAATACTATTCACACTTGACTGTGTAAATTATTCCCTCTTTGAGCCAATTCTGATGAGAGTTAGGCTCACTCACTCCTTTGGTCCTTCCCTGTCTTCCCATCTACTCCATAAGCTTTTTATGTGAACTACTTTTCCCCAACCCACCTCTCCCTTTCTCTTTCTTCTAGCCCATTGTTCTTACCCTTTAACTTTATTTTGAAGATGTCATCATGAGTCAGCTAGGTGACACAGTAAACAAAGCACCAGCCCTGGACCCAGGAGGCCCTGAGCCCACATCTGTCCCCAGACATAAGCCACTCCACCCTGCCTGCTCCACAAAAAAACAAAGATAAACAAAAAAATGCTTTACAGATATCATCCCTGCATATTCAAATCACACCTGTGCCTTCTAAGTATATTCCTTTTAGATGCCTTAATGCTGAGAAAGATCTTATGAGTTAGGGGTATCGTCTTCCCATGTAGGGATGTAAATAGTTTAATCTTTTAATATCCCTCATAATTTATTTTTCCTGTTTACTTTTATTTTGCGGGGCAATGAGGGTTAAGTGACTTGCCCAGGGTCACACAGCTAGGAAGTGTCAAGTGTCTGAGGCTGCATTTGAACTCAGGTCCTCCTGAATCCAAGGCCAGTGCTTTTTCCACTGTGCCACCTAGCTGCCCCTCCTGTTTACCTTTTTATGCTTCTCTAGAGTCTTGTATTTGAAAGTCAAATTTTCTATTCAGTTCAGGTCTTTTCATCATGAATGCCTGAAAGTCCTCTTTTTCATTGAAGTCCCATTTTTCCCCCTGAAAGATTATACACAGTTTTGGTGGGGGGTTTTTTGTTGGTTGGTTTGGTTGGGTTTTTTATTTTGGTTTTTGTTATTTTGCAGGGCAATGAGGGTTAAGTTACTTTGCCCAGGGTCACACAGCTAGTAAGTGTCAAGTGTCTGAGACCAGATTTGAACTCAGGTCCTTCTGAATCTATGGCTGGTGCTTTATTCCACTGTGGCCACCTAGCTGTCCCCCTTGGGGAAATGGATTTTTATGAGTGGGGTAACAGGCTGCAGAGTTTTGTAAAGGTGGGGGAAGAAATGACTAAAAAAGTAGTTGGGAATCCTAGTGTAAGGATTCTTTTTCATATTATGTCAATATGGGTGTGGGAAATGTTTTGTTATATTGTTCTGAAAACTTTTAAATGCTTTTATTCTTTATGTCTAACTATCTATAGCTAAAGATTGTATGAACCCAGAATGTCACTCTTGACTTATTTACTAGAATACTAGAGTTGACTACAAGGAATTTTGGGTTCTTTCAGGTCCTAGACCCACCCACAATGTTTATGTTTTGGGTCCACATGCTCAGGTCTTATTTTGGATGCACACAAGTTTGTGTTTTGGGATCCCCTTGTGTTTTTATTTTATTTTAATTTATTCTGTGGGGCAATTGGGGTTAAGTGACTTGCCCAGGGTCACACAGCTAGTATCAAGTGTCTGAGGCTGGATTTGACCTCAGGTCCTCCTGAATCCAGGGCAGGTGCTTTATCCACTGTGCCACCTAGCTGCCCCCTCCCCTTGTGTTTTTGCTTTACCCAAATATTATTGAATGTTTACATTTACTCATATCCAGCTCAATGTACTTTGCTTTCAAGTTCCCTCTTGGCATAATTGCTTAACTGGCTCCCTTAATCTATTCTCCTATTATACCCTCCCCGTTTTTCTCTTAGTCCTTTTCCCTCCCACTTCCCTATTGGGTAAAATGAATTTCTGTAACCATTTATGTATATGTATATTCTTCCATCCTTGGATCAATTCAGATGAGAATGAAGTTCAAGCAATGTCCTCTCCCTTATTCCGCATTTTGTCTTCTATTACATAAACTCTTCCTTGGGTGCCTATGTGAGATAATTTTACCCTTTCTTCCTCTTTCCTTCCTACTTTTTCTAGTGCATCCTTTCTCACCCTTCCACTCTTTTTTGAGATCATCCCAACATAATTAAACTCACACCTTGCCTTCTAAGTACACTTTTTCTAATTACCTAAGTGATGATAAAATTCTTAAGGATTATATATATAATTTCCCCATATAGGGAATGTAAACAACGTAACCTTCTTTAGTCTCTAGATTTCTCATTCATGTTTACCTTTTTATGCTTTTTTTGAATCTTATGTTTGTCAAATTTTCAATTAAGCTCTGGCTATTTCATCAAGAATGGTTGAAAGTCATCTCATTAAATGCCAGTTATTCTTAGCTCCTTTGCCTTCCAGAATATAATTTTCCAAGCCCTCCACTTCTTTACTATGGTAGCTGTTAAATCTTGTGTGATCTTGTTTGTGGCTCCACAATATTTGAATTATTTCTTTCTGGCTGCTTAAAATATTTCTTCCTTGACTCAGGAGCTTTGGGTTTGGGCTATAATATTCCTTTGAGTTTTCATTTTGGGATTTCTTTCAGAAAGTGAGCAGTGAATATTTTTTCAGTTTCTACTTCACTTTTTAGTTCTAAGATTTCTGGGCAGATAGTCTTCCTTTATAATTTCTTGAAGTATGATGTTTATAATCCTTTTTTGGTTCATGACTTTCAGGTCATCCAAAAATTCTTAAATTATCTCTCCCTAATCTATCTTCTAGGTTACTTTTTTTTAACCTATGAAATATCTCACATTTTCTTCTGTTTTTTTTTCAGGCTTTTGACTTTGTTTTATTATTCCTTGATGTTTCATGGAGTCGTTAGATTTCACTTGCCTAATTCTAATTTTTAAGGAATTATTTTCTTCAGTGAGATTTTATACCTCTTTTACCATTTGGCCAATTCTGATTTTTTTCCCTTTTCAAAAATTCATTTGAATTTATTTTTAACATTCTTTAAAAAAAATTATGAGTTCCAAAATCTCTTCCTCCCTCAAGCTCCTCCCCTACCCACTGAGAAAGTAAGAAATATTATATAAATTTCACATGTGAAATCAGGAAAAACATGTCTATATTAGCCACATCACCAAAAAGAAAGAAAAATAAAGTGAGAAAATTATATTTCAATTTGCACTCAGAGTTCATCAGTTGGTCTTTCTAAAAGTGAATAGCATTTCTAATTTTGGTCCCTTTGGAATTGTCTTGGATCATTGTATTAATAAGAGTAGCCAAGTCTTTCATAGTTGATCATTATTACAGTATTATTGTGTACAATGATCTCCTGGTTCTGTTTGCTTCACTTTGACTCAGTTCATATAGGTCTTCCCATGTTTTTCTGGAACCATGCCCCTCATCATTTCTTATAGCACAATAGTATTCCATCACAATCATATACCCCAACTTGTCCACTATTCCTCAGTTAATGGGTATTCCCTCAGTGTCCAATTCTTTGCCACCACAAAAAGAACTACTATCTTTTTGTACATAGATTCTTTCTCTGTTTTATCTCTCTGGGATACAGACTTAGTGGCTGTATTGCTGAGTCAAAGGGTGTGCACAGCTTCATAGCCCTTTGGGCATAACTCCAAATTTTTCTCTAGAATGACTAGACCAGTATTCCTATTTTCTCATGTCCCCTCCAGCATTTGTCATTTCTGATAGATGAAGTGGTACCTCATAGTTGTTTTAATTTGCACTTTTCTATTCAGAAGTGATTCAGTGCATTTTTCATGACTATAGTTTTCAATTCTTCTTCTGAAAGCTGCCTGTTCATATATTTTGAACATTTATCAATTCAGAAATGTCTCTTATTTTTATAAATTTAACTCATTTCCCTATATATTTATATTTGAGAAATGAGGCCTTTATCAGAGCAACTTTCTATAAATTTGTTTTGATATTACTGCATTGTCCATGATACCTTTTAGCAAAATGTAGTTTCTCTGATTATCTCTTTTATTTAGGTCTATTTTTGCTTTTGCTTTGTCTGTGATCACAACTGCTACCCCTGCCTTTTTTATTTCAGCTGAAGCATAATAAATTTTGCTCCAGCCTCTTTTGTTAACTATGTGTGTGTCTTTTTGTTTTAAATGTATCTCTTATAAACAACATATTGTTGGATTCTGTTTTCTAATCTAATATAGTGTTATTTACTTCTATTTTATGGGTGAGTTCAACCCATTCATATTCATAGTTATGATTACTATGTATTTCCCTCCAACCTATTTTCTTCTGGCTATCTTTCTCTTTCTTTATACTCTCCTTCCTTAAAATTCTTTTTTGCTTCTGACCATTTTCCTCCCTTAATCCATACCCCCTTACAACACCTCACTTTTCTTATCTTTTTCCCCTCCTACATTTTTATTGTATAAGTTGGATTTCTATACCCAGTTGAGTATGTTTATATAGTCTTAAAGTCCTTGCATGCATCTTTCTTTAACTTATCTAAGAATTCTTGTTGGCCTTTTGTCCAATTAGCCTTTTTCTTTGAGGTTTTGTGTATAATAGTTTTTACATTGTTATCTTCTTCTAAATTTGTATCTTGATCTTCCCTGTCACCATAGAAAATGTTTGTGGTCAAAGTCTTTATTGTTGTTTGTTCATTTTTTCAGCCTACTTCTTTTTTTTCTTTTTGCCTCAAAAATTGACATTTATTCAAAGTCAAAAAAAAAAAAGGAAAAAAAATGACAAATGTGTCCATCCCATCCAGCTCCCCCTCCCCCCATCCCAGAGAGCAGGGTCCTGGGTGAAATTAGGTGGGGAAGGCTGTCAGATGAGGTCGGCCACATTGAGAGGCACCTCCTCAATGGAGGTGTTATAGAAGGTCTCAATGTCTCGAAGAATCCTCTTGTCTTACTCTCGATGACACCATCAGGATCCATTCCATTAGGGCCATTGTGTCTGGATTGGGAATCCTGACTTGCAGACATGATCCTGGGAACGAGTTTAGCCTACTTCTTGACTTTGGACTTCATATTAGAGTTCATCTCATCTCAGGGTAGGGAAGCACTTTTACAAACTTCAAGCTTTTTTTGTGCAGCTATTTTCACAACTAGTTCTGGGAGTCTGCAAGTTTTCAGTGATTTCAAGGTGGTATGATCTAGGCAGACATATGGTCACTGCTTCCTGATCTGTGCTGCAGTTTTTACCAAGGTAAGGTCCCTGATTCCTTGTAGCTACAAGTGCTAGTGTTCTTCTCTGCCTTGGAACTGTGACCAAGACCCTGGCTCCCCTGTGATATATCACAAGTATTCTTCTCTCCCCTGGAACTATGACCCAGCACTGTGTATGAGCATTGCAGGAGGGTCCTGTTCCCAGTGTCAGTTCAGGATTCCCTGAACTAGTTGTCCCACTTCCTGTTTCTGGACTAAGAACTACTAAAGCTTCTGCTGTTGCTGTTGAAGTTTCCTCCAAGTCCCACCACTGGGACTACTGCCTTGTGTACTCCAGATCAATCTCCAACCTAGGGTCACAGACATCTTCTGCCAATCTCCTAAATTATCTTGGGCTGGAAAAAAAATCTCAATTTAACTTTTTGTTGGCGCTATTGATCCCCCACCCCTTTTTTTAAGGCCTCAATCCTCCCACCCCCAGAACCCATGCCTGTGGAATGTTTTGTATTAGTGATCATTTTGAACTATATATAATTTATGTTGTGAGAAGTAAAGGGAAAGTTTTTGATTTTGCTTCTTCCAACTTTTTTTCCCCCCTACTCATTCATTTAATTTCATTTTTAAAAAGTAAACATTTTTATTTATAGTTTTGAGTTTCAAATTCTATCCCTTCTTCCTTCCTTCCTCTCCCCTCTCCCTGAGACAGTAAGCAATCAGATATAAGTAATACATATGAAATTATGTAAAACATTACCATATTAGTAATTTTATACAAGATAACTTGAATAAAAGAAAAAATGAAAAATAGCATGCTTTAGTCTGTTCAATCAATATCAATTCTTTCTTTGGAGGTGGATAGTATGCTTCATCATTAGTGTTTTGTGATTGTCTTGGATCACTGTATTGATGATAATAGTTAAGTTCATTCACAATTCTTCATCAAGCAATATTTCTGTCACTGTGTACAATGTTTTTCTGGTTCTGCTCACTTCACTACACATTAGTTCATATAAGTCTTTCCAGGCCTTTCTGAAATTGTCCTGCTTGTCATTTCTTATAGCACAATAATATTCCATTACAATCATATACCACAGCTTGTTTAACCATTCCCTAATTGATGGGCATTCCTTTGACTTCCAATTCTCAGCTACCACAAAAAGAGCCAAGACATTTATTCTTTTCATAATCTCTTGCAATTTTTTTCTCTTGTTTCTTTTTCTATTTTCCTCTTCCAGTCTTATTTTATTCTTAATTTTTTTTCTGCTTTAAAAAAAAAACACCTCTTTTTTTAGCTTTTCTAGTAATTCTTGTTGGGGTTGTGTCCAATCTGCATTTTTCTTTGAGACTTTTGTGCTTTTGTGTAGATGTTCTCAAATCATTATCTTGTTCTGAGTTTGGATCTTGAGCTTTCCTGCCACTATAGCAGCTTTTTATGGTTGGGTTCTTTGTTGTTGTTATTGCTTGTTCGTTTTTCTAGCCTACTTATTGACTTTGGACTTCATGTTAGAGTTTGGTTCTGCTCATCTCTGGATGGGAGAGATGATTGACCTGAGCTTCTACTTTTTGTGCCCTTCTGCTCCTTTAATAACTCAGTATGGAGTCCTGTAAGTTTTTAGTGCTTCCAAAATCAAGTGATCCTGGAAGAGGTCTATTCACTGCTCTCCTGGACTGTGTTCTCCTTAGGTAGGTAGGTCCCCTGCTCCTTGTGACTTTAACCACTCATCTTTACCCCAGAATTGTAACTCAGAACTGGGTAGTGGACAACATAGTTTCTAGATGGCACCCATTCCTGCTTTCAGTGCTAGTAATTAGGTACCCTTTGATCTCTTTCTGCCCAGTTGTTGTGTTCTAACTGTGCCTTGATGCTAGGCTGTTTCCTGTCTTTTCTGCCAGCAACACAGCTCAGCATCATGTCCACAACCTGTCACTACTTTTTTATTGCTTTGCCACATGTCTGGCCAGCCCTCACCCCCTGTCTCCAGACCTCTTTGTCTATCTTCTTAAGCTGCCCTGGGTTGGAAGGATGATGCACTATTACTTTCCCTTGCCTTTCCCACTCAGAATTCAGTTTGGCCTATTTTCTAGGTCATTTGTGAGAGGTTTTGGGAGAGTTGGACATAATTGCTACCTATATATTTTTTAGGGCAATGAGGGTTAAGTGACTTGCCCAGGGTCACACAGCTAGTAAGTGTCAAGTTTCTGAGGCTGGACTTGAACTCAGGTCCTCCTGAATCCAGGGCCAGTGCTTTATCCACTACACCATCTAGCTGCCCCCTGCTACCTCTCATTTTACTATTTTAACTCCATCTCCCTAGAAGTCCTATTAGAGAGGACTTTAAATGCCAAATTAAGGATTTTGCATTTTATCCTAAAGGCTATAGTGAACCATACCTATCATGCTGGGTGCAAAAGGGATATAAAGAGAATAAGATAGTCCTTACAATTTTTACCCTACTTTTGGGGTCACTTATAAACTCCTCCTAATCCCTCAGGGATGGTGAGGTAAGGGTAACATTTGATAGGAAATCTGAAAGCCACCTTGGAATGAAAGGTACTATAGAAATTGATAGTGAGATTATTATCATGCATTTCAAACCTGATTCGGAACTTACCCTGTGTGTCACAGAAATTGAGGTGTGTCTGTATTTATAAATCAAACTACAGATCCTTGAGGCCTAATGACTCAGAGTATAATTGGTGCCCACTCAAATAAACAACTAGTTGGAACATCTGAGATGAATAAATTCCTTCTCCTTGAATATGAACCTTGTGCCCACTGTGTATTTGGCAGTATACTTTTGTTTGTCATTGTTGTTGAGTTGTTTGAGTCATGTCTCATTATTTATGACCCCTTTGGGGGTTTTCTTGGCAAAGATGCTGGAATGGTTTGCTATTTCCTTCTCCAGTTCATTTGACAAATGAGGAAAATAAAGCAAACAGGGGTAAGTGACGTACCCAGGGTCATATAGCTAGCATCTGAGGCCAGATTTGAACTCAGGTCTTCCTGACTCCAGGACCAACACTCTATCCACTGCTACCTAGGCAGAAAGAAATGTCTTTTCTTTTTTTTTAAAAACAAACTAGAGGGGAGATACCATCATAGTTGCCTAGGAGCTCATAGTCTTCATTCCTCCAAAGACATCACTTACAATGCACCAAAACATGTTTATAGGACCTGTCTGAGTCAAAGGGACAAGTTAGAACTCAAATGTCAGACATCAGCTGATATATTTCCAACTCAGTATAATCTAAACATTGTTGGATGTCCTACTTCCATCAGCCCTTGCAACTTAATAGGTAAAGATTCCATACATTCATTTGGTGTCCTAGGGCAACCAGGGAAACAAAATAATAACAACCTCAAATTTATGTAGTGGAGGGAGAAGGTGAGTAGGTAGTTCAAGTGTTTATAGAAACTAGAGCTGGAAGGGAACCCTTAGATATTGTCTCATCCAACCCCCTACCTTCTACAGAGAAGAAACTGAGACCCACAAATTATGAATGACTTTAACCTAATCTCAGCAATACAATGATCCAAGACAATCCCAAGGTACTAATGACGAAGCATATTATCTACCCCCATAGAAAGAACTGATAAAAAGAGCAACTTGGGATTGGTACCTATATAACCTGGTTGATTTCTCTGTGGAGCGGGGAGGAAAAGGGAAGGGAAGGAGAAAAAATTGGAACACTAAATCTTATGAAAATGCAATGTTGAAAAACTACCCTTACATGTAACAGAAAAAAAAAAATAAAATAAATGTTTGTTGAAAAAAAAAGAAAAGAAAGAAAGAAAGAAAACAGAGACCCCAGAAGATTAAGGGACTTGTCTCCCAGGGAGAGCTGGGATTTATACCCAGGGGATCTTAATGCCAAGTCTTCCTGCTTCTCCTCCTTTGCCTTATTCTTCGTTCTCCCTCACCAATCTCACTTTACAGATGAAGAAACTAATATTCAGAAACATTCATTTCAAACTCAAATTCCTGATATCAATGAAAACTTTTTATTGTAAGGTATTGCTATGCTTATTATTTATTCTGAAGAATTATTTGACTAAGTAAAGCAAAATGAAGAAAATCCTAAAGGCTCTCTTTAAACAAAATATTTCTCAAGCATACGCTAAGGGTTACGTATAATTCCTTGATAGATACAACCACAGAGAAAAATTTGTTTAACAGTCCTTTGATTATCAAATTAAGTGAGACCTAAAGCATGGAGAAATGCTCACCAAAGGTATTCACTGCCATCTTGGAGAATGTCTTGTGAAAAGGACAAGTAGAAGAGAAATTCTCTATGTTGGGTGAGGTCTTTCAGACATTCCCATTTGCAGAGAACATTATACTGATTGCATCAACTCCCACAATACTGTATGGCCTCCTCAGTGAGATCAAATATAGGCTTCTTCAGTGAGACTGAAAACCATTCAAAAGATATGAATCTAACAATCAATGCTGGGGGGAAAAGTAAATAGAGAACACCTGTTGTCCACATTATTCCATGAAATAGGATGCACCATTCATTGAGTTAGTCTATTACTACAAATATCTTAGACAGGTATTACAAATGGTCAATGAGTGGGGCACAGAACTGAATGAGGGGGAAGAGAGCAGTGGAAAACTACTTTTAATGATCTCAAGATATTCCTTGGTGAAGATAGTGGATAAAAAGCAGGGATTTGTCTGAACTCTCCCAAATTTCCTCCAACCAACTTTAGGATAAAACCTCAAAATGAATTCTGGATTAGCAGAACCAACAAAAAGATGGAATGAAACAATTAGGGGGCATGATCAATTTTTTTTTACACAATGCATGTTCTTTCTATTTTAATATTTTATTTTCCCCCAACTATATGTAAATATAATTTTAAACATTTAAAAAAAATTTTTGAGTTCCAAATTCTCTCTCCTTCTTTCCTCCTTGAGAAATCAAGCAATTTGATATAGATTACTATTTCACAGTATTTGAACACCAGTCTTTTCCTGCCAATGCTATGTGGTTATGGATTGCACAGCCAAATCTTCAAAGTCTCCAAAATATAGCTTACACAGAGGCCAATGGAAAGAGGCATGACAGGATAAAGAATTTTACCAACACTGACTTGCATGCAAGAATGAATGAATGAATTAGAATAAAATACATCATTTTGATGTGTGATCAGTAAAGGAAGGAGCCAATCATGAAAACAGAGAAAGACTCATATAATCATAGGCTCACATACAGAGAATCTGAACCTTAGAGGACATCTGGTTCAGCCCTGTCACTTTACAGATGAGAAAAATGAAGCATAGACAAGTTAAAGGACTTGCCTAAGGTCACAAAGGTAATAAGTAGCAGAGCTAGAATTCAAATCGAAGTCATTTGACTTAACAACCCAGAATTCTTAGGAAAGAATCATAGCAAGTAAATATAAAGATAAATGAAGATTTCAGAATATGACCTGAATGAACAAAAAAGAGCTATCTGTTCAAAGACTTTCATAGCAAATTGAGAAGATGCCCATAAATTGGGGAATGACTAAACAGGTTGTTGAATGTGATTATAATGGAATGTTTTTGTGCTATAAGAAATGACAAATAGGATGATTTCAGACAAACCTGAAAAGACTTACATGAACTGATACAAAGTAAAATGAGCAGAACTAGAAGTACATTGCACACAGTAGCAGCAATATGATGAACAACTGTGAATGACTTAGCTATTCTTAGGAGTCTAGTGATCACAAGAACATGCCTCAAAGGATTCAGTAGGAAAACTGCGGATATCGCTACCGCCAGAGAAACAGAGCTGATGTCATCAGAATACAGACCAAAGCACACTATGTTCTCTTTCTTTCTTTCTTTCTTTCTTTCTTTCTTTCTTCTTCTTTCTTTCTTTCTTTCTTTCTTTCTTTCTTTCTTTCTTTTGGAGTTTTCTTGCACAAAATGACCAATATGGAAATTATTTACATGATTGTATGTGTATAACCTATTTCAAATTGCTTACCATCTCAGGGAGGGGATAGAGGAGAAAGGGAGGGAAGGATAGAATTTGGAATTCAAAATTTAAAAATAAAAACGAAGGTTAAAAATTGTTTTCACATGTTTTTGTTCATAGTAGCATTCTATACAATTGCAAAAACAAAACAAGAAACATCTTAAAATCCTAAAGGTCTAACAATATGGGAATGATTAAATAAATTGTGATGCTCTTGTGTACCACAATAGTATGGTATAGTGGGTTGAAAGTTGGCCTTGTGGGTAGAAAGACGTGGGTCCAAGACTTGCCTCTGATACATACAAACTGTGTGGCCTGATCTAATCACTTACCTTCTCAGTGTCAATGTTATCTTTCTAAAGTTAGAATAGTTGCTGCTCACCACTGATGCAGGGAATTTCCTCAGCAAGAATTTCCTATGTCGAGGCTATCACAGAGTGAAGTTTCAAAACAAAACAAAACAAAATCAGACAAAAATGTATCATAATAGATTATTATAATGCAAATAAATAAATATAAGGAATTCAAAGACACTGGAAAGTCCTTCACAAAATAACATAAAGAAGAAAAACAGAAGGAGAGAATAAAATGTACAGTGGATAGATTGCTGGGCCTGGAGTCAGGAAAACTCATCTTCCTAAGTTCAAATCTGGCCTCAGACGCTCACTAGCTGTGTGACTTTGGGACAGTCACTTAAACTCTGCCTCTTATTAGTAGTGATTTGAAGCATTAAAAATTTTTGTGGTCTATAGTTTATATTTTCCATAGTTTATAGTTCTTTAAAGAATTATTTCTCCATATCATTATCTTAAATAATTTTAACATACATAACTTATGTATAGAAAACACCTTAAAGAGAGCCTTCACATTTAAAAAGCTTAAAAATCTCTTATTCTCTCTTCTTTTCAGTTAACTATGTGACTATAAAGATGTAGTCTATTGTAGAATACCACTCTGAGAAAGTCTTCCTATTCCTTTCTCATGTCTTCAACAAAGATGCCTTGAATATGTGTATAGATTATTCTCATAAATATTTGTAGAGAAAATGAAGTAGACATATAAACCAAGAGGTATTGATGGGTTTGGGTTTTTTGTTTGGTTTTGTTTTTTTTATTGCTCTGTGTGTAATTTTTTCCCCCAAGCCTTTGGTATCTTCCCCACTTTTTAATATCTTAAGAATTGATCCCTAAATGCCTTCAAAATTGTGTTCTGCCAAGAAGTACCTTCTCCAGGTCTATTTCATTTAGTCAAGTTTCTCTTCCCATCTGTCCTTTCCTTAGTGACATTTCTGCTTCCTCGTGCAGCAAATCGAGAATGTTAGAATCCAAGTATGAGGGTTCAATTGTCTTTGAAGGGAAACGCAATTTGTTATAGAAATTTTGATGTATTTTTCCATATTTCATCTGTTTTGCCCTCCCTAAATGCCCTTGGGATGATCAGGTATAACTACGTCTCTCATCAAGCTTTCTAAATTTGAAAGCTCAGAAAGAAGTCTTAACATTAAAGTACAGGGAGAGGAGAGGTGGGAAAGAAAGCATTTATTGAAAGTAGTGATAACAATCTAACTTAAATTAAATCCAGTTAGCTATTTGTAAGTAGTACCTGATGTGAGGGAAATAAGGAAGTAGCTGTTTTATTGTATGACACAATCCTTTTAGGCAAGCCCAACAAAAAAAGCAGTTAGTATGGTTTTAGGCCCTCAACAGAAAAAAAAAGGGAATGACATCTCAACTCATCCCATCCTGCTTCAAGCTCTTTCTTTAAAGATGACAGGAAACACGATAATAATAGCAATTTGCATTTATATAACCCTTTACAGTTTACAAAGCATTTTTATAGAATATCTCAGAGTTATAGCCAGTGAAGGGCAAACAGGGCAAAGCTTAAGGTGGGGCTAAGTTTAGAGAGGGCCAAATTGGACCAGTGTGTGTGTGTGTGTGTGTGTGTGTGTGTAGGGGGGGGGAGAGAAAAGATGGGGAGAATGGATGGGGTGACTCTAACACCCTGGGTATCCTCCATGGGGGTGTCCAAAGGATAGGGGCAAAAACAGTGGGCAGTTCCTGATCTCACCATGTGTTGAGCTGGGAACTTGAGAACTGAGTGGAAGAGAAAGATAAGGTTATCCCTGAACAGAGGTGTGCTGGTAAATGTTTAACATTTTCAACAATCAGCTCTGCAAATGGGGTAAGATCTGGCTCTAACAAATCCTTGCCCCTGAGGCTCCTCATGGATGGGGGTAAGACAGGTACCTACAATCAGTGCAAAGAGGGAAGAAAGGGTGTGGAATGTAGATAATGGGCAAAGGCAGATGGTGAAAAAGGAGGGTAAGACCTACCCCCATGTCTGTCATCCTGGAACTGGTGGGGTTGCCTAAGTAGTATTTATAGAGAATAACTAGGATCATAGATTAGAGTTGAAAGGGACCTTAGAAGTCATTAAGTCAACCCCCCCTCATCTTTTTTTTTAATTTTTTTTGGTGGGGCAAATGGGGGTTAAGTGACTTGCCCAGGGTCACACAGTTGTCAAAGTGTCAAAGGTCTGAGGCCAGATTTGAACTCAAGTCCTCCTGAATCCAGGGTCAGTGCTTTATCCACTGTATCCAACCTAGCTGCCCCCAACCCCCCTTATCTTACAGATGAGGATCCTTATTGTTTCCCTTTGCTTCTGAGAGGACCATGACATGTGGGAGGTGAGGTCATGACTGTGAATTGAATTGAAGTGAAGTGAGGGGAGGGCTGGGTGCAAGTCCTCCTCCAGGAGCCAGTTGTGAGCTATCTAGTTAAGATGACTTGAGATGACCCTGGATGTTTAAGGTAATTGGGAATTAAATGACTGTCCAGGGGTCACACAGCTAGTAAGGGGTCTGATATGAGATTTGAACTCAGGTCCTCCTGACCTCAGGGTCCAGTGGCTCTATCCCACACTTAGCTGCCCACAGATGAAGGGAAACTGATGCTCAGAGGGTAAGTGATATTTCCAGAGAGATGCAGTTAAATATCTAAGACAGGATTTGATCTCAGGTCTTCTTGACTAAATCCTGCCTTTCCAGTTCACTAAGCCATCTACCTGCGGTGTTTTAAAAATGTATTAATTAGTTGAAATAGAAAATTATATCTCTTTTTCTTTCCACAGCCCAGCTGCTAAAAAAAAAAAATCTAGCTTTTAAATTGGGATGGGGAAGTGACCATATAGAAGTCATGCTCATTGTGTCATTCTCATGCCTCTGTAAATTGAGGGGCTGTTGAGTGTTGGGCTCTAAGGTACCTCCTTTGATCTTCTCCACAACCCTGAGGAGTAATAGTGACTTATGATGTATCTCCCCTTTAAACTATGAGGTGACTGAAGCTTCAGAAGGGTTAAATTATACCCCACAGTGCATAGCTAGTAACATGACAGATATGAGATTCAAACTGAGGCCTTACAAACTTCATATCCTGGCCCCAGTCCACAAATTCATGTGCTTATTCATGACAAATACAGACACCAGCTCCTGTAGATTGAGCCTAGCGGACCAGGCCCCAGTGGCACCAATTGTCTAGTAAAGTGAAGAGATGCTCACCGCTATGTTGGCCATGGGGTAAGGATTTTTTTTTAAAGCTACAATAATTCTGGAAGCCTGTCTGCTAGTTTATAGGATGCTTACCGTCTGTAGAGAGTTAGCAGAGAGAGCCCCCTGGAGTAATGAAATAGGTTGAATTTACTGAATGTCCACCTTGGGTTTAGTTCTGTGGAAAAAAAACAAGACCATCCATGAACTGAGCCATCTAACCTTGGGCTTTTTGAGCTTATACACACTCACACACACACACACACATATGTGTGTGTATGTATGTCTGTGTGTATATGTATGGGGGGGTGTACGTGTGTGTACATATGTCCTCCTACCAAAAAAACCCAACAACAACAGATCAGAGAACTGCTAGGGGAAAACACAGTACCAGTTTATTTGCCCCAAGAACAAGCAGGCATGTGTGTACACGCACACATGTTTATGAATATGTGTGTACTGTGTACATGTGTGTATACATATGAATTCCATGCCTAGTAATTTTGCTTTTGATCTGAAACACAATATAGTAATTAACCTCCCCTTGCGTGAGAAAAGAATGGGTATCATTGTATGTCTTCCTATACCTTATATCTCTTAAAGATAATTTCCCCGGCTCTGAGAGGTGAATTATTCTTCCCAGGTCAATCTCTGCATTGGATTTCCACAGTGCTTATTTTCTGTCTCATACTAGCCTAAGAATCTTGCAAAGTAATGAAGAGTCATGGGGGAGAACAAGACAGGTTAATGGCAATTTTAAAGTATTTCAGTGGGTTATTCTAAGAATGTTTTTAACTTGTGCTGAAAGAAAATCTATCATTTAGAGTGTTTATATCAATAAAAGGCTTATCTTTTCCCTTTAGGTAGTTACCATTGCTGCCCTTCCCCAGCACCAATGCTTCATCAAAATGTGCAGGTTACACTTATTTCTTGAAAGCAGTGACCTACATGCTCTGGTAGGTTCTTTGTTATTGTTTGCTCATTTTCCAGTTGTACCTGACTTTTCATGACCCCATTTGGCATTTTGCCATTTCTTTTTCTAGTTCATTTTACAGATGAGGAAACTGAGGCAAACAGAGTTAAATGATTTGCCCAGGGTCACACAATTGGTGAGGTTGGATTTGAACTCATGAAGATGATTTTTCCCTGACTCCAGGCCAAGCACTCTATCCACTATGCCACCTAGCTGCCCTGATAGGTTCTACTAGTTGGAAAATGCTTTGATTATAGACTTGGCAAGAGATTTGGTTAAGTAGCATCGTAAGTGAGAAGTCATGTACTGGTGACCATGATCCCAAATTGCTTTAGCCTAGTTAAATACAGAGACCAGACATTTAACCACCAGCCACAGAAAAACATGAAGCAGACAAAAATATAGATTAATGCTTACGGCAGTATACTGGAAAGAACACCAACTCTAGAGTTAGAGAACTTGTATTCAGATCCCTCACTTTGACACTTGCTACCTGTGTGACTTTGGCCAAGTCATTTAGCCTTCTGAGGTCTCAGTTTACTCAAATGTAAAATGAAGGAACTTGACTAGCTGACCTTTGAGGTCCCTTCAAGCTGTTGATCTATGATCTTTTCCCTTATACTTCTGAAGTAAAACCTGTGGAATAACCAGCGAGGGACAGAAATGTAAGAATAACAGTTTTTAAACCATTTAAAAAAACTAATGTAATTGGGCAGATAGGTGGCAAAGTGGATAAAAAGCACCAGCCCTGGATTCAGGAAGACCTGAGTTCAAATTCGACCTCAGACACTTGATACTTACTAGCTGTTTGACCCTGGGCAAGTCACTTAAACCTCATTGCCCTGCAAAAAAAATGAACAAACAAAAAACTAATGTAATTGTTATTTTTACCACCAAAACTTGTCCATTGATGAGTGTGTTGACACACTGGTGGAAAAACTTGCCCAAATCTACATTGATGCTATTGCTCCCTGCTCTAAACCAAAAGTCAAAGAAAATTGTGACCAAACTCACAAGTTAGCCATTTAGATAAATAATGAAGCTGGTTTCATTGTGCCATGAAAGGAAATAGGAAAAAAATAAGTTCATGGGACACTTCTATCATTCAGATGAAAATAAGCAGACCATCATCATTCTAGTGTATGGGCCAGCATCTCTTGTAGAGGATGACAAACGTAGAGAAAGTGTAAGTGTAGTGAGTAAGGTACTAGACAAAGAGTCAGCAGTACCCGGATGTCAAATACCAGTTTGGATACTTACCACTGACCCTCAGGCATGAGGGCCAGGAGAGTCAATGCTATGCCTTGCTTACTATAATTTTTTGCAAACAGGCATGTTTTTTTAGATAGCATTGCCCTTAGCTATTGTGTCTCTTCACCTTGCCAAGGTAATTGATGACTAAGGGTGTTTCTAGGCTTCTTAAGTCTCCTCATTATTTGTTTTGTTTTTACCTATGAACTTTTGTAAGAATTATGATATCAGCTTGAAAGAAGAGAAGCTGAGAAGCTCTTCCTACCCAGGCAGTATACTGAGCCAGTTTGCTAAATTTTCAGGCATGCACATTTACACCTCTAAAATCAGCATAATACTACAATCAGGCTTGATTTATTGTTTTGTTTGACTGTCTAGACTTAAGAAAATTGACTAGAGAACAGTTAATCATGCAAATTAAACTTAAAAGTATAGCGTTATAGGGCGGCAGCTAGTTGACACAGTGGATAAAAGCACTGGCCGTGGATTCAGGAGGACCTGAGTTCAAATCCAGCCTCAGACACTTGACACTTACTAGCTGTGTGACTCTGGGCAAGTCACTTAACCCTCATTGCCCTGCCCCCCCAACTTTTTTTTTAAAAAGTATAGCGTACAGTGGATAAAGCACTGGCCCTGGATTCAGGAGGACCTGAGTTCAAACCCAGCCTCAGACACTTGACACGTTCTAGCTGTGTGACCCTGGGCAAGTCACTTAACCCCAACTGCCTCACCAAAAAAACAAAAAAGTATAGCGTATATATATATATATATATATATATATATATATATATATATATATATATATATCCCCTCCTCCACCAAGAGCTGACTATTAAATATTTACCACCACACCCCTGTATTCTCACTCTAGCCCTTTGCAGAGAAAGGAGGGCTACAAATGTTGCACATTACACTTATTTTCAGATCTTTTTCAATAAATTGATCAGTTGTACTGATTTTTTTTCCTCTTTTTCTTCTTGTCTTGAAAAAGATACTATTAGTTATATGATATGGCTCTCTGGGAAAGAGAAGGGAAAGGATACTGAGGGAAATAATAGTGATATAAAAAAAGAAATCAGTAAAAACTTATTTAAAAACATAAATTATGATAGTCAAAGTCAATGTCTTTATATTTGTCCATTATTTTTTGTTCAAAGTACATAGCTTGCCTAAAGAGATAAAAGGGGATCTAAAGTAATCTCAGAGAATTTAATCTTATTTTTATTCTTTCTTTAAGTTTGTTGTCAAGTCAACAGGCAATGCTGTTTACAGTAATGTGAATCTTAAATAATCTGATTCTACATAGACAATTTATCCTGAAATGGCTGCTCTACTTGTAACCAGTTGCTTCCTAGACATTAAGTTATCAATTTAATTGTATACCATTATTCTATGTGCACTGCCTATCCTCTGGGCTCTTTCTCCTAGAATGAGGCTGCTACATTTCCTCCCTCAGGATTTCTAGGGATGGCCTCTGAAGGACTGAGGTGTCTTTCTTTAATGCTATCACCTCAAGATATTTGGAACATGTGAAGACATCCTATAACATCTCCCAGCATTAACCACATAGTGAGTCTGGTTCCTGAATTTTGCATGTAACATGTCATAGACTGCTGTCCATGATCCCAAATTGCATAAGAGTAGCTAAATACAGAGACCAGAAAGTCAAACACCGCTTCTTCATGGTGTTGTTGTTGTTTTTTAATGGCCACAGGAAAACATGAAACAGACAAAAATACAGATTAGTGACTCAGGGCGGGGGGGGGCAGTATCCTGGAAAGAATACCAACTGTAGAATTAGAGACCTTGTATTCAGATTCCCTCACTTTGACCACCTTGCTACTTGTGTGACTTTGCCAAGTCATTTAGCTTCTGGGCTCTTAGTTTCCTCAAATGTAAATGAAGGCACTGGACTAGCTTGACTCTGAGGTTCCTTCAAGCTGATTGATCTATGATCTTTTCCCCTTATACTTGCCCAAATCTACATTGATGTTATGCTTCCCTGCTCTAACCAAAGTCAAGACAATTGTGACCAAACTCACAATTAGCCATTTAGGTACCTGCACTAAGACCCCTTTTACCACTCTTAAAGGAATGAAAAAAAGTAGCTGAGGAGAACACAAACCTGCACAGAGGTAGCGCTAGACTCCATCCGAATGAGATATTGTCTGAGAACATTTATTGATGAAGTCAAAAGAAGGACAATGAACAATGGCAAAATGAAACAGATCTGCTGATATTTTTATAGTGATCTTCTTTCATCAGCAATGTTAGAGGAACCACCACATTTGGCTCTCGCAACCTCAGTCCCCAATGTGTTATGTGAGGAAGAGACAATGACACTTAGGAAGATGCAATTGCCACCTTCTCTCTCATCCAAAAGTTCAACTCCATAAGAATATGTTAAGGGGACCACCCACCACCCACAGTGCTCAGCACTGTGTTAGTCACTATAGAAGAATTGATGAAGCACAGGTAGGATAAAACTAACATTAGTTTTTTTTCTTTAGGAGGTTACAACTTCACTGAGGAAGACAAGACAGCAAAGAGTTAAATAACAATCTAAGACAATATATGCTTGTGGCACAAAAAATATCTATTGCTGAAATTTGCGGGGGGCGGGGACCAAATAGGTATTAAATAAGTCATTGTTGAGTGAATGAATGAATGCATGTATGTATGAATGATGTTGCTTGGTAAGATTTATCACAAGACAGTGATGAGTTAAAAGGAGAAAATTGGTCTCGTTACCTATTGCTACTGTAGTGAAAAGTGCATTGTGTTTGGTGTTAGAAGACCTGATCTCAAGTCTAACCTCTGCTATTTACTCTGTGTATCCTTGGACAAAATGCTTAACATCTCTGTACCTCACTTTCCCACCTATAAAATGAAGTGATTGGGAGTAGGCAATTTTTGAAGTCTTTTCCAGCTCTAAATCTTGAAATCCTAAGATTTACTTATTCTCAAAAATCCAAAAACAATATCATGCTTGGACCCAAGAATTAGGAATTTTAATGCTTTATTTTGCAGTAAAATAAACAAAAGCTTCTAATGTAGATAAATTTGGAATAGGGTCAGTTAAGGAATTCATGACATTTTTGAGTTATAGAATTTTTTTTTTTGGTGGAGCAATGGGGGTTAAGTGACTTGCCCAGGGTCACACAGCTAGTAAGTGTCAAGTGTCTGAGGCTGGATTTGAACTCAGGTCCTCCTGAATCCAGGGCCAGTGCTTTATCCACTGCGCCACCTAGCTGCTCGTTATAGAATATTTTAAAAGATTTATATTTTTTATTCCAGCTATATATAATAGCATAATTTAGGCTAACAAAGTATCACCAGGTTATATTACAAAATATAAGTCTATCAGCCCAACTTTAATAAAGAGTTTAAAAATTATGTTAGTAACATTGATTTTTTTTGTATTTGAATGAGTGCTTTTAAAGTAACTGAAAATATTTTTCTTAAATGGGTTAAATCAACTGTTTTGGTCTCAAGACCTCTTTACACTCAAAATTATTGAGGGCTTCCCAATGAGTTTTGTTTATGTGGGTTATAACTGTGATGTTTAAAATCTAATGTGTGGTTGCCTTATCAATATTTACCACATAAGAAATTAAAACATCAATATTATTATGAAAGTAGTTTTGACTCCACAGGTCTCAGGAAAGAATCTTAGGGACCTCTAGGGATCTGTGGTCCACACTTTGAGAACCACTGGGCTTAAAGTTTTCAACACTAAACTTCATCCCAGTCTCTGTCCTAATTATCACAAAATCATAATTCATGGCATGTGAAATGATAAGATTTTATTGCTTTTCCTTTAAAACTACTGAGGTTCACATATATTTTGTTGATTTGCTACTGTGAAATATTTTTATAATCATAAAACACTATAAAAATGTAATATATTGTTGTTTTTTGGCAGTTTGAGTCATATCTTTGAGAAATATTTACTGAGCACCTATGCTGTATAAATAGAGTTTCAGCACACAATATCAACTCCTTCTATCACTTACCCACCTTCCTTGTTGTTGTTGTTGTTTGGCTCTTGCTCTTGAAGAGGATGAATGACATTGGGAGGGTGATATCTTGACTTGGAAGTGAATTGGATTTAAGTGAGAGAGGGCCAGGCAAAATTACCAGCCCCAGCCCCAGCCCCAGCCCCAGCCTCCCCCCAGCCCCAGCCTCCCCCCAGCCCCAACCATCTGGGTCCAGTGGCAAGATACACATCAGGACCACAGGAAATGACCCTGGATGCGGTGAGTCATCCTAATCAATTCTAATCACTGAATGGGTGTTGCTTCAGACAAATTGAGACCTGGGCAAGACCTTAGCTTAAAAAGGTCAAGGTCTTCTCCAGGTCTAAATTTGTCTGAGGCAACACCCATTCAACGATTAGGATCAGCAGAGGCATAATCAGGTGAGGCCAGTGAGTAAGAAGAATACCACCACAATCACCACCACCCATAGGCTCTGGGGTATTGCAAATGCCATCTCCCAGTCTTGGTATTTACTATATCCCATTCTTATCCTTGATCCTTCTATATATGATCTCAGCTTCAGTTTTCAGCTACATCTTAGATACAGGTTCTTGCATCTTCCTTCTATACTACATTTGGTCCCTACTTCTCTCTGGGCGGATCTCCTTGTAATGATCCTCCTCATTAAACTGCCAGGTTGATGGAAACTGTCCTCATCTTCTGAGGCACCCCTTGGTGGCCAGGCTACAACTCTGGCCCCGCAGGTCCACAGTTCCTAAAACATTTACTTCTCTTTATTTTTTTGTATGGGGCAATGAGAATAAAAGTGCCAGGCTACCCATGAGTGTCAGTAGCATCAAAACGAGTACCAGATTCAAGAAGTAACAGCTGCTGACATACCTTTTGTTGAAAAAGCAGCTCTGCATTGAGACTTAGGAGCTTTGAGTTCCACCACTAACTATCTTTGTGACCTTGAACCAGTCATTTAGACTCTTTGGGCCTCCCTTTCTTCATTTATGAGATGACAGGATGTAGCAGATCCCAAAGTCTTCTTCTCATGAGTCTATTATTGTTGGCCACAAACAACAGGTGGTTAATAATCTTCATCAACAATATCACCATAGAAAATCGACTGTACTATTTTTCCTCTCTTCCTTTTTTTTAAATTTAGGAATATTATTTGTTTTATCGATGGCTCTCTGGGAGTTAGAGGGGGAGGGATACCGGCAAAAATCTTGGTGAAGTGAAAGCAAAAGATTTCAACAAACAATATTTTAAAAAAAGAAAAGGAAGGATCATCCAACTAAGAAATGATAAGGAGGTGTCTTCTGAGATGAAGTGCTGGTGAGAAAGCAAAACACACTGATAATATTGGATGAATAAATGAATGAGTCAACAAAAAAGCACATGTTGGTTAATAGACTTCCCTCTGGATCAATTGACCATTCCTACTATTCCCCAGTTGCCCCTTCACTGGCTACCACCTCAACCTATGGGTTGTTTTCTTTAATTAGAATATGTAAGCCTTGATGTCAAGGGCTATCTCACTTTTTTGTATTTGTTGAGGTGGTAGCCAGTGAAGGGGCAACTGGGGAATAGTAGGAATGGTCAATTGATCCAGAGTGAAGTCTATTAACACACCTTTTTGAGAAACTTATTATTAAATTTTCTTTTAAAGGCTTAAAGATTATTTTTTGGGGGTGAGGCAATTGGGGTTAAGTGACTTGCCCGGGGTCACACAGCTAGTAAGTGTCAAGTGTCTGAGGCTGGATTTGAACTCAGGTCCTCCTGACTCCAGGGCCGGTGCTCTATCCACTGCGCCACTTAGCTACCCCTATATTATTCTTTTTTATCCTTAAAAGATACCTAGGAAGTAGATAACAATGGGAAAGGATCATTATGTAAGCATCCCCAGGTTAGCACAGTGCCTGGCACATAGTAGGTCCTTAATAAATGTTTATTTTTAATTGTTTATCTCAATTTTCCAGATACAAAAACTGAAGAAACACAGAGAGGTGGGTAAGTGCTTTGGCCATTTAATTAGACTTAATCAGGAGAGGAGCCAAGGCCAGGACATGAATTATTCAAACCTCTGCCTAGGGCTCCTCCTACTCCAAAAACATCATCATTTTTGTGTGTTTGTAGCCCAGATCTGTAATTTCACTGACATAGAGAATTCCCTCTACTAACTTAGGTCAGGAATTGGTTCAGAACTTGCACTTTTAGAGAGGTGGGGGGTGGGGAAGGAATTGCCCAGGTTCCTACAGTAAATATCTGGCAAAGGTGGGATTTGAACCCAGGTCTCTCTAACCAGAGACTTACTTTCTATGCACAACAGTGAGATGCCTTTTGATAGCATTTTTTTTAAGAATGGCTTTAGACTTTTATTGTCCAGAGATGATTTAACCTTTCTAAAGGTCAAATTCCAAAGGTTTGCCCTTGATACCAAAGGGAGAACCTTATGGTCCAACGCTTTTCTTTTCCTTAATAAAAATTTTTTAAAAGCTCAGCCCTTCATTCTGTTTCAGAGCCTACACCAGACAGCAAGTGGAAACAGATTGCTGAGACACAGGTGATGCCCTTCTTGGCTCTGGCTGACAGGGCGTCAACGTCTCCCACATGGCGGGAACCTGGAGCCCACAGGGGCCTGCAATGTCACAGCTCACTTCTAGTGCCATCAAACAGCTGCTTGTGAACACATTCCTGATGTTAGGGACAACCCTCAGAGCCCACACTGACATGTCAGGGTGTGTGCGTACGTGAGCCCATGCTCATGCTGTGATTAAAACTCCCAGCGCCTACTATTTTCAGCCTGAACAGCTGCCAAATCTTTTGTATCCAAGTTGGCAGAGGGACACTCTCCCGTGCCCAATCTGCTGTGTGTGAAATGTTGAGAAAGTGCATGCAAATATTAAAGGAACTTCTTTAAATTTTCTCATGTCATGTATTTGCATAACTCTCCCTCTAGCTATAGCCTTGTGGAGGCAAGGAATCTGCCTGGCCGGCTTTCTCTTTGGGGTGCTTCACTGGGTTTGTATATGGCTTTGATGTGTTTTTAATCTATTTTTTTAAGGCACTTGTATATGCCATGGGGTTTCTAGGAGGTTCTGAAGTGGTTTTAGATCCCACCCAGACATAGGTACATTTCAGCAATGGGGAAAACAAGTTTGCTGAGTTTCATCTAGGAAATTATCTCATAGGAGCATAGAGTTGGGACATTTCTTGAGCTGGGAGAGAATCTGAAGATCACCTAGTCCTGATCTAATTTTACAAATGGGGAAACTGAGACCCAGAGGGGTTATGTAAATTTTCCCAAGCCTAAAGCTGGAATTTTAATTCATGCTTCATGACTCTAAGTTCAACAATCTCTGATAATAATAGCTAGTATTTATGTAAGACTTTAATGTTTATAAAGATCTTATTCTCACAATAAATCTGGGAGGTTAGGTGCTATTATCTCTCCCATTTTGTGGAGGAGGAAACAGAGGCAGCAGAGGTGAAATGGCTCACTTAGGTTTACACCCTCAAGCCAGGTCTGAACTCAGGTCTTCTTGACTAGAGGTTTAGCTCTCTATCCACAGCACCAGTGGCTACCATTCTAACTTCAGAGTTCTTTCCACTCTGCCATGTTGCCTCGGAAGTGTCCAGCAATTCTGTGTATAAGCAACAGTTATGCCACCAGCATCTTGCATTAGGTTGGAAGAACTGGTCAAGTACTAAATGCCTTAGTTACCACATCCCTAGAGTGACACTCTAGGGAACAAAGCACAGGATTTAAAGTCCATAGGACCATAGACTCCTAGATTATAGGCTCACAGGCTTAGAGATGGAAGAGGCTATTAAGTCAGCTCTCCCCTTTATTTTATTGATGATGAAACTGAAGTCTAAAAAGATTGTGGTCAATGTGACCTACCCAAGATCACATGAGCAGTAAGTTCTGGCTATAACTTTTATTAACTTTTTATATTGAGAAAATCACTTGGGAGAATTAAGTAATGTAATACATGCTATATAAATATAAACTATTCCTGAGTTTACACTAGGAAAATAATTTGAGATGTTTGGAGCCTAGACACTACAGAAATATACTGCCCTACTACAAAAATATACAAGGCTATCTGCTCCTTTAGCTAATATAGTAAAAAAAAAAATGCAGTAGAGTCCTACTAAACTTGCCCCTAAATGCTCTGTATGAATCAAACTCTTCCGTTGGTTAAGTGCCATTGCCAATAAATGCACCCAAATTGAAGGTGATACCAATGAATAGGGCTGTGTAAGAGAGATTTTCTGCCATAAACTTTGGAGGCACTCTGTTCATCTAATCAAATAACTGATTTTTGAGGCAATGGGCATACTGACCTCTTTCTCATTTTTATTTCTTTGTTGTCCCTGGGTCAGAGAGAGGCTAAATTAGATGACTAAGTGATTAATTAGTAATGTGGAAAGCACCATAAATCCATGGACCACCAGGAGACTTTTTGATTGGCTGAGAATGAGTCAGAGATAGGTAGAATGCTTTAGTGATGAAGCCAGATGACTTAAATGAGAGAATTTCTAAACCAGCTCAGGGGTGTTTGGTAAGTGAAAATGCCATTCTTAGCTGAAGCTATGAGGAAGTCATAACCCTTGTTACAAGGCTTCCAGGATCAGAGTTTCATTGATATGTTGTTTTAAGTACTTTAGGTAAGAATTAGGATAGAAAACTTAGGTGCCAGTAAATAGAGGAGTGATTAGACTTATTTTTCTTTGCACTTCTAATTATCTTGCCATATCCTACTATTTCTGATTTTGTACATAATAAATAAAGCAGTAATTATGGTTCAGCTGCAAGAATGCTGGACAAAGGTTAGCAACTCTACTCTGCCCCCTCTAATCTTTATAAGTGAAGCTCCAGAGTAGTCTGCATACTCTGGTGTTAGCCAATGGAGGTATACTGGGATGGGAAAAAATTTACTTACCCTAATGCAAATATCACATCTGGGAGAATTATCATTGAGGAAGAAGCAAAGCAATCTGAAAGGCAGATATGGAAGACTCTTGTACTGGCTGGGTGTTGCTGTGAGTATGACTCACAAAAAGATGGAAATGGTCTTTATATAAGCTAGACTCACCTAAAGAACTATAAGTATTATTCTTTAGAGACAAGACCTTATAATAGCTACAGTTCCATTGAAGACAAACAAATAGAAGTTAGCTGCTTAGTGGAGAAAAGGAAAGTGATAACAACAGTGCACCAAAGCAGGTCAATATGATCTTAGCAACTCAATTTAGAAGCAGCAAGTACTTAGGGACAGGTATTCTTTTTGGGACATGATCTAAGAATTATGAGTTGTCTAGTCTCTGTGAATTTTCTATATGTATTATGACAGTGAGATGCTAGAGTGGATACAGTGATAGAATTAGAGTCAAGATCTGAGTTCCAATCCTGACTGACATTGAGCAAGTCTCCAATTGGTGTCCCTGAGCAAGTCACTTGGCTCCAATTTCCTCATCTATAAAATTAGGATAATAATAGCAGCTACTTCACAGGGTAGTTGTGAGAAACAAATGAGCTGACACTTCCAAAATGTTTTGCAATCCTAAATATCTATAAAAATTCAAGCTATTAATATTATTATTCTCTATCCCATGTATATTGTCTCAACCAGTGACATGAGAGCATGTGATAGAGCAAGTACAAAGGAAAATTTTCTTATATTTATCTTGCTATTCTGATTGTTAAAATGCTTTTGTTTTGACTTAACATGTCCTTCAGTTGGACATGGTTTCTTTTTTTTAATGGGATGGAGCTTTGTGAAATATGGTTTTGGATAAATGTTAACCCAAAATGTAACTTCAATCTGGGTGCAGGTAGTTTTAAAGAGCCAACAATGACAGGGGCTTATGCTATACATATATACATACACATACATACATATGTATGAGTGTGTATATGTGTATGTGTATATATGTATAAATACATGTACATTAATACTTTCCCTATGAACGCATGTACTTTAATACTTCAATAGCATCCACAATCTGATCAGTGTAAGGTAATCACTTCTTCTTCTTGTTCAATTGTTTGAATTATGTCCAATTCTTCTTGACCCTATTTGGGGTTTTCGTGGCAGAGATACTGGAGCAGTTTGCTATTTTCTTCTCCAGCTCATTTTACAGATGACAAAACTGAGGCAAACAGGGTTAAGTGACTTGCCCAGGGCCACACACCTAGTAAAGTATTTGAAGTCAGATTTGAATTCATGAAGAAAAGTCTTCCTGATTCCAGTGCTCTCTCCACTGTGGCACCTAGCTGCCTCTACAGTGGTGCAAATCACAACTTACCTATGCCTGGCTTCTTATCCTGGGAAAGTCTTGTCTATGTCCTCCCTTTATTCTTTTATGCTGTATCTGTCTAGTGGGTGGAAACCTTCCTCTTGGTATCTTTTTTAGATTTTGTGGTCCTCTAAATCTTTTTACATTTCCTTAATAAGTAAAACCTAAAAATATTCTCTTATGGCCTCATTTATGGGAGATAGGGAATTGAAGAGAAAGAAAAGTATGGTCTAGAACTAGGTGCTAGCACTTGAGAATATGGTGCTAAGACTAGAGAAAGGGGATAGAGATTTAGAGTTTTTAGTAAAGAAACTCCACAATCATAAGAATCTAAGGGCCAGGCAGCTACATGGCACAGTGGATAAAGCACCAGCCCTGGATTCAGGAGGATCTGAGTTCAAATCTGACCTCAGACACTTGACACTTACTAGCTGTGTGACCCTGGGCAAGTCACTTAACCCTCATTGCCCCACCAAAAAAAAAAAAAAAGAATCTCAAGGCCAGTTCTGGAGTCAAGAAAGTCGAGGAGGTCCTGAGCATCATGTTGATATTTGGAGAGCAGGAAAAACCTAGAAAATAGTCAAAGAGGAAAGCCTTGGAGCACAAAGGTAGAATCCTCCAGGTAGTTTCTAAGCAAATTAACTAGAGACCTAGAAAACTAAGAAGGTTGAGCAAGGCCAAAGTTCTAGGTCTGAATCCCTCACAGAGTATGAATGAGATTAGTATGAGAAAGAATAGGTCTAAGCCAAGCAAGCCATGATGTATCCAGGAAAAACAAAGGAAGTTTCACACCAAAAACAAGACTAAATTTATGTGGCTGTCAAAGACATTCTTTTGCCAACAGAAATGGGTGTTTTGGCCCAGAAAAATAGAAACACCACCAGAGACAGTGATTCACCTGGTACAAAGGTGCAACCTGAGACAGCATGCATGAAAGTATGGAATGATTTTGTAAAAGGTCTCACAAGTCAGTAGTAAAAATAAAAAGATTTCCTTCCTTCTCATTTAGGAAGCCTGCTACCTCATTAGGAGTCAATGGACATTCATTGCCTTAACATTTCCCACTTTGGTTTACATTTCTGCATTGTTGGTATTTTAAAATGTGGTTATTCTTCAAAGTAACTCCATGGTGAAGGTGTAAAATAGTTTTATCTTCCCCTCCTCCACTGATAAATCAATCTCTTTTTCTTCTTCTTCTTTTTGGGGTGGGGCAATGAGGGTTAAAGTGACTTGCCCAGGGCCACACAGCCAGTAAGTGTCAAGTGTCTGAGGTCAGATTTGAACTCAGGTCCTCCTGAATCCAGGCCCAGTGCTTTATCCACTGTGCCACCTAGCTGCCCTTGATAAATCAATCTCTACACAAGCTTTTTAGTGTCAGAGATGGAATTTTACATTATGAAACAGGTCGATTTAAAATCTTTCTTCTTCATTTCTCTAGGCTTCCCATTAGCAATCTAGCCAGGTTTGCTCACCCAGCTCCCAACCACTTCCCCCTTCTGTCATTCTCTAATAGTCACATTTACCTGCTTGGTATGCCATACCCTCAGGGCCCTCCTACATTAAAAAAAATAAGGTAAAAACACTAAATAATTTAAACCATGGTAACCTTTGAATGGAGAGTATAGACTTCCAGTAGAACAAGGATCCTTCAAGTCAAATAAATAAACACTTTTTAAGTGCATACTATATGTCAGACTTTGTGCTAAGAGCGAGGGATACAAAGAAAGTCAAAAATATCCCCCACTTTCAAAGAGCTTGCACCTTAATGATGGGAGAAATAAAGTGGTGGGGCAGTGAAATAGATTAGGTATGCAATACTAGACTTACAGGAGTAAATAATCATAGTGATCTAGTGTTTGACAAACCCAAAGGTCCAAGATTTCAGGACAAGAAATCACTATTTGACAAAAATTGCAGTGAAAACTGGAAAGTAGTTTGGCAAAAAACCAGTATCTCACACCATATACCTAGATAAGGCCAAAATGATTTAAACATAAAGGGTGATGATAAGCAAATTGAAGAAGCAGGAATTTTTAACTGTCGAGATTTGGTGGATAAGGAGATAAATTTATGACCAAGCAGAGATAGAGAGAATTACAGGGATGTAAAATGGATAAGTTTAATTACATCAAATTTAAAAGTTTTGCATAAACAAAACCAATGGTAATCAAGATTAGAAAGAAAGCAGGAAGGTGGGAGGAAATTTACAGCAAGTTTCTCTGATAAAGACCCCCCATTTCCTCAAATATATTGAGAACGAAGTCAAATTTATAAGGATAGGAGTCATTCCTTGATTGGGTCAAAGGATATGGACCAGGCATAGTCTTCAAGGGAAGGATAATAAAAGTTATCTATAGTCATATGACAAAAAAATGTTTCTAAATCACCATTGATTAAAGAAAGGCAAATTAAAACAACTCTGAAATACCACCCTCATATCTATTGGATCAGCTAATAGAAAAGAAAAGGAAAATGACAAATATTGGAAGACGTGTTGGGAAATAAAGACATTAATGAAATTGAAATTCTGAACTGATCCAGGCCATGCTGGAGAGTAATTTGGAAACTATGTTCAAAGGGCTATAAAAATGCATATTCTTGTGACCCAACAATACTATTAGATCTGTACCTCCAAAGAAATCATTTTTTTAAAAAAAGGAAAAGGTTCTATTTGTACAAAAATAGAACTCTATTTTTGTGGTAGCAAAGACTTGGAAAATGGTGGGGATGCCCATCAATTGGGGAATGGCTGGACAAGTTGTGATATATGATTGTGATGGAATGCTATTGTTCTAATAAGAAGTGATTGAGCAGGAAAAAAAAAAGAAAAAAAGAAATGATAAGCAGGATACTTTCAGAAAAACCTGGGGACTAACATGAACTGATGCAAGTTAAGTGATGGAACCAAGAGAACATATACACAGTAACAGCAATATTGTATGATGACCAACTGTGAATGATTATAGCTATTCTCCGTAGCAACACAATGGATTTCCAAGCCATTCCGAAGGATTATATGATGAAAATGCTAATCCACCATTCAGAAGAAGGAGACTTGGTAGAGTTTAAATGTAGATGTGAAACATACTTATTTTAAAACTTTTCTTATTGTTATTGGAGTTTGAGGTTTTTTTGGTATTACAATTTCTTTTGACAACATAGACTAACATAGGGAAAATGTTTTCCTGACCAACTGCACATGCACAGACTATCGTCAAGGTTGCTTGCCATTCTTAGGGACGTGGTAGGGAAGGACAGATGGAGAGAACCTGAAGCTAAAACATTTTTAAAGAATGAAATGTGAAAGTTTTTTAGCTTACATGTAATTGAAAGACACTGAAATAAAACAATCTAATGAGGGAAGCAAATAGCAAACAATCTAGTGTTTTCGTGTCATGGACCCCTTTTGCAATCTGGTAAAGCCTATAGATTCCTCAAAATAGTGTTCTTAAATGCATAAAGTAAAAAAAAAATAGGATTACAAAGGAAATCAATTATATTGAAATTTTTTTAAAAAACAAGTTTATGGATATTTTAGCACTAGTAAATTATTCTACCAATAGCAATAATGTGACAATGGTAACACGTAACACAGAACATCATAAGTTTTGCAAAGAACTTCAAAAATATTATTGTATTTGATCCTTACAACAACTCTGGGAGAGAATTATCATTATTTCCCCCTCATTTTATAGGGAAAAACAATTCTGAGAGGTTAGGTAACTTGCTTGAAGTCACACAGCAGATAAATGTCTGATGCAGGACTTTCACTCAGGTCATCCTGACTCAAAATGCAGCATTCTATTCATTTTACCATCAGACTGCCTCAGCAATGGCAATTTAAGGCCCATAGTACCTAAAGGAAGTGCATTGGTAGTCCAATGGGGGATAGGGTTCTAGTCTTGGAGTCAAGAAGACTCATCTTCCTGAGTTCAACATCTAGCCTCAGACACTTACTAGCTATTGTGACTTTGGTGATCATTTAACCCTATTTGCCTCCGTTTCCTTATCTGTAAAATGAGCTGGAGAAGGATATGGCAAACCACTCTAGTATCTTTGCTGAGGAAACCCCAAATGGGGTCCCTGAAGAATTGGACACATCTGAAAGGAACTCAACACACAACAGCTATATAAAGATTCAACTTCTAGCCTTGCATGCGCAGATTCCCCACCCCCGACCCATTGTTACTTTGTGACCAAGACTCAACCTCTCACCCTGGTGGAGAACTGTGGTATTGAAGTTTCCCTTGGAATCAGGAAACAAACAAAGTGCCAACTGACACATTCCCATGAGACTTTTGGCTGCCTTGCCTGCTTTATGGGACCACTGGGCTATTTTTAAACTGATTTCAAAACCAACCTTTGCCACTATTGACTGCTGTTCTAGAATGATTGCACATGTTGTTCCTAACTCCAGGCTTGTGGTGGAGAATGCTTCACCGCTGACAGGGTGTTGTTGTCAGAGAATGATTAGAGGAAAGCAAGATCACAAGATTAGGCCCACAATTTCCATATGTCTAGACCTAGCACAATAACTATCCTGCAGCATTCACTAATCCTGTCTCAGGAATTCATGCAACCTGAGCACGAGCCTCATTCAATCATGTTTATTCATCCATCTTGAATTTTTGAGGTGGGGTGGGGTGCAGTAAGGAATTAGGGAAAATCTAGCATACTTTCCAAGAATAAACTCAGTCTATAGAGTGCTGAATGATGCTGGGAGGATAAAAAGAAAGTCTGAAGTGTTTAGAAAAATAGATCACAGCAAACACAAATCTTCTTTGCTGACCACTTATCATCCTAACATGTAGCCCAACAAGTTGACCTTTTGTCATGCATACCTCTTGTTGCTGGCTCGTTTGTTCTCACATCTCTCCTTTCATCCATTTGATCAATCTGCTTTCTGACCTTTATAGGGAAAGTGCAAACTCAGTAAAATTCTAGACCAGGAGACCAAATCACCCAACAGCAATTTGTAGGCAATGCTGGGATATGGTACCCCAGCTAATCTGCCAGTGGTATGGACTATGATGGGCTCTGGAGTTGTATTTCAGTTAGGGCTGTGCTGCAGCCAACTCATACCATTAGATTATAAGCTCCTTGAGGACAGGTACCATCTTTTGCCTCTACTCTCTCTACTTAGCATAGGACCTGGCACATAATTTATTGATTGACTGCTAAAGCCCATTGTTAAATTTTCAGTGTGATCAATTATACTTCAGATACCAGCGATGGCTACAAATCAGGGCTTGATTTACTGGTTTGTTGATTACCTAGACTTAAGCAAGTGATGGAGAAAAATATTAATGATTGTAGGGACCAATTTTTAATTGGGGATTGTTAGCTAGGCGGCTTGCCGCAATATTGGGGCAAGGAAGGAGACAGACAGTCTCCCTCAAAATAGAGCAGGATTTATTTAACAAGAATGAACTTAAAAAAACACAAACAGGATCAGTAGGACCAAGGGAAAGGAAATAAAATGGGGAAAGGGAAAGTATACAACCTGAACAACACCACCGCCCAGGAATCAGCTGAGAACACACAATGTCCTGTCACCTTCCAGCTTCAAGCTAGAATGGTGAAAAAACCTCCCTTCTTCCCAGTAGTCCCCAGGCTGACCACACTCAGCCCCCAGCCAATTGGCTGGCCTCTCTGACAGTCACATGACTGCCCTCACTGCGCTTCCAATCATTATAATTTTGCCAAGGCCCCTGTAGGCGTTGGCAAGTGGTGATGATGTGAGGTGCCAGCACCATGGTGACAGCTACAACCAGTGGATGGAGCACCGTGTGGTTTGTGGAGCCCCAGACCAGTGAGTACGCCGAGGATTTTTTTAAAATTCTAGCCAAAAGATGGGGTCATAAAAACCTCAAATAACAATTAATTCTTTATATGATGCAAATTAAGCTTAAAAGTATGTTGGGGGGCAGCTAGGTGGCACAGTGGATAGAACACCGGCTCTGGAGTCAGGAGGACCTGAATTCAACTTCTGGCTCAGACACTTAACACCTCACTAGTTGTGTGACCATGGGCAAGTCACTTAACCCCAATTGCCTCAACCAAAAAAAAAAAAAGTTGTTGGTTTTTTTTTTTAGTATGTTGGTATGTAGTTTCCTCTCCCCCTAATCCCCCACCAAGCTGATTTGTTAAATATTTGCCAGCATACCCCTGGTTTCCTGTCATTCGGCTGGCTCTTGTGCTTTTCTGTCACTTACTCATTTCTTAGTCTTTCCAGTTAAGCACTCAGAAGGACTTTCTCATGGTAAAAATCAGCAGAACATGCACTATGCCAACCACAGATGTAATGGATAAATTGAATGAAGTCTGCCCTTAACAATATGAGTTTGTCTGTTCCCCTACAAAATCAGGAAGGACGGCACCAGGGCCCAACCCCCCGATGGACTGAAATGCCTAATTATTTGATAGTAGTTCACATTTACATAAAACAAACTTCTGTAAGGATTAGATAAGGGGGTTGGGTTTTTTAACAATTCTTCCACCAGTCTGAGTTAATGAGTTTGTTCAAGACCAAAAGGCTGCTGCAAAGCATAAGAAAGAAGTGCTTCGGGCTGAGCTATAGAAACCTAGAAACCTTAATTCTCATCCCACCTTTGACAGTCCACAAAACTTTAGCCAAATAGTTTTGATGAGGCCTGATTTCAAAGCTTTAGATGAAGTGAAGAATGTTGTTTTGGTTCTTTTTGGAGGGTGCTTATTTCATATGAACCCTGGTTTTAGAGTCAGAAGACTTAGATTCTAATCCTAATCCTGATACTTACTCTCAGTATATTCTTGAGCAATTGGTCTAATTTCTCTATGTTTCAATTTCCTCATCTGTAAATGAAGAGTTCAGACAAAATGATATCCAAGCTTCCTTTCATCTTGTTAGCCAGCCTGCTTGGAGAGGATAAAAGGTAAGGAGAGACCTTCCCCAAACCTTCTTACCTAGCCTACTTGTACCTCAGATCTGTTGGGATGAGCACCCCCCCCCCAGGATCCTTCTAGGAGAGTCAGGTGAAAACAGTGGACTAGAATGCCCTGGCCTGTAGTCAGGAAGACCTGAGTCACATCCAGCTCAGACACTATTTACTATGTGCCCCTAGGCAAACCCCTTACCTGCTTGACCTCAGTATTCTCCCAATCCTGTAACATAAGATGGAGGAGGAAATGGAAAACCACTCTAGTATTCTCCTGATATGATATTGCTTCTCTGCACAAATAGAAGAAAAGGAGTGAGGGGAAAGGGAAGTAAAGGTCTAGCTCTCTTTGGCCAACTAAAAGAAGAGTAGAGAAAGAAGTATAAGAGACTACTGCCCTCATGAAGAGTCAGACACAACTGAACAGCAACAGGATCTTCTAGGCATTAAGTGTAGAGTACCTGGAAAACTAGACCCTGTAAAAAGAAGTAAACAATTTTGTTTGGAGGAAAAAGAAAATGGAATCAATGAAAATCAATAAGGATTTGTTTAGTGTATACTATGTGCTAGACTATGATAGAGTATAAGGAATATAAATATAAATGAAATAATTCTTACTCTAAAGGAGCTTACATTTAAGCACAGGAGGAAAATGTACACATAAGGCAGACACAGAATAAATACAAATAATACTAAATGGTTATGTATCAGGTAAGTTTAAGAGAAAGGGTTCTTGAGAAGTGAAGACCACCCAGTCTTCATGTGGAAGGTGGTATATGAGAAAGACACTATCTGCATCCAGAGAAAGAACTGATAATAGAGTATGTATAAAATAATTATTACAATATGTTATACCTATTTGTGCTAATAGTAGCCATCTCTAGGGTCAGGAGTGGGGAAGGAAAGAAAAAAGTGGGGAAAAAGACATTTACATGCTAACTTTATTATATATTTAAAAGGAATAGTGGGGGTGGCTAGGTAGCGCAGTGGATAAAGCACTGGCCTTGGATTCAGGAGGACCTGAGTTCAAATCCAGCCTCAGACACTTGACACTGACTAGCTGTGTGACCCTGGGCAAGTCACTTAACCCTCATTGCCCCTAAAAAAAAAACTAAATAAATAAATGGAATAGCAAGTTGTACATAATAGATTTGCAGTTTCATGTACAATCATCTTTTTATTATACTATGTTATGGAAATGCTTTTTTTATTCCATAAATTAAAAATTAAAAAAACAAAAACAATAAAAGAAGGTAGTATTTGAGCCTCTTCTTGAAAGGAGAAAGGAAATCTCTAAGGGGGAAGTAAGGAGTGAGAGCATTCCAGGCACAAGAGATAGTAAGTGTGAAAGCTCAGAGACAGATGATTAAGTATATGAGGGAGAGAAGGTCAGTGCAGCTGAATCACCAAGTCCAGGAGGAAGATTAATACAGAATGAGACTGGAAAGATAGGTTGAGGTCAGCCTGTGAAAGGCTTTAAAAGTTAAATGGAGGAATTTATATTTGATTCTAGAAGCAATAGAAAGCCACTGGAGTTGATTTAGTAGGTAGCAACATGGTCAGACCTGCATTTATGGAAAATCACTTTGGCAGCAGTATTGGAGCAAGAACTATTGGCCTAGAGATTACAAGGGAAATCTCTGGATCTATGATGAACATGTTAATCTGGAATAAATTGAATCCCTAGCTCTATACAAACATACAACTATGAAAAATGGCTCAATGAAAAGAGAATCTTAAATTATAATCCTAAGAGTATGACAGATAATTATTCCTGAGAAGAAAATGACCTTTTCTGAACACAAGGCCTAACAAAGGCCACATGGAATGTTCAATGCTCAATTCTTAGGGGAGACAGAAAGACAAAGACAGAGATAGAGATATAGAGAGACAGAGACACAAGACAGAGAGTGAGAGAGGGTGAGAGAGAGAGAGACAGACAGAAAGGAAAAGAAGAGAAAGAAGGGAAGGGAAGGGAAGGGAAGGGAAGGGAAGGGAAGGGAAGGGAAGGGAAGGGAAGGGAAGGGAAGGGAAGGGAAGGGAAGGGAAGGGAAGGGAAGGAAGGAGGGAAGGAAGGCTTGGGCTGGTACCTATTGTTGGTCAATCTTTGAGAATCACTAAAAAGAATAGAGAAAGAAGCACAAGAGATTATGGCTCTCATAACCTGCTGGAAGGAAGAAAAAGAGAAAGGAAGGTCAAGGGTCAAGTATCCAATATTCTAAAGTTCTTCATACTAATACTAGTAAAATCAGGCTGTTATGTGCTCCTAGCCATGGGCCATCCTACCAGGGCCCCAGGGTGAAGTAACATCCTGTACTTTGACTTGATTGTGAATTGGAGGGAGTTTGCTCCATGAATAAATAGTCAGTCAATGAACATTTAGTTCATAATTTAATAGAGGGAGACAGCATGCCAACAAATATATACAAAACAAGCAATAAATAGGATAAATTGGAAATAATTAACAAATGGAAGGCATTAGAATTAAGAGGAGTTGAAGAAAGCTTTCTGTCAAAGATGAGACTTTAGTTGGGACTTTAGAAGGAGTGAGGGAATCAGTAGTCAGAGAGGAAGAGGGAGAAACATTCCCGGCATGGGGAACAGCTGGAGAGAATGCCATGACCTAAGGGGTGGAGGGTCTTGTTTGTGGAACAGCCAGGAGGCCAGTGTTACTGGACTGAAGAGTATGTGTTGGGGAGTAAGGTGTAAGAAGAGTAGAAAGGTAGGAGGGGACTAGGTTATGAAGGGCTTTGAATGCCAAACAAACATTTTGTATTTGATCCTAGAGGCAACACGGGAGGTACTGGAGCTTATTGAATAGAGCGGTGACATGTTAGACCTGCACCTTTAGGAAATTCACTTTAGTGGCTGAATGGAGGATGGATTGGTGTGAGGAGAGACTTGAGGCAGTCAGACCCACCCACTAGAGGACTCTTGCAATAATCCAAGCATGAAGTCATGAGGGCTTGAAATAATAAACAAACTGAAAAGCTCCTTTTAAACCTAATCCATATAACTCACTGGGGACCACAGCTTTGTTTTTTGTTGTTGCTATTGTTATTGTTAATTTAAATTTTTAAAAAAATTTTTAGTCTTAAATTCTCTCCTTCCCCCTCTCCCTCCTGTACCCATAGAGAAGGTAAAAATATAATACCCATTTTAAATATGACATCATATAAAACTTTTCCATATTAGCTATGTTACAAAAAAAACAAACAAGAAAACAACAAAGTGAAAAAGGCTTTACTCTACACTCAGAGTTCAATTTTCTCTTGAAAGTGAGAGTTTTTCATCATGAGTCTTTTGAATTATGGTGGATCACTGTATTGATCAAAAACAGCTAAGTCTTTCACAGGTGATTATTGTTACAAAATTTCTATCACTGTGTACAATGTTCTAGTTATGACTCACTTCACTTTGCATCAGTCCATATAAATCTTTCCAGGTTTCTCTGAAAATCATTCCTTTCATTTTTTTTTTCTGCAGGGGAAATGAGGGACTAAGTGACTTGCCCAGGGTCACACAACTAGCAAGTGGTCAAGTATCTTGAGGCTAGATTTGAATTCAGGTCCTCCTGAATCGAGGGATGGTGCTTTATCCCACTGCACCACCTAGCTGCTCCCCCATAATTTCTTATAAGACAAGATTATTCTATCACAAATGTATAGACCTACAGGCCATATGTTGATTTAGAAACCGCAAGTTAATATTGTTTTATGGTATTTTCATTTATTTTGTTTTAAATATTCCCAATTAACATTCTTTTTTTGGTTTTTTGTTTTTTTGTTTGTTTTGCAGGGCAATGGGGGTTAAGTGACTTGCCCAGGGTCACATAGCTAGTAAGTGTCAAGTGTCTGAGGCCAGATTTGAATTCAGGTCTTCCTGAATCCAGGGTCGGTGCTTTATCCACTGCGCCACCTAGCTGCCCCTCCCAATTACATTTTATCGAGTTCAGGCCACTGGAGAGTTTTGCTTCAGCTTAATATCTCTTCTCTAAGACAACTCTCTAAGTCACGGAGAAGTTGCTGACCTGCATTTATACAGGGAACAATGAAATCACAGGTCCAATCCCTATGCCCATACTAGGTGAAATATGGCCCAAACCAAGCAGGCATTATGTTTTGTTTTGTTTTGTTTTCATGCCTACCCAATGGGTGTGGTCTGGGATTCAAAAGATGTGATTCTAGTCACTTCTCCAATGCTATGGTTTTTTTTGTTTTGTTTTGTTTTTTTGCGGGGCAATGGGGGTTAAGTGACTTGCCCAGGGTCACACAGCTAGTAAGTGTCAAGTGTCTGAGGCCGGATTTGAACTCAGGTACTCCTGAATCCAGGGCCGGTGCTTTATCCACTGCGCCACCTAGCCGCCCCTTCTCCAATGTTATGTGATCTTGGCCAATGTCTTTACTTCTCTGAGCCTTGGATCTGTTAAATGAAGGCATTAGACTTTATCTTTTTTTTTTTTTTGCAGGGCAGTAAGGGTTAAGTGACTTGCCCAGGGTCACACAGCTAGTAAGTGTCAAGTGTCTGAGGCTGAGATTTGAACTCAGGTCCTCCTGAATCCAGGGCTGGTGCTTTATCTACTGCACTACCTAGCTGTCCCTAGACTTTATCTCTAAGGTTCCTTTGAGCTTCAACACCTAGGATTCACCTAAATTTAAAGTGAGAGTTAGAATGAAATTCCAACTCAGAAGCAGGAGCACCAAAAAATGCATGGGGGGAAAAAGTCCAACATTCCCTCTTGTAGTTGAGGTCCTCACGGGCATGCTTCTGGGCAGCTAGAAAGGACAGATAGGACACCTCAATCAACTTATAATACATACCTGTGTGTTGCACTGTAACTCTTTCTGCAGCCAGGGTCAGAGAGGAGATTATTGGGATAGCAGCCAGTGATCGCGACAAGGACAATATTCAGGGACTCAAAGGAGAACAATCTATCTCCAATTTTTTTTGAATGAATAGGAAAATAGTATTCCATGTAAGGGTTTTTGAATTCTATGTATGGACAAAATGATTTTTTATGGACATCTAATTTTTCTAAGCTTTTTGTCTAACTCACTGCGATGTGGTAGAAAGAATATTGGATTTGGAATTGGAAAAACTTACTTTTAATCCTGGTTCTGACACTATTTGTATTGGAGAGAATCATTTAAACTTTCTTTTTTTTTTCTTTTTCTTTTTTTTTTTTTTTGGTGAAGCAATTGGGGTTAAGTGACTGACCCAGGGTCACACAACTAGTAAGTGGTAAGTGTCTGAGGCTGGATTTCATTTAAACTTTCTAAGCTTCAGTTTCCTCACCTGTAAAAAGCTACCTGCTTCACTGAGTTTTTGGAAGGGAAGAATTTTGTAAAATTTTAAGAAACTATATACATCTGAGTTGTGCTAATTATTGAAATCCCAGTAAAAACTACGAGAGAACAGAGCATTTAACAATCTGAAAAAGAATCCACTGACATCTCCTATGATGTTTTTCTCTCAGAGTGATATTTATCAGGCAGGAGTCCCATCTATTTACTCCAGGGTTTGCTGATGATCTGTTAGTGCCTCTCCTTTTCTAACTCCTCACTCCTCACACACACACACACACACACACACACACACCATTCCACAAGTTACCATGCACATATTTTGTATGTATTTTAGATGAAGAAGAAACAGGTGGAAGGATGGAGGATGGAAATTCCACTCTCTGAAATGCTACTTCTGACACATACTGTCTACATGACCCTGAGTAGCTCGCTCACATTCCCAGGCAACCCTTTATGGTGATTCATTGGAGAGAATGCTACTCTTTAAATCCTGATTCTGGTTTTCTCTCCTTCCTCCCTTTTTTGTAAGACTGGCTCTTCCTATCTTGTCCAACCTGGAAGTGCAGCAGCTACTCATGGGGCCATTCCCATTACTGGTTGACATTGATTCATCTGGAAGCTTTAGCCTGCTCTATATTTCTGACCCAGGTTCTACTCTGCATTAATAGTGAGAATGTCCTCCTAGGAAATTCCTTATGACAAAGAAATCATTGGTGAATATTTTTATATGCATCTGTAGTCTCACTGGATAGAATACAATTTCCTGAAAGGCAGAAAACTGTTTCATAGTTGTGAAATGGCCTCACTGCCTGGCATATAGTAGGAAATTAATAAAAGCTTAGTAGTTGATTCTCCTGGGTTCTGGGGGGGGGGGGTAGGATAGGCCTAGATCTCCCTGAGATGCTTCTGATTCTCAAACATAAGCATTTGTCTTCTGGGATGCTAGCACATAGGAATCTGGGTACCAGGGAGTGGAAGGGGAAATAGTGCCAGGAAGCTAAAGCCAATACCTAAACCTGCCAGACCACACTGACTATTTCACAAACAGACATACCAAGGAGGGCAGCTTTAACTTTGACCAGGGGCCGAACTGTCCACATGCTATTGCAAAGCTGACCAATTACCCTCTGAGAGAAAAGATCAAAAGTAACTGGCCAGATGTGGGTCGAGTATCACTGGTCACAATCTACCTCCACCAAGTCCCCCTTTCCACTGGTGCTCAGTTATCAAGGAATTCAAAATCTGTTCTAGCGGTGCTCAGGGAACCAGAGTATTACAGTCTGCTGGAATTAAAAGCCCAAGTTCAGCTGGGCTTATTAGCATTTATATGGATGGCTAAATAGATTCTCTTCCCTCTTCTCCTACACCCAGGCAGGCAGCAACACAGCATGAGACCTATTTGTTTTGAGCCCTGTTCACCACCACCTTAGAGGTGGTTCTCCAGCCGAAAAAAGACTGCTTAAGAAGTGGCAAACTTTATAGTTCCCAGCTATGTGCAGGCAGGAGTGAGAGGGCCCCCAGGGCTTTCTCCACTTGGAGCTTTCCTATTTAAAGCCTCTTTTTAGAGTAAAATTTACATGTTTGGTTTCAACCCAAAGATGAGCATTTTGGGAGAGCAGAGAAGCAAAGCACACTTCAGGCATACGATAATAACTATGAGTATAGTTTACTTTTATCTACTAGCTATCTAGGGAGACGGTGTCAATAACTAAAGTGAATTTAGCATTTCTTGAAACATGAACAAAACTGTTGCCAACTTTTAATAGCAGAAATTCTGAATGCTACATATCAGACAAAGTCATGAGGATATATATGTATGTGTGTGTTATAATTTCCAAAAAAACTATCCACTGTCTCACTCTCAATAATTTCTCAATCCTTTGTAATACTACTTCTATCCAATCCCTACCTCTTTTTTTTTTTTTTTTAGGCAATGGGGGTTAAGTGACTTGCCCACGGTCACACAGCTAGTAAGTGTCAAGTGTCTGAGGCCGGATTTGAACTCAGGTACTCCTGAATCCAGGGCCGGTGCTTTAACCACTGCGCCATCTAGCTGCCCCCAATCCCTACCTCTTTTAAAAAAATGTTTTCTATTTTATTTTTCAATTAACAAAATATTGTCTCCCTTCTTCCCCACCCATTTAAAAGAAAAAGGAGGAAAAGGTAACAAATATTCATAGTCAAGGGAAACAAATTCCTACATCAACCAAGTCTACAAAAGTAAGTTTCATTCTGCATTTCAAATCTATAAACCTTTGTGTCGGAGAGACTGGATATCAGGTCTAATCAATAAAGTTATCCCTTCCACATTGTGACTTTCCCCATTGCAGTTTTCAGTTGGTGTAAGAAATTAAATGGGAATTTGGGGGGAGTTTTGCAGAAGCCAGGCAAAGGCCAGCAGATGACACAAAACTTGGAAACACATAAATATATGTATAGTATGATATCAACGTCTTTTCTTTTAATAACATAAATATACATAATTTCTCTCTGGTACAAAGAGAGGACCAAAAATTTTTATGTGGATTTTCCAGATCATGTTGGCACCAGGCCCTAACCCCAACTGTATTGCTATGTGTCAAACTGTTCTCTCCAAGATCATCTCCAATCTCTTTTTTCTTCTTTTCTCCTCTTCCCCCCTTTTTTCCTATTGTTTTTGTTGGGGGTTTGGGGGGGGCATAGTCTTCCTATCTTGCCCAACCTGAAAATGTAGCAGCTAATCATGGGACCAGTCCCAATATTGATTGGTCTGGAAGCTTTAATCCACTCTATTTTTCTGACCTAGGCTGATTTACCCCTTTTTAGGTAGGTAGCTCAAGTGATCTCCCGCTGCTGTGGGTTCACCATATTTGTACTAGATTCAGTGTGGACACCTTAGCAGAGATCATAGGCATGAGCCATCAATACCAATGATCTCTTCATCACTAAATCCAATGGCCTTTTCTTAGTCCTTGTTGACCTGGCTGTTGCATCTGGCATTGGTGATCATGCCCTTCTCCTACACATTCTCTCTTGCTTGAGTTTTCATGACATTTCTACAATTCTCTTCCTACCTGTCCTCCATTCCTTTCATAAGACCATTATCCGTGTCTCAGCATGAATATACCCCAGGGTTTGGCCCTAGGTAAACTCCTTATCTCTCCTTTTTCTTGGTAATATCTTCAGGATCCATTGGTTCAACTATGATCTCTATGCAAATGATTCCCAAATATGCATATAGATGGCATCTCTATTCTGAGCTCCAGGCCTACATCACCAATTACCTGCTAGACATTTCCACCTATACATCCCATAGGCATCCAGCGTAGGGGCAGTATTCTAACCCCTTCTTCCATACAGGTTAGGGTATTATTTTTTTCTTAAACGGTATTGAGATTCCTTGAGAAAAGTCCTTGAAACCTGGTTAACTCAAGAGACTAAAAGGGCTCAAACTGTGCAGGTTGCTTCATCATCACCTGAATACTGAGCAATCACATGGAGCAGGGGGGTACTCTCAATTCGTGGCTGGTGGATTGGGCATGATGGGAACTTTGTTCAGTTGAATTAATTCAAGGTTTCTTCAATGCCTATCTATCCTTGTTGAACATCCTCCTCCTGCTATAGCTCTTTTAGTTTACTATTGGATAGACCTAAGAGTGTCTTGTTTTGTTCCAATACCAAATCTAAATTATCACGGAGATTAAATTGACTCTATGCTGCCATCAAACTAACCTACCTTCTATTCCCTGTAGGTCAGTGGTTTCAAACTCAAATAGAAATGGATCCCTTCAAGCCACAATCCATTTTCTACCTCTTCCATAAGGCTTTTTCTGATTCCCTCCAGTGGTTAGCAATCTCTCTCTTGAAATTAGTGTCAGGGCAGCTAGGTGGTGCAGTGGATAGAACACCGGTCCTGGATTCAGGAGGACCTGAGTTCAAATCCGGCCTCAGATACTTAACACTAGCTGTGTGACCCTGGGCAAGTCACTTAACCCCAATTGCCTCACCAAAAAAAAAAAAAAAGAAAGAAAGAAATTAGTATCATTTTGTGCATATGATATCTACATCTCATTGGATTTTAGCTCCTTGAGGGTGGACACTGTTTTACTTTTGTCTATACCTATAATTTCATCAGTGTATGGAAACCTTGGTGTGTAGACTCCATCTAGCAGCAACTCTTCCATAATTTGTGTAGTCTTAGGGTCAGACAAGAAGCTTTTATTAGGTGTCTACCCACTGTGGTAAATGCTGAAGGTATGAAAAAAACATGTGCATAGAGGGCAGCTAGGTGGCACAGTGGATAAAGCCCCAGCCCTGGATTCAGGACCTGAGTTCAAATCTGATCTCAGACACTCTGACACTAGCCTAGCTGTGTGACCCTGGGCAAGTCACTTAACCCCATTGCCCCACCAAAATAAAAGTGTGCATGCATACACACATACACATGTACACACAGTCAACTACTTTCAAGAGCTCACAAGTTAATGGGAAAGACAACATGCAAAACTGCTCTATAAAAACAGGAGATAAGTGGAGATTATTGTAGTCTAGGACAAATAGATCTGAGAATCAATTACATAGAAATGATCATTAGATAGTTGCCTAGGTCACTGAGAGGTCACATATGTACTATGGGTCAAAGCAAGGCTTGCACCCTGTTCTTCTTAAAAGGCTCTCTCTCTATTTCTATTATAAGACTCTGTCCCCTTCTCCTTGCACATAGTAAGTTGCAGGGCCATAGGATTGAGAGCCAGAAGGGACTTGGAGGCAAGTAGCACACTTCCTTCATTTTTTGACCAGGTAGTGACGTGCCCTAAGGGTCATCCAGGTATCAGAGGGAGAATCTGAATCAGACCTTCTAACTCTGGAATCAGGCCCTCTTTCCCCTACACCAGCTGTTTCTCACACTTAGAAATATCTGTTGAGCCACTATATTTGTATGTTATGTCATCTAGAGAGTTAACCACAGTCACACAGTCAGTATGTGTCAGAAATAGGACCTGAACTCAGATCTTCTTGACTTAGAGATAGCTTTCTATCCACTGTACCATGGCAACTCAAATTAGAGGGCATATAATAGCCATAAAAATGAAAAATCACCCCCTTTGATCCCCCAACATGCCTTGTATCTTCCCAATAAGAGAGTGAAAAGAATATATATACTTTGCAGTGAAGAATGCAACTTACCAGCCTACTTTTAAAAGTTGTTACTTATATCCATTCTAGTCTTCTTTTTCCATAGCAAATTAAAACAACAACAACAACAAAAGAATAAGGTTTAACCTGGTTTTTAAAAAATAAAGCTTTTTGTGAGGAAAACTGAGATTTAACAAATGTTGGAATATATAGCCTCTCCAGGAGCAGAGGATTTTGGTAAACACACTGGATTATTCTTCAACAACAACAAACAATAGCTGTGTTTCATTGTATTGTTTCAACAAAGTGACAGGTATAATTTGCTCTTTCACACTTCTTCTCACAATGGAACCACCATGAAAAGCCAAAACTGTAAATACAATTAGAGGGCGGGAGGGATGTGGCATTAAACATTTGATAGAAAACTTGGAAATGCCTGTTAGTGTTCACTTTACCATTAACCCCACAATATGCTATAGTTGCCAACATAGATTTCCATGATATAAAACTTTCTAAAGAGGTGTACCAAGAGAAATATGATATGCTTTGTTTCCATTTGAGCAGCTTTTTAAGCCTCCCATCATGTTCTGTTGAAGCTAGAGAAACTCAAATTATATTAAATTCAATTCAGCATTTTATGAAGCACCCTACTACATGTAACTTGTCAATTAAAGTGATGGAGGAGGCTAAAAAGGGATAACAGGTAGCCTCTCACTAGTACCTAAAAGGGGTTAACAGAAAAACTAAGACCCTAGCTCTAATTTAAATCTGAGCTCCAAGAGAAGCTATAACTTACAGGCCCCAACTCTGAAAGGGATTAATGAATGACTTAAGACTTGAGCCTTACAAGTCAGGGCCTAGGCTCTTGCTACCCATATTAATCACCACTCATAACAAGAACATAAAGAGGCAGATCATAGAGACCTTAACTATAACAAAGACATAGAGACAGACTATAGAAATTCTAATTGATAAATGAAAATATTCAGAAACTAGGCATGGGAATGAAAAGGTAACATGTGCAGAAAAGGCCAAATTTGTCCCCAGCTTACCTTATAACAGGTAAACCCCCAAAACACACCTCCATGGAAAAAGGTACCCACCTCAGGGGTTGGCTTAGGACCCCAGGAACTCCAAATTAAGATACCTCCCTAAGATGGAGATTATTATAATGAGACTGATAATCAATTTATCCATACTATAAATATAACTGTCTTTCCTTTCCCTATTAGAGAGATACCTCCATGGTGCCCTCCCTGTGGTCACTCACAGAATTACAATAAAACTTGGGAAACTGAGTCACTGAGTCTTGTAATTCTTTTGTGATGACTCATAATCAATCTGATCAATTAATTCCATCCCACATCAAAAGATTTTAGATTTTACACTATTGATTAGAGAAATGCAAATTAAAACTACTCTGAGGTACCACCCCACACCTATCAGATTGGCTAATATGACAAAAAAGGAAAATAATAAAAGTTGGAGAAGCTGTGGGAAAATTGGAAAACTAATGCATTGTTGGTAGAATTGTGAACTGATTCAACCATTCTGGAGAACAATTTGGAACTATGCCCAAAGGGCTATGGGACTGTGCATACCCTTTCACCCAGTAATACCACTACTAGGTCTGTATCCCAAAGAGATCATAAAAAAGGGGAAAGAACCCACATGTTACAAAAATATTTATAGCAGCTCTCTTTGTGGTGGCAAAGAATTGGAAATCAAGGGAATGCCCATCAACTGGGGAATGGCTGAACAAGTTGTGATATATGAATGTAATGGAACACTATTGTGCTGTAAGAAATGATGAGCAGGCAAATTTCAGGAAAAACCTTTGGAAAGACTTAAGTGGGACTAGGAGAACATTGTACACAGTAATAGCAAATGTGTGTGATTATCACTGTGATAAACTTAGCTCTTCTCAGCTATACTATGATCCAAGACAATTCCAAAGAACTCATGATGGAACATGTTCTCCACATCCAGAAGAAAAAAACCTGTGGAATTCTGAATACAGATTGAACCATACTGTTTCTACTTTTGTTTTTGTTTTTTGAGGTTTTTCCCTTTTTTCTGATTCTTCTTTCACAAAATGACTAATGCAGAAAATATATTTAATGTGATTTGTATATATATCACCTATATCAGATTACTTGCTGTCTTGGGGAGGAGGAGGTAAAGAGGGAGGGAGAAAATTTGGAACTCAAAATCTTATGAAAACAAATATTAAAAACTATCTTTATATGTAACTGGAAAATCATAAAATACTTTTATGATTTTTTAGAAAAAGATATAAAGATTTTTAAAAATCAATAAAGCAGGACCTTCCCTTGAGGAGCTTACATAATATTGGGGAGTGGTGTGGGATAGTTTTAACAGATAACTTTAACATTTTGTCAACAATATCCTAGATTTGTGTTGTTCAGTTGTGCCTGATTCTTAGTGACCCCATTTGGGGTTTTCTTTGTAAAGTTACTGGAGTGGTTTTCTTCTCCAGCTTATTTTACAGATGAGAAAACTGAAGCAAACAAGGTTCAGTAACGTTGCCCAGGGCCACATAAATAGTCAGTGTCCTGAGGCCAGAAATTAAACTTCAGGTCTTCCTGACCCCAGGCCCAGGGTTCCATCTACACTGCACCACCTAGCTGCCCTGCTGAAGAAAAGTTAGGACAAAATTAACAATACAGTCCTGTTGGTTGGAGCATGTTAAGGGAAACATCATGAAATATGGAAGAAATATTAGAAATGAGATATTAAAAAGAAATACTGTCCAAGTTAAGTCTAGTTTTACAAGTTCACCTTGACTGTTACCTATTGTAATGCATAGATACAAAGTAGGTGGCCTGTGAATGTAAGTTATTTTACCAAACTTAGGATCATAGATTTTAGAGGACCTGAAATGTCATGATAGTCCCTCTCATTTTGCAGGTGAGGAAGACTGAGGCCCAGAGAAAATGACTGGCTCAGGGTCAGATAGCAAGTGTCTAGGTAGGATGTAAACAGAGGTCCTTCTTGATTTCCCATCTAACACTTTATTTGCTACACTGCTCTTTCCTTCCCACAAAATCGTACTAAATGTAAAGATCTCCACATTATACTATGTTGCTAAAGAAAATGAAGATGGCCAACTAAGCTATTCATTTAGCAAAGTCAAGTTGGAGCAGAAAGTTGGTGCAGTGGATAAAGCACTCACCCTGAAGACAAAAGGGCCTGAGTTCAAATTCAACTTCAGACACTTGACACTTCCTAGCTGTGTGATTCTAGGCAAGTTACCTAACCCCAATTGCCTCACAAAACAAAAACAAAAAACACCCCAAAACAAACAAACAAAAAAAAACCATGGTCGGATGACTTAGGCCTAGCAGAGTCATAAATAGGTTAGTACCCACTCATCGGCTCCATGGTTCCTTCATTCTGGTGCAGAGAAAGAATATGTGCTAACCAGGCCTTACCCTGTCTAGCTTCCTATGAAGTGGGGGTGCATTCTGGATGATGTGGTCATAGATCAGGATGATAAGGTCAAGAACTTTTTTTATGTCATGGACTCCTTTGGCAGTCTGGTGTGGCCTATGGGCCTCTTCTCTGAATAATATTGTCAAATGCATAAAAATATGTAGAATTACAAAGGAAATCAATTTATTGAAAATGCAATTACAAAATATTTTTTAAAGTTCATAGCACTCTCATTAAGAAACCCCTGCCACAGACAAATGATACCAGCTAATATTTCTATGGGACACAAATTTGTCAGCTATTTTATATGTGTGTTGTATAGACACAATATATGTGTCTATACAAATATGCACACATACAATATACACACGTATACACATATTATCTCACGTGTTCCTCACAACAACTCTGCAAAATAGGTGCTATTATTATGCCCATCTTACAAAGGGAAAAACAGATTGAAAATGGTTGTGATCTGGGGGCAGCTAGGTGGTACAGTGGATAAACACCCCACCCTGGATCAGGAGGACCTGAGTTCAAATCCAGCTTCAGACACTTGACACTTACTAGCTGTGTGATCCCAGGGGCGAAGTCACTAACCCTCATTGCCTGCAAAAAAAGAAAGAAGGGGCAGCTAGTGGCGCAGTGGATAAGCACTGGACCTTGGATTCAGGAGGACCCAAGTTCAAAATCCAGCCTCAGACACTTGACACTCTAACTAGCTGTGTGACCCTGGGCAAGTCACTTAACCACCATTGCCCTCAAAAAAACAAAACAAAAAACAAAACAAAAAAAGAAAAAGAAAAGAAAAGAAAGAAATGGTACTTGATCTTCCCAAGGTAGCACAGCTAATAGAGGTCTCAGGTCTTCAGGATGTGCTAAGAACATCATTCTATTTACCATGCCAAATAGCCAGTGGATTTGGTAGGTAGGGTTGAGGCAACTAGAGGAAGGCCAGACCAACACCTATCCATCAGATTAAAATAAGCCCCTAGACCTCTTACCAAACCAATGACCCCAGGCCGTCTCTACACCAGACAATGGCAGAGATCCCCTTATATCACCAGACTCTCGAAGATCTGCCTTCTGAGAAACTAATGGCCATTGGAACATATAAACATATAGCGTATGCTCTTAAACTTACCTTTGAGCCTTTTCTCTCATCTCAGTTTCATTCATCACTCCTTTTTTCCATTTGGACCAGTGGGGGTAGGATAAACATATTCCATCAATGCCAGGATTCAAGGCAGTGGCCCCCTCCCATTCATTTTGTTTCCTGGCTATCTTCTGACTTCATAGCATTTGCAGGCTGTCCCATTCATCTGGAACCTAATCACACATGCCTTTAACATCTTGTATTGTCAACCATTGTTCTTTAAGTTCTTGTATTATTCTTTTTTCAGAGGCAAAGGTCTTATCTTCCCCAACTAGATATTAATTTCATCTCTATATCTGTATCCTCTCTGGTGCCCCAGATGTCATTATAGATTCTATATTCTCTCCTCTCTTGATTTCTATGTTCTTCCAAAGTATTCTCCATGTTTCAAATGATTGAATTATAAGTTCCTTAAGAACAGGTAGTGATGTTATTTTTCATCTTTTATCCCTGCCAGTGCCTAGCACAGTGCCTTGCCCTAAGTAGTTTTTTTAAATGTTTGTTGAAAGAACAGATACATAGCATCACCTACTAGACAGGACAATGGATGGGTATAGAACTTCTAGACAAGCACATACATTATAATGCCCCTGGGCTTCAGTGTCTTCCTCAGTAGAATGACGATGGTTAAGCTTGAGGATCTCCAAAGTTCCTCCCAGCGATAAGAGACTCATCTTTTATAAGAATACACTTCCAATGATTTTGTATGTCTGGGAGTCCAGGAACAGACTTTCTCCAAAGAACTTGACCTTTGCATAAAGAGGCAAGGTAGTGGTGGCAGTCATGGATTCTAATCCTTGATGAGTGGTTGCATGGCTTTATTAATTAATTATTTACTTACTTACTTGTTTTATTTGTTTATTTTTGGTGAGACAATTGGGGTTAAGTGACTTGCCCAGGGTCACACAGCATAGTAATTGTTAAGTGTCTGATTTGAACTCAGTCCTCCTGAATCCAGGGCTGGTGCTCTAACACTGGGCCACCTAGCTGCCCCTTGCATTGCTTTATAATTCCAAATTTATACCTTAGGTCAGACCTTTCTGCAAGATGATTTAATCAAACAATCCATCAAAAAGCATTTATTAAGCACCTACTATGTGCAAGGCACTGTGTTAGGTGCTGGGGATATAAAAGAAAGTAGACAGTCTTGCCCTCAAGGAGTTTACAATCTAATTGTGAAGACAAAATGCAAACAAGTATACAATGCAAGATATATATCAAGATAAAGAAGAAGCAATTAACAAAGGGAAGAGAAAACCCTTGGAAGACTGGACTGCTCCCAAGGCCCTGTTGCTCAGCCTTTCTGTGCTCCTCTGAAGGGCACTCCCTGGCCTTTCTTCAGATGACTGGCACATCCTATAACTTGTACTGCCTTGCCAGGGACCTTCTTGTGGACAGTTGAAGGAAGAACACCTTCATTTAGTTCTATAATTCTAGGTGTGATATGGGAAATGGAGCTCACCCCTAGGCACACCCAGAGTTTACCAGTAGTCTCCATGGGCTGGCACCATTCACTGAGGAAGGACTATGTACTCCTGGATTAAGAGCTCGCAGGCTACAAGCAGGATTGAGTGGCTCATATTGCTGCCTTAATTTTCTAATTTGGGTAATTGCTTGGTGTTGCTAAATTCTTCCTTGTTGTCTGGAATCTTGGATTTTCCCAGCTGCCTATCAGTTTTTCTGATCATTTTAAAAAGAAATCCTATCCAGTTTTACTTTTCTCCACCCAGTCAAGTTTAAACTTCTTGCAGATTATTTTGCTATTTTACATACCAAAAAATACCAAGGCTCTGATTGCTAATCAAGGGCACAATTTCTGACTTTTATGCTACTCTCTATATAATTTTTGTCTTCACCTGAATGTCTGTAAGGCAAGCAGCCTGATATGGGGTGTACAGTAGATACCTTTATTATTTCCATTTTACAAACTGGAGGTTAAGTAACTTGACTAATTTCTGAGATCAAATTTGAACTCAGGTCTTCACTGACTCCTGGTCCAATACTCTATCTACTGAGCCACCTAAGTGCCTCAGCATCAGAATCCCAGACCTAGAATTTCTCTCAAAACTCTGTTGGTTGTAAGATCATAAACAGAGACTGTTTATGGGGTTAGGACTATAAAATTTAAAACTGGCCAGCTGACATGGGTCTTCTTGAAGAAACAGACACACCTTGAAGCAAGAGATATAAACTCATTAGGCATGCCTGATGCCTAAGTAGCACCAGGAGGACAGAGATGGCTCAAGAGATCGTAGCTGCCTCTCGCACCAACTTCCCCCAGCCACACCACCAGTGGGGAAGTTCCACCCCTTGGGTGAGCCCACACAATAAGGGAACTTTCCAGAGTCAGATGATCACCCCACCAGTCCCTCCACCATCAGTCCTCTATAAAGTTTTTGCCTTTCTCCTGTTCAGGGGAGATTGGTATCTCAGAGAACCAAATCTCTGACCCATCTCCCCATGAGAAAAGTCCAAGGAATTTTTCTCTTGGTTTCCTTTCTCCAGCACCTAAAGCAAAAGATTATTTTATTCTAATTGGATTTGTGCTGTGAGAGGGTATAATTCTTTAAAGAGGAATTCCTAAGGACCCTGTAACGATTGGAATGACACCACCTGCTGGAGACTTACTGTTGGAAAGCTCCGCCATGAGGAGAAGGTGCCTGAGGGAAAGACATGTGGCTTTTCTTTGGCGTCAGGAAGTGAGCTTGGCTTGTGGGAGGAAGAGGGGGGAGGCTGGTGCTGCTCACTCTCTTTCGCCAGGACTCTCGTGGATGAGTGGAGCAGGTAGAACTGTAGCTCCCCAAGATAGATAGATGAATCTACGTCTTTCTGTCTCTCTCACCAAATTCTTATTCTCCTTAATAAATGCTTAAAAGTCTAAATCTTGCTTAAAGCTTATAATTTATTGGAGACCACTTCATTGATATTTTAGATAGACTAGCTAGAATTTTAGCCCCTGACAACCCCCATCACCAACCATTTTCCCCATGACAGAGACCATCTATTTCAATCCCTTCATTTTATAGACTATATAAAATATAGTCTATATTCATTTTATAGAATATATATATACATATACACATACACACACACACACACACACACACACACACACACACATAATCTGAATCCCTAAGAAAATGACTTGTTCAGGGTCATACAGCTTGTAAAGGTCTGAGTTGATATTTGAACCCAGGTCTTCGGGATTCTAAGTCTATTGCTCAATCCACTATTCTAGGCTGCCTCCAAAGAGTAGAAATCAGAGAATGTTCCTGTTTGTGAATGCCCTTCAGGTTCATCTTGAAGACCTCTATTCTCCCCCACTGAAGTCCTAGACACAAGCAGTCCATGAAAATATGCATAAAATTCCATGATTAGCTCACCTTGTGAGTGCAGGGACTCCCCAAATGCTCATCATGAGCTGAGACCCATTAACCCTTTGGAATAAATCATCCTTTCCAGAAACTATCTTAGTGTGTGTGTGTGTGTGTGTGTGTAATTTCTGAGCACAGACTAGTAAGATTTATCTTGGAAAGCAATTTCTGAGAATGAACATAGGAGGCAAAGAACTACCTTATGTGAAAAAAGGAATAGTATTATGGGTTTAGGTCTGGGGTAACTTTCCTTGAGAAGCTAAACTAAAGGACAAAACACACCTTGAGAAACAAGAAAGATAAGCCCATTAGGCATGGCTGCTGCCTGAGTGGCACCAGGGGGCAGAGATGGCTCCAAAGAGCAGAATGACCACCCCTCACCTGACTTCTCCTAGCCCATCCCTAATAAGAGCTCAGGTGATCACCCCATTAGCCATCTATAAAAGCTATGGCCTTTCTCCTGTTCAGAGAGATAAGTATCTCAAAGAATCAATTCTCTACTATGCCATCTCCCTTTCTCTAGTGCCTAAATAAAACAAAATTATTTTATCCTAATTGGATTTGTGTGCAAGAGTGTATAATTCTTTAAAGAGGAATACTTGGTGGCAGCTAGGTGGCACAGTGTATAAAGAAGCAACACTGGATTCAGGAGGACCTGAGTTCAAATCTGACCTCAGACACTTGACACTTACTAGCTGTGTGATCCTGGACAAGTCACTTAACCCTGATTACCCCACAAAAAACAAGTGAATGAATGAACAAATGAATAAATAAATAAACAGCTAATTAATTAATTAAAGGAGGAAAGAAAGAAAGGAAGGAAGAAAGAAAGGAAGGAAGGAAGGAAGGAAGGAAGGAAGGAAGGAAGGAAGGAAGGAAGGAAGGAAGAAAGGAAGAAAGAAAAAGGAAAAGAAAGAGGAATAACTAAGGATCCCCACACCAACCAATTTCCCCATGACAATTAGCCTTCTGTGTGGAGCAGAGGCTTCCTCAGTAGTTAAAGAATTCCAGTCACACTCTTCTTTTTCAGGCCATTAAGGGTATTTCCTTACTGTTATCCTTTTTTCATATTCCTGACAATAGGCAGGCCACTTGTCCATTATTCATATGAAAGGAGCAGAAATTTGGATATGAATCAAAAGAGCCACAGTGAGGGTGGGAACACCTGGGTTTTGCTACTGAGTACTGACAAAGGGGAGCACGTTTCCTCCTTCTGGTTAGGGATTGTTTCCTCTCTGTGATGCTCCAAAGATCATAATCTTCCTGCCTTGCTGTCCAGAGTAATCCTGATTTTTTACCCAGCCTTGACCTGTGAGGTTCCATCCCTGTGACAGCCCTTTCCTGAGAACTCTGTTTCTCCCCCAATTCCTGGGAGGGGAGCATGGGTTAAACTCCTTGGGGGCTACTTAGCCAATATCTCCTAGTGGTGCTGTACCCATAGAGCACTGATTACCTTGCTAACACTCCCAACTGATTTTCTCCTTGGTGGAGACAATTTGGTCTGGGTGTGATGGGGCATACCTTGCTACCAGGGAAATTGAGGCTGGCAGACCCGTTGAGCTCCAGAGTTCTGAGCCTCAGAGGGCTTAGCCAATCAGTCATTTACACTAAGTTTGGCATTAATATGGGAAGAGGGGTAGGGTATTAGCAGGGAAGGATAAAATGGTCTAGGTCAGAAAACAGAGAAAGTCACAAATCCTGCAGTGGGCAGAACATGACCAGGCCTGTGAGTAGCCCCTTCATTTCCAACTGAGGTGAGATACGACGTCTCAGTCTTTTTCTTTCTTTTTTTTTTTTTGGTGAGGCAATTGGAGCTAAGTGACTTGCCCAGGGTCACACAGCTAGTTAAGTGTTACGTGTCTGAGGCCGGATTTAAACTCAGGTCCTCCTGATTCCAGGGCCAGTGCTCTATCCACTACACCACCTAGCCACCCCCCCTTTTTTTAATGGCAAAATGAGAATAATTTTTCAAATTGAATTGGTTTTAACCTTCCCTTCCCATTCTCTCAACTCCCAACCCTCCCACCATTATTGCTATGAAACAGCAAGCTTCTCTCTTTGACAAACCTACTCATCTCTCTTGTTATGAGGATAACTATTGGACCTGGGATTTCATTGATATAAAAAGTTCCCAGGTGAGGAAATTCCTACCAATGCAGGTCAGCACCTTTTCTGTAATTTAATGTTTTCGAAGGTTGCCAAGGGCAGAAGTGTCCAACACACAGCCTACCACACTTCGGAATGCACCAAACCAAATTAAAATGTAATTGGAAACTATTTAACAAAATAAGTAAAAGTATAATGAAACATCGATTATGTTCGGATGTTTTTCTAAGTCACACGTGCTGCCTATAGAGCTCCTTACATAAGGTTTAGTGGTCCCAATTTCTATTTGAGTTTGACCTCACTAGGCTGGAGAACAATTTAATACTAGTGATGGGAAATGGATTGATGTCCTCTCATGTCTTAAGTCACAAAGCTAATATGTATCAGGGAGAACTTGAACTCAGCTATTTCTCACTTTGGTGCCAGCTCTCTATCTACTTTGCACTGTGCTACTATACCACACAACAGATGTGACAGAAGAAGAAAAAATGGAAGTCAGGGGACAATCCAAATGACAGTTGTCTTTATGACCTTCCAGAAAGGACCAAATTTGGTTGTAAATTGTTCTGGTTAACAGAGTCATCACCATTCAGACACGTACCTTATAGAATTTCTCAAATACTAGATTTAGAGTTATCCCAACAATCTCACCTTGCCAATGAGGAAATTGAGTCATGGATCAGGACGATGAAGTGACCTATCCCCTAAGACCACACGATGAATTAGAGCCAGAGTAGAACTCAGGTCTGTGGCTTCTCATTTCAGTCTTTCTTCTACAAGTTGTACTCATTGAATGAACCTCAAAAGTGTAGGTGATTCTAAACCATTCATATACCTTGACCTAGTAATCGCATATTCCCAAGCTCAGTGACAAAAAAGAAAGTCATATATTCATGTACACAAGCAATGTGCATGCATGTACACATGTACAGGTACACATGCACACAGGTACAAGCAATTGCACATGTGCACGTGTATAGACAAGTATAAACATGTATATATACATATGTATATATCTTTGTATATACAAGCTCATGTGTATGTAAATACAAGAACATAGTGTATATATATTGTTGCTTGTCCTTCATCCTTGAAGAGGATCATGATATTGGGAAGTAATGTCATGACATATATGTATACTATATATATAATACATCATGCACTCTATATCTATGTATATGTGCATGTGTATATGTATACATTCCATTTATATATGCATGTGTGTGTATATATATATATATATATATATATATACACACATAAAGTTTCTATGTGTGTGTATGTATATACACATATACATACATACACCAAAATAATGAAGACACTTTTTGTGGTAGCAAAAAACTTGAGACAAACATATACTTGCCATTTGGGAATGTCTAACTTTCTATGGTATATGAATGCAATATAATATCATTACACTATGAGAAATGACAAATATGAGGACCTCTGAATTGATTCAGAGTAAAGTAAACAAACTCAGGAGAATAATATATCCAATGTCTACAATAATGTAAATGAAAATAAAACTGAAAGGGAGATAAAGTTAACCAATCTTGATCCAGTAGAACACATGATGAAACATATTTCCTTCTTTTCTAAAGAGAGATGAGACACTACTAGCACAGAATATCGCATATGTCACCAGCTCTTATTGCAGTATCCAATGGTTTTGCTTAACTGTTTCTCTTTCTTATAAAGGAAGGTTTGAAGGAAGATGTGGTGGAAAGGGATGTACAAGGGAAACAACTGTTTTCAAAAAATCAAAAGGCATCAGAATTTTTAAAAAATAAGGTAAAATAAAAGTTTAGGTGACTTTTAAAACTTTATGATGGTTCCTGGCTTCTTGAAGTCTGCATTTCCTACACCACCAGGAGAAAAATGCTAATTAAATGCTTGCCACTTGCTTCAGTGGGAGAGAGCCTACATTGAGTGACAAGAGGTTGAAAGAATTTTAGGCCAGTATTGATTACTTTTAACATCATGGAAATCATCCAAGCACGAAAGGAAGGTAAGGAAGCTAAATCCAGAGTACATCCTTAATGACTGAAGATTATTAATATTGTAACACTTTGGCTTATTGGTGCGGAAGAACAATCCTGCTCCATATAAGGGAATCTAAATTCTAGAGAAGTAATGAAAGGGAGAAAATAACCTTCAAGGTTAAAGAAGAGTCCAGTTAAATATTCCATCTAATTATTTTGAGATAACTAAGAATACCCTGTTTAAAATGGAAGGCACAAAATCAATTTACTTCATTTAAGGGGAAGGAAAGGCAGAATTGAGGAGTTACTCACCATGGCGGAGTGCTACCCTGGCCCAGAACCCAAGTGGATGGCCATCACTTTAAAACCTGTCTTTACACCCTATTAAGTGTGACAAATTAAATGTGACAATGATCAAGAAGTTCATATTGAAACTTAAAGAAAGACTTCCAGTGCATCAATTAGAGCACTATTCATTTGGGGGGGGGGCAATGAGGGTTAAGTGACTTGCTCAGGGTCACACAGCTAGTAAGTGTCAAGTGTCTGAGGCCGGATTTGAACTCAGGTCCTCCTGAAGCCAGGGCTGATGCTTTATCCACTGTGCCACCTAGCTGCCCCCCAGCACTATTCATTTTTAAGAGGTTCTGCTAGCCTTTTTAGAGCTTTGAAATTTATCCTTCCTTCTCATGCTTCCTCCAGTGAGATGGTGATTTCATTCACTGGTAAAATTGATAAGGTCTTAAATCAGAGCATTAGTCTCAGTCACACTCTTAATTCACATGGCACTTCTGTGATCCAAATCAAATCTTCCTTATACTTCATGTTGACCTGAAGCAGCTCTTGGGTTTTCATTCCAAAACTTAAACTCCCCAGAAATCAACACAAGTCCCTGGTCATATGGTAGAGGCACTAAATGATAGAATCTTGGAAATGGGAAGGGACCTTGGAGGTCAGTGAGTCCAACTCTTTCCTGAAACAGAAGTTCCCTCTACAATATCCCACCCCGTCATGGTCATTCACCCTCTGCCTGAATACTGTTAGTAACAAGAAACTCACACTATCTGTTGAGTTAGCACATTCCCTTTTTGGATAGCTTTAATTATTAGTGAATTTTTTTTTGTACATTGAGTCAAAATCTGTCTCCCTGTAACTTCCACCCATTAGTCCCAATTCTCTCCTTTGGAGCCAAAAAGAATAGGTTCAATCCTTACACACAAAAACACTTCAAATAATTTAGCAATAACTTACATGTATAAAGTACTTTAAGGTTTATAGAGTACTTTCCTCACAACAATCCTATGAGTTTGTTATTTAACATATCTGTGATTCCTACTTTATAGAATAGGAATCTGAAGTTCACAAATATGTCCAAAGTCACACAACCAGAAAATGCTGGAATCAGGATTTAACCCTAGACCTCTCTCCAGGTTGAATATATTTTCCACTCTAGGGTGCTGCTTTCTCTATTTGTAGAGAGCTAATATATCCTCACCATGTTCTCTTCTCCGGGATAAATATTCCCGAGCCTTTCAACTAAACTCATTTATGCCAAAGTTTCAAGTTCCTTCTCCATACATACTGTTCACCCTTAACTAGATACAGTTTGGCAGTGTTCCCGCCTAACATTTGGCACCCCTCACTACACAGATCTAGTCTGATGGGGGCTGGGTACAATAAGATTTTCATCAACCTCATTCTAGACACTATATGTTAGTTAGACAGTGTGTTGTAGTGGGGAGGTGTCAAATCCACAGCCTTCATGAGGTCCACAACACTCCTGAATGTGGCCTGAACCAGATTAAAATGTAATTGGGAAATAAAAATATAACAAAACATAGATAATGCTACATTTTAAAAACTAAGTCAATATGCAGCTTACAGAGATCCTTTCACATGCTTTAGTAATCCCCATTTTTGTTTCTTTGACACCACCAATGTAATGAATAGCAAGCTAGCCTCAGTCAGGAATAACCAGGTTCAAATCCTGCCTCTGACACATATTAGCTGTGTGATCCAGCTCTTAGCAAAGTGCCTGGCATATAGTAAATGTTTAACAAATGTTTATTGATTAATGTTGATTGAGATAATATTTGTTTGTTTATTTGTTTTTTAGTGAGGCAATTGGGGTTAAGTGACTTGCCCAGGGTGACACAGCTAGTAAGTGTTAAGTGTCTGAGACCGGATTTGAACTCAGGTCCTCCTGACTCCAGGGCCGGTGCTCTATCCACTGTGCCACCTAGCTGCCCCTGAGATAATATTTGTAAAGCACTTTGCAAATTTTAAAGCTCTATAAATCAAACAGTCTTAAAGTTCTAGTCATTGTCATCGTCGTTGTCATCATCACCATCATCACTTAAACCCTCAGGACCCTAAGCAGTTCTGTAAAAGCTGTAAAGCAAGTGCTGATCTGAATCGATATAGGGATTTCCTCACTGGAAGTTCTTAACACCAAAGACATCACAAGTCTTAAACAAATAAACAAAAAAACCTCCATTAATATAGCCTAATATCATATTAGATTTTGAGGGTAAGTTCAGCACATTGTTAATTTATATCAAGCTTTCAAACCCATAAGATTTTTTTTGGGGGGGGTGGGGAGACAAAGAGGGTTAAGTGACTTTCCCAGGGTCACACAGCTAGTATATGTCAAGTGTCTGAGGTCGGATTTGAACTCAGGTACTCCCAATCCAGGGCCGGTGCTTTATCCACTGCTCCATCTAGCTGCCTCCCCATAAGATTTTTTTTTTACATGAATTACTACTACCTAGCCAGATTTCTCCCTAGCTTATACTTATGTGGTTGGGATTTTTTTTCCAACCTAAGCACAGGACTTTGCATTTTATCTCTATTATAGTTCATTTAATTAAATTTAGCCAATTACGGAAAATGTGTTAAGATCCTTTTAGATCCCAATTCTATCATCCAGAATGGAGTTGTCCCTCCCAGCCTTAATCATTTAAAATTTTGATAAGTGCATCATCTCTATCTTTATCCAAGGTATTATTGAAAGTGGAATTTTAAAATATATTTTATTTATTTCATTAAATATTTCTCAATTACATATATAATTTTTTAGCATTTAAAAATAATTTTAAAAATAATTTTGAGTCCTTCCTCCCACCTCTTGAGAAAGCAAGCAATAATGATATCGATTATATACATGAAATCATATGAAACATATTTGTCTATTAGCCATGTTACAAAAGAAAACACACACAGTCACACAAACCCCAAGAAAAACAATGTTTTTAAAAGTATGCTTCAATTTACATTGAGTCCAACAATTCTCTGGAAATGGATAGCATTTTTCATCATGGGTGCTTTGAAATTGTCTTGGATCATCGTCTTGATCAAAATAGCTAAGTCTTGGGGACAGTTAGGTGGTGCAGTGGATAAAGCACCAGCCCTGGATTCAGGAGGACCTGAGTTCAAATCCAGACTCAGACACTTGACACTTACTAGCTGTGTGACCCTGGGCAAGTCACTTAACCCTCTTTGTCTCGCCCCCCCCAAAAAAAATGCTAAGTCTTTAACAGTTGATCATTATTAAAATATTGCTGCTAAAAAGTGGATTTTTTATTTAATGGAGGGCCAAGGAAAAAATTTCTGCAAACTTCTGTAGACCTCTGTACAGATCGACACCATTCCTTTAAGCACTTCCAATTGCATCCAGTCATTCAACCAGTTCTGAGCCCCTTTAATGATACTCTCATATATCCCACATCTTTTATCTTGTTTACAGGGATGACTTCATGAGATTTTTTTGTCTGATTCCCTACTGATTTGCAAATGTCCTATGGTGGTATAAAGTGGACTTCTTTATTCACTTTTAGTGTGCTTTTGTGGGATGAGCTACCTTTTTTTAGCATATAATGAACATGTTTCTGTGATGGCCCTTGGATGAGATTTAATATAGTCATAGAGATTGAGATTATGGGAGCTATATGGAGAGCCAACAAGTTTTCTTAGTTTCCTGTCAATTTTCTAGAAGGTAGTTGGGGGTTATGGATTGTACACCTACTAATAGTCTTAGCCTGGGCAAGTTGTGAGACAAACAGAACTAAAGAAGCATCTTGTGACACAAAGAAACCATTCTTGTCCAGAGAACCTATATTAGAACAAACATATGCCAAGTTGCAGCAGGGTCCTATTTAGAACATGACAAATTGACTAGAGAAACTAAATAGATTTAGAAAGAATGAGACCTGCCTAGTTAGGCATTGGACAGACATTTTATTAGCTCTCTGATTCTCTTATACTATTGGAATAATTTGTGAATTTGAAAATAAATCCTACCAATTTATTTATTTTTAATTTTTTTTAACTTTTGGTTTTTGGTGGGGCAATGAGGGTTAAGCGATTTGCCCAGAGTCACACACCTAATAAGTGTCAAGTGTCTGGGGTCAGATTTGAACTCAGGTCATTCCTGAATCCAGGCCAGTTCTTTATCCACTGTGCCACCTAGCTGCCCCACTCCTACCAATTTAAAAAACAAATAAACAATGAATGTGGTAACTAGAAGTATATTAAAGGTAGCATTAGGTTTGGTTACTGAACCAGGGGCTTGAGTGAAGATTGACATTGAGTTTGGGACTAGTCGACCTAGGACGTAAGACCTGTGAGGAGAATCACAGACAGCTATGAGTCCCTATCCAGTATGCGCTTTGTTGATTATCAATTAGCCAGACAGAGTTAATTAACTTTTAGAAAGTTAAACAGGTATAGTGAGGACAACTGTTAGAGAAAGTGTGCACCCAAATGTGGGACACACTTTTCCCTTGTATATTCAGAAGGAGAGTGGCTCAAACTTAGAAAGCATACATTGGCCAAAGGGTAGATTCATGGTTACTGATTACTGGAAGTCTTTTTTCCCATCTGTGGAATCCTCATTAAATTTCCCTTAGGTATAGCTCTCTACTGGGCTCTGAGGAAATGTGCCCTTATAAAGTTCTGAAACTGCCTTTCCTTAAACCATCATGTCTTTCTTCTGTGCTTCACTAAGGTCCCACTGACACTCCAGGGACACTGCTACCAATTGTGATGGAAAGCCCTAATCTTCCAACCTTTCAGTTTACCCAGTTGACCTCTATTTCTGAACCACAAAGGAGAGATTCTCAATGGGTTCATGAACTGTCAATATTATTTTGTTTTTGTTTTTTTTTAGTGAGGCAATTGGGGTTAAGTGACTTGCCCAGGGTCACACAGCTAGTAAGTGTTAAGTGTCTGAGGCCGGATTTGAACTCAGGTACTCCTGAATCCAGGACCGGTGCTCTATCCACTGCGCCATCTAGCTGTCCCATCTTTCTGATATTTGTAACTAAGCCTTCGTGGAGATTTCTGGGTCTTTCATTTCTTCCTGAGCTTACTAGAACTCTGGAATGAGGATAAAGATGAGGAAAGTTCTTCAGTTCACCTACTGTTTTTATGTTAAAGAGCCAATTGGTGGGGTAGGGAGGGAGGATAGCAGAGAAGGTCACAGTATAGGTCACAGTATAAAAGTTGGGGTTTTTTTGTTGTTGTTTTTTTTTTTTGCAGGGCAATGAGGGTTAAGTGACTTTCCCAGGGTCACATAGCTAGTAAGTGTCAAGCATCTGAGGTCAGATTTGAACTCAAATCCTCCTGAATCCAGGGCTGGTGCTTTATCCACTAGACCACCTAGTTGCCCCACGAAAAATGATCCTATTTATAAAGAGATCTTCACTACTGCAATTTTTTGTTGTTGTTATTGTTGTTGAGTCATTTCAGTCATGCCTGACTCTTTGTGACCCAATTTGGGTTTTCTTAGCAAAGATACTAGAGAGGCTTGCTTTTTCCTTCTCCAGCTCATTTTATATAGAAGGAGACTAAGGCAGAGAGGGTTAAGTGACTTGTCCAGAGTCACACATTAGTAAAAACCTATGGTCAGATTTGAACTCAAATTTTCCTTCACGCCCAGCACCCTATCCACTGCCCACTTAGCTGTCCCAAATTTTTAAAAAACACCTTCTGGTGATGTTGTTCAGTCATGTCCATTTCTTTGTAACTCCTTTTGGTTTTTTTCTTCTTTTTTTCTTTTCTATTTGTGTGTGTGTGTGGGGGGGGGCAATGAGGGTTAATTGACTTGCCCAGGGTCACATAGCTAGTAAGTGTCAAGTGCCTGAGGCTGGATCTGAACTCAGGTTCTCCTGAATCCAGGGCTGGTGCTTTATCCATTGTGCCACCTAACTGCCCCCATTGTTGTTGTTTTTCTTGACAAAGATACCGGAGGAGTTTCCTATTTCCTTCTCCAGCTCATCTTACAGAGGAGGACACTAAGGCAAACAGGGTTAAGTGATTTGCCCAGGGTCACGCAGCTAGTAAGTGTCTGAAGCCAGATTTGAACACAGGAAGATGAATGAGCCTTCCTGATTTCAGGCCTGGCATTCTATACACTGCACCACCTAGCTACCCCTTCACTACTGCAATTGCCTGATGACAATTGAGATAAATCAGGAAGCATCCTTACCTAATGGAGGGAGTTAGAATCATATTCAGGCAAATCATTTAACCTTAATTGCCCTCAGTTTCCAATTCTGCAAAATGCTGTAACAAAATCACCTATGTCACAGGATCAAATGGAACCACGTATATTTGTAAAGTGCTTACAACCATTAAAGCGCTACATGAAATGACAGATATTATTTTTTACCCATGATAACTGGCCCAGAAAAAAATCAGCACAGTGTATAAAAATCAAACTGTAATATTAACCTTCAGGGCAAAGTATCAAGGTGGCCGTGTGTTCTTGGCAAACCCTTTGGTTAACGATTCAAGATGACATGTAATTTCCTTAGGTTCTGCTCAGCAAATCTCTAAATTCCAACTTTCAAACTTAGCTACAGTGGATGTGGTACATTTATTGCAGCTGAGATATCCTTGTCCAGCTTTATCATATTGGCTCCATCTAAGACTTTATTTACACGATATATAATCACTACAGCGACATTTCATCTCCTGGCCTGACACTTATGTGCTTTATGATTAGAATAAGAATCAATATGGCTCTGGAAGATATATGTAAGGAGGGCTCTGTCTCTCTCACTCTCTATGGCATGCGATTATCTCCTTCTTAATGTGAAGAACAGAGGCTTTGGTGATAAATATCCCCTCAGACTTAGTCCCTGGACTATATAGTTCACTTTTTCTTTGGTAAATAAATTAAATGGAATTTTAAAATTCTGGCTGATCATAAACTCTTAGCCAGATGAGGCCTTAGAGGTCACCTAGTTCAGCCCCCTCATTTTTTTAGATGAGGGAACTGGGGCTGAGAGAGATTATCCAGGTAAATAATGGCCAAGTTAGGATTTAAACACAGGTCATCTGACTAAAGATATGAACAAGAATTCTTTCATTTGGGGCAGAAACAGTTTGAGGGGGGATGTGACAAGGATGCAATGGATGGTTTGACTATTGGTACATTCATACCAGAACATCCGGTCCCCCAGGCCTGTATCCCTGTGGATTTTTTTGGAGGAGCAAGCCTGGGAGAAAGCATCATGGGGATAGTAGAGTGGGGTGAGCAGAGAGGATAGGATTGTGACAAATGGTTTAGGCCTGTAAAATACCTTGAGTGAAAGAGAGAAGGGAGCAGTGGATTTTGGAATTCTATGGGAAAGAAATGTCCCCCCAAAATGAGGTATGTCTTCTGAATATTGGTGCCCTGAGGCAAAGCCCCACCATCCTGCCCTAGGTATGACTTCCTCCAATACCCAAACCAGCATGCTTTCTACTACATTACCTTCCAAATGAAGTGGCTTCAGATATGATGACTCTCAAAAGCCAATATTGAGAAGGGACCCTAAAATGTTCTATTAAAATATAATTAGTATTATATACTATAACTTTCAGGTGAATCAAGGAAGAAGCAAGGTTTGCAAAGCATGCTACCATTGAAAAATTTGGGAGAGGTTCCTAACTTATAGGAGGTGAACAGTTTGATGATGCATAGATAGATAAACTGGTGAATAAAAAACTTACTGTCTAGCTCCACCACTGACTCAAACTCTTAGAAGCAACATTGTTCTTACAATTTTCCTTTGCTAGAGTTTACATTTCTTTTTCCAGTTGCTAAGTTCAAGTTCAAAAATCAGTCACTGAATATGTCCATACTTCACTAAAGATTTTCACTAGCTGGTATTGCTAGCTTCAAACAAACAAGCAAATAAACAAACAAACCAAAACATGCTGACAGAGGAATAAAGTCCAATTTGGAAGCTCTTCTGTTGTAAAGAGTTATGAAAATCTGACCTCTTATATACTAATATATACTAAATCCTGGAGGGTATGAAAAACAGTGGGTAGCTAGGTGGCACAGTGACTAGATTGCCAGACCTGAAGTCAGGAATACTCATCTTCCTGAGTTCAAATCTGGCTTCAGATATTTACTAGCTGTGTTACCCTGTGCAAGTCCCTTAACCCTGTTTGCCTCAGTTTCCTCCTCTATAAAATGAATTGGAGAAGAAAGTAGCAAACTATTCCAGTATCTCTGTCAAGAAAACCCCAAATGGGGTCATGAAGAGGTAGACTTGACTGAGCAACACACTAGAAACAATGACCTTTAATTTTTATCATTGTTATCAATATCTGTTGAGTGCCCACTATTCACAGGATCTTTGGTAGCCAAAGATGAATGAGATCAAATTAAAGCTCAAAGAGCTTGTAATCTAATTTGAGAAACAAAGCTCACTCCTCTTACTTTCTGTTTCTTTCTTTTCTCACTATCCCTTAATTTTCCTCTCTATATTCTCCTTCCCTCCTGACCCTCTTCCTGCAGCCCACCCCCCTCACCACACCCTGTCCATTGCTCTTTCCCATTGGAAGAAAAGATGATTTCTTATAGTATTGCTTTTGGAGAAGGGGAGGGGAGGGGAGGGGAGGTTAGAAAGTTCAGTGGAGAGAGTTTCTAAGTTGTCAGGATTTGTCTCTTTTCAAAGACATGCTTCAGTATTGGACTTCTTTCTCTAATTGCCTCTTCTTGGTTAGATACTTGACTCATTTACCACTTGTACTCATCTTCCATTTAATAAATGTTCTTTCCTCTGCATTAATGGTTAACAGAGCATGTACTGTAAATTAGCATTTATAAAAATCAATTACATTGCCTCATAAGAGAGCAGACACTAGGATTTTCTTCACTGGATCATTTGTATTTATCTGTTAATTATAAACCTTAATTGTCTCTTCTTATCATATTAATTTTCACAAATTGTACAACTTCAGAGTTTGGTAGTTTTCAAATCCTTGAAATACAATTATTCTCTTAACATTCTTTTTGGGAAACATGGCATTCATTAATGATTAGCTTAGTAAAAATTAGCAGTTCTAATAATTGGCCTTGGCTTCTCCTTGGGATTTTTATTCTTTACCTCCTAAAGAGCTAGTTTTCACAATTATAATAATAGCTAGCATTTATTTATCACTTTAGAGTTTATTAAACACTTTACAAATATCATCTTATTTGATCTTCACAACAACCCTAGGAGGTAGGTGCTGCTAATTATCCTTATTTTACAGAAAAGGAAACTGAAGTAGGTAGAGGTCAAGTGACTTGCCCAGGGTCATACAACTGGGTAGTATTTGAGGCCATATTTGAACTTGGGTCTTCCTGGCTCCAGGTCTAGTACTCTATCCACCAAGTCACCCAGCTACAATATATACATACTTACATATGCCAGGTGATGTCTTAAAGTTTTAAAATCCAGTTTTAGTTGGACTACATTGTCCAGGAGAAGTCAAAGGATTGGGGCTTGTGAAGTGGAACCTAGTTCTGTACAGCTGTATATCAAGTTTCTAGGCCTTGACGTCTCCCACCCTGCCTAGTCAAGGTGGTTGGGAATATGCAAAGGCCCAGAGAGACTCAAGGTATCCACTGGTAGATATGATGTCCAGCACTTATGTTAATGTTTGAATGTTCTCAAAAGCAGTAACTGATGAAGTCAACCTTTCTGAAATGTCTTAATAGTACACAAACAGACAGAAAGACCAATAGATGCCCACACTCAGAAGAACTACTCATTGTAGCTTTTGACTAAGCCATCATGAAGATGTCTGACTTGTCATTGTCTTCATAAGTTTATTTAACCAGGCTGATGCTTTTTTAGTCACCTGTATTCAACATTAAAGAAGTGTGACTCCCCTTTTCCCAAAATCCCTGGGCTCCTTTGCCAAGGTCTTAACCTAGATGCCTTTAACCTCAGTGACTAAAATAAACTGAGAGCTCTCTCCAAATCTCCAGCCCTGTTTGTGAAATAAATAGCCACAAATCCTAACACTTTGTTATTTGGCAAGCAAGCTGTAATTGAAGGAGGCCTCTTCAGGTCCTCCAGACTTGTCACTCATCTAACCGTCTGCACATCAACAATGTCCTTTAAATCCAACCTGCCCTTGTTCACTTCATCTGGAAAGCATTTTTGATGGCTGTTGAAAGGGAACTTTATCACAGATGACATTTATCTCAAATGCCCCCCAAAGTACTTTACCCTTTTGCTAGGACATACAAATATGTGTTACAACAAGAAAGTATCAGAGAGAACAGAGGGACAAAGTACCCTGGCCACCTTGGAAAATCAACCACACCATTTAAGTGAAACTATCAAATCTCTGAGCTGACTATGTTGCTTCAAATTTAAACTTTCTCATCACAACTGGATGCTTACCACAGCAAGGCAATCCTGCTTCTTGTCTCTACTTCCCTATACCACTCACTGTGATGGCTACTTCAAACTTTCTCTTCTCTTTTCAAGCCCTCATGACATTCTTCCCCTCACCTTCTCAGCTTAAGACCTCAACTCATACTTCACTGAAAAAACCGAGACTATTCTCTGAAAGTTCCCTCTTCTTTCCCCTTCTTCATTTCACACCTCTCTGCCATCTTCCTCCTACTCTTTCTTTATTCTAGTCTCTGATAAAGGTGTGGCTTTTCTGATGGCCAAGTCCAACCCCTCTACACGTATCCTTAATCTCATCCCTTATCTTCTCCAACAAGTTGCCCCCATTTTCATCCTAATTTGGTCTCATCTTCACTCCTTCCCTGTCTCCTGATTTCTTCCTCAACACCAATAGTCTCCCCCCATGCTAAAAACAAACAAAAACCCCAGTTCACTAGATCCTACCATACCCACTAGATAGCATCCTAAATTTCTCTTTCCCTTTTCAACTAAACCTGAGAAATCCATCTCTATACTGAACCTCCAATTTCTCTATTCTTACTTTCTTCTAAAACCTTTGCAATCTGGCTTCCAGCCTTAAATTCAAATGAAATTGCTATCTTCAAAGTGACTGATAATGCCTTAATTTACCAATCTAATGGCCTTCTTGACCTGTCTGTAGCCTTTGACTCTGTTGATCACCTTCTTCTGAATGCTTTCTCTTTTCTGGGTTTTCTGAGAATTATTTCTTTTGGTTTTCCTCCCACCTTTTGGATCACCCAATCTGCTTTGCTGGATCTTCATACATGTCTTGCCCATTAATTGTTGGTCCTAAGCATTCTTCCCTTTTCTTTTCATACTCTCTCATTAGTGATCTCATCAGATCCCAAAGGTTCAGTTATCATGTGTATGTAGATGTTTCCCAGATCTATTTATTCAGCCTTAGTCTCTCTCCAGAGATCTAGTCCCAAATCACCACCAGCCCATTAGACATTTTAAACTGGATGTCCCATAGGCACCTCCAACTTGTCTGGTTTTCTTTCAAAACAGAAGTCAACTTTTCCCCCAAACCCATCCTACATCTGAACTTCCCTATTACTACTGATGGCATTTTCAAGCTTAGTGTCATCCTCAATTCCTCATTCATATTTATCCTTCATATCTTAGTTGTTAAATCTTATCATTTCTTTCTTGACCAAATTACTCACATGGATCCCTTTCTCTCCATTCACAGAGCTACCATCTTAGTTTGGACCATCACTTGAACTATAAAAATACCTTTCTAATTGAACTTTCTGCTCCAAGTGTTTTGCTACTCCAATTAATTGTCCATAAAGAGTGATTTTTCTGAAGTGTAGATATGACCATGTCACCCCCTATTCAATACCTTCCTTTCCCTTTCCTTATCTTCTCTACCTTTCCCTTCCCTCCCCTTTCCTTCTCTCTATCTTGCCCAGGCTGGAAGTGTAAGGATCAACATGGGAGCTTTAACCTGCTCCATTTCCAACTTAGTCTGGTTTGCCCCTTCCTTAGGCCACCTGGTGTCCCCCTTTCCCTTGACTCCCAAGGGCTCACCATATTGATGCCAAACTTAGTGCAGACACATAAATGGCATAGTCTATTATAGGTCAGAACTTGAGTACTCAGAAGATCTTGCCAGTCTCCATCTCCCCAGTAGCTTGGCTTACAGGTGTGCACCACCAGGCCTGACTCAATTTTTCTTCTACATAACCAGCCATTGTGGTTTGGGTTAGGAAACAAATAATCTAACCACATTTGTCTGAAGTGTAAATTTGGGTGTTTGGGAATTCAAGAATAACCCTTTTTTAAATTAGAAAAAAATGGGCCAAAAAGGACAGATAAGTTATCAAAAGTAGCCAAGGGTGCCAACCCTGTGTTTCTGTTGTAGTAACAGATTGTCACAACACTAGAGAATAAGTATATACTTCTCTGATCAGGTTTCTTCTCAAGAAAGGCATCTTTCCTCACCTATAAGACATAATCTTTACCCAGATCTGTCACTACCCTGCCCTAAGCCCAGAGTTTTCTTTGGTTGTGGCTGAAAATCTGTACACATGAACAACTTGGTCAGATGAAAGGGAATTAACTCCAGGGAATCTCTCCCTATCACATAACTTCAATCAAAACAAAGCATTTAGCCTTTTGAGCCTACATGCACGGCAATGTGGACAGCTTCCAGGGAGGGGGTATGAAGCCATTTCTGGGGATTTACCAAGTTCTGCTGAAACAGGGCTATTGACTCAAGCTGCCTGGGTGGGGCATGGTGTGTGGGGCAAGAGAAGGGCTTGGCACAGCTAGTTCTGGGGAGCTAGGGAGGCAGGATTGGCAACTATTTCAAGAGCTGGGAAGATAAAACTAACTTGGATCCAGAAGGCATCTGCCCAGTTGGCTCTTTAGGACAGACATGGGGGTACAAGAAGAATCGTGGTTGCTAGTGGAAGACCCTTTATAAGAAAATCAAGGATTATTGGCAGGGAGGGGCAGAGCAGTACATATTGGGGGCAGGGTATAGCACAAGATCTTTTCTCAGAATCTCCAACCATCCCCTCTAGGTAGCCATGGTGATTATTCTACTAACTTCCCCTTGTGTGTTTCCCTTCCACAGACTATTTTTTTTTTAATCTTCTAATTCTAGACTATTCTTGTAGGAAAATGGCATAGAGTTGGAAGGAACTTTAGATGTCATCCAACCCCCTCCTCTTATTTTATAGGAGACCATAAATGTAAAGCAAGAAGAGACTTGGCAATCAACCGGTACAATCTCCTCATTTTACCTGTGAAGAAACTGAGTCCCAACAAAGTCAGATGAATTGTCCAAGACTACACAAGTAAGAAGTGGCAGATCTGGGACTTGAACCCGAGTCCCCTGACTCCAGATGCATGGCTCTTTCCATTGTACCAAGGTCCCTCCCAGGACCTGAGAGCTGAAATCCAGAGAGATTAATGACTAATGACTTGTCCAAAGTCACACAGCTGGTCCGTGGATTTCAAATCCAGGTCTTGAGACTCCAAATCTTATGTTCTGTTCACTGAAGAATCCTTCCTCTTCTGCTGCTACGGCACTAAAATCCTTCCACACCCCCCCCCCCAAATTCTTGTCTCTACATCTTTATGTTGTCCATGACTCAAGGCACAGTTTAACACAATTCAAAAACCTTGTGTGAAATACAAAACCCCCAGTATTCTAGCATCACCTGCTTCCTTCCTTTCCCTTTGGTCCTTCTCTCCACTCCCCCAATTCAACCTGTTTATTCATTCCAGAAGAAATTAAAATACCATTCCTAGTAGATCAAGTGTTTCTCTTGGCATCTGAGATTACAGCAGAACTGAAAGGAGATGTCTGACAATTTGAATATAGGCTAGAAGAAAAAAACTCTTTCTGTACAAGCTGAATGCTCATTTATAATCCTTTGGGAAACCTACCATCCTCAGCCAAGTTCTCTCACACCTCTAATTAAAGTCCACTTCCAATGCCTCATGGGGCTTAGAGATGACCCTAGGTCTTCAAGGCCATACTTTTGGAACTTGAGCTTTATCAGGTCCTACCTGGGAAGCTGGAAAGGCTTTGAGTATGGGCCCAGTGACAGACTATATGGTTCATAATTATGTGATTTTGTATTGCTTGAGGACCAGCCTAAATAAATTCAAAGAGGTTCCTCACTAGATTGGTTGCAGAGTAATGAATTTTTCAGCCATGGCAACTCTCAACCATCTACTAAGATGGCACAGTGAATAGAGGGCCTGACCTGGACTCAGGAAGACCTGAGTTCAAATCCAGCCTCAGACATTTACTAGTTGTGTGACCCTGGGCAGGTTATCTAACTTTTGCCTTCCTCAGTTTCCCTATCTGTAAAAGGGAAATAATAATAATAGCACCTACTTCCCAGGGTTGTTGTGAGGATAAAATGAATATAATTTGTAAAGTTATTTGCAAACCTTAAAGCTCTATATAAATGCTAGCCACTGGTGGTGGTGGTGGTAGCAGCAGTTATTATATACAAAAGGTTGTCATCTTTACTGGAGAGGGTACCCAAAATCTATACAATGGTTCTTCTAGACAAGTATTCCCTAGGCTTAAGATCATCTGTGGGTCCACATGCACTCCATCTTATTACATAAGCCCCCATCAATATGCTTATTTTATTTAGTCAGAGGTTATTATTCACTTATAGCAAAGAGTATTTCATAAAGTAGCATAAAAAGAAAAGTAGCAATACAATATTTCTATCATAAACCTGGAGTGCACTTTCTTACAAATACATATACCATTACTGGGAAGAATTGCTACCCATAGGAAACATGTATGGCCAAGCACATGTGTGAAGGAGTGTTCACATAGGGAATAAGTGGCCAAAACACATAGGTAACAGGGCACTTCATTCAAAAGAGTTAGATAGGGGGCAGCTAGGTGGTGCAGTGGATAAAGCACTGGCCCTGGATTCAGGAAGACCCGAGTTCAAATCGAGCCTCATATACTTGACATGCACTAGCTGTGTGACCCTGGGCAAGTCACTTAACCCTCATTGCCCCACCAAAAAAAAAAAAAAGAGTTATATAAAATTGTTGATTACAGTGACCAGGCTTGACAGAGGGCATAATGTTCCATACCATTACTTTATCTATCTAGCAAGAGCTGGAAAGTGGTAATTTTTTTATCTGAGTTATGTTGTTTTTTATTATTACATTCAATTTCATGATAGTAGTTATCGTGCATATCATTCTCCCAGTTTTTATTTCTTCTCTCTATATCAGTTCATACAAACTTCCTCATGTTTCTCTAAATTCCTTATACTTATACTTCTGTGTAGCAAAGTATTCTACTGCATTCATATCCCATTTTTTTAAAATTTTAGCTTTTTTTATTGAAATAAAGCTTAGACTTCATTACAATTTTAACACAGAGAAATATTAAATACACAATACGATAGAGTAACATACATACACATACAGGCCATTAAGACTTTTGGGACACTATATCTCTTCATAAAATAAGCCATTCCTTAAATAATAGACACACAATTTTGTTTCTAATTTTTTAATACTACAAAAAAGTGCTGCTCTGAATATTTTGTTCTCCTTTGAGTATATGACCAATAGTAGAATCATTAAGGTTAAAAGGCTATGAACAGCTTAATAATTTTTTTTGAATAATCAAAAGTAATCTTAAATCTATAATGGAAGGATACTTACACTAAAGCCTTAACCTCTATTGAATTCTAATTCCAGAGAGAAATATTTCCCCAGTTTAGAAATGTGAAATTTTCTTTCTATGCTATTTCATTAAATGCCCTTTCCTCTGAACTCATTATAATCTCTGACTGACTAGAAAAAGTAAACACATAGGTAGGGGTTTGTGAGCTAAGGTGCTAAGTGGGTATGGACCCATTAAGAACTTTGAACCCAGGGTATTGTGGGGAAGCTATTTTCTGAGACTGCTCTAGTGGAAATTGGGTATGAGATTGTATTTAGCCAGGAATGAGGCCTGAGATGTGTCTAATTGTCTGTCTATTTACTTAACAATTGTGTCACAATTAAATATTTTACTATTTCATTACATGTTTCTATATAGCTTGTTAGTAAGCTGAAAACTGAACTTGATTCCTTTAGAAAACCCCAGAAATTTAAGCAAGGGCTTCAGCCAGCTGAGATAAATCATAACCATCTTAATACTTTCACATTGAATCTCAATCCATGTGAATACAGATTTGAGTGGTATGCAGATAACATTATAATTTCTCTTCATTGAAAAATTACCCTTGATCTCCTAATGGCTTAGGTTAATTAACTTAGGTTCAATAGTCTTTCCTCAGTCCTCTTCTTTCCTAAATGTCTTCTATTTTTGACTCTGTTGTGTACTCTGCCATTTCTTCACTTCCTTGACATTGCTCTTCTTACCTGTCTGACTGTTTCTTCTTAATATCCTTTACTGGTTCAAAATCCATTTCCTGCCCATTAACTGTGGATGACACCCAAATCTCTATATTGGACTCTCTTCTCTTTTCTTTTTCTTGCTGATCTTATCTGCTTTCATGAACTCATTTATTATTTCTATGCAAATGACTCCCAAATCTATAGATTTAGCCCTAGGCTCTCTCCTAAATTCCAGGCCCACACCACTCACTATTTTTTAAACAGCCCTCTACCTGCATGTCTCTTCTATGTCTCAAACACAGTATGCCCCCAAAGAACTCATTATCTTTCCTCCTACACCTGCCTCTCTTCTGGTGATGCCACCATTCTGCTTTCAGTCAGCCAGATTTTCAGCCTTTGAGTCATTTCTTACTTTCTCTTTTCCTTCCATATCTCATCAGTTGCCAAATCTTGTCAATTTTATCTCTAAAATATCTCTTGCATGGCTCCCTTTTTCTGAAATCACATAGCCAACATCCAAGTTCAAAGCCTCATTACTTCTCAACTGGACTCTGCAATAGGCCCTTACTCCACACAGGGGCCAAAATAATCTTCCTAAGGTACAGGTCTGACAATGTCCATCTTCTGCTAAAAAAAAAAAAAATCAAGTGACTCCTTATCATCTTAAGGTAAAACACAGAAACTTCACTTGGCTTTAAGGCCCTTGGCAACCTAATACCTTATATCCTATCTTTACTCATCATGGATTTTATATTCCAACTAAATTGGCCTAGAAATGTATGTGCCTAGAGCAGGGTGTGGTGTGTATGTGTGCTTGTGTTGCAGGGCGGGTAGAGTTGCTGGAGTGAAGAAGAATCCCCCAGGCAATGCAAGGTTACTCCATTCCAGAAATACTGGCCACTGCTAGGGAAGGTTGTTTTTGTTATTGTTGTTCATCCTTCTTTTCAAAGAGGGACAATGATTTCACAGGTGATGTCTCCACTTAGAAGTGAATTGTATCTAAGTGAGGCAGAGTTGCACAGTCATTAGCCTCATTCTTCCAGAGTCATCAAAAGTCCAGTGGCAAGACAAAAGTCAAGATGACAGGCAATGGCCTGAGATACAGTGGATGAATTTGGTGTCTTTGATGTCTGACCAAGCTCTGAGCACTCCACAATCACCTGCTTCAGCTGCCTTCCTAGCCATTGATAACTGTTCTCATCTTCCCATTTCACCAGGAAAAGTCTTCACATGCTTGGGGTAAACACCCCTCCTAACTCATGAAATCTATTAGTTACCCTCAACCTAGTTTAGCCAATCTAAGACAGTTTTGCTGGCATGTGGCCTCTACACATGCTGCAGCTTCTTGCAACCACAGGTGAGAGTTGAGTGTATGGGAAAAGATATACTGATGGGGAATGCATGGGTTGGAGGGAAGAAGTTCCAGGACCTAGGAGGAGAGAAGCTGAGGGGGTAAACTCAGGAATATGCTTTCTGTCCCTCTAAATTACCCACTCTGGGGGAAAAGAGGTGGGACTCTACTTAAGGCACTGCTTCCAATCTCTTAGAATTCTTAGTTTTGGGGCAGCTAGGTGGCGCAGTGGATAGAGCACCGGCCCTGGATTCAGGAGGACCTGAGTTCAAATCCGGCCTCAGATACTTAACACTTATTAGCTGTGTGACCCTGGGCAAGTCACTTAACCCCAATTGCCTCACTTAAAAAAAAAATTCTTAGTTTTTTTCAATATTTAGCTCAGGTGCTATTGCTATCATCAGTTTTAAATTCCTTCTTTCCAAATTAGCTTATATTTTCTGACACATGAGTTCATGTATATGTTGTCTCCTTAAGTAGAAAGAAAACCTACTGAGGTCAGTGACTTCTTTTTGGTCATTATTCCATACTCACACACCTCTTACCCCCTACTCCCAACCCCTAGCACTTAGCACAGTGCCTTGTATATAACAGGTGCTAGATAAATGTTTGTTGACTTGAATTATAATGATCTAAATTTTCAATGGAGGATAAAGAAGCCACCCCACCTCCCACCTGTCCAAATCTAACAGTTAGGAGTACTGCTTTGTTTTATATAATTGCACATGTATAATCTATAGGTAATTGCTTACCGATTCAGGGAGTGGGGGGAAGGAATGAAGGAGGGATAAAATTTGGAACTCAAATCTTTAAATAAATCATTGAAAAAAACTTTACTGAAAAAAAATTAAATAAAAAGGGGGGAAGGGTATTACTTGCCGTTAAATACATCCCATGGAGGCTTTATGACTAACACCTGTATCTACCTGAATTAAATGTGTACATCTTGAGCTACCAAGGGTTCTTAAATGCTGTACTGAACACACCAAAAGTATTTGCCTCTTCAGAGCTTATGTCTGAGTTCTAATGATGCCTGCTTTTGCAATTTAAGCATCAGTGAATTTTGTTCTTCTGGTAACCTCAAACACTTGGCTTCCTTCCTGTTGAAACCTTTATAAATGGCACTTCTATAGGAAAAAAAATATGAGATTTATCTGAGAAAGAAACCATGTTCCAAAATAAGATTTTCATTGTGTTAAGTTATACTGGAATATTTGTGCCCATTCTCAACCTCTGAATCTATCTTGAGTTACCACAGTTCAAATATACTGAATATTCAAGAAACCCATCTCCTTCACCCTCCTGCCCTTTTTGTTGTCTAAATGTCCTTTGATTTTCCCTCTCCTTTCCTCTCAACACACACACAAACACACACACACACACACACACACACACAATTTTGCTCTTTTCCATTGCTTAAGGAAGAACTAGTAGAAATGGCCAAGTAAAGCAAACCCTCAGCCATTAAAAAAAGAATTGTGGGGCACCTAGATGACGAAGTGAATAGAGCACCGGCCCTGGAGTCAGGAGTACCTGAGTTCAAATCCGGCCTCAGACACTTAACACTTACTAGCTGTGTGGCCCTGGGCAAGTCACTTAACTCCAATTGCCTCACTAAAAAAAAAAAAAGGGGGGGGGGAAAGAATTGTGAGAAAATGGACACAAATCTAGCAGGTAAATCTTAGCAAATGGATGAGTGAGCTGTTATTCCATGGGAATGATTGAATCGACAAAACAGACTCCCAGAATGTTCACCCCATCTGGTGTAAATTCCACAAGGTTAAGTCTAGGAAACTGCTAACAAATAATTTCTTGGTTTGAAAGCATATGTGTCACTTCCCTCACACAACAGATAAAGCTTATGAAGAAATAGAGAATGGCATAGGCAAAGTTGTTCCTCAATAGAATGTAAGCTCATTGAGGACAGAGACTGCCTGCTCCCTACCACTCAAAAAAAAGCTATGATCCCAGCTAATTAATCAGAATTTCCATGGTCCTGATAAATCATTTAAATGCAATAGGACTATGCCTAAAACTCTTCTGTGTAAGGTTCTTAGTCTTTTTATAGCCCCCTACTAAATAGCCTCGATTTATATCAGAATTGTGACTTTTAGATTTTTTTTTCCTTGCCAAAGAAAAGAGAAAAGTCAAATGTTAATTAAGCAAAGTACTGAGCTGGGTAAGCTATTTATTTTGTTCTTCTTGTTCAGTTGTTTCAGTTGTGTCTGACTCTCTGGGACTCCACTTGGGGTTTTCTTGGCAAAGATACTGGAGTGGTTTGCTGTTTCCTTCTCCAGCTCATTTTACAGATAAGGAAACTGAGACAAACAGGGTGAAGTGACTTGCCCAGGGTCACACAACTAGTAAATGTCTGAGGCTGGATTTTAACTCAGAAAAATGAGTCTTTCTGACTTCAGGCTGGCTACTCTATCTATTGTGCTACCAAGATACCCTTCCACTTAGCCACCTAGCAGCTACAAAGTTTAAAAATGACCCAATCTATGCCTCAGGAAGCTTATACTTTAGTATAGGGAAAGACTGATTCACAAATAACTGTAAGAGATGTTAGAAAATAATGAATGTATGGAAGACATCAGGCAGCAATGTGGGAGATTTGAGGATGATGGGATCACTTCTAGCTGAAGAGACCAGGACAAAGTTTCACAGAGGCGATAAAGGCTTTGAAGAGGAAAGCAATGCAAGAGGGTCCCAGTCCCATCATGGCAGGTAATGTGCAGACTCACAGAACTAATGAGAGATTGGAGAACAATAAATAGTTGGGTTTAGCGGGAGCATAGTTTGGGAAGGGCAATAGTAGGAAAACTAAGGCTAGAAAGGTAGGTGGAGACAAGATTTGCCTTTCTCCCCTTATCTGCCTACCCTCCTATCCATTTATTTCTACATGAAACCCAGGTTGGTCTGGGCATGTCCAATTCACCTAACATGCAAGCTTCCTTGAGGGGCCTTTGGAAGATGTCCAAATTGCCTAACATGGAGGCCTCTGCATCCCTGCCACTGGACTTTGATGACCTTGGAAGAGAGAGTGAGGCATCCCTGCCACTGGACTTTGATGACCTTGGAAGAGAGAGTGAGGCTGATAACTTTGTGCAGCTCTGCCTCACTTAAATGCAATTCACTTGCAAATTGAGACATCACCCTGTGATGTCATTGGTCTTCTTCCAAATGAAAGATGAACCTCACCTTAGATAAATTTGGCTAAACCTAGCTAAATGGATGTGGGAAAGCGATTCTTTCTCAATATAATCCTCAGTGAAATGGATGCTGCCTTAACGTTGGTGATGATCATAAATTGATGTGACCTGAAATGAACTAATAATTAGACATAAATTCCCAGAGAAAAACGCCACTAACATGACATCAGACCCCAAAAGTCTCAAGGAATCTTCTGGAGAGCTTTTCTATTCATGAGGTGTACACTCTATCAGTAACTACAAACAGCAATATCTACACATGCTGTACTGGGCATCGACCTTAGGTAGAAAAAAAAAAAGAAGAAAAAAAGCTCATCATTACTAGCCAGACTCAAAGATGTTAACAAGAGAAATTAGTGTCTCCAGCTCATGCCTTTGCCCTTTGGCTCTGGGTTGACAGGATTCATCAGAAGCATTTAAAACTGAGAACTGAGTTTCCTGTGCTTCCAATACAGTTTGTGTACTTTGATGAACTTCCAATCTACCCTGAGAATTTCTTAAAGGTATTTCATCACCTCAGGACCACTTAGGCAAAGTTATTCAAGAGCAAACTAAGGACGGGGCTGTTGGTGAGCCCTAAAGATAAGAGCCAAAATCACACCACTCTGATGTTACAGGTCCCACTTGGACAGCAGACCAGACGGGACACATGCTTGAGAAGTGACATTTTTATGTAGGTGATTTCAGCAAGTGTGGACATTGTCGTGAGGGGTTCCCCACCCCCAATTATTTATTTATTTGATCTTCAAGGAAAACTGGAATGTGATCAGACCAAAAACCTTCCAGATAAACCTGTTTCTAATTCTTTCATTGACTACACTGTTGGGAAATTTGAGCCAGAGACATTTCACCCACCTGGCAAGTGCCTGGTCTTTTGGCCCTCTTGATTAGTGGAAATGGTAATGTTTTCCTCAGCAGAGAAGACTCCAGGAAGGTCACAGCCTTATTTCTCTGGGATTGTTGGCTTTCTTTTATTACAATGGAGGAACATGATAAATAATGTTCTCTACTTGAGAGTGCTTCCTCCTCTTGACAATTTGGACAGCCCATTGTTTAAGCCAAGAAAAAGTAATCTAGAAACTCATTTGCAGGGGGTAATTCAGCTCTGGTGGTTTCCTTGGTCTTTGTTGGTGTCTTGAGAAAAGCTTCTTAAGTAATTTGTGTATACAAACACTAATCAGCATTTAAGTGAGTTTCATGTTTCTTTAGTCTGTTAATATAGAAATATTTACCAGATAGGCTGTTTCAGATTTTTTTTTCTTCTGTAATGTCTATTCTTGGAACTGGACCTAATATACTTCCCAGTGAGTTGCCTGGAAAATGCACTATCTGAATAAAACCACAATCCCTTATATTCTGTGGTGGAAACCCATCTAGACTCATTAGGCATGTGCTTTCCTAGAAGATCTCTGGAATAGAGTGACTCAAGATGTGGATATCAGAATGGAAGGAAATGTTACTGTGTTGTATGAAATGATGAATATCATGAATGCAGAGAATCATAGGAAAACTAGATGGACTGATTCAAATTCAAGTAAGCAGAACCAGGAAAACAGCCTGTATAATGATGTAAATGGAAAGAACAAAACCAAAAGAATAAAAACAGAATGCTATAATGTTATAACAAACAGGCTTAGCTTCAAATAAGAGTTACACAAAGTGCCTCCACCCTTTCTTTGCAAAAATGAGGGACTGTGGCTGTGAACCACTACATATAATGTCCAAGAAGCTGTACCATGCACAACAGCCACACCCTGGTAAAAACCATCTCAGCAGACAGGCTAAACTGGGTTGAGGACAACCAACAGGCCTCAAACCTTTCAATGAGTTGGGGGAGGGGAGGTTTCATAGTTACTTTAAGCTAAGCACTACAGATAAAAAAAAGACAGTCCCTGTCCTCAAGAAGCTTGAAATCTAATGGGGGAGAACAACACACAAAAAGGAGCCAGAAAAGGTGGAGGAATACCAAGGAGTAACCAGCATGGGGGCATCTTATCCATGGTATTGAAACCAGTCAGAGCTGCAGATGGAGAGTGGAGTGAGTTGGAAGTCCAATTACTGCCTATAAAATAAAATTTTAGGAGTAATTTAGTACTTCACCCTACAGCCCTCCAATCAGAGAGGCTGTTGTTATTCTGCCATTTCAGTCATGACCTCAACTGTCATGGTTTGCTATTTCCTTTTCCAGCTCATTTTACAGATGAAGAAACTGAAGCAAAGAGGGTTAAGTGACTTTCTCAGGGTCACACAGCTAGTGAGTATCTGATGTCGGATTTGAACTCATGTCTTTCTGAACTGAGACCCAGAGCTCTATCCACTGAATCACCTAGAAGAGGCAGAGGGAGGTGATTTCCAAGACTTGAGTTTAAGCACCATGGTGATGGGATTAAAAGTGATCAGTTTAACCCTGTACTAGCCATTTTGAGAGATACAAAGCAGGAGAGGGCCCAAAGGAGAGGGTACTCCAGTGGATTATTGGGAACACAAATTTAGGAATCTTAAAAACACAGGAGATTTTAAAGTAATGCTATCTCCACGGTCAGATACAATCTTTGTGTCAATTGGTTTTATTCAACCATTGGTCTTTGTTAGAAGGTAGTTGGTGGGTATATCTGAAAATAACTGTAATAAAAAGATAAAAGGCAATAGCCCAACTTTTTTCTTGAAGAAAAAAAAAAAGGTAATGCCATTACCTTCAACTCATATGATAGTTCAATTTATTCTTTGCAGAATATAGCAATGTTAGGGGCAGCTAGGTAGCACAGTGGATAAAGCACTGGCCCTGGATTCAGGAGGACCTGAGTTCAAATCCAGCCTCAGACACTTGACACTAGCTGTGTGACCCTGGGCAAGTCACTTAACCCTCATTGCCCCACAAAAAATAATAATAATATAGCAATGTTGTATTTTTAAAAGATGCTGAGAGAGCATCACTCAGGCCACTCAGAACTACCCCAATCATGCTATCTCATTAAGATACCTATAATTCTACAAAGACACATAATGATAATGTCATAGGTATATATGGACCTTTCTGGTTTTCAAAGCTCTTTCATCAACTCCTCAGATCTTCACAATAAGCCTGTGAGGTAAGTAGGGGCCATATTTAATCCTTAGACTCACTCTTATATGGCCTACCCTTTCAGCTCCACCCAGGGGCATGTTAGAGCCAACCCAAACTAGCTCTCAATTATCAAATTTTCAGTGTCACCATTTACACTTTGGAAATCAGTAGAAAATCAAAGTTTTGTTGATTGTCTAGACTTATAAAAGTGATGGAGAAAATATTAATTCAGATTTAACTTAAAAGTGTGCCAGGGGGCAGCTAGGTGACACAGTGGATAGAGCGCCGGTCCTGGAGTCAGGAGTACCTGAGTTCAAATCCGGCCTCAGACACTTACTAGCTGTGTGACCCTGGGCAAGTCACTTAACCCCAATTGCCTCACTAAAAAAAAAAAAAAGTGTGCCAGGCATGTTTTTGGGGTGGGGTGAGATAACCTGAAGAGAGTCAATTGTAAAACATTTACAAGTCCACCCCTGGTGCTGGCGGTTTCATTTCTTCTCAGTTTTTTAAGGCTCAACTTAGATACCACTCCTCCATGAAAGTTTTTCTGATGGTCCCAACTGGAAATAATCCCTCTCCACTAGCATTTTGTATACTTTTCATTTTATTTTCACAGTAAACTTTGTGTATAAGTTATTAGCATACAGATCTTATTTCCTCTCTTAGCCAGGGTTCTATAATGGAAAGCACTCTGGACTTAAAGTTAGAAGACCTTTGTTTGAATCTCAGCTCTGCCTCTCATTGGCAAACATCAATTCACTATATGTCTTGAGGTCCTAATTTCTTCATTTGTAAAATGAAGAAAGTGGGTAAGACAATCTTTGAGGTCTCTTCTGCTTCTAAAATGCTGTGATCTTAAGAAATTCTTTCTGAGGGGAGGAACCATATCTTATTTTTCTCTTTAAACCCAACAGTGCCTACCATGGTGCCTTGTAATTAATATATTGGTTTGAATGAAAGGGGGATGGGGATCAATATATACTGAAAGATAATATTGATTATAGGCCAGTTAAATTTTTAAAAGTCAGATTGCGGTGTAGTGGCTTGAAAAATAGTGGTTTACACTTCTTCAATAGTTCTATAGATGTATGATCACATGAATGTGGCCACTGGGAATTCCCACTTTCAATACAGACCATCAATGACTTCTCACTCTCTCTTATTCTCATTCAGTTTTCCCAGAAGATCTACCCAGTGTATTTGGAGGACTTTTATTTTGTGGGTACCACCTGGGCTATCTCTCAGCTTCCTTTGTATCACCAGTTCACCTGCTTTTCCAGGCATATGATTCCTAAATGACATCTTTTGTGCCACTTTTTAGAAGGAGGTCACCCTTGAAAATAGCTGTCACCTACTTGCACCCCCTAGACATCTCTCTTTCTTGACCTCTGGGTCACCTGTGGCTTTGGTTCTGCTGAGATAGCAGACGCCACTTCTCACAACCATATAGCTTCCTTCCTCCTATACAATTCTGGGCCAGCCTCGTTGTCTGCAGTGTCTGTCCCAGAAATGGGCACTGACTCAAAAGACTGGCCTCTTAGCTGAATGTCAAGACTATGTATGACAATAGGTATTTTTCATCCATTTTTTTTCTGCATGTCTTATTAAACTGACCTTTTGGTTTTTTTTAAATAGTCATGAAGGTCATTGAGGAAGGCCCATTGATATACTGGGCTTGATGTATTGAGTATCTGGAGGTCTTCTTCATCTAGAGAGAATTCCTCTTGTATTCAGGCAGCTGGGTGTCCCAAGTGGATAGAGTACTGGGCCTGGAATCAGGAAGACTTGAGTTTAAATCTGGCCTTAGACACTTATTAGCTGTGTGACCTTAGGCAAGTCATTTAACCTCTATTTGCTTCGATTTCATCATCTATAAAATAGAGATGATAATGGTATTTACTTCTGCTATAAGAATCAAACAAGATAATCTTTAAAAAAGCACTTATCACAGTGTCTGGCTCTAAGTAAGTGCTACATAAATGTGAGCTATTATTATTATTATTATTATTATTATTATTATTACATTTTGCCAAATAAGCAATTTGTGACTTTGGATTAGCCATTTAATCTCAGTTTGCTCATTTGGAACATGAAAGAATTGAACTAATTGACCTTGGGGGGCAGTGAGTTATAGTGACCTGAATGCTGACCTTGAGGATAGAGGATCTGGGTTCAAATCTTACCTCTTGCACTTACTACCTCTGTGACTGTGGACAAGCTATTTATTCTCCCTGGGTCCCATTTTCCTCATCTATAAAATAAAGGGATTGGTTAGTTCCTGAAATTCCACCCCCACCACCAGCACCCCAACCCAGTTCTATATCTCTGATTCTATACTATCCTACAAACCAATTTATGTGTGATATATTACTATTAAAAGAGAAACAAAGTAGTTTAGTGGCTAGAGAGTGGTCCTTTGAGCCAGGAAAACCAAGGTTCATGTCCCACCAAAGAGACCCTCAGCAAGTCACTTAACATCTTGGTGCTCCAAGTGACTCTGAAGATTATATCTTGTGGAGTACTAACCTGTATTGACAGAGGAATCTCCTCACCTGGGAGTTCCCTATGTCAAAGAAATCATGGCTCCCTATCCCTATGTTAACCTTAGTATTCTCCTTTTACAAATAGACAAACTAATAATAGTAACAATAGCTAACATTTATGTAGAACTTACTATGTGCCAGGCATTTTGATAAGTGTTTTTCAATTATCTCATTTGATCCTCAACATCAACCCTGTGTGTTAGGGGAGACATCAACCCTGTGGGGTAGGTGCCATTATTATCCCCATTTTGCAGATGAGGAAACTGAGATAAACAGAGGTTAAGTGCCTTGCCCAGTGGGGTCACACAGCTAGGAAATGTCTGAGGCCAGATTTAAACTCAAGTCTTCCTGATTCGAGGAATCTAAACTAAAATGTCATCTAAACTAGATTATAGACAGGAAACCTAACAAATAGCACAGATCAGTGGTACAGAGAAGAATTTTTTTTTTTTTTAGAACTTCAACAATTTACCTGTTCCTATTCTTGGTTCTGTTCTCAGCTTCTTTAATACCAATTCTATTCTCTGCAGTAAAATTCTAGACTTAGAACTAAAAGGAACCTTAGCGATCATCTATTTCAATCATTTCATTGTACAGATGAGGAAATTGAAGCCCAGAGATATGAAGTTACTTTCCCAAGGTCACATAAGGCCAAATTTGAATCAGGGTTCTCTCTCTCTCTCTCTCTCTCTCCTTCTTTCTTTTTTCTCTCTCCTCTTTCTCTCTCATTTTCTCTTTCTCCTTCCTCTGTCTCTCTCTGTGTCTCTGCATATCTCTCTCTCTCTCTGTCTCTATCTTTCTCATGCACGCATGCATGCATACACACATTTCCTTTGCACAGATGGAATATAGTTAATTTTTGATTATTCAGAACAGGTTATTTTGTGAATTCACTAGTATTTTTTACTTCCTTCATCCATCCAAGTCTATCTCTTTTAGCCAGTATAGGGCTTGTTAAGCAGTACTTGTCTGATTCCATAATAGGAAGGGCAAGAAAAGGGAGAAACTCAAATCAGTCAATTTTTCAGCTTAAGAGCAATACCTATGGGTATCACTTTGATGAAGGAAAAGATTGAAACTGACTACAGTCGGGCTCTCAGATTACTAGTGGATTTCATCTATCCAGATGATCCCTCCCCTCCCCATTCCTACAGTTGCCTATAGAGGACTTATAATAGAATCTGTGATGGGACTGATTTCTAGGCTAGAATGTAAGCAAGATCAAGGTTGTTTCGAGGTGTTAAATCAAGTCTGGTAGGAAAGAAGACATAAATATTCCCTCTAGCTTTGGGGCAAATTGGAGAGGTGGACAATCTCCCAAGATGGTCTGATGAGATTAACCTCCAAGATTTCCTGGTGGACTTGTTCCTTTCTTAGAGGTGAGAAAATCCCATTTCTAGGATTCCCAGGAGAGACCCACTGTAGGACAAGACTGCTAATTAAAACACCCACCAAGGCATCACTTTAGGGGCAAGCAAATAAAAATTAGGTCTCCACATTACTGTATCAAGTCAGCCAGCATCTGAATCCCCACAGGACAGATTTGTTCTCCCAGACACACACAGTACTGTCTGTGTCCCCATTCTGCAAACCACAGCCTCCCCCATGGTTGCTAAGAAAGATCATGGGAAATCTCTCTCCTCTCTGTCTCTGTTGCTCTGTGTCTCTGTCTCTCTCCCCCCTCCTTCTCTCTCTCTCTGTATGTCTCTGTCTCTGTCCCTCTGTCTCTTTCCCTGACTTTATCTCAGTCTTTTCTTGTCTTTAATCAGTAGTACACAGATTTCCTGGTCTCAGCAGAATGAGCCTGCCCAGTTTCTCTTCCTCAGGATTGACGGGTAGCCTTAGGCACCAGATTTCCAATCCTTTCCCTTTCACTTTAGGGAGGGATTTTGGTGGAATGTTCAAACTCAGAGGTCAAAACCATTAACATCATCTCGAATGCCTTTTTCAGCCTGAGAGCAGGGGCAGTTATAGCTTAACAGGGTTCAGTAGAGGTTGGCAGGCGTGTTTGCCATTGCTTGACCTTTGTTCTCCTAGCTCAGAGACTGAATAGGTCTGATTTAATTAAGCAGAAATATGGTCCAAAAACGGATGCTCAGTGCAGTGATTCAGAAGACTAAAGCCTCAGTAAAAAGGACCAGATCAAAAAAGAATCTTCCAGCCTGAGCCCTCGAGGGTAAGAACGAGAAAAATGTCTCTGCCTTTTTCTTAAAAGAACCGTTGGAAACGTTCACCTATTTTAATGCTGTCAGCTCAGAGCTTTCCTCTTCTCCTTTTCATGCATTTATCATTTGAAAACTTCAATCCAGGTCACAGAGTACTGTTTCCTTCTGTGAGTCCAAAGCTGCTGTCCTAACTGGGCTGTTTTCCCTTCAGGGAGATGCCCTCTTAGCAGAGAGAGGAAGGACGGGCTTAGTTCAAGGCCTGAAAGCTCCCAGGTCATCAGGAAACCCTGGGGTCTCTCACATGAAGTCTCTTTGAAACTCGGTTTCCCCCAAAGAAAAAAGGTAGCCAAAGGCTGTGACATCACTTGTCTGACACCAGTGATTTGTGTCCTTTTCTCAAGAAATACTGAGGAAAATTAATCCTCTTCCATGGAGCTCATTGTTTATCCCTTCAAATGTCAGATGGACTGGACTGTGTGGGCAGGAAATTTCAGCTCAATTTCCGCTGGAGCCAGAGAATGGGAGCTGACGCACTCCATCGTGATTTCAGCTTTGTATCCTCATTCACACTTGACCTGGTCTTCCTCTACTCCTGAGTACTTTCCTTATTGTCTTTTTCTTCCATAAACCAGGAGAAAGACCCCAGGAGACTAAGAGGTCAGCTCTTAAAAACAAAACAAAACAAAAAAAGAAACCCTAGGATTAAGAGACCCCAAACACCTTCCGGTCTTTCCACTTTATAATGAGGGAGTTCAGGGACCAGGGCATGAAGTTTCTAAGCAAAAGATGATTCTGCCAAGAATAACAGTAAGATATCACCTCCATCCCTCTAGTTGAAGGGGCCTCCCAGATGTTTCAATCAAATACCTAAATATTTAGTGTTATTATTTTTAGCAAAGGGGAGGGGGATGAATGGCTTGTTCACACCTGCTGCCCAAACCTTGAAAACTGTGGCATTGTCTGAGACACTAGGTCATAATTTTATCAATCAAAAAAATTTTATTGGGCGTCTTTCATGTTCCAAAAGAGTCTATTCTAGTTGAAATTTTTGCTTTGGGGGTTCAGTGAGTAGCTATTTTTTGCTTTGGGCCCAAATAAAAGCTCATAGAAAAATAAAAAAATATATAGCCACTGATAAGTTGACTATTTGAATGCCATTGCAGCTTATATATTTTAGTCTCATAATAGGACTGATTAGCATTAAAAACAGAAATAATAGCATAATAGCAAAAACAATAATCCATATAAACATAGTATCTCATAGTGGGATTCAAATCTTCCCTCTAACACTAGCCACTTGCACACTACCATGGGAAAGTCATTTAACCTCTCAGTTAACTCTAAGACTACAGTTACTGAGGAGTCACTGATTTCTATCAATGGAGGGAGTTTTTGAACTAGGAGTTCCCTACATCATGAAATCTCAAGTCTGGATGAAAACAATTCTAATCTAACCTAGCCTAGAATAATACATATACACAGTGCCCGACTACCAGAGAAGGCAAGGTATAAAGAATACAGGGAAAGGGAAATAATATTTGGGAGGGAAAAACTGATTGCAATGGTATGCCTTCAGGCAAATATAATATAGACCGGTTCATTCACACTGTGCATGAGATGTAGGGCAAGCTAGGTGGCACAGTGGATAGAGCACTGGCCCTGAAATTGGGAGAACCTGAGTTCAAATTTCACCTCAGACACTTACTAGTTGTGTGACCTTGGGCAAGTCGCTTAACCCCAATTGCCTTAAACATCTAGGGCTAGCTTCAGTCATACTGATCTTGCCACTGGACCTAGATGGTTCTGGAGGAGAAAGTAAGGTTGGTGACCTTGCACAGCCCTCCCTCATTTAAATCCAATTCAGTGCAAGTCATGACATCACCCTGATGTCATGGTCCTCTTTGAGGACAAGAGCATGAGATGTTATCTATCCACATGGAGAAACTGAGGAACCTACTTCTGGGAGAGTTGTGATAAGTTGGAATGAGAGTATCTTGGCAAAGCCTGTGGAATGTGTGTAAACATTTTGCAACTGGTTCTAGTGTGCTAATTATGTGGCTGGGAAGAGCACTTTTAATTAACTGTGTATCCAGAACTAGGGGAGTCTTCAAAAGGCTGCCGGTCCTGAATCCCTAGGCTGTTTGGTCTCATTCTCTTCAGCTGTACTTTCAGGGGAATCCCGTGGATGCCTTCACTCATGGTGCTTGGAAAGGAACAATGCTTTTAAGGGGGGAGACCTTGGGATCTTTGCCCCTTTGAGTCCATATGGCTTAGTATGTGGACTCGGTATTAGTTTTTTCCCATTCTAGGTAAAGGGAATAGAGCCTTTAATGTTATGAGGTTCAAAAGAATAAGTCTCCCAGCATCCATGTGTTCTCCAGTCTGAATTTGCAGCCAGTTCTGAATTGGCAACCCAGCCCAGCATCTTCTGAGATAAGGACTCATCCAGCATATCCACATTAGGATGTAAAGTTGAGACTGGTTCTGTGTAGGAAATCAGCTAAGTTTTAGCCTACTGCTCCAAGCAACAAGGTAACATAGGTATTGCCCCTGAGGGAAAATATCTGTACTCTGTTCTTGCTATAATACTTTTGAAGCAAATATTCCTTTGTAAAAGCAGATAGGTGTTAAGTGATTAAATGGATCTTGGGGGCTAGTTACTCGTGGAGACAACATAGGCAGTTAAGGCTCAAGTGGATTGTGCCAAATCCTCAGGGCATCCTAGAACCCTGAATGGGGAATGCAGCTTGCCTGGTTCTGGGAGAATAAACCCAGTGCATGAAAAAGAAGAAGAGGAACAAGAAGAAAAAGGAGAAAAAGAAGAAGAGGAACAAGAAAAAAAGAAGAGGAACAAGAAGAAAAAGGAGAAAAAGAAGAAGAGGAACAAGAAGAAGAGGAAATCAGTATACAAAGAAAAAGGACCAACCAAAGGAGTACAAAGCCATTCACTTCATTGGTTAGTATGAGATTAGCTAAGGCACCAATCAGTTCCCATTGGTAAATGAATGAAAAAGCATTTTTAAAGTATTTGCTGTGTGCTAAGCACTGTGCTAAGTTCTGGGTATACAAATAGAAAAGGCAAGGCAGTTCTTTTTTCTATAGAAACTTACACTCTAACTCAGGAAAACAACACATAAAAGAAAGTTCAACTGTAGGGCAGATGGAAAGGTCCAAAAGTCCTAAGGAAGCTGTGGTAGAACAGATGCCAAAGCCCAAAGGTCTTTAAGTTACATAAGTAAGTTTGATGACAGAGTCTAGAGACTGTATGGTGTAAAAACAGGGCAGATGGTAAGACCTGGTGGTCCTTGGTCTCATGGGAAGGAATGGGCTTGTTGACTCCCATATCATCTAAGCTCAGTGATCTGTCAAGCAGTTCAGGGAGGTTAAGGGACCCAGGGCCCAGTAATGATGGGTCTTCCCCCACCTGGCCATCTTGAGGGGTTCTGGGATGGCTAGGGGCTGGGGAAAGGGGAAATGAATTCTAAGGGCACCATTTTAAATAGCAGGGCTCCAGAGCTGGAAAAGATCTTAGAGAAAAGGATAGGTAAACATTGATGTCAGTGTTATAGAGATGATTTCTGCTCAGGCAAAGGTCACTTTTTGGATGCAGCCAAGGTGCCTTCCAACTCTGAAATTCTGTTTTAATTTAAACCATTATTTTACAGATGAGTAAACTGAGTCCCAGAGAGGTGACATGACTTTTCTGAGGTCACACAGACAACAGGAGAGGAAAGATTTCAATCCTGCTCTTTCTAGCTTCCAGCCAAGTACCATTTCTACTACACTCTCCATGGTACTATGAGGTCCACAGTAAGGATGAAGGTGTAACTTCAAGGGAGAGGCCAGGAAGAACTTTAGCAGATCAAATGTTGGCAAACTGTGAGGAGTGTATACGCCAAATGGACAACAACAGCACCAGCCATAAAGGGCACTGTGGGGAAATAGAAACTGTTCAAAGCTAAACTTAATGAACGCCCAAGGGTATTCATTATGCACATCACCCAGCAATAAATACTCTAGAAGTAAATCAAATGGAGGATGATGTAGAAGGGAAAGGAAAGAAATGCAAAGAGTAATCATGGGAAAGAAAGAGGCATATGTTCTTCTTAGTGCAAAGCCATCTGGACCACACTAGAGGAGGAAGAGGCAGATTACAGAATGAAGTGAATAGAATAGATGATGCATTAGAGACAGCCAGAGAGGTAGCTGGAGACATTAAGTGGAATAATAAGCAAAGGGAGAGAGATAATAGGAAATATTTCAAGTGCACATGGAGAGAGGGGTCAGGGCAGGAGACAAAAGGTCTGTAAGAGAGGAGGAAGCGCTTTTATGAACAACAGAAGTGACACTCGTTAATGGGGTGATTATCACAAGATAACCAGGTTTCACTGCGGAATGTTAACCATCACTGCCCAAGCTGGGGCTCAGAGTCATTGAACCAGCTTCAGAGATCTTAGCAAAAGTCATTCAAGATGTCTCAGTGGGTCCTGAAGTTCACAGAGGTCACGGCAGAAGACCTACTTTTAAAAAAAGAAAGAAAAAGAAGAACATTTTGTGTCTTATTCTCTCTTTCAGTGATCACAAAGATTGGGGGCCAAGGGCCAGAATTTGACACACGTCCTCTGGGAGGAGATATTTTTGATGGAAATCAAAACTTGCCCAGAGTTGAGGCCCCATGACCTCAGGGAATGATCTTCTATCTACCGGACAAAAACATTGTTCTATGGAGGCTTTCATATCATAGATACTTACCGCAGTAATGCTTGTGTATACAAATGGCATTTTGCAGTTTAAAAACTGTTTTCCTCAAAACCTTCTGATTTAAGTATTGGATATATCCTTTATCCCCCTTTTATAGATAAAGAAACAGGCCCAGAGAAGGCACCGAATCATAGGATCTTAGAGTCAAGTCCCGTCTCTTTATTTTCCAGATGAGGAAATCGAGACCAAGGGAGGTGAAAAGATTTGCCCAAGGTTACACAGATGGGATAGGTATGGGTAGCATCCCTTCTGAGTAATTTCATCACCTTGTTAAGGCCAGTTATTAATAAAAGGATGGTCATTTAGCCCTCTCTCTTAGACAAAAGACAATCATGGTGGTGGGTAGGTGTTCCCCAGGGTGGGAATCAACCCTGATTGGTTAACAATGAGAGAAGAAGGGGGCAGCTAGGTGCCACAGTAGATAAAGCACTGGCCCTGGATTCAGGATGACCTGAGTTCAAATCTGGCCTCAGACACTTGACACTTACTAGCTGTGTGACCCTGGGCAAGTCACTTAACCCTCATCGTCTGGGGTGGGAGGGGGACAATAAGAGAAGAAATATTACAATAAGGGGCTGAGTGATATCATGTCACCCTTGGACAGAGAATCTCTACACCCAGACCACCCCCAGCCTTGGGCAATCTGTTGAAGAATTTATGCCCCACCCAAGACTAAGCAGAACACAATAGCTACCCTACCAAGGGTGGGCCGTAGTCTAATCTCATTGGTTATTAATATTCATTAATCATTGGTTACTAATAATAATTTCTATCAGCAAGAAAAAGATCAAATGTTATGTAATGGAAAGAGTCCTATATTTAGAGTAGAAAGACCCAAGTTCAAATCCTGACTTTGCCACTAACTCCTAGAGCGGCATTGTGTTAGTCACCTTATCTCTAGACCTCAGACAGTAAAATGGGAAGGTTAGACTAGCCTAGGGAACCTGTGGGGGCCTTTCAGGCTCTGAATCTATGCCTCCCCTGACACTTATACAACTTGCTGATCCAGTCCCTGGGGAAGGCAGCATGATATAGTGGAAAGAACACTGATTGTATACTCAAAGGACTTGTGTTCAAATCCTGGTTGAAGGCAGCTGATAGTGTAGTAAATACAGTGCCATGTCTGGAGTCAAGAAAACCCAAGTTCAAATTAAGCCTCAGATACTTACTAGCTGTATGACCCTAGGCAAGTAATTTAATGTTTGCCTCAATTTTCTCAACTGCAAAATAGAGATAATCACATCACTTACCTTCCAAGATTTTGTGAGGAACAAATGGGGACATATTTTTTAAAGTGCCTGACACATAGTAGGTGCTACATAAGTACTTATTCCCTTCCCCTTCTCTGCTTCTGATATAGACTGTATGAACTTGGGCAAGTTACTTAACCACTTAGGGTCTCAGTTTCCTCACCTATAAAATGAGAAGTTTGGACTAGGTGGCCTCTGAGGCCTTCCCAACTCAGTCTATGATCCCAAGATCTAACCCCAATGAAGGCCAGGCCACACTGAGCTATTCTGACAAATGGAAAGTGAGAGCCAATCTCCATTGTGGAAGATGATTAAAAAGGAAACAGTTGAGTAGGCCATGAGTGTAGGGCTGGTGAGCACACAAACTTCTATGGAAGAAGCAATTCCCTAACACAAAATAAGCCAACATATTGTGAAATTCAAGTAATTCAATCTCATAGGAAAACAAGAACGTATTGAGATCTCATTCGCCATTACTATCTTCTCATAGGAAGAACAAAAGGAAAGGGCTTAGCAGCATGTAACAATGTCAAGAAGCCACAGCTTAAAAGGGTCAATGGAAACAAATGGAATTCTTAAGAAGAAAAGCAGGTTTCTCCTTCTTCTGAGAGATATAGGTTTTTTTACTGTGTTGAGCAGCACAAAGTGGGGTTAGTGCCTTTCTTTGCTTGTCATCATCTCATTTTTTTTAAAGGTCAATTCCAATTACCTTGGGGTTTCTCGAGGAACTTTATTTCCCTTTATATTCACATGCTGTCCAGAAGCCACTAGATTTCTTGATTTTTTTTTTCGAACTCCAGACATCCCCCAAGTAATTGTCTGCTAACACAAGCAAGTCATTTGTTATTCTCTGTGTCTGTCATTCCCCCTCCCCCAACCAAAAATGAACTCAGTGCCTATTCCCATACCACTTGACATGATCCATCCAATCCCTAGAATGAGTTCAGTTGGATTATTGGAGGGTAACGCTGAAGTTTCTCCCCACTGCGTAGCCCTGACTAATGACCTGCATACTGAGGAAGTACCGCTGAGGGAGAGGGGGACTAGGAGTTTCACTGCTGGGAATTCTGTACAGTTCTTATGAGCGTCAGTCCCATTAGTCACACTCTCCATAACATCTGAGCCCAAGAGTCCATTCCCTTCACTTTCTTCAGCTGTCACTTGTCCAACTGCCCTGCAAAGGGCAATCTGCTAAGGGATCTGCTTTTATTAGGAAAGTAGATAGTCAAAAAATGTAAGCCCAGGAACTGATCGAACTTAAAAGACATCAACATGCTATTTAGTAGCCATTAAAAAAAAAAAAGGTGGATCCTTTTGTGGAATCCATAAAGAAAAGTAGATTATTGAGGACAAACCAGTGGAAATGACTCCTAACACTGACCAGGTGCTACAAGCTACCTTTCAGTTAGCAAGTGGTAAATTATAAAAGTAGCCTCCACAATTAGCACAATCAGACTTTTGCATCCAGCTGTTTTCTGGGAATTGCAGATGTTTTTGCTTTGTGTGTTTATGATTAGAGATTCAGGATAAGCAACTAAGGGGTTGGCCTTGGGGTAAGGAAGACCTGGATTTAAATCTTGTTTTTGACCTATATTAACTCTATGACTATGGGCAAGACATTTAACTCTTCAGTGCTCCCTCCCCCACCCAACCCAAACACATTCTCACAGTTCAAGTTTCAGTTAGAGAAATTGGGTTCAAATCTGACAATGCCCCTTTTCTATCCATTTGACCTTGGGCAAGTCATTTGCTTTCTCTGGGCCTCAATTCCCTTTCTTCTCAATCAATCAACACATTTATTGAGTATGTGCTATGTGACTTTGTCTACATGGACACTCAGTCAAAGAGCAATTGTACAGATTAATATCCACCAGACAGGAAGAGGAATTTATGCTCAGGTTTGGACTTGTTGAGAGTCTGGTACCAGTGGATAATGGAAGTGGCTATGTTAGGTAGTTGGAGATAAGTATTTAGGGTTTAGAAGAGAGATTGGAATCTGAGATACAGACTTGTGAGTCCTTGGCATAGAGGTGGTAGTTGAAACTGTGAGAATGGGTGGGATTACTAGACTACATAGAAACAAAAGGCAGTGAGATCAAGGACATAGCCTTGGGGAATGTTTACCTTTAAAGGATCAGGAAGGGAAAGAAAAGCTAGTTAAAGCTACAGAAAAGTAGCAATTAGAGAGGGAGGAAGAGATACAGTAGAATCTTGAGTCTAGGACACAAAGATTTTTTTTAAGTGAAATAGGCCCCGATCTCTAAGAACTTAGATTTTGTCAAGGGAAACGTGTGTATTTGTGTGTGTGTGGGGGGGGGGGGGGTTGGTTGGTTGCCTGTTGTCCTTCCTTCTCGAAAAGGACCAAAACAACATTCAGTATGTTATGTTGTGTCTTACTGTGGCTGATCAGACCAATACAAGCTCAGAATGCTCTACCACAGGTCAGGCACAAACAGGCCATGTGAACATTTGGGTTGGATTCTCTAAATTTGCACATCTCAAGTTTCTTTTGGGCTACTTCAATTCTGCTTTGCTCAGAGCACACCACCTTCCCAACCCCCCACCCCCCAGGGCAATGAGGGTTAAGTGACTTGCCCAGGGTCACACAGTAGGTGTCAAGTGTCTGAGGCCAGATTTAAACTCAGGTCTTCCTGAATCCAGGGCTGGTGCTTTATCTACTGTACCACCTTGCTGCCCCCCCACACCATCTTCTTTGATGAGGGCACACCATGCTGGGCGGTGCTGAGCCAGTGTCTCCCATGTCCTACAATCAATCCCAAAGTTCCTCAGAAAGACCTTGAGAGTGTCCTTATATCACTTTTTCTGACCACCATGTGAGCACTTGCCTTGTGTGAGTTCTCTGTAAAGTAGTCTTTTACACAAGCCTATGTTTGACATTTGAACAACACGACCAGCCCTTCAGCGTTGCACTCCCTTGCAGTGGACTTGGAGTGCTCGGCAATTAGTTCAAGAAAGGACCTCAGGACCTTATCCTGCCAGGTGATCTTCAGGATCTTCCTATGAGTGTGTGAATCTTTGTTTGTGTATGTGTGTATGTTTGTAAAGATAAAGACTGAACTTGGGATTTCATTGGTATCTGGAGCTCCTGAGTAGGGAAATGCCTTCTACCAATGCAGGTCAGCACCTTCCCTACAATATATAGCTTTAAAAAGTGGCCAGAAGCATTGAGGTTAATGATTTGTGGGGGTCACATGGGCATTATGTGCCATGTGTCAGTCGTGAGGGCTGACTCTAGATCCTTAGGTCCTTAGGGAGGGAGAGCACAAGCAGTTAGGGAGAATCAGGAAAGAAGATGGTGTTGGAACTTAATGTTTAAAGAGCAGACATGGGAAGGCAGCGCATCCCAGGCATGGGGAATGGGCCAAGGGTACAGAGAGGGAAGCTAGAATGCAGTAAGTGAAAAACTGAGAGAGGGTCAATTTGTCTGTACTGGAAAGTTTGGGAAGAGGAATAATGTATAATTACCATAAACACCATCGGTTACTCTGCTTGGTTTCAATTCCAGGAACATCATGCCCCAGAGCTGGGTATCCACTGATGACCCCTGTCCTTTTTCAGCTTCCGTTTGTGTGTTATATTCCCCCATTAGATTGTAAGCTCCTTGAAGGCAGGGATTGTCTTTTTCTTATTTGTGTCTTCAGTGTTTAGCAGTGTCTGTTGTTCCTCCTTCTTTCTTGAAGAGGATCAATGACATCAGGAGGATGTCTTGACTTGCAAGTGAATTGGATTTAAGTGAGGCAGGGCTGTGCAAAGTCACCAGCCTCACTCTCTCCTGCAGAGACATCAGAGTCCAGTGTCAAGATGTAGGTCAAGATGACTGGTCATGGCCCCAGATCTTTCCCAGGTCTCTGCTTGTCTGAGGCAACACCCATTCAGTAATTGACTAGGTAAGAATTGAGGCAAAAAATGGCCTAGTTTGACTTTCCAAAAGAATCTGTCTGGGAGGGGATACCTTCAGAGTGTCGGGTCAGAATAGAAACAATTGCTACTTATACTCACTCTGACCCATCAAAACCCAAACAATGAGCAAGTGAGACTTGGATAGGGACCTATTAATGGTCAATCAGTGAGAGCCAGAGTGATTTGGGTTTAAAGGCATGCTCAGGTAGCTCTATTTGAATCTCAATGGGCTTTATCAAAGCCTGATTTTCCAGAGCTATATTTCAAGAAATCATAAATGAAAACTACATGAGACAAGAGTTAATTGTCCCAGGGTTTTTTTAAAAAAGAAAATAGAAAAATAGGGAAGAAAAAAAAAAAGACAAAAACAATCTAGCTCCCAAACCCCAAGATATCTTGAGAAGTGTAAGTGATCCAAACCACATGTAAGAATATGACTACCCATGTGGACAGAGGAAGAGGAGAAGGAGGAGGAGGAAGAAAGAAATAGCAGCATCGTCCTATTGGAAATGACCAATTGGGTCCCCAGAGGGGGCAGCTACTACTACTCATAGATTGTTGTTTGTCCTTAGTACATAGTGGGTATTTAATAAATGTTTATTGACTAACTGATTGAATAATGAAAGATATGTTGGTATGATCTCCTGGACCCCTATCATTCATCAGCAAAAGGATCAAAATATCACACCTATCATTTTTCCAGATCAGCTAGACTTTTCCATTCTGGTCAAGAAGTAAAGAGTTTAGCAACCCTTACTTTTGCAGGCCAGTGACCTTGACCACAGCTTAAGCCATACCTTTGGAAGGTGAGTAGGATATGTTCTTGCTGTAATTTACAAAGCCTAATTTCCAACTCTGATTTTGGCAGAAGATCTTGTGCCAAACTCCTAATGCCTGCAAACTTTATAAAATGAGTAGAAATAGAGAAGTCACAGACAAGGGGGACAACAGAGAGGACAGAACCCAAAGGACATTTCCATGTCTGAAATGCCTTCCGCCATAGCCTTGTGTACATACACAGTTTATCCGAGAATTGATTTCCAAACTGCACTGATCCTTAAAGTACTTACGTTTACCGCATTGTTTTTATTCCATATGCACAGATGCTTCCCATTACAGCCTCCCTGGAGAAAGCAGTAACTCATCTTCTTCCACCAAAGCTGTTCTAACAGGAGGATTAAGGCCAAGAATTTTTAATCTCCTTTAAAAGAATGTCCATTGATTGTACATAGTAAATACTTACTGTCCTGATCCACTCTGGTGCCTGCTCTTACCGAAATTTATTTACTCTCTCTGATGATCAGTCACAGAAGGAGCCCTTCAGAAGAGTTCTGAGGCTATACCAAGAAACTCCAAGTTCAGAGCTTGAATAATCACAGACATGCTACTCAGGGGGCAGAAAATATATTCATCTAAGTAATGATTGGCTAGCAAATGCTAGCAAAAGCTAGCATAGGGCAATGCATAGAGTGTTTGACTTGGAGTCAGAAAGACCTGGATTCGAATTCTGATTCACTAAATAACCAGGTAGCTATCTAACCCCAAAGTGTGATATACCAGGGGCCCTCAGCACTCCAGAATGCAAGGAGGACCAGATTAAAATGTAATTGGGAAATACTTAACAAAATAAATTAAAATACAAAAATATATAGATAATGTTAATATGTAGTTTACTAAGCATCTAAGCAGTACAGTGGATAGGGTGCACAGCCTGGAGTCAGGCAGACTCATCTTCTTGAGTTCAAATCTGTCCTCAGACACTTCCTAGCTATGTGACCCTGGGCAAGTCACTTGACCCCCAACTGCCTTAAACATCTGGGGCCATATCCAGTTGTCCTGATAACATATCTTGCCACTGGATCCAGATGGCTCCAGAGAAGAGAGTGAGGCTGGTGACTTTGCACAGCCCTTCCTCACTTAAATCCTTTTCAGTGCAAGTCATGAGATCTGTCATGCTCCTCTTCTAGAATGAAGGACAAAGAACAACAATTTTTCCAGAATAACAACAGTTTACAACTTATATAGTTATTTATAGTTTACAAAGTACGAAACATATAATATTTCATTCTATCATCAGAACCATCCTATATGGAGAGGAGAGAGCAGGTGAACCAGGTGAAGATCATGAACATCCCATTGTCTCCCGTCTTGGGCCACTTATTCATTGAAAGATTTACATACTTCACTGAGTAGTTACTATTCAAATATGTTTAAGGCCAGAAAAAGGTGCCAAATCTCCCTCTTTGGTCTCTGGGTGAACAGCTGCTTCTCCCATTTACTAAAATAACAGCTCTTTTTTTTTGGAGGGGGGTGCAGGGTAATGAGGGTAACTTGCCCAAGGTCACACAGCTAGTAAATGTCAACTGTCTGAGACCAGATTCAAACTCAGATCCTCCTGAATCCAGGGCTGATGCTTTATTCACTGCACCACCTAGCTGCCCTAATAACAGCTCTTGATCTCCAATTTTGCCCCCATTTAAATCCAATTCATTTTATAGATAAATTCAGTCACAGAGTTAAGTTGTGCAGCCAAGGAACAAAGTTCAATCCAGGAGCCCTGAGCTTCTAGAAGGTCCATTTACATTTCTACTCCCACACATATATAGGTTGTTCCCAAAGTCTTAGTGAAACTTTAAGCTTTTTAAATATTCTTGGAACATTCTGAGTGTGTGTGTGTGTGTGTGTGTGTGTGTGTTTGTATATACATGCGTATATATGTGTATATGTATGTGTGTGAGAGAGAAGGAGGAGGAGGAGAAAGAAGAGGGGAGGAGAAGGAAAAGAAGAAGAAGAGGGAGAGGAACAAGGAGAGAAAGGGGAAGGGGATGGGGGAAGGGAGGGAAAGAGGAGGAAAGAGAATAGGAGGGATGGAAGGAGAGAAGGAGAGAGAAAGGAGAAAGAGAGAGGAGAGAGAGAGAGAGAGAGAGAGAGAGAGAGAGAGAGAGAGAGAGAGAGAGAGAGAGAGAGAACATTGATGATCAGAACTCCTTATTCGTTTACTATAATGGAGTAGCTCCCATTCAGTTGCATATGCACCATGGCTTCTTACTAAAGAACATGTTTATAGGAAGACAGTGAATTTCTCTGACAAGATTTGGGTGAATGTAGCTTTCTCCTGATGATTGAAAGCTGAAAGTTAGGGGGAATAGACTCTTATCTAAGGAACCCCACCCCCCTTCTATAATTTATAAGAGTGAACTGCAAAAATTGCTCTGCTCCATTTTGAATCATTCTCTTTCTTTTGGCATATTTTTTCTCCTTCAAACTTCCAGAAAAGGGAGGAGAGGGATTTTTCCCTCTCCTCACACCTAAGCAGCCATAACTACTTGCAAAAGAAGCAAATGGCAGTGCAATGTATGAATTGTTTTGTGTGACCACGAGGAGAAAAAGAAGACAAAGAAGATTAAGAAGATACATGCAGCAATGGGAGATTTACTTGCCTGAGCAAGCTAACCTGAAGTTCAGGTCCCTAGATGTCCAAGTCTTGGCTGCTTTCTTCTGTCTTTCTGTTTCCTTCTCCGGGCATAGGTCAGTGACTAACGGGCCTGAAGAAGAGACATTTCTAGGTTTCAGAGTAACTCTGAGCTCAAGAATTCTTGGGTTCTACAATCAAGTGCCAGCTTCCCAGAGGAAGATTTCCCTAATAGGAGTTTCTCAGAGGAGAAAAGGACCAAAAAGGGGCTCACCTTGCAGCTATATGACTAAATCTGGTGGGAGGCCAAGCTCTCTGGACCTTGTCAAACTCCCATACTAATTGCTACAGGTGTTTCAAACAATCCAGGTCAAAAGTGAATGTGAAATATATTTTCAGTAGTCTCACAAATGGTCATTACCTTGTAGAGGGACTATAATGGGCATCATGGGGAATTTGAATATATTTTCTGTGTTTGTTCCTAAGAGCCTAAGTCAATTGCATCATATCCAGTTTCTGTGGGGTTAAATAAAAAGCTGTTCTATACCCAATACCAATATTGTACTGTAACGATTGGAATGACGCCACCTGCTGGAGACTTGCTGTGGAGGAGTTCTGCCCATGAAGGGAAGGTCTTTGAGGGCAGGACCAGGAGTCTTTTCTTTAGCATCAGGAAGTGACGCGGGCTAGTGGGAGGAGGAAGGAAGAGACTGGCGCTCAGTCTCGGGTTTTTTTCCTTTGGACTCTGGTGGAGAGTGGAGCTAGAAATGTGCTCTCCCTTTAATAGACAGGAATCTAGGCCTTTCTCTCTCTTTACCAAAATTCTTATTCTCCTTAATAAATGCTTAAAAGTCTAACTCTTGCTAAAGCTTATAATTTATTGGCGACCACTCATTAGATATTTTAGACAGTTTAGCTAGAATTTTAGCCCTTAACAGTACATTGAATATCTTTGTGGAATGAAATTCTATTACCCATACATGGGAAGACCTGGGACATGAGGCATGCCGAAGCTTTAATGTTTTGGGGATTTTCCTGGAGAAATCCAAATAGCTGCATTGATCAGCCAAAAAGAACCTGGTTCCTTTGGGGTCAGGTCCCTCAAAGTGAAGCCAGTTTCATATGAAACCACAGAATTATTTGTGGAGGCCCTTGGACATCAGGTTTGATAGGTAGACAAACAGACAGATAAATAGTCAGTCAGACAGACAGATGGATAGATTAGATAGATGGATGATAGATGATAATTAGATAGATAGATAGATAGACAGATAGATAGATAGATAGATGGATGGATGGATGGATGGATGGATAGATGGATAGATGGAGATTAGATAGATGATAGATACTTTTATGAGTTGTGGCCTCATCATTGGTGGGTTCACCATCTGTTCATGCAGATTGCCACACATTCTTACCTGTCTGTACTACGTGACTCTTTTCCAGGTCCTGGTGTAATCTATCCACAAGAAGATTTATACAGCATGCTAGACACTTTCTCGTGCCTTTCATGGATAACAGGGGAACACTTGGGCTCTCCACTGGTTCCCCCCCCTGTACTTGTCATATGGAGGGCTCATCTTTCTCTCCAGGTATAAGCCTTGCTGATGACCCACTATAAAGTAATGGTGTAATTTTTCACTAGTAGTACACTATGGACTATTTGTATCCATCAGGATACTCAACACTTCCTTTTGGAAAATCCATGATTTTTATCTTTTGGATACTGATGTGAGATTTAAAATTGGATACTGAGCATTAACCTCCCCTTCCTAACCTTGCCCTTAATTTATCTCCCAGACTAGTAAATGGAAGAAACCTCTGGCCTATAGTTAGAACTTTTATTGTGTGGTAGTTACCAGGTGATGTTGATTAGAGGGATAGGAAAGTAGAAATACAAAACAAATAGTCTTAAGTCTAAGCTTAGTCTATATTCCATATAAAACTCACCAAAAGCCCAAGGCCACCTTTGTGGGGACAGAGAGACCGAGTCAAGCACGTGCTGCTAACGGCAAGCCGGGCCGCGTCCAACTCCAGTCAGCGTCTGTCTGTGTGTCGTGCCAGTCATCGGACCAGGAGAGCAGGCAGGAGATCCCACTATCGTTCTCTCCTTGCCTTTTAAGCTCGCACCCCAGAAGTGGAGTGCTTAGCAGCCAGGCACGGCCGCTGTCGGTCTCCTCCCCGAAAGGGTAGTCCTTTAAAAACTGGCGTCTTTCCGTATTCACTAATCAACTGATAGGAAACTTTTTACCACACTGAGGTATTCTATGACTGAAAGCCACACAGTATTACTGGAAGGAAATCATTACTGATTTGTTCATTTGTTTGTTAAACAGGTCTTCTTTTCAGAGAAAGGCTTGCCATCATTATGATCACTGCACAAATTATGTACTTAGAAGTGTAAGTTTAGAACTAGAAAAGACCAAGGGTCATAGAATCCATCCCTTTCATTTTACAGATGAAGAAACTAAGGCATAGAGAATAAATGACTTGCCCAGAGTCACACAGATACTAAGTATCTAAGGCAGGATTTGAACTCAGTTCTTCTTGACTTCAAGTCTAGCTCTCTATTCACCATGTCACTTACCTACATACATGTGTGTAGGTACAACTGCATATAGAAATTCTTTCCTACTATATTAGACTGTGAGCTCCTTAAGAACAAAGACTATCTTTAGTATTTCTTTGTATCCCCAGTACTCACCACAGTGCCTGACACACAGTAGGTGCTTAATAAATGCTTATTGACTGACCAATGATTGTAAGATCCTCAAAAGCAAGAGCTAGCCATTCTATTTCTTCGTTTTTAAACTCTGTCTTATGGTTCTCATAGTTCTCTTTTAAGAGAATATGTGAAAAAGAATATTTGTAAGTATTTTCCTGAGAGGATCTAGTCTACATAAGAAAGAAATAACAGGCATTCTATTTTTCATAGGTGTAGAAAGAAGCATTATGATATGAGGCAGGATTAGTTTCCATTTATACAGGATGGAGCCAAAGTCACAGTTTTAATAACTTTTGAAAATTATTTTTTCTTTATTTTTTGCCATTTGCAAAGTTCGATTTTTCACATGTAATATAAATTAATTTCCTACATATACTATATATAATGCCATGGTATTGTAAATTAAAAACAAAAAATAAAGGAGTTATTAAATGTTAAAACCCCTTCATGACTTTTGGTCAACCCTGTAGTTACCAAATAGCAATGAATTGGAAATTGAGGAGAAGCCCATCAATTGGGGAATAGCTAAACAAGTTGTGGTATATGAATGTGATGGAATGCTATTGTGCTGTAAGAAATGAGAAGCAGATGGATTTCAAAAAACCTGGAAAGACTTAGATGGACTGATGCAAAGTGAAGTGAGCATAATCAGAACATTGTACACAGTAACAGCAATATTATATGACAAACAACTGTGAATGACTTACCTGGTCTCAGCAATGCAATTATCCAAGACAGTTCCTAAGGACTTATGATGAAAGATGCTATCCACCTCCAGAGAAAGAATTGATGGTATCTGAATACAGATCAAAGCATACTTTTTTTTAAACTTTATTGAAGGGGGGGGAGGAGTTAGTCTGTTTTCTTTCACAACATAATATGGAAATGTGTTTTGCATGACTGCACATATATAACCCATGTCAAATTACTTGCCTTCTCAGTGAGGAGGGAGAAGAAGGAGGGAGAGAATTTGAAACTTAAAGTTTTAAGAAATGAATGTGGGGCAGCTAGGTAGCGCAGTGGATAAAGCACTGGTCTTGAATTCGGAGTACCTGAGTTCAAATCCAGCCTCAGACACTTGACACTAGCTGTGTAACCCTGGGCAAGTCACTTAACCCCAACTGCCTCACCAAAAAAAAGAAAGAAAGAAAGAAATGAATGTTCAAAATTATTTTCCCATGTAATTGGGAGTAACCAAAATATTAAGTAATTGAAAAAATAAATCATTGCCAAAGTATCTTGTGAGAGAAGCAGACAGAATAATTTCACCAGTTGAAATGAATTCCCAAATGACAGAAAACCACCACTTGGGGGAGCAACCTCAGTTGCTCCAGAATATCTCCATCTTCCTGCATTCCTGGGGCAGAAACCAGAGTTGCCAGGTAGGCTCCACACCTATTGTCATTGCAATGTATTTTTCTGATGGGAAGATAAGATTGATGATGAAATATGGAACCTTTCATCTCTAGGTCAATGGTGAGACCACCTCTCTGTCTACCTCCCCTTTTCCCCCTCCCTCACCCCCCCCCCACACACACATCCTCAGTCACTGAGTCATGGAGGAGAGTAAATCCTTAAGGTGGTGTGTGTGAAATGAGTGGGTGAGCTCAGCCCATCTCACCTCATTTGAAGATTGCCTCATGAAAGCCATCAGTCCAGCTGGCATATGGGGTGCCTGATTCAACACAAATATGAAAGGAGAGGGGGGTAGAGGGCATAAGGAAGTGGTCTCAAGAAGACAGAATTGATAAGGCTTGCTGGGAGTTTGGTCTGAAGATGGCAGAGAGACCTAAAAATAGTGTTTCTCAAGTACTTCTCTCCTATTATAATTTTAGTGTACTTAGGAGTCCCATCTATTCCATGTGGTATGCTGGCATCAGGAGGTTTCAAAAGTCTCCCATCTTGGATAGGGAAACTCATGCCCAGAGTGTTGAAATCTTGTTGCAGCCCACCAAGCCAACATCTTTCATCTGTTTTTTAAGATTCAGAACTAGCCATGGAATATAGGGCTTCTGGCACTCCCTAAGCCTTTCATCTTGCTATATTTTCTGCTAATGGGTGTTCATGTGGGTGGGTTGATAACAGTATCAGGTTACTGACTCCTGGCAGAATCCGGTTACGTGACCTACTGTTTCCCATTAGAATTCCTTCTGTCTGGGCCAGATTCCATCACTCTTGGTATGCCACCCACACTAATCCCCAAAAGAGACAAAGAAATGGAGGCAACTTTGGGAGAGAGAAGGAAGCACAGACCAGGTTACTGTCAGGAGGTTTATTTGACCAGGGCAGGAGACTCAAAAGAACCCCCCAGAAAGAATCAATACAAAAAGAAACAGTGGTTGCCTATGGTTACTGGACAGTAGGAAACAATGTGCTAAAATCACCAACGAACTTGCCCTTGGCTGTTTTAAATAATCACACTAAATGAGGGAGAGGAAAAACAGTAAGATAAAAATGAATAAGGGAGAGGCACTAACTAATCTTGGTTTATTTATCATCGCTTTTGCTTCTCAAAAGTAGAAAAGACTCCAAGTTGGCAATCCTCACATCACATATTGCATTTGCTCAATCCAGTGTGATAGGGGATGGTGGGCAAACAGGAGTCTGGGAGGAGAATGAGGGAAAGAGAAATCATGGGGAAAGGTATCAATCAGGACTTCTATCACTCTTCAACCTGTAGGACATGGTGGGATTCACTGCAACTATTACTTAATTTTTTTTTCTAAATGAAATTCCAATCTAACAGAAAAAAAAAATTAATCCATTAAGATTTGGAGTCATAAGATGTTAGACCTGGGATTGACCTTTGAAATCATCTCTAGACTAAAGTTTTTGAGCTGGAAGGGACCTGGGAGGTCACGGAGTCCAACCCCTTCATTATATAGCTGAAGAAAGTGAGGCTGAGAGAGGTTAGTCAACTTGCCCAGGAATACACAGCTAATAAATGTGGAAGGCAGGATTTGAACTCAGGTCTTCCTAACAATAGGCTCTTTGTTCTATCCACTTGGCAACTTTTCAATTTCTATAATAGTAGACTCACTTCTTAAGGGTTTTCAGAAAAATTAATGGGACCAAAACTCTTTAAGGTCTTTGTGAAGAGGTAAAGGATGTGAGATTCACAATAAGAAGGGGCAGCTAGGTGGCACAGTGGATAAAGCACCGGTCCTGGATTCAGGAGGACCTGAGTTCAAATCCATCCTCAGATACTTGATACTTACTAGCCTGGGCAAGTCACTTGACCCTCATTGCCCCACCAAAACAAAAAAAATTCACAATAAGATCCGTACCTTTGGACAAGGACAATATGGGAATTTGTTTTGCTTGAATATATATATCTTTTCAAGGATTTTCTTTCTTTTTAATAGTGAGAGGTAGGAGGAAGAGGGGAGGTAGTGATAGGATCCCCATTTCCCCACCCCCCACCCCAAAATGAGAAGAAAACAGAAGGAAGGACAGAAGGAATCACAGACAAGCAAGGCAGCTTTGAAAAGTTACATGTTAAATTTATTATGTACTTAAATAGAAAAGCAAGCTCTATATAATGGAGATTCACACATATTCACAGTTATGTGTACAATTACTTCCTTCTGTTCCACAGTGTACATGGAAATGTTCATTTTGTTTGGTCTAAGAAATAAGTGATAACAGGAGCAGCTAGGTGGCGCAGTGGATAGAGCACCGGCCCTGGATTCAGGAGGACCTGAGTTCAAATCCGGCCTCAGTCACTTAACACTTACTAGCTGTGTGACCCTGGGCAAGTCACTTAACCCCAATTGCCTCACCAGAAGAAGAAGAAGAAAGTGATAACATTTTCCCTATTATAAAATATTCTCGCTCAAGCCCACAGATGAAGAGGGAGACTCATTATTTCATTAAGATTGGCTGCTAACAACACAGAAAAACACAGGGCTGGGAATCTAGAGTTCTGGGTTCCAGTCCTGGACAGACCACTAGCTATATCATTTTACCTCACTAAGCCTCAGTTTCCTCATATGCAAAATGACTATAAGACTTTCTAGATTCCTTTCAGGTTTGAGATTCTGTGATCTATGATCTTATTCAGACCATTGCTTCTCTTTGGTTCCCAAGGCTGTTCCTACCATTTGTTCTAGCACGTTCAACCAGTCCACCAGACAGTGCCGTGGGGCTTAAAATTATGTATGTTGATGCAAGGATGTATAATATCTTTTGTAATCTGTGCAGGATTGTCCTTCCTGCTTAGCTTTGTTTCATAAGACACAACTATCACTGAGAAACAGACGGGTCTATTTACTCTCATTTGTGCTCCAGATGGAACCACTATTTCCCCCTTCCTGCTTAAGAGAAAATCCCCAAATCTCAGGTGGGAGTCTGAATAACTCAGGAGATTTGGCAGCAGAAATTTGGATCCTTTCCCATTTGGTCCCAGGTGCTTTACTTTGGAAGAGCTGCTTTGAAAAGGAGGTGAGGCAGGCTAAGCTAATAGTCAGAATTTATCAATGGTCTTGCAAATTAAACAGAATCCTATATCTGAAAGAAAACCAACAGAGTGATGTTATTCCCCCCCCCCCCGTATTATTCCTCACAGGCTGAAAAAAAAAATATCCGAATGTCAATGAAAGCCTGTCAGTGCTGCAGGTAGGTACCTTCTTATCAAAACAGGCCAGAAGAGTGAGCCTAACCACCCAGGAAATCATACATCCACCCCTAATAATAAGTGAGAAAATCTCAGACACAATGGTATCATGGACAATAATAAACATGGGATGCAGATGGGTGATTCACAATAGTCAAACCCAATTGCTTTTTTCAGAAGAATAAGCCCAGGATGGATTTAAACTGTGGTTCAGTGGCCGGTTGCTGATATTTTATCAGGTGTAATCCCACATTTTGATTTCTACTGTGTGAGGGATCTGACACGATGTCTTCCAAGGCTCTTAGCTTCTAAAAGTCTATGGTAGCATGGTTCTTCATGAACTGAGTCACTGCACAGCCGTCCTTGGCCTTTCCCTTTTGTTTAGGGTAGAAGCATCCCTTTCTCCCCTCTTCCTCCTCCATCTGACTCCCCACATGCATGAAGATGAGGCTTTGCAAGAGAATTAATGGTCCAACTCAGTTAGTAGAAAAACTTAACTTTTCATGGTCTCTGAAATAAAGCCATTTACAGCTTTGAGGTAGAAAAGCTAATTCTCTAAAACCTCTTTCATAAGCATAATGATCAAAGGATCATAAATTTAGACCTAGAAAGGGCTTTAGAGGACTTTCAATCTCACCACCACCACCACCACCCTTATTTTACAGATGAGGAAACTGAAACAGAGAGGCTGAGTGATTTGCTCAGGGTCACACAGATAGTAAGTGTCTGAGGTAGGATGATATATAAGCCAAGATATATAACTCTGAACTGTTATGACTCTGTGGTTTTGAAGTGGTTAGATGAATAATTATCATTTTTAAGACAAATATCCTTGAGGATAGCCCTAGATCTGAATCTCTTTAGCCAACCCTTCATTTCATTCCCTCCCTACTGGATTAGTGTGAGCTTGCTTGCCCTAAAAATAAATAACCTTGGGGCAGCTAGATGGCGCAGTGGTTAAAGCACCGGCCCTGGATTCAGGAGTACCTGAGTTCAAATCCGGCCTCAGACACTTAACACTTACTAGCTGTGTGACCCTGGGCAAGTCACTTAACCCCCATTGCCCTGCAAAAATAAATAAATAAATAAATAAATAAATAGCCTTTTTATTTTGCTATAGTATTTTATTTTTCAGCAGCTAGATGGTGCAGTGGATAGAGTGCTGGCCCCAGAGTCAGGAAGATTCATCTTCCTGAATTAAAATCTGGCCTTAGACACTTACTTGTTGTGTGACCTTTGCCTCTGTTAATGATCTCCTATTTATCCTGTGTATAGCTTATTTTGTATATATTCATTTACATGTTGTCTCTCCTACTAGATTGTAAGCTCCTTGAGGGCAGGAACTGTCTTTTGACTCTTTTTGTATCCCCAGCTTAGCACAATGCCTGGCACCATAGCAGGTACTTAACAAGTGTTTATTGATTTATTTTACATTTAACAGAGGAGGCTGTGACTGTCATGAAGCTAGTAAGACTATAAAGCAGGACTTGAACCCAGGGCTTCCTGACTGCCATTCCAAGATTTTAACCATTGCACTGATTGGTCTTGTATGTGATTGCCTTGTTACCACATGGGCCAGTGTACAAAATTTCATTTGATTGCATGAATAGTGGTGGTATCTAAGGCTGGGTGTGTGCAGACGTGTGCTGGTAATTTTTTTTCCTTTTTTTTTTTTTTTTGGTGGGGCAATGGGGGTTAAGTGACTTGTCCAGGGTCACACAGCTAGTGAGTGTCAAGTGTCTAAGGTCAAATTTGAACTCAGGTACTCCTGAATCCAGGGCCAGTGCTTTAACCACTGCACCACCTAGCTGCCCCCGATGGTAAATGTTTAATGACTAGCTCCCCAAAGGAAAAAAAAAAGTGTATTCAGGTCACACTTTTAAGTTTAATCAGCATCATTAACATTTTCTGCATCACATATAGACAATCAACAAAACAATAAATCAAGCCTTCATCTTCTGCATTTACTGAAATCCTAGGTTAAAATACTCCCACTGGAAAATTTCATAATTGCTTTGTTGATTCAAGTTGGCTTTCAGCATACCCCTCTCTGAGATGCCAAGTAATCTGCTGGTCCAATGGCAGCAGTCTGGCCCTACTCACCTGCTCCATTCTGTTCCTATGTTGTTCTCAAATCAGCCTGTTGAGATGAGCTAGCCAGTAGTCAACTAAACACCTGAGTTAGAATTGCGAACATGAATGGAGACAGAAAAGGTACCCATTTTCTGGCTCTGGACATGGCAAACCAACTATCTCATCCAAGTAGGGGAAGAACAAGTTAATTCATCCATTGGAAATAACTCTACCCAAGGAAAGGGTATGGCCCAAAACAAAGTGTGTTTTGCTTGTTCCAATGATAAACATGAATCAAGGTTATAAGTAGGAAAGTCCAATACATCCCCAGGTATCACACCCCCTCTGTCACATATATACCAGCATCTTCTGCTGAAAAATGTTTGGCCATATACAGCACATGTTCCAGATGATTGAGATCCATGTCGTGAGAATTCATAGCATAATGAGATATAAACATACACAGAGAATTTACAATAAAAATCCAACTCAGCAGGCACTATGTCTCAGTTATGGAGACTTTGATGAAAAGGTATGTGAGTTTTCAGGTGTTAAAGTGGCCACTAGAGGCAGGTAAGTTTGAAAGACGACATGAGCTCCAGATCTATGGAACCCACCGGAACAGACTATATACTGAACAAACAGAAAAATCCATAAATGTATAAGTCATTGCAACTGCTAGAGAAAAGTGCCACTTATTTGGGTCTTTCTTAGTACTGACCTATGATTCCAGGATAAAAAGATGAAGAATTTTAAAAAGGCATGGATTTGACAGCTAAGTGGCACAGTGGATAGAGCACCAGACCTGAAGTCGGGAAGACCTGAGTTCAAATCTGGCCTCAGACACTTACTTGTTGTGTGGCCCTGGGGAAATCACTTAACCCTGTTTGCCTCAGTTTCCTCATCCATAAAATGAGCTAGAGGGCAGCTAGGTGGCACAGTGGATAAAGCACTGGCCCTGGATTCAGGAAGATCTGAGTTCAAATCCGACTTCAGACACTTGACACTTACTAGCTGTGTGACCCTGGGCAAGTCACTTGACCCCAATTGCTTCAACAAAACCAAAAACAAACAAAGGAACAAAAGAGCTAGAGAAGGAAATGGCAAACCACTTCAGTATCTTTGCCAAGGAAACCCCAAATGGGATCACGAAAAGTCAGACATTACTGAACAACAATGACAAATGGATTTTAAAGCAATGACAACATGACATAATGAAACTGTAGGTTCCTTGAGGACAAGGACTCATTTCCTATGATCTTTCCCAGATTTTTGTATCCCCCAGCTTGAAATCTCATGGGATCTACCCTCAACCTTGAGCTCCTATCATTTCTAGGTCACCGAAACTCAATAATCAGTCTTGGCCGCTAAAAAAGCTCAGCATATTCAGCAAAACCAGACTTGCCGTGGACTGTCCCCAGTGGCTAGCACAGTCCTTGCCACACAGCAACGAACTGAATAAATGCTTGTTAAATTTCCTGGAAGGAAAAGAGCGTTGGATTTGAATCAGATTGATTCTGATCCTCTCTGATTTATTTATCTCTATCTTAGTTTCCTGATCTATAAAATAAAGGAGGTTGGAAGAGATGATCTCTAAGGCATTGTTCTGGGTCCAAATGATCTGACCTCAGCTTATGTCATTCCCAATACCAAAACAAAAACAAAAACAAAAACCTAGCAATGAATTCCACCACCACCTCCCAAAAAGAGCTCAGCACAATCAGAAAAACTAACCAGACAATATAGAAATGTTTGAAGATGGAGAAAAGGGGCATTCCTTTGTTTTTGGTTACTGTCCTTTCCATAAGAGATTATGGATGAAGTAGATAAGCATCCCTATGGCTCTCCTTGGTAACAATTCAGCTGGGAAAACAGGGCAAAAACTGTTCACTTCCAAAGAAATTCCAAGGATTTTCCATTAAGTTTGTTCTGATGGAGATGGCAACAAAAATGTGTGTGTGACTTCTCTTTAGGCTTTTTAAAATGTCATTTTATTTATACCAAACTAAGATAACACTCCATAGCAAAGGCAAACAGGAAACCACCAGATATATTTCCCTCTAAGAAAAAGCTACAGACTGTTGATAGGAAGGTATGTCTGGATCACACAAACTATCCTCTCCCCAAGTGTTTACTAAGTCAAGCATTCAACTTAGGAAATCAGAGTACCAGTAGCCATAAAGGCAGACCCGTTGTTTACAAAGTATAATTTATTCTCGACATGACAATAGGTTTGGTCAACAGTCAGTCAACAAGCATTTATTCATTTTTTGCTAATTGACAACCACTGGGCTAAACTCTGAAAATACAAATACAAGCAGAAAAGAATACAGTTCTTTCCCTCAAGGAACTTAAATTCTAATCAGCAGGAAAGCACTTTACAGGAGTATGTGGAGGCCAGGGGAGGAATGCACTTTCTTCTGGGTAAGGAGATTACTGTGGGATGGTACAGAAATCAAGAGTAAGGAGTGGAAACACCACCCCCCCCAAACAAACAAAGTAAAAACTGATGGGAAAAAGAAGTTGAGCTTGTTACTTAATATCCACAATGAAACATACCTTCTGGTCTTGATGTCATCTCTCTCATTAGAATGTTCACATGGACTATTTGTGCCCAACCTATACTAGAACTTTCCAAGCTTGTATTGGTCTGATCAGCCAGTTGTATACACTGTACCTCAGCCCTGACATAATGGTGTCATTTTGTCATTTCCTGTTAGAGCAGGAAGGACAACAACCAACCAATTATTGGAATGTGGCCAAACTGCAGACCTAATGAATTTCTTTTGGCCCTTATGTGTCAAGTAGAACTCTAATCAATCAAACATCAGACCAAATTTTATAGAGGGGTCTACTACTACTACTACTACTACTACTACTACTACTTTTATTGTTCAGTCATTTCCAGTAGTTTCCAACTCTCGGTGGCCCCATTTGGGGTTTTCTTGGCAAAGTTACTGGGGTGGTTTGCCATTTCCTTCTTCAGCTCATTTCACAGATGAGGAAGCTTGAGGCAAACAGGGTTAAGTGACTTGTCCAGAGTCGCATAGCTAGTAAGTGTCTGAGGATGGATTTAAACTCAGGAAGATGAGTCTTCCTGACTCTAGGCCAGGCATTCTATCCTCTATGCTCCGTACCTGCCCTACAGCACTACTACTGCTACTGCTACTGCTACTACAACTACTACAACTACTGCTGCTACTGCTACTGCTACTACTACTATAACTACTACTATTACTAATACTGCTTATAATTAGCATTAAATAGTACTTTAAATCTCTCAAAACCCCTTTACACATGTTCTTAGAAATCTCCAGTTTCCTAAGCCCCTTGTGCACAGATAGTAAAAGAAATAAGGAAATAAAATGTATGGATTCGATATTTCTTGAAAAAGAGCCTTTCCTCTAGTTCTTGATAATGGCTCTTCCCCTTAAATATCTTCTTATCTAGGGCATGCTTGTCCCTGAGTATACAAGGAAATGGCAGATATGCAGAAATAAAGAAAACCTTATTCTTTCACTGGAAATTTTTAAACTTTGGTAAAACTGTAGAATGTTTAAATTGCCTTCCAATTTCTGAGAGAAATTGGTTTCCTTTAACGCTTAACAAGATAAACTGCAATTCGATTCAAGTCATTTTTCTGCCTTCTCTTGTTGACAATCTGCGGCCTAGTGGGTTTTTTTTGGGGGGAGGGGTTCCTCTTGCTTTCTGATTGACTTCAAGATTGCATCTAATCTTTTTATTCTATCCTGCACTGAATGCAACCTGCAATATGTTGTGACAAGGAGACAGACCTCCTATTAGCATATATTTATACCTTGCAGCAGGGAGAGCTGTACACAGGGATTATAAAACCAGATCGAAGCTCCAAAGGCATATATATATATATATATATACACACACACACACATATATATATATATATATATATATAATTTCAGATCCTTTAAATGCCTTTCCCCATTGCCTACCTTTTTAAGCATGTGGAATTCTAATTACTGGAAGAGAGGGAGAAATGGGGGAGGGGAGAATATAAAGAGAAATTATGGGTAAAGTGCTTGGGTTGAAAGAATTGAAAACCTACTGCATGAATGCAAAAACCTAATACCTAATTGCTGACTTGAGAAGATTTGACCTGAAGAGACTTCTGGAAATTCTCTTCCTCCTTCAAATTGGGCTGTGGGTGGCACCAGATTCAGGTTAGTCAGGTGAAAAGTTGGTACCTGATGAAGACTGGGAAGTGTTCTGGGGCTGGGGCTGGGGCTAGGGCTGGTAAGACTGGAGCTAAGGCTTTCCTAGTTGCTCAGGGTTTGGAAAGGAATCCAGAGTCAAGAAAGTGGCTGGGAATTGGGGAAACTATCTATCATCTATCTATCAGTCTATCTATCTATCTATTTTTATCTCTTTATCTCTCAATCTATCTTCAAATCAAATGTTGACTTTGGAGTCAGAGGAGATGCTTTCAAATCCCACCTCAGATGGTTAATGACTTGTGTGACCTTGGGTAAGTCACCTCAACTTCCTGATCCTCAATTTCTTCAACTGTAGAATGAGAGGGTTGAACTTAAGGACCTCTGAGTTCCTTTTCATCTCTAAATCTATAAGCCTATGTGATCTCTGATATAAAAAAAACTTTTTATGTTACAGGAAATTAACAAAAATATACAAGACCAAGAGTCATTCTCCAGTAGTTTAAAGGACACAAACAGGTAATTTTCTTTCTTTCTTTCTTTCTTTCTTTCTTTCTTTCTTTCTTTCTTTCTTTCTTTCTTTCTTTCTTTCTTTCTTTCTTTCTTTCTCTCTCTCTCTCTCTCTCTCTCTCTCTCTCTCTCTCTCTCTCTTTCTTTCTTTCAAGGCAATTGGGGTTAAGTGACTTGCCCAGGGTCACACAGCTAGTAAGTGTCAAGTGTCTGAGTTCGGATTTGAACTCAGGTCCTTCTGAATCCAGGGCCAGTACTCTATCCACTGTGCCACCTAGCTACCACATAAACAGGTATTTTTCAAAAGAATGATAAACTATCTGCAACCATGTTCCCCTTGTCTTGCAATAGGAAGGACTTAAGGGAAGAAACATTGATTCTGCATCTGTGACCCACAGTATTAGTACCAGTATTTTTCCTGTTTAAGTGAACTATTTACCCTATCACTCACTGTCCTTTCATTGCTATCATCTTATTCTCCCCTTTGTGAAAATTTTATAGTCACCAATCATCATTCACGAGATTAATGCTGGCAGGGGTAGTAATTTGGGAAGAGGTTCGGACCTCTCTGAAGGGAGAGCAAACAATGACTCCATTCAGAAGTGGAAATTCAATAGAGGCACACTGGAGTCATAACCCCATGAAAGAATGAAAAGAAAGAGATTATTTTGAACCTTAAGACATGCGCCTCAAAATCCATCATTGGTTTGAGACTCTTTCCTCATTGGTAGAGATGACATTACTCAATGCTCTGCACATCTGCCTGAGTAGTGGAGTTGGAAATCTGGAAGAGAAGGCATGCAGTTCTAGCCACTGGAAGTTAAAAGACTTGGGGGGGGGGGCGCAGCTAGATGGCACAGTGGATAAAGCACCAGCCCTGGATTCAGGAGATTCTGAGTTCAAATCCAGTCTCAGACACTTGACACTTACTAGCTGTGTGACCCTGGGCAAGTCACTTAACCCTCATTGACCCACTCAAAAAAAAGACTTGGGATCTCTCCTCTCCAGCTCTCACCAATTCTACCCCTCACCACAGTCTCATAGCATTAAGTAATCATTCTCTACCAATGAGGAGAGAGTCCTATATCAATGGGATTTAAGACTTAGATTACAATTACTCCTGGATTTAGTAAAGATAAGCCCTTGATAAGATAAACATTACAAAAGTAAACCAAGCTCAAGAAAATGGGGGATTCTGCTTTTAAATTTTTGTTCTCAGTCAGCCAGACACAAAACCCTACAGGTGGGAATCCATGGGGCCACCCTAATAAGTATTAAAAAGGAATACAGGGCAGCTAGGTGGCGCAGTGGATAGAGCACCGGGCCTGGAGTCAGGAGTACCTGAGTTCAAATCTGGCCTCAGACACTTCACACTTACTAGCTGTGTGACCCTGGGCAAGTCACTTAACCCCAATTGCCTCACTAAAAAAAAAAAAAAGAATACAAGCTCCTTGTGTATTTGTTATAGATGATTATTGTTTAATTTTTTTCAATCATGCCCAACTCCTTATGATGCCATTTAGGGTGTTCTTGGCAAAGATACTAGAATGGCTTGCCTTTTCCTTCTCCAGCTCATTTTACACATGAAGAAACTGAGGCAGATGAGTCTTCCTGACTCTAGGACCAGCATTCTGTTCACTGCACCACCTAGCTGTCCTTATAGTTGTTATAGCTGGACACCCTGACTAAGCACTACACAGGGAAGTATATAAATCCTACATGTAAATCCTTCCCATTGCCCTTACCACTTTATATATGGATCCTTTACCATTTATCTATTCCTTACTATGGGAACCATTACCATATAAATGCTGCAAGCAGGAGATGAATCTCCCTGTATATTCCTGTTCTATTATGACCCAACCATGAGGAGAGGTCCTGATGGGGAAAGAGGTGTAAGGGGATAAAATTCTAGCTAGTCTGTCTAAAATATCTAATGAGTGGTTGCCAATAAATTATAAGCTTTAACAAGATTTAGACTTTTAAGCATTTAATAAAAGATATAAGATTGTAAAGAGAGAGAAAGATTGAGAACAGATTTCTTATAGCATGTAAATCCTAGCCTTCCTAACCTCCCACTTGAAATTCTGCCAACAAGCCTATGTCTCAAACCCAAAAAAGGAAGAAACCCTCCACCAGCATCGGCTTCCTACTTTGCATCCTCCTCCCAGAAATGGGAGGCTCCTCAATTTGATTGGCTGGTAGGTTTGATAGACAGTACCCACAAGCAAATGTCACTTCCTGACACCAAGGACCTGACCGCATGGCTTGCCCTCAGACACCTTCTCCTCATGGTGGAGCTTTCCTACAGTAACTCTCCAGCATGTGGCGTCACTCCAATCATTACAGTGGGAATGCATTTCCTTTGACCACCTTTGCTTTTTACCAATGGATTGACAGAGCCAAGCTCATCCATGCTTGTTGTTGTTCATTTATTCACTTGTGTCCAGCTCCTCGTGACCTAGTGGACCATAGCATGCCATGCCTTTCTATCCTCTAGTTTCTCCCAAAGTCTGTCCAGGCTCGTGTTCATTTCTTCCATAACACTATCTACCTATCTCATCCTCTGTCATCCCCTTTTCTTTTTGCCTTCAATCTTTTCCAATGAGTACTGCCCTCTCATTATGTGGCCAAAGTATTTAAGCTTTAGCTTCAATATTTGTCCTTCTTACTTTAGTGTCCCCATCCCCTATGATGAATGTGATATCTTTTTTGAGGGGGAGGGGGGGCATTATTTCGAGAAGATGTTGTAGGTCTTCATAGAACTGATCAACTTTGGCCTCTTTGGCATCAGTGGTTGTATCACTGTGATGCTGAACAGTTTGCCTTGAATTCAGACAGATATTGTCATTTTTGAGATAATGCTTCTGTACTACCTTTCTCATCCTCTTATCAACTATGAGGGCTCCACCACTTTTTCTAAGGGATTCTTGCCCACAATAATATATATAATGACCACCTGAATTAAATTCACCCATTCCCATCCATTTGAGTTCACTGAAATCCAAGATGTTAATGTTTAATCTTCTCATCTCCTATTTAACCATATCCAGCTTTCCTTGGTTAATAGATATTTTTTTAGGATTTTTTTTTTTAGCTGATTAATGAACATAGCCATGTTGTATATATTGAACTGCAAACACTTGAGCCAACAGGGAAATCTTTATCCTAGCAACATCAAAGCATGTTAATAATGGAATTAATGTAGTTTTTCTTTGTTTTTATTATTTTTTAAAATTTTTTTAGTAAGGCAATTGGGGTTGAGTGACTTTCCCAGGGTCACACAGCTAGTAAGTGTCAAGTGTCTGAGACTGGATTTGAACTCAGGTCCTCCTGACTCCAGGGCTGGTGCTCTATCCACTATGCCACCTCGCTGCCCCCATAGATCTTTACATTTCAGGTTCCTATGCAATATTATCTTTACAGTACTGGACTTTCTTTCATCACCAGACACATCTATAGCTGAATTTCCTTTTGGTTGTGGCCCAGCTGCTTCATTGATACTGGAGCTACTTGTAGTTGTCCTCCACTCTTCCCCATTAGTGTGTTGGACACCTGAGCTAAGGGGCTCATCTTTCGGTGTCATATTTTTTATCATTTTAATATTGTCCATGGGATTTTCTTGGTAGAGATACTGTAGTGGTTTGCTATTTCCTTTCCAGTGAATCACCTTTTGTCAGAACTCTCCACCATGACCTGTCCATCTTGGGTAACCCTGCATGGCATAGTTTGTAATTTCTTTGAGCCACACAAGCCCTTTAGCCACAACAAGGCAGTGAAGTATGGTGATGGCACAAGAAATGAGGTGGGAAAGGGAGGCATATGGTTAGGAAAAGAGAAGGAAGAAATGGAGGAGGGACATAAAGTCGCTTATGAAACCAAAGATGCAAGTTAGAAGCACTTCCACAGCATAGACTCATGGTAGATAGAGGAATGTTCAAGGGGCAAGGTTTGGGAGTCCCATTCTTAAAGGGTTCTGGTGGGGGGGTGGGACAACAACCTATTGATATCATTTCAAAGGTATCAGTGCCAATTTATAGCTCCCTAATTAGCATGACATTTCTCTAGTTTTACTGTAGCAGCTTACAGACTGAGGGACCAATATTAGAACTGAGGGGCTGTTATAGTGGGGCCTAGTTAGCTTCTCCTAATTTAGTCTCTTAATTGATTTAGGAGGCAGGTTTTTGCTTCTAGGTTCCCCTTTATGCTCTTAATTCATAATTCCTATTGATTGTTTTTTAAATAATAAACATTTTTATTTATAGTTTGAGGTTCCAATTTTTATACCTCTTTCCCTCTTTCCCTCTCTTCCTCCCTCCCTGAGGTGGAAAACAATCATATATGAGTTATACACGTATAATTATGTAAAACATTACCATATTTGTAATTTTGTACAAGATAACTTGATTAAAAGAGAAAAAAATGAAAGAAAGTGAAAAATAGCATGCTTCAATCTGTTCCATCAATATCAGTCCTTTCTTTGGGGGTGGATGGTATGTTTCATCAATAGTCCTTTGGGATTGTCTTGGATCATTTTATTATGAATAGTCAAGTCATTCACAGTTCTTCATGAAACAATATTGTGTGTACAATGTTCTCTTGGTTCTGCTCACTTCACAATACATCAGTTCATACATGTCTTTCCAGGCCTTTCTGAAGCCATCCTGCTTGTGATTTCTTATAGCACAATAATATTCCATCACCATCATATACCACAGTTTGTTTAGCCATTCCCCAACTGATGGGCAATCCTTTGATTTCCAATTCTTAACCACCACAAAAAGAGATGCTATAAATAGTTTTGAACAAATAGGTCTTTTTCTCTTTGAGGGGATGTCTTGGGGATATAAACCTAGCAGTGGTATTGCTGGATCAAAGGGTATGCACAGTTCTATAGCCCTTTGGACATAGTTCCAAATTGCTCTCCTGAATAGTCAAATCTTTTCACAACTCTACAACAGTAGATTAGCATCCCAGCTTTTCCACATCCCCTCCAACATCCAAAATGTTTTGTTTTTGTTATATTTGCCACTTTGATAGGTGTGAGATAGTACCTCAGAGTTGTTTTAATGTGCATTTCTCTTATCAATAATGATTTAGAGCATTTTTTCATTTGATTATAAATAGTTTTAACTTCTTTGCCTGAAAACTGCCTGTTCATATCTTTTGACCATTTATCAATTGGGGAATGACTTGCATTTTTATAAATTTGACTCAGTTTTCTATATATTTGAGAAATGAGGCCTTTATCAGAGAGATTTGTTTCCAAAATTATTTCAGAGTTTTCTACTTCCCTTGTAATCTTGGTTTCATTAATTTTCTTTGTGCAAAAGCTTTTTAATTTTATATAATCAAAATTATCTATTCTACATTTACTTTTATTCTTTATATCTTCTTTGGTCCTACATTCTTCCCCTGTCCATAAATATGACAGATAAATGATTCCATACTCCCTTAATTTGCTTATGGTATCACCCTTTATGTGTAAATCATGTACCCATTTTGACCTTATATTAGTATATGGTGTGAGATGTTGGTCTATACCTAGTTTCTGCCATACTGTTTTACAGTTTTCCCAGCAGTTTTTGTCAAATAATGAGTTTTTGTTCCAAAAGCTTGGAACTTTGGGTTTATCATATACTAGATTACTATAGTCATTTACCATAGTGTAATTTCTAATAATTCCTATTTATTGTTACTTTACACTGACTACTTACATACTGATTTACTATACCAAGTGGTGGAATGGCCGTTGGGGGTAGGGGAAGAGGTGGGAGGGAACCACAACAAGATACAATTTCTTTTTTTTTTATTAATTTTTTAAAAGCAGGGCAATGAGGGTTACGTGACTTGCCCAGAGTCACACAGCTATTAGGTGTCCAGTGTCTAAGGCTAGATTTGAACTCAGGTCCTCCTGAATCCAGGGCCAGTGCTTTATCTACTGAGCCACCTAACTGTGCCTAACAAGATACAATTTCAACATAATTCCTTACTGTAGCAAAAGTATAAATTTAAATCCAGGTCCTCTCACCCTAAATGTAGGGATGTTTCCACTACACCATTCTGTCTATCAGTTAGCTATTTAATGTGAACCACTTCATTTTTTAAATCTAATTACAATGTAGCACAAACTATTGCTATATAACTTAAACATCAAACTAGCAGAGAGCCAATGTGATAAAGTAGATGAAGAGCCAGCTTTAAGAACTGGATTCAAATAGTGCTTCTGCCGCATTGGCTGTGTAAACCTAGGCAAGTAATATAATCTCTCAGTGTCTTAGGTGATTCTCTAAGACTATAAGTTACAAAGAAGGGATCAATTTGCTTGAGCTGAGGGAATTCCTTATATCAAGGAAATCACAGATCCTGCTCCTACCCTGGCCCCCACCAAAGCCCCCATTCAGATTAACTTGGCATAAATTTGGTTTAATTGCATAGCCAACTCTAGGTTAGGGCAGCTAGGTGGTACAGTGGATAGAGGATAGGGCCTAGAGTCAGAAAGACTCATCTTTCTGAGTTTAAATCCATTCTCACATATTTACTAGCTGTGTGACCCTGGGCAAGTCAGTTAACCCTGTTTGCCTTAGTTTCCTTATCTGGAAAATGAGCTGGAAAAGGAAATGGCAAACCATTACAGTATCTTTGCCCAGAAAACCCCAAATGTGGTCAGATAACAATTGCAATGAATGAAAAACAACAACTCTAGGTTTGGCATATTCTACCAGGCTTCAAGAAGGGGCCTCATAATGGATCCAAGGACCAGCCAAATAGTTTTGAGAGACTCATCCCCACTTTGACCAAAGAGTGATGATTTTTTTGTTCGTAGCAACTCTTAGAGGCTTGTAGAAGTCATAGACAGGTTGTGATCTGCACTGGTGGAAGAAACACATGCATCAGGGAAACCACAAATCCTTGAAATAATTCGAATGAGTAAACTCCATATCTGCAAGAGTGAAGACTGTAAAAATAACAAGATGGATTCCACAAGCTACATATGTATAAATCATTCATTATTTTATAGTCACAACCGAAATGATCAGTCTTCAGCATCTGTTGCTTACGTAGAGCAGTTGTCTGCTCAGACGGGCGGGTTGCCTACTTTCAGCCTGGAAAGAGAAAGGAAAAGGGTTTGAGTCATCAGTTGTCAGAAGCAACTCAGGGGTCTTAGAACCTGAAAATCAAAGCAGAGACTGACAAGCCCATTACATCTGTAGTTAAGGACATGCAAGTGTCCTTGGAACCAGAAAGTCAAGGCAGAAGCAAAAAAAAAAAAAAAAGCCAAGGTATCATCTTCCTTGGGTAAGCCACAGGTCTGGAAACCATGAAGTCAAATCAGAGTCCACAGGGGCAACAACATTACAGGGGTTGAGAGCCTCAAAGGTTCAGTATTTAGAAGGTCAGGCAGCACAAGTGATCAAAAGACAAAAATGAATTTGATTCTGTGACGAGGATGCCTTGCCTTTAGCTTTTCTCATGCTCCTTAGATCAAAAAATATTTATCATATCATTGTTTAGTAGATAAATATTTATTAACTATCTGTTATATGCCTGGCACTATGGTAAGTGCTAGGAATACAAAAAAAGGTAAAATGACAGTCTCTGCTTTGAAGGATCTCATAGTCTAATGGGGGAGACAACACAGAAAAATCTATGGATAAATGAACTATATACATATATATACACACATATGTATATCTAAACTATATATGTATATACATGTTTGTGTAGTTGTTTAGTCATTTTCAGCTATGTCTGACATTTTATGATCCCATTTGGGATTTTATTAGCAGAGATACTGGAGTAGTTTGCCATTTCCCTCTCCAGCTCATTTTACAGATGAGAAAACTGAGGCAAACAGTCTTGAGTGACTTACTTGCCCAGAGCCACACAGCTAGAATTTCTGAGGCTGGATTTCAGATCATAAAAATGAGTCTTCCTGACTCCAGGTCCAGCGTTCCCTATCCACTGCACCACCTAGCTGCTATAGATATAAATATAAATATAGTTATAGTTATAGATAGATATGGATGTGGATGTAGATGTGAATATGGATATGGATATGGATATAGACATGGATAGAGAGAGATACATAGATATAGGCATAGATGTAGACGTAGACAAAGACATAGACACAGACATAGACATAGACGTAGACGTAGACGTAGACGTAGACGTAGACATAGACATAGACGTAGACGTAGACGTAGACGTAGACATAGACGCAGACGTAGACGTAGACATAGACATAGACATAGACATAGACATAGACATAGACATAGACGTAGACATAGACACAGACATAGACGTAGATGTAGACATAGACATAGATATAGATATATAGGTATATGTATTATCTCCAGATTTTTATGATTACAAAAAAGGAAAATGACAAATCCTGGGGGAGATATGGCAAAATAGGTACACTAATACACTGTTGGTGGAGCTGTGAATTAATATGACCATTCTGGAAAACAATTTGGAGCCATTTTCCCTTTTTGTCATCTTAGCCAATCTAATACATATGAGATGATACCTCAGAGTTGCATTAATTTGCATTTCTCTAACTATTAGTGATTAAGAACAATTTTTTTCCCTTATGGCTATTGATTGCTTTGATTTCTTTCTCTGAAAACTGCCTATTCATATCTTTTGATCATTTCTCACTTATGGCTCTTATTCTTATAAATATGACTCAGCTCCATATATATTTTAGAAATAGACTTTTATCAGATAAATTCACTGCAAAAATTTATTTCCAGTTTCTTGCTTTTCTTTTCATTTTAGTTACATTGCTTTTGTTAATGCAAAAGCTTTTAAATTTAATACAATCAAAATTATCCATTTTACCTCCCTTGAATCTCATGAAAGGGTAATTTTAAGTTTGAAGAAGTAAGGCAGGGACTTGAGATAAAGACCCTTATATCCGGGGCTCACCTTACCATTTCTTACTTAATCTACAGAGTTCCTGAAGTCCTCTTCTTTATCCTAATTCTTCCCACCTAACTTTCCCACATAGAGCAGATAGATAGGGAAACAGAGCACTGGGTCCAGGAGTTAGGAAGACCTAAGTTTAAATCCAGACTCTAAGACTTAATAGCTCCATGACTTTGGGCAAGTCAGTTAATTGCTATGTGCCTCAGTTTCCCCAAATATAAAATAGAGTTAATAATGGCAACTACCTCCAAAAGATGATGTAAAAATCAAATAAGATAACATTTATAAAGCACTTATTACAGTGTCTGGCACATAACAGGTGTTTAATAAATGCTTCTTTTCTTTTCCCCCCACCACTTCTACCATTTCAAACTAGTTAAGAGAGGGAGAAGAAAAAGGAAAAAGGGAGGGTAGTTTTCCTTTTTTCATTCACTCAGAAGATATAGAAAGGAAAGAAAGGCTTTCCTCCCCAAAATTGTGATGTTGTAAATCTTTCCTCCTTCCTACTTGAAACTCTAAAGTTGAGAGAATTTATCCCCAAAAAGTTTTAATTTTATTTTTTGGTGAGGCAATTGGGGTTAAGTGACTTGCCCAGGGTCACATAGCTAGTAAGTGTTAAGTGTCTGAGACCGGATTTGAACTCAGGTACTCCTGACTCCAGGGCCAGTACTCTATCTACTGCGCCACCTAGCTGCCCCCAAAAGTTTTAATTTTTAAGAAAAATTTGACATTTGAGTACGCTTTTAAATTTTTTTGTTTTTTCCAATTACATGTAAAGACAATTTTAAACATAGTTTTTAAAATTTTGAGTTCCAAATTTTTCTCTCTCCCTAAAATGGTAAGCAATTTGATATAGGTTATATATGTACAGCCATAATTCCATATTAATCATGTTGTGAAAGAAGAATTAGACCAAAAAAAAAACATGGGAAAAAAGTGAAAATAATATGTTTCTGTCTGCATTCAGACCCCATCAATTCTTTCTCTGGATGTGGATAGCATTTTCCATCATGAGTCCCTCAGAACTGTTTTGCTGAGAAGAGCTAAGTTATTCATGGTTGATCATCATACAATATCACTGTTACTGTATACACTGCTTGCTCTCCAGGTTCTTCTCATTTCCCTTTGCATCAGTTCATGTAAGTATTTCCAGGTTTTTCTGAAATTAGCCTGCTCATCATTTTTTTATGGCACAATAATATTCCATTGTAATCATATGCCATAGCTTGTTCAACCATTCCCCAATTGATTGCATCCCCTTGATTTCCAAATTTTTGCCAACACAAAAAGAACTGCTATAAATATTTTTATACATTTAGGTCATCTTCCATTTTTTGTGATCTCTTTTGGAAACTGACCAAACAGTGGTATTACCAGATCAAAGGGTATGCTTATCCTCACGGCATAGTTCCAAATTAACTCCCTAGAATGATTGGATCAGTTTACAATTCTACCAACAATGCATTAGTGTTCCAATTTTCCCACATCCTCTCCAACATTTATCATTTTCCTTTCCTGTCATATTAGCCAATCTGATAGGTGTGAGGTGGTACCTCAGAGTTGTTCGAATTTTCATTTCTATTTGATGACACTAAAGGAAGACTTTGTACTTTTTCCCTTATTTTCTTTCTGTAGTTAGTGTGGGGACCAATTTTTAATTGGGGAGTGCTAGCTAAGCGGCTTGCCACAATACTGGGGCAAGGAAGGAGACCGGCAGCCTCCCTCAAAACAGACAAGATTTATTTTAACAAGAACGAACTTAAAACACACACACACACACACAAACAGGATCAGTAGGATCAAGGGAAAGGAAATAAAATGGGGAAAGGGAAACTATAATACCTGAAAAAAATACCACTGCCCAGCAATCAGCTGAAAATACGCAGCAGAACACCCGTTGCTTTCCAGCTTCCACCTAGAATGCCCAATTCTCCTCCCCCAAACCTAGAAAACATGCCACGCAGCCTCAGCCAATGGGATGGCCGCTCTGACAGTCACATGACTGCCCTCACTAGGCTTCCAATTATTATAATTTTGCCAGGCCCATGTAGGCGTCAGCGAGTGGTGATGACGTGAGGTGCCAGAGCCCTGGCAATGGCTATAACCAGTGGGTGGAGCACCGTGCAGTTTGCAGAGCCCCAGACCAGTGTGCACCGAGGCATAAAAACCTCAAATAACAATTAATTCTTTACATTAGACTGACAATGTGCTATAAAAGAAAGATCACTGCTAGTTCCATGGCTTACTACCTGTGTGACTTTAGTTTTTTCATTTATAATATCAGTAGGTTGGACTAAAACAGGGGTCCTTAACCTTTTTTGTGTCATGGGACCCTTTGGCAGTCTGGTGAAACCTATACCCCTTCTGAGAGGTCCAATTGTTAAATTAGTGAAGGAAATGATAAATTTCAGGTAGATGTTAGTGAAAATAAAGATGTAATTTCTTCCCATCCAAGTTCATGGACTCCCTGAAATCTATACATATACTCCTTGAGATGGGGAGGCATCAATAGATCCAGGTTAAGAACTTCTAGAGTAGATCCATCTTTAAGGTCCTGTCCTGATCTAAATTCTTATGATTGGTCAGTCAACAAGTATTTATTAACCGCCTACTTAATAGAAGCCATGCCACTGTGCTAAGCAATGATCTTTTGATAGCTCTTAATATGGAAAAATCATGTGACTGTAACTCTTACTATGTGAGGGTACTGTATCTTCTTGAGTTGGTCCCTCTCCTACCAAATATAGGTAGATCCTGTTGTGGTGGTTGTTCAGTCATTTCAGTCGTGTCTGACTCTTTGTGACCCCATTTGGGTTTGGGTTTGGGTTTGTTTGTTTGTTTTTTGGCAGAGATACTGGAGTGGTTTACTATTTCCTTCTCCAGCTCATTTTCTAGATGAGGAAATTGAGGCAAATAGGGCTAAGTGACTTGTCCAAGGTCACACAGCTAGTAAGTGTCTGTGACCGGATTTGAACTCAGGAAGAGGAGTCTTCTTGACTCCAGGCCCTGTGCTCTATCCACTGTGCACTTCGCTGCCCAGGTAGATCCTATAAACACATTTTGAGATGTGTCTACAGATTAAATTGAGATCACTTCTCATCAGCGCCATCTCCTGAACAGCTCAGGAGCTTCTTCCAAATCCCTTCCCACTCAGACTCCTACATTAAACTTCTCAGGAGAAGGGGAGGCAAAAACAAAAGGTAGGAGGATGTCCCCACGCATAAACACACAGGGAAACAGAGACCCACAAAGGAACTCCTCTCTTCTGAGAAAAAAACCAGACAGATCCTGCTCTCCCTATACCTCATCTCCACCCCATCCCAAGATCAGAACCAGAGATGTTGACACAGAAAGAAAGAATCCATAGCCTAGATGCTGCTGGAAGGACTTCATCAGTGGAACAGATCAAAACAAAAGCTTCCATAGTGCTTTCTTGCTCAGGGGCATAGTTCTGAAATGACACTACAATCAGCTAGAGGAGGTGGGGAGAGGATGAGGACAAGCTGTTTCTCACCAGCCCAGGATAGCATATTATGCTGGTTCCCATAGTTCCCACTGCATCACTACAGCTTCAAACCCTAAGGTTGCTCTGGCACACATGAGTCTTTTCTGTGACTGCATGTGGACCAGCTTCATATGCATCAGCTTCTGACTTGCTGCTATACTACAGGATGAATTTGGGTTTGATCACAGAAATTTATTAATTAAGTTCAAAACAATTTTTTCACACCCTCATATCTTTGTCACCATCTTCACAGGGCCAAACTTCATGAAGGATCCTTGAGATATCTTCGGAAGCATATCTTTTCAGCCTATTCTTTCTGTTGTCATTGTGGACCTCCATTACAGTACAACTCTGATGTTTCATTGGGATATAGAGGTAGACTGAGTTCTTGAAGGCTATACCCCTGGGGTACAACCTCAAGTGAGTTCTCCAAGCTGGAAACATTTCAAACCTGGGTCCAGTTACCTAAGGATCAGACTACATATGCTTAGAGAAACTCCTAATCAAGAACTCTTATAGAAATTTCCCTCTTCAATTGAAATACTCCTGGGGAAATATTCTCACTTCTACCCTCCTCATAGGCCTTTGTTTTCAACCTATGTCTACATCAAGAGCCACAGAAGTGCAGCTTACCTCTTACCATTATCTTCCCCATTAGAATGTGAGTTTCTTAGGATAGAGACTGTTTTTGCTTTTCCTTGCACCTCTGGCACTTAGTTCAGTGTTAGGCATATAGTAAGTGCTTAATAAATGCATATTCACTGACTAACTTTCTAAGTAATGAATGCCACAGTAACTCCTGAAGGAAGTTGCTGGTTTTTGATTACAAGTTGCAGAGGGGGTGCAGTCTGCATTGGTAGAGGTAGTTTCCTTACCATGATCTCAATGCCAATTAAATCACAGATTAAGTAAAAAAAAATACCCTCATAAAGTATGCAAGGTTTCTATGAGTGAACATTGGTGAGGGGGATGTCTAACCTAATGAAAGCATGGATACTTAAAATAGAAAGAACACTGATTCCGAAGTCATAGGACCCGAGTTAAAATTCTGCCTCCGACACTTATTACCTGTGTGACTTTGAGCAAGTTGCTTAACCCAAATGGACCTCAGTTTCCTTATCTGTAAAATGAGGGGGTTGAACTAGATGTCCTCTGAGGTCCCTGCCATCTCTAAGTCTGCAAGGCTAAGATTCTGTTACCGTGGCAACATTACATACTGTAGCTCAACACTTAACACCCTCCCCCAACACACATATACACACACGATGTCTTCAAAAGAACCCCGATTTCTACTACAAACATTTATGTTCAAGATAAATTACAGACCAAACTTCCTATTACATAGGATTCAGACAAAATGCACTAACATTGTTCCATGTAAAGAGTGTCTCTCATTTTGATTAAAAAGTCAGTGGCTTCCCAACTTCCCATTTAGTTATCCGAGGACATGACTTCTCAATACCATTAGGACAGGCCAAGACTGAAGTAAGAAACAGTTGCTTGGAAGTAGAATTCATTCATAAGCCATAGTATTGTGATTATTTTATATTATAACAAGCCTCAGGATCAAGCAGCTTTGCGGTGAGAGAAACTACTTGCTCTCAATCAGTAAAAGACTACAGAATAACAAGATTCCTTTCCCACTATTTTCTTAGTTCCCCATGTCTATGTCTTATCCTGAGGGTCCTGGGAAGGTATTTCTCCAATCTGTTCTACTATCAAAATTTTGCTCTGACTACAATCTTCTACTTTTACTTAAGGGGTACATGGATAGGTGAGTGGGAATAATTAATGGCTAGTTTGTTAATCTATTAATTCACAGCATTAGAATCATAGATTCCTGCATCTAGTATGTACCTTAGTCTCACTTTAGTTCCAACCTCTCATCATACATATAAAATGCCAATAGCAGGTAGGGGAGGCAAGAGGTATCCTCTCCAACTATATAGTTCTGGGATCACATGGACCAGGTTCAGTCCTGGGGGACTTTAAGCCCTAAGAGGGAAGTCAGGTTCTTCCCAAGTACTCTGGTTCATCATACCCTAACCTAGAGTTTTAGGGAAAATAACTCAAAACTTATATTTGGTTCATGTCTAAGGACTCCCCAATAAAGACTAATAATATATATTATTATATACTAATAATATATATTATAGACTAATAATATATATTATTAATATATATTATCCTCTGTGTGTATATATATGTATGTGTATATATGTATACTTATACACACACATATATATATGTACATATATATATATCTTGTTTATACATAGTTGTTTACATATTATCTTCCCCCCCTCCCCCATTAGAATGTAAACTCTTTGAGGGCAGGGATTATCTTTGACTTTCTGCGCATCCTCAGTGCTTAGCATAGTGACTAGCACAAAGTAAGCACTTAATAAATGTTTATTGACTGACTATCCAACAAAGCAGATCAGGTATAGGACAGCTATTTATTTCCTCTACCATGAAAGAAATGTTTAAAACACAAAAGGCTCGTATGACAAACATAAAGCATGATACAATAACCCAGTAGTCTATGTATACTCTCTAGTAGATTGATGGGGGTCATCTCCAGTTGTCCTAATGTATATCTTTCCACTGGACCCAGATGGCTTTGGGGGAGAGAGTGAGGCTAGTGACTTTGCCCAGCCCTGCCTCACTTAAATCCAATTCACTGCAAGTCATGACATCACCTCCCTGATGTAATGGTCCTCTTCAAGAACAAAGGACAAGCAAAAACAACAATAGTAGGTTGATACTTAAAACATGAAACAGTTTTTGGAATTACTAAATAGGCATGAACCAGAGGCCAGTGACCTAGTCCAGTTGCCCAAGAGGGACTCCCTTGACTGTCCCCATTACATACAAATAAGGAAACTGAAATCCAGAGAAGTCAAATAACTTACCTGGACAAAAAGAAAAGCTGTTTCATTATAGCTATTTTTGGATTAGACCTATTCAGAAAAGCTAAAGGAGTTGGGAATGTTTCAAAGAAGAGGGACTACAGGCTTACCTTGGAGATAATGTGGGTTTGATTCCAGATGACCATAATAAAGAGAATATCACAATAAAGTGAGTCACCTGAATTTTTTGGTTGCCCAGTTCATATAAAAGTTATGTTTATACTATACTATAGTCTATTAAGTGTGCAATAGTATTGTGTCTAAAAAAGCATACATACCTTAATTTAAAAATATTCTATTGCTTTAAAAATGCCTTTAGTCGGGGCAACTAGGTGGTGAAGTGGATAAAGCGCTGGCCTTGGATTCAGGAGGACCTGAGTTCAAATCCAGTCTCAGATACTTGACACTGTAATGATTGGAATGATGCCACCTACTGGAGACTTGCTGTGGGAAAGCTCCACCATGAGGAAAATGCCTCAGAGACATTGTGGCTTTTCCTTGGCGTCAGGAAATGGCGTTTGCTCATGGGTGCTGTCTATCAAGGCTACCAGCCAATCAACTTGAGGAACCTCCTATTTTCTGGGAGGAGACAGGAAGGAGGAGAGGGAGCCTGCGCAGAGAGCTCTTGGGGGCTTTTGGGTTCCTGACTTGGTGTTGGTGGCAGCAGAGGACTTCACAGGAAATTTGAGGAAAGATAGGAATGCCAGGCTGTTGGAATTCTGTTTCTCAATCTTTTTCTTTCTATTTTCCAATAAACCCTTAAAAACCTAAACTCGTTTTATCAGTGATTTTAGTCAGTTTCCCCAAAAAACTGGGGGTACAGATTAGAATCCACATTTAGAATCTTAAATTACACAAGACTTAACTAGCTGTGTGACCCTGGGCAAGTCACTTAACCCTCATTGCCCTGCAAAAAAAAAATGCCTTTAGTCAGTCATAATTTTTTTCTGATGGAGACTCTTGCCTTGATGTTGATGACTGCTGACTGACCAGGGTGGTGATTGCCGAAGGTTGGGAAGGCTGTGGCAATTTCTTAAAATAGGACAACAATGAAGTTTATCCCACCAATGGATTCTTCCTTTCTTTCACTTGAACACTTACAGGCCATTGAGGGGTTTTTAATTAGCCTAATTTCAATATTGTTATGTATCAGGGAATAGGGAGACCTTGAAGAGATTGAGAGACACGGTGGAGCAATCAACACACACAACATTTATCAATTAGGTACATTGTCTTATATGGGCATGGTTTGTGGCACCACAAACAGTGACAACATTAACATCCAAGACCACTAATTCACAGATCACCATAACGGATATAATAATAATGAAAAAAGTTTGAAATATTTTGAGAATTACCAAAATGTGACACAGAGACATAATGTGAGCACATACTGTTGGAAAAATGGCACCGATACACTTGCTTGACACAATGTTGCCAGAAACCTTCAATTCATAAAAAGAACAATATTTGTAAAGTGCAAGAAAGCAAAGCACAATAAAACAAGGTATGTCTGTGTTTAATAAGAGGTCTGTTAATCCAGACATTGCCTGTGTGTTCTTTGGCAAGTAACTAAACCTCTCTGGGCTTCAGTTCATCAATTCATCATTCAACTCTTCATCTATAAAACAAGAGCTTGGTCCAAATGGTTTCTAACATTCTGTTTGAGGGCAATTCTATTCTATGATCTTATGTCCCAAATACACAAAGGGCACTTATACTAAACATGATAACCAATTATTTTCCATCACACCAAAAGATAAAATAAGAAGATATCAAACCTGAAGAATTTAGTTTAGTTCCTGGGAATAATTTATGGATAATGCTTCACATAGGTAAAATCTGAAGTGTTCTTCTATGGAAGTCTTTACAGGAAAATAAACTCATCTACCTGTACTGATTTTGACATATCTTCACCTAAAGGCAAGAAAGCTAGGTGGCACAATGGATAGAGTGCCAGACCTAGAGTCAGGAAGACTCATCTTTCTGAGTTCAAATCTGGCCTTAGATACTTACTAGTTGTGTGACTTAACCCTATTTGCCTCAGTTTCTTCATCTGTAAAAGAAGCTAGAGAAGGATATGGCAAAACATTCCAGTATCTCTGCCAAGAAAACCCCTAATGGGGTCACAAAGAGTTGGGCATAACTGAAACAACAGAACAAAAACAACAAAATGGAAGAATGGGTTAGGTAACTTTCTCAAGGGCCTTTTCCACTATAGAATTCCACAATTTCCATAATTTAGGGCCATTATCAGATGCTGCCATATGGTAATTATAACAACCTGCTTTTCTGTCTCTCCAAAAGGAAATATCATCTCTTTTTTTTTTCAAATACATTCTGAGATTCAGAAAAGACCAGTCTCATACATGGAGGAGTTAACAAGTAAGTGAAATTAAACATCTTGTCAAGATAATTCCAGTATCATAAACAACAATATTGTCATCCTTATAGTCCTGTAGCATAATGGAAAGAGTATCAGACTTGACATTAGATGACCTGGCTTTGAATCCTGTCTCTGACATTTTCTAGATTTCTGACCATAGAAAATATAGTTAATTTACTGAGCCCCAGTTTTCTCATCTGTAAAAAGAGATATAGTAGAGGGCAGCCAGGTGGCGCAGTGGATAAAGCACCAGTCCTGGATTCAGAAGAACCTGAGTTCAAATCCGGCCTCAGACACTTGACACTTACTAGCTGTGTGACCCTGGGCAAGTCACTTAACCCTCATTGCTTGGCCAAAAAACAAAAAGAGATATAGTAATACTTATAATATCTATGCCACAGGGTTGTTGTGAAGCTTAAATAAAATGATACATAAATGTGCATTGTTATCAGGAATAGATGCATAAAAAAGCATTTATTAACCACTTACTATGTGCCAAACACTATGCTACTGGAAATACAAATACGAAAGAGCAAAATCAGTTCTTGACCTCAAGGTGTTTACACTCTAATAGAGGAGACAGCATCCATAAGGAAGAGGTGGCCAGGGAGAGGCATTTTGGTTCAGAAAGTCACTGGGAGGAACAATAAATAACAGAGTTGGTTTGATCATAGCTCACTGTTTCAGAACTAGTGGAAAGGGGCAGAGGGAAGAAGGAAAGCAGAGGGAGAGGGAGGCAGGATATCCTTCAAGGCAAGGCAACAATGTTATGAGGGAAATGGCGGGAAAGTCAGGAGTTAAATAAGCATGTCCAGGATTTTGTCTGAAGTACTGGTCTGAAAGAGACAGCTACTAATTGGGAGAAGGATGAAAAGGGGAGGATTTGGGAGAGAAAGAGAGAAGGAAATTCTTCTAGGGCAGGAATTGCAGTTGGCTAAGCTATGGAGGTGTCTAGAAAGTGAAGAGTAAGATGGATGGATGGATGGATGGATGGATGGATGGATGGATGGATGGATGGATGGATGGATGGATGGATGGATGGATGGATGGAAGAGAGCTAGAGATAGACATAGATCTATAGATATAAATTCTCATGACTGCATTGCAGAAACCATGAGTCTTATATATTCTTTCATAGTAAAGATGGCATATAGTAATATCCAATTATGTATAAATAATATCTGTGAGAAATGAAAACTCCTCTTCATTATTGATTGGTTCCTCCTCATATTTCAGGTGCCAGACATCTGTCATCTATAATATATCAAGTTCTATGTACTCAATCACTATGGAAATTTTTAAATGAGGTCTTTTCCCATTAACAATTAACTGATGTTGGGCTATCTGACCTCTTTTAAGAAACTTTCCCTCACTTTAAAGTCAGATTGAGTAACTTCCTTCTGAAATGCAGCTTCAAGTGAGTACAGTGAGCAGGATCCCAATCCCCAAATCCTGGAAAACCATGACTTATCTTTCTTTCTTTCTTTCTTTCTTTCTTTCTTTCTTTCTTTCTTTCTTTCTTTCTTTCTTTCTTTCTTTTTTTTTTAGTGAGGCAATTGGGGTTAAGTGACTTGCCCAGGGTCACACAGCTAGTAAGTGTTAAGGCCGGATTTGAACTCAGGTACTCCTGACTCCAGGGCCAGTGTTCTATCCACTGCGCCATCTAGCTGCCCGAAAACCATGACTTATCACTGGCAACCATAGGCATCCCTTGTTACAGAGTCATGGGATGAAAATACATTGGTGGCTAGAGCCATTGAGAGTTCTTTCTCCACATTTCCACCTCTATTTGGTCGACTTCATATTTGTGGCTTACAGGAATATAGAATTTTGTTTCCTGGGCAAAAAGAGCCCTAAAACTATGTAGAAAAAACAACCTTCCCCTGACAGTTCTTCTTGTATTTAAAGACTATGAGTTGCTGGAAGGATTTTGTTATTGTTGTTGTTCAGTCATTTCCATTGTATCTGACTCTCAGTATCTTGTCAAGATACTAGAGGGGTTTATCATTTCCTTCTCCAGCTCATTTTACAGATGAGGAAACTGAGGCAAACAGGGTTAAGTGATCTACCCATGGTCACACAGCTAGTAAGTGTCTGAGGCCATATTTGAACTCATGAAGATGAGTCTTCCTAACTCCAGGCCTAGAATTCTACCCACTACACCACCTAGCTCACCTTCCCTGGAGATAACTATGAATTGGAAAGAACTATCTGGAATGATTTTGCCTAGAAGTCAGATCAGTTTCCCAAATGCTGATCTATAGACTAGCACTAGTCCAAAGCAAATTTTTTACCAGTGCATGAAAATGTGTACTGCCTAAAGTCCTTCTTTTTTAGAGTCTATAAATTTGGAAGAAATCTATATTCTTATTTCTCTCAGCATTGGGTGAGTTGAGGCTACGTAGGGCAGAATGGTCCACAGTAGAGAAGCTGAATATTTTACCAAGCCATATTATAGGGTTGAGAAACCAGGAGCCAGATGACCTCCAGGGAATCCTTCTAACTCTTATATTACCTTCTCAGAGAGAATTTTAAGTGAGTTTAAAGCTCTTTCCCTGGTTCATGTCTTCTGCCAATTTATTTTCCCTTTCAACAACTTGGTGTGTCTACTAGGAGCAAATAACATGAAATACATTCTTAATGAGCAATAATTATAGCTTTAAGAAGCTGTACAATCAGTGTTCAATGATTTCATTATTAGATGGCACCATAAATTATGCTAATGCTGAAAGCAGTTCTGGATGAGAGAGGTCCAGCTCCAGAAGATTGCACAGAAATTATTTACACCCTATATTTCTGGAACAATAGACCCAGCAATTTGAAAATCAAATGATCCCATTTATTCTGGAAGGAAACACATGTAACAAGTTGCATCAACCATAAAATTAAATAGGCTTAATTTTTACTTTTTGTTTTTCTCGTTTAAGTTTCTCTTCTCACTCTCCTCTCTCTGCAATGCTCCCATTCAGCAATAATGAACCTTCTCCCCACTTGCCTTCTAATTACTACAAATCTTGTTTCTCAGCCGTTGGCTCAGTTTTGATAGCAAGTGTCAGGGTCATGTGACAAGGATGGCTTTGGCAGGGCTAGCTCCAAATTCCAGACCACCCAATACTTGGAGCAGTCACTTATCTAGAAGCAAGAAGGACCGAGGAGCCAGATATCACTATAGAGTCTGAGTTCCAACACTTTCTGGCCAAAGTAAGATAACCATTCAATATGGAGGAGAATGATAGAAAGGGTTTTCAATTTCCCTTGCCTTTAGAAGACAAAAAAGCAATGCATCCTAGATGAGGACATGGAAGGAACATGAGAGGCCATTTAGTTGGACTCTCTCATTTTACAGATGTAGAAACCAAGGTCCAGTGAGGTGAAATTGCTTGTTTAAGGTGTAGTAAGTTGAAGAGGTAGGATTTGAACCCAGGCCCTTTGACTCCCAGTGACTCTGGAAGTGACTCTCCATAGCCCTACCTCACTTAAATCCAATTCACTTGAAAGTCAAGATATCACCCTCCTGTTGTCATTGGTTCTCTTCAAGAATGAAGGATGAACAACTACTAAGTGTCTGAAGCTGGATTTGAACTCTTCCTGACTTTAGACCCACTGCTCTGTCCACTGCACTACCTAGCTGCCCCTATAAGTCCTGTAAATGGCAGAGTTGTTACAATTCCAAAACAGAAGAATTTCATGAGTTCTCCCAAGCTAAGGAGCCTGCAGTGGTCCTATCTATGGTTATAGTTAATACTTGATTCATTATTATTTTAAATAATCATAAATGTAGAGAAAGAGAACGTGGCTTACTAACTAGAGAACACCCAGCTCAAATATCTTCTGCTGGAAGCCTTTCTGGGTCCCCCTCTTCCTAACTTCCCCCAATGTCTTCCCTCTGAAATGGCCTCTAATTTATGCTGCATGTTTCTTGTATATACATAATGATTGCATGTTGTCTTCCATATTAGTATATGAGCTCCTTGAGGTTGTAAAGACTGTACTTTTGCCTTTCTTGTATCCCTGGAGCTTAGCACAGCACCTGGCATACAGTAGGTGCTTAATAAATTCTGGAATTAGGCAGCATGACACAATGGAAAGAGCATTGGATTTGAAATCAGGGGACCTAGAGTCAAGTCCTGCTTAGGCCACTGTTCACCTGTGTGATCTTCTACAAGTCATTTCATCTTGTTGACTTTGTTTCTTCATTTTTAAAATGATGGTGTTGGAAGGGACCCTGAGGTCCCTTCCAATTCTAGATCCTGTGGTTATAGGTGGTGCAGTGGATAGAGCATTGGCCCTGGAGTTAAGAGGACCTGAGTTCAAATCTCACCTCAGACATGTACTAGCTATGTGACCCTGGACAAGTCACTTAACCCCAATTGCCTTAAACATCTGGGGCCATCTGCAGTCATCCTGATATTTATCTTGTCACTGGACCCAGATGGCTCTAGAGGAGAGAGTGGGGGGGGGTAACCTTGCATAGCCCTGACTCACTTAAATCCAATTCAGTGTAAGTCATGACATCACTCTGATGTCATGGTTCTCTTTGAGAAAGAAGAACCAAAAAAACCCCAACCACCTATGATTATAAGACCTGGGTTCAAATCTTGTGCCTAGCACAAACTTCAATCGTTGTTGATGTTGACCCAAGACAAATCACTTAACCTCTGGGTTAAGGCAGTCTACACTGGTAAAAGGGCAGTTAAGTGGCACAGTGGATAGAATGTGGGGTCTAGAATCAGGAAGACTCATCTTTCATAGTTCAAATCTGGCCTCAGGCACTTATAGACCCTAGGCAAGTCACTTAACCATGTTAAACCTCAGTTTCCCCATCTGTAAGATTAACTGGAGAAGGAAATGGCAAACCACTCTGGTATCTTTGCCATTCTCCCCAAATGGGGTCATTAAGAGTTGGACATGACTGAAAGTGACTCAACAACAACAACAACACTGGCAAAAGTAGTTCCCATGCCAGGAGTTACTTAAGCTGCAAAATCAAGGAATGCATAACTTCTCCTACTTAGCATAGAGTTCTGAAATATGGTGGCATCATGAAACATCTCTTATCACCCATTCCAGAGGGATTATTGTTCTGATAGCTGCTGTTGCTCCTGACCTTTCTGCCACTGTGACCTCTGCAGGTTGGGAATACCTTAGACAACATCTGGTTGTATGCAAATGCTTTATTGGTCCCCATAGCTCTGGGGACAGGCTTGCAGAGAACACAAAGCTAAAATCCTTCCCCCTCCCAGAACTACAGGGCTTTCTATTCACTGAGGCTCATCCCTCCCTTCTCCCAGCCCCATGATACTTAGCAGCCATTGTTCCTCCTTCCACCAACCTCAAATGCCACTCAAGCACACATCCAGAGGTGCTACTTTTATGACTACTGAGAGCAATGCAAAGATGATAGATAATAAACAAGGATACTTGCAGCCAGGAACATAAAACTGTATTTCAGAGGTGGTTTGCCTGGAAATTGCAAGCAAAGCCCAGGACTGCAGGCTTTAATTATTAAGGGTTGCTTTTTATTGCTTCTAATCTTCTCCTGTGCTCCCCATCATATTATCTTTTACTAACCAGTAGAAACTAGATGATTCAATGGTCAGAAGGGACTAGAAGAAAGGAACAATAAGCCCCAGATTAAAGATGGAATTTGGTTGGAATAAAGAGTCAACAATGATGAGAAATCACCTCCTCCTACTTTTTTTCTCAGAGGTGAGGGGCTATGGATATGGTATACTGTATTTGATGTCAGACTTTTCCAATATATTGGTTAGTTTTTGACAAACTGGGTTGTTTGACTGTTGTTGTTTGGTTGTTTTAAAACTTTTAAGAAACTCTTTGTTAAAATGAATGGCTCTCGGGGCAGCTAGGTGGTGCAGTGGATAGAGCACTGGCCCTGGAGTCGGGAGGACCAGAGTTCAAATCCAGCCTCAGACACTTAACACTTACTAGCTGTGTGACCCTGGGCAAGTCACTTAACCCCAATTGCCTCACTAAAAAAAAAAAAAAAAATGAATGGCTCTCTGGGAGGGGATGGGAGGAGAGATACATTGGGAAGTGTAGGTTATATTAAAATAAATTTAAAAGTTGCATTTTTTTTTTGCAGGGCAATGAGGGTTAAGTGACTTGCCTAGGGTCACACAGCTAGTAAGTGTCGAGTGTCTGAGGCTGGATTTGAACTCAGTTCCTCCTGAATCCAGGGCCGGTGCTTTATCCACTAAGCCACCTAGCTGCCCCCTTACAAGTAGCATTTTTAAAAAAAACAGTCAATGGTGAAGATTTATAGTGGCATGAAGACAACCCAAGGCTCTTGGAGGCTGTCCAGTAGAGCACTTGGCTTTGGAACCTGCCAATGGGAAAAGCACTGATTCTGGAGTTAGATCACCTGAGTTTAAATACCAAAGATGGGATTACCAACCCTATGGCTTTGGGCAAACCACTTTAACCTCCTTGTGACTCAGTTTCTTTATCTGTAAGATGATGGAGTTGAATGATATGGTCTCCAGGGTCACTTCCAACCCTATATCTCTGAGGTCCTACCAAGGGAGAAAAGCTTCTAGTCTTGATTCACCAATATGCTGTAGGGGAATGGCCTAGCTAAGGTTTGTCAGTTAAATGCAGTAAGTTTTTATTAAGTACCCACTCTGTGCCAGACACTGAGCTAGGTGCGAGGAATACAGCCAGGGATATATTGGAGTCAGCTTGTACTAGAGAGCTGATTGTTAAATTTTCAATGTGAACCTTTACACTTCAGAAATTGGCAAATACTACCAACCAGGGCTTGATTTATTGTTTTGTTGATCATCTGGACTTAGAATGATGAAGAAAATGTTGATAATGTTCTTTAAAATTAAAAAGTGAGTGGTGTGTTTTAGGAGATCCAGTTGTCAAACATTTTTTAAGACATCCTTGTGTCAGTCTCTAAGTTCAGAGTGTAGAGAACCAAAGAAGAAGACAAAAACCATGATGCTATGGTCACCTTTCCCATGATCAGTGAGCTGAAAGGGACCTTAGAGATCGTTTAGCTCAATACCCAGGAGACCAAAACTTGAAAAACGTGTCTTTCCCAAGGTCAAATATAAATACAAATGCAACAATTACTAAGCATTTACTGTTGGAAGAGGGTTATACTAATTCATCTAGGTACATACAGAGTTTAGATAAGACTCAGTATCTTTAAGAACTTTACCATCTAGTTATTGTTGTTCAGTTGTTTCAATCATGTCTGACTCTCTGTGACCCCATTTCGGGTTTTCTTGACAGAGATACTAAAGTGGTTTGCCATTTCCTTCTCTAGTTCATTTTCCCGATGAGGAGACTGAGGAAAGTAGGGTTAAGTTACTTAGCCAGGGTCACACAACTAGCAAGTATCTGAGGTCACATTTGAACTCAGGTCTTCCTGTCTCCAGGACTGGTGCTGTATCCACTCCACCACCTAGCTGTTCCTCTTACAGTCTAGTAGGCCAATATAAAATACAAATACAACATTACATAACAAATGCCTTAGAATTACCAAAAAAATTTTAAAAGCTATGTTAAGTCCAAGCAGGGGAAGGAATAGTAATAGAGAAGGCTTCATGGAGGAGATGGCTTTTGATTTGACCTTTTAGGTATGGAACAAACTTTTTTTTTTTGGTGGGGCAGTGGGGGTTAAGTGACTTGCCCAGGGTCACACAGCTAGTAAGTGTCAAGTGTCTGAGGATGTATTTGAACTCAGGTCCTCCTGAATCCAGGGCTGATGATTTATTCACTGCATCACCTAGCTGTCCTGACCTTTTAAGGATGAATCCTTCATAATCTCACTTTAATCTATCCTTCCAATCTTATTAAACATGTCTTGCAGTCTTCATTCCTTTCTAAGACTTTCCATCTGTCTTCATGCTTTTGCCCAGGCTGTACTCCCCTCTTTCCCTTCCCTTTTCCACTCCCACATCAACTCTAGCCCTCTTGGGAATCCTTAGATTCTTCCAAAACTCAGTTAAAGCACCACCACTTACAGGAAAACTTTCTTGATATTCCTAGTTGTTAGTACCCTCATCCTACTACGATTGCATATATTTTATTTTTACTTATGTGTGCACATATTATATCCCTTAGTAGAATATAAGCTCCTTAAAGACAGGGGCTTGTGTGTGTATGTGTGCATGTTTTGTTTTCTTTTTTGTTGTCTGAATCCCCAACATCTGGCACATAGCAGGTGCTTGACAAATGTTTATTGAATAAATGGATGGATGGATGGATGGATAGATGGGTAGATGGATGGATGGATGGATGGATGGATGGATAGATAGATGGGTGGGTGGGTGGATGGATAGATGGATGATGGGGAGTAACTCACCAGAACACATAAGCAACTTTCCCAAAGCCTCCCAGAAGTAAGTAGTAGAGTTCAAAGTTCTATGGACTCAGAAAGGAGAGTCTGACTCTGGCTTTCAAGTCAATAGCAATAATGATAAATAGCAGATAGATGTTTAGATTGATAGATGGATAGATGAGGGGAGAGAGAAATCTATAGCTACCTAGCTAGCTATACACATACACACATATAAACATATGTGTGTATATACATTGATAACCACAAATTTACTGAGAACCAACTGATCCCCACCTGCTCTCCATTCCCAGGCCAATGAATTGCCTCGGGCAATCTTTGTCAGTTCTAGACTCTTGATTGACTTGTGGATCTCCCCCAAACAAACTATCCCCTCCCAATGATTCCCCACCTTACTTTCTGCACTTTAGGTTGTCATGTAAAAGAGTCCATTTACATTAAATAGTTTCTATTTGGAGTGAAGTAGCTCCTATACTTAACTCAAGGGCAGTCTCAGAGTTCCCTTTGTTCTGTTACCCCATATAAACCCCCATCCTCAGTTCCCATCTTTGGGTATTACTAGCATCTTGCTTTGAGATACCACTATAGTTCCTCTGCCCCTATTAAAGACCTTATTTCTCCTATATTTATTGTTTCATTAATTTCCAGGTTAACAACATATACATGTACACATACATACACAGAAACATACATGCATGCATACATACATATGCACATGGTAAAGGACAATGGATTTGTATCCAGAATGCCTGGGTTTGTATACTATCTCTGCTACTTACTCCTGGGTGGCTTTTGCAAGATCACTTGTGTGATCTGATAAATTATTCCCCATCATTCATTTAGTCATTTATTCAACATGTATTTATTAAGCATATGCCATGTCCCTAGATGTAGATAGGTGACTATTGATATAGCTAGATGTCTATAACAATATCTATCTATATAGGGTTTAAAAAGCACTATATATGTTCTCTTGTTTGATCCCTGCAATAACCCTGGGAGATAGGTGCTATTATTATCCCCAATTTACAGATGAGGACACTGAGAGAAGTTAAATGACTTGTCCAGAGTCATACAGCTAGCATGTGTCTGAGGTAGGATAGAAGACTCAGGGCTCCTTGACTCTAAGAGCTCCACACCACCTAAATACCTTAGTCAACATGTACTTACTAAATGTCCACTGTGTGCCAGGCACTTAGATTTAGGGAAGAGCAAATACCTTGTTTAAATCCCTTCTAGGAAGTGGAGAGAAAACACCAAAAAACCCTGTTAATGAAATAAAAGTCTAAGGCATTTCCCCCTACAATTTCTGTTAGGCAGTGGCTGTCATAAGTCATTTTGAAATATAAGCCATTTTTTCCAAGTATTGATACCCCAGGTAATTTATACAGCAGCCTATCAAACAAAACATTTCCATCTTTAGAAAGGGAATGTTCCACTCCCCGGACAGCTGCCGTCCTTGGAAGACCATTGTATACATAGAGACTGTGAGGCCTCTGAGATCCACCTTCACTTCATAGGAAAGTATTCCTCTGTTTACCTTCTGGTGGTTCTGGACCCACTAGACATAAAACATCCCTCCTCAGCAACATGCAGAGGTTTATTTTTGTCATTCATAAAATAAACAGTGGCCCAGCCAAAGGAAATGACTCTTGGAGGCAGCCCCGTCATGGAGCTGTCAGAGAAGTTACAAATGGTTTTGTAGCCCAGGCCATAAACAGTCTTTAGAAAGGCTGGTGCTGAGCTGTTGATATTAAAAATCACCTCATTAATTATGTTTGTAAACAATGCAGCTGTCGGTGCTTGCAAGCTGGCTTCCTCAGCATAATAATATTTGTAACAATAATAACCATCATTTGAGGCAGAGCAGTAAATAGTCAACCCAGGAATGAGGGAGTGAAGTTGCATCTGGGAACTGCCACCTGGTCATTCAAAATACTTGCTGGCAATTGAGGAAGGTTGATTTTTGTCTCCACGTTTAGGGGGCACTTGATTTGTATGAAGTGATGCAATGAGGATTACCCGGGGAGCTTGTTAAAGGGATAGGCCAGTCACTGGTTAGGACAGAGTAAGGAACTTTTGGAAAAAGGAGAAAGAAAAACTTGAGTACCGGGGAAAGATGGCAGCAGTAGGCCAGAGGATTCTTTTCCTGGGTCAAGATGGTGTATGGTCCAGTGGAGAGAGGAGGCTAGAGGGAGGGAGGGGAGAGGAAGGGTGTGTCGCTGCAGATAAGAGATGGGGCAAAAGGGTTGCATATCTGTTTAAAGTCAGTCCAGGACAGTAGAATTGGTCATTCAGAGTTAAATCCATTTTATAAATAGAGAAATTGAATACATAGAGACATCACACAATTTTCTTGTGGGATGCCACAAATGATCCTGTATACTTATCCATTTAGCTCATTCCTCACAGGAGAAAGTAAACACTTTGAGGTCAAGGGTCGTTTGTTGTTTTGTTTTGTCCTATATTCCCAGCCCTGAGCCAGGTGCCTCCCACGAGGCACCTTCAATTCTGAAGGAGGTCCCTGAAGGTTCTACAATTTATAGTATTGAGAGTTAACTAAGACACTGATAGGTTAATTGATTTATCCAGAATCATACAGACTCTGTTAAGATGTAAAATTTGAATCCAGGTCTTCCAGACTCTAAGACACTCTCTCTGGTCTGGATTTTAGAGAATTTCCCAAAATGTCTTCTGGCCATTTGCTCTTCAAGGAGTATTGGCAGCTAGATTTCCAGCTATGATTTATTACTAAAGTCAGAGATTATTATGTTATATTATGTCATGTCATGTCATGTCATGTCACGTTATATCATGTCATGACGTGTCATGAAATGCCATAGCCTATGTTGTGTTATGTTACATTACGTTATGTTACGTTACGTTACGTTACGTTACGTTACGTTACGTTACGTTACGTTATGTTATATTATATTATATTATATTACCAGGAAACTAATACAAACAAAAATTGGCCTACTGGTAGTCTTTATTTTGTTTAATCTACTGATTTAGAGCATATGTTTTTAGAGTTATCCCAGCAATAAAATCTTGTTAAAAATTATATTAATGGATAAAAACAGGGTTTTTTTTATGTAACAGAGATCATGCTAGCTTTATCAGACTTCTGTTTCCCTACATGAGAAGTCAACACCTTCATACCTCATTTATGGCTTCTCCACATGTAAATTTTGATTCTTAACCTCACTAGAGAGAGATAAATGTGGCATCAGATTCCAAATATTACCCATTCTCAGTCTCTCTGTCCCTTTCCTCCCTCCCTCACTCTGTGTATATATTAATTTTATAGATCTTTTTATTGTCTGAACTACACTGGTTGCGTGAGAGGCAAAACAATAGGCCAAGAAGTTCCATTTCACACATGCCATCCCTATAATTCAAATAAGACAATAAAAAGAAAAAGAGAGAAAGATCTATAAACTGGCAATAAATCAGTGTCCTAAACCAAATTAACCATCAAAATAGATTATCATAAAAATAACGTCATGAAAAACATTCTTCACCTTTGCAAGTTCAACTGCTTTGTGCATGCATGACTTCCAGTCTAAGTGGGGGTGAGGAGGAATGCTTTCACACCCGAGAGTGCTTGGACACCAATGAATATCCAGGTCAAACATCACTATTGCTGCTGCTTCTGAAATGGGAGAGGGAGAAAAGTCAGAGGATTGGATTTGAACTATCCAGTTTTAACTTCATCCAGTCTGGAAAAGTGACCCCTTAAACAGGTCCACAAAAGCAGTTATACAACATAACTCATTAACTGCTCAGACACCATAGGAGGTGGGGCATAGAGGGTAGGCTTTTGATTCAAATACTGTCTCCATCACATTCTAGCTCGTTAACCATTAGGTAAGTTGCTTAGGCGCTCAGTACTCAAGGTAACTCTAGAAGATTCTAAGTTACAGAGGAATTGGGAATTCCCCAAATTGAGACAACCTCAGCTCTAGCACAATCACAAAAAAACCTCATCACTAGGAGCAGTAAGTCACTATTTCCTTTCATGAGACAAAGGCACTTAGTAAATGCCTGTTGAATGAATGACCAAGGTGAGTGGGGATTGCTACCAGCATTATGACCACAGATTTAGAAGTAGAAAGGATCTTAGAAGCCACTGCGTCCAACTTCTTCATTGTACAGAATAAGGAAACTGAGGCACAGAGAACTCGAAGGTCACAGAGTTAATAAGTTATTGAGGCAGGCTTATGAACATAGGTCTTCCTGACTTCAAGGGCGGAGCTCTACCCATGATGCCCCACTGTCTCTCATTCAAAGATTCCTGAGGTCAAAGTAGGCTCTATCTCTTATAAGCATTGCAAGCAATAGTCAGACTGTATAGGGAATCTTTGGAGGGAACAACTAAATTGATGAGATCACAGATTTATTTTAAATATATGAGAGTATGGCGTACCCAGTACTTTAGGACAAAACTAGTTATGAAAAATAGAGCGGATCATAGATCTAAAGCTGGAAGGAATTTCAGAGGTCATTTAGTGCAACTCCCTCATTTTATAGATGAGGACAAATAAATTAGTTTTGAAAATTAATAACAATTACCAGCTCATCCCTTGCCCCAAGAGGTTTGCACACAGAAATTAAAATAAACAAAAGCAATAGCCTTTACAGATTATCCAATCATTCTTAGATACCATCACTCCACCATACGCACCCAAAAATATTTGTATAATTTTCTTAAATATTTAGATTTAAACAGTCATGGATTAGTAGATTGAGAATTGGCCTCTTTAATTCTACCTCAGACAGGAACTAGATATGTTACCTTGGGCAAGTCACATAACCTGTCACTCTGTGCTCAGGCTAAACAACTCTAAGACTATAAATTGCAAAGAAGTTGCTGACCTGAATTGGTAGAGGGAATTTCCTCATCTGAGAATTCCCAAACCAATAAAATCCCCAAATCTAATCCCTATCCCTAAGTAATTTGCCTATGACTAGTATGGGGTAACTAGATGGAGCACTGGATAGAGCAATGGGCTTAGAATCAGGAAGACTTACCTTCATGAGTTCAAATCCCCAACTCAGATGCTTGCTGGGCAAGTCACTTAACCCTGTTTGCCTCAGTTTCCTCATCTGTAAAATGACCTGGAGAAGGAAATGGCAAACCACTCCAAGAAAAAAAAAACAAAAACAAAAATGAGGTCACAGAGAGTTGGGCACAACTGAACAACAATAATCTAGTTAAGCAGTACAATGGACAAAGTGCTGGAATCAGGAAGACCTGAGTTCCAATTTAGCCTCAGACACTTACCAGCTATGTGACTTTGGGTAACTCACTTAACCTCTGTCTGCCTCAATCACCCCTATCTATAAAATGGGGGTGATAATAGCACCTATCTCCCAGGGTAGTTGTGAGGATCAAATGAGATAATTATAAAATGCTTAGGATGGTACCTGGTACAAACATAGTAAGTGCTATATAAATGTTACTTGTTTTTGTTGTTATTAGCCTGTTGTAGTCATCTAAGCCTGGACTAGGACGATGGAAGCAGGAATAGGAAGGGAAGATTGGAATGTCATCCCAATCCATCTTCCATAAAATGGATATGATAATAGCACCTACTTCCCACAGTTGTGAGGGTCAAAGGAGCGAATATTCAAAAAAGCATCGCAAATATTAAAGCTTTACATCAGTGTTAGCTATTATTATTAATAAATGCAAATTATAATGAAAACTGCCAATCTCACTATTAATATCAGACTTGGGGGTGAGGGTTGGGGGTTTAGATTTCCTTAACTAAGTCAAACAAAAGCTCTAGGTAGATTTGGGGGACAGGGAAGCTTGATGCAATTGATCATAAAATTAAATGTCCAGCAAAATCTAGGGCAAAAGACCTCTGATTTATATCCTGAAGGAAAAACAGCACACAAACCCCAAAGAACACTAGAGAAGCCATAGCTAGTTTCCAACAGATGATCAATGAGGGCCTCCACTTTTAAACATGTCAGTTTCCTGTATGAGATAAAAATCATGCAGCGGTATGGATTAGCTATCACGCCATTCTAGCAGGCACAGCTGTCTGTTACAGGTAAATTGCAAGCAATGTAATAACAAGGCAGCTTATTTACTGTGTGGGGTGCTTATCTATGGAAATGTTCCCTGCAAACAAAGAAAGGCATAGCAAAAAGCGCCTCTGTAGAATAACTGAAGCTGTGCCAACTATGCCAACACCTTCAGAGAATAAAAATGCTAAATAATCCCTGGTTAAACAGAGCTGCTAAAAAAAAAAAAAACCCACCCTCTCATTCAGAGAAGGCAGTAAGGGAAGGCAGAGATGCTAAATCTGTGTGTTCTGCCTGCAGCCTCCAGTCCCCCTCCCTAACCCCAATTTCTGGCCTAAGTGGATAAAGGGCCTTGCGAGCAATCAGTTCAGGTAAGGCTCCACTGAGCTGCTTAGATTTGCAAAGGACTCAAAAGTGTTGCTGTTGCTCTTGTTGAGTCTTTCAGTCATGTCTGACTCTTCCATAACCCCGTTTGAGAACTTCTTTGGCAAAGATAGTGGAGCAGTTTGCCATTTTTTTCTCTGGCTCATTTTACAGATGGAGAAACTGAGACAAACAGGGCAGCTAAGGCGGCCCGGTGGATAGAGTACCAGGCCTGGAGTCAGAAAGACCTGAGTGAAGACGTTCAAATCCTACCTCAGACACTTACTAGTTCTGAGACCTTGGGCAAGTCACTAAACTCCAATTGCCTCACCAAAAAAAAAAAAAAAAAGTGTTTAGCTTAATGGGTCAATAGAGTCGTATGGTAACCCCCAAAAGGCTAATACACAGGGACCAGCGGGCTAGAGGCTGATGGCGGATGGGAAAAAGACAACCTTGGTTAAGTGAAGGGTAGGGAGGAAAATACCTTATAAATATTTGAATAAAAAGTAAAAATATTAGAGGCAATTGTGGCATAATGCTTAGTACAGTGCCTTAGTAGGTACTCTATAAATGCTTAGTTCTTTCCCTCCTTCCTAGATGAGGTTCTCAGCACAAGAAAACAGTTTTATGATTTTCCACTTATATTTTCCTTTTCTTATTTCATGCTGTCATCCCTAAATTAATATGCCCATCCCCAACCCCCACCCCAGCACCTCTGCTAAATAACGCCTGGGGTATAAATCAACAGGATCTCATGGAGCAGGTCTTAAACATTTTTATGCTATCAACCCCTTTGGCAGTTTGGTGAATCAGGCTATTTATGATTTGTTGCCTTGATTTATAATTGAAGGAAATGCTCAGTTTCAGGTAGAGGTTAGCAAAAATAAAGATGTCATTTTTTTCCATCCAAATTCATGGATCTCACAAAGGAAAACAAAAAATTAATAACAATAAAAGTTCCTTAGATCCGTGACAGGGATTCTTAATGTAGGGTCCATCTGTTGATAGATTTCAGAGGGTCTGGTTTTTTAAAAATCACCATGATTTCCTAGAGATTAAACGATATGTATATGTTGTCATTTTCTTTCTTTAAATTGGGGGGTGGGGGGAAGTATTCAACTTTTCTGAACACTAATTCATTAGCCTCAACCTGACACATTCCGATTGAGCTACGGCACCACCTAGAGGCCTCTGCCTGTCTGCACTCAGGGCTAATCATCTTTGTTCAGTGAATGCAGGCATCTGGAACTTAATTATGAGATTAAAATGGACCCTGCCATTAGACTTTGAGGATGGGTGTCCAAGACAAAGGAGTTGGTGAATGTCTGAGACAGAAGAGCCCCATTAGTCTGGGAGCTCTGTTTCCTGCGAGTGGATTGTGCAAACCACTATAAAATGAGAAAGAGGGAGGAAAAAAATGTATGCTCGAGGCTGAATTTTTGCTTCAAAATGTGTTTTTGACACCAGGGATGCAGACCACCTTTATTGTTCAGACTTTGCAGCAGTTTGGCTCGGGTTGTATATGGGGGTGGAGAAGAGGCAGTATTTTTACCGTCCAGTTCTGCGTCTGAAGGCTATAGTAATAAGGCACCGCCAACCCACCAGAGGCTTCCATTGGGATGGAGAGGATGAAAAACAGCTTGGCCGTGACAATGAAACAAGCTTAAAATGGAGCTTGTTGTGCACTGTGAGTCTGGGAAACTGCGGCAGCATTAGTGACAGAGGGTCCATTACCTCTCATTACATTTTTCTTAGGCAGGCAGATAAGTACTGGAATCAAACATCCAGGCCCTTTTATGACGCATAAATCACGGGTCAGAGACTTCTACCGAACCTCCTGTTTGCTAAATGACTCGTTAGACCAAGAGGAAGAAAGAAACATTCCAGCGGGTTTAAAGACCTCTGGTTATGGGGTGGCTATCCAGAGCAAGGCCGAGCACTGCTCCCCATAATTTGGCTATCAAAGCACTCTTCCCACTCCGAGTCCTGACAGATTAGGAATATTGCTCCTCGAGCCTCCAAAGTGATCTCTTAGAACTGGGTCCCCACTGGAAGTCATCATTGTGCATGATGGCGTGGGGCTTCTGGACAGATGGAGTTCTCAGCTGGACATTTTAAGATCAGAGCATCATAGATATGGAACTGGAAAAGAGCCTTAGGCATTGGCTACCAAAGATTCTTAACCTTTTTTGATGTCATGGGTTCCTTTCGCAGTTTGGAAGCCTTTGGACCTCTTCTCGCAGTAATGTTTTTAAAGATATAAAATAAAACAGGAAGCATTACTAAAAAAAACCCAAAGGTTAGCGAAAATAAATATGTCCCCCCTATCCAACTTCATAGATGCCCTGGTCCATGAATGGCAAATCAGAAACAACTTTTTTTTTTTTTTTTTGCAGGGCAATGAGGGTTAAGTGACTTGCCCAGGGTCATACAGCTAGTGTGTCTGAGGCCAGATTTGAACTCAGTTCCTCCTGAATCCAGGGCCGGTACTTTATCCACTGTGCCACCTAGCTGCCTCTAGAAACCACTTTTTAGACTAGATTCTAGTTCAAATTCCTTACTTCACAAAAAGAGAAACTGAGGCCTAGAATGATTAAGTATCATTTATTTAACCAAATCAAAATTGCCCAAGGTCACAAAACTTATAACCAATCAAAATAAGGGGCTTATAAAGCACCTGCTTTGTGCCAAGCACAGGGCTAGGTGCCAGGGAAAGAGATGCAATCAATGAAACAATCTCCTCACAAGGAGCCTACGTTCTAATGGAGGGAAATGACAAGGACATAGGTAAGTATATTCAAAAAAAGGAGGGAAGTCAGTACTTGAACTCAGCTCCCTCTGACTCCAAGTCTAATATTCTTTCCACCATGCCACATTAATAATAGCTAACATTTATGGACCACTTTCAGGTTAGCCAAGCATTTTCCACGTATTATCTCACTTGATTTTGATTCTCACAAGAACCTTGTGAAGTATGCACTATTATCATGCCCAATTTACAGATGAAGACTCTGAAGCTGAGCAAAGGTAAGTGACTTGCCCAGGGCCATAAGTAGAGTAAGTGCCTAAGGTTGGATTCAAACTCAGAACTTCTGAACTATGCTACTCCAGTCAAAGGAAGGGCAGCAATGAGAGTCCAAGAGAAACCACAAGACACTGAGAAGGGTACCTCCTAGGGCAGCTAGGTGGCACAGTGGATAAAGCTCCAGCCCTGGATTCAGGAGGACCTGAGTTCAAATCTGACCTCAGACACTTGACACTTACAAGCTGTGTAACCTTGGGCAAGTCACTTAACCCTCATTGCCCCACAAAAAAGAAAGAGAGAGAGAGAGAGAGAGAAGGAAAAAAAGAGAGAGAGAAGGGTACCTCCTAGAAACAACTACCCTTCAGTGCAATTTCTATGCATGTCAAAAAAAGCTTTCCAATACAATGTCATATGTCATGTTGTCATCCACCTAGTGAACGAATCAATCCAGAATTTCTCAAAGTTGCCTAGAATTAAGAGGGGTGGTTTATAGCTGTATCTCCAAACAAAGAGGAAAAAGAAAAAGGCAGAACTAACTTGAAGAAAAATCAAACTTGTTCCTTAATGAAGACTAACAATGTGAAGAATCGAGTCCCTTGAGCAAGGTCTGAAGTTTTTTCTTTTGTTGTTATTAAATCATTTCAATCATGTCTGACTTTTTGTGACCCCATTTGGGATTTTCTTGGCAAAGATATTAGAGTGGTTTCTTGTTTCCTTCTCCACATCATTTTACAGATGAGGAAACAGGTAAATAGTGTTAAGGGCTAAAATTCTAGCTAAACTGTCTAAAATGTCTAATGAGTGGTCGCCAATAAATTATAAGCTTTAGCAAGAGTTAGACTTTTAAGCGTTTATTAAGAAGAATAAGAATTTGGTAAAGAGAGAGAAAGGCCTAGATTCCTATCTATTAAAGGGAGAGCACATTTCTAGCTCCACTCTCCACCAGAGTCCAGAGGAAAGAGAGTCAGACCGAGCGCTACTCTCTTCCTTCTTCCTCCCACTCCCCAACGTCACTTCCTGATGCCAAAGAAAAGACTCCTGGTCTTGCCCTCAAAGACCTTCACTTCATGGGTGGAACTCTTCTACAGTAAGTCTCCAGCAGGTGGCGTCATTCCAATCGTTACAATAGGGTTAAGTGATTAGCCCAGAGTCACACAACTACTAAGTGTCTGAGGCCAAATTTGAACTCAGGGTCTTCATGACTCCAGGCCTGGTGCTCTATCCACTGCACATCTATAGTACTGTGTTCAATTCTGGCAACCACATTTTAAGAAGGTCATGGATGAACTGGAGATCCTCCAGAAAGGGGGAAATAGTATCATGGCTGGCCTCAAGATCATGCCATAGAATAATTGGTTGAAGGAAATAGGGGCTGCTTAGCCTGGAAAAGAGAAAACTTGGGTGGGATGTGATCTATGTCTTCAAGTTTCTCAAGTATACTTATTCAGAAGAGAAATGCTGCTTGGCTCCAGGGGACAGAGGTAGGAACAATTGTTACGGTGAAGGAGAATCAGATTTAGGTTCAATATAAAGGAAAATTTCCTAACACTTAGAGCAAGGTTTCCTACCCTGGGGTATACATACCATGAGGTGGATACAAAATGCTTGAAAAAGGAATAACAGAAATATTTGGTAAATAATAATATTATCCTCTGAAAGAACCAGAAAGTAGCAATATTGATTAAATAATTCATAGACTGCAGGAGGCAGAGGGAGCAGGTGGGAAAGAGGAAGAATATTAATTTTAGTGCATCTGAAAAAAATGTGAAAGAGACAATTGAAGGAATAACTTTTACTAACCCAAACCAAATGAATGACATTTGGATATTAAAACCTTTTCTTATTGAACTAGAAAAAGCCAGTGACAGCAAGCCCAGTTAAAGAAGAGCTCAAGGATCTCCACATTAACAAAAAATTCCAAATTGATTTCCAATCAATGCAAGTGTAAAAATTTTGGTGTACCCTTTGATTCTAAGAAGGGGTGGTAAATGTTTAACAGCCAGCATGGGGGAGGGGGGTGCACACTGAAGTTTAACCTGCATTATCAACATTTTCTCCATCACTTTCTTAAGAATAGACAATCAGGGGCAGCTAGGTGGCGCAGTGGGTAGAGCACTGGCCCTGGAGTCAGGAATACCTGAGTTCAAATCTGGCCTCAGACACTTAACACTTACTAGCTGTGTGACCCTGGGCAAGTCACTTAACCCCAATTGCCTCACTTAAAAAAAACAAAAAACAAAAAACCAAGAATAGACAATCAACAAAACAATAGATGAAGTCTTGATTTAGAACATTTGCTGATTTTCTGAGGTATAGATGCTCACAATGAAAATTGAACAATCAGGGGCAGCTAGGTGGCATACTGGATAGCACCGGCCCTGGATTCAGGAGGACCTGAGTTCAAATCCAGCCTCAGATACTTGACACTAGCTGTGTGACCTTGGGCAAGTCACTTAATCCTCATTGCCCCACCCACCCCCCAAAAAAATTGAACAATCAACAAGATGGGGTTGGTTCCCACACATCCCAGCTTAGATTCTACTCATAACAACTTATCTCTGAATCAAGATTTTCAGTCTTATCCTCAATCAAACCCAAAGGAAGAAACAAACTGGAGGCTGAACATAAGTAGCTTTCTCTTTTAAAAACTATGCTGGGGAGAAAATTTGGGGTCAATAAGAAATAGAATCAATCAAATCACTAATGTATTGTTACTATGTTCTAAGAATATTCAACAACTTTATAATACTAAATAAGTTATGTACCAAATACAAAAATTAATGTTGTGTTTCTAATGTTCATATGTGTGCCTGGTAAACTCTAGAATTTATTTCTTTTTAAATTCATTAGGGCATATGGGATAGTTTACTAAGAGCCAAAGGACCTAAAAAAAAAAAAAAAGGTAGAAACCTATTCATTAGAGCTATCCAAAAATGGAATAGTGGGCCGCCTCCGAAGGAAATGGGCTCCCCTTCTCTAGAAAGCCTCAAGAAAAAACTAGCTAACCACTTGTTGTAGAGGAGACTCCTTTAGGTTCAAGTTAGACAGGATGGCCTCTAACATCTATTATAACTCTGAGATTCTGTCAGTCTAGGCCCTGAAGGCTAGCTCCATAGAAGGCATGAGAATTCCTGCTTAATGTACTCTGTCAAATAATTATATGGGCTCCCCACAAGCACATTTATTGATCCCAAGTAGTGGAGGGTTGAGCATTTTGTTTTAGACCTTTTTTTCCTTTGTTTTAGAACTCCATGAAATATTTGTATTCTAGTACTCAGGATGAGACATGAAAGGAGAAATTAATTAGGAAATGTATGTATTCTTTTTTTTTTTTTTGCAAGGCAATGAGGGCTAAGTGACTTGCCCAGGGTCACACAGCTAGTAAGTATCAAGTGTCCATGAGGCCTGATTTGAACTCAGGTACTCCTGAATCCAGGGCCGGTGCTCTATCCACTGCGCCATCTAGCTGCCCCCTTTATGTATTTTTTTCTTTTTTTTGTTTTTTTGTTTTTGCAGGGCAATGGGAGTTAAGTGACTTGCCCAGGGTCACACAGCTAGTAAGTGTCAAGTGTCTGAGGCCGGATTTGAACTCAGGTACTCCTGAATCCAGGGCCGGCGCTGCATCCACTGCGCCACCTAGCCACCCCCCCACCCCCGTATGTATTCTTAATGAGTGAAGAGAAAGGGGTAGGAGGGAAGAGGAGGAGGGGGAGGGAGACAGAGGGAAGCAAGGAAAAAAAGAGTGAGAAAGAAGAGAAAGAAAGAAAGAAAGAAAGAAAGAAAGAAAGAAAGAAAGAAAGAAAGAAAGAAAGAAAGAAAGAAAGAAAGAAAGAAAGAAAGAAAGAAAGAAAGGAAGGAAGGAAGAAAGAAAGAAAGAAAGAAAGAAAGAAAGAAAGAAAGAAAGAAAGAAAGAAAGAAAGAAAGAAAGAAAGAGAAAGAGAGGAGGGAGGGAGGAAGGAAGGAAGGAAGGAAGGAAGGAAGGAAGGAAGGAAGGAAGGAAGGAAGGAAGGAAGGAAGGAAGGAAGGAAGGAAGGAAGGAAGGAAGGAAGGAAGGAAGACACAGAGAGCATGGTGTGAAATGTAAGCCACTTAGCTCATTTGAGGCTACTAGAATTTCTCTTTCCCTCTTTTCTTGCCCTCACCCCACCAAAGGGCACTCTGAATCTAGCTCTTCTCCAAGCCCATGAGAGAGAGCAAACAACTGGTAAGCAGGCATCCTGCCCATGTGAGTGGGTGGGTACAACCAGTTATTGGCTGCAGAGTAATTTCTAATATTAAGGCAAGATTCACTAATGTTTTTCTTTTATCCCCTACCTACTACTACCAAAAAAAAAGTTTTGGATGCAGGGAATAGTCATTTATTTCATTTGAAACAATTCCCAAACAGGATACTGAGTCTCAAACAAGTCCGTGGGCTGTGCCAATTGTTCTGTGCAGGTGTTCATTCGAGTGCTCTGCTGCACGTAGGGAACAGAAATTCTGTAAATATTGGGCGGAGGCTAAAGGCTGGAGATATTCCCATTTTTGCAAGGGGCTGATTCCCATAAACCTTCCAAAATCTTGTCTCCTCTATGAATAACATGCTTCCCCATAACCACCACAATACACATTCTTAAACTACCTCATGCCTTAGGGTGACTGGGTTGACTCTCTCTATAGTTCAGAAAGATAAAAATAAACCAACCAAAGTCCTGGAGCTCACAATAATTTACTAAAAGATGGAAATAAAAAGTCATTGACTTCCAAAGCCATTGCCTCATAAGTTCAATCTGCATACAAAGACACACTTATTGGATATATTCAACAGCAAATGTCTTGCATACTTCAATGGAGTTTAATAGGTATTTGATGGGTTAAAAAGTTAATTACAATCTAGAGGGAGAGAGAGAGAGAGAGAGAGAGAGAGAGAGAGAGAGAGAGAGAGAGAGAGAGAGAGAGAGAGAGAGAGCACAAAATCGGCTTCAGAAAGAAAATGAGGATGGAATATAGGCAGTATGGTATGGTGGGAAGAACATTGACTCTATTGGATTTGGAGGAACTGGGTTCAAATCCCTGCCTTTGATGCTTATAAGATGTATGACATTGGTCAAGTCATGTAACTTTCTTGAGTCTCAGTGTTCTCATCCGTGAAATGAGGGGGTTGTAGAGGATGACCTCTGAGGTGCTTTTTAGATGGAGATCCATGGTCCTTTGAACATCTCTTACCCAGAAAACCTCAAATGCATTCCTGCAGCTATACAGTGGATACATGCATTCATTTTGCTCTAAATTTCTGAAAATTCTGATTGGCTTGGCAGTGGTAGGAAGACCAGTGATTCCCAGTCTGCTGACTGATTTGAGATCTATTGGCAAGGAAAGGGCTAGAATAACCCACGGGGTCTTGTTGGGGATGCTCTGACAATAGTCTAATAGCTTAGCAAAGCTTCCATAACACCTCTCCTCAACATGACTTCCCTGCCATTGTCTTTCCCCAGGTCATGCTCCAGAATCCCTTGGCCTCATACTTGAGAACAAGAGTTCTTCACTTGAGAGTTCATGCATTCCTTAAGATCCAAATGGCTATGAACATCTTAAGATAATATACAATGTTAGTTACAGTTGTTATTTAATAGAGAGGCAGTGTTGTATAGGCAGCTAGGTAGCCCAATGGATAGAGTGCTGGACCTGTAGTTAGGAAGACCTGAGTTAAAATTCAGCCTCAGATACTTACTAGCTGTATGGCCCTTGGCAAGTCACTTAACCCTGTTTGCCTCAGTTTCCTTTTCTGTAACATGAGCTGGAGAAGGAAATGGCAAAACCACTCTAGTATCTTTGCCAAAAAAAAAAATGGATCAAGAAGTGGCAGACACAACTGAAACAACAGCATTCAAGTACTGCCTTTAATTTAATTAAGATTTGCTGTGTGAACCTGAAGATGTCACTTCATTTCTCATTACTCTTAGCAATTCTCTAAGGCTCTAAGTTGGCTAATGGGTGGCCATCTACATAGGCTAAAAGGGAGTTTCCTCATTCTAGTTGCCAATTCCAAGGAAGTCATAGGTTCAGCATCCCACAAATTATAATTTAACCCCAGGTGTTCTCAAAGATCAATCATTAATCAAGTTGAATATGGATTGGGATTTATTTCAGTGAAGTATACCCACAAGGACACAATAATGGATCCTTGAAGTATTTGAGAAGTATAAAATGAGTAAGCTAAATTAATGTCCTACAATGTTGTTTTAGGCAGAGGTGAAAAGGTAAAGGAGATACTTTGGGAGCCAGGCAACCTTTTCCATGTCACTGAAACCATATCACCTTGGCCATCACTTATCATAATGACTAGTAAGGTTGGCCTTATTCCCAATGTCTGTTCCTGTGCCCCTGTCCCAGATCCCACATTGATCATATCGGTCTTCAGCCGGAAAACCTTCAATGTCTCCCGGTTGCCCACTAAATAAAGTCCAAACTCCTTAGCCTGGCATTCATGACCCAGTGATTTCCTACCTCTCCAGCTTTATTTTTACACACATTCTCTCCATGTGGTATATAATCCAGCCAAATTGGACAGCTCAGGTTTCCTCATCCAAGTCCTTCTCTGTGCCTTCGTTTGTGTTATTCTTTGCATCGAAAAATGCTATCCCTCCTTTGGGGTCCAGCAAAAATGCCGCCTCCTCCAAAAAAGGTTTATTAAACTTTCCCATTTTATTCTATTCTATTCTACACTCAGATAAAAACATCAGTAATAATAGATAGCATTTAATAGGATTTATATAGTGCCTTGAGGTTTCAACTATTTATTTTACAACTATTATCTCATTACCTCAAAGCAGCCTTGGCAGGTAACTGCTATTGTTGTCCCTATTTAAAAGATAAGGAGGGGGCAGCTAGGTGGCACAGTGGATAAAGCGCCAGCCCTGGATTCAGGAAGACCTGAGTTCAAACCCAGCCTCAGACACTTGCTAGCTGTGTGACCTTGGGTAAGTCACTTAACCTTCATTGCCCGGTGCAAAAAATAATAATAATAATAAATTTAAAAATAATAAAAGGTAAGGAAATTGAAGCTTAGAGCAGTTAAGTGACTTGGCCAGAGGCACACAATAAGAGTCAGAGGGAGCATTTGAACTTGGGTCTTGCTGACCACAGGTCTGGTATTCTATCCACAGTCCCACCTAGCTGCATCATCTAAGTCTCTTAGGACAAAGAGCCTTAACAAAGAGCGGAACGATCAGGATTTTATTCCAGGAAGCTACATGCATTTGAGGTCCTTCTGTAATGTAGGAATAATTGAGTTTTGTACCTAGTTAAAAAGAAAGCTACTAGATGGCAAGCACCTTACTTACCCCCAGTACTCATTACCCTTTAGCCAGGTGAATTTTCCCTTCCCAATTTGTAACACTTAGGTGCAAAAATCAAATCAATAGTTATGGCTCTTCAAGGACATTAGCTTCCCATTGAGGCTTTCTAAGGCAATCCTATTCCCAAATTTGTGATTTTTTTTTTTTGCAGGGCAATGGGGGTTAAGTGACTTGCCCAGGGTCATACAACTAGTAAGTGTCAAGTGTCTGAGGCTGGATTTGAACTCAAGTCCTCCTGAATCCAGGGCCGGTGCTTTATCCAGTGCACCACCTAGCTGCCTCCTCAAATTTGTGATCTTGTCTGATGTCATACTAACTGGAAGTTACTATTGGATAAAAGCATGAGGGAAAGCATATCTTCCCCAACATCACTACCACTCCAAAAGCTATTTGTTGTAACTGTTGTTTATCCTTCATTCTTGAAGAGGACCATGACATCAGAAGGTGATGTCATGATTTACAGTAAATTGCATTTAAATGAGAGAGGGTTGTACAAAGTCACCAGCCTCACTCCTTCCTCCAGAGCCATCGGGGTCCAGTGGCAAGATATATGTCAAGATGACTGGTGATGGCCTGGGATGTTTGAAGTAATCAGGTTAAGTGACTTACCCAGGGTCACACAGCTAGTAAATGTCAAGTGTCTGAGGCTGTATTTGAACTCCTGTCCTCCTGACTTCAGGGCCAGTACTCTATCCACTGCACTATCCCTAGCTGCTCCACTAAAGTCCTAAAGTATGGAGATGGCCCCAGGCCCTTGTGCATGATCTCATAGTGTCAAAGGATGAACCTGAGCCCAGGTTTTCCTAATTCTAACTTTAGTCCTTTATCCATTATGACACGTACCTCCCATAAAATTAAATAAAATTTCCCCATAAAAATTACCCTAGTGATTCCCATGAAACCTACACAGATGGAAACTTTTAGCACTTTGTGTCCTAAAAAACTGTTCATTCTGTCTACCCTTTCCCTTCCATCCCCAAACTAATCATACTCCTCCTACTTTTCCACTTAAGCTATCAGCATAGGAAACTACAGTGTTCCTGGCATGGCCAGATTTTGCCAAAAATAAAAACGTTTCTAGTGAACACAGCATCCTGGTTTTTCCTCAGCTTCTTTGTTTCACTTTGGCCAGACCATAGGAGAGAACAGAACAGCCCTGTAGTCCTGTAGGGAAGAAGCAGCTCTACCTATAGAGCTCTTTATAGAAGAGATACACTAAGATTGATAGCCAATCCACATAGAATGGGAATAAATAAGTGGAAGAGAATCTGATATCAATCTTGTTCTAACTTTTCCTGTTGCCCCAGGGAAACATCATTCAAATGCTTCATTGCAGAGTCATTATGTACAGCACTGAGATGAGTTCGTCCCTCTCTCCCTGTTCCCTTCCCCCACTAAGAAATATTTGGCATTTTCATTGGGAAATCCTGAGAGTCATTAATTTAAAACTATTTTTAAAAATGTATTATTTATTTTTAACATTCTTTTAAAAAAAAATTTGAGTTCCGAATTCCCTCCTTCCAGCCTTTCTCCCACTCACTAAGACGGCAAGCAATATCATATCTGTTATGGGCCTGGGGTATCTCAGAAGTTTTCTGGGGAAACTCAGAGAACCTTCTCCTTGAGAAGCTAAACCAAAGGACAGACACACCTAAAGAGATAAGCAGCACCAGATCGGGACTGAGTTAACTCCAGGATCACCACCCTTCATTCCAGTCTCCCCCACCCCTTGGGGGGATAATCCTATTAAGCATGGCTACTGCCTGAGTGGTACCTAGAGGACAGATAATTCCAGAAGTCAGGACCACCTCCCCTCATTCCAGCTTCCCCCACCCCTGCAGTCAGATGATCACCCCCATCCATCCCTCCACCATTGGTCCTCTATAAAAGTATTTGCCTTTCTCCTGCTCAAGGATATGGATATCTCAGAGAACCACATCTCTAGAACTATATCCCCTTGAGGCCTATCTCCAGGTTTTCCTTTCTCTAGCACTCACATAAAATATTATTTTATTCTACTTGGATTTCTGTGTGAGAGGGTGTAATTCTTTTTTTTTTTTTTTTTTTTTTTTGCAGGGCGGTGGGGTTTAAGTGACTTGCCCAGGGTCACACAGCTAGTAAGTGTCAAGTGTCTGAGGCCGGATTTGAACTCAGGTACTCCTGAATCCAGGGCCGGTGCTTTATCTACTGTGCCACCTAGCTGCCCCCTGGGGGTGTAATTCTTTAAAGAGGATTTCCTAAGGACCCCCAAACCAACCATTTCCCCCATAACAATGTCAATTATATATAACAACTTTTTATTAAGCACCTACTATGTTCAAAGCACTGAACTTAGAGAAGTCTACCAGTCTTAACCATTAAGCAATGGTTAATCAACCATTAACCATTGTTTAATGATTAAGAATGGCAGACTTCACTAATATAATGTAATTTTTATACCTATTTGGTACCTAGGTACCTATTGGTACCTATTTCGTTTTTAGCAAGTAAGGAAGGGGCAGAGACAAGAGACAAGAAAGAAACCCAAAAAAGGTAAGGTGAGATGCTTTCATGTGTGTGTGGGGGGGGGGAAGAATTACAGACCTTGGAAGGGAATCTGAGGCTTTGAGTACCTTAATTGCATAGGAAAAGGCTAGCTGAGACAATGAACTTGCCCTGGGCACAGTCTGCTTTAGTACCTCTGTCTTTAGTCACACATTTGCAATAAAACTCAAATGGAAAATATACTGGGGTGGTCACTATAAGTTAGGGGGAGATCCTTCATGAAGGAAACCCAGCTCTGAACCAGGAAGAATTGGCATCAGGACAAGATCTAGCTCTCCTGCCTCCTATGAAAAAGGACAGAGGCTCAGTCTTAGAGTGGGCAAAACCTCTTCATCTCTGCTCTCTTAACACCTTGGCTCCCTGTCAGGAAGAGGCCTCACTCTTACATTTTATTGTCTATGTCTTTTCCCTTTAAGATGGACAGCTTTACTTAGTCTAAATGGGGCACACCTCTACATTTATTAACAATGTGGTTGCTATATTCCTCCTCTACCTTCCTTCTTATTATTATCACTCATATTGATATCTGTGTCAGAAAAATGTCCTTCATTTATTTTGGAAAAGAAGAAGTATTTATTCTGTTTTGTTTTTTTCTCCACATAATTTTTTTTTTTTGCAGGGCAATGGGGGTTAAGTGACTTACCCAGGGTCACACAGCTAGTAAGTTTCAAGTGTCTGAGGCCGGATTTGAACTCAGGTACTCCTGAATCCAAGGCCAGTGCTTTATCCACTGCACCACCTAGCTGCCCCCCTCTCCCCACAATTTTAAAAGGGATGAATGTGGGTTGTCCCAAAAGTCTTAGTGCAGTTTTAAGCTTTATTAGTTTAAAACTGCACTAAGACTTTTGGGAGACTCTGCATATTGTAATTACTACTGACTTTTCTTTTTAATCACCTTTTCTTGCTATAGAATCTTGAGTTTATGTCCCAAAGTATGGTGGGGTTTTTTTGTTTGTTTGGTTGGTTTTTGAGTCAGAATTGAAAGTAGGACTTATAATGGAAAAGAGGACTATTCAGAGAGAGCAATGTGGAGGAAGGGGGCGGTGGGGAAGTATATGATGGTAGCCCAGTACTGTGGTGGAAAGAGCACCAGGCCTAGAGTCAGGAAGAGCTGAGTTCAAATCCCTGCTCTGACACTTATTAGCTGTATTATGTCCTTTGATCTAATTAAGCTTCAGTATCCTTGCCTATAAAATGAGGGGGGGGGAGTACTATTTTAGTTCTAAATCAATGATTCTATGATCCTATCTCTTCTCCACACATTCCTTTAAGGAAAAACATAAAGCTGAGGATGTTTTAGAGAATTTTCTTAGAATCTCATAGTAATTATATGAGGGCCTTAATGCTTCCTAGTCACTTTTATCCTGATATACTTTAAAAAAAAATGTGGTTGATTTAAAATTGTTTCTTTACCAAAAACAAAACAAAACAGGGGTAACTGGGATGAGAAGGCTGCTGGAATAATAAGGAGTCCCCAAGGGGACTTAACTAGGTAGTACAGTAGCTAGAATACCCAGCCTAGAGTCAGGAAGAACTGCATTCAAATCCAGCTTCAGCTACTTACTACCTGTGTGACCTTGGGCAAGTCACTTAACCCTGTTTGTCTCAGTTTCCTCATCTGTAAAATGAGCTGGAGAAGGAAATGGCAAACTACTCCAGCAACTTTGCCAAGAAAACCCCAAAAATAAGGTCACAGAGAGCTGGGCAAGACTGAACAACAATAATCTAATTAAGCAGTAAAATGGACAAAGTGCTAAACTTGGAATCAGGAAGCCCTTAAGTTCAAATCTAGTCTCAGACACCAGCTATGAGACTTTGGGTAACTCACTTAGCCTCTGCCTGCCTCAATCATCCCAATCTGTAAAATGGGGATTATAATAGCACCTACTTTCCAGGGTTGCTATGATGATCAAAGGAGATAATTAGGGGCAGCTAGGTGGCACAGTGGATAAAGCACCCACCCTGGATTCAGGAGCACCTGAGTTCAAATCCGGCCTCAGACACTTGACACTTGCTAGCTGTTTGACCCTAGGCAAGTCACTTAACCCTGATTGCCCTACAAATAAAAAAAGAAAGAAAGAAAGAAGAAAAGAAAGGAAGGAAGAAAGAAAGAAGGAAGGAAAGAAAAAGGAGATAATTATAAAATACTTAACACAGTGCCTAGCACATAGTAAACACTATATATATAAATGTTAGCTATTATTTACTAGAATAGTTTTGAAAAACCTTTTTTTCCCCTAACCACGGGGACGATAGCACACAGAACGTGAGACCTTATTTCTTAGGAGGCTGAAATAACCTCTGGAAGTGGAAAGAATGCCCCACTTGGAGCAGAAGACCTAAGAGGTCTTCTCACATGGCTTTAGAGGGAGAGGTCTCCAAGGTCTTTCTCTTAACATCAATGTCTCTCACCAGGTACTGCTAATGAAGGAGACGTACCACCAGAGTGTAGGCAAAGCAAGGATGGACAAAAGAGACTAGGCCAGGTTGACTCTGTCTTTTTGAAGCCACACCCAGTTCTGATTACACAGCCAATCAGAAAAGGTTCTTCCTAACTAGGTGATTAGCTTATTAAAACCAGTTACAGAATGTCTACACATGCTCCATAGTCGCTCCAAGTGGCACTTCTGTGGCTTTTCCCAGTAGGCTCCTCAATCTCTCCACATGGGAAGATTGCATCAGCCAAGCAAGCTGACTGCCTCTAGATGTATATCAGACCCTTATTTCATCAGGATCACCCACGAGGTTATCCCTAAAATGGGTATGCTTCTAGTCTCTTACTGGTGCTCAGAGAAAAGAAACAAAGTCAGATGATAGATAGGAACTAAAAATACAGAAAATCTTCTCTTGGGTTTTCCTGGGCAAGTCTAAGCTACTTGCCATGTGCTTTTCCTGCAAGTTGACATTTTATAATTCTGGGAAGAACAGAGAAATTCTCTTTCCTCCCTCCCCTCTCCCCCATATGGCTACTGCCTGATATGAAAGACCAAGAGATAGAAAATGTCAGGAGACAGTGGAGGGGAGGGGGGAGAGATAAAACAAAGTAAGCTATTTCACAGCTGGCTCTTATGGACCTCAGAGGAGGGCTCTCTTCCAACAAAGGTCCATTCTCCTGAGCTTCAGTCAAGCAATCTTCCTGAGGCATTCCCAGTCACTGGAGACCAATCAATGCATTTCTTGTGTACTCTCAACAAGAGGCTAAGGCCTATATCTAGCTCAAGAGTTACTCATCTTCCAACAAATCTATACCCTGTAATCTCATGAGATTCATGAGAGATTTTGTTGTTCAGTCATTTCAGTCATATCTGACTCTTCTTGACCCCATTGTAGGTTTTCTTGGCAAAGATACTGGAGTGGTTTGCCATGTCCTTCTCCAGCTCATTTTACAGATGAGGAAACTGAGGCAAACAGAGTTAAATGACTTGCCCAAGGTCACACAGCCAGTGTCTGAGGACTGATGTGAACTCAGGTGCTCCTGTGGTTTCCCCCACAATAGCATACACAAAAGCCATGCCAGAATAAACTCAGGACAAATTGGATGCATACACTATCATTCATTGACACCTTTGGTGGTGATGGTGATTACCCTCAGATATCAATACCTCACCACTTATAAGAGTCCTCTTTTTAGGGAAGAGGACCACCCTGGTCCCCCCTCTGCTGCATGATTCCTTCCCCAGATATATCAGGAATTCAACACACAATTTTTTCTGCCCTAGGCAGGAAAGTATTCTCAATGTTCCTTTTGATTCCTACTCCCTCCATAATTACAGGTTGGCAGGGGAGATTACTCATTTCAGATTCTAATTATAAAGTACCCAGTAAAAGCCTCAGCTTTAGCTAAGACCCTGGAGGAACTCACATGCTACTCGGGCTCAACTCAAAGCTCATGCAGGTAAACAGATGCTTCATCTCTAGCTCCAAGGCTTACCTTCTTTTCCCTTAACTCTGTTGTAGAGTCTCATCCCTAATAACGCAGAGGATATACTCTAATTAGAAAACATGCTATTGCCAAAGGTATACAAACTTGTCCTTTAAGCATAGCTTTTTGTAGTAAGAGTTTACGGGTGTGATCTTAGTTCTTTCCAGAGTGCATTTTTTGCTAATCCTCCCACTTATTGCCAAAAAACAACTGCCAAAAAAAAAAAAAGAAAGAAAAAAGTCAACAACGACAACCTTAAAAGTTCTTCATTTTCTACTGCAATAGAGTTGTTACAAAGAATTCCATTGCTGGAACTATAGTATCATGTGACTCTTGGATAAAGAAAACTTACTGATGGTTCAATTCAATATATGAACACTTACCAAAATATATGCTGTAGCACAGAATATAATAATATATAATACAATATAACAATATACAATATGGTATGATATAGTATATATACACACACACACACACACACACACACACACACACACACACACACCATAATACAATATGGTATGGAATGGTATGGTATAACAACATAACATAAGTATAGTATACCATCCTGATGCAACACAACATAACATAACATAATATAACACAGTTATCCCCTCTGCATCACAACTTTCCCTATCACAGTCGCAATATATTGTGGTTCAGCATAAAAAAATTAAATGAGAATTTTGGAACAGTTTTATGCAAGCCGCAGATGGTACACAAAGGCCAACAGATGACACAGAAAAGGTCTAGAAACTCAGAAATGCATAAAATTATATATTGCATTATATAATATCAATATATTTAATCTTTTAATACATAATAATTCAGATTTCTTCTCTGGTGCAAAGGGAAGGCCAAAAAATTTTACATGGATTTTCAAGATCATGGACACCCCTCGCCTAAATTCCTACAATGTGGAAGGAATATCTGTAATGTATAAGAATAACATTAAGCAATACCACAGAATGTCAGAGCCGAAAGGGACCTTAGAGACCATTAAATAATGAGTCACAAAATTGCAGAATGTTAAAATTAGAAGGGACCTCAAAAGCCATCTAATACCTGCATTGGGATACATGTTCCCCCTAAGTCTTCTCTTCTCTGGCTAGATACCTCCATTTCCTTCCAATAATCCTCACATGACAATGATATCAAGTCACTTCAGGCTCCAGTGCTATACTCCTCTGGATAGTTTTCAAGTTACCAATGCCCCTTCTTGAATGTGGTACCCAAGATGGAACACAGTACTCCAGATGTGGGCAGAGTGCACACAATTAGACTCCTCTCTAGCTCTGGGCACTAGCCTTCTCTTTTTTTTTTTTTTTTTTGGTGAGGCAATTGGGGTTAAGTGACTTACCCAGGGTCACACAGCTAGTAAGCATTAAGTGTCTGAGGCCGGATTTGAACTCAGGTCCTCCTGAATCCAGGGCTGGTGCTCTATCCACTGGGCCACCTAGCTGCCCCACTAGCCTTCTCTTAATGCCCCTAACATCTGGATTACCTATTTTGGCTGTTGTAGCACCAACTTGTTGGCACAAGCTGAGCTTCCAGTCCATTGAAATCTGAATCTTTTTTTTTTTTAAGAACTGCTATCTAGTTCTGGTGCCCCAATATTTTACTTGTGAGGTTGTTGTTCAATTTCAGTATAAGACTTTGCATTTGTCATTATTTAATTTCATTTTATTAGATTTGTCTAGCCTAATGAGATATCTCCATAAATGAGAATAGCATAAGAGATTTTGTCAAATGTGTTGCCAAAATTTAGGTGAAATTTATCTACAGTATTTTCCTAATCTAGTAACCCTGTGAGATTAATTTAGTTTTTTTATTAAATCATGTTGTGCTTTCTGATCACTACTTCTTAACCTAGGCATTCACTATCCCCTTAATTATATACCAATTTAAGTAATGTAAGGGCGGCTAGGTGGTGTAGTAGATAGAGTATCAGGCCTGAGGTCAGGAAGACTCATCTTTCATGAGTTCAAATCTGGCCTCAGACACTTACTAACTGTGTGATCCTGGGCAAGTCATTTAACCCTGTTTGTTTTAGTTCTTAATTTGTCAAATGAGCTGGAGAAGGAAATGGAAAACCACTCCAGTATCTTTGCCAAGAAAATCTCAAATGGGGTCACAAAAAGTTGGACATCACTGAACAACAAGTAAAGTAATAATATAACATTCTCCCAAGCATACAGTCCTTGAACAAATTCTTCCATGAACACATACACAATTAATTGGAAGAATTGTCTTTCATAAGAATGATTTGTGTGGCATCTATATATGGAGAACATAAAATGATCTGCATGTGAGGGGATATATAAGTGTATGTGTATGTACATACGTGTACATACAGAAATGTACATATATATAAAATAGCTAGCATTTATATACACTTTAAGGTTTGCAAAGGCCTTTACAAATATTATCTCATTCCATCCTCTCAACAACCCTAGGAGGTAAAGGGGAAGGGAAAGGAATAAGCATTTATATAGCATCTACTACATACTATGCACCATACTAAGAACTTTCCAAATATTGTCTTATTTGATCATTCATAGGTAGGTGCTATTATTATCCCCATTTTACAGATGAGGAATCTGAGGCTCAAAGAATTTAAGTGACTGGCCCATGGTCACACAATGAATAAGTATCTGGGGCTGGATTTGAACTCAGGTCTTGCTGACTCCAGCTTAATATTCTATTCACTGTGTCACTTACCTGTCCCATATTTACACATAGACAAAACATATGACCAGGGTACACGCATAAATGGGCAACTTGTGTCTCTGATGGTACAAAGGTAAGGATGCCTTCCTCTAATATCATCTGAACCTGGGCCCTACTAAGGTGTGACTCTACTTTGCTCTTTGCTGCTTCCCATCAGGCATTGCACTGTCTGATTCCTCCCAAGTGTTATACTGTATTCTAGCTGGTCATTAATTCTGACTATATTCAGGGCTACTTACTAACTTGAAATGACAATCGCTGTGGTTGCTAGGATCACCTCTTTTTCTCCTGCTTTTTTTTACCTACCTTCACCATTCTTCTCAGCATGTTGTAGTGTATATCGGGCAACTAATTCACTCTGATATTCTGCCAGGTTTTGAAGTCAAGCTCACTAACCTATAATTTGCCAATTCCATTCCCTTCCCTTTTTTGAGAATAATCAGGAAAATATTTGTCCTTCTGTATCCTATGTTATACCTCCCATTCTCTCTGATCTTTCAAAAATCACTGCCAGTGACTCCAAAATTATCTGTTGGTTCTTTCAAACTCCTGGGATCGATTCATTGATATGAATTCATTGTTGACAGCTAGGTGGTCCCTTACTCCCTTCCAACTTATCTTAGGCCCCCATCAGATATTGCCAACTTTTCTTTCCTTCTCTACTACAAACTCTAAGAAGTAGGGGACATTTCCCCTCAAGCTGCACTTCATTTTCACCAGTTCTCCCTATTGGTGAGAATCAATTCTGGAGTAAAATTCCCTTTTCTTGTTTCCTCTACTTTTTGAATGAAGAAACTAGTCATGAAATTATAAGCTACTCTACTTTTGGCAGAGAAAGAATTTCAGCAGATGTCTAGATAATTGAAGTCTCCCATAACAACTATATCATAACTCTGCTCCAGGATTGTGATGCTTCCTAAACTCTGTGTCTATTTCTAGGTGGTCTGAAGTATGCCCCAATGACATAGCTTTTCTTTCTAACTCTGTTGACCCCTTTTAAATACTTTGTGCTATGCTTCTCCCCTCTGGTTCCTGGATTTCTCCCATGAGTATATCACTTTAACAGACAATACCTCTGCAGAGTTATTCATTTATTTATTTGTTATTATTTGTTTTTACATTGAAGTCCTCCTGCTTTTTAAAGTAACACTTCATTTTTCTGATAACCCAGAGAGTAGAGAGGAATTCTTCAGTGCCCTTTATTTTCTTTTATAGGAAGAAGACAGCTTGCACTGGTTGCACAAAAGAAAATTACTTGACTAGGGAAAAAAAGACAAACATCTCCAATTCTATGAAGGTCTCCATGAAATGTTCCCTCTTCTCCATACTTTTTGGAAGGTTTTTAGTTCTTTATTTTTCTTACTACTAATTCTTAGAGACCAATGAGAAGTCTCCTCCCCAAACTCTCCTCACCTAATTAGAACCATAATAGCCACACCCAATTTCCTCATTTATCTCAGACATTTTTCCTCTTTCAATCTTGAACCTTTCTCCCTCAGCCTCTCAAACCCTCTCAAATTTGCCCTCTCAAAATTCAGTCTCTGGGGGAAACTAGGTGATACAGTGGATAGAACACCGGCCTTGGGGTCAGGATGACCTGAGTTCAATTTTGACATTGGACACTTACTAGCTGTGTAACCCTGGGCAAGTCACTTGACCCTGATTGTCTCAAAAAAAAAATAGCCTCTGTCTCTCTTTTTAAGTATTTTAGACTTTTTTTCACAATTCCATCTTCTTCACTCTATGTCTCTCATACAACTTTCTCCTACTGATGCCAAGATATGGCAAAACATAGTTTTACATAGATACCTAAAGCTATTGATTTTATTGCTAAACCTTTTGTTGGATCTTTTCTCCTATGAATTGTTGGGTGTCTCTATTACTTTTCCTGTGTTATAAATGTTGCTCTCTATATTGTCTACCTTGGTAGATATATTTAGAATATCTCTCACACTCCATTCCTTTTAGATTTAAATATCTCTTTCTGTCTCTGTCTCTGTCTGTCTGTCTGTCTGTCTGTCTGTCTGTCTCTCTCTCTCTCTCTCTCTGTCTCTCTCTCTGTGTGTGTGTCTCTCTCTCTCCCAGACAATCAGGGTTAAGTGACTTGCCCAGGGTCACACACCTAATAAGTGTCTGAGGCCGGATTTGAACTCAGGCCTTCCTGACTCCAGGTCCAGTGCTCCATCTACTGTACCACTTAGCTGACCCTGATTTAAATCTCTCTTGATCAAATGCCAGGCCCTATGTGTCTGCATGCTTTAACCAGCCCTCATTAGGCATACTCTATTTCTGGCCAAGGGTTAGCTTCCTATAATTTAGGAATGCAATCCAAATCCCATTCTCTTACCATGACTCCCAATTTACCTTTCTTTTCTGAATCTCCTACATTCAAAGAAAGGGACTGATGAAATCACCACCTGTGTTCCTCAAATCTTTGGTTTCTTGCCCAGGGCTTCATAATCCCTAAAGACATGTTCTTGGTTCTTTTTGATGGTATCATTTGTCCTTATATCAATCACCAAAACTCGGAAGTGTTTACCCCTCTCTGACTCGATCAACTACAGAAGTCCCTATTTCCTCTATAATCAAATATAAATTCTATTTGATGCCTGAAGATCTTTATCACTTAATCATTTCAAACTTTTCCAGTTTTCTTATACCCTGCACACTATGGTCCAACCATATTTGCTTGATTTGCTCTTCTTCATGCACAATCTTCCATCTCTCTGCCTTTCTATTGGCTCTCCCCCATACCTGGAATATTTCCCCTCCTCACTCCTGCCTCTTAGAATTCCTGGCTTCCTTCAAGATCTAGCTCATATGGAGGCAGCTAGGTGGTGCAGGGGATAAAGCACCAGCCCTGGATTCAAGAGGACCTGAGTTCAAATGTGGCCTCAAACACTTGACACTAGCTGTGTGACCCTGGGCAAGTCATTTAATTCTCATTGCCCAGGGAAAAAGGGGGGGGGGGAAAGATCTAGCTCATATTCCGCCTTCTGTAGGAGAATTTTCCTTGTGTATCTCCCTTCCCGCCCACCCCCATACTAGTGCCTTCCCCTCTAGGTTACTTTATATCCGTATGTACTTTGTTTATATAGTTATTTATATGCATGTTTTTTCTCCCTTTAGAATGTTAGCCCCTCAAGGGCAGGTACTGTTTTTGCTTTTTCTTTGTATCCCTGGTGCTTGCACGTGTAATTGCTTAATAAATGTTGATTGATTGATTGCTCTGCATTTCAGTCTCTTCATCTGAAGGGATTTGAACTAGGTTATCCCTTAAGGCTCCTTGCAGCTCTCATAGCCTTTGATTTTTAGATGGAAATCCCCAGTACATCTGTGTCAATTATCTTTGAAATGTTGTGGAGATGGAGAGATATATATTTAGAAATGAAAGTGTTTCAAAACCAAAACACATCAGCTAAAAAAAAGGGGGGGAAGGGAAGATTGTGGAGAACAAGAGTAGTAACACAGAATTGGAGAACGAACAAGTGTCCTGAATTTCTCAAAGGAGAAGAGACTAGACTCTTCAAACTATAGGCCAGACCACTTGACTTTGTATCCCCTTAAATTTTTGAAAATATTATCAAAGAAACAGTTAGTGAGTATGTGTGCATGTGTGTATGTGTACGTATGTATATATATATGCATGTATGTGTGTATGTATGTGTGTGTGTATGTATGTGGAAACATTGTTCACAAAGTCTTGTTTTGTTCTTTTAAAAAGGCAGTGGGGGCAGCTAGGTGGCGCAGTGGATAGAGTACCGACCCTGGAGTCAGGAGCACCTGAGTTCAAATCCGGCCTCAGACACTTAACACTTGCTAGCTGTGTGACCCTGGGCAAGTCACTTAACCCCAACTGCCTCACTAAAAAAAAAAAAAAAAAAAAAAAAGGCAGTGACCTTTATCCTGCTGTTAGGGAAAGCTTGTCTAACTCTACCCCTTTGGCAGGATCCCTTTTCTCCATCTCTCAGAAATAGCAGGTGCAGAGAGAGAATTATATCTTTCTTTGACACCGCCCCTGAAATCTGTTCTTTTAACCTCAATATCTGCTTGATTCAGCAGCTGGATACATTTTGTGAAGGACCTCACATTATCTTTGGTTAGTGATCAATTTCTCTTTTTCGGTCACTAAATCATAATCGGGCAAAGTACATTTGGCCCATCATCATAAAAACAGTTCTGGTTTCCATTTTCCCCTGTTATTGATCTCAAAGGCCTTTAATTCATATGCAAGCAAACCCTTTGAACCCCAAAACAATGAAGTAGGCTTCAGCTTGTATTCACTCCAAAGTTCCACAGCCTTTCATATGTAAAATAGATAGAGTGCTTTTTCAGAAACACTGACCAGACTTGGATGCTTTTAGCTCAGCAACTAGTTTTGGAAAACTGATGCAGATTTATGCCCCAGATAAATAAATTGTCAAGAGTCAATTTCCTACATACCATTGAAGGAAAGGTTAGTGAGCAAACAAAAAACAAAAAAAAACAAACCATCGTTCACAAAGAATTAGACCACGTTCATCAAGAACAGGTAATTCCATATTAATCTAATTTCCTTTTCTTATAAACTTACTAAACAGGCAGGTCAAAGAAATGCTTAGAAATAGTTTGCCTAGACATTTCTATTGATGAATTAATGAATGAATTTAAAGAAAAAAATTAAGTCCTACGATATGCCATACTATATACAAGTATGTTGTTCAGTTGTTTCAGTAGTAGTGTTCAACTCTTTATGATCCCATTTAGGATTTTCTTGGCAAAGACACTGGAGTGGTTTGTCTAATTCTTTGTGACCCTATTTGGGATTTTCTTGACAGAGATACTAGAGTGGCTTGCCATTTCCTTCTCCAGCTCATTTGACAGATGAGGAAACTGAGACAAACAGGGGTAAGTGACTTGCCCAGAGTCACACAGCTAGTAAGTAAGTATCTAAGGCCAGATTTGAACTCAGGAAGATGAATCTTCCTGATTCTAGGTCTGGTACTCTATCTCCTGGGCCACCTAGCTGTCCCACTCTTCAATATGCCAGAATATTAAGTAGAGCTGGTCCTGCTAGTCCTGTGAGAAGGGTGATCATTTCTCATCCTCTATTACAACCTTGCTGATTCACTAAATAGGTAAGTAGTTTATCCTGACATCTGTTGTGACACTTTTGTAGACATGGAAGATCATGTACAGCAGCTCCTATTTTCTCAGAGCAGTCCCAGTATATACAGGTAATATCCTAAATCTTGCCTCTTTCCTATACAGTGAATAAAGCCCAAAGAGATGACAGTTTTCTGGAGTCACAAAGACTCATGGGGGACAACACTTCATATACAAATAGCTTTGAGAAGGCCTAGTTTCTAGGTCCAACTTCTCGCTGCTCTTATATTATGATCATTAGTAGGTGGTGCAATAGATAGAGTGCCAGACCTGGAGTCAGGAAGTGTTAACCTCCTGAGTTCAAATCTGGCTCAGATACTCACTAGCTATGTGATTCTGGCCAAGTCACTCCAGTGTCTTTGCCAATAAAACCCCAAATGGGGGTCATGAAGAGTCAGACACAACTAAAATGACTGAATAACAACAACAAAGTGTCTCTTTTTGGTGGTGGTGGTGGTAGTAAAATCAGGGTTAAGTGACTTGCCCAGGTTCACACAGCTGGTCAGTGTCTGAAGCTGGATTTGAACTCAGATTCTCCTGACTTCAGAGCCAGTGCTCTATCTACCTAGCTGCCCCAACAAACTCTCTTAAACTCCATCCCATCCTCCACTTAGCTATCAAATTAATCTTCCCAAAGTCATACACAGCCCCACCACCCCCATTCAAAAAACTCCAGTGGCTCTCTATCATCTCTAAGATCAAATATAAATTCCCCTGTTTGGCATTCAAAACCCTTTCCAACCTGGCCCCTTCCTAGCTTTCCCTACTTCTTATACCTTGTGGTCCAGTGACACTGCCCTCCTCACTGTTCTTTGGCCATGTCCCATGCCTGCAGTACTCTGCTTCCTCCTACTTTCCCTGGCTTCCTTCAGCTCCATCAAAACATCACCTTCTGCAAGAAACCTTTCCTAGTCTCCGTTATAGGAAGGCTAGTGCCTTCCTTATATTTACTACCTCCAATTTAACCAGAATATAACTTGTTTGTACATAGATGTTTATGGGTCATCATCTCTCCCATGAGACTATGAGCTACTTTTGCCTTTGAATCCCCAGAGCTTAGTCCAACCTAGCACATAGTAGGCACTTAAGTAATGTTTATTGACTGATGGACTTCCTGAACCTCCCTTTTTCCACATATATCACATAGATAATAATGCATGCCCCTAGGAATGTCTTAAGGAAAAAAATGATATAAAATTTCTAAAGACCTTTGAATTGGGAGAGGGTGAGTAAAGACAGTGTCACAGCATTCAAGAAATTGAATGGCAGCCTCAAATTCACCATTGCCAAAGCCTATTTCTTTAGGATCAATATTCTTCACAATTTGGGATGTTGCCATTTGCCTTTGAAACATGTCATCACACAATCCCAGAACAAACAAGGTTACATGTAATTCAAATAATGACAAATAATTCAATGGAATAATGTATGGTGGGTGTGAGCAAGCTGGAGCATATTGTCACCAATGAGTTGCATGCAAAAAATATCCATGTACACATGGATAATCGATTGGAAAAGGAGATGGTTGTACATAGCAAAAATTCATAGCTTAATATGCAATACTCTTTTCTGTTCTTTGTATATTGAAATGTTGATATTTGTTAATTCAAAAATTTCTAAATTAATAATAAAGAAGGAAATAGACCGATCATATTTCAAAAATGATGGGAAAAGGTTGGGCATCATGTATATTGTATAGAGTATATGGTCATAGTTCAACCTGGCTCCAATCAGAGCCAAGGCCAGTGGCAAAACCCAAGCTTCAACGGGAACAGAGGTCTCTCATGGCACCATCTGTACTATGCTTACCATAGGTCCAAGACCAGAATGAGGGGTCAGAACCAGGAATAACAAAACAGCATCTGGAAAAAGTCAGAAGCAAAGGGTTATTCCAAATAATGTAAATTATTTGGAACAAACGATAAGATTCATGCTGGATTATTTTTAAACACCAATTCTGAGAAGGACCAGAGATAAAAGGATAATAAAGTAGGTATCAGCAAAAATCTGTGAAATGTAAAAGTAGAGTCAAATGGGGAAGGAGAGAGGTCAAAGACTGAAAAAAAAAAAAAGGATTCAGTAATATGAGGATTGGATTTTTTTTTTTTTTGCAAGGCAATGAGGGTGACTTGCCCAGGGTCACACAGCTAGTAAGTGTCACGTGTCTGAGGCCAGATTTGAACTCAGGTCCTCCTGAATCCAGGGCCAGTGCTTTATCCACTGTGCTACCTAGCCGCCCCCCCCCCCCAATCCACTGGATTTTTGAGTCTTGGAATGTGAAACTAGACATACCCACAGGCTGCTTCTAAGGTGCCACCTCTATGGGAGGCTCCAACTCCCCTCTACCTGCTCCTGAATAAAGACACAGGCACATCAAGAGCATCAAACTCAATGGTATACCAGAGATCCTAAAGCAACAAGAATACTTCTGATAAGTTGGGTAGATCCTCTATGGAAGGAAACATGAACAAGAAGCTCAAAAGATGAAGATGGAGGAATCCATAGCAGGAGCATCTCAACCAGTAAACTCGTAGGTCTTCCAACATACCAAAGTTAGTTACAAGTTAATATAATTATGTAGAGATGACAGTATTTGTCACTAGCAGGGCAGGCATGCTATTGCTGACAGGGATACATGATAAAAGCAGGAATTGAAAAAAATAATAACAGATAATTGGCATTTGGCACTTACAAAGTACTTTACAAATACCATTTTATTTCATCCTCACAACAATCCCGGGAGGTAGATCTCACTATTATCCCCATTTTACATGTGAGAAAACAGACAGAGAGAGGCCAAGTGACTTGATCAGGGTCACACAGGTGCTGATGCTGGATCTGAACTCAGTTCCTCCTGAAGTTAGTGTCAGCAAACCATCCACTGTCCAGCAACTATTTATATAGCGCTTACATTTGGGGATCCTATCTCACTCAGTCCTCATAATGACCCAGGAGGTAAGTACCATGGTTATTACCATACTAATTTTACAGATAAGGAAATGGCTTGAGAGACTTTAGCAGCATCCCGAAGCTTTTGGCTAGTAAGTGCCCAGATAGAATTGGACCACAGGACTTCCTGATGCCAGGTCCTACTCTCAGTTGACTATACTATCTTGTAGGGATGGAAAGCAGAAGCCAGTATTTCTACAGATTCACTTTAGTCTTCTATTTTTTGCCCCAGGTTTATTTTCTAGCAGAGAAGGGGCATTAGAGAAGAATAAGGGAAGAGTTTACTGTGAGATGTTTAAGGGGGAGGGGGAGTCACAGAATATAACAGCAACACTCTTTAAAATTTAATTTGTATTATTAACATTTTATCCATCACTTTTAATTCTGGATAATCAACAAAACAATAAATTAGACCCTGATTTGTAGCATTTGCAGATTTCCAAGGCATCAATGTCCACACCAAAAATTTAACAATCAGCTCTTTTAAACTGGTTCAAGCTCACTCAGAACACTTCTAGGTAGAGTTCCTAGAATGGCTTGAAGGGAAACAGTGCCAATCAGGAGTTAGATAAGAATTTAAAATGAATATTTTAACCCCAAGTCAATTTAAAGGAATATTTTAACCCCAAGTCAAATAATTGTTTGGGCATAGTGAATTGGAGTGATAAGAACAGAAAGTCAAGACATCTGTTGCCTCTTGTGACTGCCTGGCTAGGTATTGCTGCCATGGCCTTAGGCTATTCTTGTATGGATTAAAGGAGTTTTGGCAGACAGGATTATTAGTAGCTACACTCCCCAAAGATGACAACAAAAAGCAACAGACAAAGTGGAGAAACTGAAGACCAATGGTTGATAATACAGAGTATCCTCAAAATTATCATAGTTATCCAACAGTGGAAACATCCACCAAAAGAATAAAACCCATAAGGAAACAAAGAAAGCAGCATGATGTCATCACCAAAAGCCTTCAGTGTTCATGCATCTTTATAAGTATGTGTTGCCCAGATACCAATGTGGGGCCCTTCTTGAGTACACCCACACTATACCTGTACTGCTTCAAGAAGATTTCCTAGTCATGTGTGTTTTCTTTGTGTGCTCACTTTCCCCCCTACTGTTGGTATAGTAATTAATGAGAGAGTACATCCCTTTGGATGTAAGAGGGATTTTCCCCCCTCACTTAATTTGCTTTGTTTGCTGTTTGATTAAATGTCTTTTGCTTTGAACTATTGTGTGCTTTCTGGTCGGATAGGTAAAAGTCGACACATAGATGAGGACTTGTGAGCTATGGTTTTGAGAGAAGGTTGACTCACACCCATCACATATATCTTGAACTGGAGGTGGAATTTAGGTGGTCCACATGTGAGGAGATACACTAGGTACTACAATTACACTTCCCTTGATTATGATGTTAAACTCACTTTCTGCAGGAGCCTCTCCCTCTTTAACTTAATCATACTATGATCACTCTGTAGCATATATGATCATTCTGTCTGTACTGTACTTCCTTGTATACTGTCTACAAGCATGATTATGTGTTTATCACGGGTTTATTTTCATATAGAATCATAGCCTCCGAGCTGGAAGAGACCTCAAAGACCATCTAATTGAATCTCTCATTTTGTTTTGTTCTTGTTGATTCATTTTAGTCACTTTTTTTTACTCTTCCTGACCTGCTTTGGGGTTTCCTTGGCAAAGATACTGGAGTAGTTTGTCATTTCCTTCTCTAGCTCATTTTACAGATGAGAAAACTGAGGCAAACAAGGTTAAGTGATTTGCTCAGGGTCACACAGTTTCTAAGTGTCTGAGGCCAGATTTGAACTCAGGAAGTTGAGACAGGCCCAGTGCTCTATCCACTAACATCTAGGTGCCTAATCTCTCTTTATAGATGAGGAAACTGAGAAAAAATTACTAACCCAGGGGCAGCTAGGTGGTGCAGTAGATAAAGCACCTACCCTGAATTCAGGAGGACCTGAGTTCAAATCCAACCTCAGACACTTGACACTTACTATCTGTGTAACACTGGGAAAGTCACTGAACCTTCATTGCCCAGAAAAAAAAAAAATTCACCAGTGGAGCAGAAAGGGAACTGCAGGTTTTGGAGCCTGTTATGGGAAATTCTCCAGATGGGAATTGCTTCTCTTAGGAAGTGAATTATTGTGCTGTGTAATATTGATGCAGCTGGTAATCAGAGGTCTCCTTAGGCTATTCCATCAACAACCAGTGCTGAACTCGCACGTTCACACCAAGGACTTGGCAGAATAAAAAATACTATGCTCCTCCTGCCCTTGGTCTGCACTCTGACCTTTGGCAATCTTCAGCAATAGGTCCATTCAAACACAGAGCAGAAGCCATAAGTCAGTTCCTTTAGGATTTTTCCAGGTTCACACTACCCGGAATCAATGCAATGTAATGAAACAAACATTTAACAAGCACCTTCTCTGATAAAATGCAAGAGTATATACAGAGAATGCAAAAATTAATCATGGTGCCATTTCTACTTTCAAAGACTTTCCATTCTCTCAGAAAAATGATATGTGCAAGGAGAGAAGTATCATGAAGGATCATGGATTTGGAAATTGAGGAGGACTTAGAACTTATCTAGTCCAGTTCCCTCAATATACAGAAAAGAAAACTGAGACCCAGATCATTTAGGCACTTGGCCACACATGGTCACACAAGCTGTAGCAAGCAGAGTAGGAATTAAGACTCGAGGGCTAGGCAGCTAGGTGGCACAGTGGATAAAGCACGGGCCCTGGATTCAGGAGGACCTGAGTTCAAATTCAGCCTCAGATACTTGACACTTACAAGCTGTGTGACCCTGGGTGGGTCACTTAACCCTCATTGCCCCGAAAAAGAAAAAAAAAAGACTCAAGGGCTTCTGATTTCAAATGTGGTGTTCTTCCCACCAGATCAGACTTTCTCCTCAAAGTGATCTTGGAAAATTTTAGGGAGAAAAGAATGCTTTCATCTGGGGGAATCAGGGAAGGCCTCACAGCAACATGGGGACCTGAGCTGACCCTTGAAGAAAGAGAAGGTTTTTAACAGTTAGAGATGAGGAAGGACTACGTTTCAAGCCTAGGGGATGGCTTATTTAAATGCACAAAGGCAAGAGAGTATAGCACAAAAAATGTGTGAAGGAGGTTTATGTGAAATGTTGACAGAAAGACAAGGTGGAGTTAGAATGTAGAGGAATTTTAATGTCAAGCTGATCCAATTGTATTTTACCCTATATGCAATAGGGAGCCATTGACAGTTTTTAAGCAAGGGAGTGGCATGGTTCAAATCTGGAGCTTAAAAAGATAATTGAGGCAGCTATATAGAAAGGGGGGTTACTGAAGGCAAGGGGAACATTTAGATGATTTTAAAATACACTTAGTTGGCACAGTGGAAAGAGCATCAGGCCTGGAGTCAGGAGGACCTGAGTTCAAGTCCAGCCTCAGACATTTAGAATTGGTGTGACCCTGAGCAAGTCACATAACCCTATTTGCCTCAGTTTCCTCATCTGTAAAAGGAGATAAAGAAGGAAATGGCAAACCACTCCAGTATTTCTGCCAAGAAAACCCCAAATAGGGTCACAAAGAGTTGGACACGACCAGAGTAATGAACTAAACAATAACAATAGACCAGGGAAAAGATAATGAGTGCCTGAACTAGGGTGGTGAAAGGAGGAACGGAGGGGAGAGATGCAAGAGGGATGGTGTAAAGGTAAAATTCACAGGGATCTTATTGGATAGGGGGCTAAGGAAGAGGGAAGAGCGAAAGAGATTTCAAACTTGAATGAAGTGGAAGATTCTGATGCTGTAAATATCAATAGGGAGGTTGGAAGAAAGGGCAGAGTTAGTATGGAAGGTGAAGAGTTGAATGTTAGACATGTTCATTTTGAGGTGTTGTTTAAACATCCAGATAGAAACATTCAGCTGAAATGTGGGGATATAGAACTGAAGCTCAAAGAAAAGATTAAGAATGGATACTCACATTTAGGAGCCATTCACATAGAGATGAATATTAAGCCATGTGAAGTGAATCTAGTCATAGAGGCAGAGATGATAAAGAGGAGAGATTGTCAAGGACAGAACCTTAAGAGGAACCCACATTTGAGAGGCAAGAAGAGGACAAAAAACCAGCAAAGGAGAACAAGGAGTGATAATCAACTGATCAATATTTATTAACTGCCTATTATGTGCCAGGCACTGCACTAAGTGTTGAGGATACAAAAAAAGGCCAAAGACAGTCCCTGTCCTTAAGGAACTTACGGAGGAGACGACATATAAACAAATATATACAAAGCAAGCTAAATACAGGATAAATAGGAAATAATTAACAGAGGGAGAAGAACCAGGAGAAAGCATTGTCTTGGCAGCCAAGGAAGAGGAGGTGATCAACAGTGTCAAATGCTGAAGAAAGTTTAAAGAGGATGAGGAAAAGGCTATTTGATTTAGCAATTTAAGAGAAGAATTTCAACAGTGTCTGGCACATAGTAGGTACAGAAATCAGATCACAAAGGATGGAGGGCAGAATGGGTGGTAAGGGAGTAAAGTCATTTCCAAATACAATGAAATCTACTGATGAAGGTACCCAAAGTGATGTTAAATCAAAGTGGTTGTGTCTCCTAAGGAAGTTTCAATGCCTTCCATGTAGAAGGTGATTAATAAGCAAGAATTTTTTTTTTAATTTCATAGATTTAGAGCTAGAAGGTAGCTCAGAGGTCATCTATTCCTCGGCTACTCCGACTCATTTTACAGGACCATCAAGGTGAAATGACTTTTCCAAGATCACACCATAGTAGATATCTAACATTTATTTAGCACCTAGTATGTGCCAGACTCTCTGTTAAGCACTTTATAATTATTATCTCATTTGATCCTCACAATAACCCGGGGAGGTAGGTGCTGTTATTATCTCCATTTTACTGATGAGGAAACTGAGACAAACATAGGCTAAGTAATTTGCCCAGGATCATACAGTCTGAGGTGGAATTTGAACTCAGTCTTCCTGAATCTAGACCTGGCACTCTATCCATCATGCCACCTAACTGCCTCAGCAAGTAAGCAGAAATGGGATTTGAACTCAGATCCTCTGACCATCTCTTGATTTTTTTTCATTTTGTTAAGGGGAAAATAAGAAAAACTTTCTAAACCAGACTACAACTTTCTCCCGGGCTGTGATCAGTTCCCTCGTGTTTCTGTTTCCTGGAAAGAAATGAAGTTTAAATGAGCTTGCTGGGAGACACACCAAGCCATGAAGCTTTTGCTGGGATGGGTCTGGGGTCCTTTTTTATTACTCTGACATTTGCTGTGCCTAATCTTTGAGCCAGGAAAAGAGGACTGGCCCCCTCCTCACCCGCCTTCTCTCCATACATAACCAATTCAGGATTGGCCTGGAGAAGTGAACCTTGAAAATAACAGGCTAGAAAACAGGTGTCTTCCTGGAGAGTCTGACACTCCCCAGATGGGAGAAACGATTAAGGAGAACAGGAAGTATAGTCCTGCTCCTCAGCAAAGCCCAGTGACAGATTGATAATTGTGCTGTTCTCATGAAAGCGCCAAGGTCATTATTAAATGGATGGAAACTCTTGTTCATAAAAAGGCATTTGTAAAAAACGCAAACCTCTCTTTATGGCCCAGTTTAAATTTATCACAAAAACAAAGGGCTGTCAGGGAAGATTTGGACGCCTTCTCCCCTCGTGGCTTTAACCACACACAAACACCACGCAAACCTCCCAGTGCTTTCCCTGGACACCGACTGCCACGTTCTCACCCCACCCTTCCCACTATGCTCTCCCAAAGCCACAGGGAAACGTATTGCAAAAACACTAAAAGAGAAAGAAGCTTGGGAATTGACCTTCCCAAACTCTAGAAATTTCCTGGAATTTGTGTGGATTTTTTTAAAAAATCACTTTATAACAACTATAGTTCCTTTCCCCCTTAAGATCTCTGTGATATGAGACCCCCAACCAATCTTAGAAATGCCCTTTTAAAAAAAATCACCTTCCCTCCACCTTGTCTTCCAAGGAGGGATGTTTCAGAGCTCTGATCTCACCATCTAATGCTGGCAAGAAAGTATTTTCTATTCCCTGGTGTGGGGCAGGGTTGGAGGGGGAAGGAAGAAGCACAAGGTCTTAACTGTATAAATCTTGGCCAACTGGGAATTACTCATACTCCCTCTTGTCTAGGCTGCACGTTACATGCAGTTATTCAACAGTAGAGCTCCCCACCCAGAAGCACCTGGGTAAGGGTGTTGTTCTTCATAGTACACACTTGGACAAAACGGCAGGAAGAGCCCACTCAGTTAAACGAATAACAGTCATCAGCATCAGCATTGGCAACCCTGCTGTACTGAAGATGCTTTTAGTTAGCTTATAGAGATCAGCTTACATACTAATGCTTTTATTCAACCACAAAAGGCAGTTTTTTTATATACCTATTCGATAACCCAGAGGCAATTAAAATAATACAGAATAATAGCAGGATAGTGACTGTTTCCAAGGCAATTTCTGGCTGTCAAATGAGAATGATTAGTAATAATCATTAGTAATTACAATTAGTAATAAAAATAATAACTATTAACCAGTTCTGAAATCAAGTCTCATGAGACTTGAATTTACATTATAGGCACGTAGCATTAAGATTCACATCATGCTGTTTAAGTGAGAGCGTGCTTAGAGTTGAAAGAAATCAAGTTTTGTTCAGTTGTGTCTGATTCTCCATGACTATGTTTGGGATTTTCTTGGAAAAGATACTGGAGTGGTTTGCCATTTCTTTCCCCAGCTTATTTTATAGGTGAGAAAACTGAGCCACAGTATTAAGTGATTTGCTTAGGGTCACATAGTAAGTGTCTGAATCTGGATTTGAACTCAGGTTTTCCTGATTCTAGGCCCAGAGTGGTATACACTGAGCCACCTAACTGTCCAATGAAGTTAGGGGTCCAATCCAAAATGGGGGAGGGGAAATACTAAGAGTGGGACAGTTGGAAGAGTGAACGGTGCTGGACATGGAGTAAGAAAGACCTGTGTTTGAGTTCATTCTCTGACCCTTACTATGTGAACACACCAGCAATTTAACCTTCCAGGGGCCTGGGCAGAAATGGATTCAAATTAGGAGTCTTCATTCTGACATCACTGACACTAGTGTTTGAAATAGTAGGAATGATGAATGACTAATTTTCAATAAATAAGCTTCTTTAGTGTATGTTCTCCTTTTCAAAAAAAAAAACTGTCTCAATAAATAATAAAAAGGATTACACCCTAGTCCCAAATCTTATAAAGCCAACCATTCCATAGCTTCACAGGCAGGTAAGGAAGAGAATCCCCAACTCAATAGTACCCTTTCTGTGAGAAGAGAGTTCACCACCTTTCCATTTCCCTTAGGGTTGCTTTATGTCTGGTAGGCTTCTCCAGTCACCTGCTTAAGATTAGGTCAACTCATGAAGGATAAAGATTGACCATTTCAGAAAAGCCTAGAGCATATCCAGAGAAGGATGACAACAATGTTGTTTGGCCTTGGGACTATCCTTATGGGAATCTATTGAAAGAACTAGTAATATTTAGCCCACAGAAAAGAAATTTGTTTTGTTTGACAATGCTTATTTCTTACAAGGGTTTTGCTATTCTTTTTTCCCCCCAGTGAGATGGGAAGGGATAGAGGTAGGAGGAGAGAAAATAAATGCTTGTTCATTTTTTTAAAGATTCTAATTAAAACAATCTCTAACAATGGGCTCTATCTGAGAAAAAATGTGGAATGGTCTTCTCCAATAGATAATGGATTTGAGGGGCAGCTAGGTGGCGCAGTGGATCAAGCACCGGCCCTAGATTCAGGAGGACCTGAGTTCAAACCCAGCCTCAGACACTTGACACTTACTAGCTGTGTGACCTTGGGCAAGCCACTTAACCCCCACTGCCCCGCCAAAAAAAAAAAGATAATGGATTTGTCCCTCCCTAGAGATCTCTAGGGGTAGGTAGGTGGTGCAGTGGTTAGAGCACAGGGCCCAGACATTTACTAGTTGTATGACCCTGGGCAAGTCACTTAACCCTATTTGCCTCAGTTTCCTCATCTGCAAAATGAGCTGGAGAAGGAAATGGCAAACCACTCCAGTCTTTTTGCCAAAGAAAAACCCTACATGGGGTCATGAAGAGTCCAACACAACTTAAATGACCAAACAACAACAAAGAGGTATCCAAGGAAAGTAGGTGAGTTCCACTTCTTAGGTGAGTTGTAGAAAGAATTGTTGTTCAGGTATGAGTTGGACTTCAGCGGTCCCTTTCAACCCTGATATTCTGTAACCATGTGGTCCTTCAAGATGTAGTTTAGGTGCCACTTCCTCCATAAAGGTTTCCCTAATCTCCTCAGCTAGAACTCGTCCTTCCCTCCTTCAATTTCCATTTGACTTTTCTTATTCCATCCATCACTTTCTAAACCATAGCATTCTTACTTGGATAAAGGCCTCATCCCCCTACTAAGTAGGGACTGTAAACTCTAAGGTCAGGGCTTGATCATTTTTCTTTCTCTTTTTAAAAAAATCATATTTATAGATTAATTGCTGCTTTTTTGTTTTCTTTTTTCTTTTTTAATAGTATTTTATTTTCCCCCAATTACATGTCAAGACAATTTTTAGCATTCATCTTTACAAGACTGAGAATTCCAAATTTTTCTCCCTCCTTCCCTCCCCTCCTCTTCCTAAAATGGTAGGCAATTTGATATAGGTTATATATGTGTTATCATATAAAATACATTTCTATATTTGTCCCAGTTATGAAAGGAGAAACAGATCAAAAAGAAGAAAAAAAACATGAAAAAGAATAAAGTGAAAAAATATGTTTCAATATGCATCCAGAGTCCAAAATTGATCATTTTCCACCTTTTATCAGTCAATCTTTTATCACCCACCATGTGCTAGGCAAGGGCAACTAGATGACACAGTGGATAGAGTGTGGAGCTTGTTATCAGGAAGACTCATCTTTGTGAATCCAAATCGGGCCCCAGTCATATCCTAGCTGTGTGAGCCTGGGCAAGTCACTTCACCCTGTTTGCCTCAGTTTCCTCATCTGTAAAATGAGCAGGAGAAGGAAATAGCAAACCACTCCAGTATCTCTGCCAAGAAAATTCCAAATGTGGTCACAAAGAGGAGGACACGATTGAAAAATGACTGAACAAGAAAAACATACTAGGCACTGGAGACTTTGAAAATAAAAGTAAAACAGTCCCTGACATTAAAGAGTTAACATTTTGCTGGCAGAGCCAACATGTATATAATTAACTGTGTATGAAATAGATGTATACAAGATGGGGGCAGCTAGGTGGAACAGTGGATAAAGCACTGGCCCTGGATTCAGGAGGACCTGAGTTCAAATGTGGCCTCAGACACTTGACATTTACTAGCTGTGTAACCCTGGGCAAGTCACTTAACCCTCATTGCCCCATAAAAGAAAGGAGAGGAGGGGCGGCTAGGTGGCGCAGTGGATAGAGCACCGGCCCTGGAGTCAGGAGTACCTGAGTTCAAATCCGGCCTCAGACACTTAACACTTACTAGCTGTGTGACCCTGGGCAAGTCACTTAACCCCAATTGCCTCACTAAAAAAAAAAAAAAAAAAAGGAGAGGAGAGGAGAGGAGAAGAGAAGAGAAGAGAAGAGAAAAAATATGCAAAATACATAGAAGTAACTGGTGAGGGAAGGCTAAATTAACAACTCGAGAAATAAGGAAAAGCCTGATGTGGGAGGAGTCACTTAAGCTGAACGCTGAAGGAATGTAGGTATTCTAAGGGACAGAGGTGAGGAAATGGTACAGTCCAACTGGGGGGACTGCTGGTACAGAAAAACAGACATAGGAAATGGAGTATTATGTGTGAGACACAGTAAGGAGACCACTTTGCTTAGGTCCTGGAGTATATGAAGAGGAAAAATATATAGTAAGACTGGAAAGATAGGTTGCAGTCAGGTTAAGGACTATAAATGTCAAAGAGAGGCATTTGTATTTGATCCTAGAAGAAAAAGAGATTCTCTGGGATTTATTGAGTGAGAGACTCTCAGGGTCGGTCAGCACTTAACGGATATCAATTTGGCAGCTAATTAGAGAGGAGAGAGATCTGAGACAGGGAGACCAATCAGGAAGCAGACTATTGCAATGGGCATCAAGGGCCATGAACTAGAGTGGCGGCTGTGTGAATGAAGAGAAGAAAAGGGATTGTGAGAAAAGGAGGTAGAGTTGAGGGTGAGTGCAAATAAGGATGACAGCAAGATTGCAAACCTGGGTAACTGGAGGGGAGATGGTGCCCTCAAGAGAAACAGGGAAGATCGGAAGAGAAGAGGATTCGTGGAAAAGATAAGCTCTGTTTCAGAAATGTTGACTTTGAGACGTTTACCAGACATCTGGTTCAGAATGTCCAATAAGCACTTGGTGATATAAATCTGAAGCTGAAGAGAGAGCTAACACAAAGTATGCACAGTTTGACAGGGATCTCTGACTTTTGTTGGCATTCTTTTCTGTAGATCCAACTCTTCCTGACTCCATTTATGGTTTTCTTGGCAGAGATACTGGAGTGGTTTTCCATTTTCTTCCCCAGCTCATTTTACAGATGAGGAAACTGAGGCAAACAGGGCAAAGTAACTTCCCCAGGGTCACACAGCCTGGCTCCATACGTGGAAGTTTATTCATTGTGCCACCTAGCTGCCCTTTTGTTGGCATAGGAATTCCCAATGTAGGCAATCCTTCCTTCAATGCAGATCATAGCCCATGTATAATTTATAATCCTAGAGTGTTGGCTAAAGCTCAAGTCCCATTGACTTTTCCATCATTGCTCCGTAATTATCTGATTCCCTGTGTAAACCTACTTCTTCCTCACTCCATGTTCATCCAGCCTTCTAGATGCTAAGCTAAGCCAGGCTGTCTTCCACCTTGTACAGGTGATAAATAAATGTTGAATGTAATTGAACTATCCCCAATTACAACCCTTTCAAGTTGTCAAGAAACAGAGTAAATGACAATTGAAACAAACTTATCATTTGTATTGGACTTTACCAAGTATTGTCCAATTGTAAATTTGTTTTTAATGTTAAAGCAAATAAATAAGGTATGTGTGTGTGGAGAGGGTGGTATTAGCCATAATTGCCTGACCTTGGATAGTTCCATTGTTTTGTTTCAAGATAACAACTTGAAAAACAAATTATTTTATAGGCACCTGGCTCATTATGCATTACAAATTAAATCTTCATTTATCTATATGCTCCAAACAGTACCTATCCATCGCCTTCACTTAAAAACACATTGCCCTTCTTTCTAGCCTTGTTAATTTCCAGATGCTAATTAAATTTATACTCATAAAAGTATCTGTTTAGCATGCATGACTAGATCATCCTTCAATATCTATTATCCACTGTACATTCCAACATGCTTTTCTCTTCGCATCCTTGTCCGTTTGCCTCAGTTTAAAGGCACAGACTGGGAATCCAACCTGGAAGCTCTTCTCACCCCCATTTTGATTCTGCCCAACCTGTTCCCTCCGCATAATGCTTTTGTAAGCAAATTTCTTTTACATTACTATAAAGAAGAATGACTTTCAGATAATAGTACTTAAATATGGAACAGCAGGATGATAAAGGATACTGGGAAAAGCTATATTTCAGCCTCTCCTCCTCCCCCGAGGCCATTACACCAAGAGAGAGGACTTTCATCTCTTGAGATCTATAGTCCCTTATTTATTGCAAAAAGAGGGCTGTCATACAGGCTTAGAGTCACATGTTATAATGTATGGTACTGCTGAACACGTAAGGCACAGCCAGAAGCTGTCATAAAAAACTCACCATTACACAGGGGGTATCCCCAAGGCCTGGAGTGGGGTTCTGAGCATCACACTTTAGGAAAACCTTATACCCTTTCTGGGTTTGTCTTGGATGTTTAATTTTTATTTCTACTTAAGCCACTGCCTGCTGGCAGGTGGAGAGACGGCCATTCCATCAGTTATAGAAAGAATTTCATGCTGTGCTACAGTGTTGGCTCTGGTCTGGCTCCATGCTTTTAGAAATTGGGGAAATTACCAACATATCCTCCCCTATCCATGTACAATCTGCTTGGAAATTCATCTGCTCTGTGTGAGCTGTGCTCATGTCCTGTTCTTCATTTTAACCTCTTTACATCCATTTCCTTGTCTGTAAAATGGAGAAAATGCTACCTACCTCAAAGGATTGTCGGGATAACCAATCTCGAGCTGGAAGGCAACTCAGAAGTCATCTATTTCATAGATCACAAGATTGTAGCGTCATGGGTTTAGAGCAAAGAAGGAGAATTAGAGGACATCCAGTCCAATTCCCTCATTTTACAGATGAATAAACGGAGGGTTTAGGTGGTTAGTGACTTGTCCAAGGACATACAGGTAGTATCAGAGGTAGGATTTGAATTCAGGACCTCTGACTCCAGAGACAGAGTAGGTAGGAGGCACGGTGGATAGAGTACTGGGTCTGGAGTCAGAAAGATTCATCTCTGTGAGTTCCAATCTGGCCTCAGACACTTACTAGCCATGTGACCCTTTTGTTTACCTCAGTTTCCTCATCTGTAAAATGAGCTGGTGAAACCCCTTCTCAGAATAATACTTTTAAAGGCATAAAATAGACCATATTACAAAGAAAGTCGGACATATTGAAATGTAGCTATAAAAATGTTTTAAAATATTTTATTTTTCTCCGATTATACATAAAGACAATTTTTAACATTCATTTTTTTTTTAATTTTGAGTTCCAAATTTTTTCCCTCCTTTATCCCTGAAAGGGTAAGCAATTTAATATAGGCTATACATGTTCAATCATTTAAAACATGTTACCATATTGGTCATAAAACGTTTTTTTGAGAAACAAGTTCACAGACGACAGCTTAAGAATCCAAATGACTTTAAAGTGACTTAATCCTACCCATTTTCAGAAAGATTTTTTTTCAGTACCTGAGAGATAAGTTGGGGGAGGTGGAAATGGGGTGCTTTACTTAGACCCGAACAAGTAAGCAGTGCTCCCAGGCATAACAGAGAGAAAGGATTTCAAGATTTGTAGTCCTCATGTCCAGACCTGGAGCTGATGACAATGATTCCCTTGAACTTGAAGGGTAACAAGGCCCAAACAAACCTTTGTGAGGTTAAAGGTCATCAGATGTAGTGACAAAGAGAAATAGTCTTAATGAGAAACAGTCTTTAATCTGATAGTGTGGGCCACTAAAATTTAGTGCAAGGGATAACTGTATCTCTTAACAGATAGGGAAAATTCTTGGCTCCTTCCCCTTCTCTGGTGCCTTAAGACTCTACCCCCAAACAGATGAGGATTTACTCTGGCAGAGGATTTTGGTCTTTCCTGACAGCAATGCCTACTAGTGCTTTCCATTGGGAGTGACAGAACTGTGGGAGGCATCTACAAAGAGCTACATTAGGAATGATGTGTAAGATACCAACTGGGAGCAGCAAGGAATGAACAGAACCCTGCCTTTCATGAATGTAAGCGACTCAAAATTTAAAAAGCTCTTTGGGAGAAGGCTGTTCATCGGGAAATATCTATTTTCCAATAGTTCTGTTTGGGGAACTATTCTGTTTACTTTGCTTTTGGGGCAAATTTTTTCTTTGATTTTATGAACTGCACACTTGAAGGGGGAATTTGTGTCAGCATCTTGGATGGTGTCAGGTAAAAATTTCTACAGATTTTCTGGGAGGAAAGAAAGAAATCCCCTACAGTGAATCTGGTCCCTTTGTGTTGGAAGAGTCTACGACACCAAGGTTACAAGTTATAAGAAACCAATATTATTTTTTTAAAAAACTGAAATGAAGAAATTATGAAGGGGAAAGGGGGTCTTGTGTTTTTCCAACTAGTTGAGAGGAGTAATACTCCTCTGGAAAGTGAGAATTGTCCGTCTATACATGGCACTGGCTTTAGGGGTTGCCCAAACCAATAGGTTAACAACCAATAAGCATTTATTGAGTGACTATGAGGTGCCAGGCTCTAGACTAAGTGATGAGGCCACAAAGACAAAAATTAAACAGTCCTTAAGGGCCTTCAAAGAATTTACATTCCTTTAGAGAGAGAGCAAAGCAGCTGACTGAAGCAGATGGTGTGAGAAGAAGGGAGATAAAGAGTTATCCCTATAGGTGCCTTCCTAGCTCAGATCCTTTATAATCTCCAAGCAACCTCTCAACAAGCAAACATATATTAAGTGCCTGCCACATTCAAGGCTTTAGGGATGCAAAGATAACTAAGGACACATTCACTGTCGATCAACAACAAGCATTTATTAAGCACCTCTTATGTGCCAAGTACCATGCTAACAGGGAGGACAACATGTAATGTCTTGGAAGAGTTTACAATCTAATAATAATTGTCTCATCCCAATTTGGTTCCTCAAATAGATTCCTCTGTTGCAGGGGAAAAGTAGATATATTCTATCTGTAAACTATTAAGTTTGGGTTTTTTGATACCACTCTTACATTGAGTCCAGACAATGTGAGTCTATTTTATTTTTCTTTCTTTCTTTCTTTCTTTCTTTCTTTCTTTCTTTCTTTCTTTCTTTCTTTTTGTGGAGCAATGAGGGTTAAGTGACTTGGCCAGGGTCACACAATTAGTAAGTGTCAAGTGTCTGAGGCCAGATTTGAACTCAGGTCCTCCTGAATCCAGTGCTCTATCCACTGCACCACCTAGCTGCCTCCAGTCCATTTTCTTTTTATGTGTTGTCTCCCCTATTAGAATGTAATGAGGGTAGCTAGGTGGCACAGTGGATAAAGCACCAGCCCTGGATTCAGGAGGACCTGAGTTCAAATCTGACCTTAGGCACTTGACACTTATTAGCTGTGTGCCCCACAAAAAAAAATAATAATGTAAGCTCCTTGAGGGCATGGAATTTTGTGCTTTTCTTTGTGTCCCTAACACTTAGAGATGGTAATGCTGGGTAGTATAGTGGATAGAGCTCTGGGTCTGGAGTCAGGAAGAACTGAGTTCAAATCTGGCCTCAGACACTTATTAGCTATGTGACCCCAGGGTAAATTACTTGCCTACTGTCTGCCTCAGTATCCTAAATTGTAAGAGGAGGATCAAAGAAGACAATATCTATGAAGTGCTTAGCACAGGACTGAGCACATAGTAAGGCATTAAATAAGTTCCTTCCAATAGTGCCTGGAATGTAGGAAGTAGTAAATCAAGGCTTATTGGCTGGAAATTTTTCTCAAAGCCTGATTTTCTTTTTTGTTTGTTTGTTTGGTTGGTTTTTGGTGAGGCAATTGGGGTTAAGTGACTTGCCTAGGGTCACACAGCTAGTAAGCGTTAAGTGTCTGAGGTCGGATTTGAACTCAGGTCCTCCTGACTCCAGGGCCAGTGTTCTATCCCCTGGTGGGGCAGCAAGGTGGCACACTGGATAGAACACCGGCCCTGGAGTCAGGAGGACCTGAGTTCAAATCCGACCTCAGACACTTAACGCTTACTAGCTGTGTGACCCTAGGCAAGTCACTTAACCCCAATTGCCTCACCAAAAAAAAAAAGAAAGAAAGAAAGAAAGAAAAGAAAAGAAAAGAAATAAGGCGACATTGAAATTCTCAACTAGAAAAATTGGGAGATAAACCTTAGAATAAAGAGAAATTCATAGGATGCTAGGCATGGGACACTAAGGGACTTCAGACATCACTTCATCCAACCCCCATTCTCTACAGCATCCTTGGAAGAGGAAGAGACTCCTAACAGAAGATTTCTCTGAAGCTGAGGGATTGATACTTTGCCATTTGGTGGAGGCCAAAAGATACAGACTTTGCCAGGCTTACCATGATGAATTTCTGACAGTGTGAGACGCAATGGGAATTGTTTGTTCAGCAGCTGTCTCTACTCTTCAAGGGTACTTAGCTTCTGGGGTGGTTGTAGAATCATGGATCAAGGGACATTAGAGACCCTTGAGTTTATCTCCCTCATATTTACAGATGAGGAAACTGAGGCACAGAACAGTTAAGTGACTTGCCTAGAGTCACACAGTAAAGTGTCTGAGATGGGATTTTAACCCAAGTTGTTTTGAGTCCAAATCCAATGCTTTATCCACTATATGAGTCTAAAGGCTTACTTGAGTGCTTTATGTTTCTCTATTTATTCATGTGGCTTTCTGCCAGTCCTTTGTTTCTAAGGCATTTTCCAAGGCAGGTGATATAAACACTGATCCAAACCTGATACCCATATTGTATGCTAAGTACCTATGTAGGAGCAAAGATCCTGTTACCCACACGAAGGAAAACCCAGATACAAGAAAAACCTAAATTTTATTTTATTCAAGAGATGTCACCCTTTCTTTGGAGTTGGGAGCAAAGAATGGGAGAGCACTTTATAATCAGGGCTACAGAATAGAACCCTGGGCAGCTAGATGGCGCAGTGGTTAAAGCACCAGCCCTGGATTCAGGAGTACCTGAGTTCAAATCCGGCCTCAGACACTTGACACTTACTAGCTGTGTGACTCTGGGCAAGTCACTTAACCCCCATTGCCTTAAAAAAAAAAAAAAAAAAGAATAGAACCCTGACCTGGAAAATAATTAACAACCAGCTTTTGGTGGGGATACATGAATGACACACTTCATTATTAATATTTTCTTCTAACACTTTCTTTTTTTCTTTTTTTCTGTGGGGCAATGAGGGTTAAGTGACTTGCCCAGGGTCACACAACTAGTAAATGTCCGATGTCTGTCTGAGGCCAGACTTGAACTCAGATCCTCCTGAATCCAGGGCCAATGCTTTATCTACTGTGCCACCTAGCTGCCCCTAACACTTTCTTAGGTTTAGATCATCAATGAAATGATAACTCAAGCCCTGATTTGTAGCATTTTCTGATTTCTGGGGTGTAAATCCTAAGGCTGGAAATTTAACAATCTTCTGGTTCAAGCTGGCTCTAGCAAACCTCTGATCCAGGCCCCACCTCCCAAGAGAAAGTATATTATAAGCTATTAAATATGTGCTCCTATTTATAAAAAGGGGCAGCTAAGTGGCTCAGTGGATAGAGTTCTGAGCCTGGAGTCAGGAAGACTCATCTTCCTGAGTTCAGACACTTACTAGCTGTGTGACCCTGAGCAAGTCACTTAACCCTGTTTGCCTCAGTTTTGTCATTTGTAAAATGAGTTGGAAAAGGAAATGGCAAACCACTCCAGTATCTTTGCCAAGGAAATTACAAATGGGTCTTGAAGAGTCGGACAAAACTGAAATAACTGAACAAAATTTATAATAAAGACAAAGAAACTGGACCTGTGATTTCATTGGCATATTGGACCTCTTGGTGAGGCAATTCTCCTCTACTAATGCAATTCAGCACCTTCTTGTCTTAGAGAATTGATGATAGCACCAAGGGGTTATGGGATTAGCCACCCAGCCAGTACAAAGAAGAGGCAGAATTTGAACCCAGATCTTCCTAGCTTCAGAAGCCATCCACTATACCACACTACCTCTCTTGACCACTTATAAAATCTGAGTCCAGGGAGAAGGGGCTGATGTTCACATGGTTAAGGAAAATAGTAAAATTAGATCACTATTCTTCAGAACAACTTAGGAAGTAAAGACACATGCTACTCTGGCACAGTTTATGTAGTTACTCTTTGTGGGCCTCCCTTTCTAAGGAAGCCTGTGCTTGTACAGTTTCCTATCTCTTAATTATCCTAGGGTCTGTTCCAGCCCAACTTCCCTGCAGTGAACAGCTGCATGCTCTCTTGTCTGGGAGGAGTCTGGGAAATACCAAGAAGGCTTGAATTCAATTCAATTCAAAAATCTTGCTCTGGTCATGACACATATTCAGGACCACACAGTTAGTTAGCCTTTAACTGAATTCACGGTTCTGGATGCATGTTGTTTCCTACTAATATCATGGGCAGGGATTGTTTTTTCTCTTTGCATAGCTAGTGTTTGGCCTACTCTTTCCCTACATATGCCATTCCCATCTCCCTGTAACTTCTTGCTTTTATATAGGAGGAGCTCCCTTATGTCTGAAATATAGTCCTTCCTCACTTCCACCTTCTATAATCCATAGCTTCCATTTTTGGCTAAGTAGGCCTGTTTTCATCTCACCTACACTGGTGTGAAAATCTACATTAGTTATACTTACCTGGCAGGGGTGATTCCATGATCACAAAGGTGGTTTCCCCAGGGTGAAGCTTATCCATTGCATTCCAGATGGGCAGACCCCTGCAATTTCCCCAAATGCGGGAAACTCGACTGCATAATTTGTGGTAGTGGGGGAAAAAAATCTATATTAGTTGCTATCATTTTTCATGGATTTTTTTATCATTTTCAGTTATGTCTGACTATTTTTGACTCCTCTTTAGGGTTTTCTCAGCAAAGATACTAAAGTGGTTTGCCATTTCCTTCTCCAGCTCATTTGATCAGATGAGGAAACTGAGGCAAACCAGGTTAAGTGACTTACCCAAGGTCACATAGTAAGTATCCTGAGGCTGGATTTGAACTCAGGTCTTCTTGACTGCAGGCCCAGTACTCTATCCACTGCACCAGCTAGCTGCCCATTATTTTCCTACCTTGGTACAGTTTCAGTGTCCCCTCTGAAATAATGCCTTTCCTGATTTCTCCAGATGGTAGTGCTTTCTCTCTCTTGAACTCACATTGTAGGGGCAGCTAGATGGCTCAGCGGATAAAGCACCAGCCCTGGATTCAGGAGGACCTAAGTTCAAATCCCGCCTCAGACACTTGACACTTACTAGCTGTGTGACCCTGGGCAATTCACTTAACCCCCATTGCCCTGCAAAAAAGAAAAAGAAAAAAGAAATCACATTGTATTACTCTGTAATCACAATATATCGTATTTATTTATCCATATACATGTTATAATCCCCCAGGAGAATGTAAGCCTCTTGAGGAAGCTTAATAAGTTTGTAGAATTGAATTGATGAAGGCTTATGGATGCTCGAGACCTGCCCATCTAGACGAGTACATTCCTTTTAAGTCCCCTGAGACTAGGCGGTTCATCCAAAGGGCTGTCTTCCCTAACAGCAATTCCTTCATTGAGAGAAGCAAAGAGCTTTCCCCTCCCCCAGCTTTGAACTAGCTCTTCCCAAGCTATAAATGTTCAATTACTTCCTAAGCAGAGAATGCAGTTTTCTTTCCTCCCTGTCATATATTTTCTTTGGTTTGCATTATCATTTGCTAAATACATTAAGACACACTATTTACCTCGGTCCGCAGCATTGAGACCTTTGTATGACTTCTCACCCTCTAGGAGCAGACCAGATAAATCACTGCTCAGCCATTTAACTCTGAGGGAGAAGATTCCAATTTTCCAAATAGGGTCGTTTGTTTAATTTATTCAGCTGCGAGGGAGTCAAAGAAATGTGCTAATGTATGGTGGGAACAAATGCAGCTGAAATATTTGGGGGTAGATCTAGCCTCTGATGGAATGAGCTAAAAAAAATTTCACCCCTTCTAAATTTCTAAAACTCTAAAATTTCAGAAATGTTGGGTCTCTGATACTCATTACTTAGATATCATTTTCCATTTAGCCAGGCGAGGATATCTATGCTTAATGAAACCCAGACTTGTGATAGTTGATGAATGGTGAATTACTGACTCTGGAGTAAAGTCAATGGTCAGCACTGGCTTCAGACCTTTGGCATTAAAGATAGGTGTTCTCTCCTGAGCATTGTTCACTCTAGGGTGTGGAAGTCAGGCAAGATGGGGAACACTGAATGTCACAATGCAGAAAACTAGGTGGGCTTCCTCACTATTTTTTGGAGCAAAGATCTTTCATCCCACAATCAGATAAGTTAACAAATATTGGAGTAAAAAGTTGGTGTGTTGGGGGCAGCTAGGTGGCACATTGGATAAAGCACCGGCCCTGGATTCAGGAGGACCTAAGTTCAAATCAGGCTTCAGACACTTGACACTAGCTGTGTGACCCTGGGCAAGTCACTTAACCCTCATTGCCCCGCCCCCCCCCCCAAATCGACATGTTGCCAGTCCTACAAAATTTATTCCATAACTGTTCAGCTCAGGGAGAAAAAAAAAAAAAACTCTTGATCTCCATATTAGAGCCAGAGTAGATACCTCACACATACACAAAAAAAAGAAAAGAAAAGAAAAACAAAATTAATATTCCTCCCCAATTTGACTCAATGTGGGGAGATTCAACTTTAAGTCTGATTGCCTACCCCACTTGTTTTGCTAAGCTTCGATAATGTGACCATCTCCCTCTCATCTGTCTTCTCAGTTTTTTTCTTTGCTGATTATTATATTCTCTTACAAGACTCTCATCCCCAGCTTTGCCTGGATTTTCATGATTTCTGTTGAGAAATTCTCACAACAGACACAGCACACATATTTATACACATTCGGATTTCTTTTCTTCCTCTGTCTTTTTTCCATCAAGACTCCAAGGAGCTATTTGGTCTAATTATTTCTGGCACTTTGCCCATCAAAATGTGCATTTCTTCAAAAGGATGGAAATGACGTTGAAACGGCCTCCTCTAGAACAGTCGAGGTCTGAGCTTCAATCCTGTTGTCTTGGAAACGAGCGAGTTCCTGTCATTGAACATGCTCGCACTGGACTGGTTAAAACACTAGCTGAAGGCATGACCCTCCCCCTCCTCTTCTGCTGTTCACCCCCCAAAAAAACACACATACAACACACACACACACACACACACACACACACGAACAGGGCAGGCTTGTTTGGTGCTGAAATAGTCCCATGTCAAGGCTCATCCTGGTTCTCTGATTCAAAACGCATTGGTCCTAGCAGAATCCCAGCCCAGAAATGCATTCATTTATCTCCTCTTTCTAAGTAATGTCTTATCCCAAATAGCCTTCCCTTCAGGACCTAAGAACCTGAGCCAAAGGTGCATGAAGACAGTCAATAGTGGGGGCAGCTAGGTGGCACAGTGGTTAAAGCACCGACCCTGGATTCAGAAGGATTCAGAAGGTGAGTTAGGGGATGTCTACCCCAAGCATGTGAAGACTTCCTCCCTGCAGAATGGACAGATGAGGAAAGTGGAAAATAATTTCAGAGGGAGGGTACTAGTCCTGAAGTCACATGGCAACAAGAAAAGGTGTCCTTGCAGAACATGGGTTTACAGCCAAATTTTGCAGGAAGCCCATAAAACTAAGAGATGGAGGTAAGGAGAGAGAGTTTTCTTTAAAAAAAAAAAACAAACGGTTTTTTGGAGCACTTTCTAAGAAATGTGGACAATCACTACAGATCCATGGTGTCTCAAAATAGCACACATCACATCCATGAGCAATGGCAAGGTCAATGTATCCAAATTGTAGAATGCACGGAGGGGAATGAAATGTAAGAAGACTGGAGGGGGGGGGGCAACTAGGTGGTACAGTGGATAGAGCACCGGCCCTGGATTCAGGAGGACCTGAGTTCAAATCCAGCCTCAGACACCTGAAACTTACTAGCTATGTGACCCTGGGCAAGTCATTTAACCCTCATTGCCCCGAATTTAAAAAAAAAAGAAAAAAAGGGAAAAAACAGTCAATAGTAACCCATGTTTCTGATACCTTTATTTCAATATCACCTAGAGACATTTGGGGACAGAGGGAATCAGGAAACATACCGGTGGCTCCCTGATAGCTCCAGGATCAAATATAAAGTCCTCTACTTGGTATTTAGGGCCCCTTCCAATCTAACCCCTCCATACCCTTCCAATCTTCTTTTTTTGTGTGTTTTTGTTTTTATTTTTTGCAGAGCAATGAGGGTTAAGTGACTTGCCCAGGGTCACACAGCTAGTAAGTGTTAAGTGTCTGAGGTCAAATTTGAACTCAGGTCCTCCTGAATCCAGGGCCGGTGCTCTATCCACTGTACCACCTAGCTGCACCCCCCCCCTCCAGTCTTCTTACATTTCATTCCCCTCCGTGCATTCTACAATTTGGATACATTGACCTTGCCATTGCTCATGGATGTGATGTGTGCTATTTCGAGACACCATGGATCTGTAGTGATTGTCCACATTTCTTAGAAAGTGCTCCAAAAAAAATTTTTTTTTAAAGAAAGCTCTCTCTCTCCTTGCCTCCATCTCTTAGTTTCATGGGCTTCCTGAAAAATTTGGCTGTAAACCCATGTTCTGCAAGGATGCCTTTTCTTGTTGCCATGTGACTTCAGGACTAGTACCCTCTCTCTGAAATTATTTTCCACTTTCCTCATCTGTCCATTCTGCAGGGAGGAAGTCTTCACATGCTTGGGGTAGACATCCCCTAACTCACCACTAGGTTAGAGGCCTATCAGTTACCTTCAACCTAGTTTAGCCCCATCTGCCATTTTACGGAGTGTGGCCTATGCTCATGATACAGCTTCTTGGAGCCACAGGTGAGAATTGAGTGCCAGGTAGACACTAAAGGTGGATAAGCAGCCCTGAAAAGGGCTCAGCAAGTCCTCATAGCAGAGGTACTAGTCTTCCAATGGCCATGAAGGCAGCTGAAGCAGGCACAGTGGAGTGCTTAGAGCTTGGTCAGACATCAAAGATGCCGAGGCCACCCACTGCATCTCTCACCATTGCCAATCATCTTGATTTTTGTCTGGCCACTGGACTTTGATGACTCTGGAAGAGAGAGTAGGACCAAGAACTTTGTGCAACTCTTGCTCACTTACATCAAATTCACTCAGTCAAGACATCACCCATAATGTCATTGGTCCTCTTTAAAAATGAAGGACAAACAACAAAACAACTTTCCACTTATACTGTATATATCTTTTATGTAGATAGTTATTTGTGTGTTGTCTCACTCATTAGAGTTCCTTGAGGGCAAGGACTGTGTTTTTTTCCTCTTTGACTCTCCAGAGTTGAGCATGGTACCTGACACATTTTTTGGTTGCTGAATTGTTGCAGTTGCACCCAGCTCTTTGTGACCCCATTTGGGGTTTTCCTGGCAAACATACTAGAGTGGTTTGCCATTTCCTTCTCCTGCTCATTTTGTAGATGAGGAACTAAGACAAATAGGGTTAAGTGACTTGCTCAGGGTCACACAGCTAATAAATGTCTGAGGCAAGATTCAAACCCATGAAAATGAGTCTTTCTGATTCCAAGTCCAGTGCTCTATCCACTCCACCTCACTGTCCCTACCTGATACATAAGTGCTTAATAAATGCTTGTTGTGGGCAGCTAGGTGGCGCAGTGGATAAAGCACCGGCCCTGGATTCAGGAAGACCTGAGTTCAAATCCAGCCTCAGACACTTGATACTGGCTGTGTGACCCTGGGCAAGTCACTTAACCCTCATTGCCCTGCCAAAAAAATAAAAAATAAATGCTTCATGGCTGTTGATCAACTGACTGTCCAGCACCTAGAACTGCGCCTGACACATAGAAGGTGTTTAATAATTGCTAACTAATGACTGATTGACCAACATTAACTATGGGTTAAAAGTCCTTTTTTGAGTATCCCCTACATAATAGAAACCCAACAATCAGCTTAAGACTCATTCTAGTAGAACTGATTGTACTGTCATCTTGGCAGTATGTATGTCTTCAAGGAGAATGCCTTAAGCTCAGTGATTTTCCAGTCCAACAAACAGAAGAATGGAAAGTAGAGCCCAGAAAAGTGTTTGCTCCATGATCTGGTGTAAGGCTTTATGGTTACACACCAGGGTTCTATAAACCCCTGCCTTTCATCAACAGGGCATGTTTTGTCTGTACATTTTCTGTGCACTTATCATAGTCTAACATAGAGACTAGATGTAAGAACTTAGCTGAGGCCCCACGGCTGATAACCTATTCCTATGCCTGTCCTGTAGTTATATAATTATGTACCAGGTCCAGGAGCCTGATCTCTCTTTAGGAGATGGGACTCCCTACTCTCATATTCATTGGCTCATCACCCCTACTTCTTCTATTCTGGAGGGAGATGATGTTTCTGACTCTAATCTATGGCTGACTCAAAAGGAGGAAATATTAAAAGTATTCAATCGCAACATGAATTGAGTATAGGACAGGTCATTTTATTCCCGTACAAAAAGCAATGATAATAATTGTACATGTATAACCTATATCTAATTGTTTATCACCTCAGGGAGGGGAGAGGGAAGTAGGGATAGAATTTGGAACTTAAAATTTTAAATAAAAATGTTTATTATCAAAATTCTAAAAAGCAATGATAAATGTAAAAGAATCTGTATGCATTAAGAGAACAATTTAAACAGGATTCAGTATCTTAACTTACTGCTACCTTAATCATTTGGGAGTCTAATATTTTAAGCCTCATCAGAACATACAATAATTGTTCAACACTGCTAATTAGACATTTCACAGTTCACCTCAATACTTGGTATTGCCTGATCAAACAGCCAAGGCTCTTCTTTCTAGTTACCTTTCTCCTGGATCTTCCCCTTGCTAACAGTCTATTCCCACTTGTTCTTGTTGTTGTTTGTCCTTCATTCTTTTGTGTGTGTGTGTGAGGCAATTGGGGTTAAGTGACTTGCCCAGGGTCACACAGATAGTGTTAAGTGTCTGAGGCCAGATTTGAACTCAGGTCCTCCTGACTCCAGGGCCAGCTCTCTATCCACTGTGCCACATAGCTGCCCCTTGTCCTTCATTCTTGAAGAGGACCATGATATCGGGGTGATGTCATAACTTGCACTGAATTTCATTTAAGTGAGGAAGGGCTGTGCAAGGTCATCAATATCACTCTCTCTTCCAGAGCCATCTGGGTCCAATGGCAAGATATGTGTGTGTGTATGTATGTATATGTATATATACATATATAATGTGTGTATATATGTATGTGTATATGTGTGTATCTATGTATGTATGTATATATCAGGACAACTGGAGATGGCCCTGGATGTTTAAGGCAATTGGGGTTAAGTGATTTGCCCAGGGTAACACAGCTAGTAAGTGTCTGAAGTGAGATTTGAACTCAGGTCCTCCCAACTTCAGGGCCAGTGTTCTATCCACTGTGCCACCTAACTACCCCCTATTCCTACTACCACCTGACCAGTAGGAGCCTTAACCAACCACTCCAATAGACACTGAGACTGCTGCCTAACTGGTCTCTCAGAAGCTTCATGACCTTAAACTCAAAAGGTAACCTGGACTTTTACATCTGGAGACTGCTGTTCAGCCATTTAGTTGTGAAAGGAGGGCAGAAGACAGACAGAAAGAGAAACAGAGAGACTGACAGAGTTAGAAAGAGGAAGAGAAGGAGGAGGAAGAGGAGGAGACAGAGAAAGAGAAAGACAGAGATGGAGAGAAATAGAGAGGCGGTCCCATCCCAGGCACATACTTGCTAAGCTGTATAGTGCTTGAGGCTGATCTATCAAACACAGGTCCAAGTTGTCCATATGCTTTAAACCAGGAAATAAAGAGAACGGCATAGGAATATGTTACCCCATTGTGTTATGATCAGTTCTGATGAACTTAGCTCTTCTCAGCAATGCAATGATCCAAGACAATTCCAAGGGACCATGATGGAAAATGCTCTCCACATCCAGAAAAGGAATTGTGGAATCTGAATGCAGATTGAACCATACTATTTTTACCTTTTCTTCTTTCTTGAAGTTTTCCCCTTTTGTTCTGATTCTTCTTTTACAACATGACTAATGTGGAAATATGTTTAATGTGATTGTACATATATAACCTATATCAGATTGCTTGCCATCTGGGGGAGGAGGAAGGGAAGAGAGGGAGGGAGGAAAATTTGGAGCTCAAAATCTTAGAAAAATGAATGTTGAAAACTATCTTTACATGTAACTGGAAAAACTAAAATACTAGTAAGAAAAAAATAAAATAAAATAAAATAAAAGGAATATGTTGCCCCTTTTGTTATAGGTCATTGGTAAATCCTGGAATGGATGAGTCCTACAACCAACTCCCCAAGTTCCCACATGGTCAAATAGATTAACTAGCACACATGCTGGGGGAAAGAACATAGATTTTGAGTTTAAGGAACCTCAGAGACCATCTAGTCAAATCATAGTTTCATAGTATCATAGATTTAAAGGCAGAAGGAACCTTAGAAGTCAACTAATCCATCTCCTCATTTTACAAATGATGAACTGAGGTGTAAAGTAGTGACACATAGTAAGCAGAAGTGGAGTTTGAACCCAGGTTTTCTGGCTCCAAATTGTGTACTCTTTTCAGTGTATCACACTACTACCCCATATTCTATTTTGAATTATAATTACTGATATAGATATAGATATAGATATAGATATAGACATAGACATAGACATAGACATAGACATAGACATAGACATAGACATAGACATAGACATAGACATAGATATAGACATAGACATAGATAGATATAGATATAGACATAGACATAGACATAGACATAGACATAGACATAGACATAGACATAGACATAGACATAGACATAGACATAGACATAGACATAGACATAGACATAGACATAGATAGACATAGACATAGACATAGACATAGACATAGACATAGACATAGACATAGACATAGACATAGACATAGACATAGACATAGACATAGACATAGACATAGACATAGACATAGACATAGATATAGACATAGACATAGACATAGATAGATATAGACATAGACATAGACATAGACATAGATATAGACATAGACATAGACATAGATAGATATAGATATAGACATAGACATAGACATAGACATAGACATAGACATAGACATAGACATAGACATAGACATAGACATAGACATAGACATAGACATAGACATAGATAGATATAGATATAGACATAGACATAGACATAGACATAGATATAGACATAGACATAGACATAGACATAGACATAGACATAGACATAGACATAGACATAGACATAGACATAGACATAGACATAGATATAGATAGATATAGATATAGACATAGACATAGACATAGACATAGACATAGACATAGACATAGACATAGACATAGACATAGACATAGACATAGACATAGACATAGACATAGACATAGACATAGACATAGACAGATATAGATATAGACATAGACATAGACATAGACATAGACATAGACATAGACATAGACATAGACATAGACATAGACATAGACATAGACATAGACATAGACATAGATATAGATAGATATAGATATAGATATAGATATAGATATAGATATAGACATAGATATAGATAGATATAGATATAGATAGATATAGATAGATATAGATATAGACATAGATATAGATATAGACATAGACATAGACATAGATATAGACATAGACATAGACATAGACATAGACATAGACATAGACATAGACATAGACATAGATATAGATATAGACATAGACATAGACATAGACATAGATATAGATAGATATAGATATAGATATAGATATAGACATAGATATAGATAGATATAGATATAGATAGATATAGACATAGATATAGATATAGACATAGACATAGACATAGACATAGATATAGATATAGACATAGACATAGACATAGACATAGACATAGACATAGACATAGACATAGACATAGACATAGACATAGACATAGACATAGACATAGACATAGATATAGATATAGACATAGACATAGACATAGACATAGATATAGATAGATATAGATATAGATATAGACATAGACATAGACATAGACATAGACATAGACATAGATATAGATATAGATATAGATATAGATATAGATATAGATATAGATAGATATAGACATAGACATAGACATAGACATAGACATAGATATAGATATAGATATAGATATAGATATAGATATAGATATAGATATAGATATAGATATAGATATAGACATAGATATAGATATAGATAGATATAGATATAGATATAGACATAGACATAGACATAGACAGATATAGATATAGATATAGATATAGACATAGACATAGACATAGACATAGATATAGACATAGATATAGATATAGATATAGACAGACAGACATAGATAGATATAGACATAGACATAGACATAGACATAGACATAGACATAGACATAGACATAGACATAGACATAGACATAGACATAGACATAGACATAGATATAGACATAGACATAGATAGATATAGATATAGACATAGACATAGACATAGACATAGACATAGACATAGACATAGACATAGACATAGACATAGACATAGACATAGACATAGACATAGACATAGACATAGACATAGACATAGATATAGATATACACATAGACATAGATATAGATAGATATAAATCACCCCCATAAACCCCTTGACAACAGCGATCACATTTTATTTATCTTTGTCTCCTCAGTATCTAGCATAGACTGATGCTTATAAGAGGTCCTTAAAAATGCTTGCTGATAGCAGCTCTTTTTGTATGGACAAAGAATTGGAAATTGAAGGGATGCCCATCAATTGGGAAATGCCTGAACAAGTTGTGGTATAGATTGTAATAGAATGCTACTGGCCCATAAGAAATGATGAGCAGGTTGATTTCAGAAAAACCTGGAAAGACATACACAAACTGATGCAAAGTGATGTGAGCAGAACCAGAAGAACACTGTACACAGTAACAGCAATACTTGCTTTTGTTTTTGTTTTTGTTTTTGCGGGGCAATGGGGGTTAAGTGACTTGCCCAGGATCACACAGCTAGTAAGTGTCAAGTGTCTGAGGCCGGATTTGAACTCAGGTACTCCTGAATCCAGGGCCGGTGCTTAATCCACTGCGCCATCTAGCCGCCCCCACAGCAATACTTGTATGATGATCAACTGTGAATGACTTAGCTATTCTCAGCAATACAATGATCCAGTATAATTCCAAGGGACTCATGTTGAAAAATGCTATCCACCTCCAGAGAAAGAACTGATGGAGTCTAAATGCAGATCAAAGCATACTATGTTTTACTTTATTTGTGTGTGTGTGTGTTTTCCCTTTGAGTCTGTGTCTCTTTTACAACATCACTAATATGGTAATATGTTTTGCATGACTAGACATGTATATATCAAATTGCTTACTATCTCAGGGAGAGGAGGGAAAGAAAAAATTTGGAGCTCAAAATTATAAAAAAAATTTTTTTAATTGTCTTTACAAGTAATTGAGGGGGGAAATAACATATTTACAAAAGAAATGCTTACTGATTTGCTAAATTCTCTGACTTTAAGAGTTGAAAGAAACAGAAATTGAATAGAAACTCTTAGGATAGGGACACAGTGTTGTTTAGTTGATTAGTCATGTCTGATTCTTCATGACCCCATTTGGGTTTTATTTTTAATTAGTAGAAATATATGTTTCTCTTTCCAATACCCTACCCTATTTAAAGAAAGACAAAAGAAAACCAAATTATTTTTAACAAATATGCATAATCAGGCAAAATAAATAAAAAATAAAAATAAATGTTTCATCCTGTAACTTGGATCTATCACCTCTTTGTCAAGAAGTAGATAGCATGCTTTTTTTTTCTTTTTTTTTTTGGTGAGGCAATTGGGGTTAAGTGACTTGCCCAGGGTCACACAGCTAGTAAGTTTTAAGTGTCTGAGATCGGATTTGAACTCAGGTCCTCCTGACTCCAGGTCTGGTGTTCTATCCACTGTGCCACCTAGCTGCCCTGATAGCATGCTTTTTCATTGGTCCACTGGAATCATGGGTGGTTATGCTATTCATTGCAATTCTTAAAGCTTTCAAAGTTGTTATATAAATTGTTGTTCTGGTTATGCTCACTTCACTCAACAACAGTTCAGACAAGTCTTTCCATATCTCTTTGGAATCATCTATTTCTTCATTTCTTGCAACACAATAGTATTCCATCACATCTATATACCACAATTTATTCAATTTTTCTTCAACTGATCAGCATCCTTTTAATTTTCAGGGTTTTTTGCCATCACAAAGATAGCTGCTATAAATATATTTGTACACACGGGGCCTTTGCCTCTTTTCTTTAATCTCTTTCAGGTATAGGCCTAACAGTGGAATAGCTAGGTTTAAGGCCCACAATTTCAAATAATACTTGGGTATAATTAATTCCAAATTGCTTTCCACAATGGTTATGGTCATTCACAGGTTCAGCAGCAGTACACCAATGCAATGGTTATGCATAACACTTCCCATTTGGGGTTTTCTTGGCAAAGATACAAGAATGGTTTGCCATTTCCTTCTCCAGCTCATTTTACAGATAAGGAAACTGAGGCAAACAGACCTAACCTTTCATTAAGTTGGCTAAACTAGTACTAGATTAGATTTTCCTAGACAGATTTCTCATATCTATCTCAATCTGAGCTCTTATCTCAGGCACAGAAAATAAGCCCACACTTCAGACATAGGTAGCCCCAGGGGTCCTACATACACTAGTTAGGTGGATAAAGATTTCCAGGGTTGTTCTGACTGGTGCTGAGATGAAAATGTAGACCTCTGGCAAAGTTCATTTTGTTTTTCCTTTTAAAAACTCATTGGCATTAGTAGAATTCCAGTCCCCAAATGAGTCTATCATCCATTTTATTTTTGGTTTTGGTTTGGATTTAGGGGAGATTGGGGGGGGCAATGACGGTTAAGTGACTTGTCCAAGGTCACACAGCTAGTTAGTGTCAAATGTCTGAGGCTGGATTTGAACTCAGATTCTCCTGAATCCAGGGCTGGTGTTTTGTCCACTGTGCCACCTAACTGCCCTTCATCTCTTTATATTAAACATAACATGCCCTAAAATAAAACTAGTGGTTCAATTCAATTCAAGTAATGCTTATTTGACTTCAGCCCTTCTGTGGGCACAGTCCTGGAAGACAAGGTCCTGGGAATACAAAGACAAAAAGAAAACATGTTGTCCCTGCCCTTGAGATGCTTGCACTTTATTGAGGGACTACCATACACACACACACACACACACACACACACACACACACACACACACACACACAATTAGGCATTTTAATAACTCTCAGTAGAGGCTATTTGTTGCCTCCACCTGTGCACCATGGGAGTACCAGAATATCTAGCTATATGAGAGATGGGTCTCTTTAGCAAACAGTGTAGAATTCTGATGATGTTGAAAGGAATAAACAGCTCTGTTTGAAAGAGCTAGAAATGAATAGCATTACCATAAGGCGTCTGGCCTCCTACAGGGAACTCACTAGCACATAGATGTAAATATTGCCTAAGCAGCCTTCCTTGCAAAGAGGGGGGCCCTTCTCAGCTGTAAATCTGTTTATTTTTTGAAATTACAAAGGGTAAATGGGCCTTTTGTAAAATTTTTGCTTGAGGGCCGAGAATTGAAACCCAGACTGCTGATGAGTGTAGGAATGGAATGGGGGGAAAAACTCCTCCATCAACAACATATTAATTCACCTTGTAGAGAAATGCTAAGACTGTTAAATATATAACCTCTCACTATAAATACTTGGCTCCACCAATGAGGATTAAAATCCAGTGATAACTTAATAGATAAGTTTCAGGGTATTTCCTGATGCTTAGATATCAAATGACTTACCCAAGGTCACATCATTTGTAAGTATAAAAGGTGGACTTGCTTGATTCCAAACTCAGCCCTCTGTCCATTGTGAGATGGGACTTTTCATCTTTGCAAAGAAAATGAGGAAGCTAACAAAGAGATACCTGTGGCCTAGTGGGAAAAACACTGACTCCAGAAAATGACTTAGGTTTGGCACCAGGCTTTCCCTTCAACTAGTTGTGTGATCTTGGGAAAGTTGCTTACCCTCTCTGTGCTTCAGCCCTCTCATCCATAAAATGGGGAACACTACTCAGTTCATAAGATTATTGTAAGAGTTAAATTGGTCCCCCAACTCTCCCAAAGGCTTCCCAAACAGATTAAAATGTAACTGGAAACATTTAACAAAATAAATCAAAATATAATAAAACACAGAGAATGTGAATTTATGGTATTCTAAGTCAATGTGCACCCATGGGGATTGATTTCTATTTGAGTTTGACACCACTGGTTTAATGGCTAGAGAGGTGGCCTCAGAGTTAGGTAAAGCTGGGTTCAGGTCCAGCTGCTGACACATACTGGCTGTGTGACCTTGGGCCAGTCACTTAACCTCTCAGTAGTCAAGCAACTCTCCAAGACTATAAGCTCCAGAAAAAAAAAAAAGGTGCTGACCTACATCAGTAAAGGGAGTTTCCTATATCAATTAAATCACAGGTATATTCCCTATCCCTATATCATGAGATTAAAATGAGAAAAACCTAGGGAAAGTGCTAGAAATGCTAGTTATCATTATTCACCTTTTCCAACTAAACCCATAGTCAGTCTTATTAAGCACCTACTAAGTGCCAGGCTCTGTGCTAAAGACTGGGAATATAAAGAAAGGTAAAAAACAGTGACTGCCCTCAAGGAGTTCACAATCTAATACAACTATGTACAAACAAACCATCAATAGGACAAATTGCAGATACTCTTGCAAGGCGTAAATTCCACAAAATCATATGAATATGAGATGTTTCAAGACTGGAGGAAATGTTGATTTTTCAGGGGATTCTAAACCTTGTATCTGCTACCCTGACTGTTTTCAACTCTAAGGAACAAGAAGCCTTTCCCAGCATAAGCTCATCACGTCTTAATTTACCACCATGCTGCTAAGTCTTGCCTTAACTGATGCTACCTCTCTCAGCCTCCTCTCTCCTCTGATTAGAGGACTGGAGGGTGACTACCAAAGTCCTCCCAATGCCTTCCTTTATAGAAAGCAGGAAATGGACTCAGTTTACTCCACTTTACAAGTGCTGTTCTGCCTGGTTTGCTGCCCTCCCTTTCTCTACTTTCCTGCCTTCTTTTCTGTGTTGTCTCCCCCTTTAGACTGTAAGCTACTTGAGTGCAGGGTCTGTCTTTTTTAATTAATTGTATCAACAGCACAGCATGGTGCCTGACACATAGTAGGTACTTAATATTAATGTTTATTGGATTGGGACTGAATAAAGTGGACTGAAAATCAGGACCTCTGCATCCTAATCCTAGCTCTGTCATTACACTTTCTTTATTGGGAATTGGGAAGGTAATGCTTTCCTTAGGCCCCAGAACAAATTGCTATTGGATCCTACTGTCAATTTAATATTTTTCTGTTCATCTCTGTACATTCCCCAATAATACTTATTTTTATATCTAGATCTAGTTATCTAGATGTAGATGTAGATGTGGATGTGGGTGTGGGTGTGGGTGTGGGTGTGGGTATGTAATGTCCTCCCAACAGAATGTAAGCCTCTTGAGGGCAAGGAATCTTTGATTTTTATCTTTGTATGCCCAGAGCCAAACATAATGCCTAGCACACAATTGGCTGCTTGTTTCTTCATTGACATTCAAATATTGTTCCACTTTATACAGTTCACATAAGAAATGTCTGTGAATTTTATTTCACCTTGTTCAATGAGGATCTATGATTTTAAGAGGTACCTTGGCAATAGTGGATAAGGTACTGGACTTGGAGTCTTCAGACATTTCTTAGCTGTGTGACCCTGGGAGAATCATTTAACTTTTCTGTGTGTCAATATTCTCCACTATAAAATGAAAAAATTGGACTTGATAACTTCTAACAGCCTTCCAGCTGTGAATCTATGATCCTGTGTTATTAGAAGCCTGTGATCAATGTGAATATTCCAAACAATTAATTAGCACTGCTACAGATCCCTTCCATAGTCTTGTAGGTGGTGTGTGTGTGTGTGTGTGTGTGTGAGAGAGAGAGAGAGAGAGAGAGAGAGAGAGAGAGAGAGAGAGAGAGAGAGAGAGAGAGAGAGAACATGAGTTCATGTGTGTGTGTGATTTTTTTTTTACAGGATGTTGAGGGGGAAAGGGGAGGAATCATTAGCTGGCAGCCATATTCTGGTGATGAACCTCTCTGAACTTAGCTAGACTGATTCTCATCAAGGGAGATGATGGGAAGAAGAGTTTTCCCAGATGGAAGGAATGTCTGAAGGATTATGGAAGACAGAAGCTGCTGTTAAGGCCCAGGAACTTTGGAGCTCTGAAAAGTGGAATAAGACTAAGGGGTGGGCACCTGTGCCAATGCCAGTAGCCAGATGATTGATAGTGAAGCAATTGCAGCCACCTGAACTGAATATAATCGTGAGCACTTGGAACTCTGCTCTGCTCATGGACCAGCTTAAAGAGTGATCTGCCTGCTCAGAATATTGCTTTTTCCCTATCACTGCAACTGGGACTTGGTAAATTTATTCCTTTTTTAATCCTTCCTCCCCTGCCTCATTGCTGCTTGGCAAACTGTCATAGCTTACCCTCAGGAGTTCCCAACTCTTTAAATCTTGTTTATTTGGCATCTATGCTTTTATAATGGCTTTTGTCTCCAGAGAAAAATGAGCTGAATTTCACAGCATTCTGAGCCAGTGTTTACTATAAAGAAGGGGACCACACAATGAGGAGGGACAAAAAAGAACCCATTGACCGATAACCCTAGACTTAACCGTGAACCTATACTGAAGTTCTCTCTCTCCAGAGACACAAAGAGAGACTTCACTGTTATCCAATGGCTAATCAGGAATTAACTTGATCAGTTGGAATCACTGAATATCAGAACTGGAAGGAACCTCAGAGGCTATCTAGTTAGTCAATAAACAATTATTAAGTACCTAATATGTGCCAGGCACTGTGCCATGTACTGGGATATAAATGCCAAAAACAAAGTCTCTGCCCTCAAGGAGTTTACAATCTAATAAGGAAATACAATCTAATAAAAATCTTATAATCTAATAAGTAAAGAAAATACACAGAAATAATCTAATAAGGAGGGGGAGGGATGGGGAAAAGATACCTGGCATGGAGGTATGATGGAGGATGGCAGCCAAGTGGTCAATGAAGAGATGATATCTCCCTTAAATGGGAATCCTCCTTTGGAGGGAGGAGGTCTTCCGTCCACTCTCCAATCAGAGTCAGAGTCTACTGATGAGGTGTGAGTACCAAGGCTGATACAATGGATCTTGCAAGATGAGGTTCCTAATGATGAGTTTCCTGGGGATATGATGGAGAAACCTAAAGGATTGTAACTGGGTGAGAAATGAAGAGATATCTGACCTTGAATGGGATCCAAACCCCACAAAAGCAAGGAAACCCTGTACCTTATACCAGATGACCAGAGATATGATTATCTTGAAGACCTCCTGAGAGAGCAGAGCCCACTTCATCCCAAAGCATCCCTTTATACCTTTGAATACTTCTATTTGTTACAGTATTTTTCCTCTAAGAATCATTAGATCATAGATTTGGAGTTGGGAGAGACTTTAGAAGCCACTTGAGTCCTCCTGAATCCAGGGCCAGTGCTTTATCCATTATATCACCTATCAACTGCAATAATCAATCTCATGGATTTATTGTAAGGAAATCTCTCTTTAAAGTACTATATAAATGTATTTTACTATAAAAAAAATGAAGAGCAGGATGCTATCAGAAAAACCTGAGAAGACCTACATGAACTGATGCAGAGTGAAATGTACTGTATACAAAATAACAGCAATATTCTAAGATGATCTTCTGTGAATGACTTGGTTATTTTCAGCAATGCAATGATCCAAGACAGCTCTGAAGGATGTATGAAAAATTCAATCCATCTACAGAGGAAGAACTGATGGTATCTGAATATAGATTGAAACATAATTTTTTCTTAGTTCCTTTATCTGAACGGGTTTTTTTGTCTGTTTTCTTTCACAACCTAATGTGGAAATGTTTTGCATGACTACTCATTTATAACTTATATTGAATTGCTTGAATTCTTGGTGGGTAAAGGGTTTGGGAGGGAGGGAGAAAGAGAATTTGGAACATGAAGTTTTTAAAAATTGATGTCAAAATATGTTTTTACATGTAATTTGGGAAATTTTAAATTCTAAAAAAAAACATTGAGTCCAGCCTGCTCAATTATTTAATCATAAATTTATTATTTTCTAGTTATATGTAGAGATAATTTTCAACATTTGTTTTTATAAGATTTCTAGTTTCAAATTTTTCTCCCTTCCTCCCTCTGCTGTCCCTTCCCCAAGACAGCAAGCAATCTGAATATAGGTTATATATGTACAATAACATTAAACATATTTCTGCGTTAGTCATGTTGCAAAAGAAGAATTAGAGCAAAAGGGGAAAACCTCAAAAAAGAAAAACAAAAAAATAGAAATAGTGTGGTTCAATCTGCATCTAGATTCCATAGTTCTTTTTTTCTGGATTTGGAGAACATTTTCCATCATAAGTCCTTTGGAACTATCTTGGACCATTGTATTGCTGAGAAGAGTCAAGTCTATCACAGTTGATCAACACACAATGTTGTTGATACTATTGTGAGGGCCAAAATTTGATATATGGAGCATTATTTGGGTGACTCACCTTAATATTGGGGTCCCAGAAATATGAGGGACCTTTTAGGTTCTCCCTCCTCTCTGAACTGCCCTTTTTAGATATTTCTCCCAGGCCAATAAGAAAGGAGCCTCTAAGCTTTAGTGCACAAAAGGATCAGATTTTATTACTTGGGAATTAATTAAACAACAAAAGTGAAACTAATAAAAATCAAAGATAAGGAAATAGGAAAATAGAAATACAGATAAATATTCTTAACTCTAAGCTTAACCTATTCACTGCCCAGACCGTTCTCAATTAAGCTAGTTCAAAGGAATTTAGGGTTTTCCATAATTAACTCACCAACCCTAGTCTATAGTTGCTCGTGCCACCAGAACAGCTAACACGCCACCGCAAGGGGAGTTGCCAGACAGAGAGCGAACATGCCACAAGCGCAAGGGCCAAGAAGGAAAAAGACTGACTTCCAGAAGACACCTAGTGTTCCGGAAGCAGCCTGCCTCCCTTCAGGGAGTGTTCAGTCTCCCCCAAAAGGGGAGGTCCTTCAAAAGCTGCCTATGGAGAGTTATCCTTCTGACCTTAGTAGCATACGTAACCTCAGGGTGGGCCAGGTGTGGCCCCTCCCAAATGATTCAGCTAAAACTGTGATATTAATCTTTACCACAAATAATTTTTACCACACTGTGTACAATGTTCTCCTGGTTCTGCTCATCTCACTCAGCATCAGTTCATATAAGTCCTTCCAGATTTCTCTGAAACCTGCCTGCTTGTCATTTCTTACAGCACAATAGTATTCCATTACATTTATATACCACAACTTGTTCAGCCATTCCCCAATTGATGGGCAGCCCCTCAATTTCCAATTCCTTGACACCACAAAAAGAGCAGCTATAAATATTTTTGTATGTGTGGGTCCTTTTCTCTTTTTTATGATCTCTTTGGGATAAAGACCTAATAGTGGTATTGCTGGGTCAAAGGGTATGCACAGCTTTATACCCCTTTGGGCATAGTTCCAAATTGCTCTCCAGAATGGTTGGATCAGTTCGCAGCTCCACCAACAATGCATTAGTGTTCCAATTTTTCCACAGCTTCTCCAACATTTATTATTTTCCTTTTTCGTCACATTAGCCAATCTGATAGGTATCAGGTGGTACCTGAGAGTTGTTTTAATTTGCATTTCTCTAATCAATAGTGATTTAGAGCATTTTTTCCATGTGGCAATATATAGCTTTGATTTCTTCATCAGAAAACTGCCTGTTCATATCCTTTGACCATTTCTCAATTGGGGAATGACTTAGATTCTTATAAATTTGATTTAGTTCCCAATATATTTTAGAAATGAGGCCTTTTTCAGAAATACTGGCTATAAAAATTGTTTCCCAGCTTTCTGCCTCCCCTCTAATTTTGGTTGCATTTCTTCTGTTTGTACAAAAAATTTTTCATTTAATGTGACCAAAATCATCCATTTTGTAATTCATAATATTCTCTATCTCTTGTTTGGTCATAAACTGTTCTCCTTTCCATAAATCTGAGAGGTAAACTATTCCTTTCTCTCCTAATTTATCTATGGTATCACCTTTTGTGTCTAAATCATGTACCCATTTTGACCTTATTTTAGTATAAGGTATAAGATGTTGGTCTATGCCTAGTTTCTGCCATACTATCTTCCAGTTTACCCAGCAGTTTTTGTCAAATACTGAGTTCCTATCCCAGAAGCTGGAGTCTTTGGGTTTATTAAACAGGACATTACTAAAGTCATTTACTACTGTGTCTCCTGTGCCTAACTTATTTCATTGATCCAGCATTCTATTTCTTAGCCAGTACCAAATAGTTTTGATGACTGCTGCTTTATAGTAAAGCAGGTTTGGTACAGCTAGCCCACCTTCCTGTGCACTTTTTCTCAATAGTTCCCTTGATATTCTTGACCTTTTGTTCTTCCAGATGAATTTAGTTATTATTTTTTCTAGCTCTATAAAATAATTTTTAGGTAGTCTGATTGGTATGGCACTGAATAAGTCAATTAATTTTAGGTATAATTGTCATTTTTATTATGTTAACTTGGCCTATCTGTGCAACCTGCTCAATTTTTGTAAATAGATTAAATGACTTGCCCAAAAGTCATTCAGCTAGGGTGTACCAGGGCCAACATTTGAACATGGGTCCTCCAACTCCAAATTCATCATTCTTTCCACTATAAAACATTGCCTAATAGCAAGCCTTTTGTTCTGTATTAGGGTTTATTCAAGCCTGGGGCAATTGCCTTGTGGATCTATCTTTTAAATGCAAGACATCCCAATAAATGGAGTAGTAAACAAAATACCCTGAATAAATATACTTATTGTACCTACTACATACTTTGGAGGCCAGAGACTCAGTCAGTCAATAAACATTTATTAAGTACCTACTTAAGCAATAAGTACCTAGTTAAGTGCTGTGCTTATACTGGGGATATGAAGAAAAGGGCAAAATACAGACCCCACTCTCAAGGTGCTCATGGTCTAATGGAAGAGACAACATGTAAACAACTGTGTTCAAACAAGCTACATGTAGGATAAATTGGAAATAATCAACAAAGGCAAGGCACTACCATTAAGGTCTACCAGGAAAGACTTCTTGTATAAGATTTTAGCGGGAACCCTAAGGAAGCCAGGGGAGCTAGGAAGTAGAGATAAGGAAGGAGAGCATTCCAGGCATGAGAGAGAATCCTCTTTGGCAAGGTGGCCAATAATCACTGGATCAAAAAGTACCTTGTTGGGGGTGCAGCTAGGTGGCACAATGGATAAAGCACCAGACCTGGATTCAGGAGGACCTGAGTTCAAATCTGACCTCAGACACTTGACACTTACTAGCTGTATGACCCTGGGCAAGTCACTTAACCCTCATTGCCCTGCAAAAAAAAAAAATGTACATTGTTGGGGGCAGGAAGTGAAGGGGGAAAAACAGGCATAAAAAGACTGGAAAGGTAGGAAGGAACCAGGTTTTGAAGGGTTTTAAATGCCAAGCAGAAGTTTTTACATTCATATTTTAACTCAGAGGTGAAAAGGAGCACTAGCTAAGAGTTAGGTAAGTTGGCTAAGAGTTAAATTCAGGCCACAAAAAAACTCTGACCCCTTTGTTTTTTTCCATCTATAAAGAAGATAGTTTCCAGAAGTCCAATCAAGGCATGAGAACCAGGACCCCTATCTCTTTTTTTTTTTCAGGGCACTGGGGGTTAAGTGACCTGCCCAGGGTCACACAGCTAATAAGTGTCAAGTGTCTGAGGTCAGATTTGAACTCAGGTCTTCCTGAATCCAGGGCTAGTGCTTTATCCACTGTGCCATCTAGCTGCCCCCCCCCCTCCCTTTGAGAACTATCCCAGTTAGCCACATGATGAATAAGACTATCCATTCCCTCTCTTCCCTCCTTTTTGCCCCCTCAACTAATTACAATGTTTAGAGATCCCAAAGTGGAGATAACAAATGACCCCCTTTTTCCCCACTAATCATTGCCCTAGAACCCATAAGGAGTACCCTGAACCCATGTCAGAGATGGAAATTGTCCCGTACAAAATACAAGGATGAAAAGCTGTCTTAGGTGACCCACTACGCTCTCATAAACAAAAGGAAGCATGAAATAGAGCTAAGCTTGTTAAACTGTGGGTCGAGACCCCATATGAAGCCATGTAACTGAATGTGGAGGCCATGAAAAATTTGGCAAGGGTAAAGGTCAGGTATACCTATTTTATATACCTATATACCTGGGGTCACGTAAAAAATTCTCAGGTAAAAAAGGGGCTACAAGTGGAAAAAAGTTTCAGAAACTCCACTTTAGAGAATAGAGTACTAGGCTTAGATTAGGAAAAGAAGCTTTCAAATCCTACCTCAGACGCTTACTAAGCAGGTGACCCTGGGCTAGCCACACAATCTCTCTGAGCCTCAGTTTCCTTATCAGAAAAATGTGGGATTTGGAATGAATGACCCTAAAGGTCTCTTCTAGCTCTGATTTATGATCATCTCCCATCTGCCATGAGGAATAGAGGGGAGAGGTGCAGGGGTCAGAGGTGTGGTCCTAACTTTTTTTGACAGAGGACACGCATGTGAGTAATCCATATGTGGGAGGAAATATGGTACAGTGGAAACAATGTTGGATTTAAGATTGGAGGACCTGTGTTCAAATCCTGCCTCCAATGCTTAGCACTTCTGTAAGGTTGGTCAAATTCCATAATCTCCTGGGGGCCTCAGTTTCCTCACCTGTCACATGATGGGGTTGGATTAGTTGACCTCATAGCTCCCTTTCATCTCTAGCTTTACGATCCTATGAAATTTGGTGACCCTTTAGTAGACCTAATTCATGGTCTTAGTAATACTCCTATTAATCAAAGAAGAAAATCCTGAAGAGAAGGAGGGGGAAAAAACAAACAAATGAGGATGACAACTGAGTATTTGTTCACCTTTGTGAAGGACAACAATGGGACTTATAGCAGGAAACTGGTTGGATAATTGGTTGTCAGTTGTCAGCACCAAATGGGTTCTGAAAAAAGAGCAACTAAATTGGGTGTAATTTTATGAAGCAAAAGTAGTAGCAGCAGCAACAAGAAGCCTGATACAAACATGACCTGCAGAAGACAGTCCATCTGCAAGTCCTCAGCATCCTTCAAAGCAGCATTCCATTAAGTCACCAAAAAGACAATGGTTGGTGACTCAGTGGGAAGCATACAGAAGGACAGCCCTGGGGCTGTTGGAAAGAAATGACTGAAACCTTTGTTTTAGCTAATGTTCCCAAATTAAAACCCAAACTTCTGAAAGAGCAACCCAACCAGATCCAAGAGATGAGAGTAATAGAACAATCTGGACACTCTGTGTGGTCAGGCTTTCTAAACATGCCTATCTGGACCTATTCTGCCTTATTCTTGCCCCGTGGGGATGACTAAGAAAACACAGCAGTAACACAAATAGCCCATTAAGGAGATTTCGTCTTCTAATAGCTCAAGACTCAAAATGTTGTATCTCCCTGCCCTCCTTCCTAGGCTCCCACAGAGCATGTTAAGGAGTAGTATTATACCCTCTGGAACTGGCCAACATCTGCTTTAAATAAGTTCCAGCATTTTGAATACTGAATTATTCAGAAAAGAGTGAGGTTGGTCAGGAGTTCTTAGAGGGAAATTGCTTCACATGCAAATAACAAAAGAGCTTTCCAAAATGAACAACAAATTCCAAAGCCTAGGGTTTCACGTGGTATGTGCCTAGTATGAAGTGTAGGCCATCAAGAGAATGGTTTTCAAGAACTATAGGGGGAAAGAGGGAGAGAGAGAGAGAGAGAGAGAGAGAGAGAGAAGGAGAGAAAGAACTTTTAGGTTTAATTTGCATTAATCAGCAAAGCAATATATCAGGTCCTAATGTGTGATGCTTCCTGGCTTCCAAGATTTAAATGCTCAGACTAAAATTTTAACAATTGTTTCTCTTGTGAGTTGGGTACAAACTAGCTCCAATATACCACTGCCCGTAGGAAAATGAATTGGCACATGTTGGAAGTCCAAAGGTATCCATGTCACACCACTACTAGTGCCATCTGGCTCTAGTATATGTATCTTTGCAGTTATTCACAAAATCAAAATGGAACTGAGACTTGTAATTGTGTGATTTGTTATTTCCACATCTGTGATATGGATTTCAGAGTTGGGAAGGACAAATCACCTTGTCTTCTCTGGCAAAAGCAGAGCCTAGTACAGCAGAGAAGCCCCTCTTTAATAATAATATTGACAGTTAGGGGCAGCTAGATGGTGCAGTGGATAGAGCACCGGCCCTGGAGTCAGGAGTACCTGAGTTCAAATCCGGCCTCAGACACTTGACACTTACTAGCAGTGTGACCCTGGGCAAGTCACTTAACCCCAATTGCCTCACTAAAAAAAACAAAAACAAAATAATATTGACAGTTCATGAACCCATTGAGAATCTCTCCTTTGTGGTTCAGAAATTTTCATGTCCAACTTTTCATGACCCCATTTTAGGGTTTTCTTGGCAAAGATACCAGGGTGGTTTGCCATTTCCTTCTCCAGCTCATTTTATAGATGGGGAACTGAGGCAAACAGGGTTAAGTAACTTGCCCAAGGTCACACAGCTTGTAAGTGTCTGGGGCTAGATTCAAACCCATGAAGATTAATCTTTCTGACTCCAGGCCTGGCACTCAATTGACAGTGACCAGAATTTCTCTTTTGTTGAATAGTATGCTATGATCCATGAGGTCATGAAGAGTCAGATACAACTGAACGACTGAACGACTGAACAACAACCACAACCCTTCTAGCTCATGGAACCATTGACTGAAATCCCTGTATCAAGTGGAATTGTAGGTCTCAAAGCCAAAGAAACTTTCTACGTAGCACTTGTCCGGCAGGTGGCAGCAGCTCCTTCATTCAGGTTCACAACCCTTAGCAATGGCCATTTTCCTCTGCCTATTTTCAGGTCCATGCATCCATGCATGCAATCTCTTTTCACTGCTCTAGCAGTCAGTTCTGGGTGCCTATTCATCACCCAACATAGCATGTCCAGTGGCTCATCTCCTAAAAGCACCGACAAAACTGACTGGCATTTACATAGTGCTTTAAGATTTGCAAAGTGTGAAAATATACAGATGAATATGAATAAACATGTGGAATAGGTTCTTTTATTATCTACATTTTACAGATGAAGAAAGTGGGGCTGTAAGAGAGGATGCTTATCTTTACAATGTTATTGTATTCATTGTCTTGGTTCGGCTCACTACACTCTGCATCAGTTCATACAAGTCTTCCCAAGTATATCTAATACAATCAATTTAAACAATAGTATTCCATTACGTGGGCAGCTAGGAGGCTCAGTGGATAGTGCTGGGACTGGAGTCAGGAAGACTTATCTTGAATTCAAATCCAGCCTCAGACACTTACAAGCTGTGCGACCTTGGACAAGTCACCTAACCCTGTTTGCCTCAGTTTCCTCATCTGTAAGATGAGCTGGAAAGGGAAATGGCAAACCACTCACTCCAGTATCTCTGTCAAGAAAACCCCAAAAGGAGCATTTATTGACCTTGGACATAGTTTCTCTACTGGTTGGGTTTCCCCACCAAATAATCTTCTACCATATTGGCCTTCTGACTCATGTCTAATGTGGAGATTATTTTAGTCCACAAAATGAACCAGAGGTGATAGGATGTAGATTCGTTACTAAGAATAATATAATAGTTGGCAACTATCTATATTTATATATGGAAGACCAGATGGCCAAAAAACAATAAACAAACAACATTGCATTACATTAGAGAGTCTGAGTCTCAGTTTACTCAGCTGGAGATAATAATAATCTCATTACATCTCTCACAGTATTGTTTTGAGGAAAGAGCTTTGTAAGCCTTTTAAAACTATACAAGTGTGACCCTGGGCAAGACATTTAACAATGATTGCCTTCCCCCCCCAAAAAAAGAAAACAAGTGGGAGTCCTCCTCCTTCTCTTCCTCATCCTCCTCATCCTCATCCTCCCTGTCCTTGTCCTCCTCCTCCTCCTTCTCCTTCTCTATCTCATCATTATCATCGTTGTTACCTGACTTCAAGCTTCTGCTCAGTTTTCTCATCTCTAAAATGGGACTTAGAGTCAAGCACCTGGAGGGGTGGGGTTATAAGGATCAAATGAAATATGCATAGTGTTTTGCAAACATTAAAACTCTCTATAATAAACACCAACTATTATATTACTTGGAGTAATGAATGAGTATACATCACATCACCTCTGCTCGCTTTTGTGAGCTAAATTAATCTCAACACTGGATGCCAGACCCAGAAGGCACCTACAGTAGCACATGAGCTGGTGGGAGAATCCAGTCAGGAGAGAAACCATGCCCACAGCCAATAAATGTTCCAACAACATGACCCACCCTGAAACAAGTTTATAGCTGCTTCACTGGACTTGCTATAATGCTGATCTCTGAAATTCTCATACTGAGACAGAAAAAAAAAATTTCCACTTCATTCCTCATGAACCAATGATTATGAATCAGCTATGTAATGAAGCAGTAATAGGAATAATGACTAAATAAAGGAGGCAATAAAACTAATTTATGCAAATCTGATTTTTTAAAAAGTTGCATTAAAGCAAGTACGATAGCAGATCAGTGAACCAACTATCTGAGAGAGGCTCTAAGACTGTTACATGATCTGAATTTCTTGATTTTTTTTCTTTTTAAATGTCTATTTTTGTTTTATTTTACATCCCAATGACTCCTCCCCCAAAATCTTATAATAAATAAGTACAATCAAGAAAAACAAACCAGCACAACTGATAATGTCTGAAAGTACACAACACATTCAGCACCTATAGTCCACCACCAATACTAGGCTTAGACACAGGAGGTATGTTTAATTATCAATCTTCTGAAGTCACAAAAGAACCCTAAATCCAATTCATCAATCAGTTAGCACTTATTAAACACCTGTTGCTGTTGTAGAGTCATTTCAGTTGTGTACAACTCTTCGTAGTAGTACGTAGTAGTAGGGTTTTCTTGGAGTGGTTTGCCATTTCCTTCCCCAGCTCATTTTAGAGATGAGTAAACAGGTAAACCAGGTGAAGTGACTTGCCCAGAGTCACACAGCTAGTAAGTATCTGAGGCCAGATTTGAATTCAGGTCTTCCTGACTCCAGGCCCAACACTCTATCCACTTAGCTGCCCCTCCTATTGCTTGCCAAGCACTGGAATAGAAGCTTGCACTGCAAAGGCAAAAGCACAATAGTCCCTGTTCCCCTAGAAGCTTTCTAGTTTGGGCTTTCATTACTTCTCACCTAGACTCTTGTGATGGTCTCCTTTTTGACCTTTCTGATCCTATTTGCATCCCTCTCCAAGTCACTCCACACAGTTGCCAAGATATCTGCCTTTTTTAAGAATTTTTTTTTATTTTGGGTTCCAAATTCTATTCCTCCTTCTACTCTCTCCCCCATCCATTGAGAAGATAAGAAATAAGATACTATACCCATTATACATATGAAGTCATACAAAACATATTTCCATATTAGCCATATTGTTGCACCCCCTCCCCAAAAGCAAGAAAAATAAAGAAAGTAGCAAAAATAGACTTCAACCTGCAATCTTCAATCTGGTCATCAGTTCTCTCTCAGGAGGACAGCATTTTTCATCATGCGTCCTTTGGAATTGTCATGAATCATTGTATTAATCAGAATAGCTGTCTTTCACAGCTGATTATTGTTACAATATTGCTTGTTACTGTGTACAATGTTCTCCTAATCCTTCTCACTTCACTTTGTATCAGCTCATAGAAGGTTTCCCAGGTGGCTCTGAAATCATCCCCTTCATCATTTCTTATTCCATCATAAACATGTACCACAACTCATTCAGCCATTCCACAGTTGATGGCTATCCCCTCAGTTTCCAAATCATTGCCACTACAAAAAGAGCTGCCATAAATATTTGTGTACTGATGAGTCTTTTTCCTTCTTTGATCTCTTTGGGGTATAGACCTTGGAGGGGTATTGCAGGGTCAAGAGTATGCACAGTTCTGTGGCCCTTTGGGCATAGTTCCAAATTGTTCTTCAGAATAGTTGAACCAGTTCACAATTCCACCAAAAGTGCCTTAGTGTATTTATTTTTCCACATCCCTTCCAATATTTGTCATTTTCCTTTTCGGTCATGTTAACCAATGTGATGGGTGTGAAGTACTGCCTCAAGTTGTATTAATTTGCACTTCTTTATTAATAATTTAGAACATTTTTCATATGACTAGAGATAGTTTTTATTTCTTCTTCTGAAAACTGCCTGTTCAAATCCTTTCACCATTTATCAATGTAGGAAATACCTCTTATTTTTATAAATTTGGCTTAGGTTCCTGTATATTTGAAAAATGAGACCTTAATTGTAAATCCCCCCCCCAGTTTCCTGCTTTCCACCTGCATTGGTTTTGTTTGTGCAAAATCTTTTTAATTTCATGTAATCAAAATTATCCATTTTACTTTCCATGTTCCTCTCTATATCTTGTTAGGTAATTAACTCTTTACCTATCCATAGATCTGACAGGTCATTTTTTCCACACTCCCATAAGTTGTTTATGACATCACCCTTAATGTCTAAATCATGTACCCATTTTGAATTTATGTTGTTATGTGGTATGAGATGTTGGTCTGTACATACTCTCTGCCATTCTGCTTTCCAGTTTTCACAGAAGTTTTTGTAGAACAGCGATTTATGACCCCTGAAGCTTGGATCTTTGAATTCATCAAACACTAGCTTACTGTGGTCATTTATTTCTGTATATTGTGTGCCTAATCTATTCCATTGCTCAACCACTTTATTTCTTGTCCAATACCAGATTGTTTTGATTATTACAGCTTTATAATATAGTTTGAGATCTGGTTCTTCTAGGCCACTTTCCTTCACTTTTTTTTTTATTAATTCCCTTGACATTCTTCACCTTTTGTTCTTCCAGATGAATTTTATTATTTTTTTCTAACTCTGTAAAATAATTTTTTTTTGGTTTGATTGGTATGGCACTGAATAAGTAAATTAATTGAAGTACTATTGTCATTTTCATTAAATTAGCTTGGCCTACCCATGCATGAATAATTAATATTTCTCCAATTATTTAGAAAAGACTTTATTTGTGTGAAAAGTGTTTTGTCATTGTGTTCATATGGCTCCGTGTTTTGTTTTGTTTTGTTTTTGGTGAGGCAATTGGGGTTAAGTGACTTGCCCAGGGTCACACAGCTAATAAGTGCTGTGTCTGAGGTTAGATTTGAACTCAGGTCCTCCTGACTCCAGGGCAGGTGCTCTATCCACTGCACCACCTACCTGCCCCACCTGTGTTTTATTTTAAATGGAATTTCTCTATTTCTTCTTGCTGGGTGTTGTGTGTTTGTTTTTTTTTGGGGGGGGGGACAATATATAAAAACGCTAATGATTTGTGTGAATTTATTTTATATCTCACAACTTTACTAAAGTTCATTGTTTCAACTAGTTTTTTAAGTTGATTCTCTAGGCTTCTCTAAGTATACCATCAAATCAAAATATCTTCAAAGGCACAGGATAGATTGTACTACTTCCCTACTCAAAAGGTTTCCAAGACTCCCCATCACCCATAGCTGAAGTTTTCAAACTGTGCAGAAGACTTCAGAGTACTCACAAGAGTGCCATGGGATATTTTAAATTTGGGGAAAACATAAAGGTACTTAACATCTATTGGACACCATCTGAACTACTAGCTCAAAAGCACAGGTCCTGGAATCAGGAAGACCTGAGTTCAAATCTGGCCTCAGACACTTACTAGTTATGTGACCCTGGGTAAGTCACTTAACCTTGATTGCCTCCAAAAATACAAAATTTTTAAAAATGAACTATCAGCTTGAGGTCACAATTTCAACGCTAGATCACATTACTTTCCTTTTAATGAAACTGTCAAATGTTTGAGATAGGTTTTTGCTTTTGTTTGTACTTTCAGCCATGCCTGTAACTTCTCAAACTTTCTAGTTTGCAAGGTCATATCTTTTTGAAGCTGGGGTTTCATTTGGTCTCATGATAAAAAGCAAATACCCACCCCCTGTAGAAATCAATATGAAACAGGAAATGCAAGTGGGGGTGTCCAATCTGATTTTAGGATTTGAGAATTTGTACACAATGGATAAACATATCCCATTAGTAAGTGTGGTCATTTAAAATTGAAATGAAAATATATATTTTATATATATATATATATTTTTTCCATGTGGCCACTAAGTTGTTGTGATACAAATATTTATAAAGTTGTTTGGACCTACCTATCTGATGGATGGAACTGATAGATATTTCTTTTGGCCTAGGCATACCATAAAAAAAAAATTACTGACACACTAAGGGCTCCATGAACCAAAAATGTGTGGGAATCTCTGGCCCTTATAGGAAAAAGTAAACTTCCTAGCTTGATATTGGAAGCTCTCAATCATTGGGCTCCAACTTATCTTTCTAGCCTAATTTTGTTCTACTTCATGAACTCTACATTCCTGCTTTGGTTCAATCATTTTTCAGTTATGTCCCACTCTTCATGACCCCCTTTGGGATTTTCTTGGCAAAGATGCTGGTTTTCTATTTCCTTCTTCAGCTCGGTTTTTCAGATGAGGAAACTGAGACAAGATGGGTTAAGTGACTCACCCAAGGTCACATAGCTAGTAAGCCAGATTTGAACTCAGGAAGATTAGTCTTCCTGATTCCAACCCAGTGCTCTATCCACTGTACCACCTAAGACCACTATAATCTGATAGACTATACTAAAAGCTGTTTCTGTATCTCATCCTGACCTCTTCTACCTCCATTTATTCCCTAGTTAGTGGCCTCTCTGCCTCCTCCACTACCACTTCCTAGTTCCTGTGCCTATCATACACTCCCTTCACAGATATACTTCTTAAAATCCTTTTTTCATGACTCAGTTCCCATCCCAACTGCCAGCTGAAAGTGATCTCTCTGATCTCAGGCTTTCTTAGAGCATCTTGTGTGGATTTCTCCTTCGCCATGATCATAATTTACTTTGTGCCATATTAGGTGGTTTATATGTCAGACTCCCCTTCTTTCCCCCCACCTTAGACTGCAAGTTATTTAAGAGTCAGAAAGAATATGAATAAAACATAAAATATGTTTTGGGGGTGAGGAGGAACGAAACCTGAGTTTAAATATCTATTTTATCACTTATTACCTTGGTAACCTTGGGCAAGTCACTTAATCTGAGACTTGATTTTCATATCTGAAAAATTTAAGGACTATACTAAAATGTTACTTTTCCTTGTATTCCAGTGCCTGGCACATACCAAGCACTTAATAAATACTTAATAAAAAACTGTTTTGCTGACTGATTGACTCTACAATTCCTACCAGCTCTAAATTTGAGTCCTCGACTATGTCATCTTTCCTCTTTGTATCTATGGTGCTTAGAGTAGTGTTTTTCACAGAGTGCTCACTTGATAAATTATTGAATTGGATGGAATGCTTACGGATATATATTTATGTGTTATATTACATATCATATATTTATGGATAAAAATTATATGGAGCTAATATGTTAGAGGAAATGCATTGTAGTGGACAGGATTGTCCTCAATAATAATAGCTAGAACTGACATAGTACTTTAAGGTTTGCAAAGGGCTTTACAAAGATTGTTAACTCATTTGATCTTCACAACAACCCTGTGAAGTAGGTGTTACTCTTATACTCGTTTTACAGATGAGGAAACTGAAACTCACAAAATGACTTGTTCAGGGTCACAAAGCCAGGAAGTGTCTGATGTCAGATTTGAACTCATTAAAAATGAGTCTTCCTACAAAAAAAATTCAAAATAAAATTCAAAAATGAGTCTTCCTGATTCCAAGCCCAGTGCTCTATCCTCCATGCCCCGTAGCTACCCCTCTGAGGGTATAAATTGCAGCAAAGATGGCAATCTACATTGGTTGAGGGAGTTTCCTTTATGTCAGTGAAATCACAGGTTCAGTCTTTAGCCCCCTCCCTAAAATAAAAGGAAATAGAATGAAGAGAAATCATTTCTAGATTTCTTTCAGGCCCCTTATTCCCGATTTTCCTTTAATTAACAGCTGGTTTCTTTTAACCCATGGGCACAAAAGTCAACCACTGTAAAGAATAAAATAAATGAGCTAAATTCATGGATCCAAGTCCAGAATTCCTTTTCTTAATCTTATGTTCTAGCCTTAAAACACCACTTCCTGAAAGTGAATACCATACTTAGAGAAGATCAACATCTCTCTTGAAACATTAACTCAAATCAATTTAACCACAGAACTTCAGAGTTAGAAGGCCCTCGGAGGTCATCTAGTCCAACATGTACCAAGAATTCCTTCCACAGAATCTCCAACAAATAGTCGTTCAGCTTTTACTTAAAGACCACCAGTGAAAGGGAGAACCCATTACCTCCAAGGGCAACCCATTCCATTTTTGTTCAGCTCTTAATTGTCAACAAGTCCTTTCCTTACATCAAACTTATATTAGCCCTCTTAGTCCATCCATTGCTATCTATCTATAATAACATGGCCTTTGTCAACATGTAATTGAAGGATAAGTGGAGACTGAATCTGCTAGCCAGATGGCAAAGGTTTCTGAACTCATGGGAGTTTCATCATGAAGTGTATCATTTTTTCCCCTTTCTCCATCTCTACATTGGAGCCTCCGCCCATGAAATTGAAAGATTTCTAGTAGCAATGCCTTTGTTGCATCAGCTTTGGAAATATGGATTACAGTATTCTGTGAAAAGCATTTATTACGCCGAACTGTGACTCAGACATTGTTGCATTCGAGGGTTATAGATTTTCTTTCAGCTAAACTAAGGCTGTAAGTCACAGTGACAGTTGTAATGTGTGTAATACCATAGTACCAGATTCTATTACACACATATTTTTGCTAGAGGTTTACGATGTTAAAAATATTTCTTCTTTTTTTTCAATACCTTTCTGTACCTGTTGTGTAAATATATTGGAACCTATAATACCAAAGTCAATTTCCAGATGAAATGTGCATGGGAATAGTAGTTTGTCCATTGGAGAAAGGATGGGAGAGAGAGAGAGAGAGAGAGAGAGAGAGAGAGAGAGAGAGAGAGAGAGAGAATGAGAAAGGGGAGAGAGAGAATATATAAGAGAAGGCAAGGGAATGCTGCATACAAACTAATTATATTCAAATGCAATATTGGATTGTAATAAAAGATGAATGAGAGAAAGTGAGTGTCATTGTGAGGAATAGAGAAGGTTACAGAAAGCTGGGGCTGGGGAAGGATTTATCATGTGCGATGCCTCAGGCATTGTGTTGAAAGTTGCACAGACTTATTTGCAAGTGTGTTTTATGGGAAAATAGAGCAGTCCACATAGCAAAGAATTACTATAGATTGTTATCTTTTATACAAGACTAAGATAAAACAGCTTTGGGAGGTATTTCTTTAAGAAATCTATGGAAGAAATCCCAACTGCATTATAGCAGTGAGGCAGGGGGGAGAAGGGGGAGCAGGGGGAATGAAATTCCAATTCAGAAGCAAGCCTTGTCAATTCCATATGTTTAGGGAAGATGTATTTGTTAACAGACAACCAATAATGGAATTTTCTTCAGTTCAAAGGAGAAAATACATGCTTGGTAGAAAAGGGGGAAAAATGAAATGGACACAATACAATCCTGTCTTATTTTGGCTTCAAAGTGTCAGGCCACCCCCCCCCCAAAAAAAAAAGGTGTGCCAATAAACCTTCTCCATCTGGCTTTGGAATTCAGGTCTGCTGTCTTTCCTCTTCAGAATGTTTATCTGGATTCTTTAATCCTGCTACTTGTAAGACTCAGCAAGTCCCAGGTGCCAGGTCACCACAGTGCCTAGAAATTTCATTGTTCTATTAGCTTTGTATTGGGGGCACAATCTCACCCCAAACTTCAAGTGTGTTTTGTTCTTCCCACTCACATGCACCCATGGTTTACTATTCCCCATAACTTCAAAAGAGGGCCCAAAACACCTGACTTCTCAGCATTCCTGAGTAATGAATGGAGGGAGCCTCCCTCCTCTCCTCTGACTTCTATCCATCCTGTATATGGCTAAAGAAGAAGAGGAAAGAGTGAGGGATTTGGAGTTGGAGGACCCAGGTTCAAATCTTCCCTCTACTGCTGAGGTGACGTTGGGCAAATCATTCCACCTCCCTTAGTTTTCTTATTTGTAAATTGAGGGGGGTGGATTGGATGCAGTCCTGTGTAACCCTAAATCTATGATCCTACAAACCAACTTATTATTTTATGTAAATATATTCAGCCTCCTCTTTAGGCCTTTCATTAATCCAATAACCCAACTTGACAAATATTCATTGTGAGTCTACCACCATGATGTGCAAAGGACTGCTGTAAGTGCTATGAGTGACACAAAGAAAAAGAAAATGCGGTGTCGCTTACCATTTACTGATGAAGCCTATAAGTTTTAGAGATGGAAGAGATCTGTTGTTGTTATTGGTTGTTGTTGGTGTTGTTGTTGTTGTTGTTGTAGATGTTGAGTCTTTTCAGTCATGTCTAACTCTCCACAGCCCCATTTGAGGCTTTCTTGGCAAAGATATAGGGGTGGTTTGCTATTTTCTTCTCCAGCTCATTTTACAGATGATGAAACTGAGGCAAACAGGGCAAAGTGACTTGCCCAGGGTCACATTTCCGGGAAGTATCTGAGGCTGGATTTGAATTTGACTCCAGGCCTAGCACTCAATCCACTCTACCACCTTGCTGCCCTGGGAGAGATTTTAGAGGTTCGTAAGTACAAACTCCTCATTTTACAGATGAAAAAATTCATATCTACATAAAGTGACTTTCCCATAAACACACAATAAATAGCGATTGAGATTGTAATTCTGATCTTCTGAGACCAAACCCAGCATCCAATACCAAAATGTGTGTGTGTGTGTGCCTTAATACTTAAATGGGCTGAAGGGTTATAGATTCCCACCTGGAAGGAACCTTAGAAACCATGTATTCCCATCCCTTTGTTTCACAGGTGAGGAAACTGAGGTCCAATGACTTGCCCAGGTAATGAGTGTGAGAAATGAGATTTGAACTCTGAACCTCTGACTCCTAAACCAACACCCTTTCTGCTGTGCCATGGCTTGTATATCTACTTCAATTCTTTTTTTTTTTTTTTTTGCAGGATAATGAGGGTTAAGTGACTTGCACAGGGTCACGCAGCTAGTAAGTGTCAAGTGTCTGAGGGCAGATTTGAACTCAGGTCCTCCTGACTCCAGGGCCAGTGCTTTATCCACTGTTCCACCTAGCTGCCCCCTATCTACTTTAATTCTTAATTATGTGAAGGGGTGCGACATGAGCAGACTCCCATCAGCTTGCTTGGCACCTTCTCTATGTGGAGAACATTGGGGAAATGGCTTCCAGAAGAATTGTAACTATGTGTAATGAAGTAACTGGGAGAAACTACGGTTTCTGCTAAGCAACTGGTTGGCTAACTGGAGGTTTGGGATGGGGGCTTTTTTGACTGACAGTAGCTAGAACTGTTGGTGTCTTCCAAAGCCCTCGTTCCATTTGTATCTAGGGGACTCCGTCTTTATTTTCCTCACAACATCCAGTCAAAGATTACACAAGGAAGGGGAAGGGCCTTGGACATTTGTTCTCAACCTTTAGGATTTGTACTTTTCCATTCCAGGGAAAGAGATTGGGAGTCAGAGTCCAGGCCAAGTTTTGGAATTAACACAGTGTCAGTCCCCTTAGGAAAAAGTATTGATCTTCAGGAATGACCTTCCGGATCCCAGCCCAACCAAAACAACTTGGCAGTTACTTCACATCATGAACTTGGTGGAACTAATTGCTATGTAAGAAGTGAGTGTAAGTTTTGAGCCTATGCCCCCACAGGCCAAAGTGATGTAGGAGAGAATATGACCCAGAAGCATTGGGAGAGTTCATTCTTGCTATCTCTTTAAAATAAATATTCCTTTGTAAAAGGTACCTGATATTAATCAATTAAATGGAACTGGTGAGCTAATCACAGGACCCTAACAATTGAGAGAACACAACCAATGGGGGCTTGAGTCAATGACAGTAGAGGAGATGTGTCATAAACCCCTCAGAGTCCCTGGAACTCTGAGGAGAGACACATTCTTCCTGGGTCTGGGAGACATGTTACAAACAGATTGATGTTCTTAATGATGTCTCTAAAGATGTAACTCTTGTATCATGTAATTCTTGTCTACATTCTCCTTTAGATACTCCTTAGAGGATCTGCCCAACATCTCTATGGATGAGCTTAATTCAAAGGAGTAAATGATATGTGTTACAAGAAGAACAGAGGCAACATGTTTTTTTGTTTGTTTGTTTTGCGGGGCAATGAGGGTTAAGTGACTTGCCCAGGGTCATACAACTAGTAAGTGTCAAGTGCCTGAGGCCGGATTTGAACTCAGGTCCTCCTGAATCCAGGGCTAGTGCTTTACCCACTGGGCCACCTAGCTGCCCCAGCAACATGTTAAACACAGGGATTTTAGAGGAAAGAGAGGCAAATGTTTGACTTAGATAGCCAGGAAAATCCTTAGCCTGCATGATATTTGCAGGAGCTAGATTATGGAGGACATGACATTTGGGGTGGAACTTTGTCCAGCAAGATGAGTAGCCAGCCAAAAGCCTGTCCAAGGAGACCACTGGAAAATGTAGTTTTCCCTTCCACATTGAAGGGATTGGGGACACAATGCCCCTGAGATCTGAAAAATCTGCATAAATTTTTTTGACCCTACCTTCACACCAGAGAAGTCTGAATGTTTTTCTTTTTCTTTTATGGGGTGTTTACAGTACCTTCTTGTAAAATAAGTATTTGGTCATGGGGGCAGCTAGGTAGTACGGTGGATAAAGCACAGGCCCTGGATTCAGAAGGACCTGAGTTCAAGTTCAGCCTCAGACACTTTACACTTACTGTGTGACCCTGGGCAAGTCACTTAACCCCCATTGCCCTGAAAAGAAAAAAAAAAGAAAAATAAGTATTTGGTCATAGGCTCTGTATCATCTGCTGGCTTTCACATGTTGTCTGCCACTTCTACAAAACTCCCAAAAGATTCCCATTTAATTTCTTATGCCGACCCACGATATATAGAAACCACAATGGGAAAAGTCACAATGTGGAAGGGATAACTGTAGTTTGGAAGCTAATCAGAAGTCCTGAGCACTGCAAGTCAAGGTGGCTGGAAAGACAAACACAGGTCTGTGAAATAACAGCTGTAAAGGGATCTCCTAGAGACAGCGTTCACCAAGAACCTGTCCTTGAAAAGTGCATGAACTCAGTGACTTCTATGAACCAGCTGGCCTTTCCCCTATGGGTAGAAGCAGAATGGCCTACTTGTAGGCCTACCTGTTGGAGGTTGGGAAGGATTTCAATATAGAAAATGTTGAGGAAAGGGAAGGATGACAAAGAGGGGCTTCCAGGCCATGGGAATATTGTGAATGGAGGCAGAAAAAGTCAGTGCATGTTAGTGCACTAGTCAAAAGATTCATGTTGGGGAGTAGTGAAACATAGGGCAAAGAGTTTGAATTGGACCTAAAACAGAGAAGTCCGTAAATGCTTAGAATTGGGGACTTTATTTTATGGGAAATAGGGATCCCTTGAAGGTTTCTGAGGAAGAGAGTAATAGGATCAGAAGTGTTTTATAGGATGAATAATATGATGCATGTGTGGGTGACCAAGGGAAGAGTAAGAAGGGCCTGAACTAAGCTAGTAGCAAAGGCCTGGGAAGAAAGAAACAATGTAGAATCTTCATTTTAACGTCAAATAGCAACCTCTTCCTCCAACGAATCTTTTGCCCAAGTACATAAAATCTTCAATTTAGAGTCAACAGGAACTTTGAAAGTCATATAGGTGGCTTTCTAAGGATAGAGCCCTGGATTTGGAGTCAGGGATTCAAATCCTGCCTCAGACACTTACTAGCTGTGGGACCCTGGGCAAGTCACTTAAACCTTCTCAGACTCAGTTTCCTCATCTAGAAAATGGGGATAATTAAGAGCATCTCCTTCACAGGGTCATAAGGATCATGTGACAAATTAAAGCACTTTGCAAACCTTAAACCTCTACATGGTGTTCAGTCATTTCTGATTTTTCCATAACCCCATTTGGGGTTTTCTTGGCAAAGATACTGGAGTGGTTGGCCATTTCCTTCTCCAGCTCATTTCACAGGTGAAGAAACTGAAGCAAACAGGGTTAAGTGGCTTTCCCAGGGTCACACAGTTAGTATCTGAGGTAGGATTTGAACTCAGGAAGATGAGTCTTCCTGACTCCAGGCCTGACACTCTATCCCACTGCTCTACCCAGCTGCACAAAACTTTTATATTATAATCTAATCTAACCTCTCCATTTTGTAGAAGAGGAAACCAAGGCACAGAGAATTTAAGTGTTTTGCCCAAAGTCACACAGGTAGGGAATGGAAAAGGTAGGATTTGAATCCGGTATCCTCTGATGCCAGACCTTATAATGGTATATGTTATAAGAAGAACAGAAACATGTGATCCACAGGAATTTCAGAGAAAAGAGAGGCAAATTCTTGGCTAGAATGCTATCTACAGTGGCTGGTTTACAGAGGAGGTGACATTTGAGACAGATATAGGGCTCTTTCTAATGTGACATGCTAGTAGGCATCTAGAGCACTGGGCCTGGAGTTAGGAAGACCTGAGTTCAAATCTAGCCTTAGACAACTAATAGTTCTTTAACCCCAGCCAGTCGCTTAAATTCTAGCTGCCTGATTTTCTTCAATGGTACGATAGGGATAATAATCCCATTTACCTCCCAGATAAGCATCACATGAGATAATATATGTAAAATGCTTAACAAAGTACTTGGTGCTCAATAAATGTTTATTTCTTTCACCTCCCCAGTTGTCATAATAAAGAGCAAAACTGATTCAATTTCACTTTCTCTGTTCCTACTCTACCCACCAGCAAATGAAAGCGTCAATAAACAATAATATAAAAGAAATCATATTTATATAGGACTTTAAGGTTCAACGTGGTCAAAAGGAGACACCAGGAATGAATGGAAGAATATGCTGAACAATCTACACACCAGCCACCAGATCACAGAGAGCTGACTGTGCAAAGGAGGTAAGAACATTGATTTCAGAACTAATTCTTTGGGGCAGCTAGGTGACACAGTGGATATAGCACTGGCCCTGGATTCAGGAGGACCTGAGTTCAAATGTGGCCTCAGACACTTGACACGCTAGTTTTGTGACCCTGAGCAAGTCACTTAACCCTCATTGTCCCCCCCCAAAAAAACTAATTCTTCAAAAGCACAGTAATAATAATTGATAATGATCTAGTCCTTTAAGGTTTGGAAAGCACCATTACATACATTAATAATAATGAAAATAGCTAATATTTATAAAGTGCTTACTATGTTCCAGGTGCTGTGCTACATGATTTTTACAATTATTATCTTATTTTGTCCTTATAACAACCTTAGGAAAGTGAGTGCTATTATTATCCCCATTTTTTAAATAAGAAAACTGAGGTAAACAGGAGTCAAGTGACTTGCCTGCCCATGGTCACTCAGATAGTAAATGTCAGGAATGGAATTCAAATTCAGGAATCCTGACTTTAAGGTCAGCATTGTCAGCTCTTTAATGCTTAACACAGTACCTGGCACATAGTAGGCATTTAACAAATGTTGATGGATTGATATGCCTTACTGCCTCTTTCCGAAGTAGATAAAGTGATGATAATTCCCTAATGATAGGTACTAATTAGAAACCCTTATCATTAGAGTATTTGAAAAAAGAAGAAAGCTTGATTTTCATTATTTTCTGACCCAAATGTAAGAATGGAAAATTATAATAATGCCTTATACATTGTATAAGGAGGACAGGAATTTAAGAAGACCCAGCAGGACCAAGCATCATCAATTGATGCAGTATATTTTTTTAATCCACAAAGCAGGGGCAGCTAGGTGGCACAGTGGATAAAGCACCGGCCCTGGATTCAGGAGTACCTGAATTCAAATCTGACCTCAGACATTTGACACTTACTAGCTGTGTGACCCTGGGCAAGTCACTTAACCCCCATTGCCCCACCAAAAAAAAAAAAAAAAAAAGAAAAGAAAAGAATCCACAAAGCAAATAGAAATGGAATGAAAAGTTTTATTTTAAAGTAAGATTATAAAAAATACTTAGTTCAATGATACACCTGCTCTTTCTAGTGTTAGTGTATGTTTATTGATTGGTTGAATAAATAACAATAATATTGAGTATGTATATAGTGGGGCGCATTAAGATTCCTGTAAGTAAAGGCCATCAGATTTACAAATTATCCCCATGATAAATGATTACGCATATCCTTTTCCAGTCATAAGGGTCATTAACTATAACCCTAAGTAAATGTGCTGTCCTTAACTGACTTTTCCAGTGAGAGTGATGAATTTGCTTAGAGCCATCCATTCTCTCTCATTCTTGTTCCCTCATCAACAGGGATACTCATCTGCAAGATAACTGGCAGGTGATTAGAGTTATAGCTTTAGGGCCACAAACTACACCTCTAATCACCGGCAGGTTATCTTGCAGATGAGTACAACTGGTGATGATGGGTCCATGTGGCAATAACAGAGTTAGAAAGAGATTGAACCTGTGGCTTTGACTTCAGCAATATGGTGTTCTAGCTAGTTGAGTTTATGGACCCAGACAAAAGGGTTTTTTTCTTTTTTATATAATATTTTAGGGGGCAACTAGGTGGCACAGTGGATAAAGCACCAACCCTGGATTCAGGAGGACCTGAATTTAAATCTAGCCTCAGACACTTGACACTTACTAGCTATGTGATCCTAGGCAAGTCACTTAACCCTAATTACCCTGCAAAAAAAAGAATTATCATATATAATATTTTATTTTTTCACCAATTACATGTTAAAACAATTTTTAACATTTTAAAAAAGTTTTGAGTTCCAAATTCTATCCCTCCCTCCCTGTCCTACCCCCTCCCTGAGATAGTAAGCAATCCAATATAGGTTACATATGTACAATCATGTAAAACATTTCCACATTAGTCATTTTGTAAAAGACTCAAATTTTAAGAAGGAAGGAAGGAAGGAAAGAGAGAGAGAGAGAGAGAGAGAAAGAAAGAAAGAAAGAAAGAAAGAAAGAAAGAAAGAAAGAAAGAAAGAAAGAAAGAAAGAAAGAAAGAAAGAAAGAAAGAAAGAAAGAAAAAGGAAGGAGGAAGGAAAGGAAGGAAGGAAGAAAGAAAGAGAGAGAGAAAGAAAGAGAAAAAGGAAGGAAGGAACTTAAAAGAAGATGACAATGTAGAGTTGAATTGGTTCACCCCTTAAGGGTCAGGATTAGAAAGGAAAGTAAGTGTGACCAGTACAGGGATTATAGCCTGGGAGAGAATTGAGGAATCAGGTAATTAGACATCACAGAATAGGTATAGAACAAGGTTTGGGATTACAAGGCAAAGGGAAAGGAGGAATGGCAATAGATTGTGATCAAATAAGAGAATTTCATAGTTTATTTACATGGAAGTAGAGTGTTTGTGATCAAGGGATGGCCATCTCTGTGTATACCTGAGGTGAGAGGGATGAACAGGTCATTAATAAGTTGAGGAACTGTGAGGTTAGAGTGTTTAAGGGAGTATCATTATATATGTTGAAGTCCCCAAGTATTGGGCAGGACTTAGAGAAAAAAGAAAGACTGTGATCCAGGCATTAAACTCATTGACAAAAAAAAAGAAGTGTGTCCTGCAGGTCTGTAGAGAACAGTTACAAGATTATGGATTTTAGTGAATGTCAAAGGATGGAGAGATTGCTGAAAGACGTTTGTAGAAAGAAAACCTGGAAATGGCCATAGGGAACAAGAAGCAGTCCAATAACTCAACCAGTCATTTGGGGAAATGAGTGAAAGTGCAGCCAGTACTGGAAAAGGTGGCCAGGTAGCCTCTGTCATCACGGAGTCAGGTCTCAGTGAGGGCCAAAAGATGGAAGGAGTGAGAAGAAAAAGATTTAAGATGAAACCAACTTTGTTGCCTATGGAGCAGGCATTTCAGAGAGCACAGGGGAAGAACTGGGCAGAATGGGACATTGAGGGGTGGAGGGGGAAGGGTGTTGAGGAGAATGTGAGTAAGGCATTCATTATGCAGCGGAGGACAGAGAATGGAATTTGAATCTTGCCCACCAGGGGTTCAGAATCACCAGGATGGGAAGGGAATGACTAGGAAGGAGTTTATTAAACATTAAAGAATGAGTTTAGAAAGATATTCATTGTCCATAAGGATTTGACCTCAAGGTAGAGTCCTCTCAGGGCCTTATTCAGATCAGAGACTAAACTGAGGGAACAAGCTGAAGAAAGGGTGTTAATATCCTTCCCCAAAGGCAGAAGACTAGGACAGACTCTTGATGGAATGGCCTTTCTCCTCTTCCTTGGAAAAGAGGAGTCTGATGTTAAATGTTTCACCTCTTCCCACAGGACAATAGAAACCAGGCAGGAGACGCAACCCAATGGGCAAACTTTGTGTAGACACCTCAAACGGAGAGAGGGACGTTCAGGGCAAAATAGACCAGCATTTCTGCCCTATGAGTTCTCTATGCATGTGTCTCATTAACGTGGTACTTGAAATTATGCCACTATTGACAGGGATCTCATGTATATAAAGGAAGAGTGGGGCTCAGCAGTTTGGGAGGATTTTCCAGTAACTTCTGTTCTTACTGTGCCTTCTCAGTAAATGCCCTTTTGTAAAAGTTAACTGATGGGGGCAGCTAGGTGGTGCAGTGGATAGAGCACCGGCCCTGGATTCAGGAGGATCTGAGTTCAAATCTGACCTTGGACACTTAACAACACTTACTAGCTGTGTGACCCTAGGCAAGTCACTTAACCCCAATTGCCTCACCAAAAAAAAAAAAAAGTTAACTGATGTCAACTTTAATATCCAACTGATTGGTATTAGGGAGCATACTAGATAGGAGCTTGTTACAGTATTAAAAAGCCCAACCACTCAGGGTTACCCCTAGAACTATCTGTCAGTATGCTGTTGATTCTAGGGAGAAATCACTGGATCTTATAAATATCTTGAAACTTTTTGCAAGACTTTAGTAGATGATAATCAGAAAATAGCTATTCTGTTCTTGCTTCTGATTTACTATGCCTTTGCTTCCAGTCTCTTCCCTTTCTAATCCATCTTCCACAGGGCTGCTAAAAGAAAAAGAAAAAAACCCTTCCTAAAGCACACATCTGACCTTATTACTGTCCTACTCCAAAATCTTCAGGGGTTCCCTTTTGCCTCTGGGACAAAATATAATCTCCTCTGGTTAGCATTTTAAGCCCTTCACAATGTACCTCCAGTATACCTTTCTAGGCTTAAAGTACATTACTCCCTGTCACATGCTCTATGTTCCAGCCAAGCCAGTCTATTCTCCATTCCTTCAAATCAGCACCATATCCCCTCCTCTAAATCTTTAAGACTGCTCCCCACCTCCCCACCATGCTCTAGTCTCCACCTCTTAGAATCTCTGACTTCTTTTCAAAGCTCAGGTGTTTACATATGCGTGCGTGTGTGCGCGTGAGCGTGTGTGTGTGTGTATGTATATGTAAATGGATGTGGATATGTGGTATATATATATATATATATGTGGTATATGTGGTGTGTATATTTATATGCAGTATATATATATATGGTGAAATTATTTATATGTGGTGTATATGTGGTATGTATATCTATATGGTATGTATATACATGATACATATGGTATATATGTAGTACATGTATGGCACATGTTATTTTATTCATATATATATATATACACACACACACACATATATATACACACCATTTCCTATAAGTAAGCCTTTCCTGATCCCCTTAATTGTTAGTGATCCCTTTTTCTCCTTTTATTGTTCAGTCATTTCAGTCATGTCTAACTCTTCGTGACCCCATTTGGAGTTTTCTTGGCAAAGATACTGGAGTGGTTTGCCATTTCCTTCTCCAGATCATTTTACAAATGAGGAAACTGAGGCAAGCAGGGTCAAGTGACTTGCTCAGGGTCACACAACTAGTAAGTGTCTGAGGCTGTAGTCTAATTCAGATCTTCCTTGACTCCAGGCCTGACACTATCCAATGTACCACCTAGCTGCCTCGGTTTTTCTCCTAGATGGCACAGTGGATAGAGTCCTGGATTAGGAGTTAGGAAGACCTGATTTCAAATCTAGCCTTAGAGAATTATTAGCTGTGTGACCCTGGGCAAGTCATTTAACCTCTGTTTTCCTCAGTCCCCTCATCTGTAAAATAAGATCCATAATAACATCTACCTTCCAGGATTGCTGTGAGGATCAAGTAAGAGAAGAATTGTAAAGTACTTAGCACATAGTAAGCACTATATGAATGTTAATTATTTTATTACTATTATCATAAATTTAGAACTAGAAGGAATTTCAAAGGTCATCTAATAGATTTCTCTCATTTTACACATGGGAAAACTGGGAGCTACTGACCGCCCCAAGGTTACACAGTCTATAAGCAGACAAACAAGATTTGAAGCCAGGTGCTTTGGCTCCCAACCCAGCACTTTTTTTTTTAACTATCCTACCTATCCCTTTGTATGTGTGCATGTATACAGAGATTGAAAACTATAAAAATTCACACATACCATAGCTATAAATAGAGAAACTGCTCAACACTAGAATCTCAGGGGGATTCATATCCTTTGGGGCATAAACAGAGCTGCCTAGTGTGTGATGAGAGAAATCATAGCAATTCAATATAATAGAGCCATGTAAACTGGCCCATTTGCCTAGGGAGAGCCTTTGAGAAATCATTAGGCCTAAAGGGAAATTAAGCTCTATGCATTCTATTATTGGCTGAAGGGGCCTCTTAATGAGGGATGAGCTGTAGGTAGGCCTCAGGGACTTTGTACAGTTGGAGGTCCTACTCTGGCCTCTGAGAGACTTCTCTATAAAGAAAGACTCCCATGTGCCCCCTCACAAAAAATGTAACCTTCCTAAAATTTAACTTTGATCGTGTCACTCCTCCTCTTCCAAAATCTTCAATGACTCCCCACTATCTACAGAATAAATCCACCCTCCTTAGCCAAAGTTTTCCATGATAGAGTCCATGTGTCTATCTCTTCTAACTTTCCTACCACACTAGGGGGCAACTAGGTGGCACAGTGGATAAAGCACCTGCCCTGGATTCAGAAAGACCTGAGTTCGAATCTGAACTCACAGACTTGATACTTACTAGCTGTGTGACCCTGGGCAAGTCACTTAACCCTCATTGCCCCACAGAAAAAAAAAGAAGGAAAAAAAAAGATTCCCACACTAACTGCAGCCTAGGAGCTGAAGGACCTAAATTGAAATCTGAGTTTTTTCTGGTTATTTAAGTAGCCCTATGACCTTTGGCTAGTCTCTTAATCTCGTTGGGTCTCAGTTTCTGAATCTTTAAAATGGGTAAGGTGGGGAAGGGTCACAGCAAATGATTTCAATACTCCCTTTCAGCTCTAAATCTTATGATCCCATTACAGTTTGCCATTGGTCTAACACATTTTTATTTCTTACTACCATGGATTTGCTTAAAGACCATTTCCTCCTTTCTCCACCAATTGAAATCCTACCCATCCTTCAAGGCCCATTTCAAATGTTCTATCCTCTGTGCAACCTTCTCTGATCAGTGTATCTGGAAGTGAGCTCTCCTTTCAATCCATTCTATTTATTGTCTGCATAGTTCTATGGTGCTTAGTATTAGCACCTTGTGTAGTTAATTGTCTTTCCTACAACATTGTAACTTCCCTGAGGGCAAAGACCGAGTACTTTTCTTCTTTGTTGCCCACTGAGTTCTTTTCTTCTTGATTGCCCAATACTCTGAAAATAGAATCATGAATCAGACAATATTTGAGCTAGAAGCAACTTGAGAGATAATCTATTCCAAACTTCTCTTTTTACAGTTGGAGAAACAGGGCCAGAGAGGTTAATAGGCACAAAGCTATTTAATGTCAGAGAAGGGAATAGAACTCAGGTCACCAGACTCCTGTTCAGTATTCTCTTCATTATACCATAATATGAATATTCAACAAATATTAGTTAAATTAATATTTTTCTAGCACTTTCTCCTTTCACCCTATCCCTTCCTCCAAGTTCCTGACCCTGAATGCAAGCCAATAATTATATGAATAAAAAATTAGAAACTTAACTAGCATTATAGATAATCTAGTCTTTAAACTTTCATTGTTTTGTTTTGTTTTGTTTTAAGAAAAGTTGCATTTGTCTAGGAATGAGTTAACATCTACCACAAAGGTCGCTGCCAATATTTATTCTCACCAACCCAAATTAACTTCACTCTGCTACAAAAATAGTTGTTGCACTAATCCTCATGAAAGATGGATCTTGGCATGGTCAAATGAGTTCAAAATACATATATCAAGAGACACCTTGGCTAGGGTATCTATTAAATGTCAATCATTAAACAAAAGCTAAATTTAAATACTTAAATGCATGCAACATCAAAGCTATTATAAGGAAATATATCCAACCAGGAAAGAAGTAGCTGAGCCCTGAATACCCAAATGATCCCTTTAGCTTGGCTTCCCCAGTCTGGGCTGATGCATTCAAAAGGCATTATGGCTTTCATGGACAGGGTACTAGCTCTGGCAGTCAGGAAGATGTGGGTTCAAATCCTGACTCGGAAATGACAGTTATGGGTTCTCAGTTTCTTCATCCATAAAGTGGGGATAAGCATGCCTAGAGTACCTACCTCCCAGGGTTTTACTAGGGTACAAATGAGACAATAAGTATTCTGCCAATTTTAAATCACTAAACAAATGGTAGTTGCTGCTCTTTTTATGTATACTTCTATCATCCTACCACCTGATCTCACTTCTATGGAAACTTTTCTTTTTCTATTCTGACCGAGGTGCAGAGAAGCTTAATTAAGTCAACTAATCTTAAATTATCTCTTAAATTAACTCTTCACCCGTAGAATTTCTTCTTGTTGTCCAGTCATTTTTCAGTGGTGTCCAACTCTTTGTGACCCCTTTTTAGGGTGGGGGGTTTGGGGAGGCTGTTGAGGGCTTTGTGCAAAGATACTGGAGTGGAGCTCATTTTACAGATGAGGAAACTGAGGCAAACAGAATTAAGTGACTTACCCAGAGTCACACAGCTGATAAGTATCTAAGGCTAGATTTGAATTAAGGAAGATGAGTCTTCCTAACTCCAGGCCCAGCACTGAGCCACCTAGCTGTTTCTGTTGAATTCCCTACCTATCCTTTAAAGCAAATACAAATGCCACCCCCTCCCAGAGGACTCCTCTATCATCTGACCCAGCACATGTCATACAGCCGTACTTACCATGTATTATGGCCATCTTTGTTAATGTCTTTTCCTCAGTTAAACTTTACATTCTACAAGTACAGGGCCACCTAACACAGTATTCTATACACAGAGGGAATAAACATTACTTTTATTTGTTTGTTCGTTTGTTTTTGTGGGGCAATGAGGATTAAGTGACTTGCCCAGGGTCACACAGCTAGTATGTATCAAGTGTCTGATGTCAGATTTGAACTCAGGTCCTCCTGAATCCAGGGTGGGTGCTCTGTCCACTGCATCGCCTAGCTACCCCAAGAATAAACATTTACTAAGTTTTCTATGAGTTGAATAGAATTGAATTGAATTGTCTCACCCTCAAATTCCCTGAGAAAAGTGACTTCATGAAATTCTGGTACAATATTAGAATATGAGAAATACTTCAAACATGTCTAATAATTTTAATCACTTTGGGGCCTAATGGGCTATGGTCCTACCTGCTTACTTCTTCTCCTCTAAGGGACCCCTGTGCATTTGATCATCAGATAGGGAGAATAAGGGAAAGAGGAATCTGTCCTCTAATGAAAGTAGTATCCTTTTCTCCCAGTCTTTGGCTCTTTATACCATTATCCCAAAATCCTGGTAGAAACCATTTAGAAAGTAGGTGTAGGCTACTGTCTACCATCAAACCAAAGGGAAGAGGTACTCAACATACAATGTAAATCAGGTATAGGACAGCTATTTATTTCCTCTACAAACTTAACAAACACAAGACCCATAAATACTCATTGACAAAAGAGTTAAAAGAAGGATACGATATAGGAAAAGAGAAGAAATAGCATGGGTAATTCTCTTTTAAAGATCCACCGAGTTCTTCCTTTCCAATGGTCAATAAGGGGGTTGCTATTTCATCTCAAAACACAAGACCCTTCAGCATTAAGTCTCATAAAATCTCCATAGGAGTTCTGGTTCATGTTCCCCAGGAATGACCCCGAAAGGGCCATTAGCATGCATGCACAGTGTAATCTCAAGTACACAGGTAACAATAATACATACAGTTTTTCAATGGTAAGTGAAAGGGGGCCAGAAATGGTGTGGAGAAAGTTTGGAGAACCTGGTCTTTAATGGGAGTAGTGTCCTTCATCTCACATTCTTTAACTCTTTACACCTCTACCCTAAAGTACTTTTAACCTAATTGACATTACTGAAAATGTGGGGTTTTTTCAATAAAAATCAACAAAAATGGGGGCAGCTAGGTGGCACAGTGGATAAAGCAACCGCCCTGGATTCAGGACTACCTGATTTCAAATCAGGCCTCAGACTCTTGACACTTACTAGCTGTGTGACCCTGGGCAAGTCACTTAATCCCCATTGCCCTGCAAAAAAAAAAAATCAACAAAAATTACATATCATTCAATAATTCTGGTTGTCATATAAGCTAATGTGTTAAACTCATTTACCAAAAAGAATAGAACATTATTCCAAATTGCTGGAACAAATAGCACAAGATACAGTCTCAAATCCTTATAGATTAAGCATCCAAGTCAATGGGTTAAAAATCACTCATTTTCTCTTGGTGATAGACCCAAACAAAGCAGTCAGGAAAATGAGAAGTGACTATAAACACCCCAAAGTTTTGTCCTGAGAACAGCTCTTGTGTTTAAATGTTAAATTTCCAATTTAGCTCTGCTGTTTTCATCAGGAATGTTTGAATGATTTCTATTTCATTAAATACCCATTTTTCCCCAATTTTGCTGAATAGGTTATTCTTGGTTGTAATCCTGGCTCAGTTGCCTTCAAAAATATAATATTCCAGTACCTCTGTTTCTTTAGAGTTGTAGCTGCTAAATCTTGTGTGATCCTGGCTGTGCTTCAGTGGCATTAGAATTATTTCTGTCTGTTTAATGTATTTTTTTTCCTTGACCTGAATCTCTTGGTTTTGGCTATAATATTCCTTGGAGTTTTCATTTGAGGATTTCTTTCAGGAGGTGTCCAATGAATTATTTTAATTTCTAATTGGCTCTCTGGTTCTAAAGTATCTGAGCAGTTTTCTTTCATAATGTAATATGATGTTTAGGCTCTTTTTTGGTAGAGATTAATATCTCTCCTAGATCTATTTTCCAGGTCAGTTGTTTTTCCAATGAGATATTTCACATTGTGTTCCATTCTTTCAATCTTTTTACTTCGTTTTATTGTTTCTTGATGTCTCATGGAGTCATCAGCTTCCATTTGACCAATTCTGATTTTTAAGGAGTTATTTTCTTCAATTTTTTATGCCTCTTTTTACCAACATGATAATTTTCTTTTTATAATTTTCTTGCATAGCTCTCATTTTTCCCAATTTTTCCTCAACCACCCTTATTTTTTTAAATTTGCTCTTTTTTTAAATTGCTTTCTTTAACTTTTTAAAGGAATTCTTGTTGGATTTCTGTCCAACCTGCATTTTTTTTTCTTTGAAGTTTTACTTATAGATGTTTTAAAGTTATTGTCTTCTTCTGAGTTTGTTTCTTGAGCCTCCCTGTCATCATAGTAGTTTTTATGGTCAGGTTCTTTTTTCTTATTGTTTGCTCACTTTTTCAGCCTATTTCTCAACTTTGGACTTTGTATTATATTGGGCTCTGCTCCCCTCTGTGGAGGGATATCTGGCATTAGCATCTTTTTTGTCCTTCAGTTGTTTTGACAGGTAAGTCTGGGAACCTGTAAATTTTCAACATTTGCAATATGATGTGATCTGGAAAAAGGTCTATTCATTGCTCTCCTGGTCTGTGCTCTGCTCCTTAGATAAATAGGGCTTCTTTTCCCTATTGACTAAGACTGCTCGTCTCTGCTCTAGCACTATGACTCAGAACTGGGTAATGAGTGACAGAGCTGCTAGATGGCACCCATTCCTGGTCCTACTTCTAGTACAGGGGTCTCCTGGGATCTCTTTCTGCCCAGGTATTCAGTCCCCTTACCATTCCTGGGCACTGGACTGTTCCCTGCTGCTAATTCCACAATCACAGCCCAGTGGGATTGTCACAACCTGGTGCTGCTTCCATTGGGCCACTCCTGACCCACCTCAATGTTCACAAACCTATCTATCTTTTTAATCTGGGCTAGAAAAATAACTCACTGTGACTTTTTCTTGGTTTTCCCAGTCAGAATTCATTTTGAGTTTTTTGCAATTGTTATAAATGAGGTTTGGGGGGAACAATGGCAAAATTGTGAGCTCTCTCTACCATCTTGTCTCCACCTCTCCTGAGAACAGTTCTACCTGGAAGAAATACCTCGTCATCATTTCTTCTGATTGTACTATAAAAAGCAGTTACCCTTTTTCATATGGTATCATACAGACAGAAAGGAAAGCCTTTCTGCCACCAGCTAGGTCCACTTGGGACTTTTTTTCACTGATAGTAGAAGGTTTTTTAGAACACTTTGGCATGATTCTGCAGAGACATCAACACAGAACTAGAAATGTCTGACTTCACAGAGGCTTTTTGGAGGAAAAAAAGCATCTATTAAACACTTCCTATGTCAAATATTGCACTAAATTCTACTAGAAAAAGGGGGCAGTCCCTACTCTTAGGGAGCTTATATTCTAATTGAGAGAAACAACACATTTTTGAAGGATCAGCTACAAGGCAGATGGAAAGGCCCAGAAGTGAGGCAGCAGTGAGGCAGATGGCAAGGTCCAGCATCTTCTATTGAGTATAAGAAGGACTGCAGAACATAAGGCAGGGTAGATGGTTAAGGCCAGTAAGACATTAGATTTCAGTGGTAGAACAAATAACAAGACCCAGTGGCCTCAGTCTTAGCTCCCATCTTCTCCAAACTCTGAGTGCAGTTGAACAGATTGGGTAAAGGAAAAAGTCAAGGAGAAAAGGTTGCCCAGTCATCATGCTACCCAACCTTCAGGTTTTAACTAGGGAGATGAAAAATACCAAAGAAGTAAAGTACAGTAAGAGTTCCCTAAAAGGTACATGATATCATATGATGGAAAGGGTACTTGATTTGTAGTCAGGAGAGATCTAGCATTGAAATGCAGCCCAAACAATTACTAGCACCATGAGTTTGTATAAGTCATAGCCTTCCTGAGTGTTGCCTTATCTTATCTTTTAAATGGGAATAATAATATATACTACACCCAAATCACAAGGTTTTTATAAGAAAAGCATTCTGTAAGCTTCACAGAATCATTCTGATGTGAATTATTATTAATTACTAGTTCAGATCATGAAAAATTCCTAATAATTAAAGAAAAGTAGAATGGGCTGCCTTGGGAGTCCATCACTGGGGGGTCTCTAATCAGGACCTATATGGCCACTAATCAAAGATGTTAAAGAGAAGATTCCATTTTAGGTCTGAGTTGGGTCTAGACCATTTCTGAGCTCCTTTTCCATTCTGAGTCACTGTGAATCTGTGATTACCTAAATATCCATAGGCAGTCCTAACTTACTAGTAAGTTCCTGTCTGACTCTACATAATTTTTCCAACTCACATTCATCTAGATTCTGTTCTCAATTTGCATTGTTTTTGGAATCAAATTTGACCTGAGTCCTAATTTTGTGACATAGTGGATAGAGAATTGGACCTGGAATCAGTAAGACCTGACTTCAAATCCAGCCTCAGGTACTTACTAGTCGTGCAACTCCAGGCAAGTCACTTATACTTCTGTTTACCTCATTTTCCTCAATTCTACAATGGGGATAATAACAGTACCTGCTTCACTGGGTTGTCATAAAGATCAAATGAGATAATATTTGTAAAGCACAGTATCTGACACACAGTAGGCACTATATAAATGTTTATTCTCTTCCCCCACTTTCTCTCCTCCCTCATAAAAAGCCCCAGGTAAAGGAGAAGCCAAAAAAAAAGGGACTAGTTTATTCATTCTTCTAATGTGTGATGGAAGGCTGTTAGGTGGCACAGTAGATAGAGCAATAAGCCTGTAGTCAGGAGGACCTGAGTTCAAGTCTGACCTCAGAAACTTAGTAGCTGTATGACCTTGGACAAGTCCCTTAATCTGTTTGTCTCAGTTTCCTCATCTATAAAATGAGCTGAAGAAGGAAATGACAAACCACTCCAGGATCTTTGCCAAGAAACCCTCAAATGGGATCATGGAGAATCAGTCACAATTGAAGTGGCTCAACAACATCAACAAAAGATGGACCAGAGGGGTGGTATCAGAGGTAGATTCTCTAGTGCCTGAAAATCATGTCATTAATACTGAAAGGCCTTGCATGGGGACTCTGGACCTGTCATCTTCCTCAGTGTGGTGAGGTAGAAAGAACGTTGTACCTGAAGTTAGGAGAGACCTAAGTCTTCATCCTGCATCTAACTCTTACCAGCTGTGTGATCATTGGCAAATCCCCTACCCATTCTGAACCTCAGTTTTCTCATCTATGAAATAAGGATAAAAAAATACACATAGAACCTACTTCACAGGGTTGTTGCAAAGATGACAATGACATGAGTTAATGTGCATGAAGCACTTTGAAAATCTGAAAAGAGCTATATAAATGTCAGCTGCTATCGATATTCTAATGCAGCTTTGTTTATGCATATCTCAGATGCACATGCAGACAGAAGGTGGCACAGAAAATCTACTAGATTATAAACTCATTAAGGCACAGGACCATATCTTATTGAATATTTGTACCTCTCTCTAGGTCTCCCACAGCACTCTTCATGTAGTAAGCACTTAATATATGTTGTTAGGATTGAATTCTGAGGCTAATATAGCCGATCTTCATTTTTAACACAAAAATGAGCTCTCATTCCTATATTCTAAAACCATAAGTCTTGTCAGGTTATTCTCCTGCTCAAGAAACTTCAGTAAGTCCCTACTGCCTCTCTGATAAACAACAAATTCTTCTATTTGGCACCTAAAGGCCTTCACAATCTGCTTCCAACCTATCTTTCCAAACTGATTTTATATTATTCCTCCCTCATATGTTCTGTGTTACAAACTAGCCCATTGGCTTTCTCATACATGACATTTCATTTCTCACTTCAATGCCTTTTTTCAGGTGGTCCCGTATACTTGGAATGCTCTCTTTCCCATACCTCTACCACTTGAAATCCCTAATTCCATTCCAGACAATACAAAAGCCACCTCCTAAGCAAGTTTCTTCCTGACCTTATTCTCTCTTTGGTGCCCTACTCCACCCCATTAAAATTACTCTTTATTTAATTTGTCTATATCTGTATAGACTTATCTGTATACTGTGGTAAAAATTATTTGTGGTAAAAATTATTGGAGTTTTAGCTGACTCATTTGGGAGGGGCCACACCTGGCCCACCCTGAAGTTACATATGCTACTGAGGTCAGAAGGAGAACTCTCCATAGGCAGTTTTTGAAGGACCTCCCCTTTTGGGGGAGGGAGATTAAACATCCATTGAGGGGAGGCTAGTAGTCACTTCGAGAATGCTTGCGCTGCCCACTCTCTCTCTTTTCGGTTTCCTGGTGATGCGAGAAAGCTAGCAGACTTTCCAGGTGTGGTGAATGAACACAAAAAACCCTGCATTCCTTAGAATTAGCTTAATTGGAAATGATCTGGGGATTGTATAGACTTAGGTTAGAGTTAGGAGGATTTATCTGTGTTTCTTTTTCCCTATTTCCTTTTTATTTTTTATTAATTTCACCTTTGTTGTTAATTAATTCCCAAGTAATAAAATCTGATCCTTTTGTGAAAAAGAAGCTGCAAGGCTCCTTTCTTATTGGCCTGGGAGAAATATCTAAAAGGGCAGTTCAGAGGGGAGGGAACTTTGAACCTAGAAGTACCTCATTATTTCTGGGACCCCAATATTTTGGCAAGCCACCCAATTAATGCTCCATATATTAAATTTTGGCCCCTACAATACATATTGTTCTACCTAGTAAAATATAAACTCCTTGAATATAGAAAGAGCTTTGTTTTTGTTTAGTTGTTTTTAGTCATGTCTGACTCTTCCTGACCCTTTATGGGTTTTCTTGGCAAAAATACTGGAGTGATTTGCCATTTCCTTCTCCAGCTCATTTTACAGGTAAGGAAACTGAGGTAAATAGGGTTAAGTGGCTTGCCCAGGGTCAGACAGCTAGTAAATATCTAAAACCAGATTTGAATTCAGCTCTTCTTGAATCACTCTAAAGTTTGCAAAGTGCTTTGCAAATATTATCTCATTTGATCCTCACAAGAGCTCTGGGAGGCAGGTGCTATTATTATCTCCATTTTTGTTGTTGTTGTTTGTCCTTCGTTTTCAAAGAGGACCAATAACATCATAGTAGAGATGAGGAAACTGAGGTAGATGGAGGTTAAGTGACTTGGCCAGGGTCGTGGAGCTAATAAGTATCTGAAGCCAGATTTGAACTCATGTCTTTCTGAGATCCAGTGCTCTACCCACTGTGCCACCCAGATGTATAGGCTTCATTAAAGTCTTTGGAAAAGTCACTTTGGAGAATGCAATAGAGTAATTCTGAAGCCATCATCTCACTGATGTAGTGTAGCTGCTTTAAGCTTGCCTGAGTTTTCTTCACTTTTCATAGGTCACAGTTTTTCAGATATACATTTTTGGGGAATAAAGGAGGATTGAAATTAGATGATGAGTATGGTCGTAAGATCATGGGATCATTGACTCAGAGCAGTAAGTAACGTCAGAGGCCATGTGGTCAACCTACTTATTTTACAATCTATTCTATTCAAATCAGCATTTATTAAGCATACATTGTGCTAAACACTAGTAATAACAGACATAAAAACAAAACATAACCTGCCCTCAAGGAGTTTATATGCTATGACAAAGTCACACCTAGGAGTACCTAGCATTGATGTAGAATTACAAGGTTTACAAAGAATTTTCACCTATATTACCTTATTTGAGCCTCACAATAACCCTGCAGAGTAGATGCTATTATTATCATAATAATCCCCATTTTACAGATGAGGTAACTGAGCCTGAAAAAGCTCAGTCAGAAAAGAACTGGACCAGAATCACACAGCTAGGAAATGTTTGAGTAAAGATTCAAACTCAGGTCTTCCCAACAGACTAAAAGTCTAGTATGCTATCTACTGCATCACCCAGCAATCAAGTACATATAAATACAAAGGGTAAATACAAAAGTAAATTGACAGAGCCATTAGCAGATACAAATATCTGGAAAGGCTTCCTGTACAAGATGGCCCCAGAACTTGAGTCTTGAAGGGGACTAGGGATTCTAAGAAGCTGAGGTAGAAAGGGAGTACATACCAGGCAGATAGAGACAGCTAGACAGCACAGGAGTGCCAGGCCTAGAATCAGGAAGACCTGAGTTCAAATCCAGCCTCAGACACTTACTTTGCTGTGTGACCCTGGACAAGTCACTTCACCCTGTTTGCCTCAGTTTCCTCATCTGTAAAATTAACTGGAGAAGGAAATAACAAACCACTCCAGTATCTTTGCCAAGAAAACCCCAACTGGGGTCATGAAGAGTCAAATGTGACTGAAACAAATGAACAACAACACCACATTCCAGGCATGGGGGACAACTTGCATAGTCATGGAAGTCTTTGGTAGGCCTTTATGGGTTTGGATTTTGCCAGGTTTCACTAGTAAAAAAGTATTCTGTTTTTTCAGCATTTCTTGGCAGAAAATTGGGTTGAGTGTAAGATTGGTAAGCATATTATTGGCAAGTTCCTCTATGCATAACAAGTCCATCTCATTTTCTAGAGATATTTTCCATCTGTAAAATTTCAATTCATGTAACTAAGATTTAATCATCTCTGGAGCTCAGACCAGTTCTAAATCTTCCCCTAACACACACACACATGTGCACACACATGTATATACACACATACACTCATACGCACATACCCACAGACATACTAACCCATGGACATTTCCCTCACCTCATTCATGTTCTGCTCTTCCTCAAGCCCAGATAATAGAAGCTAAGGCCAACCAGGGAATATTAGTAGCCTCATTCCAGCATGTCCATTTTGAAAAGCAGGGGCATCCATTCATTATCTCTTTGCAACATTAACTGAGACATCCATTAATTGTCTCTTTCCAACCTTAAAATTCTAAATGAAAGGGCCCATAAGCTATTCCTCTCGAATGGGAACTAAAGAGAGTAGAATTTAAAACTCGAAGCCATCTCAGAGCTCAAGTCCACTCCTTCATTTTACAGATGAGGAAACTGAGGCTGATTGAGTAGAAATGATTTGTCCAAGGTCACTGACCCAATAGATGACAGAACTGGGATCTGACCCTACATCTCCTTGCTTCCAAATCCAGAGCTCTTCTGAGGATGCTTCCTTGTGGTTATGAAGATAAAGCATTGCTTCTCTTTCCTGACTTCAACTCTCTACCATTCATTCATTCATTTCAGAAGACAAAAAGGAGAGATTCTTTGCTGACTCTATTAGAAACCTCTCCAGTTAGTGCTAATGGGGAGTTCAGACTATAGCTCCCTAGCAGGGAAATGAGACCACTAATAGGAGTTGGGGGAGGGAAGGGGGAGAGTGGGGGAAGGGATTTATGTTTCAGTAGCATTTTTAATTATGACGCTGAGACGACTGCTTCTTGCACAGAAATTTAGCATCCGAGATTTACAACCCTTAAGACAATTTTTGCCTTTGTTGTCAAAAAGCCTAGTTTGTGGGATGGCTTGCAGTCTCAGCATCGCCGTGGGCTTGTGTCACACTGCCCCCTGCAGGTTCAAAGTCGCCACATCTTCGGGGCTGCAGCAAACCCGCCTGGCCCTTGGTCATAGCCAAGCTACAGGGGCAGCCAAGCAAGGACGGGGAGAACATCTAAAAACACACCTCGTTCATTCCTCTTCTCTTTTTGACACTGAACAAAGAAACGATTTGCTTGTTTGTTTCCCGACGCTTTCCAGCATAGGAGCTTTGAGCTTGGCAACAGAAATTAAGTTTTCTAAAAACCAGCAGATAGAATTCGTCTCCTTCTTCTCCTGGGTGGTAAGCATCTTCAAGAGATTTCTTCCCTTTTCATGATATGACAACAGGGGGAATTTTTTTTTCTAAAGCAGCTGATGAAATTTTAACTAATCCTACCAGTCAAAGGAAAGCAGTTTTACAAAAGGGGCATCAAAGGAATGGAAGGATTTTTTTTTTCCGGCTTCAAAGACATTGTTGTACAATGTTCCAGAAAGACTCACAGCTGTAGGAGGGAAACCGAGCTGGAGGGACAGTTCAGGTCACATGTCGACTCACAGGGTACACTGATAGGTGACTGCAAGTGGTTTCTCCCCATACCACTTGTTTAACTGGACTGCTACTGTATGCTGAGAAAGGGGCCTTGCTTTTACCCAGAAGCCAGTGCAACAGAAAAAAAAAATCAAGGAGATGCCGTTCCCTCTCTGTGGCCTGAGCAGTCTTACAGCTAAGAAGCCACACTCTCTGTCCCTTCTCACAAAGGCCTCACTTCTGGTCCTCTCCACCCACAAAAACACTAGGTCAGTTCCTTGAAAAGAAAGAAACAACACCCAATGCCATTTTTTTTAAATCTTCAAAGCCTTCTTTATAATGCCAGTGCCAATTTGCATTAATAGATGGAGTTTCATCACTGGGAGTCCCCTATACCAATTAATACAAGTCTAATCCAAAAGGAAAAAAATAAAGCTTTCTTTAAAAGGTCATTTTTCTGCATAATTATGTGATGATGTCAAATATCCTTAAAAAACAAATCCAGATTGATATTACTTTTGCAAATTATCCTTAATAAATTTCTGATCAAAGCAATGACTAAGCATGATCATAAAGGACTCATAATGAAACTCATTACCCACCTTCTGACTGGACTCAAGATGCAGAATGAGACAGGTATTTTGGGGCACAGATAATGTGGATATTTGCTTTACTATTCCTATGCATAGCATTGTTATAATGGATTTTTCCCTCCAGTGGGGTTAGGGAAATAGGAAGGAGAAAAAAATTAGTACTTGCTGTACTAATTGAAAAAAAGATTTTTTTTAAATTTAGTCTTAACATGGTGGTTGGCCTAACACTGTGACTATGTTCTAATGGTTGATTATAACACAAAAGGGAGTTTTCAAAAGCTGCTTCAGTAGAGCCCAAGCTGTGGCAGATCCTACCACACTTCTATTATATGCTTGGTGACAGAATGTATGTCTATTTTCTGAGGACATACATTTCTACCTTAGACAGCTTTTACACCAGGCTCTTCTTTTTTAAAAAAGATTTCTATAGGTGGGGGCAGCTAGGTGACGCAGTAGATAAACACTAGCCCTGGATTCAGGAGGACCTGAGTTCAAATCCAGCCTCAGACACTTGACACTTACTAGCTGTGTGACCCTAGACAAGTCACTTAACCCTCATTGCCCCACCCAAAAAAAATTTCTATAGGTACTTTCTTTTATTTTGTTTTTGTTTTTGTTTTCTTTTAAAACAGCCTAATCATTTCTTGGGGACAGAGAGGTAGGGCAATGTATAGAGTGCTAGGCCTACAGTCAGCAAGACTCATCTTCCTGAGTTCAATCTGGCCTCAAATACTTCCTAGCTGTGTGACCCTGGGCAAGTCACTTAACCTTGTTTGCCTCAGTTTCCTCATATGTAAAATGATCTGGAAAAAAAATGGCAAACTGTTCCAGTATCTTTACTAAGAACCCCCCGAAAGGTGTCAGGAAGAGTCAGCTATGACTGAAAATAACTAAACAACACAAATCATTTCTTTGGGGGGGGGGTTGTTTTTTGTTTGGTTTTGTTTTGGTTTGGTTTGGTTTTTGCTGGGCAATGAGGGTTAAATGACCTGCCCAGGGTCACACAGCCAGCAAGTGTCAAGTGTCTGAGGCCAGACCCCAACTCAGGTACTCCTGAGTCCAGGGCCAGTGCTCCATCCACTGCACCATCTAGCTGCCCCACAAATCATTTCTTAATCAATGAGAAAGTATTTATTAAGAGCCTCCTATGTGCCAGGCACTGTGCTAGGTGCTAGAGAGACTAAGACAAAAATGAAAACCTCCCAAAACTCAAGGAACTTATATTCATAAACCCTCCCCCACCAGCTATGTCTGACAGTGTATGCAAGGTTCCATAACTTGTCCAAAACAACTTGTATAATGAGAGGATATTAGAATCATAAATATAAAGTTAGAAGGAATCTTAGAAATCACATAGTCCGACCCTCCCATTTGACAGGTGGGGAATCTGAAGCCCAGGGAAGTTCAATGACTTCACAAATTGCATAGAGACAGAATCAAGATCTGAAGGTCCTCTAATTCAAAATCCAGCACTCCATTTCCATTTTTGCTATTGTTCAGCCATTTCTGAGTCATGTCTGACCCCTTGTAACTCCATTTGGGGGTTTCTGGGCAAAGATACTATAGTGGCTTTCCTTTTTCTTCTCCAGCTCAGTTTATAAATGAGGGAACTGAGGCAAAGAAGGCTAAGTAACTTGCCCAGGGTCACATGGCTATTAAGTGTCTGGGGCCATATTGGAACTCAACAGAGATGAGCCTTCCTGACTCCAGGCTCAGCACTCTATGCACTGTGCCCACCTAGATGCCCTTGATTTCCATTGCATCACACTTAAGAAGGCAGTATATTTTATCATCTATCCTCAGATTCAAAGGCTAGTCATTGACCTTAACCTGAGTTCAGATGCCATTTAGTACCATTTTCATTCACATGATTGTGCATATTTTTCTCTTGGATCTGTTTGCTTTGTTTTATATCTCTTCATAGGTTTATCAACCATCATAAATTTAGAGCTAGAATGGATCTAGAGGACATTTAGTTCAACCTCCATGTTTTATAACTGAGAAATCAGAGGCCTGAGGAAGTTAAGCACCTTGCCCCAAGAATACACAGAGAAGGGGCAGCTAAGTGGCGCAGTGGATGGAGCACTGGCCCTGGATTCGGGAGGACCTGAGTTCAAATCCAGTCTCAGACTCTTGACACTTACTAGCTGTGTGACCCTGGGCAAGTCACTTAACCCCAATTGCCTCACACACACACACACAAAAAAGAATATACAGATAATGAGTTCATTCAAGTCTTCCCTTGCTTCTCTAAATTCTTCTCATGTTTATAGTTTCGAATAAAATAATAATATTTCATTATATTCTCATACCACAATTTTTTTAGCCATTCTCTATTTGATGAGTACCCACTTTTGAGGGGGCAATAGGGGAATAGGATTTTTTTGTTTGCTTTTTGCTATTATTAAAACCTCTGCTAAGAATATTTTAATATAGATTTTAAGTTTCCATCATTGATATCTTTAAGGTATATGCACAGTAATGTATCATTCGGAGCCAAGGAATATGAATAATTTAGTTTATTCTTACATAATTCCAAATTATTTTCCATAACAGTTGGACAAATCCAAAGTTCCACCTACAATACATTAGTGTGTCTTTCCCCTCAGACTCTGCACAATTGACTATTTCTATCTTTTAGTATCTTTTTATGAGAGGAAGCATAGCTTGGTAGATAGAGAAACAAACTGAGAACTAGAAAGTCATGTTCAAGTCCTGCCTCTGATACCCATTGGCTATGTGGCCCTGGCACCTCAGGGATCTAAGGCTTTAAGTTGTAGAGTTATTGCCAATCCACATCAGTAGTGGGAGTTCCTTATACCCATGAAATCATAAGACCAATTCAACAACATCTTTGAAAGTATAAAGAGAAGAGGTAGGGCAGAGCCAAGACAGCAGAGTAGAGGCAGGAATTCACCAGAACTCTCCCAAATTCTCCTCTAGACAACTTGAAAATAGTACCTCAAATTGAATTCTTGAGTGGCAGAGTGAACAAAAGGTTAAGGTAAAGCAATTTTCTGGCCCAAAACTACTTGGGCAATGATCTGTCATACAGGGGTGGTAGTTGGGCCTGGAAGACAGCACAGGCTGGCCATGACAATATTAGCAGCAGGCTTTAGAGGCAATGCAGCAGCAACAGCTGTGTCAGGAACTTTCAGCCCACAGATAGTAAAAGGGAGGGTCAGACAACTGGTCAGAAAGAGATCATAAGGGACCCTTTGATGGCACTGGGTTCAGGACCAAGTTGCAGTTCTAGGTCACAGTCCCAGGGCAAAGAAGAACACTAATGCTTGGGGCCCTAAGGGAACAGGAACCCTAGTCACAATCTTTGGGTGGAGAAGAGTTCTTGTGTTCACTCACAAGGGAGCAGAGGCCCTGGTCTCCATTCCAGGACTGAGAGGAGTGCTAGCACTTGCAGCTAGAGGAAAACAAGGTCCCTTCCTGGGTAAAGTCCAGAGCACAAAGCAGGAGAGCAGGGAACACACTCTCCTTACATTATGTCACCTTGGAAGCACTGAAAACGTATAAACCCCAAGAGCTAGTTCTGAAAATAGCATCACAAAAAACCTAGCTCTTGAGACAGTGCCCCCTGCACCCTAGGAGTAAACCCCAACTTTAACATAAAGATAAAAGTCAAGAAATAGGCTGGAAAATGAGTAAACACAAAAAAGGACCTGATCATAAAAAAAGTTACTATGGTAATATTAAAGGAAGTTACATAAAAAGTTACTAAGGGAAGATTAAGACACCAACTCAGAAGATGATGATGTCAAAATAGCTACAAACAAAGCCTCAAAGGGAAAAGAATGCAAATTGAACACAAGTACAACAAGAATTCCCAGAAAAATCTCAAAAAGGATTTTTTTTAATCAAATAAGAGTGGTAGAGGAAAATTGGTAAAAAGAAATGAGAATGACACAAGAAAATTATGAAAAGACAGTCAACACCTTGGTAAAAGAGAAACAAAAATATTGAAGAAAAAAAGACCTTAAAAAAACAGAATTGGCCAAATAGTAAAAGAGGTACAACAATCCACTGAAGAGAAGAATTTCTTAAAAAGCAGAATTGGTCAAATGGAGAAAGAGGTACAAAATTCCTTAATTACTTAAAAATTAAAATTGGGCAAGTGGAAGCTAATGATTCCATGAGATATCAAGAAACAAACAAACAAAAAGTCATAAGAATGAAAAAAAGAGAAGAAAATGTGAAATATCTCATTGGGAAAATAACTGACCTGGAAAATAAATCAAGGAGAGATCATTGAATAATTATTGAAACTACTGGAAAACCATGATTTACAAAAAAAAAAAAAAAAAAGAGCCTAGACATCACATTTCAAGAAATGATCAAGGAAAATTGCCCTAGAATCAGAGGGTAAAATAGAAATTGAAAGATTCCACCAATGACTAACTGAAAGAGATCCCAAAATGAGAACTCCAGGAATATAATAGCCAAATTCCAGAGCTTCCAGATCAGAGAGAAAATACTTCAAGAAGCCAGAAAGAAACAATTCAAACATCTTGGAATCACACTCAGGATCACACAAGATTTAGCAGCTTCCACTTTGAAGAATTGGAGGGATTAGAATATGAAATTCCAGAAATTATGGATCTAGGATAGCAACCAAGAATAACCTACCCAGGAAAACTGAGTATAATCCTTCAAGGAGGCAGAAAGACACTTAACAAAATAAAGAACTTTTAAGCATTACTGATGAAAAGACTAGAGTCAAATAGAAAATTTGAGATTCAAAAAGAAACCTCAAAAGAAACATAAAAAGTAAACATGAAAGAGAAATCATAAGGAATTCAATAAGGTTAAACTGTTTAAATTCCTATATGGGAAGATGATACTTATAATTCCTAAGAATGTTTATTATTATTAGGACAGTTAGAAGTAGTATAAATAGACAGAGGGCATGGGTGTGAGTTGACTATAATGGTATAATTTTCTAAAAATAAAATTAAAGAGTGAGAGGGATGCAGTAGGAGAAGAGAAAGGGGAATAGGGAGAGGAAGAATAGTGAAAGCTATCTCACATTAAAAAACACAAAAGGAAGAATTTATATCTTTTTTTCTCAGTTGTACATGATACCTACACAAAAATTGACCATGCATAAAACCTCACAACCAAATACAGAAAAGCAAAAACATTCAATGCATCCTTTTCAGAACACAACAAAATGAAAATTATATTCAATAAAAGTCTATAAAAACATAGATTAACATTAATTGGAAACTAAAAAATCCAATCCTAAAGAATGAGTGAGTCAAAGAACAAATCACAAAAACAAAAAAATAATAATTTCATTAAGGAGAATGACAACAATGAAACAACATAACAAAATTTATGGGATGCAGCCAAAGCAGCACTTAGGTGAAATTTTATATCTCTAAATACTTACATTAATAAAATAGAGAAAGAACAGATCAATTAATTGGACATGCAACTAAAAAAAAAAACCTAGGAAAAGAATGAATTTTTCAAAACTTCATTGAAACACCAAATTGAAAGTTCTGAAAATCAAGGGGAGATTAATAAAATTGAAAGTAAGAAAACCATTGAACTAATAAATAAAAATGGGAGTGGTTTTCTGGGGGCAGGGGAAATAACAATAAAATGTGTCACCCATTGGTTAATTTAATTTTTAAAAAGAAAGAAAATCAAATTACCAATATTAAAAATGAAAAAGGTAAATTAAAGCAATTACTAGGATGTATTATGCCCAACTATAGGCCAATAAATCTGATAATCTAATTAAAATGGATGAATACTTATAAAAATAAAAATTGCCAGATAAAAAGAAGAAATAGAATACTTCAATAACCCGATCTTAGAAATAGAAATTGAGCAAGTTATAGATGAGATCCCTAAGAAAAAATTCCCAGGACCAGAAGGATTCACAAGTGAACTCTACCAAATATTTAAAGAATAATTAATTCTACTCCTATATAAACTATTTGTAAAAATAGAAAAAGGAGTCCTACCAAATTCCTTTTACAACACAAGTATGGTGCTAAAAACCAAACCAGGAAGAGTGAAAACAGAGAAATAAAACCATAGACTAATTTCTCTAATAAATATCGCTGCAAAAATTTTTAAATGAAATACTAGCAATGAGATTACAGCAATATATCACAAACATCATACATTATGATCAGGTGGAGTTCATACCAGGAATACATAGCTAGTTCTTCAGAGTTAGGAAAACTAAAAGCATAACCGACCATATAAATAACAAAAACAAGAAAAATCATGATTATATCAATAGATGCAGTAAAAGCTTTTGACAAAATACAAAATCTTAAAAGTACTAGAAAACGTGGGATTGGATAGATCTTTCCATAAAATGATAAGTAATCTCTACCTAAAACCAGCAAGCATTATCTGTAATGGAGATAAGCTAGAAACCTTCTCAATAAGATCAGGGGTGAAGCAAGGATGCCCATTATCACCACTTTTATTCAATATTGTACTAGAAATGCTACCTGTAGCAATAAGAGAAGAAAACAGAATTAAAGGAAATAGAATGCACAATGAAGAAACAAACCTATTTCTCTTTCCAGATGATGTGATGGCACACATAGTGTAAAAAAAATTAATTAACTATAACTAATCTAATCTAATATGGAAAATTATATAATCAGACTTATATGAAAAATCATAACTATATGAAAAATTATAAGGTTAGAAAAATTATAATTGGCTGTAAGTCCCATCTGGGGTGCCATTCAAATGTAGAAATATTTTAAATGACTAAGGCTAATTTGGGGGGGACTAACCTAGCTGGGTGGGGTACTTAATCTGGGACTTTTGACTAACTGGCTATCTGACTGCTATTAATTTAATATGGGCCGTTTATAAAGTTTCCCACACTGCTCCCAAATTGATAAGCAAAAGATTAAGAAGCCTCTTAACTAAATAATCAAAGCAGAGTTTATTTATGAGATACAATTTTAACATAAAAATGCAGGTAAATAAAATGTACAACCTGACTGCGTTCCGTTGTGTCTCTTTCCACCTGCTGAACCTGGAACTTTTTTAGCCCCCTCCTGCGTACCAATGGACCTTCTTCTAGCGTTCTCCTAGTGTTCCAGCGTCCCCCTGGCCTTCTTGCTTTCTCCAACCTGTACCCTGTGCTGACGCTTCTGTGCTCTCCGCCACACACACCCACACACCCACCCCCATTTCTCTAACCTGCTATACTCCTCTCTTTATGTAGCCTCAGTCTCTTTAGCGTCCTTATAGCCCCTTTCTGTCCATTCCTCTCCAACCTCTTAACCTTCTGGCCTCTCCCTTCCTCCTAGTCCTTTGGCATTCTCCCTTTATATATGTTCCTTCTCACCCCTCAAATCTCGGGCTCCCTGTGCCCCCACACACACCAAGCTAATCCGCCAGCCATACTAGGGCTGTGGCTGGGGGGGGTACACGTACCACACCTAGGGCTCCAGGGGCCTGTGCCTCCTGCTGTGCGCTCAAGGACCTCTGCACAGGCTACAGAGGCTGGCCTGGACCAGCCGGGATCTCTTGGATAGATCCGCCCAGGACGGAGGGAGCTGGGGCCTTTTCCCCTCAGCTGTCTGACCTGGAGTCTCAGCCCATGGGGCTTTTTGGCCCAGCTGAAGCAGAGGGGGAGGGGCACCAGCCCCTCCCACACAGAGAAGAAAAACCTGAGGGCCTAAGGCTTTCTAATCTCAGCCCAAAGGTAGGGTCCCCAAATCAAAATAAATTTCCACAACAGAGAATCAACTAAAAAAAACTAGTTAAAACAACAACTTCAGCAAAGTTGCAGGATATAAAATAAAATCACATAAATCAACAACATTTCTATATATTACTAACAAAGTACAGCAGGAAGAGATAGGAAGAGAAATTCCATTTAAAAATAACTGTAGTGGGGGGCAGCTAGGTGGAGCAGTGGATAGAGCACCAGCCCTGGATTCAGAAGGACCCGAGTTCAACTCTGGCCTCAGACACTTGATACTTACTAGCTGTGTGACCCTGGGCAAGTCACTTTAACCTTCATTGCCCACCAAAAAAATAATAATAATAATAATAACTTTATTCAGTATAAAATACTTGTGAGTCCACCCACCAAGACATCCCAGGAACTATATGAACACAATGACAAAACACTTTTCACACAAATAAAGTCATATCTAAACAATTGGAGAAATAGTAATTGCTCATGGGTAGGCTGAGCTAATATAATGAAAATGATCATTCTAACTAAATTAATTTACTTATTCGGTGTCATAGCAATCAAACTACCAAAAAGTTATTTTATAGAGGTAGAAAAAATAATAATAAAATTCATCTGGAAGAAGAAATGGTCAAGAATATCAAGGAAATCAATGAAAAATGTTAAGGAAGGTGGCCTAGCAGTACCAGATCTCAAACTGTATTACAAAGTTTCAATCATCAAAACAATCTGGTACTGACTAAGAAAGAGAGTGGTAGATCAGTGGAATAAATTAGGGGCACAATACACAGTAGTAAATGATTATAGTAATCTAATGTTTGATAAACCCAAAGATTCAAGTTTGGGGGGCAAGAACTGACTATTTGACAAAAATTGATGGGAAAACTGGAAAGCAGTTTGGCAGAAACTAAGTATAGACCAAAATCTCACACTGTATACCAACATAATTTTGAAATGGATGAATGGTTTAGACACAAAGAATATCATAAGTAAATCAGGGGATCATAGAGAAAATTACTTATTAGATCTATGAATAAGGAAAGAGTTTATGGCCAAACAGGGAATAGAAAGGATTATGGGAGGTAAAATGGGTAATTCTGATTAAATGAAACTAAAAAGGTTTTGCACAAACAAACCCAATTCAGCCAAAATTGGGATGGAAGGGACAAGAATTGGAGGGGGGAGAAAGGGAAAGAATTTAAAGCAAGTTTCTCTGATAAAGGTTTCATTTCTCAAGTATATAGAGAATTGAGTCAAATTTATAAAAATATGAGTCATTTCTCAATTGATGAATGGTCAAAGGATACAAACAGGCAATTTTCAGAAGAAGAAATCTATAGTGATATGAAAAAATGTTCTAAATCCCTCTTGATTAGAGAAATGCAAATCAAGAAAAAAAAACCTCTAAGACATCTCACATCTATCAGGTTGGCTAATATGACAGAAAAAGAAAATGAAAAATGTTGGAGGAGATGCAGAAAAATAGGGATACTAAGTCACTGTTGGTGGAGATGTGAACTAATGAAACCATTCTCAAGAACAATTTGGTACTATGCCAAAAGGGCTATAAAACTGTGCATACTCTTTGACCCAGCAATACCACTACTACTAGTCTGTATCCCAAAAAGATAAAAGAGAAAGGAAAAGGATTTACACATACAACAATATTTATAGCAGCTCTTTTTGTGGTGGCAAAGAATTAGAAATTGAGGGGATGCCCATCAAGTAGAGAATGACTGAACAGATTGCAGTATGTGATTGTGATGGAATACTATTGTGCTATAAAAAATGATGAGCAGGATGCTTTCAGAAAAAAACCAGAAAGACTTACATGAACTGATACAAAGTATAGGGAGCAGAACCACAAGAATATTGTACGTAGTAACAGCAATATTATATGATGATCAACTGTGAATTACTTAGCTATTCTCAGCAATACAATGATCCAAGACAACTCTGAAGTATTCATGATGAAAAATTATAGCCATCTCCAATGAAAGAACTGATGGAGTCTGAATACAGATTAAAGCATGCATTTTAAATTTTCTTTATTTTTCTTGGGGAGAAGGTTTGTCTGCATTTTCTTTTGCAACATGACTAATATAGAAATGTTTTGCATGACTGCATATGTATAATTTTTATCAAATTGCTTGCCTTCTCAAGGAGTGAGAAAGATGGAGGGATAAAATTTGGAACTCAAAAATTTTTAGAAACATTCTAAAATTTTTTCTTTTACATGTAATTGAGAAAAAATTAAAAATATAATTGTTTACACTTTGATTTTTGGGAATGTCTTAGTCATATGTGTTAATATCCTATTTATCTTGGTTATTGGACTTCTATTAGAGATGTTTGATGCAAACAATTTCCTACTAAACAGTGACTCCTTATTCTAATTGCATTTATTATGGTCACACATGTACTTTTTAATTTCATTGAATCACAATGATCTATTTTGTCTTTTGTGATCTTCTCTTGTTTTTTTATAAAAATTTCCCCCTAAGCACAGTTATGATAAGTACTTCCTTCCATTCTCCTTTATTTTATGGTGTAGTCAGCGCTTTGCTTGCTCACCCATTTAGACCTGATAGTATGCAGTAAAATATGCTGGCCTAAACCTATTTTCTGCCAGAATCCTTTCCCAATAGTTTTCCTCCAAGTAATTTGTGCTCTTACATTTGCTACCTTGGGCTACTATACCGAATTTATTTGCTTCTGGATCCTGCTTGTGTAATCTGTTCTACCTACAGAAGTTCCTCCAGACTATATACTAAGGTATAGCTCTGATCAGCAGAGATGGAAGGAAAATCCATGCTGGTGAATTCACAGATCCTTGAAGTATTGAAATAAAAAGAAATAAAGAGTAAAGCACTAGTGAGCTCTCATTATCCTCTTCCATGGCTATTATCCTATGTCAATATCCCCAGCATTCTCAAATATATATATATATATATATATTTTTAAGTGAGGCAATGGGGGTTAAGTGACTTGCCCAGGGTCACACAGCTAGTAAGTGTTAAGTGTCTGAGGCCGGATTTGAACTCAGGTACTCCTGACTCCAGGGCCGGTGCTCTATCCACTGCGCCACCTAGCTGTCCCTTATTTTTTTTTAATTATGAAAGTATTTTATTATTTCCAGTTACATGTAGAGATAGTTTTCAACATTTGTTTTTATAAGATTTCTAATTTCAAATTTTTCTCCCTTCCTCCCCTCCCTCCCCAAGATAGCAGGTAATCTTATATAGGTTATATATGTACAATAACATTAAACATCAAATATATTTTAATACCCATACCAACACCTAGAAAGAAGCATGGGGCGCAGCTAAGTAGGCACAGTGGATAAAGCACTAGCCCTGGATTCAAAAGGACCTGAATTCAAATCTGGCCTCAGATACTTGACACTAGCTCTGTGACCCTGGGCAAGTCACTTAACCCCCATTGCCCTGCGGGGGAGGGGGGGAAATAAGTGTGGGCTTAAATTCTGGGCTGCCAAGGAAAAAAATTCAGAAAAAATATTACTTTCATTCTTTGAAAATGCTAAATTAACTGGACTCTAGCCAAGTGCTACCTAGGCCTGCTATTCCTGAGTCAGTGTTCCATGCTTTTTACCCTTCATTTTCTCTATTAGAATATATCTGTTCTCTATTCTCTTCCCTCAGGGCCTTGTTAGGTGGCTAGTTAGCCAATTTACACTATTGTATCAATGTTTATTACATATTATACTTGGTTACAAGCAACAATCATTTATTAAATGCCTATTAAGTGTTAGGCACTATGTTAACTGGGGATACAAAAAAAAAAAAAGCAAAAGATAGTCTCTACCCTCAAGGAGCTCACATTCTAATGGACAATATATCTATTACACTTGCCATAGACTTAACCCCAAATAGTGGATCTAATGTATGAGTAAGGCCTGTCCTGGTAGTAACTTTCTTAGAGTTCTGGGTTCCCTATGATATCTTGGCACTGCTAGCTAAAGCCTGGATATAATGCTCACCCCAGGACTATTTTGAATACACTCTCACATATGCATCCTTTCATTCTTTCTTCCTCCCCTCTGTATCCTTTCCAATCCAAGTAGCCAATCAATGGGAGGAGGCTGGCTGGTCATTTTCTGTGTCTATGTTGTTAAAATAGTTGGCCTAGAGCTAAAAAAAAATAGTAGCTCTCCCAAGACTTGCTAGTGGCCTGGGGGGGGAGGGGGGGCCAGTGGGGGGGAAGGGAATGTCAACAGAGAGCAGCAGTACATTTACTTCATCACAGACAACTTCAAAACCCCATACCATAAAAAAGATTTTTCACATTTCAGGGTCCTAGAGAATAGCATAGCTGCTATCTTCGGCTATACTCCATTTTCCATTCCCATTCATAAAACCTTTAAGATTTATCCATGTGCTGTGTCATTGCAGATCTGTTGAAGTTTGAGCTTTAATTTCCAGTCATGTGGCTGAGAGGGACCTTGGCAGGGTATTCAGTGCTCTCCACCCCTAGTTAGCTAATCCACCAACCAATATGGACTTGTCAAAGCCCTACAATGTGCCCAGTGCTGCAGTAGGTGCTTCTGAGGACACATTGAAGACATAGTCTATACTCCCAGAGAGCTTGCTAACAGTCCAACCTTGGTGATTAAATTAGCATACCTGGCATGACTGTGTTGAGTTTGAGAGGGTAGGCATAGAAAGAAGATATAGCATGTTATAGTGGAAAGAACACTGATTCTGGAGTCAGAGGATCTGGGTTCAAATCCCAGATGTGATGTTTCCCACTTTTGTGACCATAGATGAATCATTTAACTTCCTTAGGTTTCAGTTTCCTCAACTGTAAAATGAGAGAGTTGAACCAAATGCCCTCTGAGGCCCCTTCCAATTCTAAATCTATGATCCTATGATTCTAAGAAGTATGCTAAGTGAAATTATCATGGTGAAAAGAGTGGCAGGCTTGGCATCAGAAAGATCTGGGTTCAAATCTGCTTCTGACACTTAACTAGTAATATGATGCTAGGCAAATCACTTAAGCTCTATGTACCTCTTATCTGAAAATAAAGCTGATAATACCTGTAGTGCCTATTCCACATAGTTGTTAGGAGATTCAAATGTATATACAATGCAAACTTTAAAGCATCACATAAATGTTTGCTATAATTATTCCCAGTAGGATTTCTGCAAGTGACAGGTAGAAAAGAAAGCAATCCAGGTAGGGGAAACAGCATGAGCAAAGATATGAATGAGCACAGCCTATACCAGGAACAATGGATAGATCTGTCTGACAAGAATGGAGAGAATATAATGAGGGAAATGGGAAATGAGGATGACTAGGTAAAGCAGTGCCATACAAAGAAAAGGAATTACTATTATTACTATTGCTGAGAATAGCTAAGTCATTCATAGTTGATCATTGTTACAACATTGCTCTTACTATGTACAATGTTCTACTGGTTCTGCTCACTTCACTTCATGTAATTCTTTCCAGGCTTTTCTGAAATCTACCTACTCATCATTTCTTTTTTTTTTCCTGATAAAAGTATTTTATTATTTTCCTGTTACATGTAGAGATAGTTTTCAACATTTGTTTATATAAGATTTCCAATTTCAAATTTTTCTCCTTCCCTCCCCTCCCTCCCCCCTTCCCTAGACAGCAGGTAATCTGATATAGGTTATATGTATATAATAACTAACATATTTTTGCATTAGTCATGTTATAAGAGATGAATCAGAGCAAAAAAGGAAAATAACAGCATCAAAAACAAAAGAAATAGTATGGTTCAATCAGAATCCATATTCCACAGTTTCTTTTTTCCCCCTTGATTTGGAGAGCCTTTTCCATCATGAGTCCTTTAGAATTTTCTTGTATCATTGTATTGGTGAGAAAAATCTAGTCTATCGCAGTTGATCAACACATAATGTTGATGATACTGCGTACAATGTTCTTCTGGTCTGCTCATCTCACTCAGCATCAGTTCATGCAAGTCTTTCCAAGTTTCTCTGAACTCCTCTTGCTCACCATTTCTTACAGCACAATAGATTTCCATTACATTCATATGCCACAACTTGTTCAGCCATTCCCCAATTGATGGGTAACCCCTCAATTTCCAATTCCTTGCCACCACAAAAAGAGCATCTATAAATATTTTTGTACATGTGGGTCCTTTTCCCTTTTTTATGATCTCTTTAGGGAAAAGACCCAAAAGTGGTATTGCTGGGTCAAAGGGTATGCACAGCTTTATAGCTCTTTGGGCATAATTCCAAATTGCTCTCCAGAATGGTTGGATCAGTTCACAGCTCCACCAACAATGCATTAGTGTTCCAATTTTCCCACAGCTTCTCCAACATTTATTATTTTCCTTTTTTGTCATATTAGCCAATCTGATCGGTGTCAGGTGGTACCTCAGCTACTCCTCATTTCTTATGACATAGTAGTATTCCATTACATTCATATACCACAACTTGTTTAGCTATTTCCAACTGATGAGCATCCCCTAAATTTCCAATTCTTTCCCACCACAAAAAACTGCTATAAACATTGTACAAATAGATAGGACACACTTTTCAGCTTAATCTTCATTTTAACATTTTTCTCCATCACTGTCTTAAGTCTACATCATCAACAAAACAATAAGTCAAACCCTGATTTGTAGCATTTGCTGATTTCTGAGGTGTTAATGTTCACACTGAAAATTGAACAAATGGTTCATGCCAGTTCCACTACCCTGCCCTCTGAATATATGCCCACAAATAACAATAATACAATTTAGAAGGTAACAAAGTACATAGGAGAAATCAAACAGAGGAGCTGAGAGACTAAAGGACAGAAGGGTCACTTTTAGCTGAGGGGATCAGCAAAGTTTTCATGGAGAAGGCAATGCTAGAATTCTAAATAGAAGCTTCCCAATATCACAGAATCTCAGAGTATGAAGGGACTGATTCCATTTTTGTATAGCTCTATTGGTTAGGAAATTGCCTTCCTTTGAGCCCAAATCTACCTCCCTGCAACTGCGTCTGTGCACAGCAACTAGTCTTGTATTCTGGAGTCAAGAAAACCAAATCTCATCTCTCTTCTCATGTCAGCCCTTCAAATATTTCCAAAAAGCTTTCACATATGCTCCATGTTTTCTCTTCTCTGTATCAAACACCCACCCCTAGTTCCTTCCACTAATTATCAAATAGCAAAGGACCATAAGATCATAGACTTAGAGCTGGAAGGAAAGTTCTTCAACCTTCTTATCTTCCTCTTCTGAGCACTTCAGATTATTCATCTCCTTCCTAAAATACAATACCCAGAACTGACCACAGTACTCCAGATGTTGTCTGAGCAGGACAGAGCACAGTGATGCTATCAGCTCTCTAGACCCAAGTAACACACCTCTTTGAATGCAGCCTAAGATCATTTTCACTTCTTTGATCTCCAGGTCAACTCATATTGAACTCAGATACCATTAAAATTCAAAGATATTTTTGAGATGATATAGCCACAAGTAGAGATAGGTCATGGGAGTTTCCTGATCAATGTGAGTATATAGGGAGGTGAGCTTTACTTGGGAAACTTGGATAGCATCTCTCTGTGGAGGCATCCTCTCCAGAGTCAGCCCGTTCCATTTTTGTATAGCTCTATTTGTTAGGAAATGTCCTTGCTCCATGCTCAAATCTACCTCGCTGCAATTTCTGCTATGCATTGCTCCTAGTCCTGCATTCTGGAATCAAGCAAAACAATTCTTATGCCTCTAACTCAGTATGGCTTGGCTTTTCATGGGGCATGCCCCTTTGTGCTTCCTGGAGGGATAGATAGGTATTATCCCCAAGATGAACTGTCCCGGGTGCTTTATTCTTAGCTCTGCTAGATTCTCAGAGACTCTCTGGAAGAAAGAAGGTAAATAAAGAGAATATTGGGCTCCCTTTTATAGACCAGAATGAAGAGTGGTTCTTCCTACAACAGTACAAACCAATCAATGTATCTTGTGAATAACACCCATCTATGAAACACATCCTCCAGGAAGTACAAAGGGGCCCATAGCCCATGAAGAGTTAAGCCTTTTCCCTAGCTGTCTGCCATGCTTGGAATGTTCTCTGTCCTCATCTCAGCCTCCTGCCTTCTCTGGCTTCCTTCAAGTCCCAGCTAAAATCCCATCTTCTACAGGAAGTCTTTTTTGATTCCCCCTTAATTCTGGAGCCTTCCCTCTGTGGGTTATTTCCAAGTTATCCTGTACATAGCTGTTTGCATATTGTCTCCCACAATTAGACTGTGAGTTCCTTGAGAGGAGGAACTGTCTTTTACCTTTCTTTGTATCCCTGGCATTTAGCATATAGTAAGCACTCAAAAAATAGTTATTGACTGACAAATAAGTTATTTAAAAGGTATGGTTCTCACAGAAGGAGTTTGCCTGTTTAGGAACCTTTGAAGTGATTACTTCTCAAGGAAAGCCAAATCATAAGACTATTACCATCAGACTAGACAGTTATATGAGTCTCTGTGAGGTCAAAGTTAATCAGAAGATGGCCAGAATGTTGCTCCTAACAAGCCTCCAAATAATTTCCCTTTTGAGGAAAATTAAAATCACAGGGTAGCATTATTATGGAGGACTTTAGGATGCTACAGAAGATGGGACTCACCAGACAGGAAGAAGACTTGAACTGATTATTCACACTCTACTGTAAATCTTTTATGTGTTCTGTTACATGGTTTATAACCTTTTGTATTTTATCATATATTTTTTCATTCTCAATGTAGTGGAATAAAGGCTGTCCAGTACTTGATATAACCATTGTTACCTTGAGTGCTTGCAAGGGTACTTGTGGTCCCTTTGACTCATAGATGTGAAAAACTTGACAAGTGTTATTTGCTGAGATTTCCTAGAAAGAACTCTGGAGTGTAGGCATAATGAGCCAAAGATAAAATTATTCTTTGTGTAACTCCCCAAAATTAGATCCATTCCCTGGAAAACTAGAGCCTGAAGGGTCCAGGGCCATGAGTTTACATCATGCCTCCTCCATCTTGTGTTTATGTAGTTGACTTAAAAGCTATAGTATGAGATTTTATATCTATGACTACTAAATTCTGCCTTATTTGACTTCTCCCTAAATTTCAATATGCTGATACCTTTTTGTAGCCTGACTCCATCATTCAAAGTATTAGCTGATAGTAACCTGTCATTTGCAAATTTGATAAGTATGCCTTCTATTAATTGATCTAAGTCATTGATTAAGAAATAAAGGTAAACAGTACAGGGTCAAACACCAATCCTGGTGGCACTTCTCTAGAGACCTTCTAATGTCTATTCTTTTGGACTGGCTGTTTAGTTAGTTCCAAATGGACCATCTTCTAGCCTGTATCTCTCCATCTTATCCTAAAGAATTTCCTAAGCTTTGCTAAAATCTAGGCAACCTATATCTATAGCATTCCTTTAATACACTGACTGGTAGATGATTATACTTAGCAATCTATTTAATAACAGTATTACCAGTAACCCTGTTGAAAAAAAAAGGTGGAAGAAAAACATGAATAGCTAGAGATTTGGGGACGGGGAGAAGTGGGGAATACATGATTGACAGAATGCAAAAGGATTTGGAGTCAGAACATGGTCAAATAAGATCCAGGAATACTGTGCAGTCTGGTGTGTCTGAAACATAGAAACGTTGAAAGAGATACTATGGGGGCAGCTAGGTGGCGCAGTGGATAGAGCACCGGCCCTGGAGTCAGGAGTACCTGAGTTCAAATCCGGCCTCAGACACTTAACACTTACTAGCTGTGTGACCCTGGGCAAGTCACTTAACCCCAATTGCCTCACTTAAAAAAAAAAAAAAGAGATACTATGAAATAAGCTTGTAAACTTAGGTCAGAATCAAACTGTAGAAAGTCTTAAAAGCCAGACTAAGAAATTTATATTTTATGCTAGGCAATAGGGAGCCAACAAAGGTTTTTGAGCAGGAGAGAGGCACAAACAGATCTGTGCAAACACTTGTATCATGAAGTTGTTGCAAAGTTCAAATAAGACCATTATAATGCTATTTATAAATATTAGCTATTATTACATTTATTTAGCTCCACTGTTTATTTTTTGTTGTTCAGTCATTTTCAGTCACATCCAATTCTTTGTGATCTCATTTGGTATTTTCTTGGCAAAGATACTAGAGTGGTTTCCCATTTCCTTCTCCAGCTTATTTTCCAGATGAAGAAACTAAGGCAAATAGGGTTAAGTAACATGCCCAGGATCACACAGCTACTAAGTGCCTGCAGCCAAATTTTTTGTTTTGGTTTGGTTTTGGGGGGGGGGTTGTTTGTTTGTTTCTGTTTTTGCAGGGCAATGAGGGTTAAGTGACTTGCCCAGGGTCACACAGCTAGTTAAGTGTCAAGTGTCTGAGGCTGGATTTGAACTCAGGTCCTCCTGAATCCAAGGCCAGTGCTTTATCCACTGCACCACCTAGATGCCCCTGCCCCCCCCACCCCCGCAGTCAAATTTAAGCTCAGGTCTTTCTGACTCCAAGCCCAGCACACTGTGCCACCTAGCTGATCAATATTTATTGATCTTTCATACAAGTCCTGCTCTGGTGCCTCAATGTGTTCTGAAGGTGATCCAGGAATCTCAAAGACCATGCCATCAGCAAACAAGTTCTGATGGGCCCTGGAGAAGCCTCAAGTAGAGATCTGTGATGGACCCGCATCTTAGGATGAGCCTTGCTGTAATCACAGGCACTCCTTACTCCATCCTTTTCTGGCTCAGCAAACCATGACATACTCAGCATCGAAGATGTGAAATCTCCATCTAATAATAAATGGCAATACTCTAGGGCTTTAAGAGTTACCTTTGTAACTCTTATAATGCCTCACAGTGGGGCTGATGTCTTCTTGGTTATATTTTGATTTTTCCATTCTGGTATATTCTTTCACCTTTAAGATTTTTTTAAGATTTAAAAATCAAGTATTTTTTAAATTATGTCACCACCAACCTGGATTTCTTCAGGGTGCATTTGATTAGGTTGAGCCACTCTTAATAAGTTCATCTTCTAAGTGCCAGATGAAGTACTGCCTATTACCCTGATGATAAAAACAGATTATCATGGAAAATGCACTTTCCTCGCTTCTTTACTGCTCTGTGGTCCTCCTTGGAAACAGCTAGGTGTCATAATAAAGGAAGACCTTAGTTCATATCCTGTCTCATTACAGCCTATGTAACCCTGAGTAAGTCACTTATTTTCTCTTACCCTATGTTCCCTCATCTGTAAAATGAGGATAATATCACATACTTCACAGAGTTGTTGCAAGAATAAAATTGGATGATATATATGAAGAGCTTTGCAAACCTTAAAGTGCTATCTAAATGTTAACTATTATTATTTTCAGAAGCGGGTGAATAAGGACATGGAATATTTCATATACTCGGCCTATTGATGTGTTAGTTTTCTGAGTTGTTTTTGTCCCTTTCTTTTAAAATGTTCGTTATAAAGGAAGACTCATAAGAGAGGCATAGGAACAGGGATATATTCAGAAATGAAGGCAAAGTAAAAATAAAAGATAAAATTAAGAAGAAAAGATATTATGATAGAAATGCTGGTGAATGTGACTATATGCATATTGTCATTTTCCTGATTTAATCTGTAAATGCTCTTGGGAGGATCAAATTTAGCTTGATCTCACACCAAGTTCTATAGATTTGCTTTACTCTCAACTACTTTTTTGTGGTTTTGTGAGACAATACTGTTGTGTAGCTTCTTCTGTCATCCTCTTCCAGAAAATCTTGCAAATGAGCTTGAAATCCTTGAAGATAGCAATAAAGTCAATGTCTTTGCTCTTATCCCCCTCCCATTTTCAGGGCTGACTTCAAATAGGTCAGGTGGGAGCTATTGCTGAAGTGTCTCCTAATCTTTACTTTGTTCTTCTTATTTGGTTTTCATTTTGATCTTCATTCTAATCAACTAGATCAATGACCTTCCTGAATGATTCTGAAATGGCTCTCCTGGCAATTATCAATCATTTTGTATTTTTTTTTTTAAACAGAGTTAATTTCATTGTTTTTGATGCAGTTTAGCATTGGTCATGCCATGTTTAGTACTTTGGAACAGTCTTCTTGAAGAATCTATTTATGATATAATATGTGAGCCCTATGAGTAATATAAAAACCTTTAGACATTTTTTTGTTTCTCAGTTCTAAACCTTATTTCCAACATTGTGCACCTATCTTCACCTAACGGCGCACCTATCTATGCATCTATATTAAAGCCACCATGTATCCCAATACCTGTTTACTTCACTACAACAAATGTTTGTAGATGAACTTCATTCTTCATAATAGTACACTGGTTTGTTCTCATCTTCAGAGATTCAGCATGGCACACTAGATAGAGAACTTTCTCTGAAGCTAGATGGACCTGGGTTCAAATCAGGCATCTGACACATATTGGTTATGTGACCCTGGACAAGTCACTTAACCTCTAAAAGCTCCATGCAATTTTGCAAGACTCTTAAGTTGTCAACTTGCATTTGTAGAGAGAATTTTCTCACCTGGGATTTCCCTTTTTTAAACAGTGCACAAAGGCCTAATCTTTAGCAAGTACAGTAAGTCAAGAGAATATCATTTCTTATGAAATTATGGTTTTTTATTTCTTTTGATTGCATGATGAAATCAGCTCTACTTACTTTCCTTGGAAGGGTCTCTAGATCATTCTACTATTTGAATGCAACTTTGTTTCTGGTTTCATTTACAATGAAAGTGTCAATATGGCTGTGATTCAATTTCTCTAGTAAGTCTATCTATTCATTAGTTCTTAAGCAAAGATCATACATTTGGAGTGCTAACAGTTGAGTTAATGTTTTAATAGTCCTAAAACTGTGTAACTCAACACCCTCTGCTCCCTACCTCCTTCTGACCCCAGATCTTAGCACGTGGTGAGATCTTGGCACATAGTGGCATTAAGCACATTAGTGCTTAATAAATGTTTATTGACTGACACATATAAATTTTAAATAATTTAAAAGTTATTTTAGTGGTTTCTTTTTTGCCTCTCTTGGGCTATTTCCCATCACCTAGTATATAGCATCTCATGATTTCATCATTTGTAAAATAACTTTTAGACACTGATTTCACTATTTCATCTGATTATATTTGGAGAGCAGGGCACCTTAGAGTATATAAGAATATAATAAAGAAAGGCATTCAAAGACCTAGACTTCTTCCTCAAATAATTTATATTCCCAAAAGATTTATCTTGTAGTTCTTTAAAGCAGAGATGTCAAACTCCCTGTTCCCCACCTAGTGAACTTGAACCAGATTAAAATATACTTAGGAAATGTTTAACAAAATAAATAAAAATATAATACAACATAGATAATGTTAACTTGTGATTTTCTAACTCAGAATTCTATTTGAATTTGACACCATTGTTTTATAGTACTTTGGTCATCAACATTTTCTTCCTATGGAAATTCATCTATCAATCAACCAACCAAGCATTCACTGAGTACTCACTCCATGTTCAGTACTGTTCCAGGCATTCCCTGACATGAGGCATTCTCCCTTAGGTCTCAACATTAGGAACAACAGAGTTGTGTTATATGATTGTAATGGAATACTATTACAATCATATAACACAACTTGTTCAGCTGTTCCCCAATTGATGGATATCCCCTCAATTTCCAATTCTTTGACACCTCAAAAAGAACTGCTATAAATATTTTCATACAGATATATCCTTTCTCCCTTTTTAAAAAATCTTTTGGGGATACAAATCTAGTAGTAGTATTGCTATTTACAAATGCAACAAGAATTTATTAAGCACTTACTATATATCAGGCATTATGTTATGCAGTAAGGGAGCCAGGATAGGGGGAGAGAGTCAGTCTCTGTTATTTAGGAGCTTATAATGTAACAACAGAAAAATGGTAGAAGATAATACATGAAAGAGCTAGAGAAGTAGAGAGGTTGGACTGAGGGATGAGAATAGGCAGAGGGGAAGATAGAAGATGGGCATGGTATTGAAATGTGAAAAGTGAGAAGCATCACCCAAAGAGGAATGAACGATAGCTAGCCTGGGTGCCTCCACAAAATGGAGACCCCAAGAGGGGTCAACAATGGAAGAAGAAGGCCAACATAGCAGAGAGATGTTGCAGAATGAGGAGGCTGGGAGGACTAAAGGATGTTCTAGGTGAGAAATCAGATAAGTCATTTACTCAATCTGTCAGAAATATTTATTAAATACCTACTATGTGCCAAGCACTTTGTTATTTGCTGGGGAGATAAAGAAAGGTGAAAGATAGCACTTACCTTCAAAGAGCTAACAATCTAATGGGGGGAAGAGGGCAGCATGCAAACAACTATGTACAGATAGGCCATATGTACTACAAGTAGGAAATAATCAGTAGAAGGAAGACACTAGAATTAAAAGAAATTTTAAAAGACTTCCTCTAGTAGGTAGTATTTTAGTTGGGATTTGAAGAAAAACATGAGGCATGGTATTGAATGCTGGAAAGTCAGAAGCACAGCCAGGAAGGAAATGAAAGCTGATAAAAGCCTCATTTCTAAGACATATAAGAAACTGAGGTCAACTTCTGAGTTCCCTCTGAGGTCAATCTGTAGCCTATGAATACAGGTATCAGTTCTTTGCCTCTGCATTTGTTCTTTCATTTTATGCGGAGTTCTTAACCTAAGGGCCGTGAACTCGATTTTGTTTGTTTGCTTGTTTATTTTTACGATTAGGGTAGGGAGTGTGCAGGAAGGACTAGCATCTCTGGTGTGAGGGCTTTCTGAGTCTTTTTCAGGGCGTTTCACCAACCTTTGGTGTCTACCTGTCAGCTAACTCTCACTTGTGGCTCCAAAAGCTATAGCATGCATAGGAGCCACACTCTAGTAAACTTTCTCAACAGATGGGCTAAACCAGTTTGAAGGTAGCTAACATGCTTAAACCCATTGGTGAATAGGGGGATACCCACCCCAAGCATATGAAGAATTCTCCCAGCAGAATGGGCAAATGAGAACAATTTGTTCCAACTGCCATGAAGCTAAATGAAGCAGGAGCTGTGAAGAACTTAGAGCTTGTTAAGACATCAAAGAAACCAAGGTCATCTGCTGCATCTTGGGTGGTCACCATTCATCCTGACGTTCATCTTACCACTGGACTTTGCTGATTCTGGGAGAGTGAGATTGATGATCTGTACAACTCTGCCTCACTTAAATCCAATTCACATACAAGTCAATACATTACTCATTCATAATGTCATTGGTCTTCTTTGAAAAGGAAAGACAAACAACAATATTTTATTTTATGAATTTAAAAATATTATTCTAAGAAGAACTCCATAGGCTTCATCAGACTGTCAAAAGGGTCCAAGATACATGCACTTTGATGGGTACTCTTAGAACCCTAAGATTAGCCAGCTTCACTTTGAGAGAGGAAGGCCAGGAAAGTGTTCTCTATATGTAGTGGGCTCATCTCTCCCAAAAACAGGCTTCCTAGTCTCCTCTACATGAACCTCTGATTTTATGGAAAAGAAGTTGAAGTTAATCACATTGTGAATTTTGAAAGACCAGCAGAGTGAGCCACCAATGATCATATCCATGCTTGGTTTTTCAGCCAGTCTAGCATCAATGCCACAAGGATCAACAAGATTGGGGATCAATCCCAGTGATAACTGAGACAAAACAAACAACATCAGTGGTGCTCTCAATGTGCCACTGGGCTCAGTGGCTACTCCCCTGTTAGACTTTTATGAACTGATGCACAGGGAAGTGAGCAGATCCAAGAAAACAACCTATACAACAACACTATAAATACAAACAGCTTTGATAGACTTAAGGAATCTGATCAAAGCAATGGCCATGGATCACTCTAGAGGACCTATGGTCAACTATGCTAACCTTCTAACAGAAAGGTTAGAGATACAAGATAAAGGATGAGGCATACATTTTTGGACATGAACATGACAATTTGTCCTTACTTGACTACGTACATTTGTTCAAAGAATTTTGTTTTTATTTTTTCTTTTAAATTGGGAGAGATGGGGGCAGCTAGGTGGCGCAGTGGATAAAGCACTGGCCTTGGATTCAGGAGTACCTGAGTTCAAATCTGGCCTCGGACACTTGACACTTACTAGCTGTGTGACCCTGGGCAAGTCACTTAACCCCCATTGCCCCACAAAAAAATAAATAAATAAATAAATAAATTGGGAGAGATGGTGGGAGAGAAAATAAATAACAAAAGCAACAGAAATCATATGATTATCTCAATAGATGCAGAAAAGGCCTTTGACAAAATACAGTACCCATTCCTATTAAAAACACTAGAGAATATAGGAATAAAAGGAGCTTACCTTAAAATGATAATTATTATTTATCTAAGACCATCAGCAAGTATTATCTGTAATGGAGATAAGCTATAGAAGCCTTCCCAATACAATTGGGGTAAAGCAAGGATGCCCAATTATCATCTCTATTATTTAATATTGTATTAGAAATGTTAGGAGGCAGCTAGGTGGTGCAGTGGATAAAGCACCGGCACTAGATTCAGGAGGACCTGAGTTCAAATTTGGCCTCAGACACTTGACACTTTAACTAGCTGTGTGACCCTGGGGAAGTCACTTAACCCTCATTGCCCTGCCCCCCCAAAAAAGAAATGTTAGCTATAGCAATTAGAGAAGAGAAAGAAATTAAAGGAATTAGAATAGGTAATGAGGAAACAAAACTATCACTCTTTACAGATGATATGATGTTATACTTAGAAAAATCTAGAGAATCAACTAAAAAGCTACTTGAAATTAACAACCTTAGCAAAATTGCAGTCTACAAAACAAATCCACATAAATCATTAGCATTTCTACATATTACTAATAAAGTCCAGCAACAACAGATAGAAAGAGAAATTCCATTTAAAATAACTATGGCCAATATAAAATACTTGGGAGTCTACCTCCCAAGACAAACATAGCAACTATATGACCAGAACTACAAAACACTTTTCACAAAAATAAAATCAGATCTAGATAATTGGAAAAATATTAATTTCTCATGGGTAGGCAAAGTCAACATAATAAAAATGACAGTCCTACCTAAATTGATTTATTTAGTACTATCCATTCAAACAATCAAAAAATATATTTTATAGAGCTAGAAAAAAATAATAACAAAATTCATCTGGAAAAACAAAAGTTCAAGGATATCATGGGAATCAATGAAAAAAAAATACAAAAGAAGGTGGTCTAGCAGTACCAGATCTCAAACTGTACTATAAAGCAGTAATTATCAAAACAATCTGGTACTGGCTAAGAAATAGAGAGGTAAATCAGCAGAATAGAATAGATAGAAACAACATTATAGTAAATTACTATAGTAATCTACTACATGATAAACCCAAAGATCCAAGCTTTTGGAACAAAAACTCATTATTTAACAAAAACTGCTGGAAAAACTGGAAAACAGTATGGCAGAAATTAGGTATAGACCAACAGCCCACACAGTGTACTAAAATAAGGTCAAAATGGGTACATGATTTACAAATAAAGGATGATAACATAAGAAAATTAAAGGACTATGGAATTATCTATCTGTCAGATTTATGGACAGGGGAAGAATTTAGGACCAAAGAAGATATAGAGAATAAAATTAAATATAAAATAGATAATTTTGATTATATAAAATTAAAAAGCTTTTGCAAAAACAAAACTAATGTGACCAAGATTACAAGGCAATTAGAAAACTGGGAAAATTTTTAAAACAACTATCTCTGGTAAAGGCATTTCTCAAATATATAAAGAACTGTGCCAATTTTTTTTTTAAATACAAGTAATTCTCTAATTGAGAAATGGTCAAAGGATTTGAACAGGCAGTTTTCAGACAAATAAATCAAAGTTATCAATAATCATATAGAATTAAGCAATTATGTATCTTTTTATAAAAAGGACACATAATTGCTTAATTCCAGAAAAAAGTCATTTCCCCAAGAAACATAATCATTTAACTATTCCCAAAGGGCTATGGGACCATTTATACCCTTTGACCCAGTGGTACCACTGCTTGGTCTGTATCCCAAAGAGACTATAGAAAAGGGAAAAGGACCCACATTACAAAAATATTTATAGCAGCTCTCTTTGTGGTGGCAAAGAATTGGAAATCGAGGGAATGCCCATCAATAGGGGAATGGCTAAACAAGTTGTGGTATATGAATGTAATGGAATATTATTGTGCTGTAACAAATGATGAGCAGGAGTTCAGAAAAACCTGGAAGGACTTACATGAATTGATGCTGACTGAGAGGAGCAGAACTAGGAGAACATTGTACACAGTAACAGCAACATCATGTGATGAACAATGGTGATAGACTTGGCTCTTCTCAGCAGTACAACGATCCAAAACAGTTTCAAAGAACCTATGATAGAAAATGTTCTCAACATCCAGAAAAAAGAACTGTGGATTCTGAATGCAGATTGAACCATACTGTCTCTACTTTTGGACTGTTTTTTTTTCCCTTCTTTTTTGAGGCTTTTCCCTTGTGTTCTGATTCTTCTTTCACAAGATGACTAATGTAGAAATATGTTTAATGTGATTGTACATATACAACCTATATCAGACTGCTTTCCATCTTTTTTTTTTAGTGAAGCAATTGGGGTTAAGTGACTTGCCCAGGGTCACACAGCTAGTAAGTGTTAAGTGTCTGAGGCTGGATTTGAACTCAGGTACTCCTGACTCCAGGGCCAGTGCTCTATCCACTGCGCCACATAGCTGCCCCTGACTGTTTTCCATCTTGGGGAGGAGGGAGGGAAGGGAGGGTAGGAGAAAAAAAATTGGAACTAAAAATCCTGTGAAAACAAATGTTGAAAACTATCCTTATATGTAATTGGAAAAAAATAAAATACTTTTTTTAAGAAAAAGAAACATGGATAGTGCACCAGCCCTGGATTCAGGAGGACCTGAGTTCAAATCCAGCCTCAGACACTTTACACACTTACTAGCTGTGTGACCCTGGGCAAGTCACTTAACCCCAATTGCCTCACTAAAAAAAAAAGAAAGAAAGAAAGAAAGAAAGAAAAAGAAACATAATCATTTAATTTGCATTAAGTCATTATTCCAGAGAAGACTACAAGGGCTCTTTAGGGAATAGTAAGTAACATCTGGGAACAGAGGCATAGTTACTGTGGAGGAAATGGAGTTTTGCCCCAGGCTTCTAACATGGAGGGGTGGGAGAAGTTACTGTTACCACATGCTTTCTCCTCACAACAACTGCTGTCCCAGTGGCACTCTTCTCCTTGGACCTGCATTCCCCTGTCAATCTCCAGGAGAGAGAGGGATCAGCTGTCTAGGGGGAAGGCACCCATTTCCTGAAGTCAAACTAGCTTCTGTCCAACCATTGCCCCCCAACCTAGCTCTTCCAGTGGACTGCCCTCTGTGCCTCTTCAGCTACAGCCCATGACCTTCTCCTAACTATTTTTCCCCCTTGCCTCAAGTAAAAGAATTCCTAGCTTCAATTTTGCACAGGCCAAACAATTTTCAAACATAATAGGACTCTGTTTTCAAATCTTGACTAAGAAACACCTTGGTCTTTTTTAAATATCTAAAATAGTTAAGCTGCTAGGTGGCACCTGAGTTCAAATCCAGCCTTGACACTTACTAGCTGTATGACCCTGGGCAAGTCATTAACCCCAATTGTCTCAAACATCTGGGGCCATCTCCAGTTGTCCTGAAGTATGTCTTGCTACTAGACCCAGATGGCTCTGGAGGAGAGAGTGAGGTTAGTGACCTTGCAAAGCCTTCCCTCACTTAAATCCAATTCAGTGCAAGTCATGATATCACCTGGATTTCACGGTCCTCTTTGAGAATGAAGGACAAAAAACAAACTACAAACAAACAAGCCAGGTAGCTTAACTTTTGTTGTTAAATAATTTCTTTGGTAGTGTCCAACTCTTTGTAAACAACCCCTTTTGGCATTTTCTTGGCAAAAACACTGGAGTTGTTTGCTATTTCCTTCTCTAGATCATTTTACAGATGAGGAAACCAAGGCAAACACACTTAAGTGACTTGGTCAGGGCTACACAGTTAGTAAGTGTCAAGTGTCTGAGCCTGGATTTGAACTCAGGTCCTCCTGAATTCAGTGCAGATGCTTTATCCACTGTGCCACCTAGCTGCCCCAGGGTGCAGTTTCAAACACTGTTCCCTAGTGGGCCACTACTATCAATCTGCAAGTCACCAACTAGTTGCCCCAGCCAGATATAAAGCAGATGTTCTTGACTTTTTTTTTTCAGGGCAATGAGGGTTAAGTGAGTTGCCCAGGGTCACACAGCTAGTAAGTGTCAAGTGTCTAAGGCTGGATTTAAACTCAAGTCCTCCTGAATCTAGGGCCAATGCTTTATCCATTGCACCACCTAGCTGCTCCTTGACCTTTTAATTGAAAAAAAATCTGTATTTTCTTTTACATGAAGATTGTAGTTGATGTTCAGTCATATCCAACTCTTTGTGACTCCATTTGGGGTCTTCTTAGCAAAGACACTGGAGGGATTTGCCTTTTCTTTCTTGAGTTCATTTTACAGATGAGAAAACTGAACCAAACAGGGAGAAGTGACTTGCCCAGTGACACTGCTAGTAAGTGTCTGAGGCCATATTTGAAATCAGCTCTTTCAGAGCCAGCACTCTACCCACTATTCCACCTAGCTGCCTACATGAGGGAATATCTGTTAATAAAGCACCAATGTCACCCCAGAATCAACTGTTCTTCATTGCTACCCCCATCTTTTTCCTTTCATCTAAACAAAATTTCATTTATTTATTTTGTATATAGTCTGTTGCTACTTTTCTGTCCCAATAGAGCATAAGTTCCCTGAGGATGGGGATGGTGTCACCTTTGTCTCTGTATCCTCGATGCCTAATACAATGTATGTAGTAGACATCTAACAAGTGCTTGTTGATTGGTTGTTGATCCACTCATTACTTCTGTCCAACTTATCCTTCACTTATTTTTTTAAATAATTTTTGTTGATATTTTCTGTTCCTTATATCACCATAGTATGTCATGGACCCCTCTCCTTGCCCTTTCCCTGAGAGCCATCCCATATGACAAAGAATATTTTTTAGAGGAAAAAAATTATCTTCACTTATACTGGAAAGTTATTATAGTATGATACCTTGGATCTACCTCAAGAATGGCAGACATCTTTTATATTATTTTTCTTTTTTTAAAAAATCATATTTTATTTATATATTTTATATTTCCATATTGTTTATATATTTTAATGGTTTGCTATATTATTTATTTTATATTGTATTCTATTTTGACATCTTTTGCTTTTTACATCATGTTTTCTTCTAAATGTATCCCTCCTTTGTGTTTTATCCAGCAAGCTACCTCTTGTAATAAAGAAGGACCAGGCATATCAATTGTATCAATGGATGCATTTTTTGAATTTTTAAAAAATTTTACTATAATTTCTCCAATCTAATCAAATGCTCTTTAAATACAAATAATTACAAGCAGATACTATAATCTTACTTTGAAATAAATTTTCATCCTACTATCTCTAACATGTGCAAATGCACTGTATCAATTGACCCAGGTTAGTCCTTCAAGATATTCTTAAATTCCAATCCTAGTGTAAAAAGAAAGATTTGTTTTAAAAGGCAACTTAATTAAACCAACCATATGTCTGGCACTTCATGAGATATTCTGCACCCAGAGTCCTATACTTCTGCAAAAAGAGGAAAGATTTCATAAATTATTTTTCATTTAGACTTTTTAAAGGAATCAAAGAAATCTAAGAGATTCTCATAAAGATTAATATAAGGAGCAGGACACACTAGGTCCTATAAATGAAGATCCTTTGAAACACCCACTTAATGGAGACAGACACAAGAAAATCCTTTGAGTTAAGGAAAGGAAACATACCAGCTGAGCCATTAACAAACTCCTAAATGCTTCAAGGGTCAGGGTTTGTTTGCTTGTTTTTTAAAGTGTGTCCAAGTTTTCTTCTTGCACCATTCCTAAAGCTTTGCCAATACAATCTTTTTTTAAAAAAATCTTCTTCTAACCTCCAACAAGAAGTAAAAAATGCTTCTGCCATCTTCTCCCACTTCTTCATAAGTCTCAGCAAAGTTCCCGATCCTCCATGAAACAGAAATAACCAAACCCTGCTGAATATTTAATTTTCCATGCAGGGAATGAGAAACAGGTGTAATTAAAATAACATTTTTTTAATTAAGTGACCCCTCTTGACCAACCATCTGTGAATAATTCAGATTTTCCCCCCATTATTACTGTAAAATTAAAACTAGGGCATATAAACAGGAAGCTCCTCTTTAACTATCTTTAAGCACCAGCAATATATATTTTCCACCAGTTAAAATCCTTAATGATACCAAAAATCTGTCAAGCATAACTCCCCCAATTCACTTGCCTGAAACCATCAATATTTTATCATTCACTTGCAGTTGGCTTTAATTTAACAGTCCAGGTTACTAATCAAACAAAACACCCAAGTCATTAAAAGTTAGCGTGCCATTTAGAAAGTGCATTTCACGTTTATTAAAATATCTTTCATGCAGCCATTAGAAGCCTAAAGTTTTAATTACAATCAGATATTTAGTTCTACTTCACTTATGCATTTGGCACTCTCTTGCAACTGCCCTGATTAATCTTCCGGACAGAGCTCATCCATTACCTCCTGAAATTATTTTCCTCTTAACTTCTTCATAATTCATCTTCCCATCCCACCCATACCCCCCTACATGTAAAATGCATTTAAAAGGTGTGCACAATACCTGCCTGAAAGATAAGTCATTAAGAAGATTCCATTTCAAATGCAATTTATCCTCCAAGAGGACCAAAGACTAGTCATTCAAGAAGACAAATTGAAATGGAAAATGAGCTTCTCTTGTCTTTGTTGTCAATTTCCACCTTTTTTCCCCTTCTTTCTAACAATGAGGAAAGTCCAACCAGAGTTTCCTTATAATTTTCTAAATGGATGGTTTGGCCAAGTCGAATCTTTTTCTAAGGCTTTCCAATTTTATTCCAGTGATTATTTTGGCTTCCTGTATGGATACATCAGAGGGATCACCGGTACATATGATGCCTGAGTTAAGCTATCTTTTGATAAAACAGCTTTTAGACCCTTGAATCAGGAATGCTTGCTGAGTAATAATTTTAAAAACTTCTTTTTTAGTTCAACTGAAAATATCAGAAAATAATATTTTCTACAGCCTAAAACCCTTACCAGACTTTTCTCTTTAGGAAAGTTGTAAGGACAAAAGCTAAGGCCTTTCTTAGGGAAATAGATGCAGGATAATAACTGAACTTAAGTCTAGATGAGATCATTGCCTCCCCATCCACTTGAAGGAATTGAAAGCCAAGACACCTAAGAACTGAGTCCTCTTTTGCTGAGTTCAAGGTTTAAATATTGCTTTTCATTTGAGGGTAGTGGTCAACTAAAGAACTGATTAATGATTGGCATGTACCAGGGAATTATGCCAGGTTGGTCATCTCTCTCCAAGCTAGAAATGACTTAAATACAGAATAAGTTTAAATTAAGTAAAATGGCCTCTAGCAAACTTTTGCCTAAAATGAGTCCAGGATAATTTTTTTTTCTTATAACATTACCAACCTAAGGGTATTTTATGTAAAGTTTAGTACAGTTATCTACAGTTATCTAAACCAAACAGTCATGGAACCAGTTAGTCCATTATTAAAGTAACCATGCATAAAAAAAACATGTGACTAGAGCTTGGATTTGGAATCACAATGACCAAAGTTCAAAACCTTGTAGTTCCTGGATGAGGTTGAAAGTGGAATAAATTTGAAAAACAGATCAAGTCTATTCTGGAGTGACCAAATTAATTTTCCTCTAATGACTAAGAACACTATTTATCTAAGTCTCATTAATCAACAAAAAGTCATGGAGGGTTTGGTTACATGGAATAAACTCATTAATAAGCTCAGAACTTGAAATATAAATTGTCCTATTTAATAGTAAAAATCAATCAACCAATAAATATTTATTAAGTACCTACTATGTGTCAAGTACTATGCTAAGCTCTGCAGATTCAAAAAGAGTCAAAAGACAGTCCCTGCCCTCAAGGAGTTTATAATCTAATGGAGGTGACAACATATAAACAAATATGTGTGTGTATATATGTATATATTATATATATATATGATAAATAGGAAATCATTAACATTGGAAAAGCGCTGGAATTAAGAGGGTTTGGGGATGGCTTGGTAGAATATTTAGGATTTATTTTGGCTGCTGGAACTCGCTCTGTCTCTTCTAAGCGAGTCCAGGCCATTCAACAACTCTCTGCCCCCACTACTAAGAGGCAGTTGAGAGCCATTCTGGGAGCAGCCGGGTACTGTAGACAATGGATACCCTCTTTTGGTGAAATTACTAAACCTCTCATAGCTCTTACAAAAAGTTCTGTCCCAGACATTTTACAGTTGGATCCCCAGCATCTCTCAGCCATAAAAGAATTAAAACGGGCCTTGTTATCAGCACCTGCCCTAGGACTACCAGACTATAGTAAGCCTTTCACTCTCTTTGTGCATGAACAAAGGGGGGTGGCTTCTGGAGTTCTGACTCAATCACTGGGGCCTAACCAACGCCCTATAGCCTACTATTCAACTCAGCTGGACCCTGTAGCAGCTGGAGCGCCACCTTGCCTTAGGGCAGTGGTGGCCACAGCCCTTTTGGTAGAAAAAGCCTAGGTAACCCTCTATTAGAAGTCTAAGGATATAAAGGAGGGAATGTAATGGAGAATCCAGCTTTCCAGACCAGAGTCCAGAATCCAATTTTAAATCTCACAGCTTCCTGTAGGAGGTGGGATTCTAGTTGGGACTTAAAGGAAGCCAGGGAGGTCAATAGTCTCAGTGGAGGAAGGAGAACATTCCAGGAATGCAGCATGAGCAGAATGAATGCCCAGAGTTGAGGGAGGGTGTGTCTTATTCATGGAACAGCCAGGAGGCCAATGTCACTGTATCAAAGGGTATATGACAGGAAGAAAGGTATAAGACTAGAAAGGTAGGATGGAACTAGTTTATTTACAAGGAGCTTTGAATACCAAGAAGACCATTTTGTATTTGCTCCTACAGGCAACACAAAGCCACTGGAGTTTATGGTGGGGTGGGGGGGAGGTGACATGATCAGGCCTGCATTTTCAGAAAATCACTTTGATGGATGAATGGAGGACTGATTGGATTGGGGACTTGAAATAGCCGAGGCAGGCAGACCTCCCAGCAGGTTACTGCAATAATCCAGATGTGAGATGATGAGAGCTTGCACTAGAGTTGTGACAGTGTCAGAGGAGAGAAGGGGACAAATCCGAGACATGATGCAAAGATGAAATCAACAGGCCTTGGCAACAGCTTGGCTATGGGGGTGAGAGATAGTGAGGAATCTAGGATGACTCCTTGGTAGCAAGACTGAAGGACTGAGTAGGGGGAAAGATAATGAGTTCTGTTCTGGATATATTGAGTTCAGGATTTCTACTGGACATCCAGTCTGAGATGTCTGAAAGACAGTCTTGCATATAGTAGGTGCTTCATAGATGTTTGTTATATTAAAGTTGAATCACAAGCAAAAAAAAAAAAGAAAGAAAGACAGTTGGAGACGTGAGATTGGAAATCAGTGGAGAGCTTGGGGCAGGATAGATAAGTTTGAGAATCATAAGCAATAGAGTTAGCATGAAATTCATGGGAGCTGATGAGATCACCAAGTGAAGTTAGTATGAAGGGAGAAGAGAAGAGGACCCAGGACAGAACCCTGAGGGACCCCTACAGTAAGAGGATATGAATTGGAAAAGAAGCCAGCAAAGATAACTAAGAAGCAGTCAGATAGGGAGGAGGAGAATTAGGAAAGAGTAGTGTTCCAAAAACCTAGAGAGAAGAAAATATGAAGAAGGGGAGAATGATCTACAGCATCAAAAGTTGCAGAGGTCAAAGAGAACTTGGCAACTAAGAGATCATTAGTTATCTGGAGGAAGCAGTTTTGATAGAACAAGGTCAGAAGCCAGACTGTAAAGAGTTAAGAGAGTGAGAGGAAATAAAGTAGAGGCACCTATTGTAGACAGTCTTTTCAAGAAGTTTAGCTAGAAAGGGCAGAAGACAAACTTTACATAGAACAATAGTTAGCAGGGATAGAAGATTTAAATGAGGGCTTTTTGAAGGATAAGGGAGAACATGGGCATGTATCTGGGCAGTAAGGAATGAACCAGTAGAAAGGGAGGGTTTGAGAATAAGTGAAAGAGTGGGGATGATAGAGGGAGCCATCTGTTGGAGGAGACAGGATGGAATGGGATTTCTTGAATAAATAAAGAGGTTAGCCTTGGTAAGGAGTAAGACCACTTCATCATATGAAATAGAGGTAAAGGAAGAGATAGTGGCAGAAGGCACCTGAGTGCTAGATGAGAAAGAAGGGAGAAAAGGGAGTTCACAATGAACAGTTTCAATTTTTTTTGGTAAAATATAAGGTAAGGTTCTCACCTGAGAGAGTGGGAGGAAAGGGGAGCCATGGGAAATTTGAAGAGGGATGAAAAGTTTTGGAAGAGTCACTGTGGAGAGTGGCATAGTGAGTTGCTAAGGAAAGTATAGGAGGATTACCTAGTAGCAGTGAGGGCCCAGTTAAAATTATGTAACATAAGTTTGTAGTGAACCCAATCAAAACAGTTATGTTATTTTCTCCATTTTCTTTCTTTTTGGGGGGGGGGAGGTGGGGCAGGGCAATGAGGGTTAAGTGACTTGCCCAGGGTCACACAGCTAGTAAGTGTCAAGTGTCTGAGGTCAGATTTGAACTCAGGTGCTCCTGAATCCCGGTCCAGTGCTTTATCCACTGCACCACCTAGCTGCCCCTATTTTCTCTATTTTCATTCAGCTTCAAGGATGTGGGAGCATAAGCAAGGAATGGTGGGAGAGATCCAAGAATGAGACTTGGCTGGGCATAACAAGTGATATGATAAGGAGGCTAGGTATTCAAGAGAGGAACGCAGAATAGAATTGAATTAGTTCACCAAGGAGTCAAGATGGGGCAAAGAAGAGAAGTATTAATACAAGATCTCATTCCTACCTCAAATTCTGGTAAATATGTAGCATAAGGGAAAACCACTGACATTTCTGGACTACAGGAGACACTTGGGAAGCCAACTAAACCCAAAAAAAGACAACTAAAATGGAAGTCCCATAAACAAATTCCAAGTAAAGGAAAACAAATCTCTTCCACGTCCAATCAGTACTCATTCCAAAACAAAACAAAACAAAACAAAAAACCCAACATGGGTGATGAGTGAAAATAGGGTCAATGTTTAAAACCAGATCATTGATTTCCCTGATCTCATTAAGGAGAAAATATTAAATAATTAAGACTTTCCTAGGAGATGGAATATTTCTTTCCCCTTTAGCTCATCTATGTGGTTCAAAAGTCATTAGGCATTCGGGAGTTTTTGTTAAGAATATAATAAATATTCTAGAAATAATTTCCGGACACCATCATTTCTGCTGAAAAGTGCCAACTATGTACAAATTCTACTAACAAAGAGCAACTCCATAGTAGATAGATGGTCCAAAGATATGATCAATATTCAAAAGGAGAATTTCAAATCATTTTTAAAAACCATATGCAAGCCGCTACATGGCACAGTGAATAAAGCACCAGCCCTGGATTCAGGAGGACCCGATTTCAAATCCGGACTCAGACACTTGACACTTACTAGCTGTTTGACCCTGGGCAAGTCACTTAACCCTCATTGCCCTGCAAAAAAAAAGAAACAAAACATATGGAATATTAATCCAAATCATTAATAATAAGAGAAAGACAAATCAAAACGATGCTAAGATTTTACCTCACACTTCGAAAATTGGCAAAGATAGAAAAAGTCAATGCTGGAGGGGTTGTGGAAAAACAGGTATGCTGGTGATAGAATTATAAATTGGTTCAATTATTCTGGAAAGTAATTTAGAATCATTCTAATAATAGCTAACATTTAGATATTGCTTTAAGTTTTGCAAAGCATTTTACATCTATTATCTCATTTGATCCTTTGCAACAACCCCGTGAAATAGGCACTATTATTATCACCATTTATAGATTAGGAAATTGAGGCTAAGTTAAATGACTTACTTCAGGTCACACAGCTAGTAAGTATCTGAGGCAGGATTTCAACTCAGGTCTTTCTGACTCCAAATTCAACAATCTGTCCACTGGCTGCCTTGCTGCCTGGCAGAGTTTATGATGTCTGGATTAAACTATCCATAGTCTTTGACCCAGAAATCCCAATGGATATACTTCAAAGAGATTAATGATTAAAAAGAAAAAAGAAGGTCCCATAGATACCAAAATATTTATAGCATTATTTCTTGTGATAGCAAAGAACTGGACACAAACTCAATGCCTCTCAACTAGAGAATGATACATAAATGTAATTGAAATTTATTGTATCCCAGGGCAGCGAGGTAGTGCAGTGGATAAAGCACCAGCCCTGGATTCAGAAGGACCTGAGTTCAAGTCTGCACATACTAGTTGTATGACCCTGGGCAAGTCACTTAACCCTCATTGCCCCACACAAAAAAAGAAAAAAGAAAAAAAAAAGAAAATTATTGTACCCCAAGAAACAATGGATCTGAAGAATCTGAACAAGCATGGACAAAATGAACTGATACAAAGTAAAATGATCAGAACCAGGAAAACAATATACACAATGGCTACAACTAAAATGGAAAGAATAAAATATAAATTTATACTGAACAATGTATAATTATAATGACCAAGCCTGGCCTCCTAAAAATATATGACTGCACCTCCAGCCACACTGTTGGTAGATCTGTGAAGTGGTCCAGTTATTCAAGAAAGCAATCTGGAACTATGCCCAGAAAGTCATTAAACTATAATTCATTGATACATTGACACAGCTACTAGGCTCATAATCCAAAGAAATCAAAGGAAAAGGAAAAGGACCCCAAAATATTTTGTACAAAATATACAAAAATATTTATAGCAGCTATTTTTGTATCAGCAAAAAAACTGCAAACTAAGGGGATGTCCACCAACTGAGGAATAGATAAACAAAATAGGGAATATGAAATGTTATAATGAAATGTTATTTTGTCATTAGAAAATACAAAAGACCATTACTTTATGGAGGTGAAAAATCTACAGGTATTACATATCACACATTTTTTGGACTTTTTCAATGTATCAATCAGTTGTGTTGTTTTTGTTCTTTAAAAATTACTATTTCTTGCAAATTAAAACAACTCTGAGGTACCACCTCACACCTATGAGATTGGCTAATGTGACAAAAAAAAAAGGAAAATAATAAATGTTGGAAAAGCTGTGGAAAAATTGGAACACTAATACATTGTTGGTGGAGTTGTGAAATGATCCAATCATTCTGGAGAGCGATTTGGAGCTGTACCCAAAGGGCTATGGAACTGTGCATACCCTTTGACTCAGTGGTTTGACTGCTGGATTTGTATCTCAAAGATATCACAGAAAAGAGAAGAGGACCCACATGTACAAAAATGTTTATAACTGCTCTCTTTGTGGTGGCAAGGAATTGGAAATCAAGGGAATGCCCATCAATTGGGGAGTGGCTAAACAAGTTATGGTATATGAATGTAATGGAATACTATTGTGCTGGAAGAAATGATGAACAGGCAGATTTCAGAAAAAACCTGGAAAGATTTAAGTGGACTGGTGCTGAGTGAAGTGAGCAGAACCAGGAGAACATTGTAAACAGTAACAACAACATTGTGTGATGATCAACTGTGATAGACTTGGCTCTTCTCAGCAGTGCAATGATCCAAGACAATTCCAAAGAACTCATGATGGAAAATGTTCTCCACAACCAAAAAAGAAAACTGTGGATTCTGAATGCAGATTGAACCATACTGTTTCTACTTTTTTGTTGTTTCTGTTTCTTTTTTGAGGTTTTTCCTTGTGTTTTGATTCCTCTTTCACAACATGACTAATACAGAAATAGGTTTAATGTGATTGTAACCATATAACCTATATCAGATTGCTTTCTGTCTTGGGGAGGAGGGAGGAAAGGGAGTGAGGGAGAAAATTTTGGAACTAAAACTCTTAGGAAAACAAATGTTGAAAACTATCTTTAGGGGGCGGCTAGGTGGCGCAGTGGATAAAGCACCGGCCCTGGATTCAGGAGTACCTGAGTTCAAATCCGGCCTCAGACACTTGACACTTACTAGCTGTGTGACCATGGACAAGTCACTTAACCCCCATTGCCCTGCAAAAAAAAAAAAAGAAAAAGAAAACTATCTTTATATGTAACTGGAAAATAATAAAATACTTTTACTATTTTTATTATGGGATGGTTCACTGGGATGGGTAGGAAAAGGGACTCGGGATAAATATGATGATATAAGAAACAAAAGACATCAATAAAAACTTCCTTTTTAAAAAAGAAATTATGAAAAAGACAGTTTCAGACAAAGTGGAGAAGACTTGTATGAACTGATGCAGAGTGAAATGAATAGAACCAGAAAAAAATAATTAAAACAAGAACAACAATGTAAAGAAAAACAACTTTGAGTTAGGCCAGCAAAGAGAGAGGAGAAGGAGGAAGCAGTACAGCCCAACTCTCCCCAATGTTTACTATAAAAACAACCTAAAAAGAGCACCAGATTGGGAAATCCAAGAAAAAAAATCAGTCAACCATTTTTCCATCCCAGTTTGGCATAGGGAGACAAAGATCTATGGGCACTAAGGACAGCCAGGAAGGCACCCCCAGCTCAGAACCTTCTACCCGGAAGGACTAAACTTGGGCTAAGGCTGTGTACCAAGGCAAGAAGTGATGCCAGATCCAGCAGGAATGAGACTGAGGCTACATTGAGAGCAGGACCAAGAGTCAACTGGCAGTTTTGTAACTTATACCTACAGCTGGATCACAGATCCAGTGTGGACAGAGGAGGAGACCTGAGCCTAAGAGTGTTGGTTAAGACAAGGAACGGACAAAGCTTGAGGCCATGTATTGGGCAAGGAACAAGAAGTGAAACACGCAGTAGTTGCATGGTTCTAACCCTGTAATGGTATCTCAAATTCAGCCACCAGCCTGCTCTGGGTCCCTCAGTTGAGTAATCTTGGTAGGGAGCTCTGACCAAGGGGAAGCCTAAAGTTCTGTTGCTTTGAACCCAGAGCCTTCCAGCTAGCTGACAGGGTCTGAGTCCAGCAATAGACTAATGGAGTTCCAACCATGGTCAAGTCTAGAGTTGTGTTTCACAGATCCAAACCAGGGTGTGATTTCGATGAGGATCCAGCAAAAGACATTGAAGAATGATCTTATAGGTAAAAGGAAAATCAGAAGAGAGTTGTGTCCCAAAAACCTAGAGAGAAGATAGAATCAGGGGGGAAAAATGATTAATAGGATCAAAGACTGCAGAGAGGTGGAGGAGAATGAGGATTGCTCTCAATGATTCTTTTTTCTGTATAACTATGATGCCTAGTGTACAGTTTGTATTCTGTGGATGTTTATAAAGCAACAGTTAGATCCAAAGCAAATATATCAAGAAGGTACTAAACATACAATGATTTAAGAAATAGGAAAATCCATTTAGAAAATTCAATTTAAATTTAAAATTTTCATTCTTGCCCTTTTTAAATTTTGCATCAAAACTCTTCCATGATATTGACAAATACATTTAGGGAACCTTCTTGTTTCAGTCAGTAAACACTTATTAAGCACCTCCTATGTGCCAGGCACTGTGTAAGTGCTGAGACATGCTTAGGAATACAAATAAGAATAAGATAGTCCCTGCCTTCAAGGAGTTTATAATCTAATGGATGAATACTATACAAAAAGAAGCTGGAAAACCAGGTAGGGGTTCAACCAGAGAGTACCGGGAATAATGGTTTGCGTCATCTAAACCAAGCAGAGCCACTGATAAAAAAAAAAAAAAATGCAGCCTTATCTGGAAAGTTCTCAGCCCTCTATAAAGGAAGGCTTTGGGAGGAATTTATTGCTCTACCCCCCAGCTCTTCAATCAGAGGTGAAAGAGAAAACTGAGGTTACTGAGAAGGTATATCAAAACTAAATGAATCAGCATGATGATGGGATTTCAAGTGATGAGTCTATCCTGGAGGAGGCATAACATTCCTGGAGACCAAACCAAACAGAGCTGATGATGGAAAATCAAGGACATTTTATGGGTTGTTTAATGAGGGTCTTGAAACAAAGATATCGCTCTCATTGTATCTTTCAACAAATCTTGCATTTCCTTAACATCTATCTGTGAGAATGAAAGAAAATAACAGAGCCTTGAAGAGAAAAGTCTAGAAATCTTGGACAGGAGAAGGCATGGATGAAATATACTCCATACCACTGGAGGCAAAACCCTTATCAGTGAGATTCCCGATGACATTTAAGTATTAAAGCATTCATCCATCTGGTTGGATTTGGACCATAATTTTTTTTAAAAAACCCTTCTAAGCTCTGAGTTTTATTGACTCATAGCTTTAAGGATAAAATTTATGTCATTCCAACTTCTTTCTATATCCTAAGTTTGATGTCTATATACAGTGAACACCCTGGGCAGTTATAATTTAGGAGTAGTTAAGAAAGTAACAATAAAAATAATAAATGACATTAAGATAGCACTTTCAATTTGAAAAAGTCATTCCCCAATAGATAAATGGTCAAAAGATATGACAGGCAGTTTTTCCTGGAATAAATCCAAGCTATCAACAATCATACGAAAATAAAAATGCTCTAAATCACTAATAATCAAATGACATAACATTTGAAAAGCATTTAGAACAGTGACATATAATAGGTATTAGCAATTATTATTTATAAATAGAGAAATGCAAGTTGAAGCAACTTTGCAGTTCCAAACCTCATACCTATGAGATTGGCAAAGAAGACAAAAAAGTAAAATGACAAATGTGGGGAAATAGGTAAACTAGTGCACTGGTGGAAGCAGCTAGGTGGTGCAGTGGATAGAGAGCACCAGGCCTGGAGTCAGGAAGACTCTTGCTGAGTTACAAACATTTACTAGCCATGTAACCCTGGGCAAGTCACTTAACCCTGTTTGCCTCAGTTTTCTCATCTGTAAAATGAGCCAGAGAAGGAAATGGCAAACCATTCTAGTATCTTTGCCAAGAAAACCTCAAATGGGGTCATGAAGAGTCAGTCATAACTGAAAAATGACTGAACCAGTGCATTGTTGGTGGAGCTGTGAATTGGTCTAGTCATTCTGGAAAGAAATTTGGAACTATGCCCAGATAGTTACTAAAAGGTATACCTCCAAAGAAATCAAAGAAAGATAAAAAGGATCTATATGTCCAAAAATATTTATATCAATTCTTTTAATGTGTGCAAAGTCAGCCATTGGGACAGAATCAGTCTGTGACACACACCATCACCCTCCCCATTTTAATCTTGCTCAACTTTTTGGTATTGTGCCCTGCCACCCCGCAGGAAAGGGCAGGTCCCCCAAGGACTAATCCTATTTCCCTGAAGACTACTCCCATCCCCTGAAGACTACTCCCATAACCTGAGAGCTAATTCTATCTCCTTAATGCTTATATCATGTCCCAATGATGCTGTAATGGGGAGGACCTGAAGTGACACTAATCCCACCTCCTCTTTGAGAAATCTACCAATCAGAATTGTCTTACCCCTATATGTAAATTGCTGTATATAAAAGCAGCTAGCAGTTGGAATTCAGGTGACTAGCCCCACCCCAACTGCTTTGGATATTGGGGTGACAATAAACTCCTTTTTCTTATTTCTGGTAGAGTTCTGACAACCCTCCCCCATTTGGACTTTTCTTAGCAAAGCACATGGTAGCCCCAAATTGGAAGCTAGGGTGCTATCTTCTTACTGGGGAATGGCTAGACAAATTGTGGTAATGGAATATTATTGTGCCATAAGAAATGATTAAATGGACAGTTTAAGAGGAAACTGGGCTAAACTATAAAGTTATGCAGAGAGAAGTCAGCAGGACCAGGACAACAATTTATACAGTAATAGCAACATTGCAGAGAAAAACAACTTGGAAAGACTTTGTAACTGATTAAGGCAATGATAAACCACAATCCAAGAGATTGAAGATAAAACTTACCTCCTGACAGAGAGGTGATAATCTTAAAATGCAGAAAGAAACACACACTTTCAGACATGACTAATGTGGGAATTTATTTTGCCAGACTAGTTATATATTAAAGTACTTACTTTTTAGGCCTTTTTTTAAAAATTTGCTCAAATTGAGGAAGAAGGGAACCGATTTTTTGTTTTTGTTTTTGTTTTTTTTGTAGGGCAATGAGGGATAAGTGATTTGCCCAGGGTCACACAACTAGTAAGTGTCAATTGTCTGAGGCCACATTTGAACTCAGGTCCTCCTGAATCCAGGGCCAGTGCTTTATCCACTATGCCACCTAGCTGCCCCTCTGACAGATTAATTTTTTAAAAGCACTCATTACTTGAAAAAACTTTTCAAGTGAAGTTGAAAAGGCATTTTTAAGGCATCATCTCTGAGGCAGCTAGGTGGTGCAATGGATAAAGCACTGCCCCTGGATTCAGGAGGACCTGAGTTCAAATGTGGCCTCAGACACTTAACACTTACTAGCTGTGTGACCCTAGGTAAGTCACTTAACCCTCATTGCCCAGCAAAAATAAACAAAAACTAAAGGCATTGTCTCATTTGAGTCTCGCAACCCTGAAAAGTAGTTGCTGTAGGTATTTTTATCCCCATTTCACAGATGAGGAAACAGAAGTTCAAATGACTTGTTCCTGATCCAGTATTAAGTAGGAGAGCTAGGATTTGAATCCAGGTTTTCCTGGCCCTAAGTACAAGCATTCTACCCACTACTCTCTGCTAGTCTTTTGACAGAAAGTCCCCAAGGGAAACTAAGTGCCTTTCCATATGTGGTGCTTAGGATTCCAATTGTGAACCCTCTCCCAACTCTCATTTGGGATCTAGCTCCATAATTATTGTTGTTCAGTCCTATCTGAAGCTGACTCTTCATGACCCCATTTGGGGTTTTCTTGACAAAGATACTTTTGCTTCTCTAGCTTCATTTTACAGCTGCCCCCCCCCAATATTATAGGCAGGTAGGTGGGGCAGTGAATAGAGCACCTGGGCCTGAAGTCAGGAAGACTCTTCTGAGTTCAAATCTGACCTCAGACACTAGCTATATGATCCTAGGCAAGTCACTTAACCCTGTTTGCCTTACTTTCCTCATCTGTAAAATGGAGTTATTATTAGCACAACTTCATTGTGTTGTCATGAGACTCAAATAAATTTGTAAAGTGTCTTGCTATGTAAATATTAGCTGTCATATTTGTTATTCAACTGGGTTTCCCATCCCTAACTCAGAATTCAATGAATACATATAAATATATATAATCTATATGTGTGCATATATACATATTTATGTGTGTTTATATGTATAACATATTCAAATTTCCTTAGTTATTCAAAACACTCACAGGGAGAGAAAATTTGCTCCTCAAGTATGAGTTATTAAGAGCCAAGTAGAAGGAGATATAGGCCAAGTCAGCTCTGGTAAGCACCAAACCACTGCTCAGAGCTGCCCCCTTTCAGATGGTCAAGGAGTCTTGAACTCAGATACTGAGGTTGGGCACCTTCAGAAGATCAACAACAGAGCCTAATAAAAGAGACCAACTTTGGGACAGCTAGGTGGCACAGTGGATAAAGCACCAGCCTGGATTCAGGAGGACCTGAGTTCAAATCCGACCTCAGACATTTGACACTTACTAGCCGTGTGACCCTGAGCAAGTCACTTAACCCCAATTGCCCCACACACAAAAAGAGAGAGAGAGAGAGAGAGAGAGAGAGAGAGAGACCAACTTGTATTTTGCTACAGCTATGCTTTACATGGGCCCTCCTTTCCAAGACTTCCTGCTGACTCTCCAGATGTCCCCATCGTGGCCCTCCAATCTCCCCAACCCCTCCCCCAGCTCCCTGCTACATGTTATCTTTCTTCTGCGTCCATTAGAATGTAAGCTACTTGAAAGCAGGGCGTATATTTTTTTTTCACTCATGTTCATATTCCCAGTATTTAGCAAAGTGACTAGCATGGAGTAAGGACTTTGTAAATGCTTGTCCACTTGTTGACATATCACATGCATATGGAAAGCATTGAGAGGAATCTGGAATTGGTGTGTCAGAAGCCAAATTCCAAAGGACCAGTGTCAGGAAACAGAGATGAGGATGGGTATATGGGATCCCCTGGGCCCCAAATAATTTAATATTTGCCCCCCATCAACCCTGTAAGGTAGGTCCTATTATTACACCCATTTAACAATTGAAGAACTTGAAGCAACAGAGTTCAAGTGACTTGCCCAAAATTACACAGTTAATGAATGTGTGAGCTCTGAGGTCTTCCTGAGTCCAAGTGCAGTACTCTAGCCATTGTCTTGTACTGGACAGTGTGTTCCAGTCATTTTAACAAAGATAATTGTGGCATATAACTTAACAGCTTATATGGTAGCCCAGTTTCTCTGGACTGAGTAAGAAGAGTACTCATGTTCGGTTTATAGCAAAATAAACCAGGGATTACCTAGCAAAGTTGTGAGCAACAGCAAGAATGTGGAAACTGTGGCCCTGGTATATACAGACCTGACCTAAATAAATAAATGGATAAACAAACAAGTAAGTAAGTAAACAAGTAGATAAATAAATAGATGATCAGATAGATAGATAGATAGATAGATAGATAGATAGATAGATAGATAGATAGATAGATAGATAGATAGATATAGATGGATGGATGGATGGATGGATGGATGGATGGATGGATGGATGGATGGATGGATGGATGGATGGATGGATGGATAAATAAGTAAAATAAAACTACAGTCTCTGGGCATGGTGATACACACCTGTGTTTTCTGCTACCAGGAGAGACTGAAACTGGTGGATTGCTTGAGTTTAGGAGTTCTGAGCTAAATCTGATAGGGTATCTACACTAAGGCCAGCATCATTATGCTATGCCCCCTGGGAGTGAGGTGCCACCAGGCTGCCTTAAGAAGGGGGAAATCTGGTTCTTCAGAACATTAACAATTTTTACCTCTGAGTACAGCCCAGTCAAAAGCAAGTGAACCCTTTTATCACCTGAAGTCTCTCTCTCTCTCTCTCTCTCTCTCTCTCTCTCTCTCTCTCTCTCTCTCTCTCACACACACACACACACACACACACACACACACACACACAGAGTCTCTCCCTCCCTCCCCCCCAAATCTTCCTCTGCTATAAATGCTCTATTAATGGCTACCTCACTGCTCAGGTGCCTGACAGAGAGAAAGACACCAACTGCCTTTTGAGACTGCACAAGACTAAAGGAAAAAAGATACAAACAAGAGATGATCCTACCCCAAACACAGGCTTGTCTAAGAAACCATGTGCTCATAGGGCCTGAACCAGTGAAGGATTAGTCCAATCCCCTACTAACACTCTGGAGTGCCATTCTCATACCTCAAGGCCAGGAAGAAAGAAAAGGCTTGAGGGCCAGGGATTGTCCCTTTAGTATATGCATGGAATTCCAGCTCAGTAGTCCATTAAATTTGTCAAAATAGCTAAAAGGAAGTATTAAGAGAAAAATTGCACTTACTCTGAAGTAGGTTGGAGTGTATAGGGAAAAGGTAACTCCACACTACACTCACATAAGCTAATATTGTCTTCACATTACAATGTAAGCACCCTGAGGGCAAGGACAATATCATATTTGTTTTTGTATTCCATGTGTCTTGCCTAGCAGGTGCTTAATAAATGGTAATTGATTGTTGATTGATTTAGCCTTTCCTCCTAGGTCCTATTTTCTAATACTTTCATCATTTCTCTGTCTTCCTCCCAGACTTAGTTAACATTCTTCATGCATCTCCTTAGCTGTGGAGTCCAGAACCAGAGACAACATGATTATAGGGTCATAGAATTTAGAGTTGGAAAGAACTTTATCTCGATTTAGATCACCCGGTCAATCCCTTCTTCTTGATACTAGATTCTTTTGAAACATTAGGTTCAACCCAATCAATCCTCCAGGAAATCAAGGCAAAGTTATAGAGGGTTTTCTTCCATATGCCTGAGATGGTGATGATGCTAATGCCCAGGATCAAAATGCTGCTCTGTGTGTTGGGGGGGGGGGGGGGGAGGGAGGGAGAGAGAGAGAGAGAGAGAGAGAGAGAGAGAGAGAGAGAGAGAGAGAGAGAGAGAGAGAGAGAGAGAGAGAGAGAGAGAGAGAGAGAGAGAGAGAGAGACTTGACAATGTAAAGGAACTGGAGTCTCCAACAATTACAAACATTTCTCTGTAAACCTTAGTATTACAGCGCCATCTAGTGGCAAAAAAGTAACAGCAACTGCAAAGTGGAAAACAGAAAATGTCGTGAAGAAATGGCAATAGCAATGTGCAGAATGACCAAAGTGAATCCATGACAGAAAGTGGACTGACTCTTGGAGCTAGCTTCTTCTTATGACTTTGAAGCACTTTCTAGGAAGAAGGTGACCTGGTTCTGGAGGTTCCAAGAGCCACCATTCATACATATCCAAATGGGGTGGGATCATATGGTCACAGGTTCTGGAATTTGGAAAGGACCTTAGTGATCATCTATCTCCCCTGCCCCCCAAATATATACAAGCTACTTTACATATGAGGAAACTTAGGGGTAGAGAGGACAAGTGACTTTCCCAAGGTCAAATAGGAAGTTGGAAGGACTTCTCTTCTGTGTAACAAGGACTGAATCAATGAACATGCATTTATTAGCCTACATCACCTCATTTCTCACCTAACACAAGAAAGTTATCAAGTCAACATATTTTTTTTGGACCAGACCTGTTATTTTATCAGCATTAAAAAAAAACTACTGGAGAGTATTGTTCCTTTTGTGAGACAGACATGCATTTTCAGGTTCTTAGTGAGCCCAGAAGCCACCCTCACATTTGGTCACTCTGTTTCTATAAGGCCAGTCCTCTATAAAGGCTGAACTGTATGCCTGGCCTTCTTGCTAAGATGTTTCCCCCTCACATACCTGCTGCCTCTCTGATTTTTAGCATGATTTTATTTGGAAAAAATCTTCTCTGTGTAAAACTTACATTCTTACGTTTGCCTTGGGACACTCAGAGGTTCACAGAATCACAAAATATGAGTGTTGGAAGGGACTTCAATTGACATCCATCCAACTCATATATGAAAGGGTCCCCACAAAACATACCAGACAAGTGGTTATTCATTCTCCTGAAGAGCTCCAAGAGGAAGAATCCATCACCTTTCAAGGTAAACCATTCTACTTTTAGACAGCTGTTAATTTTCAGGAAGTCTTTTCTGATATTGAGCCTAAGGTAATCTCCTTGCAACTTCTACCTGTTACTCCTAGTTTTACCCTCTAAATCCAAATAGAACAAGTCTAATCTCTCTTCCACAGTTCTTCCAATTCTGGAACACAGCTATTGTGTCTCCCCTGATGATCTTATATGGTTCTGATTTGTATTATACGGGCCTTGCCACTACATTCCCTTGGTACTGAGCATTATGTTCTTCAATGATCTTGGGGTGACTCAAGCCAAAGAGTAACAAACTTTCTGTGTATTTTAAGTGGTCTAGGGTACAGTGTGATTACTGTCTGAGCTTTGCAAGTTCCATATCCTGATCCTACACAATCATAGACTTATCCCTAGGTCAAACTCCAGTAGAGTTGCTGGACCCAAGGTTTTGAAGGTTCAGAGTTATAGTGCTATAAGCCTACCCCTGTTCCATGGTCCTTACCCATGACATGAATCCATGATCTTTCTCTCATGTCCCTATTACCCTTTTTTTTTTGGGGGGGGCAGGACAATGAGGGTTAAGCGACTTGCCCAGGGTCACACAGCTAGTAAGTATCAAGTGTCTGAGGCTGGATTTGAACTCAGGTCCTCCTGAATGCAGGGCCAATGCTTTATCCACCGTGCCACCTAGCTGTCCCTCATCTTTCTCTCATGTCAAGCAAGAGTTGCCAGTTTATCTGTGTTCTTGATCTAACCACTTACCTATGAGCTGAATTTATGATCTTGGGCTGAAAAAAATGACCCATAGTGGGTTATCCTTAGATTTTCCTTAAGTTGTTCAGCCTAGCACTTTTTCTCTATCTTGGAGTAATTGTGGGAGAAAGCTGCATTGTAATACCTCTTTCTTCTCTGCTTTCTTGGCCAATCCACCAAGACAGCTCTTTATTCTCCTATGGAAGACATGCATTTTCAGGTTCTTAGTGAGCCCAGAAGCCACCCTCACATTTGGTCACTCTGTTTCTATAAGGCCAGTCCTCTATAAAGGCTGAACTGTATGCCTGGCCTTCTTGCTAAGATGTTTCCCCCTCACATACCTGCTGCCTCTCTGATTTTTAGCATGATTTTATTTGGAAAAAATCTTCTCTGTGTAAAAATGGCTGAAAATCAAGCAACAGTCATTTATTAAGCACCTACATTACCAGATGTTTGGAGAAAGAAGGAAGGAAGGAAGAAAACAGATGCCTGATCTCAGAAGAACAGCAACTATGGACATACCTAGAGTCCCTCCTGAGAGTTTAGGGGGACTTAGGCTTACTGTAAACATAATGATATCTTACATATATAGAGTACCTTACAGTAACAAAGCACTTTCACATAAATAATCACATTTAATTCTCATAACAAGCCCACAGGATAAATAGGATAAGTACCACTACCTTCCATAGTTTTTGCGTCAGGAAATGAAGAAAGTCGGTCAGAAAGGCAGCCAGGTCAGAAAAAATTTCTGACAATCTTCCTCTCCCTGGGATAATACTTTTGTAGTTGCAGCTGCCATATGTATAAAGTACCAAGCCAGGCCTCAACCAAGTTGAGGGTTGGGTGGGAGGTCCAGCTGGGACCATAACAGTTGCAGTAGACCTAAGCTCCTGCTATCAGGAGAGAGAAAAACTAAATAAGCTACTGGGGCAGGATGGTGCAGTGGAAAACTCAAGGAAATTGGAGTCAGAAGACCTGAGTTCAAATTCCAGGCAGATCTGCTACTTATTACCAATATAAGTTACCTCACCTCACAGTGCTCATGTATTAAAGGAGGGAGTTGGACAAGGGCATCTTGAAGATTCATTTCCACTCTAAAATCTTTAATAGATGAATGGGACTTGACACAAATACAAGTGAAGGGTCATAGTAAGCCAGTGTAGATGTTGGTGGCTTTTCAAACTCTTGAAATCTGGCTTCCAGGGGGCAGCTAGGTGGCACAGTGGATAAAGCACCAGCCCTGGATTCAGGAGGACATGAGTTCAAATCCGGCCTCAGACACTTGACACTTACTAGCTGTGTGACCCTGGACAAGTCACTTAACCCCCCCCCCAATCTGGCTGACAATCTCAAAATGGAAACTGGCATTTCCTAATAATCAATGATCGGTAGGCAGGAACGATAGCTGCCTAGGTGGACTCAAGAAAGGCTTTGGAGAAGTAGCATTTAAAAAGTCTTGAAAGATGGGAAACATTTCCATAAGTAGGAAGGCATTTGTTGTGGGAGCAATATCCTGACCCCTCCCCCTACAAATAATGAATTAGTTAATCTCAGTGATCAAGCAAAATCAATTAAATATTCATTTAGAACTTAACATATACAAAACACTGTAATGGTAGAGACAAAGATAACAAACACAGTCCCTGTCCTCAAGGAGCTTATAATTTAATAGAGTGTGAATAAGAAAAATATGCATTTATAACATGAGGTGTGAATATAGGAGGGATTGCTTTCCTTTTTAATTTTTTTTAATTTTAGTGAGGCAATTGGGGTTAAGTGATTTGCCCAGGGTCACACAGCTAGTAAGTGTTAAGTGTCTGAGGCTGGATTTGAACTCAGGTCCTCCTGACTCCAGGGCCGGTGTTCTATCCACTGCGCCACCGAGCTGCCCCTGCTTTCCTTTTTAAAAAAAAATTCTATTGTGTACTAAATAATCAACTAACAAAAAATTCCAATATACAAAGATTTAAAAAGTAGATTCTGTGTGAAATTGTGAGCTTCTGTTACATAGTTTGTTGTTTAAAAGTGTGTATTAAATTTAACAGGTGTCAAAGGGATATAGTGGATAGAGTTGACCTAAGATCCAGGAAGACCTGAGGTCAAGTCTCACCTCCCACACATACTAGCTATGTGACCTTGGGCAAGTCTCTTAACTTCTCAGTGCTCTAGAAAAGTCTCTAAGACTTTAGGTTACAGGAAAGGTGCCAAGCTGCATTAGGAGAGAAATTCCTCAGCAGCAGCCCCCAACACCAATGAAATACCAGGTCTAGTCCCTAATCAATTACATTTAATAAAGGAATAACAAAATTGGCCAATTTGGTTTTGTCTCCTTCAGAAATTCTTTTCTATTTTTGCTTTCTCATTTAAAAATGTTTTTTAGTTTACTTTTTTTCTTTTTGAAGTTCTGTCGCTTTCTATTAATAAACTCCCCACTCCTGCAGAGAAGACCTCCCTTGTAACAAATTAATATGGTGAAATAGAACATATTAACACATCTTCTATGTCTGGAAATGTAATGTCTCATTCTGAATCTCTAGTCCAATTGATTCTTTCTCTATGATGCTTTACACACTTTTCCAACTGAGTTCTCAAATTTAAAATACCCAAAGGCTATTTGATGATTTTCATAGACACATTCTAAAGGCACCAAATGCCTTTTTCCTCATCTATTTGATTTGTTTGACCCTCTTGTGGCTCCAAGTTCTATCTGTCAGCACCATTGGCTATTGTGATATTCTCTCTCTCTCTCTCTCTCTCTCTCTCTCTCTTGGAAAAAGATCGATAATCAATTCGTTTAGTGCTTTGTTCTGTGTTGCCTTGCCAATCTTTTATTAGCTATAATCATTAGGATAAGAAATAACTGTGTGATCTATAATAAAGACATAGTCCAGGTTAAAAAAAAAATCCTGTGTGTAAGCAAGCTATGATGTAGTCCCAGGAAAATTCCTGTGTTAGTTGATCTAAGGAGCATAGCTATAATCATTATAAAGAGTGTAACAGTGTAACTATAAGAGTGGATTAAAAAACAGAATCCTATAATATGTTGTTTACAAGAAACACATTTGAAGCAGAGATATACACAGAGTAAAGGTAAAAGACTGGAGCAGAATATATTATGCTTCAGCTGAAGTTTAAAAAAAAGCAGGGGTAGCTATCTTTATCTCAGACAAAACAAACATAAAAATAGATCTAATTAAAAGAGATAAGGAAGGAAATTACATCTTGCTAAAAGGTGCAATAGACAATGAAATAATATCAATATTAAACATATATGCACCAAGTGTTATAGAATCCAAATTCTTAGAGAAGTTAAATTAGTTACAGGAAGAAATAGACCACAAAAATATACTAATGGGGCACCTAAACCTCCCCTTTTCAGAAGTAGATAAATCTGACCACAAAATAAACAAGAAAGACGTTAAGAAGGTGAATAGAATTTTAGAAAATTAGATATGATAGACCTCTGGAGAATGCTGAATGGGGATAGAAAGAAATATACCCTTTTTTCAGCAGTACATGGCACCTACACAAAAATTGACCATGTATTAGGGTATAAAAACCTCACAGTCAAATGCAGAAAGGCAGAAATAGTAAAAACAGTATAATGATATTATAATAGTGTGTGACTATATTAATAATCTTAACTATGTTAATCACCCTTATATTACAATGTAGTTGTTTACCCTGAGCTTCTTGTAAAAGAGAATACATTTGCATAATAGCAGCTTTTTTTTTTCTGCCAAACAAGAACAAATAAGCCTATAAATAACTGTGAATTCTGTATCTTGGGGTCTCAGACTGTACTGGACAGATTGTAGACCCCACCTTTGTTTCTCTTAATAAAGGTTGGTTTCTTTGCCCAGAGAGGCTTCCCGGTTTCTTTTTTCTTTTCTTTTTCTTTTCTTTCCTTTTTTTCAGATTGGCACCATAGACAGGACAGACAAAAACACATTGGATTCAGGGCTCCTAGCACCCTCTGGTGAATGCTCCTAGGACTGCAGACCTGGTTCCTTCTCCAGGGGACCGTAGACCTAGACTCCTCTCCCTTGGTGGTCTCTTTCTCTCTGGATTCAGACAGGCCTCTGACCTTAGGAAGACCCTATTCTTTGCTAAATGTTTCATTTTGATCTCTTTCTGGTTTCCACTTAAAGAGAAAGCTAGAAGCATGTGGAGGAAGATTTTGAGCACCAGAAACCAGGCAACTGTAACTTTTGTTAACTTCTCCTTTTTCAGAAATTAAGAATAGAACATGTCCCTTGCTCCTTAAAGGGCCCACTTGTGTAAGTGTCTTATTGTGCTATTCATGTGTTTCAATTATGCCCTTTCTTTTCACTTGATCAACCAAAAAGAAACAGACTGTAAATAATAGATTTTCAAAAAGTCTTCAAGGAAGACAAATCTCTCTATTCTCTGTTTCCAGTGCTGGCTGCATTGGAAGTTGTAGAGATAAAGGACCAGTAATAAATAATTTGAGACTAACATTGTGATTGACGATTCTAAAACTCTGATTTGACTATAATGTACTTGTGCCTTTTTTTTTTTTTGGCTTTCAAAAGGAAAAGACAATCTTAGAGATAAAAGAAATTAAGCTAGCAAAAGAGGAAAATAATTGACAGCCTCACTCTTTGTTCTTTGTCTACTTGTTTTATCTGACTGGTACCAAATTTTTAGATTTTCAGATTTTTAGATTATTTAGAGTAGGAATCCTAAGTAAGTCTTTTTAGGAAGGAGATCTGATTGGTCTGTGTAAAGAAACAGGGACCAACATAGGGAAGTTAGCTTATGTCTTCGTGGGGTACACCATACAAATATAGACTGTTGAGGGTGGGTTAGTCTCCAATCCAACAAACAAACTGCTAGGGCCCATACTTAAAAGGTACTACAAGCTGCCTGATCTTACCTCTGGTTACCAGTTGTTTAGGTCAATAAATATCTTGTCCTTGCAGCCAGTAAAATGTTAGAGTAGGGATTTAGTTAGGACTCTCTGCCATAGGTGAGAGGTATAGCAGGGATATTAGGTGTAGCAAATAGCCAGACCCTAAGCTACAGGAGTAGCCAGTAACATCATGGCTTAAAAACAGTTACAATTCTATTTGGAAAAGGAGGCATAAAGTAAGGGGATCATAGAATTGCTTGATGGCCCTGCAATGAGTGTAAGTAGGGACCCACTTACTCAGTTTAGGTAGACAACAACAACAACTTAGGGTATTATTCAATAGGTTTTTTTCTTTAAAAAAGGGGTTGGGGGGAGCAGCTAGGTGGCACAGTCGATAGAGCACCGGCCCTGGATTCAGGAGGGCCTGAGTTCAAGTCCAGCCTCAGACACTTAACACTTAATAGCTGTGTGACCCTGGGCAAGTCACTTAACCCTAATTGCCTCACGGGGAAAAAAAAATTAGCTCTGACTCACCAAAAGAAAAGGAGGGGGGGATTTATACTTGTTAATTACTCTGAGTGATAGATTCAGGCAGCCACAAACTCAGAAAAAAAGTCATAGCTAACCTGACAGAGGGTTGTGTAAGCAGCTAGGAAAATCTCACACAGGGCTTAGCAGGTCTTTGTTTAATTGCTTGTACCATATATGTATTATCTCAATGTGTTGTTCTAATCAGAATTCTTGTTAATACTTCTATGTTTATTCTTTAACCAGCTATTCAAACCATACATTGGTTAAAAGGAATAGCTAGTGAGCTTATTTTCTCTTTTTTCTCAATTCTTTGTGATCACATTTTGTTTGTACATTAAGAAGCTTTTTAGATTAGTTGTTTGAGCCATAAATACACTAGAAAATATTGCCATTAAGAAACAAAGACAACTGCGAGAAAGAAATTGAGCCCCATGAGAGGAAGTGAAACAGGTATCTGGGTGTACGGATGGAACCTGGTATGGATCACTGAAACTGGTAAGTCACCTTTGTAACATCTCTCAAATATGCCCACCATTTTAGTGCAGGACCTCCCTCATTTCATGCCTATATTGTTGCAATAGCCTGCTGATGGGTCTGCCTGCTACAAGTCTCTCCTCACTCTAATCCATTCTCTAGCCACTAAAGTGATTTTCCTAAAACATGGATCTGATCATGTCACCTCCCTTACTCAATAAACTCCAGTAGCTCCCTATTGCCTCTAAGAGCAAATACAAAATGTTGTTTGGTATTCAAAGCCCTTCCTAAATAACCTAGCCCCATTGTACCTTTGCAGCCTTATACCTTACTTCCTGTCGTTTACTCTTTGATCTACTGGCAAAAGCCTCCTAGTTGTTTCTTAAATAAGAAACTCCCTCTCTCAGATTCACACTGGCCATCCCCTATTCCTGGAATGTTCTCCCTCCATCACTATGACTAGTGACCTCCCTGACTTCCTTTCAATCCCAAATAAAATCCCACCTCCTACAGGAAGCCTTCTCTAACCTCTCTTAATTCCAGCACCTTCCCTCTGTTAATTATTTCCTAATTTACCCTGTATATAGTTTGTTTTGTATCCATTTGTTTGCATGTTGTCTCCCCCATTAGACTGTAAGCTCCTTGAGGGTAAGGACTATCTTTTGCTTCTTTTTTTATCCCCAGTGCTTAGCATGGTACCTGGCACTTGGAAGGTATTTAATAAATGTTTATTGAATTAAATTAAATTATCCTGCTTCCCTGGGGTCTCTCTCACACCCGTGTCTTTGCAGGACAATAAACATTATTTGTGGGGCTCAGAAGAGGAAAAGGATCCAGGAACAGGTTCCTGTGCTCAGAGCTATTGGGCACCCAGACAATAAAAGTGAGACCTTTCAAAATGACATCATGTTACTCCAGGTCTTTCCTTCTATTCTTCAAGAACTTGGGAAACCTTTAAGAGCTACTGGGTAGAGACAGATCATTTCCTTATAGATATCAGTCTCCTGAAAGGCACTTTAAACAGTCCCTAAGAACTTTTTTGTGTTCCCTTGGCAGAACTGAGATTGAAATGCCAGGAAGCACGCCCTTTCACATCTTCAGTTGCCATTTCAGAAATAGCCACCAGAGGGCAGGGCAGCAAACTCCTCCTCTGGCTATGACCCTAATTCCAGCCAGGAAGGAGAGAAAAAATTTCCCGGGGCCAAAGCAGCTCTGTGAAACTCACCCACTCAAGCTATGCTTCCACCCCTCAACTTAAAGGTAAAACAGGAAGTGGAGATGCAAGGAATTCAAATTAAAACTGTGGGAAATGTGGGCCATGCACCTTCTTGCACTGCCCTCCAGAAAACTGTTAACCCTATTTTCCTTAGACTTCCTAAATTACTCAGGCATCTGGACATTGTTCAATGCCTATAATCTATTTTCAATAGCCTTCACCCCCTATTTTAAAAATAGACACGGGGGCAGCTAGGTGACGCAGTGGATAAAGCACCCACCCTGGATTCAGGAGGACCCGAGTTCAAATGTGGCCTCAGACAATTGACACTTACTAGCTGTGTGACCCTGGGCAAGTCACTTAACCCTGATTGCCCTGCAAAAAGAAAAAAGAAAGAAAGAATGAATAAAAATAGACACAGATAGATCTCTTTAAAAACAAAGGATATTAGGGCAGCTAGGTGGAGATGAAAGAACCAACTCTGGACTCAGGAATATACTAGCTGTGTGACCCTGGGCAAGTCACTTAACCCCAATTGCGTGCCCCTCCAAAAAAGAGGGAAAGAAAACAAATATGTATAGCAAGCACAGGCTTTGACATCACAAAGGACCTTTCATCACACATTCTCATAAGTCTACTACAAATTAGTGCTATCTAATCTCAACTGGGCTCTTCCTAATACATGGCAAGTCTTTCATTTTTTTGCCCATTTGACTTTCTACCATATTTTCCACAACCACTGTCACTAATCTTCTTTCTCTTCAAACTGTCAATATTCCCTCTCTTCAGAACATTTACCTCTTCTCTTTACTAATCAATCACCCAATCAGCATTGATTAAGTATTTTCTATGTGCCAGGGACCTTGAGAGATACTTGAGACACAGAGACAAAAACCAAACAATACCTACCCTCATGGAGCTTAAACTCTATTAGAAGAAAAAACATATACACATATAATTGTAATATTTGTATGTATACACGTGTAAGATATTATTGAGCATAATCATACATGTATAACCCATATCTGATTGTTTGCCGCCTCAAGGGAGGGGGGAGGGGAGAGAGGGAAAGAGGGATAAAAATTGGAACCCAAAACTATAAATAAAAAAGTTTATTTTTTTAAAAAGATATTATTGGGGGGGGGGGCAGCTAGTTGGCGCAGTGGATAAAGCACCAGCCCTGGATTCAGGAGTACGTGAGTTCAAATCCAGCCTCAGACACTTGACACTTACTAGCTGTGTGACCCTGGGCAAGTCACTTAACCCTCACTGTCCTGCAAAAAAAAAAAAAAAAGTAATGTTATCTGCATTTTATTCTATTTGTATTTATTTGGTTAACTATTTCCCAAGTACATTTTCATCTGGCTTGGGCAGCACTACAGTGTTTCCCCTAGTCACATGTGGGAGGTGAGTTTAACATTTCTGGATTACCTGCTGAGATTTAATGTGGAACTCCGGGATTCCAATATCTTTACCAAGAAAACCCTATATGGGGTCAACGAAGAGTCAGATACAACTGAACATCATTTAATAATTTATTCTATCCTGTAGTTGATAGTATTCTGTATTACTGTCCCATTTTGTATGATTGCTCAAGCCACATTTCTGCATCCTTGAGTTGAGCTCAGAAGTACAGCTTTCCTTCAGAGTCAGTTTAAAGGTCTGATTAAAAGTTGGTTTTGCTCATACCATTAGCCCCTGGACGTTTGCTTGTCTGCCTTTAAGCCCCAACAAACTTAAACTGGTGCTATCACTCAAAAGATATGACATTTCTCCTTGTTTAGAAGAGATTTGATCTTCTCTAAGAGGATAGCTCAGAATGTGTACCTCAGTTTACCTTTATTGAACTTATGGCAGGGCATGATTCCCATTTTGATGGAAAAGAAGTCCTGGGATCAAACTCTTAGTGAGCCTGCCTTGAGAAGCAGTGAGGGACAGGAGAAGGAGGCTGAACTTAGAATTACTGGTTGTTGTTCTTCTTCTTCTTCTTCAGTTGTGTCCAACTCTTCATGACTCCATTTGGGGTTTTCTTGGCAAAGATCCTGGAGTGGTTTGCCATTTCCTTCTTCAGCTCATTTTACAGATGAGGAAACTGAGGCATACAGGGTATAAGTGACTTACCCAGGGTCACACAGCTAGTAAGTATCTGAGGTTCAATTTGAACTCAGGAAGAAGTCTTCCTGAATCCAGGCCCAGCACACTTTGCACTGTGGTGCCACTGGACCTGACTTCAAATCCCAGCTCTGCCACTTAATAGCTATGCAATCATGAACAAGGTCCAACCATTCTGGGCCTCAATTTCCTCATCTGTAAAATAAAGTATTTCAACAAGGTGGCTTTGAGGTTCCTTCTAATGCTTCATGTATGAATTCAAGTTACTTGCCCTAGCAGAACAATATCCTTAAATACTATGAGAAATGTCAAGTCACATTCCAAAGATCTCAGAGAATGGGAAAGCAAGTGGAGGACTGGGGAAGAAAAAATATCATCCTGATTTTCAGAAAAAGAAAGTGAAAAGCCTCTGAAAACTATAACGTGGTTATGTTGACTTTGATCCCCAAAAAGTGTCACCTGGGCAGCACAGTTCTGGAGTCAGAAAGACTTTAGTTTGGGGCAACTAGGTGACACAGTGGATAGAGAACCGGCCCTGGAGTCAGGAGGACCGGAGTTCAAATTCGGCTTCAGACACTTGACACTTACTAGCTGTGTGACCTTGGTCAAGTCACTTAACCCCAATTGCCTCACTATAAAAAGGAAAAGAAAAAAAACAAGAAAGATGAGTTCAAATCTGGCATCAGACACTTATTAGCTGTGTGACCCTGGGCAAGTCATTTAACCTCTGCTTGCCTCAGTTTCCTCACCTGAAAAATTAGCTTCTTTGCCAAGAAAACCCCAAATGCAGTCACAAAGAGTAGGACACAACTGAAACAACTCAACATTATCATCATGGAAAAAAAAAGACAAACCTCAACATCATCTTTGGCACAATTCTAGAATCAAAGGAATGGTCAGTGAACATCTGAAAAAGGCAAGGATAATCACAAAAAGCTAGTATGGCTTCATCAGGAAAAAATGATGCCCACCGGCCCTGGATTCAGGGGGACCTGAGTTCAAAGCCAGCCTCACAGACTTGACACTTACTGGCTATGTGAACCTGAGCAAGTCACTTAACCTTCATTGCCCCGCAAAAAAACAAAAAAGAAGAAGAAATGATGCCAGACTAAACCTTAGTTCCTTCTTTGATTTGATAACTAAACTAGGCGATCAGCAGTAAAATTAACATATAGTTTACCAAGATTTTAGCAAATGACTTTATAAAGTCTCTTCTTCTTCATGGTATTCTTGTGGAAAGAGAAAGAGCTATGAGGTAGACTATCATACAATGAGATGGATACCTAACTGCTGGAATGCTGAATTACAGAAAGGATCCATAAAGTTCTTGACAAGCAAAAACATTGGGCTGAGTATAGTAAACTATAATTTAATAGGGGGCAATTGTAAAATCTAATACTTGGGTTCAAAAATCAGCTTAACAAGTACAAGATGGAAGAGGGACATTCAGATAATAATTTGTCTGGAAAAAAAGATCTGTGTTTGAAGGGCCTACAAGCTAGATTCTGAGGATATGAAAATATTCTAGTAGGAAAATATATACACATGTGTATATGTTACATATACATACATACAGGTATGTATGCATGTATGTGTGTGTATGGACTTATATACTTAGGTACACGTGTGTGGGTGTGTACATACATGTGTGTGTATACACAGATGTGGATAGTTTTCAGCTTATATGCATTCACATTACACCAATTCAACTTTACATAAAGGATTCTCAAAGAATTTTCAGCCAACCACCAGTGATAAAGACTAGATGCAGTGCTTGGAGAAGGGGCAACATACTGCACACCTTTATTTATTGTAGAGTCCTGTGCATACTTTATCATTAACTTACCTTTCATTTCATAATTCTGTTTATTATCATGGCACAGTATTTAACATGGCTGCATTTTAGCATATTTTATGACTTGCCTAAAGGTATGATTTGAGATATGCCTTTGTTATGTAGGCAAAGTGAAGTGGGTGGGTAGTTAAATTCATGGAATTCTCAAGGTCACCAAGTGAGGCTGTGAAGGGAGACTAGCTTAGAGCCTTGGGGCACACCCACAGTTAGGAGGCCAATGTTAACAAATAAAACTGCAAAAGAGATTGAGAAAGGGCAATCAATCATATGGGCAGGAGGAGAACCCGGAGGGGTCAGTGTCATGAAAACCCAAAGGGAAAATATTCAGAAAGAGAAGGTAATCCACAGGGTCAAATACTTCAGAAAGTCAAAAAAGATGAGAATTGAGAAAAGACCAGCAAAACTGGCAATTAAGAGAACACTGGGAACTTTGTGAGAAACTTGGAAACTAGAGACTTTAAAAGAGTAAGAAGAGAGGAAGTAAAGGCAATGGGTGAGTGTTGATAAGCAAACATGGTCTAGTGGGCACTGGACTTGGTTGAAGTCAGGAAGACCTGAGTTCAAATCTTGCCCCACTAACTATTGGTGTGACCTTGCACAAATCACATCATCTCTCTGTGCCTCAGTTTCCTTGTCTATTAAATGAAAAAGGAGAATATGATCATTTCTAAGTTCACAGGGAATGATTTCTATTTTCTCAGTAAAATATGAGGCAAGGTCCTTAATTGAAAGGGTAGAGGGAGGCAGTGGTGTGGGAAATTTGAGGAAAGAAGAGAAAATTTGGAACAGCCCTGAATGGTAAGTGGGATAAAATGGGATAAAGAATCAATTAGGAATGGGTAAAAGGATTGCCTTGCTGCAGGGAAGGGCCAGCTGAGATTAAATAACATACATTTGTCATGGACCCAGTTGGCTTGGTGGTGTGATTTTGTCAAGCTCCATTCAAAGGCGCATGAGTATATAAATAAAAGATAATTTGGAGGACAGGGGAGCCAAAGCACTAGCAACTTGGGGGGATCAGAGACAACTTCATGTGGAAGGTAGTGTTTGAGGTGAGTCTGGAAGGCAACTAGAGATTCAAAGGGCAGAAGAAGAGTACTTACTCTGATAAAACTGACAAGTGCATTAGTCGTGCTGGGTAGGGATGGGAAGGCTTTAGAGGAGAATGTATAACATCTTCATAAGCACACAGCCTGTCTGCCAGGGTGCCAGTATGAAATCCTATGCCTTTCCCTCTGTGGTCACCTGGACCTCCCCAGCTGGAAGCCTCAATAGGCTACTTAGGGAAATAGAAAACTTTTCAAGTATGGAAATTTATTGTGATTTGAGGACCCTGCCTTTGGGCTGAGATTAAAAAGCCTTAGGCCCTCAGGGTTTTTTTCTGTGTAAGAGGGGCTGGGGCCCCTTCCCCTCTGCTTTAGCTGAGCCAAAAAGCCCCATGTGCTTTATGGGACACCAGTCAGACGGCTGGGGGAAAAAGCCCCAGCTCCCTCCTTCCTGAAGGGATCTATCCCAGAGATCCTGGGCTCATCCAGACTGGGCTCTGGCATAGCCTGTGCAGAGATCCCTGGGCGTACAGCAGGGGGCATGGGCTCCTGGAGCCCTGGGTGTGGTACCATGGGACACTCGAACCCCGGCCCGGCCGCAGCCCTAGTGCAGCCAGCGGATTAACTTGGTGTGTGTGGGGGCACAGGGAGCCCGATGTTTGAGGGGAGAGAAGGAAGATATATACCAGGGGGTGGTCAGCACAGAGAGGTTGGAGGACAGACAGAAGCGGGGCTGCTAAAAGGACGCTAAGGAGACTGAGGCTATGTAAAGAGAGGGGCTGACAGAGATGGAGAAAAAGCTAAGAGTGAAGATAGAGAAGACACAAGGGGGCAGAGGAAGGAGCCGTATGGAGTAAGGAGCTTTTCAGGGTTCAGCGGCAGTGCAGAGAGGGAAGTTAGACAGAAAAGAAGATCGGTTGGTACGGAGACGCTAAGAGAGTTGCAGGCGTGGCAAAGATTAAGCATAAGCGGAGGCAGCAGAGAGACACGCTGGAAAGCACTCCGGTTGTACATTTTATTTTCCTGTATTCTTAATTTTAAATTGTATCTCATAAATAAACCCTCTGCTGTTAAATTGGAAGAGGCTTCTTAATCTTTTGCTTATCAATTTGGGAGCAGAGCAGTGTGGAGAAATTTTTAAAAGGCCCTAACAGATTGGCTTAGGAAATTAATAGCAGTCAGATAGCCAGCCAGTCAAAAGTCCCCAGATTAGTCCTTCAGTTAGTTAGGCCCCCAGATAAATTAGGCCCAGTCAGTAAAATATTTTCACACAAGGGACCATCTGCCTTTTTTTTAATGCATGTTTATTTAGAACAGTTTCAAGGGGCAGCTAGGTGGCACAGTGGATAAAGCACCGGCCCTGGATTCAGAAGTACCTGAGTTCAAATCCAGCCTCAGATACTTGACACTTACTAGCTGTGTGACCCTGGGCAAGTCACTTAACCCCCATTGCCCCACCAAAAAAAAATATGTATTTATTTAGAACAGTTTCACAAACGACAATATGTTACAGGTTAAATTTTCTATCCCTAGTTCTTGGAAGCCTAAGAAAAGCAAATATCCTTGATTTAGGGAGTTGGGACCAGGGGCCAGGAAGGAGAAAACCAGAGGCAGAAGTAGGAGAAAGCAAGGGAAGAAGAAAGTAAAGCTTTTGTTAAATTTATGGATTTTAAGAAGTTGGTTGTTGTCCTTCATAATTAAAGAGGACCAAAATGACATCACTATGGCCGGGTCAATGAACGGTATATCTGACTATGACTGATCAGTCCAATATGAGCTCAGAAAGCTTTACCCCAGGTAGGGCACAAATAGTCCATATGAACATCTGGAACGGAAATGTCTCTAAATTAGCACAATCTCCCATTTCTTTTGAGCTGCTGCAATTCTGCTTTGCTCACAGAGCATAGCACCTTCTTTGATGCCAGCATGCCACGGTGGGCGGTCCTGTGCCAGGGCCTTTCATGTCTTACAATCGATTCCAAAGTTCTTCAGAGACAATGGATTTTAAGAAACATGGATTTTTGGTAGTAAAAATTTTGCAGATTGGTATAAGTTTGCTTCAGATCTGTACATCCACATACCAATAGTTAGGGAAAAGTTATTTAGATCACTTCTCTCCAAAGTTGTAAGGAGGCTGAAGCAGCCTTTAGTTAAGGCTGTGCTCCATGGTACTAAAATTTAGGAAGTCTGTAGCACTTCACATATACAGCTAGGCGGAATAGCAGGTAGAGCACTGGGTGTGAAATAGGAAGATTCATCCTCCTGAGTTCAAATCTGGCCTCAGACATTTACTAGCTGCATGACCCTGGGCAAGTCACTTAACCCCCTTGGCCTCAGTTCCTAATCTGTAAAATGAGCTAGAGAAGGAAATGGCAAAACACTCCAGTATCTCTGACAAGAAAACACCAAATGGGGTCACAAAAAGCGACAGTCAGACATGACTAAAACAATTAAAAGCATTTTACATCAACTCAGCAGTGTAGAAACAACTGAGCATCTAGTTAGCAAGAATCCATTCAACTAGGATGCTTTTAAAAAGCATGTGGTTTTTCCCTGGGCTGATCCACTTCTGCATTTTTTCAGTGGCAATGATCATGTGGTATCCCAAAGTCTCTTTCCCCAGCAACTCAACAAATTAATTTGACAACACTTTTCATTTTTCTCACCTAATACATTTTGTACCTCTTGACCTGGGCACACACATACACAAAATGATGAGTTATAGCTCTGCTCTTTTCCCTACCCTTCTCTAAATAAAAATATACTTCATCTATACTGTTAAAGGCTAAAATTCTAGCTAGTCTGTCTAAAATAGCTAATGAGTGGTCACCAATAAATTATAAGCTTTAGCAAGAGTTAGACTTTTAAGCATTTATTAAGGAGAATAAGAATTTGGCAAAGAGAGAGAGAAAGGCCTAGATTCATCTATCTATTAAAGGGAGAGAGCATTCCTAGCTCTGCTCTCCGTCAGAATCCACACGAAAAGAGCGTGAGTCAGAGCACCAGGCTCCCCCTTCTTCCTCCCACAGGCAAACGTCACTTCCTGATGCCAAAGAAAAGACGCATGGTCTGGCCCTCAGAGACCTTCACCTCATGGCAGAGCTTTTCTACAGTAAGTCTCCAGCAGGTGGCGCCATTCCAATCGTTACAATGCTATGCTTTTCTCTCTTGTTTTCAGAGAAAATTCAGTTCAAGTCAAACATTTATTAAGCACTTACTATATACAAGGCATTGTTCTTGGCATTGGAGCCTACACAGCAAAAACAGACCCTGTCTTTACAGAGCTTATATTCTACAGATCATGAAAGGTATTGTGAGAGTCAAAATTGAATATATAGAGCATTAATCTCCCCCTTTTGTACTTTCCCTTTTATATCTATCTAGATCTAGATCTAGATCTAGATATAGATATAGATATAGATATAGATATAGATATAGATATAGATATAGATATAGATCTCCCAGGCCAATAAGAAAAGGAGCCTCTGAGCTTTAGTTCATAAAGGTTCAGGTTTTATAGCTTGGGAATTAATTAGAACACAAAGGTGAAACCAATTAAAGAAATAAGGAAGTAGAAATGCAGATAGATAGTCTTAACACTAAACTTAGCATTTTCCATCATTAACTCACCAACCCAGAACTCAGCAGTCTGCAGTAACTCAGCAGTTGCCCGAAACAGAGTATGAAACACATGTTCTGCCAGCCTGAACTCCCCACGTGCCATGGCTAAGTCAACCATGAAAGAGCAAACTTCCGTTCCCGCCGTCACTTTTGAGTTGGCATGCTGGAAGTTCCTCACGTTTTCCTCCCCAAAAGGGGAGGTCCTTCAAAAGCTGCTTCAGTAACATGTGCAATCTCTCAAATGATTCAGCTAAAACTTTCTATATTAATCTTTACCACAGTATCAGTCAGCAAACTACAGAGTTTTTCTATGACACTGGAGGGGGAAAGAGATTCACAAATTCCCAGTGTTTCCCCAATTTTTCCCTAACAGGAATTTTCTCATTCTTTCACTAATTTTCTTTTGGAGATTCAATCCCAATCTCACCCAGGCTGGCTGTGCAATGGCCATTCATGGGGTTCCTTCCTCCTTTGTCATCCCAATACCAATATTTCCCTCCTCTCCAGGGGCTCATCATGTTGGTGTCAGACTTAGTGTGGACACCCCATCAGCTCTGATCCTACAAAAGTGCAGAATTCCTGAGCTCAAGGGATCTACCAGTCTAAATCTTCCCTAGGAACTGGGATCTGTGAGAAAATAATGGGTTTGGGAGGTCCCAGAGGCTCTCCCCCACTTGAGGGAGCCTTGTCTGACCTCTTTTTAGGCCAGCCCAGAGTCAGGAGAATTGCTTAGTTCCAGAAGATGCTGACACTGCAGCTGATTCAGAGGCTCCAGGGGTCTCTTTCTCTGGTGAGGCCTACCTGGGACTGACTCTGTACCAGTGTGACCATAGGGTTGGGCTCCACTCCTGCCCTGGCACAGAAGCCCCCTCCTACTGCCCTTCTAAGCCCTCTTTGGCTGGAAAATTATCCCACCCCATTTTTTTGTGTGTTCTGCTGCTCCAAGAATTGTCCTATGGCATTATTTGGAGGTTTTTTGGAGCGATAATGTAGTGAGTTCTAAGAGCTTACTACCTTTCTTCCACTATCTTCCAGAGTCAGGAGAATTGCAAAGGAAATGTAGATTGACCTTCCTGACTACCTAAAGGAAGTTAACTCACCTAGTCGACCCCCACATCATGTCAATCAATGGCCTGGACAATTAGCTTGGATCAACGTACAGAGACCCACCTCTACCTGAGAGAGGATAAAAGCCCTTGGGAAGGGGGGGGGGGTGTCACTCGCTTCTCTACCCTGCTCTTCTCACTGTACCTCTCCCCATCCTGGGATTTTATGCTGGTCCTGGGATGCTGGAGGAGTCAGCCACGCAGTCCCTACTCTCTTTCTTTTCTATCTAGGTATGTGGGGCTTCTGAACTCTATTTCTGAGCAATGTGCCCTCTCTTTACTAATATTTAATGTCTTAATAAATGCTTAATGCCCAAAACTGGTACAGTAGCCTCTAATTTATAAATAGTAATGTATTAGAAGCCCCAGCTAAGTTCCCTAAAACCTAGAACAGAGACAGGAACCCCCATATATTTTCTTTTTTTTTTTTGGTGAGGCAATGGGGGTTAAGTGACTTGCCCAGGGTTACACAGCTAATAAGTGTCAAGTGTCTGAGGCCAGATTTGAACTCAGGTACTCCTGAATCCAGGGCCGGTGTTTTATCCACTGTGCCACCTAGCTGCCCCCCCCCATATATTTTCAAACAACACATCATAGGAGGTACCAACACCATATGCCTTTTCTCCAAAATTAAAAAAGTAAATCCCAGATACCCCACCCATGACAAATCATGGTCCATTCATTGCTTTTTATTTTATCAGATAATAAAAGAACACAGTAGGATTTGACCAAATCTACCCAATCATTCATTCTACCAGCACCTACACAGTGCTCTGCTAGGGAATTATAAAGAAAGGTGCAAAGGAGATAATTCAGGGGTTTCAAATTGACTTGTCAACTTGGGGAGAGGAGACATATATACATGAAAATTTAAATAACATGATACAAGAAAAAATACAGGTCTAATTCCCCACTGGTCTGAACAATTTCCCTCTTGCCCTCTTTTTTTTTTTCCTTCTACTTTTAGCATCTCTGTCCTTGTCCTTATCCTATTCCCACCAGAATGGTGGTCCTATTCTGCTGTTAATCTAGCTGACAGAACTGAACCTTCTCAGCTTCCCTCAAGTGTACCCGTTATTAGTCCAGGGTCCACAGATACTCAGGGAGTCTCTGGATAGATTTCAAAGGTTCCATGAACTTGAATGGAAAAGATAATTACATCTTTTTCATCAATAAACTTTAAGTAAAATTGAACATTTCCTTCAAGTATGAATGTGGGCGGGGGGTGGGGGGGAAACACCACAGTAGTTTTAATAGTACCTGTGACTTTCTCGCCAATACAAATTACAGATATTTTCATATCATATTACATCACAGCAAATACTTCAGCACATCATTTTTACTCATCACTACTTCAAAATTACTTTATTACTTTATTAGACCCACTGCTAAATATATTACTATAACAGATTTTTCATATTTTAATAACTATTCCATATAATTAGTTTACTTTGTAATATTATGTATTTTATGCTATGCATTTCAAAAGGTCATCCTGTGAAGGGGCCCATAGGCTTTACCAGATTGCCAAGGGGATCTGAGAAACAAAAACTCTTCAGAACTCCTGTTTTAGAGGCTTCCATATAAATTTGGTATTCTCAGTGTGGCTGGTCTATGAAAATGAGACAACCTTGGCCTTTATACAAAGTACACAATCACTTTCCTCACTAATAGGCTAAAATAATCAATGGAGAATGTCTTTACAAAGCTGTAGACTCACTGAGAAATGTAATTATCCTGATGGAAAATAAAACAGAAGCAGAATAACAAAGAGCATGACAAAATGAGAATCTGACACAATTGGAAGACTTGAAACTTTACAAATGAACTTTTTTTTTGAGAGAGGGAGAGAGAGAGAGAGAGAGAGAGAGAGAGAGAGAGAGAGAGAGAGAGAGAGAGAGAGAATAAAGCCTAGAATGCTAACCTGAGAATTGTCAGCATCCCAAAAAATTCATATTAAAAAGGTATGAATAGGGGGCAGCTAGGTGGCACAGTGGATAAAGCACTGGCCCTGAATTCAGAAGGACCTGAGTTCAAATTTGGCCTCAGACACTTGACACTTACTAGCTGTGCGACCCTGGGCAAGTCAAAAAAAAAAGTATGAATATGGGAAGATAGGCCCACTTGTACATTGTTGGTGGAAAGCAATTTGGAATTTATGCAAAGAGGGTGACTAAAATTTCCATGCCTCTTATCCCAGAGATTCTATTATTGGACTTATATCCAACATACACCAAAATATTGATAGTGGCACTTTCTGTGATAGTCAAGAACTGAAAAAAAAAAGCAGATACCCATCAGTTGGAGAATGGCTGAACAAATTATGGTACGTTAAGGTAATGGAATATTTCTGTACTGTAAGAAATTATGACTATGATGATATAGAGAAGGATAGAAAGATCTACATGCATTGATGCAGAGTGAAGTAAGTAAAACCAAGAAAGTAATAGACACAATGACTACAACAATGTGAATGTGTATGTTCTGGATTTGGGTTTTTTACTTTGTGCTTCTGAATTTCTGCTACTTGAATTTTATCTTTATGTTCTATTCCTAGTTTCAGGTGCTCCAGTGAATTTTGTCTTTATATTGCTTATGTGTTTTCACATGACAGAAAAAGTTATTGTTTCACTTTTTTAAAAATTAGATATAAAATTTTGGCAATTAAATATAAATTTATTTGGCAAAAAGTTAAAATGATTATGACGATTCTCTAGTTAGGTATTTGGGTTTTTTTTAAGTTGCAGTTCTTATGCCCAAAGGACTATAAAAATGTGTATACCCCTAGCCCTAGCAATATCACTAATAGGTCTGTATCCCAAAGAAATAAAAGAAAAACAGAAAAGACCCATATGAAAAAAAATATTTATAGCAACTCTTTTTGTGGTGGCAAAGAATCAGAAACTGAGGAGAAGACAGTCAGTTGGGGAATGGCTAAATAAATTGTGGTGTGTGATTGTGATGGAATATTATTGTGCTATAAGAAATGATGAAGGGAATAGTTTCAGAAAAGCCTGGGAAGACTTCCATGAACTGATGCAAAGTGAAGTAAGCAGAACCTGGAGGTCGTTATGCACACTAACCACAATATTATAATGATGATCAACAGTGAAAGAGTTAGATACTCTGATCAATACACTGATCCAAAACAATTCCAAAGAACTCATGATGTTATCTAGTTCCAGAGAAAGAACTGATGAACTCTAAGAGCTGATTTGAAGCATCTTAGTTTTCACTTTATTTTTCTTGCCTTTTTTTTCAACAAGTCTAATATGGAAATGTTTTGTATGACTTCACATGTATAACGGGTATCATATTGCTTGCCTTTTCAGCAGGCAAAGGAGAAAATGGAGAGGGAGAGATTTTGGAACTCAAAAATTTTGATGAATGTCTAAAATAAATAAACGAGAATTTTTTTAAGTTTCAGTTCTCTGGAAAAAATAGCTTATTTTATTTTACTTACAAAAATGAATGGCTTTAAGACCTAAAATAATAACTACCACACAAAATTGTATAACATTGCATTTATGTATTTCTAATCCAAATGATGCAAACATAACTAGGTCTTGGGGGAAAAAAAAGATTGGGGGAAGAGGAATTGTGAACAGGGTACTCATTTCCCTCATGCTCTTTGTCTTGATAGCCAAGAAATGCTACCTCACTTTGGGCTCTAGTACTACAGAGGTAGAGATATAGACCAGTGAACACAAATGAGGTCAAGTGAATGATAAGACCAATGGCAGCTGCCAGTGAATGATGGACAAGCCAGCTGGTACCTAACCATCATTTCCCTTATATGATACACGCACACACTTCAGATTGCTTGCACCTGTGTCACCACCTGTCTGTGTTATGAACCTCGCTGTGAATATCGCCAGTTGGGTAACAAAATTCAGCTACATTTTTTAAATTTCTCCATTCTGTTGGTCTCTTCAGCTACTTAACTCCTTTCTGTAATGATGTGTACACCCCCACCCTTTTGTTTCAGCTCAAAATCCTCTCAGAGTGATGTTTTCTGTGCCTTCTGAAAGAGTGAATAGGAATAGTTCGACAACTAACTCCTAGAAGTACCTGCCCCATTTTGCCTGAAAGAAATAAATGTAAAGGACTATGCAATTGTTTTTCACTTTCCACTGCTTTCCAGAGGAGATGTTGTCTATCTGTCATCTTCACAAAAAAAAAAAAAAAGTTAGGCAGAAACAACCCTGAGTAATTTGAATGATTCCACCAGAGATTCTCTAGATGTCTCCAGAGAGATTCTTAAAGTTTAAGAAACAGTTGGGATCATGTTTTGTCATACTCACCCATGGGCAGTGATTCCTCAGGCAGGAAAATGATGCCTGGGGAGAAAATGGGCATTAGGAGTTGGAGTTACCTTGTCCCAGCCTAGTGTCACAGATGGAGACTTGCTTAGAAATAGGAGAGGCTCCTTTCTAATGATCAAATTTTTATGAGATCAAAAGTAGTCAAGAATCATAGCAAATGGAAGAGACTTTGACATTGGGGTTCCCTTGTCTAGCATTGTGTTTGGCCTGAAATACAAGAAGATCTTTGTGCCTCCTTGTCAAAACAGGTAAATTCTGCAGTGGTACCCTATGCCATACTGACACAGTCTCTGATGAAGACACTGGCCTTCTTAAATAATCTCTTCTACTAAAAATGAATTGGAGGGACAGCTAGGTGGTGCAGTGGATAGAGCACCGTCCCTGGATTCAGGAGGACCTGAGTTCAAATCTGGCCTCAGACACTTGACACTTACTAGCTGTGTGACCCTGGGCAAGTCACTTAACCCCAATTGCCTCACACAAAAAAAATTAATTGGAGGCAGTTTCTTAAGAATATGCCTGTATTGAGGTATGGTGGATAGTCAGATTATGTTTGCCCAGGTGACACAACTTCTCCATGTGGAGTGGCTAGGGAGCTTGCTTCCAGGAGGATAGTGATGACACATTAGAAATGCCTTGGAGACATTCTGTAAGTAGTGCCAGCTGGCTAACAATATAATTGGAAGAAACCTTTTTCAATTGGCTTCATAGCCATAATTGTTGGTATCTTCAAAAAAGACAGCATCAGTCATCTGAGAAATTAGTCTCCATCCTCAGCCTTTTTCATCTTTTCTAGGGGAAGGAAGTAGAGCCTCTTGACCTTGTAAGTTGAAAAGGTCATCAAGAGGTCATACCAATATCCTGGATTTCCAGAATCTAGGAAAATTAACAGCATACCTAGAGCCAGTGCAGCCTTGAATTAATATTCAAGGAGAGTTATTGAGTCACCTTTGGGACCCCACAGAAGTACTCACCTGGCAGTGATGCCACCTTTGGACATAAATTTTGTGGGACCAGTGCTGTGTAGGAAGCTTTGAACTTACTCCTCTAGAGATAGCAATGGTATAGGGGAAAATCTGCTCTAGAGATATTAGGGAAAAATGTTTGTATGGTCCTGTCATATTTTTCAGTTAAAAACCCCTTTGTAAAAGTTACCTGATATTAAGTGGATAAAAGGAATTGGAGTACTAGTCACAGGTCCTTAACAATGGGGGGGGGTGAACACAGCAGGTAGGTGTTTGAACCAATAGAATTAGAGAAGAGACACCCCCACAAACCCTTCAAAGTACCCTGGAGGGGCAGCTAGATGGTGCAGTGGATAGAGCAGCAGCCCTGGATTCAGAAGGACCTGAGTTCAAGTCCGGCCTCAGACACTTGATACTTGCTGGCTGTGTGACCCTGGGCAAGTCACTTAACCCCAATTGCTTCACCAAAAAAAAAAAAAAGTACCCTGGAAATCTGACCCTGAGAGAAGAAGCCAGAGCATACTTGATATTTGTCCAATGGATCATTTTTTTATTGAAGAAATCACAGGAAAAAGGGGTAATGCCACTCAAGGTAGTTTCTGTAGATTTATATAACTACATAAAAGAACAGAATCCCTGAAGATATTATTTAAATAAAGAAGTCATGCCACAAACATTCGCAAGGTTCCGAGATTTCTTATTTTGCTTGGTCTTAGCAATTCATTGGTTCTCCTGGAATCTCCCTCAGTTCCATCCTGTTTGTGTTTGGCCTTTTGCTCTCCTCACCCAGAAAATCTGCTCAGATCTGCTCAGAAGGAAAGTAGGCCTAGAACTTGGGGATAGAGATCCCTGAGCATCTCAGATCCAAGAGAAATGAGTGCAGAAAGGAGGGACTCAGGATGATGAAGACAAACATCTGCCAATGTCAGCTTTACTTATGCGTGCAGTATGCTAAGTTCTTACCTCTGCCCAACTTTATTCCTTGGGAGTTGCCCTGTGTTGTACTTGAGACATATAATAACAGTAACTTTATGGAGTCATATATTACATGTTATAAAATAATTTGGGATTTTATTGGTAGTTGAATCCTATACTAACAGAATTCAGGGATTTTTTTTAAGAATATCAACATTCAATAAAGTAGGTAGCTTTTCTTAACTATCTCTAAGGCCTTTTATCTCTCTCACATGGGAGCGGTGTGTCATACTGTTCCCTCAGAGGGATTACTGGGATACCTATTAATAAACAGGAAATCTTTAGTCTCAAAAAAATTGCTACTATTTCCTGCTTACTCAATTCAGAAAGCTTCATCCTGTCAAGAGTATTTTGCTTCCTTCAATTTGCCCCCTGAAAAGAAAAGAGGCATCTACCAGTATAGTCAGAGTGACCCCATTCTTATCTGAGGCATAGATTAAAAGCATGACTCACATTAGAGTAAGGAGAAAAATGGCTTGTTTTCACCTCCTTCTCTTGCTGTGTGCTCCTGACTCACAGGCAAGCTATGGTACCTCTCTGGACTTCGATTTCCTCTTTTATAAAATGAGGGGATTGGATCAAATAAAATTTTGCCCAACCCTAAATTAGTGGTATGGGTTCAGGATGACTAGAATAGAAACATTCCCAGACTACATCCTCTGCTTAGACACACACACACACACACACACACGCTCACACATGCACACACACAGAGCCATCAACCAGAGGATCAATCACCTTTGACAAAGATGCCTGCCATCTCCACCTATACCAACTGCTGACCACTTGTCACTATAGGTTAAGTAAGCCCAAGTGCACCAGAAATAGCACCTTCTCCCCCAAAATACCACCAGTCCTGCTTCCAGCCTGACCCTGATCATGGAGCAGCTAGGTGGTGCAGTGGATAGAGCATTGACCCTGAAGTTGGGAGGACCTGAGTTCCAATCTCACCTCAGACACTAGCTGTGTGACCCCAGGCAAGTCACTTAACCTCAATTGCCTCCAAAACTTTAAATTTTAAAATAAATTTTAAAAAATATTTGTTGAATAAGTGAATGAGCCTCAGTTTCTCTGTCATGACTGAACCCTTACATGTATTATCTCCCCATGTTGGACTGAGTTCCTTGAGAACAGGGACTGTCTTCCCTATTCATGTCCGCAGCACACAGCATAGTTAAGTGCTTAATATTTTTCCATTCATTCATTTATCCATAAGATTGCAAATTGCAAATTTCCCTTTTTCTGAACATATTTGTGACCTTTCATAGCTCACAGAACAGAAGTCAGAGAAAGGCCATTGTCTAATGATCTTCTCAGTAAACACATGTCCCTCTAGCTAAGTCTACAACAGACTTCCCAGGATAATACGAAACAGAGTCAGCAATTTCCTCGTGTCAAAGTCTGCATTGTAATTTCACTAACATAGAATGATCTAGTGGAAAGAGCCCCAAGCTCAAAATCAGGAGGGCTGAAATCTGAATCCCAGATCAAACCCCAACAGTGTCATTGTGACCTAACCTTACTCAACCCCTTTTCATAGTCCACACTATGCCTCCCATTTTGGAAGGCCCTTCACTCCCTCCCTCAACCTAATCACTACCTGACCATCAAGGCTCATCTGAAATGCTACCTTCTCCATGAAAGTCTTACTTGCTCCTGGGCAATAAATCAGCATTTTGTACCTACCTTTTGTAACTTCACCTTCTACCATATATTATGGATATTTGTGTCCATTTCTTATTTCCCCAACTAGACTGTTAGCCCCACAAGACAGAGATTACATCTTATTTCTTTTTTCCATCCCCCTGGAATGCTTTGCAAATAATAGCTGCTCAAAGAATATTTGTTGAACACAGGCCCTGGAGTCAGGAGAACCTAAGTTCAAATCTGGCCTCAGACACTTACTAGCTATGTAACTCTGGACAAGTCACTTAACCCCCAGTTGCCTCCAAAAATAATTTTTTTAAAAAAAAAGTTTTTAAAATGTGTTGAATAAGTGAACAAGCCTCAGTTTCTCTGACATGACTGACCCATCTTCTTTTCAAATCATACTTGTCCTCCATGAGGGTCTTTCTCCCACTCCTCATACTCATTGCAGGCTCATTAACACATTCTTCTTCCTGTTTCACTTTCCATTAACTTTTGATGTTTCCAAATAGTTTGATGGATAGGAGGAAGTGAATAGATACAAAAGAGAACTGAGCTTGTCTAAATATAATCCCCAAATCTTATTGTCATTCTTAACTATGCAACTCTTCCCAGAATATCTAGCAAAAGCAGTGAAACTGATGAGTATGAACATAATCATTAGTTTTTCCTTGCCTCAGTTTTCTTGGTGGAGATGTGAATAAATGGTAAAAAAAAAAAAATGTCCAGAAAGAGAAATGAAATCTTTCAGAGGCAACGGGGCGGTACAATGGATAAAACAACAGCTTAGAGCCAAGGAGACCTAAGTTGAAATCCAACCTCAGATACTTACCAGCTATGTGACCTTGGGCAAGGTACTTTGCCTCAGTTTCCTCCACTGTAAAATGAGGCTAACAGGACCTGCTTTGCAAGGTTGTTCTGAGGTTCAAATGAGCTAGAATTTGTAAACCACTTAGCATAGTGCCTAGCACATAGTAGGTATGATATAAATGCTTATTTCTTCCCCTCTCCCCTCAGAGGAAAGCAGCTTTATATGTTTTTCTCTGGTGGTGTTCAGCTTGTTGATGTAATCAATATAGGAGCTCCTGATGTGGAAACTTTGTCCATCCACAAAGATTAATAAAGCATCTAACATTATATATGATGTGTGTGTGTGTGTGTGTGTGTGTGTGTGTGTGTGTGTGTGTGTGTGAGAAATGGGGATAATAATACCCGTAGCACTTCCTTCACACAGGGGCCATCTCCAGTCATCCTGATGTATATCTCGCCACTGGACCCAGATGGCTCTGGAGGAGAGAGTGAGGTTGGTGACCTTCCACAGCCCTCCTTCACTTAAATCCAATTCAGTGCAAGTCATGACATCACCTCCCAATGTCATGGTCCTCTTCGAGAATGAAGGACAGGCAGTTGCTGCCTGGGAGTTTCTCTTGCTTTATCTGTGGTCCCCCATGGCCTCGCAGAACCGTGACCTGGCTGCTGCCAGCACCGCCGCAGCGTCCCATAAGGGGACCGAGCACCCTAGGGTGCAGCTTGCGGATCCGTGGGCAAGAGGTTACAGCAGGAATTGATGACCCTAATGATGTCTGTAGACAAAGGAATTTCTGCCTTCCCAGACTCTGACAATCTCCTTAAATCGGTTGGGACCATCCATGGGGCTGCTGGGACAGTATATGAAGACCTGAGGTACAAGCTCTCCCTGGAGTTCCCCATTGGCTACCCATATAATGCTCCCACTGTGAAATTTGTCACACCTTGTTACCATCCTAATGTGGATACCCAAGGCAATATCTGTTTGGAAATCCTCAAGGACAAGTGGTCAGCTCTGTATGATGTCAGGACCATTCTACTATCTATCCAGAGCCTGCTGGGAGAACCCAACATTGACAGCCCATTGAACACACATGCTGCTGAACTTTGGACAAACCCCACAGCCTTTAAAAAAGTACCTGCTGGAAACCTACATGAAGCAGGTGACTAGCCAGGAGCCCTGACCTCAGCTGCCCAACCTATCTTCCCTTCATCTTGTTCGTATGTGTATGTGTGTGCATACATCTTTTCCCCTTCCTCATAACCTGTCTTTTCTCTTCTGTACAGGACTGTATCATACTGTTTTCCTTTTTTCTCAAACTCTAGTCCAGCCCTCAACATTAATGTATAAATAAATTTGTTTTTGTTTAAAAAAAAAATGAAGGACAAACAACAACATGGGGTATAAAGATGCTAAATAACTTGTCACATAGTTGGTATGTATCAGAGCTCTTCTAGATTCTATGAGATCTTCTATATCCTATGACTAGACCTTTACCCATTATCTATATATGTAAATTCCTATATACAAAAAGAAACACACACACGCAATTGGAACCAAAGTTTACCAAAACAGTGCACTCCAGCACAGAAAAGGTACAAAACCAAGTTCTGATTCTTAATTTCTCTGTTTCTTTCTCTGCATCTGTATTTTTATTTTAACATCTCTGTATCCTTCCCTGCTATCTAAAAACTTGTCTCCCCTGTCCTTCAACATACTCTCTAGAGACCTTACTATCTGTTATGTATCATCTCATAATTTCCCCCCCCTTTGTCATTCAAACTCTTTTCTTAAAAAGCTGCTAAAACACATTTCTTCCACTTCCTCTCCTCTTCCAATCTTCTGAATCCTCTGCAGTTTGACTTCAGATTTCAATACTAAACTGAAATTGCTCACGATTTCTAGTGGACTTCATCCCCCTTGACTTCTCTATGGCATTTGACATTACTGACTACCCTTTCCTCCTAGATAGTCTCTCATCTGGGTTTTTGTTTGGAAGTCTTGGTGGTGGTGGTGGAGGTGGGGAGGTTGTTTATTTATTTTTGGAAGGGATTGGTCACACTGTTCTCTCTTGCTTTTCTTATTTTTTTCCTCTTTATTTTATTCTTCTTTTCACAGTCTCCTTTGATGTATGATCATCAATGCCTTCTCCCTAACTATGGCTACATTGCAATGTTCCATCCCAGGCCCCCTTCTCTTTTCTGTCTACACTTTCTTACTTGGTTACCTCATCAACCCCCATAGGTTGAATTATTATCTATAAGAGGCAAGGCTAATGGCCATCAGTCTCTTAGATTAGGTGTAATTTGGAGATGAAATGAGGCATAAGTCACTAAATAGTTAACAAAAAAGCTTTATTTTGTCCTCATACAGTAAGGATATGCAACAGGGATACAATAGGACTCATCTTCAACTTTGGTAGGCTAAGCCTACCTGTCCTTTCCTTATGGAAATGTATCTGATCAGTAGGTCATCAGGGCAAGATATGGCAACTCTTGTGGTCTTGGGCACCACAAGTCTAAGAAGTTTAGATACCAAGTGGCAGGGACTTTTTATGCCTTTAAATGACCAGGAAGCTGCATCAGGGAAACAGAGGCCAACCAGGTCTCAGGACCACTTTGTTTTCTTTTAGGGAAAACTAATTCCTGTTGCAGGAAGAGGTGAGCCTAACCCACATTGTGGGGGAAATGCTGGAAGATACTAATCCTACCACAGGACCTCATATACAGATGACTATCAGATGTAAATATCCAGCCCTAGTCTCTTTCCTTACCTGCAGTCCTACATTATCAACTTCCTGTTGAACATTTTGTCAAATTGCATATCCCATAGGCAATTAAAAATCTGCATATCCAAAACTGAATTCATTATCTTTCCCCTAAAAACCCACCTGCTTCCAAAACTCCCAATTTCTCTCAGGGCACCACCATCCTTCCAGTCCCCTAGGTTCAAAATCTTGTTAAATCCTGTCATTTTTAATTCCCCAACAATTCTTGAATCTATATTCTTCTTTCCACTCACAGTTACCACCCTTAAATCAGGCCCTTATTACCTCTCATTTGAACTATTGCAATAGCCTCCTAATTGGTCTCCCTGCCTCTAGTCTCCCCCCAACTCCAATCTGTCCACCACCAACCCCCACATCCAAAATGATTTCCCTAAAGCACTGTTCAAACCACATCACCATCACCCCACCCTCTCCCTCAATAAACCCCAATGGTTCCCTATTACTTTTAGGAAACTCCTCTTTGGGATATTTAAAACTCTTCAGGGGGCAGATAGGTGGTACAGTGGATAGAGCACCGGCCCAGGAGTCAGGAGGACCTGAGTTCAAATCTGGCCTCAGACCCTTGACACTTACTAGCTGTGTGACCCTGGGCAAGTCACTTAACCCCAATTGCCTCACCAAAAAAAAAAAAAAAAAAACCTTCAGAAACTGATACCATCCTACCTTTCTAAACTTGGAATGTTTTATTCCCATTCATAGACTCTACAATCCAACAAAACTATGCTTCCTGCTCCTCCTCACACAATACTTTGTCTCCAATCTCTGTACCAGCTGTCCTTCATGTTATATGTGTGTTTGTGTGTGTGTGTGTGTGTGTGTATGTATGTATATATATTCTTTCCCCATCTTGTCCTCTTGAATCTCTTCTTTCCTTCAAGACTTGGCTCAGGCTGTATGAGATCCTTCCTGGGCCCCTCAGCAATTAATGTCTTCTTTCCCAAGGATAACATGTACCTGTTATGTGTGTATACACACACACACACACACACACACACATATATATATGTACATGTTTGTGTGTATATACACCAAAAAGAGTCCCAAAGAATCAGACATGACTGAAAAATGGCTAACAACAATAGATATGTACATAGAGAGAGCTGGGAGGGAGTCAATAAGGGACTCTAAGAAGAAGAACAGGTCCAGCACATCAATTTATGTGCTTCCATAAAACATCCATAGGGTCAGCAGTTAGCAATCCCCTTTGAAGGGGATGAGATAGGAGCGCTCCCCATTTCAACAGTCTTGTGATTAGACATGACCTGAAAACAATACATGTCCCAATTTGGCAATATCTAAGAATCAGCCTCACCTAAAACTCATAAAAATGCTAAAAAAAAAAAATCTGTAATTAACTTGGTGATCTGTGACTTGCTCTTTTGAAATAAATTCTGGTGTTGAATATTCTTGATGGAGAAAAATAACAGTGCAGCATTTCATTCCCACCATTTTAAATAATGCTAATTCTGGTACCAATATTAATACCCATACATTTGTGTCATGAAGTAAGGGTTGGACCCTTTCATTTAGGCAGACAAGCCAGCAAGGTGGCTTTTTCAAAGACAAATGAAGAAGGAAGCTGTTGTAAGAGTACAAGTTATTTAGAGGATTAAGCTTGAAACCCTTCATTCTGCTTTGGCTTGAAGGCAGTGGTTCGGGGTTAGTAACAGTCAGGAAAGCAGGTCTTCGGTCATTTCTAATCTCTACCCAAACGTAGCAACTTCCGCAAACGGGCTGGGCCCTCCCAGTAGCCCCTGTGAGAAAGGGGGGCAGGGGGAGAGAGAGAGATCTTGTGTGAGTAATAACAAAACCATCAAGATGCTGAAAAAGAAATGACATATCAATGGGAGAAACTTAACATCATCCCACTGCTAGAAGGCTACACAAGGCAGAGTCCAATACTTGGGTTTGAGTCCATTCCCTGCTACAGACTCACTGTGTTATCTCTCAGAGCCTCATTTCTGCCACCTCTCAAGCAGTCCACCTGACCTACCTAATATGGTAATATTGAAGAGCACCTGAAAGGTATATATAGTGTTCTATAAATATAAGCCCTTATTATTAATATTGTGATTTAGCTAGAAGATCCTCTCTGATAGACTGAGGAAAGATAGTGTGAGGTACACGAGGCAGCAGACTTGGGGTAACCCTCCTAATCAGATAGAATGCCATTCTTGGAATCAGAAAGGCCTGCCTTTGACACTTACTAGCTGTGTGACCATGGGAAAGTCCCTTAATCTCCCTAAGATTAAGCTTCCTCATTTGTAAAATGGGGATAATAATACCTCTAGGACTTCCTTCACAGAGTTAGTATTAGGCACAAATATATGTAAATATATGTAATATATGCAAAGTGCTGTGTAAACTGTACCTATTTTTATGAGAAAGAGGACCATCTCCCTGGAAATACTACTCTTGCACTCACTCAGGTGCAATAATATAATAGAAATAGATATATATGTATGTATATATATATATATATACGTATATATATATATATATATAATAAAAGAGGTCCTTCAGAATCAGCTTCATATATGATTGAAACTATACTTACTTTAGCATTCCATTCCAATAGAGAAAAGGCATCACATCAGCTTTCATAAGGTACATGGAGAGTCGTTCTTTACTCTGGTCAAAGGGGAAGGTTTCTAGAGGCTGAGCACTGTAGTCAAATTCAGCAAGTATCACCTTGTTGTAGTTTGTAACAAGTGGACAAGATGTATACCCATCATACTGAAATAAAGAATCAGAAAAAGAGCGTGACACATACATTCTCTCAAGCAGAGTGAACTTTTAAAATCTGTAAAGAGTTTGGGTTTTTCAAAAATAATTAAGGTGATAATGGTAAAAATGTGGGTAACAACTGCACAGGAAGAAGGATTTTCATGTACCCTGGGCTAAGTAAGTGAAATAACATGATACCTTGTTGACCGGTTCTTTATTGTTCATCACCAGAGAAATTGTGTGGTCAAGTACTCCAGACTGGGCAGCTATAGGAGAAAAATGAATACTCAGGATAGTACTATTCATTTTATTTCATCAGTTTGTAAATTAATTTCATTGTAAACGAGTTAGGTTGGTGGGCAAGAGACTACCTGCCCTTACAAAGGTCACATACAGCCATTTATGTTCACAAACCCCCTCATCTTTCCCATTCTTTCCATTTCTGGATTCCCCCAAATCTCTAGGCTACTGGAGTAGGCATGTTCATAGTTATCCATTTGATAATACACACACACACGCACACACACATCCATGGATGGACAGGAGTCATCTGTACTGGTTTCATGAGAGCCAGATGTTAAATTTTCAGTGTGAGCATTTATTTATATGACAGAAATTAATAAATGGTACAGATCAGGGTTTGATTTATTATTTTGTTGATTTTCTAGAATTAAGAAAGTAATAAAGGAAAATGTTAATAATGTATACTAAACTTAAAAGTATGTTATGCATATTTATATCTTCCCTGAGAGCCAGGTGTTAAACATTTACAGAACCCCTGCACATACCCCACCTTTTCTTCTCTGGTAGAAAACTGATGACACTGCTCTTTCCAGAAGGAGGCATTAACAGGGTTGTCAATTTCAAACAAGAGGAAACAAAAGGGGAGATTTAGACTGCATCTCTCCACCCCAATTCCTTATTCTTTTAGTGGATATCAGTAGCAATCTTTTGGACAGAATGCCAACATGTATTTAACTTGAACAGTTGTAATTTACTTCTTTGAAATAAACCTACCTAGGTGTCACCTGTCTAAGTGGTGCAGTAGATAGAGTGCTAGGTCTGGAGTCAGGAGTAAGGAAGACTCATCTTCCTGAGTTTAAATCTGGCCTCAGAAACTTACTAGCTGCATGACCCTGGGAAAATCACTTAACCCTGTGTTCCTCAGTTTCCTCATCTGTAAAATGAGCTGGAGAAGTAAATGGCAAACCACTCTAGTATCTTTGACAAGAAAACCTCAAATGGGGTCATGAAGAGTTGGACACAACTGAAAGTGGTCTGCCATTCTCTCTCCCACTCATTTTACAAATGAGCAAACTGAGGCAAACAGAGGTCAAGTGACTTGTCCAGGGTCACAAAGCTAGGAAGTGTCTGAGATGGGATTTGAACTCAGGTCTTTCTGATTCCAGGTCCCCCTATCTGTCCACTATGCCACCAGCTGCTGATAGATCCATTGGAATATGAAGAGACACAGAAAATGGTTGTCATTAGTTATCATAGAAACTTTTTGGTCTAAGTTTGAACTGGAAAAATAATGGCAGTTTTTCAATCCTACCTACTGCAGCTGCTGTCTTTGATGTGGGAAGGTTGGTACAGTCTCCAATGCCAAAAATATTTGGGTATTTCTTGTGCTGCAGAGTTTCTTTGTTCACATCCACCCATCCAGCAGCATCTGCAACAGGACTCTCCCTGACCACATCAGGTGGCCCCATGGGCGGAGTGACATGAAGCATCTCATACTAGAGAAAAAGAGAGAGAAGGTAAAATAAACTTGTGATCCCTTGCTCTTTCTCCAGTCTTCTTTGTTTGTCTTCAGGGTTTTTTGTTTGTTTGTTTTGTTTTTTGCAGGGCAATGAGGGTTAAGTGACTTGCCCAGGGTCACACAGCTAGTTAAGTCTCAAGTGTCTGAGGCTGGATTTGAACTCAGGTCCTCCTGAATCCAAGGCCAGTGCTTTATCCACTGCGCCACCCAGCTGCCCCCTATTTTTTCTCCAGTCTTCTTGCTGGGGCCTTGTCACCCTGACAAGTCCATTAGGCTTGTACCCATATCAAGCACATAACAAGTCTTCATGTTCTAAAAACTCACATGCTCTGCCAGCATGACACCCACTCCCTACCCGCAAGGCTCTCCCCACTCTGGTCCATCCTATATATTGTTTTTACTTGGAATGTCCATTAGGTTTTTTATCACTTGAACAGACATTTTAAAGCACTTCTTGTGTAACGTAGCACTGTACCAAGTTGATAATCCCAAACACAGGTCTGACCATGCCATTCCTCTATCAAAGAACCTTCAATGGCTCCCTATTACCTCCAGAATATCAACTCATACATCCTAGGAAATTATAAATCTTAGAGCTTTGGAGGTTACTTAAAATTGATTCACCTATCATAGAACATCCTACTAAGGTGCAAAGAAACTGGCATCATAAAGTACATAAAGCTTGTGACAGTCTTCGTAACTTGGTAACCACCTAGTTGCCTCTATGTCTATGTACCAGAACAATAATCATTGATGATAGTTGGGATTGCAAAAGGTTAATTTTTTAAAAAAACTTTTGAAGACATGTATACAATATATTTTGGAGTAGAAGTCAGAGCTGGTAGTTTTGGTACATTCCTGTAAAGCTGATCTGGGCAGCTGGGTGGCAGAGTAGAAAGGGTGATGGGCCTGGAGTCAGAAAGACTCATCTTTCTGATTTCAAATCTGGCCTCAAACACTTACTAGCTGTGTGACCCTGGGCAAAGTCACTTAACCCTTCTTGCCTCAGTTTCCTCATTTTCAAAATGAGCTGGACAATACTGTACAATGATCAAATATGATTAACTTAGATCTTCTTGGCAATACAAAGATCCAAGACAAGTACAAAAGACTCATGATGGAAAATGCTATTCACATGCAGAGAAACAACTGATGGAGTCTGAATACAGATTGAAGCATACCATTTTCATTTTCTTTATTTTTTTCTCAAAGTTTTCCCCTTTTGTTCTGTTTCTTCTTTCACAACATGACTAATAGGGAAATATATTTTACATGACTGCACATATATAACCTATATCAGGTTGCTTACCATTCTTAGGGGGAAGGGGAAAGGAGGGAGAAAATTTGGAATTCAAAATTTTATATAAAAATTGAATGTTAAGAATTGTCCCTACATGTAATTGGAAAAAATAAAATACTATATAAAAGAAAAAATAAAGGAACTGAGAATATTGACACTAAGGGGGACAAGGTCATCCTGCATGAAAAGAAAAAATTAAATAAAATGAGCCAGAGAAAGAAATGGCAAACCTCTCTAGTATCTTTACCAAGGAAGCCAAACAAGGTCACAAAGAGTCAAATACAACTAAAATGACTCAACAGCAGCCTCTTCCAATACATGGTGAGGAAAGTAGTAGCAAAAGGTATTTTAAAAAGTAGACCCACAGGCTCTGAAGTCAGAGGACCAGATTCAAATCTATCTCTCCTCTCTCCCTCTCCTCTCTCCTCTCCCTTTCCCTCTCTTCTCTCCCCCCCCCCCATTCTCCACTCTCTCTTTCTTCCCACCCACTTCCCCTGGATTCTGCACCTTGGAAGAGCCCTTTATGACTCAGGGAGTTTCACAAGAACTCAGGGCATCCAAGGCAAAAAGAAAGGACAGCCCCCACAGCACAATCTAAAAAAGAAAAAAAAATGAGCAAAGAGGTACCATGGAATAGAGGATAGAGAAAAGGCCTCAGAGTCAGAAAGATCTGGGTTCAAGTCTTGTCTCTGATCACATACTGGCTGTATAACCATGGGCAAGTTAACCTCACTTTGCTGTCCCAGGCAATTTGTTAAGACTATAAATTGCAGAGTTGTTGATTTGCCTTTGTAGAAGAAGTCTCCTTACCCAGGATTTCTTATGCCAATGAAATCACAGATTCAGTTCAGAAATTTTCTTAAAATGTATCACCTTGTTGGGGCAGCTAGGTGGAATAGTAAATAAGCACCGGTCCTGGATTCAGGAGCACCTGAGTTCAAATCTAGCCTCCAACATTTCACTTAACCCCAATTGCCTCACTTAAAAAAAAAAAAGTTTCACCCTGTGCCTTCTAACTTTAGCAGTGTTACACATGGGCATCCTCTCTCCTCAGACATGGCCTCCTACTCCCCTCCACCTTCCTCTTCTCATTGCTTCTCTACATTTCATTTCTACTACTTTTCACTTGTATATTAGGAGAGGCAGGTGCCACCATAGGAATAAGGAGTGGACCTGTGACTACATTGGTCTAGGGAACTCTGAAATGATGAAATTCCCTCTACCAATGCAGGACAGCACCTCTCTGCAAGCATAGTTGTAGAGAGTTATCTTGAGGCAATTAAGAGCAATTAAGTCCGAAATCACAGTCAGTTTATGTCATAGAAAGGTCATCAACCCAGGTCTTCTTGGCTTCAAGATAGCTCTCTATCCATTAGGCTGGTTCTGGGTCACATAAACAACAAGAAACTGGACTAGACATTTTCTCTGCTCCCCACAACCTCTTGAACCTCTCCAAAACAGAAATTATGTACCAAAAATAAATCAATTTCAGCTGTCTCCATGGTCTAGGGCAACCAGAATCCAAAATAAAGCTTTAAAAAACCGAGGGATTTATGCTCACTGTCTCTGAGCACATTCAGCATCTCTCTCCCATCTTCCAAGTAACAGCAAGGCTGCACTGGCAGGCCCAAGGACCTGACACAGGCTTAGATCAAAACCTACCCCTATGCCCTGGTCCCCCTCCCTCTTTGCTGGAGATTTCAGCTTCAGGCTGTGGAAGTTTGCTTGGGCTTTGACAAGCCAAGATGGTCACAGTTTTTTAGGAGTAAAAGCCTACCAAGGGCTGCAACCTGTAAGAATCAGTGCTGCAAAGCTCTAACCTGCACCCATCCCTATTAAAAATACTAGAAAACATAGGAATAAATGCAGCTTACCTTAAAATGATAAGTAATATTTATCTAAAACTATCAGCAAATATTATCTATAATGGGGATAAGCTAGAAGTCTTCCCAATACAATCAGAGGTGAAGCAAGGATGTCCATTATCACCTCTATTACTTAATATTGCAGTAGAAATGTTAGCTATAGCAATAGAGGGAAAAGAAATTAAAGGAATTAGAAAAGGCAATGAAGAAACAGAACTATCACTCTTTTCAGATGATATGATGTTGTATTTAGAAAATCCTAGCAAATCAACTTAAAAAAATACTTGAAATTAACAACTTTAACAAAGTTGCAAGATACAAAATAAACCCACATAAGTCATCAACATTTCCATATATTACCAACAAAGTCCAGCAGCAACAGATAGGAAAAAAATTCCATTTAAAATAACTATAGACAATATAAAATATTGGGGATTCTACATGCCAAGACAAACCCAGGAACTATATGAGCACAACTATAAAACACTTCTCACACAAATAAAGTCAGTTATAAACAATTAGAAAAATATTAATTTCTCATGGGTAGATGCAGATAGGTGGCACAGGGGATAGAGCATCAGCCCTGGAGTCAGGAGTACCTGAGTTCAAATCCAGCCTCTGATACTTGATACTTACTAGCTGTGTGACCCTGGGCAAGTCACTTAACCCCAATTGCCTCACCCCCCCAAAAAATAATTCTCATGGGTAGGCTGAGCCAATATAATAAAAACGGCAATACTACCTAAATTAATCTATTTATTTAGTGTCATACAAATCAAACTATCAAAAAATTATTTTATAGATGTAGAAAAAATTAAAAAATTCGTCTGGAATAACAAAAGCTCAAGGATATCAAGGGAATCAATGGAAAAAATGCAAAAGAAGGTGGTCAAGCCATTCCAGATGTCAAACTGTATTATAAAGTGGTAATTATCAAAACAATCTGGTACTGGCTAAGAAATAGGTGGATCAGTGGACTAGAATAGGTATGAATTACACTATAGTAAATGACTATAGTGATCTAGTGTATGATAAACCCAAAGATCCAGGCTTTTGGAACAAAAATTCATTATTTGACAAAAACTGCTGGGGAAACTGGAAAACAGTATGGCAGAAACTAGGTATAGACCAACATCTCACATCATATACCAAAATAAGGTCAAAATGTGTCCGTACTTTACATATAAGGGGTGATACCATACACAAATTAAAAGAGCATGGAATAGTTTATCTGTCAGATATATGGACAGGGGAAGAATTTAGGACCAGAGAAGATATAGAGAGCATCACAAAATATAAAATAGATCATTCTGAGTATATAAAATTTAAAAGGTTTTGCACAAACAAAACTAATGCCACCAAGATTACAAGGGAAGAAGAAAACTGGGAAAGAATTTTTGAAACAAATATCTCAAATATATAGAGAACTGAGTCAAATTTATAAAAAAAAACAAGTCATTTTCCAATTGATAAATGGCCAAAGGATTTGAACAGGCAGTTTTCAGACAAAGAAATTAAAGCTATCTATAGTCATGTTAAAAACCCTCTGAATCACAATCTCTAAATAAGATAAATGCAAATTAAAACAACTCTGAAGGGGCAGCTAGATGGCACAGTGGATAGAGTACCATCCCTGGATTCAGGAGGACCTGAGTTCAAATCCAGCCTCAGACACTTAACACTTACTAGCTGTGTGACCCTGGGCAAGTCGCTTAACCCCAATTGCCTCACTTAAAAAAACAAGTCTGAGGTACCACACCTCACACTTATCAGAGTGGCTAATATGACAAAAATGGAAAATGTTGGATGTTGGAGGGGATATGGGAACATTGGGATGCTAATCCACTGTTGGTGAAATTGTGAACTGATTCTGGAGAGCAATTCAGAACTATGCCCCAAAGGCTATAAAACTGTGCATACCCTTTGATCCAACAATACCACTTCTAGGTTTATATCCCAAAGACATCCAAAAAAAAAGAAAAGGACCTATTTGTAACTTTTATAGCAGCTCTTTTTGTGGTGGCTAAGAATTGGAAATCAAAATTATGTCCATTAATTAGGGAATGGCTAAACAAGGCACGGTATATGATTGTATTAGAATATTATTGTGCTAAAAGAAATAACAAGCAGGATGATTTCAGAAAGGCCTGGAAAGACTTACATGAACTGATATGTATAGTGTGAGAACCAAGGTGTCAGCCCTGCTGAGAAAGACATTGTAAGAACCAGGTCACCTCCCCCTGATGAGAGGCATGTGACTAGCATCCCGGAAGTTGCCTGGAGTCCAGAAGTTGCCTCTATTCATAGAACCACCTGTAAGTCATGTCAATCAATGCTACCAGCCAATTAGCTTGGAGAAGTGTTTGGGGACTGCCCCTCTTCCCATCCCAAAGGAAACTTCCACTCCAACGGACTGAGAAACTGTCTCTTTGGGTTCAGAAAGGAGCTCATGGTGGCAGAAGAAGGAGAAAGTTAGCCAGGTTTCCTAACTTTCAGAAATTCACTCTCTTGGATAACAAGGTGAAGGCGGATTTCTCTCTCTCTCTCTCTCTCTCTCTCTCTGCTAACCCCTAATATACTTTAATAAATGCTTAAAAACCTAAATTGTTGTTGAATTTATAATTAAACCTTAGCTAATTCTCCCCCACCACACTGGGGGGAGGGGTGGGGCAGGTAAGGACACACACATTGGATTTTAAACATCACAATAGTGAAGTGAACAGAACCAGAAGAATGTTGTACACAGTAGTACCAATACTGTTCGATGAAGAACTGTGAATGGCTTAGCTTTTTGTAGCAACACAATGTTCCAAGACAATCCCAAAGAACTAATGTTGAAACATACTATCCACCTCCAGAGAAAGAATTGATATTGATTAAACACAGACTGAAGCATGCTATTTTTCGCTTTCATTTTTTTCTTTGAGTTTTCTTATACAAAATTACTAATGTGGAAATGTTTTACATAATTGCACATGTATAACCTATATCTGATTGCTTACTGTCTCAGGGAGTCAGGGAGGGGCGAGATGGAGGGATAGAGTTTGGAATTCAATACTAAATAAAAATATTTATTTATTTATTTATTTATTAGTGAAAGGAACTACTCACCGAAATCACTTTGGTGTTTCCAGGATTATCCAGGTCTTCAAATACTGCCTCATGTTTTTCTGGCCGAACTTCAACAAGGTTTTGCCGATAGTTCACATTGAGGTTCCTGGCCTTGATAATTTCTTGTAGGGCATCTGCATACTTCTTAACCCCAAAAATGGTTCCCAGGGAAGTGTTGAAAATTATATTGGCACTGGCTCGCTTTCCTGTCTGAGACAAAAAAAAGGCAGAGGAGGGAGCATATGAGACCAATAAATATCAAGAGTGAACTGCCTTCTTCTCTTTGAAGAAGACTCTAGTTTTTTCAGAAGATTTCAGTCCCTTCTACTGTTACTCTTGTACTTTGACCAGTGTGATAACCTTCTACTTTCATCTTATTCTCTGTCAACAACATGGTAGCCAAGTGAGAACATGGGAAAGGTGAGGACACTAGAGGTGAAGATTTGGACTGGAAATGTCCAATTCTAGGGAATGATAAACCATTAGCAGAGATTAGAAATAAAAACAGTGTAAGGTGTTAACAAGAATGAATGCAAACTTGGAATTACCTTTCTCGTACATTCCAGAGAAGATGGTATTCTCTCCCAAATCCCAAAGTGGGAAGAGAAACAAAAGGCTGTTTAGAATGCCAAAATCAACCTAAGCCTAATCAAAGGTCCCATACATATGCCACCACTCCCTTTCTAAAATCATGTCATATTTTATGCAAAGAACAGATAATTATAAATAATAACTATATATATACATTGTATATATAATAATAACTATATATACTACATATATATAATAACTATATATACATATATACAAAGTGCTTTGTAAACCTTAATATATATATATATACATATATATATATTAAGGTTTACAAAGCACTTTATATATGCTAATTCATTTCATCCTCACAACAACCCTGGGAGGCAGGCACTAATACCTCAAGTGATTTGTACAGGGTCATATAGCTAGCTAATATCTGAGGTAGGATTAGAATTCAGACCTTCCTGATTCCAAGTTCTATACTCTATCTATTATGTCAGGGAGCTGCTTAGTCAGCAAATACCATGCTGATAATTGCAGACATACTTTTGTCCATAGATGAGCCTTATATTTGGCAAAGTATGTGATTACCTATGCCTTTGAGAAGAACTAGGAATCACCTGAAATGCAACTTTTTTCAGTCCATTCATTTATATTAGCCATTGCCCTCTCTTCCTCAGATCTTTTTTAAAATACAAATTCCACAATAAAGTTGATGTATTTTTAAAATAGCAATCCATGGTATATTCACAATTTCACATATAATTATCCTTTTGCATCTTTTGTATATGGAAATGTTAAAGTTCATAATTTATTTTTTGGCAGGGCAATGGGGGTTAAGTGACTTGCCCAGGATCACACAGCTAGTTAAGTGTCAAGTGTCTGAGGCCAGATTTGAACTCAGGTACTCCTGAATCCAGGGCCGGTGCTCTATGCACTGTGCCACCTAGCTGCCCCTTGCATTTCATTTTTTTTAAATTATGAACTCGGGGCGGCTAGGTGGCGCAGTGGATAAAGCACCAGCCCTGAATTCAGGAGTACCTGAGTTCAAATCCGGCCTCAGACACTTGACACTTAACTAGCTGTGTGACCCTGGGCAAGTCACTTAACCCCAATTGCCTCACCAAAAAAGAAAGAAAGAAAGAAAGAAAGAAAGAAAGAAAGAAAGAAAGAAAGAAAGAAAGAAAGAAAGAAAGAAAGAAAGAAAGAAAAAAAGAAAGAAAGAAAGAAAGAAAGAAAGAAAGAAAGAAAGAAAGAAAGAAAGAAATGCAAATGCCTCCTGGAGGGACAACACATTAAGTAGTAGACTTGACAGTAAGTCATGTGGATGCCTATTTTTCCCTTTAGACTATCTCTTCCTCATTATAGTGAGCTCAAAGTCCCTCCTTTCAAGGCAGTGACAAATCAGAGTTGAGTGTAGATATTAAACACCCTCTGAAAATTTAAAGGGCTCCCAGGCCCTGTGAAAATGCCACAGATCAAATTACATGTGAGAAACAGGTGCAGACCACCTCAAAATAAGTTCTTTCAGAGGCAACTTTGGTATAACAAAAAGCTTTTATTGCATTCTCATGAGAATGGGCACTCACAGAAAGAAAAGCAGTGAGTGCAAATGCTGAAAGCAAGCACCTTGTATATATCCTACACCCTGCCACAATCAGTCCCTCCCCTGAGCCACCATAGATTGGTAGGCATAAGTTCACAATCTTCCCAGAAGAGTTCTAGCTAAATCCTCCTGGATAGGTTATCCCTTCCATATATGATCAAAAATGGGATGGAGGGGGCAGCTAGGTGGTACAGTGGATAAAGCACTGGCCCTGGATTCAGGAGGACCCGACTACCTATGCCTTCAAAGCCAGCCTCAGACACTTAACACTTACTGGCTGTATGACCCTGGGAAAGTCACTTAACCCCTAATTGCCTCTCAAAAAATTTTTTTTTTAATTTTTTTAAAATGGTATGGAGATTTTAGACAGGGGAGGAGAAATTAATATTAATAAGTCTATTAAGCAAGCACAGTAGAGACTAGAGTTAACCTTTTACCTATTTTCTCTAAGACACCAGCGAGAGCCAGCTCAAACTGGTTTTTATCCCTAGCCCTGAAAAACTTACTTTTCTCTTTCCTGGCTTGACAAAATTCACTAGATAATATTGTCTATTGTTCTCTATACAGGCATGCTTTCCTTGAGAAGATCTTCTCATGTATCAAGTTATTCTGAGAAGATTCCACCATGTATCAAACCATCACCATTTCTCACATTATGGAACATGAGTGTTCTTCCTCCCAGACAGAGAAGAATCACTTCCATCACTTCCATATACATATTCATCCTAGATTTCCCAGGATATTAATAACACCACCTCCAATCATTTTGTTGTTTATTTTGAGTAGCTTTTGCATTCACTTATCTGTGTGGATACATATATGTGTGTATAAATATAATATATATAAAACACCTTTGTATAATAAATAATATAATAATGTAATATATAACCTTTGTATAATGTATATTACCTATGAATAACATATACATATATATTACCTTACATACATATATATTCAGATAAGTGAATACAAAATCTATTCTATATATATACATATATATCCATAATGTATATAAATCTCTGTGTGTTTTGTGTGTATGTGTGTGGTTCTCCCTCCTCCCAATAGAATATAAGTTCCTTAAGAACAGAGACTGTGTTTTTTATGATTCCTAACACCTGGCATATAGTAGGTCTTAAACATTTCCTGATGTTGTTAAGTATTGAGGAATGCAAATGTGATTAAAACACAGTACCTGGTCTCAAGGGGTTTATAATCTAGTAAACTCTGAAGCAAGGATAGAAGTGTTAGGAGAGGGGCAGTGAGGTGGCGCAGTGGATAGAGCACCGGCCCTGGATTCAGGAGGACCTGAGTTCAAATCTGGCCTCAGACACTTAACACTTACTAGCTGTGTGACCCTGGGCAAGTCACTTAATCCCAATTGCCTCAACAAAAAAAAAAAAAAAAAAAAAGGAAGAAGAAGAAGAAGCATTAGGAGAGAGAGTCTGCTGAAAGTCACTGAACCTAAGTGCTGGGGACAACTCTCTCAGACTTTAAAATGAAACATACCTTCCTCATGTAGGCTTCTGACAAATACATGATCTTCTGTGGCGCCCCTGCACACTTAATCGGAGTGTTTGGGAAAGTGAAGACGGCATTGCCCTCTTTGAAGCCCTGTAGAGCCTTCCATGTTTTCTCCACAGTTCCAACGCAATAATTAGACCCTATTTTAGGATATCTAAAACCTTCAGGCAAGCCTTTGATCTGAAACAAATTAGACAAAGAAGGTAAAAAACACTACCTTTTTGAGGCTAGTGCTCTCAAGTTTGAGCATACCCACTGTATTCACATTTGCCTCAGACAAACTGAGGCTAGGGAAAGACCTTAATTTAGAAAGGCCCAGGTCACCCACTGCATCCTGGGCCATCACCAATGGTCGACTTTTGTCTTACCACTGGACTCCATTGACTCTAGAGGAGAGAAGGAGGCTGGTGACTTTTCACAGCTCTGTCCCACTTAAATCCAATTCAAGCGCAGTTCAAGACATCCCCCTCCTGATGTCATTGGTCCTCTTTGAGACAAAGGATCAACAATAACAAATAATTTTAAGATTGCATTTCTTCCTTATTTGCAATAAACCAATGAATAAAAAGGCAGGCATCAGTTCTCACTATGTGTTGGAGCATTGTGCTAAGTGCTAGGGATACAAACATAAACACAAAGTCAGAGTCTCTGCCCAAAACACACCCAATGTAGTGGTGGCCAAAGATGGATGATTTGGTCTGGGAAGTCACAGAGATGAGAAGCAGATCATTAGGCTCCAGCCAGGGACAGGCACTCTTTTCAGAGGCTATGAGAATGTTGATTTGATTACAGCTCTCAAAGCAAGAGGGGGAGAAGAGGGAATGAGAATTAGATGCATGAAGGCTGGGGAGAAAACAGTCTGGGGGAAGATGAAGACAACATTGGGGAGGAGCAGCTAGGTGGCGCAGTGGATAAAGCACCGGCCCTGGATTCAGGAGTACCTGAGTTCAAATCCCACCTCAGACACTTAACACTTACTAGCTGTGTGACCCTGGGCAAGTCACTTAACCCCCATTGCCCCGCAAAAAAAAAAAAAAAAAAAAAAAAGACAACATGGGCATGGTTTCTGGGAGTTTGGAGAAAAAGCAGTATCAGCAGATCAGTCCATTTTAAGTTAGGTTAGGTTAGGTCCATTGTCTAGAAGGGTAATGTAAGAGACCTAAAACCTGACTGTGTCATGCTGAAAGTTAGTAGAAGACCAGACTTGGGACCAGAATTTAGTCCCAGATGATCCGAGCCTGAAAAGTTATGTTGCCCCTGGAGCAAGCTTAAATTCTTTGTCAGCCCACAGAGATCTGGCAAGAAACCATCTGGGCTGCTCATTTGGATCAAATAAAATCAGTTGCTTCCTTGGAAGAAGTTTGCAGATGCACAGACTTGATAGGAAGTCATGCGGATGCCTATTTTCCCATAGAGTATAACTCTTTGTCATCATAGTAAACTCAAGTCCCCCATTGCTGGGCAGTGACAAATCAGAGCTGAGCATCTATATCAAATGTCCTCTAAAAAGTTTAAAAGGTCCCTGAGCAAGGGGCAGCTAGGTGGCACGGTGGATAGAGCACCAGCCCTGGAGTCAGGAGTACCTGAGTTCAAATCCGGCCTCAGGCACATAACACTTACTAGCTGTGTGACCCTGGGCAAGTCACTTAACCCCAATTGCCTCACTAAAAAAAAAAAAAAAAGGTTCCTGGGCCCAACTAAAATTCCCCCCATCAAATTATGGAATGTGAGTGATCTTCCTCCCAGTCAGAGAAGGATCAGCCCACCGAGCCACACAATCCCAGGACTGGAAAGGTTCTCCCCTCCCCCAAAGACCACCCGGGCCTACTTTCCTGCCATCACATTAAGGCTATATACTACATGGACTCCTTCCAGGCCGATGGGTATTTCTCCCATTATCCATAAGCATTTCCAGGGAAGGAACTCCTACTCTCTCCTTTTTCAGTGACCTGGTTCCAGGATGGATTAAACCTTATTGTCATGTTTTCTGGGTTTGAGTGACTGAACCAGGGCCACATTACTAATTAGCATCTGAGGCTTGATTTGAACACAGGTTTTACTGACTCACTCTTCCATGCTGCCTCTGAGGATAGTTACAGTCAACACAATTTTACAACTGAGGAAACGTTTTTTTAATCAGAATCATATAGTTTGAATAGTGCAGGACTAGGCCTAGAAATCAGGTCTCTTGACTTTCAACCCAGGGTCTTTGCCCTAAAGTCATACTTCCTTCCGCCCCCCCCCCCCAAGTTTACTTCTAATTCCATTTCCTAAGGGAAAGCTACATGGTATGGTGAATAAAACACCAGTCCTAGAGGCAAAAGGACCTGAATTCAAATTTGCCCTCAGACATTTACTAACTGTGTGACCCTGGGCAAGTCACTTAACCCCAATTGCCTAAAAAAAAAAAGACAAAAAGAAAAACAATTCTGGGGCAGTTAGGTGGCGCAGTGGATAGAGCACCGGCCCTGGAGTCAGGAGTACCTGAGTTCAAATCCGGCCTCAGACACTTAACACTTACTAGCTGTGTGACCCTGGGCAAGTCACTTAACCCCAATTGCCTCGCTAAAAAAAAAAAAGAAAAGAAAAAAAAAAGAAAAACAATTCTTCCATTTTATTTTATTGTAAAATTTTCCTTAAAAACTCCCTGTTCCATGTATTCTTAGGATGACTTGTCTTTGATCCACAGAGAACACTTTTTTTTTAGAAGTTTTTTTTGGGGGGGGGACAGGGCAAAGAGGATTAAATGACTTGCCCAAGGTCACACAGCTAGTAAGTGTCAAGTGTCTGAGGCTGGATTTAAACTCAGGTCTTCCTGAATCCAGGGCTGGTGCTTTATCCACTGTGTCACCTAGCTGACCCCCAGAGAACACTTTAAAAAAAAAATTCATTGCTATCTTTTGTTTATACATCACATTCCCTTTCCCCTACTCAGTGAGCCATTCCTTTGTAATAAGCGACTGTTGTTTGTCCTTTGTTCTTTGGGGGGGGGCAGGGCAATGGGGGTTACGTGACTTCCCCAGGGTCACACAGCTAGTAAGTGTCAAGTGTATGAGGCTGGATTTGAACTCAGGTCCTCCTGAATCGAGGGCCGGTGCTCTATCCACTGTGCCACCCAGCTGCCCCTCTCCTTTGTTCTTGAAGAGGACCATGACATAGGAAGGTGATGTCATGACTTAAGAGAAAAAGCAGGGGACATCTAGGTGGTGAAGTGGATAAAGCACTGGCCCTGGATTCAGGAGGACCTGAGTTCAAATCCAGCCTCAGACACTTGACACTTACTAACTGTGTGACCCTGGGTAAGTCACTTAACCCTCATTGCCCCACCAAAGAGAGAGAGAGAGAGAGAGAGAGAGAGAGAGAGAGAGAGAGAGAGAGAGAGAGAGGGAGAGAGAGAGAGAGAGAAAGCAGATTAACAGAACCAATCGACACAGCAACTTTGTCTCAGCAGCATATGCAATATTCCAAACCTGTAGTCTCCCCACTCACTACCCTCAACCTCAGAGAAAGCACTTTGAAATGAACAATAGACCAGAATGGTATGAAACAACTACGCCTTAGTCAAAGGGGCTTGAGAATAAAGAAAGATGTTACAAAGCCCAAGTGTGCCTTATGCAGAGGTGTGCTGGCGAATCAATAGGCTCTCCAGGGGGAGATAAAAGTATGCAAAACACGCTTTTAAGTTTAACCTGCATGTTTAACATTTCCTCCATCACTTTCTTAAGTCAAGACAATCAACAAAACAATAAATCAAGCCTTGATTTGTATGTCACATTTGCCAATTCTGAGGTATAAATTTTCACACTGAAAATTTAACAATTGGCTCTTTGGAAGCAGTAAGAGCAGACTCCAGCACACCCCTTATGCCATACCTTGACAAAACTATGCATGAAATAATGAAAAGTGAAGGGAACAGAACCAAGAAAACATTGCATACGGTTAGAGCAATATTTTTTGAAGAATAATTGGGAACAAATGAATTATTCTGAGTACTATAAATACTCTAATCAACTATAAAGAACCTATGAAGGAAGATGCTTTCCACCTCCAGAGAAAGAACTGATAAATAGAGGTACACATAATATGATTTTACATATATTTATAAATTTGTGTCAAGTGGTGACCTCTAATGCAGAGTGGGAAGGAAGGGAGACAGTTCAGAACTTAAAATGTAACAAAAATAAATAAATTTAATTTAATTTTTTAAAATTACCAAAAAAATGTTCAAATGTGGTAAAGGGAAGTCCTAGCTCCTCACAACATTAAGGAATAGGAGGTGCAGGAGACAAGAAAAAAATAATTTCTCTATTCTTTGCATTATTAAGACTGCTATGGGGGCAGCTAGGTGGCGCAGTGGATAAAGCTCCGGCCCTGGATTCAGGAGTACCTGAGTTCAAATCCAGCCTCAGACACTTGACATTTACTAACTGTGTGACTCTGGGCAAGTCACTTAACCCTCATTGCCTTGCAAAAACAACAACAACAACAAATAAACATTATATATAAAAAAAAAAAAGACTGCTATTAGAATACCAGGTAAGTCAGCATACCTTTTAAGAAAGATATAGAGAGGGGCAGCTAGGTGGCACAGTGGTTAAAGCACCAGCCCTGGATTCAGGAGGACCTGAGTTCAAATCTGACCTCAGACATTTGACACTTACTAGCTGTGTGACCCTGGGCAAGTCACTTAACCCTCATTGCCCCACTAAAAGAAAAAGAGAAAAAATAAATAAAGATATATAGAAATAAGATAAGGATCAAAGATGAATGACAAAGATGATTTCAAAGGAATAAAAATTGTCTTTGTCCCATAAGGAAAAGTTAAAGGAATAGAAAATGTTTGTTCTAGAGAAGAGAGTCATAGATTCAGAGCCAAATTCCTCTGGGTCCAAATACAACTTTCTTTAATATTCCACGCTGCCTCTAAGGTTAAGGGGGAGTTGATTACTTCACATTTAAAAAGAATTTTTAGGAAGGAAAAAAGAAAACAAGTATTTATGAAGTACCTACTCGATGCTAAGCACAATGCTAAGTGAGTTACAAATATTTCATTTGATTCTTATAACCCTGGAAGGTAGTTATTATTATCTCCATTTTACAGTTAAGGAAACTGATGCAGACAGAGGTTAGTTGTCCAGAATCACATATCTACTAAGTGTCTGAAGCTGGATTTGAACTCAGGTCTTCCTACTCCAGGCCCAGAACTCTAACCACTGTGCTTTATCCTCTGTGCCATCATCTATTTGCCTATGAAGAGGATACTGAGCAACATGCTCATGTTAGAGTGGAAAAGGGGAAATGGATTGACATTAAAACAGAAGATATTTCCATTGGATATAAGGAAGACCTTTTCTTGACTGCCAGAGGAATTAAAGAGAACAATGGCCTAAGCATACATCCTTAAAAGATATTTAGGATAGGGGCAGCTAGGTGACGCAGTGGATAGAGCACTGTCCCTGGATTCAGGAGGACCTGAGTTCAAATCCGGCCTCAGACACTTGACACTTACTAGCTGTGTGACCCTGGGCAAGTCACTTAACCCCAATTGCCTCACCAAAAAAAAAAAAAAAGATATTTAGGAAAACAGATAACTTATCCTTGACTGGATTTTACATTCATCCAACTGAAGTCAAGAGTCTAGACCGAACAACTGTTCTACATCCTTTCCAGCTCTATGACTCTTTTGTTGTCTAATTCTTCATGAGCCCATGCAAAGATACCAGAGTGGTTTGCCATTTCCTTCTCCAGTTCATTTTACAGATGAGGAAACTGAAGCACACAGGGTTAAGTGACTTGCCCAGGGTCACACAGCTATTAAGTGTCTGAAGCCAGATTTAAACTTACGAAGAAGACTCCAGGCCCAGCACTCTATCCACTGTGCCACCCTTTATTTTATCATAAGATGGTATCATATATTTAAAGCTGGAAGGGGGCTTAATGTTCATCCACTCCCAACTCTCCATTTTACAGATTAGGAAACTGAGCCCCTGAGACACCTCCAGTAACACAAATAGGAATTAGCAAAGCTAGGATCTAAAAGCAAATCTGGTTTCTCTACCTATTAATCATTTTGTTTTGGGCTGGGCAATGACGGTTAAATGACATGCCCAAGGTCACACAGCTAGTGTCAAGTGTCTGAGGCCAGATTTGAACTGAGGTCCTCCTGAATCCAGGGCCGGTGCTTTATCCACTGCACCACTCAGTTGCCCTGCAACCTATTAATCTTCCACAACAAATGTTGGCAAGTAAGATTTTCATAATAGTCTTTTTGAAAATACTCACCATAGCCATTTTTATGAGATAACCAAATGTCCCATCAAATAACATTTCTTGTTGCCTTTGAATACATGATTAAACCAATTCCATCAACTCCTTTATTTGACTCTCCCTTCTTTCATTTAAATGAAAAGTCTTTCGGTCTTCTGGTTTCATTTATAATGAGAATGTCAAGATTAAGACAATTCAATTCTTCCAGTAGGATATCCACTGGTGGATGTTTGGAGAAAGACCCAAGAGTAACAACAGCTAAGTCAATGGTTATAAACAGCCTAAAATCTGTGAAAGTCTTAGCACCAGTGTTCTACCCTCTTTTTGCCACTCTGCTACCATTCACCAAAGAAACAGGAAGGAGCTACACAGGACTGAGAGCTACTTTGTATTTGTCTTTGTCCCATGGATTGCTCCAGCCAAGGAATTCATTCCCAAGGGGTCAGTCTACTGCCAATGAGCATCAATGGGCTTCTAGGATTGTATTCATAAAGCAAACATAATCGGTTGCCAGAAGCATACTTGAAGGCTTTCCAACATTTGAATTTTACATAGTTCCTCATTGGTACCATATAGGAAGTTGATGCTGAATCCTTTAGAAGACTTGTTGGGTGTTTTGTGATCTATTGCTTCTCGTTACCAACAATTTAGAACCCATTAGGCAGCAGTCCATTAAGCACTCAGGGTCACAATAATTATACTGTCAAGTCTTATTGCCAAACTATGATATAAATCAGTGAGATAACAGCTTGGGTGTATCCACAATCTCCTTCTCTTCTTTGGTTAAAAGAAAAGAATGTTCATGATCACAAGCTGATGTTTAGTCAACTTACCGAGCAGTAAGACTGATATTAATATTTCTAGTCCTATGTCGCCAAGCACGTCTTTCTAATTGGTTAATTTTAACTTGCATTTCTAATACTGCCCTGACCATTAGACCAAAACAAAACAAAACAAAACAAAAACCCTTCATCATTAACATACATCATCCAGAAAAACAAATTCCCATATTGGCTGTGCCTGAAAATATATGCCTCTCTCTGTGGCTCTTAAGCTCCTCAGTGGGAGGAGAAGAGCAGTGTGCTTTTATCTTCAATCCTCTAGACCGGTTTATCTTGATACCCATCAGAGTTCTCATGTCTTTTAAAGTTGTTTTTCTCTACAATGTTGTTGTCATTGCAGATTGTTCTACTTTGCTTACTTTGATCTGTCTTAGTTCATACAAATCTTCCCAGTTTCCTCTGGCAGTATGCCAGGTACATTTCTAGTCATTTTAGAAATATATATATATATATGTATATGTGTGTGTGTTTGTAAGCATATGTATATATGTGTATGTATCTATGTGTGTATATGTGTATGTGTAAATGTGTGTACATATATATACATATGTATATGTGTATACACATCTGTATCCTTTTTCTTATTTTTAAAAATTCTTAATAAATATGAACTAAAACGTGGAGCTCCTTATACACTGTACAACAAAGAAATCAACCCAAATATTGAGCTCAATAACCCTATGCTGAATGGTTTGTTAGGTAGAAATGTAACTGTAATTAGTTTGTCCCTATCTTTGGAGAATTTGTCTCCCTCTTCATCTTATTTCCTAAGATGGCAGGTGGGTATGCATTGATGTGATGCTTCTTTTTTAGGATTAAATCACTGATGCCTCTAGACAAGGCTTGGGAACCCTGAGAGATACCAGTCTTATGGGAGAACTAATAGCGGAAGAGAATTTTTCAGAGGAACACTCTGTCTGGAAGAAGTCACACCCAAAACCATTTTCCAATAGCTGCTCTTTAGGGAGTCTTTGCTTTGCTCAGTGTTAGAATGTAACCTCAACCCTCAGGCAGTTTGCATGAGAAAAATTATGACCCTGGGCAAGTCACTTAACCCTCATTGCCCCACCAAAAAATAACAATTTTTTTTTAATTTTTAAAAAATAGGGGGCAGCGGATAAAGCACCAGCCCTGGATTCAGGAGTACCTGAGTTCAAATCCCCCCTCAGCCACTTGACACTTACTAGCTGTATGACCCTGGGCAAGTCACTTAACCCCCATAGCCCTGCAAAACAAAAAATAAATAAATAAATAAAGCATATCTCTATAAAAGTTCTACCCATTGTTCCTCATTCCACCATGAAGGACCCATCCAAATGAGCCTAATCTCTTGTTGTCAATAGTCATTCAAGGGGACAGCTAGGTGGCACAGTGGATAAAGCACCAGCCCTGGAGTCAGGAGGACCTGAGTTCAAATCTGACCTTAGACACTTGACACTTACTAGCTGTGTGACCCTGGGCAAGTCACTTAACCCTCATTTCCCCACAAAAAAACAAAAACCACAATAGTCATTCAAATACTTAAAAACAGTTATCATATCCATTCCCCAAGACAAGGCTCTTCAGTGCCCTGACTACTCTCCCCTGGACACAATAGAGCTTATTGAATTAATGCTCTGTTTCATTTTGTCTGGAGATGTGGTTTCTTTAAGTGTAGAGAAACTCTTGGTGTGGCATTCTCTCCACCAGTACAGATCAGCAAGATTCGCAGCTCACCTATAACTTAGTCCTAGAGAGTTGCCTGGTGCACTGAGAACCTATGAAGCATTCTCAGAGGTAGGACTTGAACCCAGATCATTCCTCCTATATCTTCCTAGAACACAATGCCTTTTTATCAATATCTGTCCCAAAATGCATCATACTTTATCATATCAGGAAAGAATAAGATTTAATCTTGTAATATTTATGTCATAGGATCACAGATTTAAAGCTTAGATGGAATTTAGAGGTCCAAAAAAAACCCCCCACCAAATCATCATTTTACAAATAAGGAAATTGAGGCCATGAGAGCAAGAAACTGTATGATGGGAACAAGGGCCTGAGAACGTGACCTATGGCATCCTACTTATTGTAAACAATCGAACAGATCCCATGGGAAAATCTACAGGTGACCAACCACGTGACTATGGGCCATCTCTTGACACTGTGCCTTCTTTGTTTTTTTTTCTAGATGATATCTGGGACTGGCCCAAGTGTGATGTGGACATCTGCCACTGTCCTGCTGCTGTCCAGGATGGGTCTCCTGAGCTCCCCCAATAAAATTTATTTACTACCAAGCTGCTATGAGCTCCTCTTTCTCTAGTATTTCAGTATCTTCTTGGTACCTTTCTCAAGATGATAAGACCATCCCTCTAGACCCTCTACATTGATATGATAACCTGCCCAACATCACACAGGTAGTAAGGGACAGAATTGGGATTTGAACTTAGATTTTCTGATTTCAAATCAGAGCTCAAGAGCACCCCTTCAATGTACTCACACACACCCAGCCTCTTAGTTCATTTTAAAGAAAAATTTAATTAACTACTTCAGTAGGGATTATGTTTCCTGAGTAATCACTTTGTTTCGAAAAAAAATTTTTTGTTTAATCTCCAGGTCCCCTTCTTGGCAATAACTATATCCCACTTCTATTTAGGGAAATATTTGTTACAGTCCACACCTCCTGAATCCAATATCTGAAGAAAAAATTCACCCATAATGAGATTATTCAATTCCTTACAAAGAACCATTTCTTTTAGATTGGAAAGGACTCTGTTTTGCAAGAAGTGCTATTATAAAAAAGGATATACTCAATTGCTGTCTAAAATTAAAAATTAGAACGCATTTGTTTTCATTGACACAATTTCAGGATGATTCATTTTAAATGGGGAGAAAAATCTGGATATTGTCAATTATAGCTGGAATGGGAATTTCTGAAAACCTTGCTTGGGACAGAGCATCAAAATACAAAATTGGATTTCAGCATAAATGAATCCCAGTAACAGAGAAATCATTTAAGACGTACCTTCTCAAATTCCAGCTTGATTCCAAGAGCAATGATGAGATATTTATAAGCAATCTATAACACAAAAAAAAGGATAATATTTTAGACAGTAGAACTTTAGCACAAAATAGACCAGACAGCACCCATGGAACTGGGTTACACTTTATCATGTAGTAGGTTTGACTCCATTATCCCAGGAGACAAATAGCTCTCCGCAAAATGCAAGAGAGAGCAAGAGCTAGAGAGAGAGAGAGAGAGATGTGTGGAAAGACAGACAGAAGACAGAGAGAGTTTACATGTATGTAGGTGACCTCTGAGTTGGGACATCATAGTTGGAGAATCCCACAGGTGAATCAAGCAACAAGTTATCTGCTCCTTTTTAATAATGTTTGGGTGATGGGTAACATTCCTCTACCCTAAATATGTAATCCATATGGAGGAGGCAAAAAGGGGTTAACAGATAAACTGAGGCTTGAGTCCTCATTGATACTACCTAAAAGGGTTAACAGAGAAATTAAGGTTTGTGTTCTTACATATGCTACAATTGTATGCCTTTTCTGTTGGGGACAAAAAGTTCATCTTAACCATGTTAATGGAAATGTGGTTTTGGGGGATGCTAATTTTATAGTGACCCAGACACAGAAAGAGAACAAAAGGACACTGACATGTTGTGTCAGGTGTAAACAAGGAGAATATAACCAATAAGAAATGGATAAACAAAGAACCTGCTTAGGAAAAGGAAGGTTTGAAGGAAGTTGAGGAAGTAGATAGAAAAAAGAAGAATAGTTAGTTTTAAAAAAAACTATAAATGAGTTAGAGGAAAAAGAAGAACAAGCACATTGAATAAATCAAGATTAGAAGTTGAAGAATTAAAGAATTGACAATATCTGACCCAGGATGGGAAGTCTAGGTAAGAGAATAGTTAGAGAAATTCTGGTCTAGGGAAGCAAATAACTAAGCTATTTTATAAAGTGACTGAGATGAATGCAATTACAACTTGAAAATGGGGGCTTGTTAAGAGAAGTCCCTCAGAAATAACTTATTTTTAGGAGCATAAGAGATAGTTAGTAGACAAAGATAAAGCTGCATGTATCTGTAAACATGTGGAAAGGACACTAGACTTGGAGTCAAGACCTAGAGTGTTGGCTCTGCCATGAAATTCTGGAAAATGCAGCAAAGGTATGAATTTTAGACCATCTGTAGCTTTAAAGTGTTCGTTCACATATGCAAAATGAACATCATCTATGGATGAGGGCACCCAGTTCTGGGAGGTCCAGACACAATGCTCCAAAAGCTATCTTAGCCACCTGGCTTTCTAAAGAGGTGGCTCTTTCCTATGCCTTCCTGCCCCTTGGAGTCCAAGGGTGGGGTGGGAAATGCTGATACCTTAAGGATCTAGTATACATACTAATTAAATGGGGAGATTGACCATTTATTCCTCATTGTCATTCCTGTCCTCTACCATCACATAGGCATTGTGTATACACACACACACACACACTCTCTCTCTCTCTCTCTCTCTCTCTCTCTCTCTCCTTACTGGAGAAAACGACTCTTTTTTTTAATGGCATTAAACATTCCATAATTGTGTACCTACTATATGTAAAACATTTTGTTAGATATTAGTCAGATACAAAATATACATGGTACATACTCTTTCTATTCTCCTGGAGATTACCAATTCTATTAGGGAGGTAAAACAAAAATACAGATAATGATAACATACAACATTACATGATAAATGCATTTAAGAAGATAAAAACCTAGGGGGCAGCTAGGTGGCACAGTGGATAAAGCACCAGCTCTGGATTCAGGAGGACCCGAGTTCAAATCCAGCCTCAGACTCTTGACACATAGTAGCTGTGTGACCCTAGGCAAGTCACTTAACCCTCATTGCTCCACCCAAAAAAAAAGAAAAGAAAAAGAAGATAAAAACCTTCATTCCTGACAAAGGAGAAGCTAGGAAAACTCCCTGGAGGAAGAGACCTTTGAATTGGGGCATAAAGAATAGGTAAGATTCAAAAGGCAAAGAGGGAGAAACACCTTCCAAGCATAGAAAACCATGTGAACCAAGGTGTGGAGACTGGAAAGCACAGGAAACATTTGAAAGACAGAGTATCCTAAACTTGGATAGGTCATAAAGAGGAATAGTATGATCTGAGCCTGGAAAATTAAGATAATGCAAGATTGTGGAGGGTTTTTGATTACCAGGCAAAAGAGTCTAAACTTTATTCAGTAGGCAATGGGGAGCCATTTCAGGTTATTGAGCAGGGGAGTAATATTACCAGACCTATGAAAGGAAGATTATTCTGAGAACAAAAAAACAAGCTAGGCAGAAAGGCCCTGAAGGGATAAGTTACCTCTTTGCCTTCATCAATGCGGATGCAGTTCTTGTCTGGATCCAGCTCTCTCACTCTAGATTTGATCCATTCTACTCCTGATGGAATAACACTTGCCATGGAACGGCTGGATGATGACAACTTTTTTGCACCAGCACCCACCAGCGTCCACATGGGCTGGTAAAAATGTCTCTAAAAAACAAAACATTTAAGATTCCTCTCAATGGAGCTGCTCCAGAGGGGTAAGGGGAAGGACAACCCCTTGCACTAATTGTTGATCCTCTGAATGTGTCACAAGGGAAAGATCTCAGAGGTTTGTTCCTACAGGACTCCCTAGGTATTGCTTCCTGAAAGACAGCCACAACTCCCAGCCATAGAATCACAATGGAAAACCTATGAGTGGTTCCCTGATATAGCAATATTTGCAGAGCTCTGTGATTTAATCAATATGGATATTCTCTCCTCTGTGGATCTCAGACCCTCCATCACCTAGCAGATGACTTCATGAGCTATTGTGGCCCCCAAAATATCCATTCCCTGGTTGATTAATTTTCTTGTGATGAGCCCTTCCAAAATTGGCTGGGGTTGTTCTTAGAAGACATTTTATCACCAGGCCCATATTTAAGACAATCTGGTAGGGTGGAAAGAGCTCTGGCCTTGGAAGTAGGAGACCTGAAACCAAGCACTGATTCTGTTATTTTATAGCTGTGTAACCTTATGTAGGTGATTTCACCAATCTGTGCCTCACCTTACTTATTGGCAAAACTACAAGGTCATTCTTTTTTTTATTATAAAAGTATTTTATTATTTTCCAGTTACATGTAAAGATAGTTTTCAACATTTGTTTTCTTAAGATTTTTAGTTCCAAATTTTTCTCACTCCCTCTCTGCCTCCCCCTCCCCCACCCAAGACAGAAAGCCATCTGATATAGGTCATATATGTACAATCACATTAAACATATTTCTGAATTAATCATATTGTGAAAGAAGAATCAGAACACAAGGGAAAAACCTCAAAAAAGAAAAAACAGCCCAAAAGTAGAAACAGTATGGTTCAATCTGCATTCAGAATTCAGAGTTCTTTTTTTTAGATGTGGAGAACATTTTCTATCTAGCATGAGTTCTTTGGAATTGTCTTGGATCATTGCACTGCTGAGAAGAGCCAAGTCTATCACAGTTGATTATCACACAATGTTGCTGTTACTGTGTACAATGTTCTCCTGGTTCTGCTCACTTCACTCACCATCAGTCCACTTAAGTCTTTCCAGGTTTTTCTGAAATCTGACTGTTCATCATTGCTTCCAGCACAATAGTATTCCATTATATTCATATACCACAACTTGTTTAGCCATTCCCCAATTGATGGGCATTCCTTCAATTTCCAATTCTTTGCCACCACAAAAAGAGTTGCTATAAATATTTTTGTATATGTGGGTTCTTTTCCTTTTTCTATGATCTCTTTGGGATATAGACCTAGTAGTAGTATTACTGAGTCAAAGGGTATGCACAGTCCAAGGTCATTCTTAATGATCTCTAAGGTCCCTCTAAATAATATGATTTAACTGCTCTAAATCTTATAATTCATCCATTGATAGATTACCTATCAATGGGGTTGATAGGGCTACCTACCTAGCCCAAACCAATCATTTTACAGATAAGGCACCTGAGGGGAAGGGACTTGCCCAAGATCACACATGTTGTAGATCACAGAGGTTCCTATCAACCTAGGTCTTCTGTCTAAGAACTCTTTCCACTATCCTATACTGCCTGCCTCTCCTATAAGATCCCTTTCAGCTCTAATTCCCTATGGGTTTATGAACTTTTCCAGCTTGGTGGCCCCTACATTCTGCTAGTATAGCTTAGAAGAATCCAGTCACCTCTATAGCATTATGGAAAATTAGAACTGGCTTCTATCTAACAGGTCCCCAACAACAAAATTCATTTCAGTGGCTATAAATGACATCTGACTGAAATCTCATTGAGTACCTATAGGGAAGGGACTGGGATTTCATCAGTAGGGGGAAGTCTAAAATGGTGGGACTTTCTTCCAATGCAAGTTATCATTTTCTCAATAATTTACAGTCTGAAAATAATTGCATGGAGCCCTGAGAGTTTAAGAAACTTGCCCAGGGTCACAAAGCCAATCTGTGTCAGAGGTGAGACCCAAGTCTTCCTGGCCACCTTGAGGTCAGCTCTCTATCTAGTGTGCCATACTGCCTCTATTTTATATAATCCTTCACTCTCTCACACCACTTCCTCTTCCCCTCTTCTTCCCCCCTTTCCTCAACCTTTCTCTTTTTCCTCTTCTCTCCTCCCCTCTTTCCCTCTCTCCCCTTCCCCCTTCTATGTTTTTCTCTCTCCTCTCTATCTATTCATCACTCATTCATTTTAAAGTTAAAACTATATATTAACAATACACATCAACATAATACATTTATATAGTGCTTTTAGGGGGGTCCAGACTAGTGATTGTATTGTTCCAGGAAGCTCTGATGAAAAAACTGCCCACTAATCTTAGAGAGTGGCTTGGACCACCGAGAGGTTAAATAATTTTTCCAAGTGAACCATAGAGGCTGGGTTTGAACCAAGGCTCCCTGTCTTTACACACTATACCATGTTACCTATAAGTGCTCTGAGGTTTACAAACTATGTATTGTATATAAGGCAGGCATATACATTTTAATCTAAGAATATTACTAGTTCTTCATTGCCCATCAGCCTGAAATCCCTGGAAGGATAAATCTGAAAGGCAACTATTCTAGGGACAACTAACTACTTTGAATACAGACATGTCTGGAAAACTGGCAGGCATCCACGTAAAGGATGAAACAACCAAGTTTAATGTGCATTTGGGGAATTTCAACCCATTCATAGGATTTTGAATTGGAAATGACATTGGAGGGCATCTGGTCCAACCTTTGCATTTTACAGACATGGAAACTGAGGCTCAGAGAGTTAAAGTCACTCATTTCAAGAAGGTTCTAAGAATTCAGGTCTTCATTGCTTCAAGACAAGATCTCTCTATATATACTTCCCATCACACTGCCTGGGGATAGTCAAGACTACCTTTTACAGAGTTGTTATAAGGAAAGTACTTTGAGGAAGAAGGAAAAGATCCCAACGGATCTAGTCCAAATCAGGATTCTTCAGACTTTCAGATCCCATGGACCTTAGAACTAGCCAAGGACCATAAAGAACCCCATGGGGTAGCTATGAACTCTCTGGAGCCTCTTTATTGATAAAAGACATCCCAGGACATCCTCATAGACCCCAAAACTATTGCAAAGGTTTATTTGCTTAGCTCCTGACAACAGAAAATTGTTAAAAAGTTCCCCACTCCTCTCTAGTTTGTGAGCCAGTAGTCCCCAAAGTACATTTTGTAATTGCTTCCTAACATCATTGTGGCTAACCCTGGATAGAAGGAATGGCTGTGAAACTCATGGATCTGCTGCCTCCACTTAGGGGAAGCAATGGTTTTCTTATTTCAAGCTTACTTTTGCATTGAACAATAGCTAAGTCACCAGCTATAGGCACACAGTCAAGAGCAAAGAGAACCAAGAAATGTGAGGTTGGCCAGGAGTCAAGCATCAGAAGGGATTAGCTTCTGGCTATTCTGAGCCCCAAATAATGTGATTCAAACATCGAATACCTACTACATACAGAACATTGTTCCAAGGAAAACGCAAATTTTCAATAAAAACTGTAGTGCCTGCTGATGTAGTTTACAGCTTAATAAGTTCCTTAAAGATTCCCTGATGCATCGAGACAGCCAATTATCAAAGCTAATCCCCGGAGTCCCATTGCTCTCTCCCATCAATGGTGGCACTGCATCATCCACATTTCTGGTCTCAGTATAGAGTGAAGGTCAAAAAAGAGGCCTATAATACTGCTGATATGGATGTTCTACAGTTATTCTCCTTGAAAGGAAAAAAAATTAAAACATAATTAAAGCAAAATACGAAAAAACTTCTCACTTACTCTTATTGGATCACAGGTACCTGCCAATCAGTGAATCCTAAATAACATAATTTGATTTGAGGAAAATATCCTGACAAGGAGTGTTTGTTTGCTAGCCACCTCACCTGCTCTATCCAGTCACAACAGAGATAAGAGTGGGTAATTTTGTTCTTATCTTCAATCCACCCCACTTATCAACTACCCCAGTCTTTCAAATAGTTTGCCTTGGGTAGTTCCTACTGTCATTCAGAAATTTTTAAAAATTTGTGCCCAGTACCCCCTAAAAAAGTTTAATTGGAAATATTTCACTAAAATTCTTAGAAATTCTTAATGTGCATTAATATTTCCATTTGATCTTACCTTCTAATATGTATTACTTATTTCTTTATTTCATTCCTTCTTTTTCTCTTTGTGGCAGCTAAATGTAGTGGACTGAGCTCTGGAAATAGAGCCAAGAAGACCTGAATTCAGAATCTACCTCAGATGCTTGCTTATCTGTGTGAACCTGGGGAAGTCACTTAGTGTCTCTTAACATCAGTTTCTTCACCTATTCCACACCGTTAATATGAGGACCAAATAAGATAACCTATGTAAAGTCCTTCGTAAGCCTTACAGAGCTATATAAATGTTGGCGTTAGTAATGGGATCACACATATAAAGCACTTTGTAAATTTTAAAGCACTATGTAAATGCTACTATTATTATTATTATTATTACTCTATCTTCTTTACTGAAACTATACCCGAATCTCTCAAATGATTAAGTCAATCTGGTCAGATGCCTTTCCCCAGAGTGAGGAAAGAGTTGCTTAAAAAAAAAAAAAAAAAGCCAAAGTCACCAATATGTACAACCCCTTAGCCATCAAAGAAACCATATCAATTCAGATCTACATTCTCATATTATTTATTTCTGATTGATATATCCTTAAGGTGCATAGGATTCTTTAATCCTCTTTTGGTATATCTCTTCAAAAGTTTCTGAATTCTCAGATTGCTCAGATTTCTTGGGGATCGGGGAGGGAAGGTCATAAGGGAGAAAAATTTGGAACTCAAAATCTTATAAAAATGAATGTTGAAGGGGCAGCTAGATGGCTCAGTGGATAAAGCACCAGCCCTGGATTCAGGAGGGACCTGAGTTTAAATCCAGCCTCAAACACTTGACACTTACTAGCTGTGTGACCCTGGGCAAGTCACTTGACCCTCATTGCCCAGCCAAAAAAAAAAAAAAAAGAATGTTGAAAATTATCTTTACATGTAACTGGAAAAAATAAAATACCATTAAGATTGGGAAAAGAAAATAAAAATTAATAAATAAATTGATTGATTAATGGAAGTTTCTGAATTCCCAGGTTCATTTTATTCTAACAGACACATATTACACATATATACAGATATGTAAATATGTGTTTATGCATGCATATAATAGAAATTCTCTTTTTACTCAGTGCTTTAAGTTCAGAATTTTTGTCCAAAAAAAAAAAAAGATGTCTGATTAATCTTCTTATGCTGATGTAAATATGATGTACCCAGAGCCTAATCTAGCAATTTTCATGCCTAGGGCAAGTGGTATAAAATGGAAACCAGGGAAAACAACAAAAGATGCTGTCCTAAAGTCACATGGGGAGTTGGAGAGCATGAAGGAGGAGAGACCAGGATTCTGTAAAAGTCACTTCTGAGGAAGTCACTGCCACAGGAAGTTGGAGATCTGAGACAAGGCAGAATTCATCTGGGGTGTAGCATCTAGGAAAAGAGCCTGCCATCTCTGGCTTCCTATTTTAACTATTTCTGCTAAATAGGTGCTAAATTCAGTCCTTTCTACCTTGCTGAAGAACAGTTAAGTATGGTCAGAAGTCATAAAAATTCTAGCACTCCCAGGCAGAGCCCTGGTTGCTAGGGCATGGAGCAGGAGGTGGGAAAGGAAAGAAAGAAGCATTTATTAAGCATCTACCATGTGCCAGACATTGTGCTAAATGCTTTACAAATATTACCTTGTTTGATCCTCACAACAATCCCTGAGAGGTAGGTGCTAGGAGACAAGGCAGAGAAAAACAGGGGTCCACTCACAGTCAGGGGAGTGTCCTGAAGGAGCTGTCCAGATGCTGATTGGATCTCACTTGTACCGTGGCATATCCCAGAATCAGAACAAATGAGACCAAGGTGCCTATGACACAAGCTTCTCCGTAACCTTTGTTTTTATATAATTATAATAATATCTGGCATTCATACAGCACTTTAAAGTTTGCAAAGCTCTTTATAAATTCTCATTTGATTCTCACCACAACCCTACGGGGTGGGTGCTATTATCATCCTCATTTTGTTGTTCTTCAGTCATTTTAGCCATGTTTGACTCCACGACCCCGCTTGGGGTTTTCTTGGCAAAGATACTGAAGTGGATTGCCATTTCCTTCTCCAGGTCATTTTACAGATGAGAAAACTGAGGCAAATAGGGTTAAGTGACTTGCCCAGGGTCACACAGCTAGGAAGTATCTGAGGTCAGATTTGAAGTCATGAAGATGAGTGTTCCTGACTTTGGGCCTGGCACTCTAGCTGAGGCTGAGAGACATTAAGTGATTTTTTTCAAAGGTAGGGGAAGCTAAGTGGCACAGTGGATAGAGCATCAGCCCTGGAGTCAGAAGGACCTGAGTTCAAATCTGGCCACAGACACTTTACACTTACTAGCTGTGTGACCTTGGGCAAGTCACTTAACCCTCATTGCCCCGCAAAAAAAAAAAAAAAGGGAAGAAAGATTTTTTCCAAGGTCACACAGCTAGTAAGCACCTGAATCAGGACTCAAACTCAGGTATTCCCAACTCCAAGTCCAGAATTTTATTGATTATGCTGCCCAGTTGCCTGATATCAATAAGAAATTTCTTAAGTTTGCATGAGTCAGGAGCATCTCTCTCCTTTGAATCCAAAAACCAGTTACATCCATCTAAACATTCCCATATGCTTCTCCATAGAATCATGGATCTAGAACTATAAGGAAACATCAAGTTCATCCCCCTTATAATACAAATTATTAAGCAGCCCTCTGTTCTCTCTTCTTTCTCATCCTTCATCTTAGGGCTGTCTTTACAGACCTAACAGAGGCAGCTACATAGGGCAGTAGACAGAGAAGTGGGCCTGGAGTCAGAAACATTCAAGTTTAGGCATGAATAGGGGAGTGGGCTGGGTAAGCTAAGCGGCACAGTGGATAAAGTGCCAGGCCTGGAGTCAGGAAGACTCATCTTCCTGAGTTCCAATCTAGCCTCAGACACTTAACTAGATGTGAGACCTGAGAAAAGTCAATTAATCCTGTTTGCCTCAGTTTCCTCATCTATAAAATGATCTAGAGAAGGAAATGGCAGATCATTATCTTTGCCAAGAAAACCCCAAAAGGAGTCACAGAGAGTCAGCCATAACTGAAACACCTGAACAACAACATGGATAGGTTGAATACAGATCTCATTACATTTTCTTTCCCTCCCCAAATCACCCATCTTCCCAATTTCCCTGTTACTGTTGAGGGTACTACTGTCCTTCCAGTTACTCAGGCTCGCAACCTCGGTGTAAATTTTGACTCCTCACTCACCCACATAATAAGCAGCTAGGTGTTGCAGTGGATTGAGCACTAGGCCTGGAATTAGGAAGACCTGAGTTCAAATTTGGCCTCAGAGACTTACTAGCTGTATGATCTTGGGCAAATCACTTAACTGCTGTTTGCCTCAGTTTCCCCATCTGTAAAATGTGAATGATAATAAGACACCTCCCAAGGTTTTTGTGAAGATCAAGTAAGATAATATTTGTAAAGTGTTTAGCACAGTGACAGGCACATCTTAAGTGCTATGTAAATATTATCTATTATTATCCAACTAGCTTTCAGATCTTATCACTTCAACCTCCATATACATATCTCACATATGTTTGTAGCCCTCATCACCTCTTCCTTGTGCTATTACCTTATCTTTTTATTTATCTCCCTATCTCATCTTTTCCCACTCCAACTTATCCCTCTCACTCTAGCCAAAATGATTTTCCTAAAGCTCATGTCAGACCACAAAGCCAGGAAACTATCATTCCATCTTTATCACATCTTTTTAATGTTTATTTTATTTATATTTTATAATATACATAATTATTATTTATGTGTGCCTCTAATTTATAAATGAAGTTAGCATTTATATAGCACATTAAGGTTTGCCAAGGGCTTTTTTTAACATATGTAATCTCTTTAAAGACTTATTGGGAATGAGTGCTCAAAACATTTTTACCAATGGTATTCAAGAACTAAAAAGTTATAAGCCATTGCTCTACAGGACCAGCTCCCAACACACAACAGACACGTCCCCTAGGATTCTAATCCCAACTTACCTCACTAGGCTCAACAATGGCTATATTTTCAGCCCCTACTTTTTTCTTCATTCGGGAGCTCATGGTGATCCCACCACTGCCCCCACCCAGGACCAGGAACTCATAGTAGTCCTTGGCGGCACAGGGGGTTCCTGTGTGCAGCTGGAACCTGCTAGCCTGCTGAGTTCCCCGCTGGAGGAAAGAGGCAAGAAGCCTAGTCGGGGGGCAGGATACCACCATGACCAGGGGAGTTATCCTTGGTCCTGGTCAATCTGTAGGAGGGAAGAAGAAAGAAAAAGACAGCATTATAAATAATACATAACTCCCATACATAATATTCCTTAAATAATACACAAAAGTGACAAAGGCTGAACTGGGAACTTATCAGTCCTAATCAAAATAGATGAATTTACAAAATGTTTTACAAATATCCAATTTGGTCCTTATAACAACTCTCTGAGGGAGGTGCTATTATTATCCCCACAATAATATTTTGCAGATTAGGAAGTGAAGCAGACAGAGGTTAAGTGACTTGTCCAGGTTCAAAGAGCAAGTATCCAATGATAAATTTGAACTGGGGTCTTCCTGACTAGAGGTTCAATTCTCTTTTCTCTATAACACCTAGCTACCTTTAAGACTTAGGTAGCTCGAGCACTGGCCCTGGATTCAGGAGGACCTGAGTTCAAATCCAGCATCATACACTTAACAATTACTAGCTGTGTGACCCTAGGCAAGTCACTTAACCCCAATTACCTCACAAAAAAAAAAAAAAAAGACTTCGGTAGCTCAAGGAGGCAGCTAGGTGGCATAGTGGATAAAGCACCAGCTCTGGATTTGGGAGGACCTGAGTTCAAATGCAGCCTCTGTGGTAAAAATTATTTGTGGTAAAGATTAATATCGAAAGTTTCAGCTGAATCATTTAGGAGGGGCCACACCTGGCCCACCCTGAGATTACGTATGCTACTGAGAAGGACTTCCCCTTTTGTGGGAGGAAAAATGGGATGTGACTGGAAGGGTGGGAACTTCTGGGAGGCAGGGCGTGTTCAAAGAGTTTGAGCTCTTTTGGCTTGAAAGTCAGTCTGGTGGCACTTGGCATGGCGGCATCATGTTGTGAAATTTAAAATTGGATATTAGATCATAAATCTCCCCTACTTAACTTTTCCCTTAATTTATCTCCCAGACTAGTAAATGGAAGAAGCTTCTGGTTTTCTAGATAGAGCCTTTATTGTATATAAGGTGTTGTTGATTAGAAGGATAGGAAAGTAGAAATACAGTAGAAATCGTCTTAAATCTAGGCTTAGTCTATATTTCTTATAAAAACTCACCAAACCAAAAAAGGCCACCTTTGGAGTGAGGGAGACCGTCTGTGCTGCGCCGCCAGGAGTCCCGCCAAGCAGGCAAAAAGGCCTCCTCTGCTTCTCTCCACCCCGGAAGTCAAAAAACCCGGCAGGCAGTCTGACATGCGCAGCAGGCGGACTGTTCATCTCCTCCCCAAAAGGGTGGTCCTTGAAAAACTGGCGTCTTTCAGTTATCCTAACCGACTGTTAAAAACTTTCATATTTTACCACATTTCCCCCCTTTGCTTCCTCAAGAAACGGAATGTTTCCTTGATGGAACAGTAAAAAGAATATAATAACTTTTGCTGACTAATAATATGCGAACAACAATACAGAAAAGGAAGAGAGGAAAGTTTTGTCCAGAGGGGCGATTTTTTTTTTTTTTCCTCATGAACCGACGCTTTGACATTAGTCTTGCAAATGTTAACAGTCTGGGTCTCAGCTTCACCCTGGAAAACTGCATACTGACCCTGGGGTCAGTGAGTCACTTATGGAAAACCCTAAATTCCTTTGAACTACCTTAATTGGGAACACTCTGGGATTTCATGAACTAAGCTTAGAGTTAAGGCTATCTATTTGTATTTCTACTTCCTTATTTCCTTAATTGGTTTCACCTTTATGGTTTAATTAATTCCCAAGTAATAAAACCTGCTCCTTTATGAACTAACAGAGGCTCCTTTTCTTATTGGCCTGGGAAGAATATATAAAAAGGAAAGTTTGGGGGCAGCTAGGTGGTACAGTGGATAGAGCACCAGCCCTGGAGTCAGGAGTACCCGAGTTCAAATCCGGCCTCAGACACTTAACACTTACTTACTAGCTGTGTGACCCTGGGCTAGTCACTTAACCCCAATTGCCTCACTAAAAAAAAAAAAAGGAAAGTTCAAAGGGGAAATTAAACCTAAAAGAGTCCCTCATATTTCCGGGACCCCAATATTAAGGCAAGTCACCCTAATACGCTCTGTATATCAAATTTTGGCCCTCACACCTCAGACACTTACTTGACACTTACTAGCTGTGTGACCCTGAGCAAGTCACTTAACACTCATTGCCTGGCAAAAAAGAAAAGAAAAGGAAAAAAAAAAACTTAGGTAGCTCAAGTCAGTGTCCACAGTCTTCAAAGGTATACTCCTATACCTTTTTCTTTAGTCTTTAATATCTCCCATGAGTAACCTTTAGACAAATGGACCAATGACTCACTTTTTCTCATTTCTATTCCTGCCTTCCCTTGTTCTACCCCACATCCTCTCCAAGGAAATTTGGACTGCACCCCAGGCACTATGCTGGGTTCTGTTGGGTAGACTGTCACCTGATATTACCAAGAACCAAGCCCCCTTTCCAGGCCACCAGCTCCAAAGCACCTTCTTCCCATCCTCCCTTCCAGCTCTACTTTATGAATTTTCTTTCCACATTAGAATGTAAACTGCTTGAGGACAATGACCATCACCCTTGTATTTGTATCCACATGACTGAGCACAGTGCCTGGTACACAGTTATTATTCATTCAGTCAGTTATGTCTGACTCTTCATCACCCCACAGACCATGGGCAGGCCCTTCTCTCCTCCACTGTCTCGTGAAGTCTATCCAAGTTCGTGTTCGTTGCTTCCATGACACTCTCTATCCATCTCATCTTCTGCCATCCCCTTTTCCTTTTCCCTTACAATTTTTCCCAACATCAGGGTCTTTTCCAATGAGTCCTGCTTTCTCATTATGTAGCTTTAGCTACAGTATTTGAGCTTCGAGTGAATAGCCTGAATTAATTTCTTTAAATATTGACTGATTTGCTATCCTAGGGATTCTCAAAAGCCTTTTCCAGCACCACGATTCAAAAGGGGGCAGATAGGTAGCACAGTGGATAATGCACCAGCCTCGGATTCAGGAGGATGTGAGTTCAAATCTGACCTCAGATACTTGACATTTATTAGCTGTGTGACCCTGGGCAAGTCACTTAAATCCTCATTGCCCCACCAAAAAAAAAAGAAAAGGGGGGGGGGGAAGCATCAATTCTGCAGCACTCAGCTTTCCTTATAGTCCAACTCTCACAACCATACGTTGCTACTGGAAAACCCATAGCTTTGGCTATATGGACCTTTGTAAGCAAGGTGATGTTTCTGCTTTTTTATTTTGCCGTCCAGATTTGCCATGGCTTTCCTTCCAAGGAGCAAGTGTCTTTTAATTTCACGGCTGTAGTCACTATCTACAGTGGATTTTTGAGTCCAAGAATATAAAATCTGACACTGCTTCTACTTTTCTTCTCCATTTTACTTGCCATTAAGTGAGGGTACAATAAGTGCTTGATAAATGCTGTATCTCTCTACCCTGACTCCTAGAATTCCCATTGTTCTTTAGAAAAATTCCCTCCTCTGCTCCTAGGTCCTCCTCCTGACACTTCTAAAACCTCTCCTGATTGGACTCCTGCTGCTATGCTAAATTTATATGCAGCTGTATCCATCTGTTACCTATACTCCCCTTGGGCCATCTTCCCCTACTATCCCTTGAATCCAGTTTGTAAAAGCACTTACAGATACTATAGTTTCTTCTCTCGGACTACCAAGGACCTAGAGAGAGCTGAGTAAATGTAAACCAGAGATAACAATGGGTCAAGTTGACCTCCCAGGAACGAAATATTCGCAAATTGACTTTGAAACAAGTCAGTGACTCAGCCCCAACCCTTCCCAGTTTTAAAAAAGCCTTTACCCTTTATTCCAAATCCAGTTTGCAAGTGGCCCTCCACACCTTGAGCAAATTCAGCTCCCTGACTAAAGTGCCAATAAAATTAATCCAAACCTAGGACTGTAAAACTACATTTTATATACAAAGTCAACACATTCTAAAGAAAAATATTTTATTGTAACCAGTTCAGGAAACAATTTCTACATTAAGAGTACCTCCCAAAGTATACTATATTGATGTTGAGTTGTTTCAATTGTGTCCGACGGTTTGGGGGGGTTTCTTAGCAAACATACTGGAATGGTTTGCCATTTGCTTCTCCAGATCATTTTACAGTTGAGGAACTGAGATAAACAGGTGACTTGCCCAAGGTCACAAAGCTACTAAGTAAGCTACTTAGAGGTCAAATTTGAATTCAGGTCCTCCTGATTCCAGCACACTATACCACCTGGCTGCCCTAAGGGAAAGGTATACAATCATTTGTAACAGCATTGATGTTATGGTGTACAATGTTCTCCTGGTTCTGCTTCTTTCATTTTGTAACAGTTCACATAAGTCTTCCCTTGAAGGAAAAAATGGAAAGGAAAAAATGTTGCTCCTCTGGACACTGAGTCCTTTGGCAATGAGGAAATAAAAGTTTCTCAGATCACCTCTGCTTCTTCACCCATGTTGTCCCCACTTGGTCATTTCTGTAGTATAATGTGAGGCTCCCTGCTCCAGAAGATGGAAGGAAACGTTAAATAGCAAAAATAATAATAATAATAATTAAAATAACTATCTCTGGAGTCAGAGGATTTGAGTGCAAATTCTACCTCTGTCACTACCTGTGTGATCTTGGGCAAGTCATTTAACCTTCCTGTGCTTTAGTCTACTCATCTGTGAAAAGAAGGAATTGGACTCTGAGATCCCTTCTAGTTCTAAATCTATGATCTTAACATCTTCTCTGACTCTAAGTTCCCACACACATCACATTCAATCATTAGGATACTGTCCTTTAAGTATTACTCTCCTTAGACAGTCTTCTTTTAAAAAGAAAATGCTCTGGTGAGAGACAACACTGATGCTGTTATCAATCACTAACACCTGAATGTGAACTCATTTAGCAGATGTGAGTGTACTAATAATATGGCAAATGAGAGAAGAAAAAAAAAGAGGAAAAAAGAAGGGAAGAAGGGAATAAAAAGGAAGAAGACAGGGACAAAAAAGCAAGCTTTTATCAGTTTCATAATTTTGCTCCTTTGCTATCACAGAAGTTAGTAGATGGAATTCCTAATGCCTTGACCAAGTAATGAGCTGATTAGAGAAGAGAGAAGATGAATTGCTTTTAAGTCTCCTCTGCTTCTGTTCCAAGTAGCATGATGAAGTATGAATGAATGAATGAATGGATGGATGGATGGATGGATGGATGGATGGATGGATGGATGGATGGATGGATGGATGGATGGATGGATGGATGGATGGATGGATGGATGGATGGATAAATGGATAAATGAATAAATGCTTTATTACAGTGGATAGAGCACTGGGCCTGGAGTCAGAAAGACATCTTCCCAAGTTCTAATCTGGCCTCAGACACTTACTAGCTATGTGACCCTGGGCAAGTCACTTAGCCCTGTTTACTTTAATTTCCTCATCTGTAAAATGAGCTAGAGAAGGAAATGACAAACCACTTCAGTACCTTTGCCAAGAAACCCCTAAATGAGTCACAAAGAGTCAAACAAGCAACAACAGCTTATTAGAGAGATGCATTGCTTAAGTCTCCTCTGCTTCTGCTTGGGATGTATCATGATGAATGCATGAATGAATGAATGAATGAATGACTTAAAAGTATTTATTACTCTGTGCCTTTTTTTATACCCCTTGTTGTTCAGTCATTTCAATCATGTCTGACTCTTCATGACCTCATGTGGGATTTTCTTGGCAAAGATACTGGACTGGTTTGCCATTTCCTTCTCCATTTTCCTTTCCAGCTCCTTTTACAGATGAGGAAACTGAGGTAAACAGGGTGAAGTGACTTGGCCCAGGGTCACACAGCTAGTAAGTGCGTGATTGGAACTCAGTAAGATGAGTCTTCCTGACTCCAGGCCCCACACTCTATCCAATGTGCCACCTAGCTGCCCCCTTTTACACCATATTCATTTCCAAATACAAGCCTCTCCTACAAGTGAGTCTTCCTTTTTAGCAAGATTAAAAAAAGAAAAGAAAAAGTTCAGTAAAATCAACTAACACATTGACTGTGGCTGCTGGTGTAGGCACTATTTCATACTTATTGTCCCCCACCTCTGCAAATAAAGGAATAGGAGGCCTTGACTCATTCAACTTCCACACCCAGATGCCAAGGCTTGTAAACTTTGCCTCCACAGTTCTCGGACCCCTCCCCTTCTCTCTGCCAATACAGCCACCATGTAATACAAGCCCTTTCACTTGGCCTGTTGCAAAATAATCACCTAATTGGTTTCTCTTCTTCCAGTCTCTCCCCCTCTACTCCATTCTCCACACGACTGCCAAGCCAATATCCCTAAAATACAGTTTTGACTATGCTGCTCCTCTTTTCCAAAATCTACAGCGGTTTCTTATTGTCTCTAGAATAAAATATCAAATCCTCAGTCTGGCATCTAAATCTTTCTACAGGATGGCTCCTATCTACCTTTCCATTCTCGTTTCTTATTATTCCCTTTCACACACTCTCTGCTACAACCAAACTGGTCAATCAGTTTCCTCATGCACAACAGGCGATTTCACACTCCATGTCTTTGCACAGTTTGTCTGAATTCTGTCCCTCCTTATCTACGCCACAAAGGGTCCTTAGCTTTCTTCAAAGCACACGACCCAGAAGCAACCTCCTGTAAGAAGCCTTTCTTGGGGGAGGCAGGTGGTGCAGTGAACGGAACACTAGCCCTGGATTCAGCAGGACCTAAGTTCGAATGTGACCTCAGACAGTTACTAGCTGTGTGACCCTGGGCAAGTCACTTAACCCCAATTGCCTCCAAAAAGAGGAAGCCTTTTTCTGATTCTCCCTAACTTCTTGAAATTAAGCTTTTACTTATCTGCTAAATTATATTATACCATTCGAATATTAGCTCCTTAAGGCCAGCTAAATAGAGTTGCGTGATAGAGTAGAAAGAATAAGTGATATATTTAGGGTCTTAGGTCCTGAGTTCAAATCCTAGATCTGCTGCTTGTTACTTCTGTAACCTGGGACAGGGGGGAAGGGAAGAGAATAAGCATTTATGTGATGTCTACTATGTGCCAGGCAACTCTGCTAAGGACTTTACAAAAAATTACCTCATATGGTCCTCACAAAAACCCTATTATCATTATCTCTATTTTATAGATATTGAGGCAAGCAAAAGTTAAGTGACTTGCACAGGGTCACAGAGCTGGCAAGTGCCCAAGACTAGATTTGAACTCAGGTCTTCCTGACTCCAGGCCCAGCACTTTATCCACTATACCAGCTAGCTGCATCTAAAACAAATTACTTAACTTCCATGGGCCTCAATTCCCTCTCTAAAAATTGGAGGTGGGGGTGGGGAAACAACATTGGACTAGATCAAAGTTTCTTTTTTTTTCTTTCTTTTTTTTTGGGGGGGGGGTACAGGGCAATGATGATTTCATATGGATTCACGAAAAATTTAGCAATAGTAAAAGGTTATGTGTACCTGTTTTATATAACTATATGCCCAGGGTCACATTAAAATTTCTCAGGCGAGGGCAGCTAGGTGGCGCAGTGGATAGAGCACCGGCCCTGGATTCAGAAGGACCTGAGTTCAAATCCGGCCTCAGACACTTAACACTTGCTAGCTGTGTGACCCTGGGCAAGTCACTTAACCCTAATTGCCTCACTAAAAAAAAAAATAATAATAATAATAAAAATTTCTCAGGCGAAAAGGGTCACGAGTGGAAACAATTTAAGATGCCCTGAACTAGGGGACTTCTAAAATCCCTTCCAACCCTAATAATATCATTGCTCTGGGTATTCCCAACACCTAGCATAGCACCTCAAAATACTGTAGGGGGGCTTAATAAATGTGTGTTAACTTAAATCTTTCATGTGGGAGAAAGACTACAATAATCTCTACTTTGGGGTTAAGGGAAACCATTTTTCTCCAATCCTGGCACTCTGATTTTAACCCTGAGGAATAGAAACTGTGAATAAAAATTATTGAGCCCCCCCCAAATTAATTGAATATAGAAAAAAGGTCCCCAAAGAACCAAGTCTGTATAAAGTTGAGTAAGCCACAAGCTCCCTGGACCTCAGTTTCCTCATCTGTAAAATGAAAGGATTAGACTAGATGCTCTCTAAGCTGGCTTCTAGCTCTGACCAGTGATTTTGTTTGAAGGGATGGCTGCAGGACACCCATAGATTTCTCTGATTCAGCTAAGAAGCTCAATCCCTGCCTTATTTCAGCACTTAGCAGTATGGGTTTATAGGCAACGGGAGACATGAGACTCCTCAAGACCAGGTAAGCCTGAGACACTGCCAATGGGTTGTTTTTGTTTTGTTTTTAAATAAACAAGTTTTTTTAAAAAAACAAGCAATTTATGGCAGAATTGTTCCAAGCTTCAAATAACTTCCTGACAGCTACTGCAAATCAAGATTATGAACTCCTCCTCGAAACTGGAACTTTCAAGCCATAGAAACAGGGACCATAAATCCAAGTCATTAGTAGTTCAGTTATGCAAAACCTTCCCCACAAATCACTAGAAGCAACAAGGCAGACTAATAGCATTTAATAATAATAATTTAAAACTTTTAATACCTAACATTGGAACCAAGATGCATTCCTGACACTGGCCAAGACTGATAGCCAGAGGCACAAAGATATTCATGAACCTCAACCTCACAAAAGACTAATTTCTGGGGGGCAGCTAGATGGCGCAGTGGTAAAGCACCGGCCCTGGATTCAGGAGTACCTGAGTTCAAATCCGGCCTCAGACACTTGACACTTACTAGCTGTGTGACCCTGGGCAAGTCACTTAACCCTCATTGCCCTGCAAAAAAAACCAAAACAAACAAAAGACTAATTTCTGTCTTGGGGTCAGCACAGACAAAATAAGAAATGTACCAATAAATCCCCTGAGAAGACAATGAACAATGATTATAAGAATGCAAGTGGAAAAAAAATTTTAAATGAACACAGGGGCAGCTAGGTGGCACAGTGGATAAAGCACTAGACCTGGATTCAGGAGGACCTGAGTTCAAATCCAGCCTCAGACACTTGCCACTTACTAACTGTGTGACCCTGGGCAAGTCACTTAACCCTCATTGCCTTGTCCCCCCCCAAAAGAAAACCACTTAGTAATTATAATTACTAAACCCCACCAGAGAAAAGGGTTACTTTAAAAGGGTACCTCAGTCCCTTATTTGCAGAGATGTGGCATTATGGGTATGAAAATTGCATATCCTATACCCTTTGACCCAGCAATACCACTATTGGGTCTTTTCCCCAAAGAGATCATTAAAAAGGGAAAAGGACCCACATGTACAAAAATATTTATAGCTGCTCTTTTTGTGGTGGCAAGGAATTGGAAATTGAGGGGCTGCCCATCAATTGGGGAATGGCTGAACAAGTTGTGGTATATGAATGTAATGGAATTCTATTGTGCTGTAAGAAACGATGAGCAGGCATATTTCAGAGAAATATGGAAGGACTTGCATGAACTGATGATGAGTGAGATGAGAAGAACCAGGAGAACATTGTACACAGTATCATCAACATTATGTGATGATCAACTATGATAGACTTGATTATTCTTAGCAATACAATGGTACAAGATAGTTCCAAAGGACTCATGATGGAAAAGGCTCTCTAAATCCAGGAAAAAAAAAAAAAAGAACTGTGGAATATGGATGTAGACTGAACCATAATATTTCTTTTGTTTTTGGTGCTGTTGTTTTTCTTTTTTGAGGTTTTTCCTTTTTGATCTGATTCTTCTCATAACATGACTAATACAGAAATATGTTTAATGTTATTGTACATATAAAACCTACAGCAGATTACTTGCTGTCTTGGGGGGGGAGGAGAGGAAGAGAGAAAATTTTGAAACTAGAAATCTTATAACAACTAATGTTGAAAACTATCTCTACATGTAACTGGAAAATAATAAAATACTTTTATAATTTAAAAAGAAAAAAAATTGCATATTCTGTCAGATACAGTCAATGTGTTAGCTGACTTTTTTTTTTAGTTAGATGAACTTTTTTTTCTTTTTTAAATGCTTTCTACAAAGGAAGACTCACCCTGGTAATGGAGAGTTATTTATAAATGAATATGGTTGGGCAGCTAGGTGGTGCAATGGATAAAGCACCGGCCCTGGATTCAGGAGGACCTGAGTTCCAATCTAGCTTCAGACACTTGACACTTACTAGCTGTGTAACCCTTGGAAAGTCACTTAACCCTCATTGCCCTGCAAAACAAAACAAAACAAATAAATGAATGTGGTGAGATGTGGAAAAATTGAGATACTAATGCACAGTTGGTGGAGTTGTGAACTAGTCCAACCATTCCAGAAAACAGTTATAGCCCAAGGACTATAAAATTGTGTATATCCTTTGACCCTGAAATATTACTACCAGGAAGTAGTAATGTATCCCAAAGAAATCAAAGAAAAGGGGAAAGAACCTATTTGTACAAAAATGTTTATAGCAGCTCTCTTTTTTGTGGTGGCAAAGAATTGGAAATTGAGGAGATCCCATCAATTGGGGAATAGCTGACTAAGTTGTAGAATATGATTGTGATGGAATACTATTATACTATAAGAAATGATGAGCAGGATGCTTTCAGAAAAACCTGGGAAGACATATATGAACTCATGCAAAGTGAAGTAAGCAGAACCAAGAAAACACGGTACACAGTAACAGCAATATTCTAATAATGATCAACTGTGAAAGGCTCTGATCAAGACAATGATCCAAGACAATTCTGAAGGAACCATGATACAAAATACTGTCCACATACAGATAGAGAACTGATGAACTCTGAATGCAGATTGAAACATACTCTTTTTGCTTTCTTTATTTTTCTTGTTTTGTGTCTGTTTTCTTTTATAACATGGCTAATATGAAAATATGTTTTACATGACTTTACATGTATAATCAATACCATATCACTTGCTTTCTCAAGTGGTAGGGGAGGGACAAGAAAAAGGGGAAGAACTTGGAACTCAGAATTTTTAAAAATCAATGCTAAAAAAATTTTATACGTAATTAGGAAATATTTAATGAAATCAAAATATGTTTAAAAAGAGAAATTAATGTGGTATAAAAACAAAAGGTATCAATAATAACAGATGGATAAATAGTGCTTTTTAAAAAAGCCCACAAACCACTAATCTTGCCAGCTCCTTCATCTACCTATAAATTTACATGGCAGATCTATCTATTAGGATGTAAATAAATTGATTCTTGGTGATTTTTCTATTTATTAAATTAAACCATTTATTCCTGAGTTTTTTTAAGGTGAAAAACACAAAGTAGTTTTCAGTGCTGACATTTGTCATCCTTGTTTGTAGAGACACATGGCAGTTGGCAAGGTAGATAGAAGTCCAGTGTTGGGTAGATGAAGGTCTGGGTTCGATTCCTACCTCTGATCTATCTTTGGGGGGGGGAGGGGCAATGAGGGTTAAGTGACTTGCTCAGGGTCACACAGCTAGTAAGTGTTAAGTGTCTGAGGTCAGATTTGAACTCAGGTCCTCCTGAATCCAGGGTCGGGTGCTTTATCCACCTAGCTGCCCCACCCCTTTGATCTATCTTAACAGAAGTGTCCAGGAGTTAGCTCATAGGAGCCTATTGTTAAAATTTTCAGCTTAAGCATTTATACCTCAGCAAATGCTACAAATCAGAGCTGGACTTATTGTTTTATTCACTATCTAGACTTAAGTAATAGAGAAAACATTAATAATGCAGATTAAACTTATTTTTTTATGACAAAGTTAAATGACTTGCCCAGGGTCACACAGCTAGAACGTGTCTGAGGCTAGATTTGAACTTGGGTCCTCCTGGCTCCAGGGCCAGTATTCTAACCACTGTGACACCTAGCTGCCCCCAGATTATGTCTTGTCCATAATTTTTGCCTAAAGCCAGTTGTCAAACATTTACCAGCACACCTATCTCTGTCTCTATCTTTGTCTCTCTCTTCCTGTTCCACTTTCTGTCTGTCTTTTTCTCCCTTATATTATACTCATGCATGCACACACACAAACACATATTTATGTATCTATGTATGTATATATATACATATATATAGTCTATATATGTAACCATAAAAAAGTCACTTAACATCTCAATGCCACAGACAACAAGCTGAGATGAAAAGTTGGAACCCAGGTGTTGATCAGCATGGGCAGAGGGCCAGCCTTTCTACCCTGGAAGTTTCCTCTGGATTCCTAAGGATGAAATCAGAAATCTAGTTGTTTTTTAAAAACGCTTGAAATTCACAAAATACAAGAATTAGAAGAGATCTCTAAGACGAGCTCTTCCAACTCTCACATAAACAAGAATCCACTGTAAACATATCTAAACAAGTGAGTATTCAGTTTTCACTTCTCTCTAGTGAGTGAGAATCTACTACTTTCCCCAAAAGTCCCCTCCGCCACTCTTAGACTCTCATAATGCTTACTCTGAGCCTACAGGCACTGTTATTCCTATGATATGTAATTTATTAATGCATATTTAAGTATCATTTAATAAAGGCATTGCTCTATTTTATATTAAGCACAGACTTTAAATAAGATTTTAAAAGCCTTTAATTTCTACATTCTGAAATCCTAAAAAGCAATTATTTTCCTCAGAATAAAGAGATCAAATAATTTTTTTTCATCTGTAGTCCAAACAGGAGAATAGTAAACCACTTGTTACTTTTCTAAAAGATAGGATTAGAATATATTAGGAAATTCCTACTTACAACAGTTCCTGTAAGTTTCAGGCTCTTAACATGACTTTTGTAATGCCTCACTGTTCTGAAGACCCAGCTTTTCTGTCAAGAAGTTATCGCAATTTCTTCCTTTAAAATGCTTCCTAATTCCCCCATCACGTGACACCAGACGTACTTGGACTAAGCTGGCAAAGCCACCTGATTGGCCTTCATCCAAGGGAGTGAACAGAGAGACAGATTCTTTTTCTGGCTACAGTTAAGCCACCAAACAAGCCAGTGCTAGAATTGTATTCAGAGTTACTTTTGATTGTTGTTCGTTGTTTAGTCATTTTTCAGTTGTGTCCAATTTTCTATGAATCCATTTGGGGTTTTCTTGACAAAGATGCTGAATTGGTTTGCCATTTCTTTCTCCAGCTGATTGACTCTTTGTGACCCCATTTGGGATTTTCTTGGATAGGATCATAGATTGAGAGCTGAAAAGAATCTTAGCAACCATCTAATCCAAACCCTTCCTTTTACAGATAAGGAAACTTTACACCAAAGGAGCAAGGTAACATCTTTAAGGTATCTTACAAAGATATTAAATAATAGTCAGGACTTGAAACTAAGGTCCTCTGACTTCCAGTGCAGAGTTCTTTCTACAATACAATTCTGTCAATCATACTTTCTTCACAGATGGATTGTTTTATCTTGAGACTGAGAAAATAAAGACATGGTTTTCAGTTTCACTCACTGCATGATCCATTATTTTCAGGCAGTGACAGTGGATAAAATGCTATAATTGGAACCAGGAAAACCCGAGTTCTAATCCTGCCTCATGCATTTACTAGTTGTATGACCCTGGGCAAGTCACCTAACCTGTCTCCCCCTGAGTTCTCTAATTTGTAAAATTAGGATGATTATAGTATCTACCTCACAAGGTTGTTGTGAATTCAAATGAGATAAAATATATAAAGCACAAATAAATGACAGCTATTAGTATTTTTGACATGTGCATAAAAACAAACAACCAAAAAAAAAAACAAGAATAAAGGAAAAATCAAGAGCTTCCCTAGTTCTCATATATCATCAGGTAATTATTTTGATACCACTTTATAGTTTGGGAATCACAAGGTCATAGATTTAGAGCTAGATGAGACTTCAAAAGGTATCCAGTCGGGGCAGCTAGGTGGCGCAGTGGATAAAGCACCGGCCCTGAATTCAGGAGTACCTGAGTTCAAATCCGGCCTCAGACACTTAACACTTACTAGCTGTGTGACCCTGGGCAAGTCACTTAACCCCAATTGCCTCACTACTAAAAAAAAAAAAAAAGGTATCCAGTCCAACCCCCTCATTTGACAAATGAGGAAAAGGAGGCCTGGAAGGTTAAATAATTTGCCCAAGATTGCACACTTACTAAGTTTTTATATCCTTCCCAAGAATTTTTCTTTCCCATGGTTTCTTAGTCTGAAGATAAAATACAAAGTTTTTGGTTTAAAAAAAGGGGGGGAGGCAGCTAGGTGGTGCATTGGATAGAGCACTGGTCCTGGAGTCAGGAGTACCTGAGTTCAAATCTGGCCTCAGACACTTAACACTTACTAGTTGTGTGACCCTGGGCAAGTCACTTAACCCGAATTGCCTCACTTTAAAAAAAAAAAAAAAGAGGGAGAGAGAGGACCAAAAGAGTAGATATGGTATGATTTCAGAGAGTCTAGAAAGGTCCTCTTGGCCCCAAATTCCTGGTACAATGGAAAGTATGTGAGCTTAGGAGTCAGGATCTGGGTTCAAATCCCAGCTCTGCAATTTATGACCTGTGTGGCTTTGAGCAAATCATTTAAGTTGTTTGTGTCTCAGTTTCTTCCTCAGTAAAATAAGAGTGGTTGGTCTAGAAAATCTCTAAGATCCCCTCTAATTTTAAATCTATGATCCATGACGGTATAATTGATGCCTAAAATTCAACAAGGAGAGCATCACTAACTCAGTTTAAGGTTTTGTTGCAATATTTCCTGCAGCATATATCTTTAGTCATTACAGGGGTTACAGTGGATAGAGCACTGGGCTTAGAACCAGGAAGACATCTCTTACTTCAAATCTGGCCTCAAACACTTCCTAGCTGGGTGACCCTGGGCAAGTCACTTAACTCTGCCTCAGTTTCCTCATCTATAAAATGAGCTGGAGTAGGAACTGCAAACCATTCCAGTATCTTTGCCAAGAAAACCCCAAATGAGGTCACGAAGAGTCAGACACGAAACAACAAACAACTTGATTTTATCTAATTGAATCTAATTGCAAAAAAAAAAAAAAATCCAATAATATTCACTGAGTATGCACTAAACATTCATGCATTTTATTTCTCATTTAACAAGACATTGAGAAGACATGATCCTTCGTTTCTCTAGGGAAAGATACTTTGATTCCTAAATTAAATTGACACAGGGATATTGATAGGCTAAGCATAGTAAAGTGAGTGCTAGACTTAAAATCAAAGAGACCTGGGTTCAAATACCACCTCAGACATGCATTAGCTATATGAAATCAGGCAAATCATTTAATTCCTCCTGGCTTCAATTCTGCATCTGCAAAATGAAAGGATTGGACTCAGATCCTTTCCAGCTCTAAATCTGTGAGTCCGTGATCCTAAGAAACTCCAGAATGGGGGGCCCCACTAGCTGTGTGACCCTGGGAAAGTCACTTAACCCCCATTGCCCTGCAAAAAAAAAAAAAAAGAAAGAAACTCAAGAATGAAATTCAGAAGAGATAAAGGGGGAAAGTACCATGAGAAGAAAAAGCAGAAGTTGTCTACACAGAGAACAGAGAATTTTAAAATTTCTAAAACCCATGCACAGAATATGGAAACGAGGAAGTTAGTAAAAAAAAAATTTTTTTTTAAGAGAAGTAGTAATCAATTAGTAAACAAGCATTCATTAAGTACCTACTGCTTGCCAGGTACTATCCTAAGTGCTGGGAATACAAAGACTAAAGTAAAATTGCTCCTGCCCTCAAAGAGCTTATATTCAAGAAGGAGAGACAACATGTATGCACATAAGTATATTTTTAAAAGAAAAGATTATGGGTTGAGGTGCCCACAGCTGAGGGAATCACAAAAGGCCTCATGTAGAAAATGGTACTTGATCTGAGTTTGGAAAGAAACTAGGAATCTTAAGAGACAAATAGGGGAGGAAGGAAGGGATTTCACTCCAGGCATGGGAACAGAGAAGGGAGAGGCAATATTGTTTATGACGAACAGGAAGAAAGCCAATTTGACTGGACCATAGAGTGCATGAAAGGAAGAAAAGTACTATGATAGGGCTAGAAAGGCAGGCTGGAGTTGGATTTTCAAGGGCTATAAATGCCCAACAAAGAAGTTTGTATTTGATCCTAGAGGTAAGAGTTAGCCACTGCAGTAAACTAAGCAGAGGCATGACATGGTCATAGCTGAGCTTTAGGAATTAGCAGCTATGGAAAGATGGGTTGGGAATGAGACACTAGAAGCAGGGAACTCAAGTAGAAGACTTTTGAGACTATGCAAATGAGAGGTGATGAGGGCCTGGACTAGCATGGTATCTGTATGAGGAAAGAGAAAACAAGAGATGTTGTGGAGGTTAAAAAAGAAATGATAAAACTTGGCAATTGATTAAATATGGTGAAGGTGGGGGTGAGGAGAAGTGAGGACCTAAGGATAATTTAAAGGTTGCATGGATGGCTGAAGGGTGGTGTTCATTACAAAAAATAGGTAAATTCAGAAGAGGAGTAGATTTGGGGGAGTTCTGTTTTGGACATGTTGAGTTTGAGAATCCCACAGAACAGCCAGTTTGTAACATCCAATACAAAGTTGGGGAAGCAAGACTACAGCTCAGGGTGGAGGACAAATACAAAAGTGTGACGGGATCTTGTCAAATTAATTCCAGAATTTTTGAACCTCAGCATGAGCTGAGGTTGATGAGGAAAGCTAAGGACAATTAAAAGGGGCTTTAAAAGTTATATTAGGAGGGGCAGCTAGATGGTGCAGTGGATAGAGCACCGACCCTGGATTCAGGAATACCTGAGTTCAAATCCGGCCTCAGATATTTAACACTAGCTGTGTGACCCTGGGCAAGTCACTTAACCCCAATTGCCTCACCAAAAAAAAAAAAGTTATATTAGGAGAAAGAGTATGATCAAAGAAGGGATAGGAGAATGGCACTGTAATAACTGATGAGAGAAAAGGCAAAGCACTTTGATTCGTATTTTGTTTCTGTTTCTCTGCCAAGGAGAATGACTTTTGGACAGGGGAAAAAAACAGGGCAAAAAAAAAAAAAAAAACCCCCAATAGATCATAGGGAGTTGATACCTAAGGTAAATAAGGAGAGTAAGACAGTGCTTAGCTGCTCTTGTTGAATTCAAGTCGCCTGAGTCAGATGAACTATATCTTCAGGTATTGTATTAACTGTCAGAGTTATCGGAAAGATCATGGAGAATGGGAAATGGCAGGACTAGACAAAGGAAGGGAGGAAGAAAAAAGGGAAAGGAAAAGAAGGAAGGGGAGAGAAGGGAACAGAGGAGGAAAGGAATTTGTAAACTAAAGGCAAGGAATTTTGTCTTCAATTTCGAAGACCATATTATTAAAGAGAGGATTAGTGAACATCAAGAAAGGAAAGCTGTAAACACAAAGAATCAGCATGACTTCATGAAGAACAGGTCGTGCCAGTCTAACCATATTTTCTCTTATAGCAAGGTTACTTAATTAGCAGGAGAATGCTATAGCTACAGTTTAGCTGTATCTTAGTAAAGTATTTTATAAACCATCTCATGTTATTCCCCTGGAATGGATGAAAAGAAAGCAATTAGGCAACAGAATCAACATGTAGATTCCATACTGGTTGTATTCTAAAACTCAGAGTCAATAATTAATGGTACCCAGAATTAATGGTCCCAGTTTGGAAAGAGAGCTCCAGTGGAACACTCCAGAGATCTAGACCGGGGCTTGGCCTTTAGGTAATGTTTTTATTGTTAATATGAATGTGTGAATCACCTGGATTTGATGGAGCTGCCTTGTTATCCAAATAGATTTTATGAGACCCTGGAAAATGCCCCTTTTGATTAAACTTCAACTAATATGTCCCTATTCACTATCTTCTTTCCCCAAGAAAGTAAATAGATCTGTCTTATTGTTCTCCTGATCAACTATCTAGGCCTTCTTGTCTTTGATTAATACCGTTCCTGTTACCACATAATCTAACCATAGCATCTGCTTTAAGTTGAGCTGTTACACTGATTTGTATCATTTAACTGATTTACATTTGTAGTATTTGCTTTGGGTTGATCTGTATCATGCTTATGAAGTTATTTTGTAACCAGCGACCAAAGAAACCTTTAAAACCCTTAAAGCACCAGCCCTGGATTCAGGAGGACCTGAGTTCAAAGTTGACCTCAGACATTTGACACTTAAAAGCCATGTGACCCTGGGCAAGTCACTTAACCCTCATTGCCCAGCAAAAAAACAAAATAAAACAAACAAAAAAAAAAACCCTTAGAAAGAGGGAGTCTTTGGGGGCAGCTAGGGGGCGCAGTGGATAAAGCACCGGCCCTAGATTCAGAAGGACCCGAGTTCAAATCCAACCTCAGACACTTGACACTTACTAACTGTGTGACCCTGGGCAAGTCACTTAACCCCCATTGCCCAGCAAAAAAAAAAAAAAAAAAGCAAACCCTTAGAGGGAGTCTTTGAGCTCCCTTCTCTAGAAGGATCTCCAACATGATCATGTTATATTTCTTCTTGGGACAAAATAAATTGGTTTTATGTTTTTTCTGTCTGTCTCTGATCTGGTTTATCCTGTAGGAGACATTATGTTCTCTGATCTGGTTTTGTTCTGTAAGAGACGTGTCTCTGATCTGTTTTTATTTTTTTGTAGAATATATTATAAAATTAATTTATCTGACCTGTTTATTATTATTATTATTACTTTTTATAGAAAAGGCAGATTAAAAACTATATCTAATTTTCGGTAATATCAACAACTTTGATAAAGGTATAAATGGTTTATTCATCATATTTGCAAGTCACATAAAGCTAAGAAGGTTAGCTTATATATGAGTGTTACGATATTTTAAAGATTTTATCAGATTAAAAAAATTGGACTGATTCCAATAAGTGAAATGTAATAGAGATAAATGCAAAATCTTATACTTAGGTCCAAGAAATCCAGTTCACAAGTACAAAAACGGAAGTCATTTTGAAACAGCAGTTTGTTTTACAGATCTGCTTATTGAGTTGTTTCAGTTGAGTCCAACTCTCCATAACCCTATTTGGAGTTTACATGGTAAAGATACTGAATGTTTGCCATTTCCTTTTCCAGCTCATTTTACTAGACAAAGAACTGAGGCAAATAGGATTAAGTGACTTGACCAGGGTCATACTACTACTACTACTAGTACTACTACTAAATATATGAGATTGAATTTGAACTCATGTCCTCAGACTCCAGGGCCAGCACTCTACCCACTGCACCACCTAGCTGCCCAACAGAGAGCTGGACTGAAAACTAAATCGGAACCGACAGAAAAACAAGAAAAGTGAATGCATTTTCAGATGCCTTCTGAGAGGCACATCTTCCATGAATAAGGAATCATCTCTAAAGACTTGTGTTCAGTTCTTTAGGAAGAACATTGATAAACTTGATGGTGTCTAGAGGAAAAAGACTTCAAATTTATGTCATATCAGAATTGGTTGAAGGAACTGAAGATGTTTAGTCCAGAGAGAAGATTCAAGGAGCCCATGATGGCTGTCCTCAAGAACTGGAAAGAATGTCTTTTGAAGGAAGATTAGATTGTTTTGCCCCAAGGGGCAGAATTTAAAACAATGGAGAGAAGTGACAGAGGCAGTTTGGGGCTTGATAGAACTGTCCTATCTTTTTCATGGACTCTATCACAGAAGCTATAGATACTATTACTATAGTATCTTAAGAGCCAGATAAAGCAATGTTTAAAAAAGACAGTTTAGACTAGTAGCTGGAAAGCGTGTGTTGAAAAAGATTTTTTTTTTCCTTGTAAGCTTCTTTGCCTATGGAGCCTGAGACAAACTATGTGGTTTGGTTTGGTTTGGTTTGGTTTTTACTTTTTTGATCTATGAATATCTATGAATGAGTCAGTGGAAGGGACTCAGGAAATGTTTTTATTTCCTACCATGGCTGGAGAGAACCTTGAAAGAAAGAGAGAAAAGAGATGGAGATAATTTATTTATTTGTTTGTTTGCTTACTTATTCATTCATTCAATCATTTATTTATTTGTATGCGCATGCATACTGGAAGTACCAGAGGATACTGTTCACTTACCGCCAACCTATTTTTAAACATCACAATACATATGTGTATATGTGTATATATGTGTGTTGTACCTATATGCACACACACATATAGACATACATTATGTGTGTGTACACATCCACCTATATCAAGATAAATGTTTGTGTGTATGTGTATGTATAATCAGATCATCAGTTGACACAAACAGAAGAAATCCATGGTGGACATAAGTAGAGTGTACTATATGCATTGAAGAAGTAAAGATATCACCCGGTTAATGTGTTCAAATGTACTGATTTCTTTGCTTTTGTTCCCTCATCCATAATAATGCTGTTTGTCCTTTGTTTTTTTGTTTTTTTGTTTTTGTTTGGGTTTTGGGGGGTTTTTTTTGTTTGTTTTGCAGGGCAATGAGGGTTAAGTGACTTGCCCAGGGTCACACAGCTAATAAGTGTCAAGTGTCTGAGGCTGGATTTGAACTCAGGTACTCCTGAATCCAGGGCCGGTGCTTTACCACTGCACCATCTAGCTGCCCCTGTCCTTTGTTTTTGAAGAGAACCATTGACATCATGGGGTAATGTCTTGACTTGCCCATGAATTGGACTGAAGTGAGACATAGTTGCCCCAAATCAAGCCTCGCTCTCTCTTCCAGAGCCATCCAAATCCAGTGGCAAGACAAATCATGGATGCGGTGGATGACCTTGGCATCTTCTATGGCTGACCAAGCTAAGCACTCCACAGCACCTGCTTCATCTGCCTTCGTGGTCGTTGGAACAAAATGTTCTCATCCACCCATTCTACTGGGGGAAAGTCTTCACATGCTTGGGGTAAACATTCCCCTAATTCACCAATGGGTTTCTGGTCCATTGGTTACCCTCAACCCAATTCAGCCCATCCCCAGAGTTTACCCGTGTGTGGCCACTGCACATCCTAGGGCTTCTTAGAGTCACAGGTGAGAGTTGAGTGCTAGCTAGGTACCTAAGGTAGATGAACAGCCCTGAAAAGAGTTCAATAAGTCCTCCCACCAGAGGTGCTAGTCTTCCTATACACCCCTCTAAAAGAATGCCTCATACTTGTATAAGACTTGAAAACATTCAAGACTCTCATACAAATTATCTAGATTGATTCTCACTAACTTGTGAGATAGGCTGAGCACATAGTAGGGTCCCTATTTTACATGTGAAGGAACAGGATCAGAAAATGACAGGCCTAAGGTCACCCAGCCAGTAGCAGGTGGAGAAACCAGGACTAGAATGAAGGTTTTCTAACTCCTGATTCAAGTATTTTTTTAACCTCTGAAACTTTACCTTTCAGACAATGCATTACACATAGATAGGGTAAACACTGGACCTGGAGTTTCACTCCCATTGGAACTTTCCAGTGAGGAAATGCCCTCCACCAATGCAGGTCATCCCATTCTCTGAAACTTAGAGGCTCAAGAGAGTTACCCATCATCCTCAAGTGACCTGCACAGGGTCAGTCCTATAACCAATGTGTCAGAAATGGAACTTGAACAAAGAATGTAATGGTCAATGTTTAACTAAGACTCTTCTAGGAAAAATTGTACACATCCTTTTCAGCTTAATCTGCATTATTTAACACCTTCTGTCTAGACCATCAACAAAATTATAAATAAAGCCCCTGATTTGCAGTTTGCCAGTTATGGAGCTGTAAATGTTCCTACTAAAAACTTCCCAATTGACTCTTCCAAACTGGTTCAAGACAGCAAGTACAGCCCTTATTTGAACTCAGCTTTTCCTGGTTCCAAGGTTGGCATTGTAGTCACTACCTCACACTACTACTTCTTAGAAATAAAAAGCCTCTATACAATAGCCCCTTGTCTCGAATAGTTAGCTAAAAAGTGAATTTCTACTTCTAATTTGAATAAATTCGAAAAACACCCAGCACAGTTCTAGGTACTGAGAAGGTAAAGACAAAAAAATTAAAAACCAAGTCCCAACCCACAAGAATTTTACATTACACTTGGGGAAGGGGTATGAACACATTTTTAAAAAAATATTTACAAAATAAACACAAAGTAATTATGAGAGACAACACTAACAACTGGAATCAAGGAAGTCAGTTAAGGCCTTTTCTATCAGGTGGCCCTTAAGCTGAGCCATAAAGTAGATAGAGTGCTGGGCCTGGAGTCAGGAAGACCTGAGTTCAAATCCAGCCTCAAACACTAACTCACTGTGTGACCTTGGGTGAGTCACTTAATCCTGTTTGCCTCAGTTTCCTCATCTGTAAAATGAGCTCGAGAAGGAAATGGCAAACTACTCCAGTATCTTTGCCAAGAAAACCCCAAATGGAGTTATGAAAAATTGGACACAACTAAAAACAACTCAACAACAAGAGGTCCCAAGAGGCAGAGGGAGAGAATTCCTAGGCAAAAGGCTAGAAGGTAGGGGATGGGATGTTGTATACTTGGAACAGCCAGTAGGGTAGTCTGACTGAAACAGAGAGTATGTTAGGAGGAGTAATGGGTCATCAGCCTAGGCACACACATTGGAATCAAGTTGTGAAATTTATACATTCAAGTTTTCAAGTTGAACAGTCTTTGGAGAGGGAACAGGGGTCCTTAGATACAAGACTCTAGACAGTCAAAAGAGAAAAATTTCAAAATCATTTTGATTTTGTAATTCTTTTGCCAATTTTGTTTTTAACTTTCTTGCAAGATATCACAATTTCATCAGAATAATAGCTGACTTTTATAGAGCACTTTAAAGGTTTGCAAAATGAAGCCTTAACCATCACAACTTGACCCTTGCAATAACCTTGTGGGGAAGGTACAAGAGGTATTTTTCTTCCCATACCATAGATGAGGAAGCTGACTAACTTATGGTTACACAACTAAGTGTGGGAGCTGGAATTTGAACCCAGGTTTTCCTGACACCAAATCCAGCAGACCATGCCGGTCTTCCTCTTACATTCATGTTCAGAAAATTAACAATAGCACAATGTTGTATTCAGAGATTAAAATGCTGAAAAATGAAGAGTAGCACCATAAATTCTAGCAGTCTGACCCACCTTCTCCATCATAGCAAGTTCCACCACTGCGGGGGTACAACCAGGACTAACCCACTAACGGAGGGGAAACAAAAGTTTTAGGAGCTTTGAGTAAAGGTTTTGCCTGCCTCCAATAGTTTTCACATTTCTGATCTTGGTTTGGTTTGGATTTTATTTTTGTTCCATTGGGGTTTTTTATTTGTTTGATTTGGAATTTCTAGGTTTGTCCTAAAATTAGAATTTCATTGATGAAAATGTCCAGTAAGGAAATCCTCTCTACCAAGGTGGATCTATGACTCTGCATTTATAGTCTTAGAGCCTTGGGGAAGGGGAGAGGGTGGGGTGGAACTGAAGGTTGACACACAGAGTCCCACAGCCACTGTGTTTCACAGGAGGGACTTGAACCCTTACTCAAAGTTGGTTGTTCTCTAGCCACAATTCCACACTTCTGCTCTAACCTTGGATTCAAGACAATTACTTTTCTTTTTTTCCCAGTTTTTCCATCATTTGAAATTCTAACATCTGAAAATGTCTTCTTTCCACATACCTTTACCTAGAAACAGTTTGATAATCTTCACTGAGCAGGGACAGTGTGGTGGAAAAGAAAGACTGTTGGACTTGGGATCAGGAAGGAAATAAGTATTTATTAAGCACCAACTATGTACCAGGCTTGAATCTCTTCTCCAAATAACTCTGTTGGATCCAACTACTTTCCTTTGTTCACCTCAGTGTCATTTCTATTTCCTCTATAAGCACATCTGGGACTGTGAGGTTAAGGTTCAGCATGGCACTGCTACACTCCTTAATTAGGAAAACAGTTTGCTTCAATGTTTTGTAAATCTTTTCCATTTTTCTTCTGTTAGCGGTCCTTCCATTTTTATCCTTGAATATCCTTGGGTTGACTTTACTTAAATTAGATATCTGGCCATGCTTCATTTAAACTGGTTTTACCCTCCACTATTCCTTTTAAGGGCTTTACAAATATTATCCCGTTTGATCCTCATAACACCCCTAGAAGATAGGTGCTTTTACAGTTAAAAAAAAAAAAACTGAGGCAACCAGTGGTTACAACACTGCTAGTGTCTGAGGCCACATTTGAATTCAGGTCCCCTGGACTCTAGGTCTAGCAGACTATCTACTATACAACTTAATAACTGATAATAATAATAGCTAATATTTATATAGCACTTACTATGTGCCAGGCACTATACTAAGCACTTTACAATTATTATCTCATTTGATCCTTACAACCACCTTGGGGAAGTAAGTGCTATTATTATCCCCATTTTACAGATGAGAAAACTGAGGCCAACAAGATTAAGTGACTTGCCCAGGGTCACATAGCTAGTGCCTGAGGCCAGATTTGAACTGACTCCAGGCCCGTCACTGCACCATCTAGCTGCCCCAAATAAACTATTTAAAAAAAAAAAACTATGATAAGGTATAAAATAAACTATAGTGGCTTGCCTCCAGTATATTGCCTCTAGAATCAAATATAAATTCTACTTTTGAGCTTTTAAAGTCCTTCACTACCAGGCCCTTCCTGCCATTCCAGTTCTTCTTATACTTGTATCCTCTACATACTCTATGATCCAGAAACATTGGCCTTTGTGCTGTTCCTCAGACACAATACCCCATCTCTTAACTCTGTACATTGGTATTGACTGTCTCCCATGCCTGGAATGCTCTCTCTCCTTACCTTCACCTGCTAGATTTCCTGGCTTCTTTCAAGACTTAGCTATAAGAAAGACTATCCAGGTCCCTTGCCAGCCCTGTATATATCTTCTGTGTACTGTACATAGTTCTTTGCATGTTATTCCCATTAGACTGTGAGCTCCTTGAGGGCAGGAAGTATATGTGTGGTTTTCTTTTCTTTTTTTTTATTATACTTTTTGTTTTTCCACTTAACAAATACTTGTTGTTGACTCTTTAAAAATGGATAAATAATACTTGTACCTGGAAAACCTACCTGACCGGGTTATTGGGAGGCTGAAAGGAGATAATAGACATAAAGTATATGGGAAACATTAAAGTCCTAGAGAAATGTCAGCTGTTATTATTATTCACAGAATGCTCCTACTGGAAGATAGAGATGCTTGCAAAGTGAAGGATTCACATGTCTGATACTACTTATGAAAGAAGACTCAACCCAAGGTCTGAAGAGACATGTCATTATCAAGCTAATTAGTACCAGCTAATTAGCTGTCTGATAACCATCAGGAAATTAGATTATGTTCATGTTGATCATTATATTAATGGTTTGCTTAATGGATGATATCCTCATTAGGGGATGTTAGCACATCTAATCAAGCTTTTTTTTTTTAATTGACAACACTTTGATATGTGTCCTAAGTTTGTGCGAGCTCAACAGAGTTTAGCCATAATACAGGAGGAGCCCAAATCTCTGGCTGTTAACAATACCAAGGACAAGATGATACCAATAAGGGCCCTCAAACTCTGTTAGGTCCAAAGGGTGCTGTTTTCATATGAACTAGTAAGAAATCAAAGTTTGATCAATTCCATGAACATTTATTATACTACCTGCTTTATGGTATGTGCTATGCTAACAATGAAAATACAAAAACTAAGCTGGAAATAGCACTGAACTCGGAGCCACAGGATGTGAACTCAAGTCATATTTCTGACACTTTGGAAAAGTCACTTGATCTCTCTGGGCTTAGTTTCCTTTTCTGTAAAATGGGAATATTGGTCTAGATCAGGGCTTCTTAAACTTTTTCCACTCGTTACCCCTATTCACCCAAGAAATTTTTATGTGACCTGGGATATATAGTTATATAAAATAAGAATACATAACCTTTTATTGCTGCCAAATTTTTCGTGATCCCCACATTCAGTTACACAACCCCATATGGGGTTGAAACCCACAGTTTAAGAAGCTAGGGTCTAGATCATCTCTAAGGTACTTTTTCCCCCATATAAATATTTTATTATTTTCCAGTTAAATTTAGAGATAATTTTCAACATTTGTTTTTATAAGATTTCTAGTTTCAAATTTTTCTCCCTCCCTCACCTTCCTCCCCCTCTCCCCAAGATAGCAAGTGATCTGATATAGGTTATATATGTACAATCATATTAAACATATTTCTGCATTAGTCATGTAGTGAGAGAAGAATCAGAGCAAAAAGGAAAAACCTCAAAAAAGAAAAACAACAACAAAAACAATAGAAATAGTATGTTTCAATCTGCATCCAGATTCAAAAGTTCTTTTTTTTTTTTTCCTGGATTTGGAGAGCATTTTCCATCATGAGTCCCCTGGAACTATCCTGGACCACTGCATTGCTGAGAAGAATCAAGTCTATCACAGTTGATTACCACACAGTGTTGTGTGCTCTAGATCTGGGATCCTTTGAAAAGTCCCTACCTCAGAGGAACTTACAATCCTACCATAAAAGAAAGAAGATATAATATGGACATAAATAAATGTGAAGCAAGGTAGTATATTAAGATAAGCCAGAAGAGATCCAAAAAAGGTGCTCTAGAAAAATATGAGAAAGAGGTTACTTTCCACTGATGTGGGATCAGGGAGGGTTTCCTGAAGAAGGTAGCACCTTTGTTGGACCTAGACTGGGAAAAGATTTAAACAGGTGGAGAAGGAGGAGTTTGTTCAAGGTAGGGGCATCACCTATACAAGTACAGAAATAGAAGCGTGCAGGACAAAATCCCCAAACTCCTACGCTAGGTTTTTTTGGTTGGTTGGTTTTTTTGGCAGGGCAATGAGGGTAAAGTGACTTGCCCAGCATCATACAGGTAGTAAGTGTCAAATGTCTGAGGTCATATTTGAACTCAGGTCCTCCTGAATCCAGGACCAGTGCTTTCTCCATTGCGCCACCTAGCTGCCCCTCTTACTCTAGTTTAATTGGAACATAGAGTTCATTAAAGGGAGGAGGTTGGGGAAAAAGTCCGCAAAGGTTGGTTGGACCCAAATCATAGATAGATAACCTTAAATGCCAGCTAAAGAAGTTTGCATCTTATTGTTGTTGCCCAAATCTTGTCATTTCTACCTTTACCATATCGCTCAGGTGGGTCAGCCTCTCTCCACTCACATCTTGATCACCTTTTACCTATATTATTATTTTAAATGGTCTCTCTCAGGGGCAGCTAGGTGGCACAGTGGATAAAGCACCAGCCCTGGATTCAGGAAGTCCTGAGTTCAAATCTGGCCTTAGACACTTGACATGTACTAGCTGTGTGACTCTGGGCAAGTCATTTAACCCTCATTGCCCTGGAAAAAAAAGGGGGGGGGGGGATGGTCTCCCTCCTTCGAGTCTCTCCCTACTGCAATTGCTTCCAGTAAGGTGTTTTTTTCTAAAACATAGGTCTGGCTATTTGTTGTTCAGTCATGTCCAACTCTTCATGACCCCATTTGAGGTTTTCTTGGCAAAGAGGTTTGCCACTTCCTTCTCCAGCTCATTTTACAGATGAGGAAACTGAGGCAAGCAGGGTTAAGTAACTTGCCCAGGATCACACAACTAGTAAGTGTCTGAGGCCAAATTTGAACTCAGGAAGATGAGTTTTCCTAACTTTAGGCCCAGTACTCTATCCACTGTACCACCTAGCTGCTGTGGGAAGACAGGCATGTTAATGCCTGTTGGCAAAACTGGGTTGGTACAACCATTCTGGGAAGCAATTTGGAATTATACTAAGCAAAAATCACTTTACACATCCTTGTACTCAGGGAGACCACTACTAGCAATAGACTTCCAAAGATATCAAAGACAAATGAGATTCCATATATACAAAAAATGTTTATGACAAAATTTCTTGAATAGCAAGGAAATGGAAGGGAGCTAGGTGCCTATCAATTAGGAAAAGGCTGAATAACTTGTGAGGCATGGATGTAATAATAAATTATGTTGCAATGAGGAATGTAGAATATAAAAATTTCAGAAAATCTTGGGGAAACTTGTATGAACTGATACAAAATTAAATAAGCAGTAAAATGAGTTATATTGATGGCCACAATAAAGTAAAGTAGAGCAACAGTGAAAGATTTTAGAATCCTGATCAATGCAATGACTTTAAAGGACTCATTATGAATCATGACTCCAACCTCTTAACAAATAGACGGTTGAAAACAAGTGCAGAACGTTGCATACATTTTCAAACACAGCCAATGTGTTGGGGGGGGTTTTGTTTGTTTGACAAACTAAAATCTCACTTTCTTCCCTAGTCCTTCTTAATTGCAGTGGTTTTTCCCTCTTTTATTTCCTTTATTATCCTATATATAGCTTGCTTTTATATGTTTCTTTACATATTGTCTCCATCATTCCATTGTAAGCTCCTTGAGGGCAGGGACTGTCAAAAGACTCCTTTTGTATCCCCAGTACTTAGCACAGTACTTGATACCTAGTATACACTTAATTAATGTTGAGTGATTGGTTGAGTTGATGGTACCTCTTTTAAGGGTATGCTCTATGGTAGATGGTATGATAGGATGGGGGAAGAGTTGTTAGGAAGTGATATTAAAGTGGAAGGAAGGAACGAAGAAACAAATGAACAAGGAATGGAGGAAAAGAGAGAAGATAAAATAAATAAAACTTTGTAAAAAAGAGACTATTACAATAGAAATAATAGGCAAAAGGCAGTTAGGGACAGAATTAGGGTAAGGAAAGCAAGAGATGATGCCCAGAGAGGCTGAGATGGAAGGATGAATAGGAAAGAACCTGGTCAATTCTCTGGTCAGAGATGTTAATTCCAAGTGTCAAGCCAGGATGATTGGGAGAATGGTACTACCCTTAACAAAACCAGAAAAATCAGGAATAAAAATTAGAAAGCAGAGGGAAGATAAATTGATTTTGGATCTGATGAATTTGAATAAACATACTTCAAAGAGATAATATGATCAAAACAACTTGCTGGGTATTTGGCAAGAGTAAAGGGTACACCTCTTGATAGAGAAATAATGGCCTAGAAAAGCAGAGTGAGGCATGCATTTTCAGGCACAGCTAATGTGTTTATATATTTTCACTATACTTAGATGTTATGAGGGAAAACATATAAGGGGAGTTATGGAAGTTGGGATGTATAGTGATAGTGATGCCAAAAAAGAGGAAGAAAATTTTTTAAAAATAGAGTCAGAATTAGGGAATCAATTATGCAGAGTAGAGAATTAGGAAGCTCAGAAGAAGACAAAGACTGGCAGGGAAGTATGGATACTACCATATTAAATCTGAAATATATTTCTAAAAAAACACAAGCTGAACATCGTAGAGATTCAGAGTTTCACATGAAGTCCTCTTTTTCTGTTGTTCTTTGTATGGGAAATGTTCGTGTTTATTGATGTTTGTCAGGCTCATAATAATACTATAACAAGGGTGAATTGTCCTATAGAGACTACTTCTTGCACCATAAGCCTGGTCCCTGACTAGTACTAGTCAATCACACTGAAGTTTGGGAGGAACCTGCTTATAGCCATGTGGTGACCCATTGCTGAAAGGATTTAGTATTTTGATATAATGTGAGAAGCCCTGACAGGTCCAGTGGTCATCAACCCTACCCTCACAGCCATGTGATAGCAACAGGAGGCAAGGTATTGCATATGTGAAAAGAACAGACAATTTCTAGCTGGTGCTTTCTTGACTATGGCTCTCCAGATAATAACATGTAACTCCAGTAAAGGGGTAAAGAAGTATAGGATACTTCTCCATTCCGGCATCATGGTGATCCAGCCTATTTGGCAGCTAGTGCCTGGGACATCAGGGTAGAAAGAGCAGTGCTTGTTCATGAAAACAGACCTAACTGGAAAGAAGAGTATGTGTTGGGGAGTGGTAAGACAAAAAAAGATTGGATAAATATCCTATGACCATGTTGTAAAGGGCCTTGAAAGTCAAACTAAAGATTTGAGCCTCTATTCTGTAATAACAGCAACAAATGTTTACACAGTGCTTTAAGACATGCACAGTCTATTACATATATTACCTCATTTGATCTGGAGACAATGAGGAACCAATATAGATTCCTGAGCAGGGCTGAGACAGGATGAAATGATTTCATTTCAGAAAGATTAGTATGATAGCATTGTGTAGGAAGAATGGGGGTTGGGGGAAGAATAGAGTTAGGGAAAAATGTTACAATAGACTGGGTGTGAGTGAAGTCATAGGAGCCTGAACAATGATGGTGACAGCAAAAATGTGGAGGAAGAAATAAATGAACTATATTTTGAAGGAAGTATCAATAACGCCCAATGCCAGGTTGGCTCAAATCTTAACCCTCCCTGAGCATCAATTTTCTCATCCGCAAAATGATAAATTGGACTACTGGCTCCAGACCTACAGTAAAGGAGAAGGAAGAGTTCTGGTAATTACCCAAGCCACATAAATAGTCTTACTGAACATGAAGGAGGCATTTTGATTACTCAATATGTACTAAAGGTCCAAAGCCAGGGTAAGAGATGAGAAAAGTGCTGGGTCATAAAAATCAAGGATATGTTGTAACTCAGGAATTCACCAAGCTGATGCCCATCTCTTGGTAATCTATTCTAGTGAGTAAGGTATTATTGCCTTGTTTGTGACTAATGGTATCATTGTCCAGAATTAACAAGTAAGCTTTTTAAATGGAGCAATCTCACGGTTCTCTTTTATTCAACCCTGTAAAGAGAATATAGGAGATCTCTACCCCAGAGCAGTTTAAATATTGAACATTTGTTTAAATATTAAGCTTGGAGGTGACTACTAGCAGCAGAACAAAATTAAGTCAATAGCCAAAGGCCAAGCTGAGCCTGCATGTATTGGCTGGTGATCTTGGAATGGGGGATGGCAAACCAGATTTGGAGATCCCTGGTTCCCTCACTCTTTTCCATATCATGAGCCTTGCAGGCATTGGTCTTTCAAAGGATAGTAAAAACCAAAATATATCTCTTAGGAGAAAACTTCTTTGTAAACCTCCAAGAACTATATAAATTAACTGGAGAGATGGTATAATTTGGGGTTTATTTTAATATTTAAGTGTTGCAAAAGAAATGACTAAAATTGTTCAACAATACAATAAGCAAGTGTTAAGGGCTAAAATTCTAGCTAGTCTGTCTAAAATATTTAATGAGTGGTCGCCAATAAATTATAAGCTTTAACAAGAGTTAGACTTTTAAGCATTTATTAAGGAGAATAAGAATTTGGTAAAGAGAGAGAAAGGCCTAGATTCCTATCTATTAAAGGGAGAGCACATTTCTAGCTCCGCTCTCCACCAGAGTCCAGAGGAAAGAGAGCGAGACTGAGCGCCAGTCTCTTCCTTCCTCCTCCCACTAGCCCGCATCACTTCCTGACTCCTGGTCTTGCCCTCAAAGACCTTCGCTTCATGGGCAGAACTCTTCTACAGTAAGTCTCCAGCAGGTGGCGTCATTCCAATCGTTACAGTCCCCCCTGTTGTTCCTCAAGAAACAAAATGTTTCCTTGACGGAACAGTAAAAACAATATAATAACTATTGCTAACTAATAATATGTGAACAACAATATAGAAAAGGAAGAGAGGAAAGTTTTGTCCAGAGGGGCGATTTTTTTTTTGTCCTCATGAACCGACGCTTTGACATTAGTCTTGCAAAGGGAGGGCCTCTGCAGAGAATACATGTTACAGATGGTGTATATTATAACAGAAAGAGAAAAAAGAGAAAAAAAAACAACAACAAAACTGTTCATTTAAAGTCTCTGAAAGTCTTTTCTCAGATGTCCTCTAGGTGTAGTTGTGGAATGGAAGTCTTTTCAGGGGTTGATGTGTGGATGCTGGTAATCAGCCAGGAAAATTTCCTACAAAATCGAGCTTAACACAACTTTAAAATAGCTTTGTCAATAATCAAATCAAACAATGCAAGTTCTCAAAAACATGTCTAAGGGAATTCAGAATCTTAGTTGTTAACACATGAAACATGCAATAAAACAAAAATTGAAACATTCTTTAAAATTATATATTACTATAGTCCCCCCTTTTGGAGGGTAATTGAGAAGACAATTGCTGCAATATTAACTTTTAAAAATAATTTTTATCTTTGTTTTATCACTTTTTGCATCATCTGCCTAATTATCCTCATGCCATTATGAGAAATTTAAAATCTAATATAATTAGTAACAGATGTCAAGGCCAAATTCAACACTGTTATTTATCATGACACCTGAGATAATTATGGGGGTTACCATAAAAGAACAGAGAAATGATGGGATATGAGCATTCCCACACTTGAGCAATATGTACTGCCCATACAGTATGCCAGGCTTAAAATAGGTGGATGGAATATACGTCCATGCCACCGAACATATTGGAGGAAACTGAGTCAGACTTAATCAGATGCATGGGATTGAGATGTCCATGGCATCAGGCATATAGGAGGGAGCATAGAAGCCAGGTGTAGAAGTGAGATGGGTGGGATCAATACTTCCAGCCATCTGTACAATATTGTGGGGAAAAAGAGAATAAAATGTTAAACCAAGAGAATCCAACCTCAACATTAGTCAAAAGCCGTTCCCTCGGCCATACCTTGACTTCATGCATGTCTCCCCTCATGTGACAGTTCAGTGTCTGCTCCTTGAGCAATATGTATTCCTCTTGTGATTGGATGGCACCTTGGCCAACTGGCATCTGATAACTCAGAATAAAGGCAATTAATGTCTTAAATGATAAGTTCCCATAATCCAAGTCTCATATGGATTTAAAATTGAGGATAATAAATGATTGCAAAAAATGTGAATACATCTTGACTCAAAATATAATATATAATTATGCAACAATTTCAAATAATACCCTTTTTTTACTTAGTATACAATTACTTTTGTGAAAAATCAGAACATACTTAAATACAAGTTAAAGCACAACAGAATCTCAAAGAACTTTTTTTTTTTGAAAAAAGAAAACTTTTACAAATGTTCCCCTCTTTTTTTTTTTTTTGGGAATATGCTTATCAAAAATAATACTTCTAGAATCAATTTACACTTGCCATGGCAACCAATTTGCCAGGGAAATGCTTTAAAGAGTTTGATCAAATAATCAGTTGAGGAAAAAAAACAAAAACAAACAACTCAGAATATGGGAGCACAATACTCCTAGAATTAACATTGTATAATAAAATCAAAACCATCTTGCAATGTTTCAAAATTAGATAGACAAATGAATAGAAGAAAATACACATGGAACAATAAAAGACAGTGAAATTCAAACTAAGGAAATCTAAATGAATATGAACTTAATATCAATAAGAGTATTATAAAATATAAACTTGATCACATGACTATAAAAAGCTTTTACAAATATTCTCCTTGTTTTAAAACTAAGTATAAAACACAATCTCAAAAGCATGAAAATCTCTATGAAAATAAACCCATACCATTAATTTCAAAATGTAGGTGTAATAGCATAGAAATCCTATGTAACCTCTGAACTGACATTAATACTCTGAGTGAATTCAGAACACTTTTGATTCCGATATCTAAAATCCCCAACACTCATATCAATATCTTGCTGTTTACTTCATGGTCACCATCTGTTAAGGGCTAAAATTCTAGCTAGTCTGTCTAAAATATTTAATGAGTGGTCGCCAATAAATTATAAGCTTTAGCAAGAGTTAGACTTTTAAGCATTTATTAAGGAGAATAAGAATTTGGTAAAGAGAGAGAAAGGCCTAGATTCCTATCTATTAAAGGGAGAGCACATTTCTAGCTCCGCTCTCCACCAGAGTCCAGAGGAAAGAGAGCGAGACTGAGCGCCAGTCTCTTCCTTCCTCCTCCCACTAGCCCGCGTCACTTCCTGACTCCTGGTCTTACCCTCAAAGACCTTCGCTTCATGGGCAGAACTCTTCTACAGTAAGTCTCCAGCAGGTGGCGTCATTCCAATCGTTACACAAGCAATGGACAAAAAACAAAATTTCAAACAAGAAAATTTCCCTTCCCCCATGCATGGAGCAATACAATCAAGGGAAAAGGGAAAAGCCAGCAATTAATTGGGCCACTCCAGTACATAAAGGCTTGTTCATGACCCTCAATTTTCAGATATTTGCCTTCATTCTGCTTCAGTTTAAAAAACATCTTGGATATTTTCCCTGCCAATCCGAAGTGCAGAGGAAATTACATAGTCTCATCTGTATTTTAGGTCCCAAATTTCAGCCTAACTAGTAAGGATGTTCTTATAAATTCCCTTTGAGTTCCTACAAATATCAGAGCATATACATAACTGGCCTGGGGAACACGGATAAAGGAGAAAGACCATAAATTTGGAGCTGGAAGGAACCTGAAAGGCCAGCTAGCTGAACACTCTCATTTTACAGATGAGCTATAGAAAAAGGGATAAAGCTGGAATCAAAAGTCCTGATATAAAGTTCATTTTACTGAAATGATGCAGTAACCTCTAGCTTGGACCTTGGTTTTCCTACACCTATAAAATGAGCATCATAATGTTTATCTCCCCCTTTAAGAGTACTGGGATTCTCTTTTCAATTCTTAGCTGTACAGTGCCATTACTAACAAGCCAAATGTAGATGGAGAGCTGGCCACATAGAAAAGTCATATTATTTCCAAGAATGCAATATCTAGAATCAAAACTAGGGGGTAGGGGGCAGCTAGATGGCGCAGTGGTTAAAGCACTGGCCCTGGATTCAGGAGTACCCGAGTTCAAATCCGACCTCAGACACTTGACACTTACTAGCTGTGTGACCCTGGGCAAGTCACTTAACCCCCATTGCCCCACAAAAAAACAAAACAAAACAAAACAAAAAACAACAAAACTAGGGGGCAGCTAGGTGGCACAGTGGATAGAACACCAGCCCTGGATTCAGGAGAACTGGAATTCAAATCCAACCTCACTCTTGACACTTATTAGCTGTATGAGTCTGGGCAAGTCACTTAACCCTCATTGCCCTGCCCCCCCAAAATCAAAAATCAAAAAATAGAATCAAAACTAAATGGGGGGGCGGGAACTAATGAAAGTGGATAGAGCACGGGCCCTGGAGTCAGGAAGACCTAAGTTCAAATCTGGCCTCATACACTTGACACTTACTAGCTGTGTGACCATAGGAAAGTCACTTAACCCCAACTGCCTCACAAAAAAACAAACAAACAACTAAATGGAGGCACAATGAGACAAAGATGTATTAGTTTAAAATTATATATAATTTGTTTGAACAGCAGTTGCCAAAGTTTGGTCCAAGGAGTCTTGAGAGTCCTTGACCCTTTCAAGGGGTCTTCAAGATCAAACCTATTTTTCTGATAATACTAAGACATTATTTGCCTTTTAAAATGTTCTCTTCCAGGGCAGCTAGATGGTGCAGTGGATAGAGCATCAGCCCTGGAGTCAGGAGTACCTGAGTTCAAATCCAGCCTCAGACACTTAACACTTACTAGCTGTGTGACCCTGAGCAAGTCACTTAACTCCAATTGCCTCACTAAATAAATAAATAAATAAATGTTCTCTTCCCTTTTCTAACTGTGCACAGATTTTCTTCATATACTTCAACCAAAATAATGCAGAAGCAAATGACAATTTAGCTGTCTTCCTTAAGCCATACATTAAAAAGGTTTGTTAAAATATAAAATAATGCCACTCTCCTTACTAAATTATTTTTCTTTTAGAAAACATATTTTCCATTAAAATGTATTGTTTACAATAGCATATATGGTTTTATTGCTACTTTAACCAAACCAATAAATATTTTTAAATTTTTATCAGCTTTAATTTATGATATGGTAAATATCAATAGCTGTAAACCCATATAAATGAAAACTATTTGGGATCCTCAATCATTTTTAAGAATGTAAGAGAGTTCTAAGACCAAAGGTTGAGAAATGCTGGCTTAGGATAACATGTCTTCGATTAGCTGCAGTATGGATTTGAGGAGTCAAAATTTTAATGGCTTTAAACATGAGAAAATTTTTCCTTTTGAGAACTACATACAAAGCACTGTGTTAGATGCAGGTGAAACAAAAATAGGAGGCACAGTCCCTGCCCTCAAGAAGTATAAAGACTAATGGGGAAGGGCCAAGTACAAAAATAACTGAAAGAAGGGAGAGCAAGTTAAGTACCAAGGAGAGATCCCAAGAAAATGTAAGCAATTTTGATCATTGAAACATTCTTCTCACACACCAGTGTTTCCTGGGGACCTGTTTCTGTCTAAGGAGTTGAGCACTGTGCTGGCCATGAATGAACACAGGGAGCTTCCACATTTCCACCTGAAACCCCTAGAAAACCAAAATCTTCTCCCATTCTAAGTTGAATGAAAAACCTTAAAATCCTTTGGACTAAGCATATCTGCTCTCAAGTCCAAAAGAGGCAGTACAGTGTGATGGATTGACAGAGGATCTGAATTCTAGTCTCAGCTTTTCCATCATCCCACTAACATAGACAAATCATTTCATTTCTCCGGGCCTCAGCTGTCTCATCTTTTAAATAAGGGGTTCAGACTAAATGTTCCCTTTCAGTCCTATGACTTTATGACAAAGTAAACCTTAGGGCTTGAAGCCCAAGACAGTTTTAGACCTTGTAAGACCCAACAATCAATGACTATGTCCCTAATTCCCTGGGAAGTCCATGTCAATCAAATCAATCAAAAATTATTTATTAAATGTCTACTATGAGGGGCAGCTAGATGGCGCAGTGGATAGAGCACCGGCCCTGGAGTCAGGAGTACCTGAGTTCAAATCTGACCTCAGACACTTAATACTTACTAGCTGTGTGACCCTGGGCAAGTCTCTTAACCCCAATTGCCTCACTAAAAAAGAAAAAATGTTTACTATGGGGCAGCTAGGTGGCACAGTGGATAGAGCACCGGCCCTAGATTCATGAGGACCTGAGTTCAAATTCGGCCTCAGACACTTGACACTTACTAGCTGTGTGACCCTGAGCAAGTCACTTAACCCAATTGCCTCACCAAAAAAAAAAAAAATGTCTACTATGTGCCAGGTACTGGGGATATAAATATAAAGAATTAAATAATCCCTACTTGGAAAGAATTTAAATTCTAATGGTGAAGATAAGAAGTACATATGAAAATAGATACAGGAAAAATATAAAATGAATAAAAATAAATATATACAAAGTAGATAAATACAAAGTAGTTTTGGAAAGAGGGCAGCAGTGTTGGGAAGATTAGGAAGTTCATACAGAAGATAGTACGTGAGTTGCATTGTAATGGAAGAGAGGGACTCTGTGAAGTGGAGATAAGGAGAGAGTACATTCCAATATGGAGAATGGCCAATATAAAGACACAAAGATGGGAGATGTGGAGTATACTGGGTGAGGACCAGAAGGCAAGCCACTTTGGATGAATCCAGAGTATAAGAAAAGGAATAATGTCTACTGAGGCTGGAAAAGTGAATTGGAAGACCTGAATTCAAATCAGCCTAAGACACTGATTAGCTGTGTAACCTTTTTTTTTTTTTTTTGGCAGGGCAATGAGGGTTAAGTGACTTGCCCAGGGTCACACAGCTAGTAAATATCAAGTGTCTGAGGCTGGATTTGAACTCAGGTCCTCCTGACTCCAGGGCCAGTGCTCTAGCCACGGCGCCACCTAGCTGCCCTAGCTGTGTAACCTTGAACAAGTCATTTAACTTCTGTCTCTGCTTCAGTTTTCTCAACTATGAAATGGAGATAATAATAATTGTGAGGATAAAATATTTGTAAAGCATTTTGCAAAACATAAAGCACTATATAAGTGCAATTTATTATCATAGATCTAAGCTGAAAGGAACCTTGAAGGTCATTTAGTCCACCTCCACCCCCCCCATCTTACAGATGAGAAACCGAGGCCAAGAGAGTCTAAGTGACTTGTGTGATGTCTAAAAATCTAACTGTGATGTCTAAAAATCTAATGTGTGGTTGCCTTAAATTAGAAGCTCATAGCACCAGTCTTTGGGGCATTAAGCATTTATTAAAGTATTTAGAAGTTAGCAAAAGAGAGAAGAACACATGTAGTTCAGAAGGAAACCTAGCTATCCTGGTGACTACGCCGGGACCTCCAACCGAAAGGCCAGATCCCCCTGTTCTCTCGAGTGCAAGCTCTTTGCGGGCCCACCCAGGCGCAGTCCCCACACACAGAGCTCCAAGCTAATTGGCTGGTAGCATTGATTGACATGACTTATCGGTGTTTCTATGAAAAGATGTAACTTCCAGATGCTAATCACGTGCTTTCTCTTCAGGGAGGTGCTGCCCTGGTTCTCACAATGTCTTTCTCAGCAGAGAGGTGGCACCTGGATTCTCACACAGGTAGTAATTACTAGAGCCTAAACCCACTTACCCACCATCCAGTTCTGACTCCAAATCCAGTACACTGTCATTTCCTGTACCTCACTGCCTTCCAAGTTAGCAGACTGAGTTCAAATCCCCTTCTCTCAAACCTCATGGTGTGACCTTAGGGAATTAACTCAATTTATCTGAGCCTCAATTTACTCATCTTACAAACAAAGGGGGTTGGACCAGGTATTCTCAAAGGTCCCTCCAAGCTCTAAATGCTAAATAATAAATAATAAAATGTCATTCACTTAAAGCAAACATGTTTGTTGTTTTCTAAACCAATTAGAGTCAAGTTAATTGCATAAAGGCTCTCCCTGGTAGAAAATTCTTATATGAAACTTCAATAAGATCTAGGCTAGAGTTCAATATTTGACCCCGGTGACAATAGGAGCTATTCTGTTACAAGTTGCTTAGAAACCAAAATATGGCATACAAAGGTATCTCTAGAGGCCTGGGCACATAGCTCTCCTGTGGAAGATGGATTAGACATTTTCTGCTTGTCCCTGGAGGACAGAATGAATTCAATTTAGGCTCAGAATAAGTAAAAGCTTTTTAACAATTAAAGCTGTCCCCAAAGCTCCCTGGCAGTTAAGTGGCACAGTAGATAGTGCCTGGAGTCAAGAAGACCTGAGTTCAAATCCAGTCTTAGATACTTCCTAGTTGTGTGACCCTGGGCAAGTCACTTAACCCTGTTTCCTCATCTGTAAAATGAGCTGGAGAAGAAAATGATAAACCCATTCTAGTCAAGAAAGCCTCAAATGGGATCATGAACAGTTGGACATGACCGAAAAACAACTGAACAAGGTGGCAGTTTAGGTTCTGTGATTTCATTAGAGTCATGAACTCCTGGTATGGAAACTCCCTCCACCAATGCTGACAAACAACTTATCTGGAACTTACAATCTTTAAAGAGTTCTCTGAGGGGCCTAAGCATAGTTACACAGCTAGTAAATGTCCAAGGCAGGACTTGACCTCATGTCTTCCTAACTCCATGGCCAGCCATTTACCCACTATGTCACACTGTTTCTTACTAGGCTTTTAATAACAATCATTGTTCCCGTCCAGACAAAGCCTTTCCTGATTCCTCCCATTTGCTAGTGCCTTCCCACCCTAACTACCTTAAATTTGGCTACCAAATACTTATTTTGCATTTAATCTGTACATATTTTTTCTGCATATATTCATATGGATATATTGTCTCCCAAGATGGAATGTAAGCTCCTTGAAATTAGGGATTGTTTCCCTTTTTTGTATACCAGACACCCAGCACAATACTTGGAACATTTTTTTTTGTTATTGTTGTTTAGCCATTTCTAGTCTTGTCTGACTCTTCCTGACCCCGTGTGGTGTTTCCTTGACAGAGATACTGGAGTGGTTTGCCACTTCCTTCTCCAGCTCATTTTATAGATGAAGAAACTGAGACAGAGTTAAGTGACTTGCCCAGGTCACCCATGTAGTTAAGTGTCTGAAACCGGATTTGAGCTCAGGAAGATGAGTCTTCCTGACTCCAGGCCAGGCCTTCTGTCCACTGTACCACCCAGCTCCCCATATTTGGTACATTGTAATCACTTAATAAATACTTGTTCATTGGCCTGAAATAAGTGGGAACTCCTCATTTGAGGAGACCTCGCCCACCCCCCATCCTTCTATCTTGAGCAATGATCTCTTTCTCCACTTCCTTTCCTCAATTTAGGCCACTTTCAAAAATTAAACCACCACAGCAGATGCTAACTGCTCTCTTTCATTTTTTTTTTCTTCTTCTGAAATGCTTTCTTTCTTCCCCCTGCCAACATTCCTTCAATTATACAAGCTTTAAAGGCCAAGGAACTTAAAAGGAGAAAAACAAACAACAGCAGAGAGAACCCTGGATTCATTCCCATCAGCATCCCAACTGCGTTTCTGCTGCTACCTGAAGGAGTCTGTGGGGAGGAAAGAGGTTTGGGGTTAAAGAGGACCTCATTGAAAAAGAGAAGGGGACATCAAGTGCTATGGACACCAGAACCCTGTGTCATGAGCCTGGCTTCATGCCTTAGAAGCCACTTCCTGTGTTATAACTCACAGCATTAACCAGCTTAAGAACACAAGATAGAAGAGAAATAGTCCTAGTATGGAATGTGCCTTTTCTATCAACTTTTTTTTTTTTCTGGCAGACTCACTACATCATCCCACAAGTGACCCTGCTCAGTTGCTGCCTTCTAGACTCCCACTTCCATTTAAACATTTGTTAGGCCAAAAAATAAAAATAAAATAAACATTTGTTAGGACTATAGAAAGAGAAAGGGATCGATCCTGTGATTTCACTGGCACAGGACCCTGGGTGAGGAAACTCACTTTACCAATGCATATCATCACCTTTACTTATTTTTTGTTGTTATTTTGCAGGGCATGAAGGTTAAGTGACTTGCCCAGGGTCACACAGCTAGTAAGTGTCAAGTGTCTGAGGCCGAATTTGAACTCAGGTCCTCCTGAATCCAGGACCAGTGCTTTATCCACTGTGCCACCTAGGTGCCCCCCATCACCTTTATTTATATTGAGAAGAGCTGCCCAGGGTCACACAATCAATATGTGACAAGGAACAGGATTTGAATGGAGGTCTTCCTTGCTTCAAGGCAAATCCTAGATCCACTCCATCACATTCCGCCTCCCAGGGAATCCTCTTCCCTTCCCTTCCTACTCCCCCCCCAAAAAAGCCAACCCCAAATTAAAGCTGTCAGCTCCCAAACCACTAGTCTTCTCAACTTTGTTTTGTCTTGAGCAGTTAAAAGCAACCATCCCCTCCCAAAACACAAATGCTTTCTTCTGGTTCTTTTCTCCATTTTGAGTTATTTAGGGTGAAAAAAAGGAAAGAGGTATAGATTGCCAAATAAAACCAACTATCAGCTATAAAATTTTCAGCTCAATTGATGGGAATAATGAGTTATATTTTAAATATAAGCCCTCTCAGTGCTGAGAGGACTCGAGGAACACGAGTGTTAGACCTCTACTGTTTATTGGCTGTGTGATCCTGAGCAAATCGCTGAATCTCTCAGTGTCCTGGCCCCTTTGGAACTCAAAACTTTTTTTTAATGTTAAAAATTGTTTTAACATGCAATTGGAGGGGGGGATATTGTTTTTTAAAAAAGACTTTAAGTTTCAGAACAGTTGCTGAACTGTATTGATAGAGGGAGTTTCCTTCCCAGAAGATACTTACAGCACTATAATCAGATTCAGATTTCTTTTTTTTAAGGTTAGAAAACATTGTAGCAGCTAGGTGGTACAGTGGATAGAGTGCCCAGGCCTGAAGTCAGGAAGACTCATCTTCCTGAATTCAAATCTAGCCTCAGACATTTACTAGCCATGTGACCCTGGGCAAGTCACTTAACCATGATTGTCTCAAACAACAACAACAACCCCACAACCAAATGGGGTCATGAAGCATCAGACTCTGATGAAATGACTCAACATCAAAACACCGTACATACCTCTTTTTTGAATCTTCACCATAAATCCACTATAGATATGCTCATCTTACAGACAAAGAAAGAGGGGTAAACAAATTGAATGATTTTCCCTTGATCATGGAACAAGTATGTAGAATTCATAGACATTTTTCTTCAGACTCCAAGTCCATGAGCTGTCTCTTGCTCCCAGAGTACAACCAAGATCACCATCCATGCATTCTGGGAAGGCCAATCTCAAATTAGGCAATCAGTATGGAATGCAAACGGAAAGAGTCCCACAAGTTCCTAATTCCATCTTTCAAGTACCTAGCTAGGCTCCTTGTACTTTCAAAAAGAATAACTAACACTTATATAGCATCTTCAGATTTGCAAGATGTTTTATGCTTATATCATTTCATTGATCTTTGCAAAGACCTAGTGAGGTCGATGCTACTATTATTATTTCCATTTTACAGATGGGGAAAACTGAGGCTAGGGGGGAATTAGGTGACTTGCTCAGAGTCACAAGACTCCGAAGTATTTGAGGTATTCACGTCTCCCTACCTCCAAATCCAAAGCTCTCTCCACTGCATTAAATTGCAGCTGACCCCACCCGCACCCACTCCCCACGTGCACCCCCCCCCCCCACACACACACACACATACACACAGAGGCTGAAATTTTTCCCAGCTGCTACCCACACACTCTCCTAAAAGTCTGCGACTCTACCCTGTTGGAACTACGGGAAATCTCTTCACTCCTATCCCACAGTATTCAGACTTCTATATTATTTTGGAGAAGTGCCGCGCTTCTTATAGTTTATGTAATTAATAGTCCCTGCCCTCTCCCAGTTTAAAACCTAAAGGCGGCACAGAAAACCTGTAGACAGAGACAACCACCGCAGAAATGCTTCAGCCCAGATTCCTCTTCCCAGCTCTCTACCCAGATCGGAAGCTCCCCAAAAGCGGCTTCATGATAAAGAGCGGCAGTAACTAATGACTCTAGAGATAGGAAACACCTGCTCCCCCTCCCAATCGCACGCCCACACACAGGGTGGCCCCTCAGTGGGAGTCCCCAGGGCTTTGACTCTAGAGGGAAGCGGGGGAAGTTGGGATGACAACCCAGCACAAAGGGATGGGATCCCTCTTCCCGGAGAGCGTACAAGCCCCCTGCCAAATTTCCCTCCGAGTTAGCTGTTGTCTACCCGTTGTGTCTTACCCAGGGGAGAAGGGTAGGTAGTAAGCCAGTAGGGATGTTTGCAGAGCAACAGGTTGTCTCCTCCTCAGGGCCCGGGCTGCACCAAATACAGAGCTTCGCCCGTCAGTCTGCCAAAACTCGACGTCAGTCCTTGCCCTGCCCTGCCCTTCCCAGCCCAGCCCAGCCCCAGGACCCTGGGGGCGGGGCTAGGAGGAAAAATCCGCTCTGAAGCACACCACCTCACCCTAGAAGTGCTGACCGACGCTGGACAGAGACACTTAAAAGCTCCGGAGTGTTAATGGGTCGTGGGGGTGACCCAAAAGGCAGATACCTTCTTAACTGTTAGCAGAGTAAAGTGACTTCCCTGGGCTCAAAGCAGAATCATGTGAAATAATGTGTTGGTCCTGGATTGAAATCAGGCTTGACATTCACCAGCTGTGTGACTAGAAAAGTCAAGTGACCTTGACAAGGCAAGCTGATGTCAGCCTCAGTTTCCTCAACTGTAAAATGAGGATAATGATAGCATTTACCTTGCAGAGTTGTTGTGATAATGAGATAATATTTGTAAAGCACTTAGCACAGTCCCTAACACATAGTAGACACTATATAAATTCTTCTTCCTTCTTCTTTCCTCTTCTTTCTTCTTTCTTCTTTCCTCTTCCTCCTCCTCCTTCTTCTTCTTCTTCTTTCTTCTTTTCTTTTTTTTCGTGGGGCAATGAGGGTTAAGTGACTTGCCCAGGGTCACACAGTTAGTAAGTGTCAAGCATCTGAGGCCGAATTTGAACTCAGGTCTTCCTGAATCCAGGGCGGGTGTTTTATCCACTTCACCACCTAGCTGCCCCACTATATAAATTCTTAATTCCCTTTCCCTCTTCCCACTAGGTAACAGGCTGGGGAATGATAAGAATAATCTAGCATTGAGGTGGGGTAAGGCAGAAGGCAAGAGATTAGAGAGTAACAAAGACTTGTTAACTAAACGATTAAAACTGAGAAAAGTTCTAAATACCTTAGTATTTAGAAAGTACTAAAGGGTAGGAAGATTGCCTAGAGACCTAGAAAAGTACTGAGCCAAAGAGAATTAAAAGTCACTCAAGGTGAGGGTGAAGAACAGGTTTAGGAGAAAGACACTGAGAAAAGTGGAATGAAAGGGGATTATGATTAGGCAAAAGGAATTTCAGGGTTCTTTGTCATGGAAACCAGAAAATTTAAGGGCAATGGTAAAGTCAAGATTGTGACCATTTCCTGTGTATAGTCAAAGAAGGGCAGACAGGCAGGTCTTGGGAATTTAATAGATTAGGAAACTGAGAGGAGAGGGTGTTTGAAGGAATGATATAATAAATTGAAGTCCCTTAGTAAAAAGGCAACAATAAGGGTAAAGAGGAATACTGTTAGCAGAGTACTGAACTCACTGAGAAAGGAAAACGTTATGGGAATTGGCATATAATTGCCACTAGGATCTAAATTGGGGGCTAAATTTGCATAGCATGAATCTAAATAAGTGACTGAGTAAAAGCTAGAGAGAGGGAGAATCTAGAAATGGCCATGGGTGGTAAGGAGTACTCAGACTGGCGCTAGGACAACTGCATCCAGGAACTAGAAGATCTGGCAGTACTGACAGGAAAGGATGGCCAGGGATGCAGGGTCATGATGCCAAGCCTCTGTTCTAGAAGCTTCAGGGACTCCCCATTGCCTTTAGGATAAAGTGCATTCTTTCTGACAATCAAATCCCTTTGTGATCAGCTGCCAGCCTATCTTTGCAGGCTGAATACACATCACTGAAGCCCAACGGGCCTATTCGATTTCCTCTAGCTATGAAATTCCTTCTCTATCTGTGCTCCACCCCCACCTCCTAGTCTAGAATGCTCTCCCTCCTCACCTTTGGAACCCCTTGCAACTCCTTTCAAGTCTCAACTCAAATGCTATATCCTTCAAAATAAAAGCCTCTCCTGACACACACACCCCCCTCAATTCTAAGTACCCACTCCAAAATACTCCATATCTCCAGAAAAGGACGAAAAGACCTTTTTCTCCCATTCAAACAGTCTTACAATATATCAAGTACAGGTCAGTATTAAACCCAACCAAAACCCTCACTCAACTCAGAAAGGAGTAACAACCCAAGCCCATGAACATTCAGAGCATTCCTTGCTTTCCCTCTCCAAAAGGGTCTTTGCTTTCCTGAGGGAGCTATATATACAACAGTTGCTGGGCCTGGAGGCAGGAAAACCTGAGAGGAAAATGATCCCTACTCAATAATTTTCCAGAACTCAGCAGCGATCCCTGATGCTCTTTTACTTCTTTCTCCCAAGAAAGGGAACTGAGAGCAGTGATTCAGTGTTGTAGCAGGTGAGTGCAAAGAACAGAAGCATGCAGGCTCTTTTTATCCTATTCCCCCAGTTACTAGAGAGTTACAATCTGACCCCAAAATCTACCACACTAGGCTCTCATGACATATTTGCTGATTATCAACTTTTGTGATTCAATAAAAATTCTAACGATGTTGTTTTTTTGGCACGGCAATGAGGATTAAGTGACTTGCCCAAGGTCACACAGCTAGTAAGTGTCAAGTGTCTGAGATCAGATTTGAACTCAGGTACTCCTGAATCCGAGGCTGGTGCATTATCCACTGTGCCACCTAGCTGCCCCCTGACCCCAAAATCTAGCTAATCAAAGGGTACATTTAGAAAACCTGTTTACATAATTATTCAATGTCTTAATATCCAATCAATTTATCGTATTTCTCAATCCATTGGTTTTGCATATCCTCCTTCTATCTAAGTCCTCCTCCACTCTTGTCTCAGGTCACCATGTCCTGACATTATCTCAGGGGAAATTACACCTTCCCCAAGCTCCAGTCTCTAAACTGAAATCTCTTCCTTTTTGAGAGGAATCCAGAGCCTGTTCTCACAGACCCTTACCAGCTATACGGTCCTGGACAAGTCACTTTGCCTCAATTTCATCATCTGTAAAACAGAGATAATATCTCCCAGGGTTGTCATAAGGATCAACTGAGGTCTTTTTAAAGCACTTTGCAAACCTTAAAGAGCTACATAAATGCCAGCAGTAGCAGCAGCCATAGTACTCTACGGCTGAGTCACCCTCCCTGCAAGGAGACAGCACCTGAGGTTGCTAAAATCAACCTTCTTGGACCCATATAGTCTATCTACTTGTCAGATAGGATTAAGGAATAGGCAAAGTCTGACTTTGCTTCTTCATCTCCTGGCTCTGTTTCTTTGATAATCCTTAGCTCCTGCTTAATCTTATAACCTTTATACTTGGTCCAGGAACTAGTCCTCCTCTTTGCAATAATCTCAGAGAACTCAATATTGTCTAGGAGGAACTCCTCCCCTCACTGATATGAGCACATCACTACTATGGGCTCTTATTCTGAAACTCCAAGCTGACTCCTGGCTGCTCTAGCACTGTCTCCAGCCTCAGCCATCATAGTTCCATAGAAAATCTTCAAAGATCCAGAATATACCGTCTAGGTGATGGTGTAGTTTAGTCATTTTTCAATTGTGCCTGACTCTTCGTGATCCCATTTGGGACCTTCTTGGCAAAGTTAGTGAAGTGGTTTATCAATTCCTTCTCCAGCTCATTTTTAGATATGAAGAAACTAGGGTAAACTGGGTTAAGTGACTTGCCCAGGGTCACACAGAGCTAGCAAATTTCTAAGGCCAGATTTGAACTTGGGTCTTCCTGACTCCAGGCCCAGCACTCTATCCACTGCACCACCTAGCTGGCCCCTCCAGATACCAGAATCCAGTTTGTGAGGCTCCACTCAAGCTGTTTTGTTGTTTGTCCTTGTTCTTAAAGAGGACCATGGCATCGGGATAATGTTATGTCTTGTACTGAATTAGATTTAAGTGAGGCAGGGCTGTGCAAAGTCACCAACCTCACTCTCCTCCAGAGCCATCTGGATCCAGTGGCAAGATATACATCAGTTACTACACCATCTTCCTTATTATCGACTTCCAAAGTTTTTGCATTAGTGTGTTGATTCGGTCCCTCTACTTCCTGACCTCCCAGTCATTTGACTCCTTGCAAGTTGGCTTCTGCACTCACCACTCTGCTAAAAACTGCTCTCAAAAGTCATTATTTCCATTCGGTTTCCCTTTTTCAATCTGTCCCCTGAGACCAGATGCCAAATTGATATTCCTAAAGCATATATCGGACCATATATTGCTCTTTTGCTCAAAAAACTTCACCAGCTCGCTATTTCTAAAGCACCCACGATGTGCAAGACACTGCACATAGTGTTAGGCACTTAAGATACGAAAACAAAACAGTCTGCCCTGAAGCCTTCATTCTACTGAACATCTCCCCAGATAAGTAAAAACAAGATAATTTGAAGCTGAAGAAATCACTAGCAACTAGAGGGATCAGGTATACTAGATGTTCTGAAGGAAGCTAAAAACCGGAAGAGTTGGAGTTAAGAAGAGGAATGCATTCTAGGCATGCACTTATTTGTGGGGGTCAGGAGGGAGCACATAATTTGATAAGGGCTTAAATATTAAACTTTTGAAAAACATTTCCACATGCTTCAAAGTTATTTCAAACCCACTGTTTTAAGTTAAAAATTCAGGTTATACAGAAAATTTGTGGAAGCACTTCACCATTGTAGTGACAATCAATTTGTTCACAACAATTGCAGGGGCATCAAAGGGAAGATCAAACCTAGTATGAGTTAAGAGCCTTGGAGAGGTACTGGGCAAAGGCACTAGATGGCAGTATCACATTTAAAATCTGCGTGGCCCTTTTACCTTAAAATACTAAATTGTATGCATTGCTATTTTCTATTTGTCCATAGTGCATAATTTAATGTTATGTAATCATCATATTCAGAAATTGTTCTATCCTTCACAAAATCCTTAACATCTGATAATCTACAAAACTGATCTTAATTGATGAGTAAGACAGTATATTGGTTTCCTCCCTATGATCTCAGTATCCTGGGCAAAATGAGTTTAATGGTTCTCTGGTTCTCATGGCATCACAACTGTATTGACATCCCCTTGAAAAAAATCTAATGAAATCTAAAGGGGGAAGGTACAATGATCAATCTCTAAGGCTCAAGGGTAGGTGGCTCTCACCATGGTTGATAAGAATACTGGATTTGGAAAATCTAGGTTTGATCCCTTCTGCCACTTACTGGCTGGATGAACTTGATCAAATCATGACCTTTAAATCAGTTATCTCTTCTGTAAATTGGGGATATTACTTGCATCATCTGGTATGGCATAGTGGATAGAAAACTGGCCTTTGGGGCACACAGGGGCACAGTGGATAGAACACCAGTCCTAGAGTCAGGAGGACTTGGGAAAGGAAAAAGAAAGAGAGAGCGGGAGGGAGGGAAGGAAAGATGGAGGATGGGAGGGAGGAAGGAAGAAACGAACAAAGGAAGGGAGGGAGGGAGGAAGGAAGGAAGGGAGGGAGGAAGGGAGGGAGGGAGGGAGGGAGGGAGGGAGGAAGGAAGGAAGGAAGGAAGGAAGGAAGGAAGGAAGGAAGGAAGGAAGGAAGGAAGGAAGGAAGGAAGGAAGGAAGGAAGGAAGGAAGGAAGGAAGGAAGGAAGGAAGGAAGGAAGGAAATTAACCTCTGAGTCAGGAAGATCAGAATTCAAATTCTGCCTGTCACATGCTGGCTATGTGGCACTGAGCATCGATCACTTAACCTCTCAGTGACCCATGCAATTCTACAAGACTTCAATTTGCAGAAGAGATGCTGATCTGCTCTGCTAGTTAAGTTTCTCAACAGGAGCTCCTTATACCAATCAGTATAGGAATTTGGCTGGTCCAAATCTACCTAGTAGGGTTGTTGTTTAGGACCAGGTGTGTGTAAATTGTGTTTGTAGCACAAAAAGCACTATAAAAATGATAGCTATCAGCATCATTATTATACTACTGGCTATTTGGTTTGCAATCAATCCCAGGCAAAAGTCGAAGAGATCTATAGAAATCAAGACCAACAACTGAGTTTAGAATTTTGTCATTTGATACTTGTTAATTCTAAAGGGAATTGTTATTTTCTGAAATAACAGTCGTGCCTCTTAGCTAAAATTAAAACCTCACATAATGATTAGCTAAGTTTATTTGATTTCAGCCCCCTGCAAAAAGAATTTGCAAAAGAATTTCATGTTGGGGAAGTCATTGTTTGCCTCTGGTTACAGTGCATACATAGTGCTATATAGGAGCAACATCATAACCTGGGATGGAGAAGCAGATTATGATGGTGGCTTGACCCCAGAGATCAGGTACAGGGCAGGTCTAGAAGTAGATGTGACTGAAACTAGTGACCGAGATAAAAGCAAGTATAAAGAAGTCAAAACAATAATAAATGAAGCTTGGAACAAGTCTAAGTATACATCTTCAAGTGAAGCCAAACTAATAAAAGATTAAGACTAAGCCTGAGAGTGACTCAGATCATTGGTAACTTCTGGGACATTTTTGCTCCAGTCACTTCTAGAGTCAACTGCCCGTTCCAGTCAACTGCCCATTTAAGGAGGAAGTTCAAAAAAGCCATGAAGAATATAGGTTAAAAGTAGCCCAAGTAAGGGAAGATTTTGTTAATACTAGAGGAATGAAGACAACTAACAAGAAAGCTTATGAAAAGAACTTCAGTTCTAGGACATCAAATAGAAAAGTTCAAATTCAGACATTGCTTTAAAAAGCTTTTCATAAGCTTCAAAACAAATCATTCCAAACAAGATGTGGGTTGGGTTGTTGGGTTTTCTTGGTTTTTCATTTTTGGTTTTTTGGTTTAAGTTCAGACCACAAAGAAAATTTGTTGAATGGTAAAAATCTCATTATATCCAATTCTAATAGAACAGACTACAAATTACAAATATAACTACAAGAATAGCAGAGACACAAGATAGTCAGCAGATGGCAGCAAAAGTCAACTCTTACAAGCTGTTTAAGCCATTGTCAATACCCTATTTACTAAATTTGTAAGCTACTCTTAAGCACTGGGTTGAAGGCTAAAGCTATTCCCACTGTCATCCCATATTCAAAATAGTCTCCTTTGGGACTGCTCCATGGCCTCCCCATCCAATCAGCATTGCTGTCAAGCTATTTATTTTTGCCTAAAGTTGATGGACATTCTAATGTAAATTGCACATATGGCTTCTAACTCAAATCTAGCATCTCTAAGTTGGAGAGTAGTTGCCTCAGAGCTACTAGGGTCTGTTTTAGTCTCTGAATCTCAGAAAATGCTATCACACACACATACAAAAATAACACAAAGGGATCATTTTGCCACTTGCTGAGTGACAGGGCAGAGGTGGGCCTGGAAGCAGTGAGCTGACCACAATAGCATTCCTTAAGACATGTCCAAATTCACATACAGAATTTAACTTTTATAATTATAATACCACTCATTTGTTACTTACATTGTAGTTATTTTTTCACATATACATTTCATGTCTCCTCAAATAGATTTAAGTTTGAGGAGGACAGGGGCCTCCAGTTCTTATATCATCTTATACTTTTAGTATTCCCCCCAGAGAAGAGTATACAGCAGTGTCTTGGACATTACAGCACCTCAACAAATATTTGATTATGATGCTAAAAGCTTACCTCATCACAGCTGATTCATTTGCATATCTCTTCCAATTGGCTGGTAAAATTCAAGTCTAGGACACACATTTGTTCAGTCCGTTTCAGCTTTGCTACATCACAGGCTTCCTGAAATATGCTATGGCTATATTTACGATCTGAGGGGATGGGTAACATGTCACAAATTCATCATATTGATTATATTTGCCATCAAGTTGTGCAGAACAAGGTAAGAACCCATCATTGTTGCCACAACCCCCAAACTTCACTCAAGTGGCTCCTTATTCTGGGTTTTAGGCTACTATTCTCAGTGCAAGCAAAAGTTCCCAAATACTGGGGGCAGCTAGGTGGCACAGTGGATAAAGCACTGGCCCTGGATTCAGGAGGACCTGAGTTCAAATCTAACCTCAGATACTTGACACAATAGTTGTGTGACCCTGGACAAGTCACTTAACCCTCATTGCCTGGGCCCCCAAAAAAGTTCCCAAATACTGTAGAGCCTTTTGACGTAACCAAAATCATTTTGTTTCACAAAACCTATGACTTTCTAGAAACATAATTTATGAATAATTATATAAATATAATATATAAATATATAAATATAAAACTTGTATATACTTGGAAGATTGATGAATAGAAAAAGCTAAGGGGAGAAAAGCAGGGAGTGGTGTGAACATGAGAAGTAAATAATGTCTGAATTTCACAACAGCAGTTTGTGAGAATTTCTGGGTTAAAGTATTTTTAATAAATAACATATCATAAAACTTCATCATAAGCCACTTTTTATTAAACATGTAAAAATATTCCTTGTTTTACAAGCTCAAAAATCAGACTAATGTATGAAGGAATATACTGTATACCTGGAATAACTTTTGACAACATCTCTCAAAAAAATCTCAATACCTGCACAATTTGAATCACATTCAATGTTCATATAAACTATTAGACCTGCAACAAAGTCAATATTTTTTAAATTTCACAAGCTAAAGCAAAATAATCCTCACTACATACATGATATAGTTTCAAAATAAAGGCAATGATTACTTTTTAAAGTGGAATATGAAAAGATCCTAAGGACCATGCCAGTGCTTCTTTATTGGTTTTGTGCTCGATATAGTACCAAATGAATTTGTCAGCAACTTTTCAATTTCTTATACTTATATTCTTATATACATTTTGAGAGCTATGTAAAATTTTGAGAAAGCTAAATCTCTAAGCTGTGTTTCACTTACTAAGTAACTGTATTTTTTGATTTACAACCCAACCTAAAAATGGTTAGTACTTATATATCAGCTTTTCAATTTGCTACTCTTAAGTTATCAAAATGCAAAAAATCAAACCACAAGTGCTTTGCTATACATACCAACCTCATTATCTACTTTAATATGGCTAATTAAATGAATAACTCATATAACCCAAAATTCTCAAGATATTTACTGCCTGTTAAGAGTTCAGTCTTAAAAGCCTGTCTTTAAAAAAAAAAGTGATAGAACTGATTACACAACAATGGGATATGTAATAATTTTAAACTAGCTCAGTAATTCAAACCATCCAACTCTACCAAATTAAACCAATTATACACAGACATTTTTGTGATGTTCCTTTAAATCTTTAATTTATCCAAATCCCGCCCAAGCAGTTTCAGCATATAGATCTCAATATTTAGTCATGTGAAACTAACATTCATAAGTCAAAGTCAAGGTGGTGTGTAATCATTCACTTAAGAAGAAGAAAAATAAAGTGTATTAATAGACCTATTTTTTAGTATTCTTCCAGAATCAAATATTTTCCTATCCTTCTCTATTAGCCAAATAGATTATTAGAGGTAGATTTTAACTTAATCAAAAGATACCTGCAAATTGTAATGTGAATTAGAAAAGATAGGGGCGGCTAGGTGGCACAGTGGATAAAGCACCGGCCCTGGATTCAGGAGTTCCTGAGTTCAAATCCGGCCTCAGACACTTGACACTTACTAGCTGTGTGACCTTGGGCAAGTCACTTAACCCCCATTGCCTCACTAAAAATTAAAGAAAAAAAAAGAAAAGATATACATTCTAATCATATACCCTCCTAGTTTCTGATCATTCCCTATGTGATAGAGATTAGACAACTGTCAAATACCCCTTAACATTATAAGAGGAATATGCACACTCTGGATTTTGGAGAGTGAAAATATAATTTTCTCCACATAATATTTTCCTGCACGCATTCAAAAAATTTCTGAAAAAGACTTAGTTTCACAATGGTGTGTGTCTTTCTTAAAAATACTTTCTGGAGGGGTAGCTAGGTGGCACAGTGGATAAAAGCACCAGCCCTGGATTCAGGAGGACCTGAGTTCAAATCTGGCCTCATACACTTGACACTTACTAGCTATGTGACCCTGGGCAAGTCACTTAACCCTCATTGCCCTGCCCCCCCCCCAAAAAAAAAATACTTTCTTTACCAACCTTCTCTGGAACATAAAATGCCTACCACAAAATGGGTAGGCAACATAATTTTCATTTATAAGTGAAGCAAAGCATGGAATGATAAGGTAAACACTAAAGAGACACAGGAAATCACAAGACAGAGCTAGAGACCCCACTAGCAAGTCAAAAAAATGTGGCTTAAGTATCCCTATCTACTTGACTATCATTTCAGTGCTTGAAAATTGTTACTGAATATCATAAATGTCCACGTAAAGAAGGGCCAATGGTTCCAGAGTACCACTGTAGCCCTATAATACCAGTTGACAGATCAAGTAGTCCAATTTAAAGAACATAAGAAGTTGATGTTGTTGAAGATATAAGGTCTGAAAATGTTGGGAAAAGATTATGTGGTGTCTATTCTATAAAGACAATTTTCTCTTTTGCTCATTTTTTCTGTCAAAGACACCAATAATATCGTCATTATTCTTGTGTCAAATTTTCCCATGAAAAATTTCTGACACTCTCATGTAGGCTTTATACAAAGCACCTCCTGTAATTGGTGTGTATTGTTAGACAGTTGGTATGGTAACATCATTAGAGTCCTTAACAAAAGCAATGGAAGAGGCCCTCTCAATTTAATCATGGGGCAGAGAATCAGAAGTCATCATTATATGGCTCCCCAGAAGAACAAGGCATTCCAATAAACAAAAAACAAATTTGAAATTGTGTACATGTACAGGACCTTGACTATGCTTTCAACCCTAAGGGTCCAACACAAAGTAAGTGCTTTTAATATTTGTCAAATGAATAAAATCAAACCATTCATCATTAAATGTATCAAAGCAAAAATCCAGTTGATTTTTTAAAGTATAAGAAAAGCTAGGTTGAAAAAAGTTAAATATTATACAACATTCAAACGGATTTACATTTTGACAACCAATGAAAAACATGGCATCCTAAATGGCTAGAATGAAAAAGTGGCAATTCAGTGAGTGCAAAGCACATTAGAATTCTGAACGATGGCATAAGGCACTACATCAAACTGGCCCTACCAATCAAGCTCTCTTAAATCCAAAGACTATGCTATAAGGGAAGGGAAAATAAGTATGTACACACTCGTACATATATACATATAAAAATAAACATATATACATGGACAACATAACTGCTGCTTAGTTTTTTTTATGTCCTCTTAGCTGGTTTAGCAGTTAACTGTTTCTCTCTTTCAAATTCCTTTTCTCGTTGCTGTTCCCGTTCCAACTCTTCTTTCTGTCTCTTTTGTTGAAGCTTAAGTGCTCTTTTCTAAGTTAGAAAAGAAACAAAAATCAAGGAACTTTACTAAGCACCAAGGTTTATATACCTCATTAAACAGTCATAGCAATAAATTATTATGAGACTGGCTTTTCTTTTCTTTCTTTTTTTTCGGGGGAAGGAGGAGGGTGGTCTGGACCTGTGATTTCTTCTGCATAAGAAACTCCTAGTGAGAGGTCTGCACCTGCTCTGAATGAAACCCAATCATCTTGGGCACTGAGAAACCTATCTAAGATTACCAAGACAGTATGTATCACAGGGAGGAATCCAATGACATTAATAGGTCTTCCTGATACCAAGACAGGGAAGTCTCTATACCATGTTGTTTTTCTACATTTAGACTTTATTTTTTGTATAAATTCAATCATATCATGTAATCTTAAATAAATCCCAATATCCCTATCTTATAAAGGTTCTTAATCCCAAAGCAATTCTACTTTCAATACATCAGTTAAATGGAGTACTTAGAAGCTCCTTAATCAGGGAATAAGACCTTTTCCAAAACTCATCAACACTGTTATTAGTGTAGGTGTCTAGTAATTCACATCCAAAAGGTTTATTACCTTTGAAAAATATATTAATTTGGCATCAGTAAATTTTATGTGATATTACACAAATAAAAATATCACTTTCAGTTTATTCAAAATGTAAATTCGAAGAAATGGATCATTAAGTGCCTAAAAACTCATTACTAGCAGTCATCAACAAAAAAGAGAAACAGCCGTAAATCTCTGTACTAATTACAGTTATTCAACTCACTTTTAATTTTGATGTCTTTTCATGAAGTGTCAGCATCTCTTTTCTTATATTCACTAACTTGTTGTGATAGTATTTAGCTTCTGTAAACTTAAAACAGGAAAAACTAAATTATGATTCAAGTTAAACATTCATTGGAATAGCCAAACAAATTTGTGGTCCAAATCCTGAACAATTCTTCCTAAATTTGACCAGCTTTATGATCCATTATCTTCTTATTTTAATTATTCTCTACAAATTACATTTTAAAGCCACATTTAAAACCTCTAAAAACCTTTGGGAGGGAGGAGGAAGAAAAGTGATGACAATGGTCATAATTAATACAATATCTAGCCATATTGAAAACTTTTAAAAACCTTTGGCAGGGAGGAGAAAGAAAAGTGATGACAATGGTCATAATTAATACAATATCTACTACACAATAAAAAGACATTTCTTCATTAAAAATCTGCTATACAATTAGTGGTTGGACAAACTGGTATCCTATATGGGACTAAAGTTAGAATAAGACCACCCAGTTGCTACTAGTTACATTCAGAAGGGGCTAAAAGCTTTTTAAATTCATGCCTCTACTACACTAGCCCTAAGTCAAGAGCCCCAAAGGTTACTTTAAGTGCCTGACAAGAAGAACTAAGTTATGGACCTGGAGTAGTGCTGCTTGGTCTTATGGACCACCGTTCAATAATCCAAGAAACGCTAGGTTGGAATAAGACTAGGCCTTCCTACCTCTGCCCAGACCCAATCTTATTCCTGATGTATAACCAAGGGATCCAAAATCAGAGGAGAATAGGAAGTGATGTAAGTCTAGGTGGTTGAAGAAAAACACAATTATCCCTCAGAAAGGGTGAAGGTGAAAGAAGAAAAGGGAAGAATTAGTAGTCAAGAAAATAGCTCAACTAAAAGAGTCAGAAATGGCAACCCTAACCTTCTAATTCTGTATTCAAATCAGACTTCAGAAATTATTGGTTTTATGTTCTTTGTCTACATGTGTGTCTGTACCCAGAATTGACATTAATGGTTTAATGTAAACTTGGAAGGAAGATCCCTGGTGGAGTGCTCCTGGGATGCAGAGAGGCTGTACTGATTAACATTTTAATGGATGACTTGGATAAAGGAATAGGATCATAGATTTAAGGGCAGCTAGGTGGCACAGTGGATAGAGCACTGGCCCTGGAGTCAGGAGGACCTGAGTTCAAATCCAACCTCAGACACTTGACACTTACTAGCTGTGTGACCCTGGGCAAGTCACTTAACCCCAAGTGCCCCACCAAAAAAACCCACCAACAACAACAAAATCCCACTGGATCATAGATTTAAAGTTTAAAGGGACCTCAGAGGTCCTCTAGCCCAACCCACTTATTTCACTGATGAGGAAACTGAGTCCCCAAAACGTTTAAGTGATTCACCCAAGGTGTCATATAGGTAGTAAGCAGAGGAAAGATTAAAAGGATTTCTGACTCCAGAGTCAACACAATTTCCAGAACACAATTCTGCAAAGATAGCATCATCCAACCTACAAATGAAACATTGGGAGGGATAGAGAACACGCTGAATGATAGAAGCAAAAATATTTTGATAAGCTAAAACAATCACCTGAATCTAATCAAATGAAACTAATGTGGAGACTTACAGACTTGATTTCGAAAAGAAAAAGTAAAATTCACATTATAAGGTAGGAAAGGCTTGGCTAGATAACAATTCATTTGAAAAAGACCTAGTAGGGTCCAGTGAACTGCAAGTTTCATATATTAAGAGACCACAGCACACACACTTAGATGGTGGCCAAAAAAAGCAAAAGCAATCTTAAGAAAGGCATGATATTAAAAACAAAGGAAGTGGGGCAGCTAGATGGCGCAGTGGATAGAGCACCGGCCCTGGAGTCAGGAGTACCTGAGTTCAAATCCAGCCTCAGACACTTAACACTTACTAGCTGTGTGACCCTAGGCAAGTCACTTAACCCCAACTCACTAAAAAAAAAAAAAAAAAACCAAAGGAAGTGACAGTCCCTGATCAGGCTGCAACTGGCACATGTTCTGCTCCGGATGATACATTTTATAAAGACAATGATAAGTGGGAGGGAGAATCCCCCAAGACAATGAAGAAGCTCAAATCATGCCCCAAGGATTGCTCCAGAACTGAGGAAGTTTGGGAAATGGTAGCTATCTTCAAGTATTTAAAGGGCTGCCATGCAAAAGAATGCTATCTGTTCTCCTTGGTCCTGGAGGACATTATCAGGAGCAAGGAGTCAACATTAAAAAGAGATTCAGGGGGGCGGCTAGGTGGCGCAGTGGAAAAAGCACCGGCCCTGGATTCAGGAGTACCTGAGTTCAAATCCGGCCTCAGACACTTGACACTTACTAGCTGTGTGACCCTGGGCAAGTCACTTAACCCCCATTGCCTCGTAAAAAAAAAAAAAAAGAGAGAGAGAGAGAGAGAGAGAGAGAGAGAGATTCAGGATAAATGTGCAGAAAAAATTTCCTAAAACTGAGAGCTCTCCAGAAATGGATCGCTTTTTGGGGATACTGTAAGAAAAGATTTTTCTTCAGGACATATGGATTAAATTAATGACATAATGTAATTCTGTGTGCAGAGAAGCAGAACTCAGCAGTCCAGCTTTCAGTTCTTAGCTAAAAGCCAAAGGTTTTTCTTGCTTCTTGTCAAAGGTTGTACGTGAGGCTGTGACGTGAACCACTGAACAAAAAAGATCTAAAAGACAACTTCCTATTCCTTCAGGCTCGGGTGCTATATTGTATCTGTCTTCTGTTTGCATTTAGGGAGGCATGTAAAGCTCCTTGGCTTAGGGCTACTATGCACCAAACCTCTGTTGAATACAAGTAGAGATGCTGAATGAACCATACTATTTCTTTTGGTTTGGGTGCTGTTGGTTTGCTATTTTGAGGTTTTTCCTCAGTGCTCTGATTTTTCTCTTGTAACATGACTAATGCAGAAATACGTTTAATGTTATTATTTATATATATATATATATATATATAAATACACACACACACACATATATAACCTATATCAGATTACCTGCTGTCTAGGGGAGGGAGGGGAGGAAGGGAGAAAAATCTGAAATTGGAAAGCTTGTATAAACAAAAGTTGAGAACTATCTTTACATGTAACGGAAAAAATAAATCAATAAAATACAAAAAAAAGAAACCTAGGTAAGTATACTTCAAAAAGTAAAATCTCTTTAGAAATACAAAGCAAATTGGGAAGGTGGGGAGAAGCCTATTCGATTAGTTAAATCAACCAATTTAAGTGAAAATGTAATTCAATAAACGTTTATTAAACGTCTACTAAGTACAAGGCATTGATCTAGGCTCTGAGGATTCAAAGACATAAAGCAATCCCTGCTCTTCAAAAACTTTACATTCCAAGTGATTATCTGGGGAGTGGGAAATCAGGGAAACACATGTACATGAATAATTAAATATAAAGGAATTTGAGAAAGCACTAACAACTAAGTAGGAAGTAGCACCTGAGCTGAGCTGAACCTTCACAGAAGGTAAGGATTCTAAGAGGCAGAGGTGAAGAAATGCATTCTAAGCAGGGAGGCTGCTCAGAAGGCGCAGAGATGGGATGCCAAGTTTGAGGAAGAGTTAGTACGCCAATTTGCCTGGAACACAGAGTACATAAAGGAAGAGTAAAACAAATTAAACCTGAGAAGGTGGGATGGTACCAGATAGATGATGGCTTTAAATAACAGAATCAGAAATTTTTACAGGTGGAAGGTAATAAAGATATTGGAACCCAGCCAGGAAGGAGCCTCTACATGGGGTGCTCTCATTCATTCCTCCTTCTGAATTCCTGAAACTGCTGTTATTAGTCAGAGTTGACTAGTCCCTTATCTTTTCTTCTATGAAAGTCTATATACTATAGTTGATATACTGTGCAATGAAATTTTTGAGCTGGAAGGGTTCTGAAAAACTACTTAGTTCAGTCCTTCATTTATCAAGAGGAAACTGTGGCCCAGAGAGCATTAGTGATTTATCCAAAGTTATAGTTAAGTACTAAATGAATGTAAGCTAAAATCTTGTCTCCTGACTCCTAGTTCAATAACCTAGTTCAATCATTAATCATTAATTTTATGTTAATCAGTCCAAAGATACACTTTTATAGAAAATTCACTTTTTTAGAATTCATTAAGATTCAAGAATCTGTTATCACTGTTATTTTATGCCTTGTTTCATGGACATTGCAGTCAAATCTTCATGGGACTTTTTTTCCTAGGAGTGGCAAAAAGGTAGATGCAGGTTCTTTATTTTTAAATTCTCTTTTATATGGCCTTTAGTGGGGAAGGATAGGTTTACTGAAGCTTCCCAGAAATATAGTTACAGCTTCTCTTAACAAAGAATTATATAATTCTTTTGGTGTAAAGTTTGTGCAAAAACTTTTTAATTTAATGTAGTCAAAATGATCCAATTTGCATTTCATAATGTTCTCTATCTCATCTTTGGTCATAAATGTTTCCCCTCTCCATAGATCTGACAAGCAAACTATTCCTTCCTTTTCTAATTTGCCTATGGTATCACCCTTTATGTCTAGATTGTGTACCCATTTTGACTTTACTTTGGTATATGGTGTAAGATTTTGGACTAGTTTCTGCCATACTATTTTCCAGTTTTCCCAGCAGTTTTTGTCATATAGTGAGTTCTTATCCTAGAGGCTGAAGTCTTTTGGGTTTATCAAACAGGAGACTGCTATATTCATTTACTGCTGTGTTTTGTGTGCCTAACCCATTCCACTGATCCACTACTCTATTTCTTAGCCAGTACCAAATAATTTTGATGGTTACTGCTTTATAATATAGTTTTAGGTCTGGTACAGCTAGTAGTGTAAAGTTTGACTTTGATTACTTATATTGAAAAATATAATCAAGAGCTAAATTTTACACAGGGTGTCCCAAAAGCCTTAGTGCAATTTTAAGTCATTAAAGCTTAAATAGGCACTAAGACTTTTGGGACACCCTGTATATGTTCTTTCCTTGCAAGGTAGAGAAAAGGTGGCTACAAGATGCTCTCCCCTCAAACCTCCCAAGTTCTCTTTTATGTATATGTTGAGTGTAAGCAAATGTTATTCTACCCACTCAAAAAAAAGTTGTTATTCACAGAATTTTAGAATTATCAGTTTGAAGAAACCTCAAGGAATATCTTAGTCCAATGGTAAATGGGAAATAGCATCTCACTACATGCATGTGACACATTCACCATGAATAATTCATTTTCCTCCAAGAGGACCTCCCTACACTTCCTCAGCCCTAATTCTTAGAAAGACTTCCTTTTAAGCTACCAAAGAAACTACAATCTCTGATAGTGTTAATATTTTGAAAGATACTTTGTTAGATACAAAAACCTGGTTATTTTCTCACTTAAGAGTTTTTTGTTAAAATCACATTTCTGAATTTTTAAAAGGTAGAGAAAAATTTGGAGAATGCACCTATACAATATTAGCCTGGGGAAACTGATTAAGCTAACATTAAAATGTAACATTATTAAAAACACATACACTAGAACAGACTTACCAAAGCATTAATATCCAAAATAGAATGACATTCTTTGAATTTTGAAATCTCTTGCTCTAATGTATCTAGTAATACCACTTGGTTCTGTCTGAAACAAAAGCAAATAGTGGAGATGAGATTTACACACCCTGGATTGAAATAAAACCACCTAAAATTCTATATTTCAATTCAACAATTCAACACTGGTTATTGCTATGGGCTTGAAATTAAGCTAGAAGAATATGAGAAAAAGCCTGAAGAGAATCTAATCTTTTCCAAGTTTATTTTGTCAGTAAAGTCTTTTACAAAATAATGGGAAGCAGCTGATAGTCAAACGTCCACTTATTCTTACCAAATTACATCTTTCAGACCCCTTAATAAAGCCAATTTAATAATTTAAAGTTAGTGCATCATTACCTTCTCTCCATCAATTCAGAATCAAAAAGAAAATGCATTTTTGAGCCTCCTTCATCAAGATATTAAATGCTTTACACACTTACTGTTAATACAAAATCCTGTGAAGGTAAATATAGGGAAATTTTCTGTTTTAAGTATGAAAACATTATGGTACTGGAAGAAATTAAAGCTAAAAGACACAGATAAGAAGCAATCTGGAAGAGTAGGAAACAAGAGCTCTTGATTCTACCACTAATTAGCCTGGTGACCCTGGATAAATTACTTACCTTCTCCAGATCTTCAGTTTCCTTAACTATTAAAAAAAAGGGGCAAGGGGAAGAATCAGACCAGATAATATCTCTAAGACCCTTACATCTCTCAAATATGGTGATTCTAAGTCTATCTGGTAAAACAAACTAATGTCCAAACTCCCTTTCACTTGACTGCACTATTATACCTTGCAACCTGGGTCAAATACCACAAAGAGCAAAAGGGCCCTAGGGTCACCTGGTTGTGCAACATATTCTTTAAAATTTTCAAGGAAAAAAGAGTATAAAATCTCCTTGAGTGACATGCCCCAGTAATTCCATTTCTCCCCCTTCCTTTCACCAAATAAGGCATTAGATATGTCAAAGAAGAATCCTCTAATAATTGGAGTGACATTCAAATATGATCTCTGGCCCTGAGCCAAGGTATCAAGGGAGGTAACCACAAGACACCCATTCAATCTGATTAGCCACCTGATCATTAATAGGGTGCTTAGTTATAAACCTGTATTAAATATAAAACACTGTAGAAAAAAAGAGTAATTGAAAGAATGAGAATGAATACAGGATTTTCAAGTTGTCTGTTCTGTACAGACAACATACCCCACAGGCCAGAAGCTCACCTGAATCCCCTACAATCTGCTCCACTTACTGACCTCAAAAGAAGAAAAACCTGTTCAGAAGCCAGGAGGGGATGTGGCACAACCAGATAAGCTGGCTTACTCAGGCAACCTGACTTACTGGAATGATGGTAAGAAACCATTAGAAGAGGAGCATCCAAAGCCACATTATCTTGCCCCACAGATTTCAAAAATAAACCTCAAGATAGAAATCAGTGATTTATTCAACTAAAAAACAAGATTATAATAATATAGCACTTTGGAGTTTTTAAAAAATTATTAGATATGGTAATAGGTTTTGCATGACCGAACACGTATACATCAAACTGCTTCCTGTCTCAGGGAGGGGGGAAGTGATGGAGAGAGAGAGAAAATTTGGAACTCAAAAAATTTTTAAATGAATGTTAAAACTATCTTTACATATAACTGGAAAAAAATATTATTTTTAAAAATTATCATAGCTGGGGGGCAGCTAGATGTCGCAGTGGATAGAGCACCGGCCCTGGATTCAGGAATACCTGAGTTCGAATCTGGCCTCAGACATTTAACACTAGCTGTGTGACCCTGGGCAAGCCACTTAACCCCAATTGCCTCACAAAAAAAAAAAAAATTATCATAGCTGACTTTAAATTAACAGTGAAACTACCTAAACCATAGATAAATTTCATACTAAAAAATTATAGAATCATAAAGATGGTAAGAATCAATCTTAAAATTTTCCTTTTAAATATGCCATGACTAGATTCTTCAACAGGAGTCACTGAATAACCTGCTTCCAGAAGTGGTGAACTGATGCCCCCCAGGAAAGACAGAAGGCTGAGCATAAATACCTGTAAGCAAATAGAGTTGTGTCAATTCGTAATATGCTTACATTTTATCCAGAACCCTTTAACCACTGTGAGTTACAAAATAAATAGATGTTCAGCCTCCACTGAGCCACAAGGGCTACTCAATATCACAGAACAGTAAAGATGCAAGCAGGCACCTTCAATTAATTCCAGAGATGAAGGACCTGTGTGTGGCCCAAAAGGTTGTGCTGACTTGTGCAAACTTACACAGTGAGTAGCAGATTAAAGTCACAAACACCCAAGCTCTTTCTATAACACAGCTGTCAATTATGAAATCTGTGAAGATACAGAAAGATCCCAAGGACAGCACTCTCTGTACTGCTCCTTAACTCACAAGAAACAAAGTAGCCATTATTCGACAAAATTACATGGTTTGGGTGCTTAAAGAGTATTTGGGCACCAAGGAAAAAGAGGGAAGTTATTAAAAACATCATAAGCATTAGAGAAAGTTAACAAAGACCCCTCAGACACTACAAGAATGCTACAAACATATATACATTATCCACTTTCAACAATATAAAGAAATCTGTTCATTATTCTTTCCAAGTTCAAACACAATCTGAGAGCTGAAAATAAACAGATTGTTGGCCCTTATTGCCATTACAAGGACTACTTAGAATCACAAAAAAAGCATTTTCTTTGACTTGGAAAAAAAAATTTTAAAACACCAGCCAGGACCCACTGACCAACACATACTCTCCCCCACACCCACATCCAATATGATGAACTAATCACTTCAGGATAGCTACCTCCAAAATTCTATTGAAAATCAATGTCAGAAAATCAAAACCACACTCCGTCACTGGGGAAATAAATTCACCAGTTTGTTAACTGTAGTATTTAGTCATAAAAGTCCTACTTTATTAAGTTTTGCTCCCCCAAAAATCATTATTGACTCATAGTTGATCATTATTCAAGTATAAAGCCTACAAAAACATTGGCTAATGGGATTACATGATGAGGTATTGGCAATTCTGCCCTTTGATAACATGATGGACTGCCACTTCTGACCTGAATTTTATGGTAAATCATTGGCTTGTAGCAGCCCTTAGACATATACCTAGCTTCTCACTCTGAAAAACAGGCAGTAGAGAGACTTCAGGCTGTTTTTATCCCCCTAAAGAAAGAGTAAGTAAGTCTGATTTCTATGTGTGTTTAGACAATGCTCACAGTTTCTCATCTCCTATTTTTTTCAAAAGGTATTTATTGAATCTGGGCAGCTAGGTGATACAGATGTTTACTAGTTGTGACCTTGGGCAAGTCATTTAATCCAATTTACCTCAGTTCCTCATCTGTAAAATGGGCTGGAGAAGGAAATGGCAACCCTCTTCAGTATCTTTGCCAATAATACACCAAATGGGATCACAAAGAGTGGGACCTGACTGAAACAACCCAACAACAACAATTTATTAAATTGTTAGAAATGTCTCCTCCAACAAAGATGTAACGGGGCATTTTCTTAAATTCTATTCTAAAAAAAAAAGGTATATGCAAAAATTACCATTAGATGAACAAATGGATTATTTCATAAAATAACTACAACTACAATTGATTTGGAGATAACTGCCCAAAACAGGAAGAAAAAAGCCTATAGACATTAATTCCTTGCAGTTAAGCTACAAAGTATTCTGCTATTATCATTTGCACTTGCTAAAGCATTAAAAATAATCAAAAGGGGGAAAACAAAGAAAAAATAATCAAAATGAAATGTTATAAAAAATATCCTAAAGATTATATCAAAAGAAGCCATGTTATTAGAAGCTAGTTAGAAGTGTATAGACAAAGGGGCAGCTAGGTGGCGCAGTGGATAGAGCACCGGCCTTGGAGTCAGGAGTACCTGAGTTCAAATCTGGCCTCAGACACTTAATACTTACTAGCTGTGTGACCCTGGGCAAGTCACTTAACCCCAATTGCCTCACTAAAAAAAAAAAAAGTGTATAGACAAAATAACACTACAGTTTACAAAGCATTTTCACATATGTTATCTGATTTTCACAATAACCTTGGGAGGCAAACAAGATAGGTATTAGCCCCATTTTACAGATGAGGAAACAGAATGAGAAATAAATTAGCTTCCTGAATATTATATCAAACCCAAATCTCCTGATTTCCATTCCAGTGTTCTCAGTAAATAAAACACGTTGTCTCGATGAAGAAATGAGCACATAACAATTTCTGATTTGCTTACGTGAGTTCCTGTAGGGCCTGCTTTGATCTCTCCAAATCTGGTAAATAATGAGAAAGTAATCCTTGTGCTAGTTGCTCCAGAGCTTTATTTTCAAGAGTCAAGTCTTCCATTAGCCCTTCATCTGGAGAAGCATCACCTGGACCTATGCCCCAAGCAAGAAAACATTGAAGAATCTGTTGAATGTTGCTAAGTCTTACATTTACTACCAGAACAAGATATTATGGTTAAAGTTTAAGCTAAGCCTGATGTAAAGTAAATGTATTTCTTTCTTCAGCACTTTGTAACTGCTTGTTTACCTGACTATAGCACAAGATACTTAAAAATATAATTTTAGAAAATACTTTCAGCTGTTTGGATTTCCTATATCTAGAGCTAGAATGTACTTTCAAAGGCCACCTAGTCAAACTTCCTTGTTTTACAAATAAGGAAACTGAGGCCCAGAGAAGTTAAGTGACCTGCCCAAGGTCACACAGTATGGATCAGAGAGAGAATTTGAACCCAGGTCCTCTTACTCCAGAAGCCAGTGCTCTTTCCATAGGACCTTTCCACGGACCTTCCTGCCTTCTTTAGCTTAGAATCAACAGGAAGGTGGTGACAGTGTAAAGCTGAACAATTGGGAAAATATGAGAATTCTTTCTTTTGAATTTTTAACGTTTTAAATTCTTGTTTCCATCAAATGAAAGCATATAAAAATACAGCATTTAATACACTGCCTTGTATTAACCTTGTTTCTCCAAATGCTGTTTTGTGTCTCTTCGTGCCCCATTTGGGATTTTCTTTTCAAAGATACTGGAGAAGGCAGCTAGTTGGTGCAGTAGATAAAGTACCTTTCCTGGATTCAGGAGGACCTGAGTTCAAATCCAGCCATAGACACTTGACACTTACTAGCTGTGTGACCCTGGGCAAGTCACTTAACCCTCAATGCCCACCCCCCCACACACACAAAAAATGATGGCAAAGATACTGCCATCATTTCCTCAACTGTAAAATGTGGATAACACCACCTACCTCTTAGGTTTGTTGTGCAGAGCAAATGAGATATTTGCAAGGTGCTTTTAAAAGGGCCTGGCACATACTAGGTACTATATAAATGCTTATTCTCTTCCCTCCCTACCTCTAGGACTTGGTCTTTCCAGTCAACGTAACATTCCTGCTCAAAAACATCTACAGTTGATTTAAAACCTTAAAACACAGACTGTTAGCTAGCCAGGTATGCCATATGAGGGTATACAGGCCAAATGTGGCTTACCTAACCCTGAGGTAAAACCCATTTGGGATCTTTAGGGGGTAAAAAAGGTTAACTAATTATTTAGCAAGTAAGCACACTTGAAAACTGAGGCTTGACCCATCAACAGATAATGCTGTGTAACTGATTACCACTAGAGGTCTTGCCAGTGGGCTGAAATTAACTGTTGTCATTGAAACTAAATGTTGAGGGCAGCTAGGTGGCACAGTGGATAGAGCACTGGCCCTGGAGTCAGGAGTACCTGAGTTCAAATCCAGCCTCAGACACTTAACACTTACTAGCTGTGTGACCCTGGGCAAGTCACTTAACCCCAATTGCCTCACTAAAAAAAAAAAGAAAAGAAAAGGAAAAAAAATGTGAATGCCCCTGGCTTACCAATAAAATCCAAACACTTTAGTCTGGCATTCAAGGCCCTTCACAATGACTCCAACTAATCTTTCCAACCTGATCTCTCATCACTCCCCTTTAAATAATTCTCTGTTTCAACCAAACTGGACCACTACTTCATGGCCCTGAACTAATGTCCCTTGCCTTTATGCTCATACAACCCTTCACACCTGGAATATACTCCTACCCTTCTTTGTCTTTCCCCCCACTTCTGCTGAAATCCTTCTAGATCAAGCTTAGGTGCCAAGTCAAGCTCCATAAGGCCTTCCCTGACACCACAACAGAAAATGATCTCTTCTCTATCAAACCTCTCATTGCACTTTGAAGGTACTTGGCTCTATACACCAATTACATTCTAATTTGTATTCTTGCCTTATGTTTGCTATTAGGATATAGAAACTCTTTTATAACAGGAACTGCATCTTAATCATCTTTAGCAAATTCAATAGAACTCAACAAATTTGTTAAACTCAAAAACTGTCTACACGATACTGTATTAGACAGGGGATGAAGATGCCAAAATTTAAGGTGTGGTAGGCCTGCCATCTTAGAGTTATTTCAGTCTTTGCACCTAGTAAGCACTTGATAAATATGCTTTGAATTTAAGTTTTTTAAATTGTAAATATGCCAGGAAGAAAAACATAGAATAATAGGCTTTGAAAGCTAGAAGAGGTGTTAGACTATACAAGAATCAGGTAATGGAAGAATATTGGTATAAGTACTTTGAGAATAACTTTACAGTTAATATTACGATGATAAACATTTTAAACCAATTATCTTTAATTTTTTTATTTTTTTTAGTGAGGCAATTGGGGTTAAGTGACTTGCCTAGGGTCACACAGCTAGTAAGTGTTAAGTGTTTGAGGCTGGATTTGAACTCAGGTCCTCCTGAATCCAGGGCCAGTGCTCTATCCACTGCGCCACCTAGCTGCCCCTAAACCAATTATCTTTAATCATACAATATCAAGATATTTAAGAGGAAAGCTCCAAGCACATGAACTAGACCCCATATGGAAGATGTACAGAAAGACATAGATAGAGTCCTAAAGGATAAAACGGGGATGAGTTAGAGGGACTATTCATGTCAATGAGATTACGAATCCAGCCTCTGACACTTAATGGCTATGTGACTCTGGACAAGTCATTTAATCTGTTTACCCCAATTTCCCCAAATGAAACATGCCTCCCAGAGTTATTGTAAGGATCAAACGGGATAATCTTTGCAAAATGCCTGGAACCTAAAAGTAACATAAATATTCAGCTAATATTATTATTATTATGTGACTTGTCTAAATTCACATATACAGTAAGTGAAAGAGCTTGGACTCAAGCTCAATTCTCCTACTCCAAATCCAGTGCTGCTTTCTGTCATGCCATGCTAATCTCAATTTAAGATGCTTCGATTACTGTCCTACCAATTTTGAATAATAAAATAATTCATGTACCTTCATTCACATTCATTTACTTCATTTTCTAATTTAGGTCTTCAATCTTTTTACCTAAACCTTAACCACTTTAACATACCCCAAAGGAATCATTCATTCACATGTTTGCATGGACTTATTCCATGCCTTCAAGATTTTATAATCTAGTAGAAGAAAGTAGAAGGAAGTCTATACCATGTATCATAAGATCTACACAAAGTCCCAGGGTAGCTCAGGAAAAAGAGATCGTTTTGCTGAAGAGGGGGTTGGAGGAAAAACACTAGATTTGGAATTAGAAGATACATAATTCCAAATCTGCTACTTACTACTGGCATGACCTTGAAGAATCTACTTAACTTCCTGGGTTCTCAGTTTCCTCATCTAGAAAAGGAAGGAGATGGAAAAAGATGATCTCTAATGACCCCTTCATCTCCCAATCTATGATCATATGACGTCATTTAAGCAGAGTATTAAGATATGTGTATGGTTGATGCTGCAGTGGATTAGAGTGCTGGACCTGAAGTCAGGAAGACTCATCTTCCTGAGTTCAAATTCCACCTCAAACACTTACTGGCTGTGAGACCCTGGGCAAGGCACTTAACCCAGTTTGCCTCCATAAAATGAGCTGGAGAAGGAAATGGCAAATCATTCCAGTATCTTTGCCAAAAAAATTCCAAATGGGGTCAAGAAAAGTCAGACATGATTAAAACTGAACAACAACAAATGGTTTCAGTAGCCAAAGCATTCCAAATAAAGGGAACATGGAAGCAAAAGCAGGAATAACTAGAAAAGCCAAGTTGTGTTCAGAGAGTAGAGAGCAGTTTAGTTGGGCTGGAGCCCAGGCTACGTGTAAGACAATCATAGAAAAGAAGTAGAACAAAGATGGGCTGCAGCAAGATTATTGTGATGGGTCTTAAATGCTAAGCTATGGAATCTGGACATGAACCAAGTTTGGCTTTAGAGAACCAAGTTTATGAGCAGGTGGCTGATAAAACCAGAGTTATGATTTAGAATTATAAGATGTCAAATGTGTAGGATAGTTAGAAAGGGAAAGAGACTTGAAGTCCTTGCAAGAGACAATAAAGGGCTGAATTAGGTTGATGGCAGTGAAACCAGAAAGTAAGTGATGGATGCCAAACACAATACAATGTAAACAGAAGCTATGGACCTTGGTTCAGAGATGATGCTGAGGTTTTGAGTCTGGATGACTGGGAGAATGATGGAACTATTTATTTTAATAGAAAAATCAGAAAAAGGGGAAGATTTTGAGAAGTCAGGAAAGTGGTAAATGAACAATTTGGTTTTAGTCATGCTAAATTTGAGATGACAGGTGGATATAGAGAAATACTAAAGAGAAAGTTGGAAATACACAAATAAAACTTGGGAAAGAGGTTACAGATTGAGAATTGGAAATTATTTATAGAAAGGACCCAGGACATTGTTTTGGAGGGCATCTAGGCTTGGTGAGCAGGATACAGATGATTGGTGATGACGACATCATTACCATCACCATCACCCAGCAAAAGGTCAGACAGCTAAGAGAAAACCAATCAAGAACTACATGAAGAAAGCCAAGGGAGGAAAGACAATATCTAAGAACGATCAGTCAACAGTGTAAAAAGCTACAAAGTGTAAAAACAACTGGATTTAGCAGAAGAGTGTGTTGGTAGCCTTAAAGCAAGCATTTAGAAGAGTGATAGGGTCAGAAACTAGAGTGAAAGGGTTGAAAAATGAGTTGTTTGGTGGTAAGGAACAAGAGACTGAGTTTCTGCTAATCTTTCTAGGAGTTTAGTTGTAAAAAAAAAAAGAGCTTGGAGGCTGGGTGGGGTGGAGGTTGGGGGGGTAGGTGTCTGGCAAGGTCAAATGAACAGTTAAGAATGGGAAACTGGGAATAATTGTAGATGTAGAGAAGCCAATGTACAAGGAGAGAAAAAAGAGAAAATGATCAAAGGTGAAAATTCCCAAAGGAGAGATCAAGTAAAACAAAAGGAATTGGCAAGAAAAGCCACCCTTTGTCAGAGAATAGAGAATGATGTATAGACAGAGTAGGGGAAAGAGCAATTCAAGATAAATGCAAAAGATAAAAGTTTTCTTAGGAAAGTAAGAAGCAAAGTCTTCCAATGAGGGAAGAGGGAAGAAGTGACATAAGGGATTTGTGGAGAGGAGCTTTGGAACAGTTGCTGTGGGGCACATGAGAGTCAATCAGAAAAGAAAAAAAAAGAGCCAATTTGTTCTGCTTGACTATCTTAGTACACATAAGGGAGAATTTTGGTGGGGAGAAGATGAAGTAGTTGTTGGAAGGTGTCAATGGGTAGTGATCATGCTGGAAAAAAGACTGTCGATGATATGTCCAAAACTAGACAAGCGAGGTAGTAGTGCTATCATATCAATGATGCTTTAAAAAAAAAAAGTTGTACTTAATAGATATTGGTTTCATGTACAATTTTCTTTCTCAGTTCTTTGTATAGAGAAATATCCATGTTTGTTAAGCTCATAGTGAAAAAATAAAATCTAAAATTTAAAAAACCTTACCAAACAGCAATGAAGGACTAATTGGGATTAGATAAAATAAATTTGTACATTTTTTTTCTTTTTCGGTGTTTTGGGGGGGATGGGGTGAGAAGAGTTTAACTGAGCTCTAGATTCTGACATACTAAGCCTGGCTCTAACTAGAGGGCGGATGGGTACAAGCCAGAGATGTTCAGATCACGAAAAAGTGTCACAGCAATGTGGCTTTCTGCAGCAGCCTTCAAAAACACTCCGACAGGGGTGAGGGAGGCAATCCTGCAAACCCCGTGGCAGAGAGCTGTGACTCCGGAGTCAGAGAGCCGGTCTTCAAGCCCATCTTTCAGGCTCGTTACCCACGTGACCTCAGGCAAACCATTTCTGGGCCTGTTTCCACATCGGTACAATTGAAGGAAGCTCAAAAATAAGGGGATGCTGCTCCCTCTACCCCACACACCACTCGGGCCTCGGGGAGCCGAGGTCTAGGACCCCAGGAGCTGCGCACTCCTGGTCCACCTGCCACCCCCCCCACACACACACACACACACACACACCACCACCACCAGCACCGCCTGCTTCGCTCCGCCTTACGTACTCACTGCGGGCGGACCTAAACCTAGGCCGAGGGACGGCGGCTCTACAGGGGCCAGGTCCTGCGGCGGCAGCTGCTGTTGCTCAGGGAGATTCATGACTCTCGCGTATCGAGGAGTAGGAGGCGCAGGACCCCGCGCACCGTAGGGGAAATGAGGGTGAAGGGGCTGTCTCAAGCCTGGCCCCGTGGGTGACAACCGGAGGCACCACCGGTAACCCCTCCCGACGGCCCGGACACAGAGTTCTGTAGCACCGAGAAATTACGGAAACGGAAGCGTTGGTCACGTGGGCTTCGGCGGTTGCCGGCGAAGGTGCCGTAGCTAAACTCTCCAACGGCCGGAAGGCCTGGGGCCACGTGACACGAAGTTCGCCGGCGTCATTCGCTCGTTGGCCGGCCGTTGGGTGGGATCTCTGTGAGAAGGGGAACGTTTGTTTTGTGCTAGAAGCGGACGGAGGAACCGCGTAACGGGGGATCTTAATCGGAAACTTTTAGAAAAGTCCAAGTAGGAGTGGGAACCGACGCTTCCGGTGTTCGTTAACGTTCCGGTTCCCTATAAGAGAGAAAAACGAAACTCCCGCTCTTCCGTTACGAGGTCGTAAAGGGCCGTTATTCCTTCGGCCCGGCCGACCCTTCATTATTAGCCCCTGAAGAGCAGGACTTGTAATACAGCTGCAGACTTGAGTGAGCCGTGTAAAATGTGTAGATGCAACCAGACGAATCTGAAGTGAGCTCTAATATCTGTGATTAGCCCTTCTTGACGTAAGTAATTTGAGGCATCGTTTGCAGAGGCTTCTGCGTAGCCTCACCTGATAGTACTGGAAATCTAAGACAATTGGCATTGCCTAGATTCAGTGACTGTAGATTTCAAGGATCTGTGCTTCCAAATAGACCTTAAGCACATCCAAACAGTGTAGCTGAATGGGGAAAAAAAAAACAACTTTACACTCAAAGTTCGAGGCCAAGCTATACCAATAAATACATATATGGATTTTAGGTAAGTCAACCCTGGGTGCCAGTTTTCTGACTTTAAAATGAGTGTTGTTTGCTTAAAAGATTCGTTCGTCCCTTGAAACTTACTCTAGCCCAAGTTGATACTTGCAGTTTTCTTTGACGTCCTAGGGCATTTAGTCAGCAATCACTAAATGCTTGATCAAGGTTTAGAACTGAATTACGGCTCAGTGGATAAAGCACCAGCCCTGGATTCAGGAGTACCTGACTTCAAATATGGCCTCAGACACTTGACACTTACTAGTTGTGTGACCCTGGGCTAGTCACTTAACCCGCACTGCACCTCAAGGAAAAAAAATTAATTACGGGGGCAGCTAGATGTTGTAGTGGATAAAGGATTCAGAAGGACTTGAGTTCAAATCCAGCCTCAAAACACTTGACACTAGCTGTGTGACCCTGGGCAAGTCACTTAACCCTCATTGCCCCGACCCCCCCAAAAAACTTAATTACAAACACGGTCCATACTTGCTACATGTATTACATGAATCTTTGCTGTTAATGGCCCATAGCACTTAGCACATTGTTGCATATGTAAAATGGCATAGACTCAATAAATATTTGTGTTTAATGGTAGGTGAAGTTATTTTTCTTAATTATGCCCCCCCCAATTTACACACTTACGTTTATCCTCATTTCCTCCCTATTCTTATTTTAAGGAGAAAAAAATTTTTTTAACTGCTCAAATGATTTTATTTCCAACTCTTCAGTTTTATTAAATTTGTGAAATTATGCTGAATGAATATAAGAGGACCCAGGGGTTAAGTGATTTACACAGAAGTCACATATCGATTATAATTTCATATGCGATTTCATTTACTTCACCAAAATTCAGACATCAGTTTCAGTTATCCCAAGCATTTTTCCATCACAAAACCCAGAGTTAGGGGTGGAAAGGGAGGAGGAAGAGACAGTTACAACCTACACTGATGAAGGAAATAACCACATTGAAGTAATCACACATCCATTGAAGTTTGTCAGAGCCTGGCCAAGCAAGGGAATATAACAGCACATTTCCTATTAGCAGACAAATAGGTAGGTAGGATAAACATGATTTATCGACATTTTGTAGATAAGGAAACTAAGACTAAATGATTTGATCATAGTCTCACAGCATATATAAAAGCCAAGATTCAACAATATTTGTTCTTTCCTTTATGTCAGACTACCTAGAAATAATAGAATCATGGGGCAGCTAGGTGGCGAAGTGGATAAAGCACCGGCCCTGGATTCAAGAGGACCTGAGTTTAAATATGACCTCACACTCTTAACACTTAACTAGCTGTGTGACCCTGGACAAGTCACTTAATCCTCATTGCCCTAAAAAAATGTAGGAATCATGGGCAGCTAGATGGTGCAGTGGATAAAGCACCGGCCCTGGATTCAGGAGTACCTGAGTTCAAATCCGGCCTCAGACCCTTGACACTTACTAGCTGTGTGACCCTGGGCAAGTCACTTAACCCCAATTGCCTCACTAAAAAAAATATATATATATATATATATATATATATGAATCATAGATTTAACAGGAAGCGACCTTCAAATTCATGTGTGCCAACCTTCTTATGTTTGTGATTTTTTTCCCTTTATTATGAGGTAGACCTAAATATTTCCCCCATACAAACAATGGGAAAAGAGGATAGCATTTGAAACCATGAATCTCCACTATGTACAGCTTGGTTTTTTAAAGTATATTTTGAATTTAATATAGTAATTTCAACACTGCCCAGTTTATCTTTCTGAACTGTCTTTGGCTCTCTATATGTTTTTATTGATTCATTGACACTCTTCTCATACACATTTATCTGTATATGAAAGGAGTGTATTGAAGTATCCCTTCAGTTATAGTTTTGCTTCCTTTTTCTCCCTATAATTCATCCCTTTCCTTCAAGTACTCAGATGCTATAGCATTAGATACATATATGTTATGCATTGATATTTTATTATCATTGGTGCCTTTAAGCATAATATGGTTTCCCTGCTTATTTAAGTATGTTATTCAATTATTAAATCATGATAGGCACCCCTACTTTAAAAAATTTGTTGAAAGAATAATAAATTCCGCTCCAGCCCTCATTTTACTCTGGATCTTTACTCACATGTTATTAGATTATTAACTTTCTAATCATCCTACTGAAGTGGGGATAGATTTAATTGATCAAATTGATCATGAGGCATCCCAAAGAATTACAAGACTCAGTGAGTGACTAAGTTTCCAGTTTTATTATCAGACTGCAATGACCAGAGAAAGATCACCAGAAGGTGTCTCGGGTTAGGAAGATGTAAATGAAAATTTATAGTGGGAAAAGTAGATTATCTTCTCATTATCTTTTTTTTTTTTTTAGTGAGGCAATTGGGGTTAAGCGACTTGCCCAGGGTTGCACAGCTAGTAAGTGTTAAGTGTCTGAGGCTGGCCTTGAACTCAGGTACTCCTGACTCCAGGGCCCGTGCTCTATCCACTGCGCCACCTAGCTGCCCCATCTTCTCATTATCTTAATCTCCTCCTTGTGGGATGTTCATATCCTATTTTCGAATTCCTGGCATCCTAAAACATCCCCCAAGGCAGGTACCTTTCTCACTAGGGGTGTGTTTTGGGGGGTTAAAAGTCATAAGGAGAACTTAAGAACACATTTGGTCTTTCTGCACATGTTCATAAAACATGTTTAAACTTGTCAGACCCCAGGAGTCTCTGTTTAGGATATCTCCTTGAGATCTGGTTTCTAGGTACAGTTTCTGTTTCCTGTCATCTAGGAATATTAATGGCTATTAATGATTAATGATCCCAGGTTGCGTTCCCTAAGCTTCCATTGATAATAACTTGAACCTTAGTTTCTCTATTAACCCTTTCAGCTACTATTGATAAGAACTCAAACCTTAGTTTATCTGTTAACCCTTTTTAGCCTCCTCTATCACTACTACCTTCTTCTACTTTCTGGATGAATTCATCCAATTCAAATTTACTGTTCTGATGGTTAACCATTTCCCTCCATAATAACCTTTTTATTTTTTGTCTCTTTTTCCCTCCATCTTTACAAAGGAGTAGAGAAAGAAGAGGAATGTGATCAACACTAGTAAATTACTAATTGAAGTGGTCTCTTCCTACTTCTTCACCATTCCTTGCTTCACCAAATCAGACCCAATCTCTAGTTCTTAATTTTTTTCTTTTTTCATGCCCCCTTTATGATCTTATCTTCAGAAGTATAATTTGTTTCACTTGTGAACTATTCCTTCCCTGATTCTATACCCTTTTTTTTCCTTCAAGGATAGGACAGATATTTATTTCCTACACATGAGAATGACAAGACACTAGACATATTAGAAAACTTGAGTAGTAATAACTACTGCCATACTCTTATAGGAGGTAGTAGCAATAATCTTAGCCTCTCTTTTCCCTTTCTCCTTTCCCCCCACATCCTATCCCCACCCCTCCCCCAGGCAAGTTAGGACTATTTTTCTTTAAGACATATTAAGATGGGGCAGCTAGGTGGCTCAGTGAATAGAGCACTGGCCCTGGATTCTGGAGGACCTGAGTTCAAATCCAGCTTCAGACACTTAACACTTACTAGCTGTGTGACCCTGGGCAAGTCACTTAACCCCAATTGCCTCATCAAAAAAAGAAAGAAAAGACATATTAAGACTATCCTGTAGTAGTCTTGGGTGTCTCAGGAGACTAAAATTTCTGGATGTTGCCATTGCTTCCTGATTGCCTGAGTATAAAAGGGCTCTCTGATTATTGACTGGTATAACATCATGAGCAACTCAGGCATAAGAGCCTCAATCAGCTGAATCAACTCAAGGTATCCTCAATACCAATCCTTGTTGAATATCCTTCTCTTCTATGGCTAAATCTCTTTTTGTTAACTGTCGAATGAACTATGAGCATCTCATTTTGCTCTAATATTGAGTAGTCTCTACCAAGAGACTAAACTGAGTCAGACCCAGCCCAGAACACCATCAGAGGACAAAGCATTTGGTGAGACTTGATGAGTACATATTTGAATTGATAATTAAGTTATGAAATTATAAAATAGGGGCATGCACACCCAGTTCTTTGGGTATTCGCCAGGAAAAATCTTGATTGGCAGTGGGAAACTTACTGCTAATAATGCCTCTTATTGGCTACCCAGAAAGTTTGTTTACTATACTGATTTGGGGGGAGGAGGAAAGAACAGTTAAGGAGACCAGAACAAGATACAATTTTAATACATTTCATATCAGTTCTGAACTGTCCAAACAGTTCCCTCCAGGAACTTCTTTCCTCCAGAAACCTACTTCCAGTCAGCCAGACCAGGGCTTGCTTGAGCTTATCTTCATCAGTGGCCAACTTGCCAGATGTCATAATTTCCCTTGTTTCCAGTCTACTCTGATCAGAGGACCCAGGATCTCCACTCTCAAACTCATGACATCTTGCTCGCTTCAGCAGCACATATACTAAAATTGGAACAATACAGAGAAAATTAACATGGCCCCTGTGCAAGGATGACACGCAAATTCGTGAAACGTTCAAACTCATGACATCCCCTTCAAGACTGAAACATGTTCATCTCAGGATAACAGTTCAATCTCCTATGATCAGGTAAAAACAAAAAAGAGGCAGCTAACTTATCTAGCCTAATACCCAAGTACCAGCTCTAACTGCCACATAGGAGCAGTCATCATTTCTGCTTAGGGTAGGGAATGTCAGGATCCCCATTCACAGACTACCCCTCTCTTTTTACTATTAGGAGATGCCCCATTTTCCAGAACCAAGGCCCAGCAAGCAAGCTGTGCCCTGAACTTGGCATAACAACAATCCTTTGCACTCACCCTCTGGATGAATTCTGCCACAGCAAAATTGCAGAATCATTTCATACCAGCCCCAAGTGGTCCCTGAGCTCTAACAAGCACCCAAAGGACTCATATTCTGGTCATGAAGCCCTACCATAATCATTGTTGCTATTTACCCCCCTCATTGTTAGGAATACAGTTTGCTGCAAAGTCATAGGTATGTGTATTAAGTTTCAGCCTCACTAAAGCAGGTCTTTTTTTTTTTCTTTTTAATTTTTTTTTTTTTTTAGTGAGGCAATTGGGGTTAAGTGACTTGCCCAGGGTCAAACAGCTAGTACATGTTAAGTGTCTGAGGCCGGATTTGAACTCAGGTACTCCTGACTCCAGGGCCAGTGCTCTATCCACTGTGCCACCTAGCTGCCCCTAGACAATTACTCTTTTTTCTTTGTTTTTTGTTTTTGCAGGGCACTGAGGGTTAAGTGACTTGCCCAGGGTCACACAGCTAGTATGTGTCAAGTGTCTGAGGCCAGATTTGAACTCAGGTCCTCCTGACTCCAGGGCCGGTACTCTATCCACTGTGCCAACTAGCCACCCCCAAAGCAGGCCTTTTCCTAAAGGAGGCCCCAGCGGATGGATCTAGTTTCCTTCCTTCAACAGAATAAAGAAATCTTTTTGCTTGTGACCACCCTTAGCTCTGATTTTATTTTGTTTTGTTTTTAATTTTATTTCTTAAGCATTAACTGTGCTTGTGACAACCTGTGTAAGCTCTGGTATTTTCAGAGTTAACAGCAGTTGCATAACCTCTGTGACTTTTTGGTCATTTGTTTAGAGCTTTGACAGGAAGAGAGGTTGCTTCTCCCTTACCCTTCATGGGAGAGGCTTGATCTTAATCTTTACTTGATATGTAGCCAAAAGAAGGCTTTACCCTACCTGATACCTCTCTCCTTAACTTTGCCCAGTATGTTTCCTTATTGAATTAAATGTATCCTTATATCAAACACTAGATGTCCAACCCTTCTTTGTCCAGGTCAGATAAGAATGAGGATCAAGAGATACCCAATTCCTAAACCCCCTTCTCCTATTTTAGTATATTCTTGCATATCCCAATTATATAAAATAGTAAATTCCATTCCCCTCCGCCCCATGTGTTCCTTTTTCCCTTTTTTTCCTTCTTAAAATCAATAAACAAGAACAAAACCACGTGAGACCCTCTGTGGCCCTTAAAGATGGTAGGATCCTAAAAGGTCATTTGTCTCTTTTCTTCCTCTTAAAATGGAAACACTTCATTTTCATTTAGCCTCTTCCAGATGCTAAAATGTATGTGCCTTTCAAGGTTTCTATTCCTATGTTTGCATTTCAAGGTCAGTTGGTTTTTATAGTCGATATCTTCATTCTATTTTTAAATTGTTTGACTTTGTGCTAATATTTCTTATTGTATAATGGGATCATTGAATTCTGCTTGTTTCATTCTATTTTTCAATGGCTCTACTACTTGGGTAAGGTTTTCTACCTTCTATTCTAAGCTGTTTGTTCTACTTTTATTTTTTCCCCTCTCCCTCTAGAATCCTGATTTCATCCCTTTTTGTGATCCTGACAGGGCCTAGTTTTATTTATATTTATATATAAACACATACACATATATATGTATGAAATTACATTAGTCTCAGGCCTCCTGCAAGACTCTCCCATCACTTCAGCAGGTAATCAGGCACTGAGTCGTCTCTGCCTCCTGCTGTAGCTCACAATACTTAGACTACACAAATGGCCCAAAGGACTCTAAGTGGAAGGAAGAGTTGAAACAAAGGATAAAAAAATAAAATTAGAGCAGCCAGAGACTACACCTCTTAGATCAGAAGGTGGATAATCTTAGCTAAGTACTAGATATCCTATAAAATAAAACACCATACACAGAATTCCAAAGTTCAAGAATATAAGAAGTATTAGAGTAAAATCAAAAGACTGAAAATGAAAATTTAATAGACTACATAAGGTATCTGCTATCAAAAATAACTGACCTGAAAAAGAAGATGAGGAAAGATAATTTAAGAATTATTGCACTCCCTAAAAACCAGAAGCAAACAAAAAACATGGATACTATATATCAAGAAATCATAAAAGAAAACTTCCTAGAACTGTTAGAATTTTTAGAGGGCAAAGTAAAAATAGAATCAACCAGTGACTTTGAAGAAACTCCAAATTAACATATTCAGAAGTATCATAGACAAAATTTGTATCTTGCAATGTGAAAGAAAAAATTATTTCAAATAGCCAGGAAAAAAAAGTAACAAGAACCACACATTGTTATGCAGCAGTCACCATAAATGAAAGGACAACTTGGAATACAATACACCAAAAAGAAAAATACAACCTAGTAAATATCAAAACTGAGCATAATTCTACTTTTAATAGGATAAATGGCTTTTAAGCATTCCTTGTAAGAAAACCAGAGCTAGGTATTGTCTTTGAAATTCAAAAGATGACCAATAAAGGTAAATAAATTTAAGCTTTTTAAAGAAACTGTTAACTAATACTTATGTCTCAATGAAAGAGAAGAGACTGTTTTTTCTTTAGAACCCCACTGTTCTGAAGGGTCAAAGAGAAAACAATGGGAGGAAAACTTAGGAGTAGAATGTAGTTTAAATCTGTTGTATTTGTTTTATAAGAGTAAAGAAAAGGGAGGAGAAAGAGTATCCCCTAGGGAAAAGATGTGAAGTAAGAGGGAGGAACTTAGTATTTTTCATAATTGAGGCATGTCAGAAGAAAAGTATATGCAAATGGAGTTTGGAATGCAGAGTGGGCATGACATGAATCTCATTGTATTAAAAAGAAAGAAAGAAAATAGGCAGGGACAAGAAGGTGGTTTAGGAGAAAGGGTAGATTTGGGGATGAAATATGTATGAGCAAAACAAACTTCAGCTATGGAAATGTGATTATAAAGGCTTAGCTTAAAGGAGAGAGAGAAAGTAACCTGAGCTTCATCTAGCATATGGGCTGGGTGAAGAGAAGGGAAAAATAGAATCAGACCACATCAATTAATTATCTGTTACCTCTATTGCTCTCATTCTCTTTCTTTCCCTGTTCCCTTTTTATTGGTAAAGAAAGGGGAATAGGGGCAGGTATGTGGCACAGTGGATAAAGCACCAGCCCTGGATTCAGGAGGACCTGAGTTCAGATCCTGCCTTAGACACTTGACACTTACTAGCTGTGTGACCCCGGGCAGGTCACTTGGCCCCCAAAAAAGATTACCTCCAGAGTTTGTATGTGTTGAATCAAAGAAAAGATTTCAGAAATAAAACTAGGAGCTAGTTTCTTTAAAAAGACTAATAAAATAGATACTCTTACCTAATTTGAGAAGTAGGGAAGAGAAGGGGCAGCTAGGTGGTGCAGTGGATGAAGCACCAGCCCTGGATTCAGGAGGACCTGAGTTCAAATCCAGCCTCAAAACACTTGACACTTAGTAGTTGTGTGACCCTGGGCAAGTTACTTAACCTTCATTGCCCCACAAAAAAAAAAAAGAAAAGAAAAGAAAAGGGAAAGAGAGAGACTAAGCAAATTATCAAAAAGAACAATTAACAACAGATGAAGAAATAAAGGAAATTATTAGAAACATTTTACTCAATTATATGCCAACAAAATGACAAATGGAGTAATATTTGCAAAAATCTAAAATACAGTAACAGAATAAGAAATAAATAATTTTTAAAGCCCAACCTCAGAAAAGAAATGGAACAAACCATAAATGAATTCCCAAAGGCATGCTTTGGGTAAAGGAGGGGGCAGGGTTAGAGAGAAGAGGGAGTGGGGAACAGGCCCAGATGTACTTATAAATAAAATTGAGTATTCAAGGAACAATTAACCCAAATACTACATTATTTGTGAGAATAGAGGAAAGGGGCACCATATCAAATTCCACTATTATATGAATTGGCAATGTGGTATAGTGGATAAGGCAGTTGACTTGTAATCAGGAAGATCTAGGGTCAAATCCCACCCTTAGATACTCAATAGCAGCATGACCCTGGACACGTCATTTAATTTGCTTCAGTCCCCTCGACTGTAAGGAGTTGGAATCAATGGCCTCTACATTTCTTTCCAGCTCTAAATCTTTGATCTTTCTTTGAAACAAATGTGTTCCTGAGTAGCTTTACAGTGGCTAAGAATCTATGTTACTGAATCAGATAAAGGTCATTGTAAAATATTTCAATGATGAAATATTGTAATTGTAATCAGTAGTTTACTGTAGCCCTAAAAAAATGTCATCGGGATTTCTTTTTAATATTTTTTTTCAGGGGAGACAGAGCAATGAGGGTTAAGTGACTTGCCCAGGGTCACACAGCTAGTAAGCATCAAGTATCTGAGGCTGGATTTAAACTCAGGTCCTCCTGAATCCAGGACCGGTGCTTTATCCACTGTGCCACCTAGCCGCCCCCATCATTGGGATTTCTGAAGCATTGCCCCACCCCCCTCCAAAAATTCTTGATTAAACATGTTAGAAAGGCAGCTAACAGCTCAAATAGTATTGCGCAGCTCAAGTGTTGCTATCAGCTCAAAGGTCAAAGAATCCAAGCAGGCAGCAGAGGGTGAGTGAAGGCTTCTATTCATCTTCGAAGATGGGCACTCTTCTGAATGTGCCAAAGTGCACTGAAGTGAGGTCCCACACCTTGATTTATACTCACCAAGGGTCCCCCTCAACCACTCATATAATAGTATTATAATCCATTCAGCATTACAGAAACAGCCTATCACAACATATTTTACTGACCTCCCATATAAGGTCATTGTAACAACCAATCAGACTGCCCCATTAACAACCAATCAGATTGTACCAGTTGGCCAATCAAATTGCAACACTAGGCCTTAACCTTATTCTGGGCAAGAATGTCCATACCTCACTAGAACATACATAAACTAACATACATAACTTTTCAGGAAACAAAACTTAAGCTGGGGGTTGACCATTGAGGTCACATGGGAATCACCTTAGGCGCCTCAAGGTGAACTCCCAACTTAGCTTAGTTTCAACATTTTGCTAATCCTATCCCTTCTAATAATAGGAGCTATTTTGGATGGCAGTACAGTAACATAGGAAAATGTCCTAAAAACATATGAATCTTAGTTCACAAATGTTTTAAGAATCTACAAAGTGCAAGGCACTGTGTAAAAAGGAGGGGGTGTGAAGATTAAAGAAGCAGTAGCTCCTCAAGTTAGGGAAGTTTTCAGTTTTGTCTCTGCATCCCCATCACTTCCCTCAGTGTCACACATACTACATGCTTAATAAATATTTGTTGAATTTAACCTTGGCATAGCCATATGTTTTTGTCCATTCTTTCATAACCTCTGCTGAAGTTCCAGCCAGTCAGAGCTTGGTCATTACTTAGACCTGTTGTGGCCTCCAAAGCCAGTTCTCAACCTGGAGCTTGGCCTAGGTTCAAAAAGAAAAAAACACTGCCTTTACACCCTTACTACAACCCTCCCCATCTGCATGCCTCCTATTCAAGGATTCCCTCAAGAAAGTACTACTCACTCAGCATTCCTCCATTGGCCTTGTTCCCTAGGTATTGAGTTCAGTCAACATTTTTATATGTAGTGTTAGCAACTTTTTTTCCTGATTCTCTGAATTTCCTTTCTTCCTATGATTTAAAAACTGCCACTTGGAGCCAGGAAACCTAATCCAGGCTGTAATTTCTATTCAAACCAACCGGGATATGAACATAAAAACTAGGATTGTCAGCTACCTGGACCCAAGGGACTAAATATCTAATTTGTGTGGGATTATCTTTTTTTGTAAGTATTTTTTATCTAAATCCTTTAGAAGTGGCTGTATTTTTCTTTATTTTGTAAATCAGGAGGGTAATGAAAAAAACCAAAGAGGGTAAAAGACTGAGAGATGAGGAGGAGGCAGGGAGAATCAGGCATACAAATTGTAACCCACCTCAGTTTATTATTCCTTTGATTGTTGCCTCAGTAGTATGACATGCAGGGAATTCTCTTGTCTGCCCAATAGACTCTTCCTCAGAATTCCCAAGCAATAATGACATTGAACTTGATATGGGTAAAAGATGCTAGAGTGGAGATGAGCACTGGGGTCCTTCTTGCTTACCCACTTGGAGGAGTGAGAAAGAAGGTTGCCATAAAAGACAGAGAGTCAGGGAGTTATTATTCCCTTATCCCCTGTACTCTGCAGGCAGCAGAGAGGGGACCAGCTAGAGAATTCTGGAAGCTGAGGAACAGATGCAAAAGGCCTGTTAGGTGAGATTACCAGGGCAATTAGAACTCACTCAGAGTTTAACACATAGCTGCCATCTCCCATTTAACTGCCTGACAATTTGCTCCTTGGTTCCTTTTTGCCCATAGAAAAAGGAGCTAAAAAGAGACAAGCTGATTGTACATCCTCAGCTATTAGTCAAAAAACAACCTGTAATAAGAGTCTACTTGTTAAATCGAATAACTTTTTCTCAGTCCTCTTCCATCTTGAGCTCGGCATCATCTAATAACCTTGACCACCCTCTTTTTCTGGATATGCTTTCCTTTCTGAGTTTTCCTGACACTGCTTTCTTCATTCTCTTCTTACCTGTTGTACCACTTTTCTCAGTCTCGTTATTTTTTCATGTCATCTTCACTAACTTTGTGTATCCTTCAAGACCCTGTTCTGGGCCCTCTTCTCTTTTTCCTTGTTGACCTAATCAACTTACATGGTTCAGTTTTCATCTCTCTGCAAATGGATGTCCAGTCCATTTTTCTCTTGAGATATGGGCCTACATCACCAAATGAGATGTCCCAAAGGTATCCCAAAGGTATCTCAAACTCAGTCTATCTTAGCTTTCATCAGAAATCTACCCTGCCTCTGAAATTCCCCACTAAGGTTGTAATATATAAGGAGTGGGTTTGACCCAAGCTGGTAAACTGTTATTTTAAGTTCAGTGTTAGAGTGAAATGAAGCACTTGTAGGCCATTAAATGATTAGCATTTAATATAATTTAATCACTGTCCTTCTAATCACTCAGGTTTGCATCATCATCATCTTCAACTACTCATTCACAGATCCTACATATCCAATCAGGTGCCAAATCTTGTCATTTCTCTCTCCATAACATCTCTCTAGCATCTGTTTCTTTCTTTCTATTCATGTTTACTCAGGCCCTCATCACCTCTTGGCTGAAATATAGCAATAGGTTCATAATTGATTTCCCTATCTCAAGTCTCTTCCTGCTCCAATCTATCACAGCCACCACAATGGTTTTCCCAAAGTTAAGATCTGATCATGTCAGGGCAGCTAGGTGGAGCAGTGGATAGAGCACCGGCCCTGGATTCAGGAGGACCTGAGTTCAATTTTGGCCTCAGACACTTAACACTTACTAGCTGTGTGACCCTGGGCAAGTCACTTAACCCCAATTGCCTCACCAAAACAAAACAAAAAAAGATCTGATCATGTCACTCGCCTACTTAATAAACTCCAGAGGGTCACTAGAAGAGGATCCCAATAGAATCAAATAGTTGCTCTGCTTGAGATTTAAAGCTCTTCATGGAAGGACACACCTCTAGATACACCACCACCACCACCACCCCACCCCAATCTCCATGTGGAAAGATGCCTGGTCAATAGGGCAGATTATGATTAATTTCAGTGGTCTTCAGATATCTGCCAACTTAGAGTGGCATTAAATCCATGTGGGTGGGACATTTTAATGCTGTTAGATCACCAGGAAGCTGTTTCAAGTGAAACAGGTCAATCAGGTCCCAGGAACAGCTTTGTTTCCTTTTAGGTAATGAAACAGTATTTGCACATAGACACTGCTTCTACTTATGCATTCTAACACCAGTTGGAGGAGGGGGTACTAACCATATCACATTGTTTACTCATATTGAGGTTTCTATCCACTAAACCTCTCAGGCAATTTCCATGTGATCTAGGCATGTCTCCCCTAGCCTGAAAAGCTATTTGTATAGCTGGCTTTTTTTTTAAACCCAGTTTCAATCTTTAAGCTTATTACATTTCATCTTTTATTATATTTTGCTTATTCTAGCCAACCAAGATCTCTTTAGATTGAGATTCTATTATCCAAGATGTTAGCTTTCCCTCTGTGTCTGTGTCTATTCTGCCCATCTCATTTTCTTTTTTCTTTTTTTTTTTTTTTGGCAGGTCAATGAGGGTTAAGTGACTTGCCCAGGGTTACACAGCTAGTAAGTATCAAGTGTCTGAGGCCGGATTTGAACTCAGGTCCTCCTGAATCCAGGGCAGGTGCTTTATCCACTGTGCCACCTAGCTGCCCCCTGCCTGTCTAATTTTGATGAGGCATTAAACAAAAGCCCAGATTGAGAGTTCACCTGTTTACCTCCCTCCCACCCCTTCCCAATCCCACACCCCACCACCATAACATCCTTCAAAGAAAAGATTTTTAACTTTTTTGTGTGACATGGAACTTTTTTGGCAATGTGGTAAAGCCTATGTCCCCTTTCTCAGAATAATGTTTTGTTGCCTGTATTCATAGCTAAGGGAATTACAATTAGAGGTTAATGAAAATAAAGATGTAATTTCCTTCTAGCCAAGTTCACAAATTGACTAAAATCTGTTCATGAACCCACCCCTTGAAGGTTTATAGATCCCAGATTAACAGCCCCAACTTTTTAGAGTCTAGAGATTGACTCAAGAGTTGATAGTTAAGTCATAAATTCAGATTATGAACAAACCTAAAAGGGTATTTGTTCTTTATTTCATCACGGAGTCCCTAGAAACTAATAATTGAGCGTGAGCCTCTGTTCTCTGGAGAAGTTTCTCAGAGTCTACCCAAGGGTACAAGGGCAACCCATCTGCATAAGAACAGACCCAATAATATGACAAAGGTAACCATGGGATGAACCAGGCTTTCTTCTTTACCTCCTCAGCCAATCACAATATTCAAAGATCTAGGACCAAAAGTAACATATAATACCTGGCTTTCCCACCAACCTCTATCCTACAACCCCTTGGATCGAAGGAAAAATTGTAAATCACGTCAAAAATTGGACCTTTCCTATAATAAAAAAGGGAAGCTAGGAAGCCATCTTTGTTGCTGGCCTCCCCTTCTTTATCAGAAGTCCTCTTTATCAGAGCTGATTGGTAAATCCAAACAGTTTTCTAGATAGCTAGTGGAGACCAGTCTTTAGACACAAACCTGAAAACTGGCAGCATTAGCCATTTTCACCCCTCCCGATATCTCAGTTGACTGTAAAGAATATCCTTTTTAAAATGTTATTTTGGGGGGCAGCTAGGTGGCGCAGTGGATAAAGCACCATCCCTGGAATCAGGAGGACCTGAGTTCAAATTTGACCTCAGACACTTGACACTTACTAGCTGTGTGACCCTGGGCAAGTCATTTAACCCCCATTGCCCCACCAAAAAAATATGTTATTTTGTTTAGTGGATTCTAATTTTCCTTTCCTAGCATTGGCACTGATTTGTCACAAACAACTCATTTAAAGAGACATTTGCTGCTAACAGTAGGAAGTAAATGTGTAGGAAAGCTTAATCAGTTCTTTCCATTTTGAGAAAAATACTACAGACAGAGAATATAGCACTACTTAGCCATCCCTTATTGAGGTCCCATTCTTTTTAGATGTAATATAAGTGCTTTAGATGAAGTGGTCTCTAAGGTCTCTTTCATCTGTAACATTTCATATTCTAATATTCCATGTTGGGCAGAAAACCTACAAAATTGGGTTGGACAAGCTAAAGGCTCATGTTTCTATTATGATGATCAGTGCTAGTCTGGAAATATTATCAAGGAGTAGAACTCAGTAAATTTCACATGAAATTAGTTTCTCCAAAATGAGGAGTTTCAACAGCATGTTTATTTTTTCTTTCCAAAGAGAGGGAGGAAAAGATTTGGGACCAGAGAATGGAAATGAATAGAGTGGCTATTAACATAACTCAACCAAGTAAAATGAAGAAAAAAAGTAAGTTTTTTTGTTTGAAGGATTAAGAGACTGGGAGATAATTGTCAAATAATTTAATGATAATTTTACCCATCCTTCAATATGCAAATCCTGTCTCCCTTCTTGAAGTTTTGTAGTATAGCTGAAAAAGCAATAATTCCCATACACACACAGGGCAATGAGGGTTAAGTGACCTACCTGCCCAGCGCCACACAGCTAGTGTCAAGTGTTTGAGGCCAGATTTGAACTCAAGTCCTCCAGAATCCAGGACCAGTGCTACCTAGCTGCCCCTAAAAAGCAGTAATTATTTACTTGAAGTCCTTGATTCAAATACTACCTTTGCTACTTACTACTTATGGAACTTTCTAAAATCTGAGTCTCAGGTACTCTATCTGTAAAATAAAATTATTGAACTAGATGATCTCTAAGGTCTTTTCCAACTCTAAATCCTGTGAAAGCATTCCATTGGCAAAAATATTAAGATCTGAAATAGTAAATATTGGAGAACCTGTAGGAAGATAGAATCAGTAATACACTGTTGGAAGAGCTGAGAATTGGTCTATTCTTCTGGGAGGAAGGGGCAGGGAAGGAGTGGAGTCGAGCATGCCCATCAGGGAATAGTTGAATAAATTTTGGCATATGAACGTAATATAATAGTGTGCTACAAGAAATATCAAAAGGGGTGGTTTTAGAGCAACCTGGGAACACCTGTATGAACTAATGTAGAATGAAGTAAGTAGTACCAGGAGGATAATTTATACAGGGTGGGCCAAAAGCCGCAATGTTTTAATAACTTTTTGAAAATTATTTTTTCTTTATTTTTCTCCATTTATAAGATTTGATTTGTCACATGTAATATAAATTCATTTCCCATATATACTATATATGATGCTATGATATTGTAAATTAAAAACAAAAAATAAAGGAGTTAGTAAATATTGAAACCCTATCATGACTTTTGGCCCACACTATAAACAATAACATAGAGACAACTTTGAAAGACTTGAGAATTCTGCTGAAAAATTACTCCAAAGCACAAATGACATAACATGTTAACCACCTTCTGACTGAGAGGTGATAGACTCAAGATGTAAAATGAAACATACAGTGGGTTTTGTTTGGTTGGTTGGTTTTGGTTTTGGTTTTGGTTTTGGTTTTTTCAGCAACAAACATTTATTTTTTCTAGTTACATGTAAGGGTAGTTTTCAACATTCATTTTCATTTTCATAAGATTTAGAGTTCCAAATTTTCCTTCCTCCCTCCCTCTCTTTCCTCCCCCCTCCACAAGATTGCAATCAGGTTATATATGTACAATCCACAAGTGTTCTTTTTCTCAGTTCTTTCTATGGGGTGCATAGTAAGCTTCCTCATTAGTTCCTTGGGATTGTCTTGGATCATTGCATTGCTGAGAGTAGTTAAGTCATTCACAGTTGCTCATTGAACAATACTGCTGTCACTATGCACAATGTCCTTCCAGCTCTGCTCACTTCACTACACATCAATGTTCATCTTTCCAGGTTTTTCTGGGATCATCCTGTTTGTCATTTCCTGTAACACAAGACCATTTCCTGTAACACAAGACCATTCCACAGCTTTTTCCATCATTCCTCATTTGATGGACATTCCCTTGATTCTCAATTCTTAGCCTCCACCAAGAGTTGCTATAAATATTTTTTGTACAATTTTCCCCCATTTTGTCTTTTTTGTGATTACTATTGTTAACTGTTTCCCTTCTATCCTATTCCCTTCCCCATGATATTTATTCTATTATCCATCTTCCTTCATCTTAACACTCTTCAAAAGGGATTTGCTTCTGTCAGTCCCCTTCCCCACTCTGCCTTTCCTTCTTTTGCCCCTCTCTCTTTATCCCCTTCCCCTCCTATTTTCCTGCAGGGTTAGAGAGATTACTCCACCCAATTGAGTGTGTACATTATTCCCTCCTTGAGCCAATTCTAATGAGATTGAGGTCTTTGAGCCAATTCTGATGAGTGTTAGGCTCATTTACTGCCCAGATTAAATAGATTACTCCACCCAGTTGTGTGTGTGTGTGTGTGTGTGTGTGTGTGTTAGTCCCTCCTTGAGGCAGCTCTGATGAGTTTAAGGTCTTTGAGCCATTTCTGATGAGTATAAAATTCATTTACTGCCTTGCTCCTCTCCCATCTCTTCCCCCACTCCATGAGCCTTTTCCTGTTTCTTTCATGTAGGATTTCACCTCTGCCCTTCCCCCTTCCCCAGTGCATTCCCTTTACCCCTCAATTTAACCCTAAAGATGTCATCACCTAGCTAGGTGACACAGTGGACAAAGCACCACCCCTGGACCCAGGGGGATCCCAGCCAAAACCTAGCCTCAGACACAAGACAGTCACCCACTGTATGACCCCAGGTAGAAACATACAGTTTTGAACATTGCCAATGTGGCAATTTATTTTGCCTGACTACACAATTTGTTAAAGTTGTTTTGTTTTTCCCTTCTTTTTCTATAAGTATTAATTTTTTTAAAGAAGATACTTTTTTTTTAAAAGAAAGCAATTTTGAATTATGCAAAAAAGCCAGTAAACTATTCATATGCTTTGTTCTAACAATCCAACTCTCAGGGAGGTCAAAGACTTTAAATAGAAAGGTCCTGTATGTATCAAAATAGTCATAGCAGCTTTTTTTGTGGTGGCAAAATGAATAAAGTTATTGCACATCAGTTGTGGAATGGCTGCAAACATTGTGGATATGTGAATGTAATGGGATATTTTGCTTTTAAAGAATGAGGAATTCATTTATACCAGAAATGTAGGGCTGGTTCAATATTAGGAAAACTATTGGCATAATTGACCATATCTATAACAAAACCAACAGAAATCATATGATTATCTCAATAGATGCAGAAAAGGCCTTTGACAAAATACAGCACCCATTCCTGTTAAAAACAGTAGAGAGCATAAGAATAAAAGGAGTTTACCTTAAAATGATAAATACTATTTATCTAAAACCATCAGCAAGCATTATCTGTAATGGGGATAAACTATAGAAGACTTCCCAATACAATCAGGGGTAGAGCAAGGATGCTCATTATCACCCCTATTATTTAATATTGTACTAGAAATGTTAGCTATAGCAATAAGAGAAGAAAAAGAAACTAAAGGAATTAGAATAGGTAATGAAGAAACAAAATTATCACTCTGCAGATAATATGATGTTATACTTAGAAAATCCTAGAGAATCAATTAAAAAGCTACTTGAAATTATTAACAACTTTAGCAAAGTTGTAGGATACAAAATAAACCCACATAAATCATTAGCATTTCTATATATTACCAACGAAGACCAGCACTTAACATATAGAAAGAGAAATTCTATTTAAAATAACTGTGGCAGGGGGCAGCTAGGTGCTGTAGTGGATAAAAGCACCGGCCCTGGATTCAGGAGGAATTGAGTTCAAATCCGGCCTCACACACTTGACACTTACTAGCTGTGTGACCCTGGTCAACTTAACCCTCATTGCCCTGCACCAAAAATAACAATAATAAAATAAAATAAAATAACTGTGGCCAACATAAAATATTTGGGAGTCTACCTGTCAAGACAAACACAGGAACTATGTGACCAAAAACTACAAAACACTTTTCACAAAAATAAAGACAGATCTAAATAACTGGAAAAATATTAATTGCTCATGGGTAGGCCAAGCCAATATAATAAAAATTATAATCCTACCTAAGTTAATTTATTTATTTAGTGCTATACCAATCAAACTATCAAAAAATATTTTATAGATCTAGAGAAAATAACAAAGTTCACGTGGGAAAACAAAAGTTTAAGGATATTGTGGAAATCAAAGGAAAAAAAATTAAAAAGAAGGTGGTCTAGCAGTACCAAATCTCAAACTGTATTATAAAGTGGTAATTATCAAAACAATCTGGTACTGGCTAAGAAAGAGAGAGGTGGATCTGGGGAATAGAATAGGTACAAATTACACTATAGTAAATTACTATAGTAATATAGTATATGATAAGCCCAAATATCCAAGCTTTTGGAACAAAAACTCATTATTTGACAAAAACTTCAGGGAAAACTGGAAAACAGCATGGCAGAAACTAGGTATAGACCAACATCTCACATTGTATACTAAAATAAGGTCAAAATGGGTACATGATTTACACATAAAGGATGACACCATAAGCAAATTAAGAGAGTATGGAGGGGGCAGCTAGGTGGCGCAGTGGATAAAGCACTGGCCTTGGATTCAGGAGGACCTGAGTTCAAATCCAGTCTCAGACACTTGACACTTACTAGCTGTGTGACCTTGGGCAAGTCACTTAACCCTCATTGCCCCACAAAAAAAAAAAAAATTAAAAAAAAAAAAAAAAAAAAAAAAGAGAGTATGGAATTGTTTATCTGTCAGATTTATGGAAAGAGGAAGAATTTAGGACCAAAGAAGATATAGAGAGCAAAACAAAATGTAAAATAGATCATTTTTATTATATAAAATTAAAAAGGTTTTGCACAAACAAAACTAATATAACCAAGATTCCAAGAGAAGGAGAACACAAAGAATTTTTTAAACAACTCTCTCTGATAAAGACCTCATTTCTCAAGATACATAGAGAACTGAGTCAAATTTATAAAAATACAAGTCATTCCCCAAGGGATATGAACAGGCAGTTTTCAGACAAAGAAATCAAAGCTATCTATATTCATATGAAAAAATGCTCTAGATAACTTGATCAGAGAAATGCAAATTAAAACAACTCTGAGGTATCACCTTACACCTATCAGAGTGACAAATATAACAAAAATGGAAAATATTGGATGCTGGAGGGGATGTGGGAAAGCTAGGATGCTAATCCACTGTTGGTGGAGTTGTGAAAAGATGCAACCATTCTGGAGAGCAATTTGGAATTATGACCAAAGGGCAACCAAACTGATCATACCCTTTGATCCAGCAATACCACTGCTAGGTTTATATCCCAAAGACATCCCCAAAAAGAGACAAAGACCTATTTGTACAAAAATATAGCAGCTCTTTTTGTGGTGACTAAGAATTGGAAATCAAAGGAATGCCCATCAATTGGGGAATGGCTAAACAAACTGTGGTATATGATGGTGATGGAATGTTATTGTGCTATAAGAAATGACAAGCAGGATGATTTCAGAAAGGTTTGGAAAGACTTGTATGAACCAATGTCTGGTAAAGAGAGCAGAACCAAGAGAACATTGTGCACAGAGACAGCAATATTATTTGATGAAAAACTGTGAAAGACTTAACTATTCTCAACAATACAATGATCCAAAACAATCCCAAAGGACTATTGAGGAAGCATACTATCCACCTCCAAAGAAAGAACTGATATTGATTGAACACAGACTGAAGTATGCTATTTTTCACTTTCTTAAATTTTTTTCTTTTATTCAAGTTTTCTTATACAAAATGACTAATATGATGTTTTATATAATCATGCATGTATAACCTATATCTGATTGCTTACTACCTCAGGGTGGGGGAGGGAGGGAAGAAGGCATAAAAATTGGAACCCAAAACTATAAATAAAAATGTTTAAGCATGAGGAATTCATTACAGAATTCAGAAAAACGTGAAAGGCTTATATGAATCCTAAAGAAGACAGTATCACAATGACTATAATAATATAAATGGAAACAGCCGTAAAAGATATCAGCTCAATGACCAGTCTTGGTTCCAATGGATAGACAATAAAATACTTCAGTGGGGACTACAACTACAAAATACTTAATTTCCTATCAGAGATCATTGCTGTGTTGGAGAATTTTCCTTAACTAATATCATTTGTTATAAGTGAATTTCTAGTTTTTGGTGGGATGTTTGGGGTTAGGGTTTGAGATTTGAGGGAGGGGGTTATGTAACAGGGTATTGGAGCATGCCCATATCACTTAGGATGGAGGGACTAGCTTTTGGGAGAAGATATTCTTCATTCCTCTTCCACTCGTGTGGGAGTATCCTCTTTTGACTGGCTGTCTAGCCAGAACAGGTTGCGTCTTTAAAATTGACAGACAAGGAAGGTCTCACTGTCTGTCCTTGGCTTTCTTTCCTACATGCTCTATTTCCTATGTGTTTTTTTCCAGCCAGGTGTCCAAAGAGGGTGAGGTTCACCCTCAGTGCAGGTGGCATGAACTGAACTGGTGAGAGGAAAGGCTACTGTCCCCTGCTCTCCCTTGTACCCTGTGGTGCCAAGGAATGGACTTAGTTGTGTTTGCCTTGTTCTGTTTCATTTTTCTTTCTCAGTTTCAGGTGCAGAAGGTAGAATCCCCACTGAAGCCTGAATCATTGACTCATGGTGACCACAGAGACAGGATTCCAGGCTGGATTTTGCAGCCAGCTAACCTGGCAGGGAAGCCCTCAGCATCCAAAGTGCTTGGGACTCAAGTCCAAGGAGGACTTGGGACAGTACAATATAGGAACTGAGATAAGCTGTGAACCTCATCCTCCAAGCCTTCCCTCTCTAGAGTATGAAGTAGTACTGACAGTAGAGGGAAGGAATTCTGTCCTACATATTAGGGAGTATGTTTGTATATTTGTCATTATATATTTGAAATAAGTATTCCTTTGTAAAAGCTAATCTGACTGTCAATAAGTCAAAATAGGACTGAGGTGCAAGGGAACCCCATCCTACAATTGAGGGAACACCATCAGAGTGGCTAAAGCCAGTGGTAGAGAGCTTAGACCCCCCCCAAAAAAAAAGCTCCCTTAAGGATACCAGAGAACATTGGGGTGGGGATGAGGGTGGAAAAGACTTGAAACATAACATACTTAGCCTTCAGACCAAAGTAATCATTGTTACATGTCATGGTTTGCCTAAGATAAAATTGGGTCCCTCACATTTTCATAGACTCCTGGAAAAATTCTTTGCCCAGGACTTTTAATTTTGGATACCTTAAGACTTAAATCTTAAAGACATTGACAGTTGTTGGTTTTTTTGGCTGTAAATTTACTGTTGATTTTTCCTCCCCAGATCCATTGATTTAATTTTGTAAATTTTTCATCTGATTACTTGATTATCTAAATACTGATACTTTCTGTATTATTGAATCATATATAAAGTATTAATAAGTTTAATGTGACAAATCTGGACTCACTAGATTGCTACTGTCTACTAGAGATGTTCATATTGGTCTTTTGCATTTAAACAGACCTAGACTGTGGCCTTTTGTGAGATCAAAGGGCCCTACATCTTTTTAGGTTAAGAATGCCTGTAAAATCCAGAAGTAGCTAACATTCTTAGTTTCTTCTCTAATTGAGTCTACCTGTCTTAATATCTATTGAGTATGTCATTCCAGTTGATTTACTCTTGTAGTAGCAAGGATATGAGGGAATTTTGTGTGTCCTTTGGAATAAGGACCCAAAAGAAATTTGCCTAGACCTCCTTAGGGATCACCTTTGGCATAATGGTATTCCCTAGAGAATTTTGATATGCCCTGTGTAGAAAGGGACACTTTCCAGACCTCAGTTGGATGCCCTTACGCTCTGAGGGAATCATGGAAGAGTTTCTGCCCAGAACTGTTTTTCTCATCTGAAGTAGAGGTGACACCTAGATGACCCCAGGTTCCAGTCCCTACAGATAGAGCTCTATGTTTGGAAAGCTCGGTGTGACTAGGTTTCTGTCCAAGATGGGAAACCAGTTTTCTTGATTTCATTTTTCTTCCACTTGGGTGGGGGTTAAGAAAAGCTCTGTAAGGCTAGCAAGCAGAAATATTTGATAAGCTTTGTGAAATGTTCCTTGTTTTGTTGAATCTGCAAAACTTTGTGTCTGGGTATAATTGTGATTTTTATCTTTACATGTGGGATGGTATATAATCGTGCAACATTGGCTGTTTTGAGACTTTACTGTTTTGGCACTGAGGGAAACAAGTGAAAAGACACTGCTTTATGCCTCCAGAGAGACTGTTCTGAACTAGGAATGAGGCCCATGTTCAACATGTACACCTGCCTATTTGCCAGAGATGTCATTCAAACAGGGTGTAATGGGTTGGAGCATGCCCAAATCACCTAAAATGGAAGCACCAGCTTCTGGGAGAAATGATTCTTTGTTCCTCTGTCACTTGTGTGGAAGCATCCTCCTTCATCTGGATGCATAGACAGACCATGCTGTCTCTTTAAAAGTGCTTGACTGCGTTTTCCTGTGTGTTCATTTCTTGCAAGGTGTCCAGAAAGGGTGATGGTTCACCCAGTATGAAGGTACAATGAATTGAACTGGGAAGGTAGCCCTTCTGCTCTTCCTTATACCCTGTGGTTCCAAGAAATGCGTTTGCCTCCTTCTGGTTCATTTTTCCTCAGTTCCAGGTACAGAAGGTAGACTCCCCACTGGAACCTGAATCGTTGATTCATTGTGACATCAGAGACAGAATTCCATGCTGGATTTTGCAGCTAGCCAACCTGGCAGGGAAACCTTGAGAATCCAAGGTGTCTGAGACTCAAGCCCAAGGGAAACTGTGGACTTGGAACTGAACTATACAGGAATTATACAGGACTGAACAATACAGGAACTGGGAGGGGCTGTGAACCTCATCCTCCAAACCTCCAGAGTATGAAGTGGCGCAGATGGTAGAGGAAGGGGATTATGCCCCACATATTGGGGAGTATGTTTGTATATGTTATTTGAAGTAAATATTCCTTTGTAAAAGCTAATCTGGCTGTTAAGTAAAATAGAACTGGGGTGCAAGGGAACCCCTTCTACAATTAAGGAAACACCATCGGGGGGCTAAAGACAATGGTAGAGAGCCTGGACCTCCCCAAAAATTCCCTTAAGGGTACCAGAGAACTTGAGATGGAGGGAGGAGAGGTGTGAAATGTAACATAGCTGGCCTTTAACCAGTAGAGGCCATGGCAATTAATGTTAGGTTTTGGTTTTATGGGGAGGCATATATATTGGTAAATAAGTGGTCTCTTTAAAAGGCAACAATAAAACCTTTTTTTTAACAAGTATTCTCAGCTCATACTGCTCCTTCTCTGAACAATGATTATACCTTATGTAAATATTGTATTTTCTTATTTGATCCTATGTCATCTGATCATGTTCTCTGATTATTTGCCCTGTTTTAACCTGGGATGGGTGTTCTTCTAGGTCAAGGACTATGTCATACTTCTGTGTATTCTATTGTTAAAACATGTAGGGAGTTCTCAATAAATATTCTTTAAATGCCAGGGACACTGGCCTCCATGCTGTTCCTCACACAAGACACTCCATCTGAACATCTTCACTGGCTGTCCCCTATGTCTGTAACTCTCTTCATCTCTACCTGTTGGCTTCTCTGACTTCCTTCAAGTCTTAGCTAAAATCCCACCTTCTACAAGAAGCCTTTTCTGATCCCCCCCCCTTTTTTGTTTGTTTTTTTCAGAGCAATAAGGGTTAAGTGATTTGCCCAGTGTCACACAGCAGTGTGAAGTATCTGAGGCCAGATGTGAACTCAAATCCAGGGTCAGTGCTTTATCCCCTGCACTACCTAGCTGCCCCCTCCTGATCCCCTTTAATGCTGGTGCCGTCCCTCTGTGTTTAGCTCCCATTTATCTTATGTCATTTGTTTGCACATAGTTGTTTGCATGTTGTTTCCCCCATTAGTGAGCTCCTTGAAAGCAGGAACTGTCTTTTACCTTTTGCCATTCTTTGCATCCTTATCACAGTGCTTGGCACATAGTAGACCTTTAATAAATGCTTTTTGACTAACCAAATGTCACTGAACTCAGTTTATAGGTAATATTTAACTTGTTTCTCCCCATTCATAATCAGAACTAGTATCCAAAAGCCACTGAACCTAGAGTCAGGAAGACCTGAGTTCAAATGTGGCCTCAGACGCTTACTGGCTGTGCCATCCTGGATGAGTCACTTAATCTGCCTGCCTCAGTTTCCTCAACTGTAAAAATCAGGATAATAATAGCACCTACTTCCCAGGGTTGTTGTGAAGAGCAAATGAGATGATATTTGTAAGGCATTTTGCACAGTGCCTAGCACAGAGTAGGCACTATACAAATGCTTCTTTCCTTCCCTTCTCCCCAAAGAGAGAAGGGATCCAATAATCCAATGGTTCACAAATTTTTTGTTATTGTTCTTTGAACCCCCTTTCAACAACACCAAAAAATGTATTATGAACCTCCAGGATAATTTAATTTAATTTACTCATAATATTCTTAATAATTATTTACTGTTTAAAGGCACCATTGAACAATTTTTAGCCCAAACCCTCACTGAAGATTGCCTTACCACTTAAATGGAAACCACTACTTTAATCAATTTTATGACCTTAAGCAAAGTATTTAGTTAGTTTAGTATTTTTGGTTGTGTCCTTATGTCAGGCCAGAATTCAGACTTAGATGTGTATGTTCCTTTTCTCCCTTGTTAAATTGCAGCTCCCGAGGGCAAGAATTGATTGGTTTTCATCTTTGAATCCACAATCGGTGCCTACCACAGCACCCTCCACATAATGGGCACTAAAATGGTGGTTCAGTCAGGCAGGGATGTTTGAGGTCCCTCAAGTCCAACCCTTGGACACATTCTCCCTGTGACCTCCCCTCCATAATTCCCTCTGGCCCTACCTCAGCATCTTCTCACCAGAGCCAGAGGATTCTGCCAGGAATGTCTCATTCAGTGGGCTCACCAGTTCAGTTCTCTCTGGCCTGCAAGAAACGGGCAGACAATGGATTGGGGTAGCCATGAGCTTTTAGACAATCCCTTAGTCTGGAGGGCTTCTACTTCTGTCATTGAGCCCTTTGGCAGTCTGATGGAAATGAAATCAATTGTATTGAAGTAGTAATAATGACTAGAATTTATATAGTACTTCAAAGTTTAAAAAAAAACCAACCCTTTACAAATATCTCCTTTTATCCTCACAAGCAACCACCTGGGAGGTAGTTGTTATTTTACAGATGAAGAAACTGAAGCAGACAGCAGTCAAGTGACTTGCCCAGAATCACACTGCTAGTAAGTATCTGGGGCTAGATTTGAACTCAGATCTCTCTGATTTCCGCTTCAGCACTCTTTCCAATATACCACTTAGCTGCCTCATAGTCATATACATTCCTATACACACACACACATATATGCCTATGCCCCTATGTACATTTATACACATATATTTGTACATGGATATGTATGTATATATATATACACATATAAACCTATATATGATCATGAATCAGACTTCTGGGTTTTTCTAGTAGCACTAGGGTACATGACTAGGTGAAAAGGGGGATCAGAGGTCTAGCTTCTCAAATTCTCGCTCTGCTTCCTGGAAAGTAGCTCCAAAAAAAAAAAAATTCACACCATAATTAACTTAAAAAGCTTTTTCACACCTACTCTAGACACACTGGGGACATTTTCTTTCTAATTACTTTAAACTCCTGTGAGAGAATATAGATGATAGACAGACAGATAGACAAGTAGATAGAGACAGATAGATAGATAGATGATAGAGAAATGCATGAGCGGTTTAAGCTAATGAGCTGAGAGTAGAGGTAAGAACCAAGAATACCTAGATACTCCCATCTCTCAGATTCTCAGAGACTATGGTAAAGAACATATCAGACAATCACATCAGCCTGGTCTCTTCCATGGTACAGTTCAATAGTTCAGTCAATAAACATTAAGTGCTTGCTATGTGCCAGGGACTTTGCTGATTGCTGAGGATACAAAAAGGGGCTAATGACAGGCCCTACCCTCAAGGAGCTCACAGTCTAATGGGGGAGATAACAAGCAAATATGTAAAAAATTTTATCAAGGCTAAGTAGTAAATAGGAGGCACTAAAATGTTTGGGAAAAATCAATTCCCCAGGAGTCTTCCTCCCCTCCTTTCACTCTTCACTAGCATGAAACAGCACCAGTCCCTAGATCCAGGCTCCTCTCTCCTTTCCAGAACCAGATAAGAGTCCCATAAAAACCCACCCAACTCCAGCCAGAGATCCAGTGGATGTGACTTCCCTCCACCAAATTCCCTGTGTGCCCTTCATATTCTATATCCTGTCAGTAAGGCTGGTTGACTTTACTGTCTTGTGTGCTCCAACTAGAATTGGAATATTAAGCCTCCATTAAGAAAGCATTCATGTAATCATTATGAAAAATCCTTTTATTCCTTTGATCATCTAGTTGTTAGAGAGTTGCTTCTTTGGGTGGATCTCTAGATCTACAATAATTTTTTTATCCTGGCCAGTGTTCTTTTTGACATTTATTCATTTCTCCATCTTTAGTTCCTGAATTGGGACTTTGTGCCAGGGCCAGGCTGTGCTCCCTACTGCACTTTGGGGTGGAGTGGTTAGCCCTGCTTGGTTTCAACCTGGATTCCTACACTGACCTCTGCCTTTAGTGGCTCAGCCCCCTCGGTTCATTGAGGCTCAGAATGCTGGATCTCCAAGATCTAGTATTTCAAGACAAAAGCATAGGGACCTCAGTCCAGGTCTGAGTATTGCAGAATGGAGATGGTCACTGACCACTACCCACTGCCGCTTTGCAGTATTCTGACCCTAGAAGGAGAGGTGGTCAGGAGAGCCCCTTTCTGTTTCTGGGTTTTTCTGTTTCCAGCCCCAGGCTACACACAGTCCTGGCCCATCCCTTGTCACATTGGGGAGCTACCATGCACTGGCACTGGCTTTGCTTGGCAATCCCCTTCCCTATTACTGTAAGGTTTCTGGTTGACCTCTTAGACAGTTTTGGAGCAAAAGAATTTGCAGTAATTTCTCATTTGATTTCTTGATCATTATTTGATCTGTTGTGAACTTCTGGATTTTGCTGGAATAGTTACGTGGAAGCTGGGAAACAACCTCTCCTTCAGGCTGCCACATTGTACCCATCACACACTTTTAAGTTTAATCTACATTGTTAAAATTTTCCCTATCGCCTTCTTAAGTCCAGACAATCCACAAAACAATAAATCAAGCCCTAATTCATAACTTTTACCTATTTCTGAGGTAAAAACGTTGACACAGAAAATTTAGCAATTGGCTCTCCCCAACAGCCTTGAGCACACCCCTAGAAGGGTAAGTGGTTAAGAGACAGAAAGAGACATACTTCAAATAAGGGGGTGTACATACTGGTTAGTCAGAAGTCAGGGAGAACAAGTGAGGAAAAGCATTGGGGTCTGGAGGTATTCAGTTCAACAAACACTAAACACCTGTTAAGATGGTGGTGGTGGTGGTGGTGGTGGTGAGTGCTAAGATTTAGGGAAGAGACACAATTTCAGATAAACATGTTCCTTGAACTCTTAAGGTACACAGTCCTATCTCACTTAACATCACTGAGCACCAATTTAAGCAGAGTCTATAATCTAGAAGAATGATATGGCAAATGACTCCAACATCTTTGCCAAGAAAACTCCAGATGGAATGACAAAGGGTCGGACATTACTGAGATGACTAAACAACTACAACAAATAATCTAGGAAGCCATAATAAGTAGCAGAAATGAAGAGAAAATGAAGTAAATGTTTTGTATATTCTTTTCATAGGGAAAATATGTAGAAGTGAAGTCATTAATGAGCACTTGGAATCAGAAGGGAAGAAAAAAAAGGAAGGGGTATAATTTCAGGCTCAGAGGAAGTGAGGATTGCTACTTTACCTGTTCTATTTACCCTGCATAAAAGGTATATATACCTAGCACATAGTACATTTGTGATTGATTAATTGATCTCCCACACATTCTAAACTGAGAGGAGGGGGGAAAGACAAACTGTTGGTGAAGGGGTCATTGTATGGCATGATTACTGAGTATATTCTATATAATTCAAAATATTTTACACTAATAATAAATCACAATGCTAGAGTGCTTTTAAGGTTTGCAATATACATTTATTACAATAGCTCTTTCAGGTAGACAGCACATTATTACCCTTTTTGCGTATAATAACAAGCATTTATATAGTGCTTTAAGGTTTGCAAAGCGCTTTATAAATATTTCATTTGATCCTCACAACAACCTAGGAGGTAGGTGCTATTATTATCATCCCCATTTTACAGATGAGGAAACTAAAATAGAGATTAAGTGATTTGCCCATGGTCCCACACTAGTGTATGAGTCTGGATTTGAGCTCAGGTTTTGCTGACTCCAGGTCCAGGTCCAGATCCAGGGTTCTTCTATGCCACCTAGCTGCTGCTTCAATGAAAAAACAGAGTTTGGCTCAAGAAGAATTAAATGACTTGATTACAATGATGACAACAAGCAAATGTCAAGACCAAGATTTGAACCTAGCTCTTCTGACTCCAAATTCTTTATATTATAGCACACTTTCTTTCATTGGCATGGTCATGTTTTTTGGATAGCAATGCCACTTCTCAATTACAACTGAACCCTACTATAGCGTAGCTTGTTATCTCTTTTTAGCGATACCTTAGACCAAATCATGTTTCCTAAAATATAGCTATGTACTATAAAAGCCTAGGACAGACTATATAACATGGAACCTTGTCTTATTCTCTAGCACTAATGTTATATAAAGGGATAGTCTATAATTGTACAAAAGCATTTATATCTGATTTTAAAAGCATGTTTAATATCCTCCAAGCTGAAAGGATCGCTCAGATTTCTAGGTACCATTCAATTTACCTCCTTTTTCATGTTAAACTCCTTGAATCAACATATATGTATGTGTATATATATATATATGCATATATATCTACATATATATTCATTAATAAATGCTACTATTCCTTGTACTTTTGTTCTTTTCTTAACCTCTAAAGTTTGCTTTCTAGGCCCTGGAAGTCTCAACCTTGCCCCAGGGTTTATAGGGCAGAGTCTCAGATGGTTGGCATAGCTATGCTATCTCAGGAAGATCTTATCATCATTAAAAACTCACATAGTGGGGGCTGCTAGGTGGCACAGTGGATAAAGCACCGGCCCTGGATTCAGGAGTACCTGAGTTCAAATCCGGCCTCAGACACTTGACACTTACTAGCTGTGTGACCCTGGGCAAGTCACTTAACCCCCATTGCCCCACAAAAAAAAAAAAAAAAACCTCACATAGAACATAATACTGATTCCCATCCAATGGGGAAATGTCTAAGAGAACCATGAGAGTATAGGAGATGACCTGGGGAGGGGAAACACAGGCAAAAGCCATGGTTCTTCTGGCCACCTTCCCATGAGTGTCCATGATACACAAAGAAGTTGGGATCAGCTCACAGATATCTCAAACAGTGCAGTCATGTCCTTATTCAATTCTGTAAACCTCTCCAGATCTGAGTCGTCCTTTCAGCAAGCAAATAAATAACCCCAGAGGCTCCCAAGTTGTGATTGGTCTATTAACTACCAGCAAAGGCTCCATTCCTTCCCCCTTAAGTTCTTCCAACCCAGCTTTTCCAACCCATGGCAATACAATGCAGCTCAATACTCTCCCATGTCGTAGGATCCAGCCAATCTTTCTTTGTTTTGCTACCATCTTTGGCCAAGGTGATCACATCAAAACATCCCAATGAAATCCTTCAAGATTAACAGTGATGTGATTTAGACATGAAGGATGATATCATAAGCAAATTATTGGATACATAGAAAACATTACCTGTCAGATCTATGGATAGAGGAAGAATTCATGACCAAATGAGAGAGAGGCCCATGAGAGGTAAAATGGATAATTTTGATTAACTAAAATTTAAAAGGTTTTTCACAAACCAATACAGCTAAAATTAGAAGAAATTCAAGAAAATGGGGGAAACCTTGGCAGTAAATTTCTCTGATAAAGGTCTGATTTTTAAAATATATAAGGAACTGAGTCAAATTTACAGGAATAAGAGTCATTGTCCAATTAATAAATGTATATGAATAGGTACTTTTCAGAGGTGAAAAAAATCAAAGCTATCAATAGCTTTGATCTAAATGCTCTAAATCACTCATTATTAGAGAAATGCAAATTAAAACAAATCTGAGGCAGCACCTTACTTAGATTGACTAAGATGACAAAATGAGAACATGGCAAATGCTGAAGGGGATATGGGAAAAGAGATACACTAATGTACTCTTGGTAAAAGTTGTGAATTAATCTAACCTTTTTGGAGAACAATTTGGAATTATGCTTCAAAAGTTATTCAACGGGGCAGCTAGGTGGCGCAGTGGATAGAACACCAACCCTGGATTCAGGAGGATCTGAGTTCAAATCCGACCTTGACACTTACTAGCTTTGTGACCTTGGGCAAGTCACTTAATCCTCATTGCCCCATCCCCCCACCAAAAAAAGTTATTCAACTGTGCATACCCTTTAACCCAGAAATACCCCTACTAAGTTTATACCTTGAAGAGATCAAAGAAAGAGGGAAAGGATCCGTGTGTACAAAAATATAGTGGCAAAGAACTGAAAAACTGAGGAGATACCTATCAAGAGGAATGGCTGAACAAGTTACAGTATATGAACCTTATGAAATACTACTTTGCTATAAGAAATGATGGAGAAGGGGCAGCTAGGTGGTGCATTGGATAAAGCACAGGCCTTGGATTCAGGAGGACCTGAGTTCAAATCCAGCCTCAGACACTTGACACTAGCTGTGTGACCCTGAGCAAGTCACTTAACCCTCATTGCCCTGCAAAAAAAGAAAAAAAAGAAATGATGGAGAAAAACCTGGAAAGAAAGACCTGAATGAACTGATGACGCAAATAGAAGTGAGCAGAACCAGGAGAACGATCTACAGAGTAATAGCAATATTTTAAAGATAATCAGCTTTGAAAGAATAATTAATCAACCCAATGATCCATCACAATTTCAAAAGATTCATGATGAAACATGCCAAGCACCTCCAGAGAAAGAACTGATGAATTCAAAATGCAGATTGAAGCATATTTTTTCTTTTTATTGCTTTTTGTGGCAGGGCTGGAGGGAGGGAGGAAGGGGTCATGGCTAATGTGGAATTTTATATGACTATAGTTATTTATAACAAGTTTCATTTTTCTTGCTTTCTCAATTAGTGAGGGAAAGGAGAGAATTTAGAACTAAAAAAGGAATTTTTAAAAGTCTCTGTATTTTTTTTAAATTTTTTAAAGATTAGCAATGATATCTTTAAGGCCAGATTTAACAGGCTTCTCTCAGTTTTTAACTCCATTGACTTCTCTGTGATATTGACATGATTGATGCCTTTCCTTTCAGTTCAATTCAACATTTATTAAACACTTGCTATGTACAAGGCATTGTACTAGATGTAAAGGATATAAAGAGAAAAAAAATGTTTTAAAATAATCTTTGCCTTCAAGGTGCTTATATTTTACTGATTTTGCATTTTCCTATTTTTCCTATGATCTTTCTGACTTCTCTACTTCTTCTTTACTTCTCTAAGTGTGGTGTATTCCCCAAGGCCCACGGTTCTTTGTCTACTCTATCAATAATAGAGATGATGGATATTATTAACATTTTATAGTGATGACACTCAAATATATATCCTTAGAGGCACTTACTGCCTCAATACTCCAGTCTGATTTCTAACTACCTAATGTGTATATGTGTGTGTGTGTGTAGACATTTCATAAATGCCTGATACATGTCAGATATTATGCTAAGCACTGGGGATACAAAGAAAAAGCAAAAATATATTCCCTGCCCTCAAGGAGCTTACATTCATTAGAATGTAAGCACAGTCAACATACATAAATGGAAACATATGAGATACAGAAAATGGAAGGTCACCTTGGAAGTGATGGAGGCAGCAGCTAGGGTGATTGAAGAAAGGCTTCCAGTAGGAGATGGCACTTGAGCTGAGTCATATAGGAAATGAGGACTTCTAAGAGTCAGGGATTGAGAGGAAGAACAGTCCAGACATGGAGAGCAGGGGTGTGCATACTGAAGCCAGATCCAGTGTAAATTTTCAACATGAGCATCTATATCTTGAAAATCATCAAATGCTACAAATCAGAATTTGAGTAATTGTTTTGTTGATTGTCTAGACTTAAGAAAGTGGTAGAGAAAATGTTAATAATGAATAAAAAGTGTTTCATAAGTTCTCTCCTCCGCCCCGCCCCCCGAACCTGTTGTTAAACATTTAACCCCCACACTCCTTAGAGAACAGCCAATGCAAAGGCAGTCACAGGAGGCCAGTATGGTTGGATCACAGAATACATGGAGGGGAGAAAAATGCAAGATTTTAAAATGTAGAAAGGAAACAGATTGTAAAGAGTCTTAAATGGCCAACAACAATAATAACAAAAACTTTAAATTTGATCCCAGAGGTAATAGGGAGCTACAAGAGTTTAGTGAGTGGTGGTGGGGTGGATGGGCAAGGCAATGATATGATCAGACATATGTTTAAAGAAAATCACCTCAACAGCTGAATGTAAGATAGATTGAAGTATAGAGACATTTGAGGTAGGGAGATTAACCAAAAAGCTACTGCAATAGTCCAAGTATGAGGGAGAAAGGACCTTAGATAGAGTGATAGCCATGTAAGTAGAAAGGGGACAGATTACAGAGAGATGTTAAGAAATTACAAATTTTAGCAACTGATTGGATTGTGGAGGATGAAAGAGAAAGGACCTAAGGATGTCAATAAGGTTACAAACTTGGGTGATGGGAAGATGGTGGTGCCCTTGAGAGTAATAGATTCAGAAAAGGGGAAAGTTTGAGTTGTATTTTGAACTTGCTGAGTTTGAAATACCTATAGAACATCTGGTTTGAACTGTCCAAGAGGCAGTTGGTGATACAGGACTGGTGCTCAGGAGAGTGATATATAAATCAGGAAATCATGTAGATGATGACTGAACTCTGTGGGAATCGATGAGAGTAACGAGTGAGTACAGAAAGAAAAGAGATCCTAGAACAGAGACTTGAGAGCTACTCACAGTTAGTGAGCAGGACATCTATGAAAATCCAGCAAAAGAGACTGAGGAGGGGGCAACTAGGTGGCGCAGCGGCCCCAGATTCAGGAAGACCTGAGTTCAAGTGTGACCTCAGAAATTTGACACTTACTAGCTGTGTGACCCTGGGCAAGTCACTTAATCCTCATTGCCCCGCCCCCCCTACACACACACACACACACACAAGACTGAGGAGCTGTCATACTGACAACAGGATAACCCCTGACAGCAATACAAAGCTATTTTTTTAATATGTTTTGTAAAACCCAAATTTCTACCTTCTGTAAGACGCCTTTTCTCATCCCCCCACCAATGCTAAACCCTTCCTCTGAAATTATCTCCAGTTTTCCCTATGTATATCTTTTTTATACATAGCTGTTTACATTTTGTCTCCCCCATTAGACTGTGAGCTTGAGATCAGGGGGTATTTTTCCCTTTCCGTGTGTCCTCAGTGCTTAGCATGGTACCAGGCACATGGTAGATGTTTAATAAATTCTCCTTCACAATATTCATTCTCACTATATCAGGACTTAAAATACCAGTGGGGTGTGCCACCTTCCACTATGACCCACTACTCACTTTCTCTGTTCTTCCACAAATCAAGGTTTTACCCAATGGACAAGCCTAACCCTCAGGAATTCACAATAGGCGCAACCACAAAAATGCTGGGGTTCCCACTTAGACACACCTAAAGAACCCAATAAACTTATGGGGATCTAAACCTAAACACACCCTCAAAAACACACTGACTCAGCTTCTACACAGTTACATCACTTTAATAACTCTCTCTCTTTGATTCACTGTATTACTCACTCAAAACATAACATTAACTCTGTTTCCCTCTCTTCATGTTCCTTGAACACTCCATACTCCATACTTACAAGAGTTAGTTTCTTAGCTGGGCCGACTCTACCAATCACCAATATCAGAAGAATTTTCAGGCTTTGCCTTTATAGCTCAGGATGGAGGGGATCCAATTAACAACCATAAGCAAGTGTGGGTCTTCTCTGACTCAAGCACACACCCACTCCTCCTCAGAGTCTGTCATTGACTACCTGAAGGATGGATGACGTACTCCACTCTAGATTGTTGAATAAGCTGAGGCTAGTCTTTCACTACTAAGACCTTAGTCCTCTGCTGTAAAATGCTGTAGGGCCTTGTATTTGATGTTCTCTCAGACCCTTTTAGCTCTGATGGTACAGTCCAAAGCATTGGTTTTGGTGGACAGGGAGGGGAACCTAGGTTAGAATCCTGCCACTGCTACTTACCACCTTTGACTACCACCTATCACTGAACATCCCTGTGCCTTATTTTCATCTTTAAAATTGGGAAATTGCACTAGAAGATCTCTAAGGTTCCTCCCAGTTTTCCTCATCTATAACTCCAAACTCTATATTTTATAGTATCAAATAATAAATGCATCACAAAGGTAAAAAAGTATTATGAGTTCTGAAGAAGGTCACTGCTGTCAAAGGGAATCAGGGAATAGCATTTGATTGAGCTTTGAAGAACTGGTTGGAATTTGGTAGCTTAGGAAGCCTAAGTATGAACAAGAGCACAGCAGCAAGTGAGAACAGGATATTTTTCAGGAGATAGAAAGTAGCTGCCCTCATCAACAAACTAAGGGCCCTAGTCTTCCTTTCAAGCCCTAACCTAGAGCCATTGGAAAGGTATAATATGAAATAAAGCTGAAAAAGTAGGCTAGCATCAGATTAGGGAGAGTCTTAAAAGACAGCCAAAACAGTTTGAACTTTTTTTGACAGGCAAGTAGGTGATTAGTACTAGAGATTTTTGAGCAGTGAAATGACATGAATAGATGTATGCATCATCATCATTGTTATCATTGCATTTATATAGCACTATAAGGTCTGCAAGGTACTTTACAAATACTGTCTTTATCCTGATAACCACCATGGGAGGTAAGTCCTATAATTATCCCCATTTTACAGATGAGAAAACTGAGACAGAAGTTAATTAACTTGCCCAGGGTCACACAGCTATTATGCATTTAAGGTTGGATTTGAACTCAAGTCTTCTTGACTCCTGGTCTAGTAATGTATCACCTAGCTGGCTTATAAAAAAAGATTATTTTGGAAGTAGAATGAAGGATAGCCTGATGGAGGATGAGAAACCTTACTTAACCTCCCTTTTACTGAAGACATTCTATTTCCTACTTTGTTGTTGAGTCATTTCAGTAATGTCCAATCCCATTTATGGTTTTCTTGGCAAAGTTACTGGAGTGATTTGCCATTTCTCCAGCTAATTTCACAGATGAGGAAACTGAGTCAAGTCAAGTGACTTGCTTAGGGTCACAGGAGTCTTCTTGATTCCAAGCCCAGTGCTCTGTCCACTGCACTACCTAAACTGTCCAATGTCCTGCTTTACTTTGAGTGAATTCCTGATTTTCTGGAATCTCTTATCTTGTATCATAAATAGGTCATCATAAAAAAAAAGGATAGGAACTATGCAATTACTATACTAAGTGAGTCAAAGTCCCTTCCCTCAGGATAAAGAGCAATGACAAACCCTGACATAGACAAAACAAAAAATAATAGAGGGATCATTGTTCTGGGATAGTCTCTGCTCTTGGTATTGGCTTCAGGGAACAGAGTTAAGAACCTGTTCAATTTGTTATTTTTAATTCTGGTTGGCTCAACATTAAGGAACTTGTTTACTGTCTTTTATATATAAAGGCATTCTCTGAAAAGATCAAAGTACCTTTCAGATTTTTATCTAATTAATCCTCCTGATAACCCTGTAAGGGAATTAGACCTCAAAAGGCTCCATTATCCTAGTCTATGAGTTTTTAGAAGCCACATAATAGTCACTTTGTTTGTCTATGGTTACTTACCTGTCTTGACTTAATTCATAAATTTATAATGTTCTTTGGAATACATTGAGTATAAAAGGTTAAACCCCAAATCTTGGCTTACTGCTAATCATCCATCATTCTCAGGTACAAATTCAGTTTTCCACTAAAAGATTAATAGAGTAGATAAGATATTAACATACAAAATGAAAGGCATAAAAATTTAAATGTTTGGGAGGGCAAAGTTGGAGTGAATTACTATATAACTATTAAATGAACAGATATTCATCAATCAAAAACTATTGACTGAGTGCCTACAATGTAGAGGATTCTTAAGTGGTAGGGGTCACATGTGCACTGGCTCAGCAAATAATGTCATTAAGTTCAATTCAACAAATAGTTATTAAATACCTGCCAGGTATGAGGCATTGCTATAAATGTTACCTATGCAAAATAACAGAAGTGTAGAAAAATTAGGTTGGAGGTCATCCCAGGGAAAACAGGCAAGATGGCAGAAGAGGAAGAGGTAGTATAATCCAGTTCTCCTCCACAACTACTCCAACAAAGGGCCAGACCAAATATTAATTAGGAAATCCAAGAAGAAAACACATTGAGTCATTTTTCTGTCCCAGGGAGCAGGAACAGAAACCAGGCTGCAGCTGTGTTCCTCTGACCTTAGAGCTGGATCACAAATCTAGCTTGGATTTAAGAAGGCAACTGGGCATAGACTTTTTTTTTGGGGGGGGGTGACTTGTGGCTACATTCCAGGGGAAGGAATAGTAATAGAGGGATGGGGTCTGATTGTACAGATTGCAAGGATAGCAGCTAACCTGCAGCTCTGACCCCAGAGCTGTGCTGCAGACCCAGTGTGGATTTAGAAGAGGATCTGCAGCTAGGGTGACAGGCAACTATGTTCTAGGAAAAGGAGTAATCACCTATTTAGCAAATCAGGCTCAAACCTAACCTGAGGCTATGTACTGGGCAGGAAGCAGGTATAGAAGCAAGCCTTAGGTGCCTGACCAGCTAGGTGGTGCAGTAGATAGAGTACTGGCTCTGAAGTTGGGAGGACCTGAGTTCAAATTTCACCTCAGATGTTTACTAGCTGTGTGACCCTAGACAAGTCACTTAACCCCCAATTGCTTTAAAATATCAAGGGCCATCACCAGTTGTCCTGATATATAGCTTGCCGCTGGAGGAGAGATGACCTTGCATAGCCTTCCTTCACTTAAATATAATTCAGTGCAAGTCATGACATCACAAGAACAAACAAGAGTAACTGCCTGACAGTGACCCAAAAGTGATTCTAGTATTTAGCTCCCAATCTGATTTGAAGCTTTCAATTGAGTGATTAGGGCAGGAAATTCATACCAAGTAGGAGCTTCCACCTAGTTGACAGGGGCCAGCAACAGCCTACTGGAATTCTAAATGGGAGCAAACCTACAGTTGTATCATCCAGACATGGGTCACAAGATTGTAAAATTCTGACCAGTGTGGCAGTGATTATATTTCAGCCTAGATCTTAGGGTGCACTGAAAGGTTTTTGGACCCCAACCTGACCAGCTCCTGAGAAAAGGTTCTCAATACTCAGAGAAAGCTACAGTAGCACAGCCTGAGAATACAAAATAGTACCAAACAATGCCTTGACATTCTGTTCAGAAATGTTCAAAGTCTGGATCTAACAAAGCAATTTAAAAATATATATAAAGCAGGAATAACAAGTTAAAGAAAAGACTCCCACAATGAAGAATTAATATGATGCCAGGGATGCCCAAAACAAACCTAGAAGAAAATTCCAAAACAATTATAAGCAAAGCCTCAAAGAAAAACACAGCTTGGTCACTAGGTCAAGTAGAATTTCTGGAAGAAATGAAGCAAGTGGGTGGGGTTTTTTTTAAGGTTTAAAATTATAAAAGAAAATGTAAAGTTTCTCACATAAAAAATAACCTGGAAAATAGATGGAGAACTAATTTAAGTATCATTAGACCACCTGAAAGCTATAGAACATTGGATATCATATTTTAAGAACTCATGAGCCATGCTCTGTGCCATGCCTTCTCCCCATGAGAAGAAGTCCAAGGATTTCTCTCTTGGTTTCCTTTCCCTAGCACCCTAAATAAACTATTATTAAGTCATGGGGCAGGTAGGTGGCGCAGTGGATAGAGCACCGGCCCTGGAGTCAGGAGGACCTGAGTTCAAATCTGGCCTCAGACACTTAATACTTACTAGCTGTGTGACCCTGGGCAAGTCACTTAACCCCAACTGCCTCACCAAAAAAAAAAAAAGAAAGAAATCATGAGGGCAGCTAGGTGGTGCAGTGGATAGAGCACCTGCCCTGGAGTCAGGAGGCCCTTAGTTGAAACCTGGCTTCAGACACTTAACACTTACTAGCTATGTGACCTTGGGCAAGTCACTTAAGCCCAACTGCCTCACCAAAACAAAAGAAAAAAAAAAAAAGAAAAGAAATCATGGAAGAAAACTGCCCAAATCTCTTAGAATTAGAAAGTAAAGTGAAAATATAAAGAATCCACCAGTCACCTCTAGAAAGAATCCCCAAAATGAAAACACCCAGGAGCATTATAGCCAAAATCCACACCAAAGAAAAAATATTCCAAACATTCAGAAAAAAAGAGTTAAAGTACTGTAGACTCAATGAGGATTACACAAGATTTATCAACTACCACCAAAAGGAAGCAAAGAACATGGAATACAACATTCCAAAAGGCAAAAGATAACTTGTCCAGGAAAACTGAATAAAAAACAGGGAAAATGGATTGTTAATGAAGTAGAAGACTTCCAAGCATTCTTGATGAAGAGAATATAACTGAATAGAAACTTTTAAATACAGAGGAGTAAGAAAAAATAAAAGCATTAAATGGTAAATATAAGTGTGCAATTAGAAGGGAATATACAAAGTTCTTGGAGAATGATGTAGAGGAAACATGAGTCTATGTATGGACATGGGTATGTGTATCTGCATGAAAATGTGTTTGATATATTTATGGTAGGTGTGTGCAAGTATGTGGTTCCTGTATGCTTGTGTGTGCGTGTCTGGGAGAGAGAGACACACACACACAGAGGGAAAGAATGTGCACGTCAGCACACTTCAGCTACTTCTAGCTCTTTCAGTTACTTTTTCCTTCTGTCAACCCAATTGTTGGAAATCCTCAAGGTTTTGTTCTTGACCTTTTCTTTTTTTTCTATACCATCTCTCTTAGCAATCTCATCTGCTCTCTTACAGCTTCAATGCTATGCAAAAGATTCCCAGATCTATATCCCCTTGTGCCAGTCTCATGTCTACAACTGCTTACTGGACTCTGTAAAGTTGCTATCTGTGCAGGGCTAAAATTCTAGCTAGACTGTCTAAAAATCTAATGAGTGGTCATTAGAAGCTTTAGCAAGAGTTTAGACTTTTAAGTATTTATTAAGGAGCATAAGAATTTGGTGAGGAGAGAGAAAGAGGCCAAGCTTCTTATCTATCTAAGGGAGCCAGCATCTCTGCTCCAGCCAAGCTGAGATCCCGGGTGAAAGAGAGAGAATTTGCCCCCTTCCCCCTCCCAGAAGCCTCTTGTGAAACAGGAAACAGGGCCATACACACACACACACACACACACACACACACACACACACACACCTCCAAGCTAATTGGTCGGTAGCTCTGATTGACAGGACCCACAAGTGAACATCACTTCCTGATACCAAAGCCACATGGTTTGTAAATCACATGCCTTCTGCTCATGGCGGAGCTTCCCTACAGTAGGGGGTGCAATTCCAATTCTCAGAACACCTCCACCTGATCATCTTTCCAGTGTCTTAAACTTAGATTGTCCAAAATTGAATTCATCATCTTCCTGACCACTCTTCCTACTGACTTCTCAGTTCCTGTTCCTGACAACACCACTCTCCTATCAATTAGCTTAGAAGACTCAGGGCCAGTCATCTCTGACTCCTTTTTTCCCCCAGTTCACATATCCAAATCCATTTTCAAGTCTTGAATCTACCTATTATGTACCAAGGAGTTTGTGGAACAAAATGTATCAGGGACAATAGATCTTTACCATAGGGCATGGTTTTCTCCCCTGCTTCAATTAAGCTACCAGTTCCCTGCCCACCCTCTTTCACTCATTGACAAATAGCCCAGGGAAATTTTCATAACTTGGTCCAGTTGACTCTGAAGAAGGTTAAAGTCAGAAAGGCAAATGAAGAGAATAAAGGCTTTTCCAAACCCCAAAGACCTTAGAGAGGTACTGAATGGTAGCCACATCGCCTCAGCCCTGGAAGATGGAGAAAAAAACTAAATTCACCCCAAGTTAGCCAAGAATAGAAAACTTGGTTGAGTAGAAAAAATATTCCCAATGCCAGCTAATAAAAATCTTGTGTATATAAGATAGAGCTGTGGGACCCCCAAGGATATGGGGGGGGGTGCATGTGTGTAAGTAATAGAGAGTTTCAAATAGCCTGGAAGAATTCTGGCCTCTTGATGGTAAAAAAGCTAAAACACTATCAAATTGAGGCACTACTGTTGCCTCACTGGATGACTGGTCAAGAAAAGCTAGCCCTGGCAGTAAATAGCATCAACTTTCATTAGTAGAGAATAACACAGCAATGATGGCAAGAAGGCTCAAGATGATGGGAATTGGGGAATCTGGTAGTAAAGAGATGGATGACCAATGTGGAAGCAAACTAAGCATTTAAAAACTATTGTAATCTGAAGCTTTTAGATGAATTTGAAAGAGAAATCTTACCAGTCTTCATAAAACAATGTTCTACTTCTCAGATAAAACCAAAAAAGACATGAGGCTTTCTTCAAATATTCAAAAGTATGACAGTCAACAAGCATTTATTGAGTGCTTACTAAGTCTCAGGCACTGTGCTAAGTGCTAGGTATACAAATACAAGCAGGGGGAAAAAAGCTTACATTATAATGGGAGAAGACAACACATAAAATGAAACTGAAGAGGAGGAAGAGGGGGGCATGATAGAGAAAGACCAGAATACAACCTGGAGAGAAATAAAGACACAGTTGTCCTGGACACCCTCCTTCAATGGAAGTTCTGAGAGGAATTATCCAATCGGGGAGGGGCTGCAGGTACAGAGAGGTATTCCTAATATGTAAATTCCAGGGCTGAAGTGAGCATCCAGGATCAAGGAGCTTCTGAGACTTGCTAGAAAAAATGCCCAGAGTACAAGCTAGAAGAAGAATTAGCTATCTTCTATTTGGCCCAAGGGGCAGAAGTAGGAACAATGGGCCTAAATGGCAAAGAGGCAAATTTAAATTTGATATGAGGAAAACCTTACAATTAGAGTTGTCCAAAGGTTTGAATGGGCTACCTTGGGAGATCATAGATTCTCCATCAGTGGATGAATACAAGTGAAGGTTAGATGACCAGTTTTTAGAGATGCCATAGAAGAAATTCCATTTCAGATAGAGACTCTACTATATAGCTTCTAAATTCCTTTAAAATTCTGACATTCTGGGGGCAGCTAGGTGGCACAGTAGATAAAGCACAGGCCCTGGATTCTGGAGGACCTGAGTTCAAATCCAACCTCAGACACTTGACACTTACCAGCTATGTGACTCCGGGCAAGTCACTTAACCCTTATTGCTGGGCCCAAAACAAACAAACAAAAAAATTCAGACATTCTGTAATTCTGCAATTTGTTCCTTCTTACTGACCAGAAGGGCAACTATATATCCTTCTGAACTGGTGCCTATTAATTTTAAAAGGGCACTTCAGTATTTAGAGAAACTCTACACAATTAGTTGTGATTTATTTTTTCCAAAATAGTTCTAACAAAATTCTGGACTAAAAATCATAGATTTTGAACAAATAAGGAAGTTGAAAGTCACTCAGTCCAATCCCTTGACTTTATAAATGACAAAACCGAGGCACAGAGAAATTAAGTGACTTGCCCTGGATCACATAGCTAGAAAGTATCTAAGGTGGGATTTGAACCTGTGTCTTCCTGGCTCCAAGTCCAGTGCCCTATCCACTAGATCACGCTATCTCTCACTGCATCATAGATAGTAGCAGAGCCAAAAATTTAACTCAGCTCTTCTGACTCTAAATTCAACAAATTTTTCCAGTGTTATAGCACTATATAGTAAAAAGAGCACCATACTTGAAGTCAGCAGGGCTTAATTCTATCCACTCCTAGCTTTGTATATAACCTTGGGCACAAGTTACTTCACTTTTTTTTTGGTGTCTCCGGTTTCCTCTTCTGTAAAAGGAAGGGTGTTGGATTAAAGGATCTCTAAGATGTTTTTCAATTCTGAAATTCTTTTCAGAATTTCTAAATATTCTAGATTATTTTTTTTTTAGTGAGGCAATTGTGGTTAAGTGACTTGCCCAGGGTCACACAACTAGTGAGTGTTAAGTGTCTGAGGCCGGATTTGAACTCAGGTCCTCCTGACTCCAGGGCCGGTGCTCTATCCACTGCGCCACCTAGCTGCCCCAGATTTTTGGTATTTTAAGACAAAAACAACAAAATATATGTTTACACATACCTTAAATGTTACCACTTAGTTATGACTGGAAATTTCTAATATGGGTCTGGTTATCTTGATAGGCTTTTAAAGTATATTAGTGGGGGCAGCTAGGTGGCGCAGTGAATAAAGTAACAGCCCTGGATTCAGGAAGACCTGAGCTCAAATCCAGCCTCAGACACTTGACACTTACTAACTGTGTGACCCTGGGCAAGTCACTTAACCTTCGTTGCCCCACTAAAAAACAAACAAAAAAGAGGTAAAGAATCTTAGGGGGGCAGCTAGGTGGCACAGTGGATAGAGCACTGGCCCTAGATTCAGGAGGACCTGAGTTCAAATACGGCCTCAGATACTTAACACTTACTAGCTGTGTGACCCTGGGCAAGTCACTTAACCCCAATTGTCTCACCAAAAAAAAAAAATCATAATAATAATATGAGTTAACTAGTCAGAATTGACTTCAAAATTACTAGAGATAGAGGAAAGAAGAAAGTATGTTAATAAAAGAAGTTCAGTCATTTAATTCATCATCATCAACAACAAAAATAACACTCGTGGGAATTGACCACAACCACCAAGGCTGGTTCCAAGATTTTCACTTCTGTCTGCCAGATCAACCAGGAACCTGGAATAGGGACACCACCAAATATGGCCACTAGGGGTGTACTAATCACTTCTGTACTATCAAGAACACATTCAGAGAATTTCTTCATTTTCAAAAAAAAAGTTTAGAGTTTTTAAGGAAAAAAAACTAAAACTAAGGTAAAACAATAAAAGCACAGGATTGTGGAAATCTTACAATTTTCTGATCTAAACTCAACTCTAACCACAGATTGACTTCACTAACAACTTATGGGGCACCTTAGTTCTAGTTCCTTACCTTCATTTTTTTTTTTTTTGTGAGGTAGTTGGGGTTAAGTGACTTGCCCAGTCACTCAGCTAGTAAGTGTCAAGTGTCTGAGGTCACATTTGAACTCAGGTCCTCCTGAATCCAAGGCCTACCATGCCACCTAGCTGCCCCTCCTTACCTTCATTTTAATCCTTGCCAAGGAAACCCCCTTTTTCAGCTCTTGAAAGCTTCTCCTTCCTTTAATAGCTACACTTCTCTTACCTTTAAAGATTGGAAAGGTCATATTAGATAGAGGAGAGTGGAGATTACAACCTATGAAGATTTGTCGAAGGAACTGGGAGGAGCTTAGCCTGAAGAAGAGTGAGCTTGGGGATGGAGGATGGAATAGAAGGAATCTGTGTAGAAAAGGGACTAAACTTAGCTCCAGGAGTTGTAAGAATTGATTTGGGGACCCCCATCTGTGCCGGCTCACTCCACCAAGCAAGGGTGTGCATGGAAACTCCGCGTCTCAGCCGGCCTTGGGGGTGCCAATGAATTAGCTTGGGGTGTGGGGGTGGTCAGCCCATGTTTTCTGAGAGAGAAGGTTTTTGGGTTGTTTTTTTTTTTTTTTTGGTGAGGCAATTGGAGTTAAGTGACTTGCCCAGGGTCACACAGCTAGTAATTGTTAACTGTCTGAGGCCAGATTTGAACTCAGGTACTCCTGACTCCAGGGCTGGTGCTCTATCCACTGCGCCACCTAGCTGCCCCTGGGTTTGTTTGTGTTTTTTTTTTAAGAGGAGCGGGGGTAGTGAAGAGGGAGACATAGACTAGAAGACAGAGAAGGGGGATGTAGGAGAGACCAAGGGAGGAGACATAGAGGAGTGACTGAGAAAGGAAAGGGGGGACAGTAGACGAGACTGAGAGATGGTAGAGGGGAGCTACCAAGAAAGGAGACAGGTGGAGAGGAGACAAGAGAAAGCTCAGGCGGCTACAGAGTCAAAAACAAGGCATAGTGGATGGATTACTAAGAAAAAAAAAATTAATATTGTACTCTGCAGTTTAGCCAGAAGTCCACCAGAAACAATTTAAAGAATTTAGCATTAGAGAAACATGGAAAAAGTTATGTATCTGACCTATGGGTGGGGGAAAGATCATAACAGATAAAAGGGATAATTTGATTACATAACATTTCTAAAGTGTTGCATAAATCTAAAACTAAGATGAAAAGAAAGGGGGCAGCTAGGTGGCACAGTGGATAAAGCACTGGTCCTGGATTCAGGAAGACCTGAGTTCAAATCCAGCCTCAGACACTTGACACTAGCTGTGTGGCCCTGGGCAAGTCACTTAACCCTCATTGCCCTGCCCCACCCCAAAGTATATTTCAGTGGAGAAGGAATTATTAGAATGGGTAAGGTATACCCCTTTGGCTGGAGAGGAAGATGAGATAAGGTATCTAAAAGCATCCGTCTCTTTTACTGAAATTGCCTAAAAGAACTGTGCCTGTCAAAAAAGTATCCTAATTCCTTATTCCATCTAAAATTATAACATAAACCTTCCTGCTTCTTGGTTTGGGTTTTGTTTGTTTGTTTGTTTTGGGGATTTAAAAAAAAATTATAACCAGTTTCTCAGGGTAGTATTTGGCCCTAGAATGAGGATGTATGGGGTTATGGACATGCTCTGGGTCGGGGTACTTGAAATAAGGACTCACTCTTTGGGCATAGCAGTGGGAGTGATAGAAGAATTTTGGGGGGGTATGTTTTGCTTTTTCCCCCTAGTATGATAAAGAAAGGAAGGTTGCAAGTATTCAAGAGAATTTATCTTAGCTTGGAATGTTTTGCACATATGGGAATTAAGTATCCCAGGGATTCGTTGCAGCAATTGTATATCAAGGCCTTCTGAGAATTACCACTTAGAAGGTTTGCATGTTACAATGCTTCCTAATTGAGCCAAACTATAGGGAATCATAGGATGAGAGATTTAGAATTTGAAAAGACAGAAAGATCCTCTACTCCCAACCACTTGTTTTACAGATGAGGAAGTTGTGACTTTACTCACTGGGGTAGTGAATCAATCTTCTGGCCTAAGAAGCAGCCAGGCGCTGACCTTCTTAAAATCATCCATGAGACCAGCCTTAGCCACATTATCCTGGTAGAAAAATCAGTTAGTTAGTAAACAATCATTGATTAGACACTTTCCATGTGCCAGATGCTGTGTTTTGTGCTGGGGAGACAAAAAAAGGCAAAAGCAGTTTCTTGTCCTGGAGGATATCACAGTAAAACCAAGTTATATACAGGATAAATTATGGATAATTTAAGAAAGAAGGCATTAGCTGTAAGGGGGATCAGAAAAGGCTTTCTGCCGAAAGTGAGATTTTAGCTGAGACTTGAAGGAAGTAAAAAAAAGCCACAAGGCAGAGATGAGGAGGGAGTGAATTCCAGGCATGGGGGACAGCCAGTCAAAATGCCAAAGAGAGAGTACATGATGTTCAAAGAACAGCAAAGGAGGCTGGTGTCACTTAATCATAGAGTAGATGGTGGGAAGTTAAGTTTTAAGAAGCCTGGAATGTTAGAGAGGGCTTTAGGTTAATGAAAGGCTTTGACATACAGCAGATTTTATATCTGATCCTGAAGACAACAGGAAACCAGTAGGGTTTATCAAACAGGGGTAGAGATGCAGTCCAATCTTTGCTTTAGGAAGCTCACTTTGATAGCTAAGTGGAGGGCAGATTATAATGGGGAGAGGCCTTAGGCAGGGAGATCAAGTGGAAGGTTATTATAATAGTCCAGACTATTATATAAGCCTGTACCAGGCTTCTATTTAAATATCAGTCACTATTATTTCAAATTGGGCAGTTAGGTGGCACAATGGATAGAGTACCAGGCCTGGTGTCAAGACTTGTCTTCATGAATTCAAAACCAGCTTCATACACTTATTATCTGTGTGATCCTGGGCAAGTCACTTTGCCCTGTTTGCCTCAGTTTCCTCACCTGTAAAATGAGCTGGAGAAGGAAAGGTTAAATTGCTCCAATATCTTTACCAGGAAAACCACAAGAGTCAGATATGACTGAAACACCTGAACAACAAAATTTTTTTCAAATTAGGGTCTGATTCCACAATATGGTCAATGACAACTGATGCTCATCATGGTAATCACAGATTTGCAAACTCAGAGTGAGATGGGACCTCGGATACCACCTGGTCCAAACTGAACAAGAATCCTATCAACATGCCCACCAAGTAGTCCTCCCAGCCTTAGTTTGATGATTTCCAATAAGAGGAACCTCCCTCACAGGCAACACCTACAACTTCCTAATAGCACTAACTGTTACATTTGTCTTTTTTAAACATAGGCCCTTTACTCTTCATTCTGCCCATTAGGGACAAGCGGAACAAGTTTATTCCCTCTTCCTGATAGCTTTTCAAATAATTGCTGTCAAATGTCATGTGCCCTCTAAGTTGTGTTTTTGTTCTCCTTGATAAACACCCTTCATTCCTTCACTTGATCTTTCTAGGGCATGAGCCGGAGGCCCTTCATCCTGGATTGTCTTCCTCTTCACACCCACGAGCTTATCAATTTTGTTGTTCAGTAGTTTCTTTAATGTGCAACTTTTCATGACCTCATCTGGGGTTTTCTTGGCAGAGATACTGGAGTGGTTTGCCATTTCCTTCTCCAGCTCATTTTATAGATGAAAAACTGAGGCAGAGTTTAGTGACTTGCCTAGGGTCACACAGCTAGTAAGTATTTGAGGCCAGTCTAGAATTCAGGAAGATGAATCTTCCTGACTCCAGGCCTGGTGAGCTATCCACTGTACCACTTAGTTGTACTCAGTTTATCAATACTTCATCAGATTTATGCTCTCACCAGTCAGTGATCCTTCCAATGATCTAGATTGAAACTCATGAATGCCTATCTATCCTGTGTCCTGTAAATTCTACATGGTAGGAGGTTCAGCCAACATTCTTGGGAGCCTTACTCTTTTTTTTTTTTTTGGTGAGGCAATTGGGATTAAGTGACTTTCCCAGGGTCACACAGCTAGTAAGTGTTAAGTGTCTGAAGCCGGATTTCAACTAAGGGCCTCCTGACTCTAGGGCCAGTGCTCTATCCACTGAGCCACCTAGCTACCCGGGAGCCTTACTCTTAATGAAATGGTGGTCAGCAACGGACTATCAAGGCTTTCCATCAATTAATACTCGCTCATCCTTTCTTCTCCTGCATGATTCCTGGTCACTTAATATACTGCAATTTTTACATACTTTGTGCCATTATGTACAATTTTTTTCCATTTCCTTGGTGGTCCTTAAAACTATACCTCCCAATGTAGCCTAGTATCACTTTAGCTTTCTTGGCAGTCCTATCTCTCTGTTCACTCATATTGATCTTGTGATCTGCTGAGCTACCCAAATTTTTCTTGAACTGCTGTATAACCATATGTCCCCTTATTGGATTTATAAAGTTGATTTTTTTTTTTTTTGGTGAGGCAATTGGAGTTAAGTGACTTGCCCAGGGTCACATAGCTAGTAAGTCTTAAGTATCTGAGGTCGAATTTGAACTCAGGTCCTCCTGACTCCAGGGCCAGTGCTCTATCCACTGCGCCACCTAGCTGCCCCAAGTTGATTTTTTTTAACCCTTACTCAATACTTTATATTTATCCTTACTAAATTTCATCTTATTTGATTCAGTGCAATATTCTAGCCTGTCTTGGTATTTTTTTTCATTCTGACTCTGAACTTTGCTAACTATCCCTTCCAAGCTTAAGGTGTTGTGTAAATATGATGAGTCTGCCATCCATCCCTTTGACCAAGTCACTGATAAAAATGTTAAACATTACAGCACCAAGCAGAGATTTCTGAGCTGTTCCATTGAAGTCATCCTTTCAAGCTGATTTTAATGACTGTTCTTTTGATTCACCTATTGAAAAGTTTTAAACTATCCTATTGTCTAATCCACAACTTTCCATGTTTTCCACAAGAATCACATGAGAGACATGAGAGCAAATGTTTGCTGAAATCTAGGCAAATTAGATCCAAAGCATTTATCCTGATCTACCAAATCTTGTTAATTGAATGTTTCTTGAATGAATTTCAAAAAAGGATATAAGGTTTATCTGTCATGAACCATTCTTAGACCTGTTGGGTCTTTGTTATCACTGCTTCCTTTTTTTTTTTTTAGATGTTCACTAACCATCACTTTAATAATGCATTCTAGACAAAGTTAACCAAAAATGAAAATGACTAACATTTGAGGGGTTGCAGGAAAACCAGCATATTAATGCACTGTTGTTGAAGCTGTGAAATGGTTCAGACCTTCTAGAAGTAACATGGAACTATGCCCGGCCCCAAAAGTTATGAAATTGTGAAGATTTTGACAAAGGGAACAAAGAAAAAGGAAAAGGCTCCATATATCCAAAAAATATATTTATAGTAGCTTTTTTTGTAGTAGCAAAGATATGGAAATTGGAATGGGAATGATTGAACAAATTAGGGTATATTAATGTAATTGAATGCTATTATGCAGTAAGAAATGACAAAAGGGACTATTTCAGAGAAATATGGGAATATTTGTTTAAACTGAGTTAAGTGAGCAGAACCTAGAGGAAAATTTATACTACAACACTGTAAATACAAACAACTTCAAAATATTTAAAGATTTTCATCACTGTAACAATTCCAGAGGACCTGTGATGAAGCATGCTACTCATCTCCTGACCAAAAAGTGATGGATTCAAAATGTTGAAGAACTGGACATGCAAAAATGGAGGGATTTGTTTTGCTTGACTATGCGTATTCATTACAAGGGCTTTGTTTTTCTCTTTGGGGGGTGGGAAAGATGAGGCAGGGTGAAAATAGATTTTTGTTTATGAAAAAAATTAAAATAAACTTCCAGAATCTTTTTTCTTTTTTTAGAACTGGACCTGTGACTGCATTGATATAAGGAACTTACAGTAAGGAATCTTCCATAAGCAATTCAGATCAGCACCTGCTATATCTATAGCTTGTATAACCTTTTGGAGGGTTTCCTGGGAGTGATGAGAAGTTGAATGGCTTGCCTATAGTCACATGACTGGTAAGTGTTACTAGAAAACAGATCTTCCAGGGCTAGTTTTCTATCTATATACCCTGAGGACTCTCTAGAATTTTCCCACTTATCCAAGTCAAGATCAGTGGCCTGTGGCATAAAGATTACATTCTATTCTCTTTTTTTTTAAACCAGGACATCTGACCTTCTCTAATCCATTGGTACTTTTACTATTTTTCCTTAATCTTGCAAAGATCACCCATAATGGCTCAGTACTCATATCTAGTAATTCTTTCAGTAGTCTAAAATGTAGTCCATCTGGGGCTAGATAATATTCCTGAGGCATTGCAACATCCCAAGCTGCCTTCTAAATGATGAGAGAGAGAGAGATCGAGCGCGAATTAACTTCAGGAAAACCTGAGTTCATTCCTGCTTCCCACATACATTAACTGTGTGGTGGTGTTTATCATTTCAGTTTCAGCAGCTCTCTAAGACTATACAGTTGCTGATATGCATTGCTGGAGGGATCTGTCACACCTGGAGTCCACTCTGCTGAAAGAAATTACAAGCCTATTCTATACTACCACCAGCACCACCATCTTTCTCACTCTCTCTCTGTCAAGTCAATAAACATTTATTAAGTGCTATGTGCCAGGCACTGTGCTATACCTAACAGATGGTGTGGTACTATCTACACTTTTATGGATGGAGATTCTTTCTTGTCATTTAATTATTTTGTCACTTATTTATCATGTATTTTACTATGCTGGCTGATTAAACATCTTTTGCTTTATGGATGGCCATTTTTTTTTCCTTTTTAACATCTTTTGCTTTAGCTAATGTACTCTCCAGTTAGTCTAGTAAAGGAGATACGTCACTGTGGGCTGATGAGCTATAGTTTTGAGAGGATGTTGATTCAAAGTTCCTCTAATTTGAGGTGGTTTTCTGGTAGGTCAGTGTGTGTGTGTGTGTGTGTGTGTGTGTGTGTGTGTGTGTGTGTGTGTGAGACAGAGAGACAGAGAGACAGAGACAAGACAGAGACAGAGAGACCAGGAGACAGGGACAAACAGAAACAGAAACAGAAACAGAAACAGAGACAGAGACTGAGAAAGAGAGATGCTACATCTACAATCAGGAAAAATTCCTAACTCCTTAACAAGAGCACTGGTTTTCTTGGGAGCTTAGTAGGGGTGGAGGTAAACAGGGGGAGCCCCTGTGCAGTTTGATTAAGTTTTCCCCATCGGGGCAGCTAGGTGGCACGGTGAATAAAGCAGAGCCCTGGATTCAGGAGGACCTGAGTTCAAATCCAACCTCAGACATTTGACACTTACTAGCTGTGTGACCTTGGGCAAGTCACAACCCTCATTGCCCTGGGGGGGGGGGGAGAAAGAAAGAAAGAAAAAAGAAAGCTAAATTTTCCCAATCAACATCTGAAAGGAATCTCCAATGGAGGTAGGCAAGAACCCCAGAATCCTGCTGAAAGGACACAGGAAGCTCCCCTGATTGTTTCCCATTGACTTGTGCCACTTCCAAGATGTCTGGTAACTGTGAATGGTGGTGGGGAATTATTTCTTATTAGAAAAGTCACCCCCTCAACCTTTGTCTGTAAAGCAAGCCTGTCTCATTTATCTTTTCAGTCCTTTAGACTTCCAGATCCTAACAGAGTAGAGCAGATCTTCATTCAAAAGGGAAAGAAGGCGCCTACCTGAGGTTCCTGGACCTCAAGTTACAAGTTCCTTTTGCCTTTATGAATATAAGACAACAGTTTCTCAGACTCAACTTTGTATGCTTAAGGTATTGGTAGCAGCCAAAACATTGAGAAAATTCCAAGAGAAGCATGTAGCAGTGGCCAACCAACCCCTGCTTGCCTGAGAGAAGAGAGATCCTGAGTTTCAACTTTTCTAGTTTTTGAAGAGTTAATCACCTGGTAATTTCAAGTTCAAAAGCTCCCCAGTTCGAGAGTTCAGGCACTTAGAGGGAAATTTTCTCTGCAGCTGGAGAACAAGAACCAAGTCATGGTAGAACGATTGACAGAGATCTGAACTTTGCCAATCCTTCCCTCTGTTTCTATGAGTTGCTCTGCGTGAATAGGCCTATATAAATGGGAGTGATTGTTCATTAGCTCCCTAAGTTTACCTCTCTGAGGGAGTCTAATAAGCTATTTGAATATTTTACATGTTTCTGCATCTCTTCCTAGGCTCTTGGTATCTCATGTATTTTAGTGGGGATAGGATAATAGGGATAAAATAAAGGTTATCCCATACTATGATACCTACACTGTACATTTGAATACCTGTGCGAGAGATAGGGGGTCCCTGCTTCCAATATTTGGGAAGAGTACACTATTTTATCTCCTGGCAAAATATAACGGATGTAGATACGCCCAGACCTGCTTCTGGTGTGTTTTGAGTGTTTGGTTTAAACATCAAGATATTTATAAAATATTTACAAATTTTGGGGTAATAACTGGAATTTCTGTAGCACTTCTAAAGTTTTATAAAATGTTTTTTCGTTAAGTGGTTGGTGCAAGTATTATTCTGCCATCGTTTCACACTCGGAGGAAATGGTGTGGGGCGGAGGTTGATTGACTTGCCCAGGGTCAGTCTGCCGTTGCCTCCTGCTTTAATGTTTTTAATTGTTTCTTAAAGAGTGTTCCTGGGCATTGTGCAAAGGATGGCAAAACTAAACCAGAAGACAAGAACTGCTGCCTGCCCAATGTCGTGCCCCCTCTCACTTAGCCTAACTGTGTAACTAACACATTTTGCCAACTCGCCAGGCCTGTTCTATTTCAGGCCTCCAGTTAGAGAAATGTGCTTTAAGACTTCTGCTTATCTGGGCAGTTTGGGTATGGCGTTGCACAGAAATCCGAACCGTGATGTCCCAGATGCGCCCTCCCTCCCGCGGCTCCCCGCAGCTCAGGGGCGGGACAGGACGTAGCACGAAGGGTCGCTGCACGAGAGGCCACTTGCTTTGACTGCCACGGAACTGGCCGCGAGGACCCAGCAGACACCGACCCTCCTCCCTCCCACCCGGATCGGGCGTCCCGGCTGGTGTGACGGGTTGGCAGTGGCGGCCTCGCCTAGAGGAGGTGCAGGAGCCTGGGGGAGGCCTCGCTCCGCGGCCGCAGTGAACGAGTTGCAAGGCACTGGGACCCACAGCTTTGGAATCCGGAGCTCGCGGGCGAGCGGGCGGGGCAGGAAGGCGCTCGGTGGTGCGCGCTCGACCCCGCCGTGAGCGCGCGTGTCTCGGGTACTGCAAGCAGAGGGCTCTCGCTCTCGCTCTCTGGCTCTCGCTCGCTCTCCCTCGGCCTACGCCCAGCGGTCCCCCGGCCTGTTCTCGTGCAGACCCCTCCTTTTCTCGTGCTGCTCTCGCTCCGCGACTCCAGCGCACGCGCGCTGCCCCGCGCAGAGGCCAAGGGGGTGGGGACGCCAGGGAGCGCAGGGGCACTGGAGCGCAGGAGGCGCCCTCGGTCTGGGAGGCTGCGTTAGCGCAAAAAACTGTCAGACTCAGGGGGAGCCGGCGCTCGGAGCGGAGCGGCACGACGCGGAGCGACGTGCATTCCTCGCACCGTCTCTTCCTCTGCCCCCTTCTCCCTGCTCCTCGCTTCTGCATCTCGGAGCTGGATAAAGGAGCCGGGGAGCGCCAGACTGACCTTGCTGCAGAGGGGCGGAGCGCGGCGGCGGCGGCGGAGCGGGCCGAGGCGGGCCGGGGAGATGAGTTCTCCCCTGCGCGGAGGCTCCCCAGCAGGCGTCGGGCAGAAGGGCTCCCAGCGCCAGCGCCCCAGGTATCTGGCACCCACTTCGCTGGTGATGGGACGCGGGACTCCCCGGGGAGGGAGGACCCACGATGGGACGGGGGCTCGGGCCATGGGGGTAGCTCCCGGGCTCGGCCCGCTCCAGCCTGGGTGCTTTGGGTTCCCTCCCGGAGAGCGAGCGGACGAGAGGGCGAGGTGCAGGTGAAGGTGAGTGGATGGCACCGGCGTCCTCGCGTCCCAATGAGGAAGAGCTTCCTCGGGGCCCCGCGCCTGCTGCCTGCGCTCTTGTCCCGTCTCGGGGACGGGACGAGCCGGCTGTGCGAGCTCTAGTCCCGTCGGGAGCCCTGCGCCCTGGCCCCGTCTATGTTCTTGTGTCCTGCGCCTGCTGTCCGGACGTGGTTGCCTCGGGAGTCCTGCGTCCTGTCCCCGTCTGGGGTCGTGTGCCCGGAGCCAGTTGTTCGGACTCTGACCCACCACTACCAATCTTCCCCCGTCCCTCGAGGGCGCCCTAACTTTGGTGGGGAGGGAGATTCCCGAACCCCACACGCTGTTGAGTAGAGAGGCAGGCGTAAACTCAGGTTAACTTAGACGTAGCGCCCCGGCTGGGGCATTTAAACTAAAGCTAAAGGCAATAGACATTTCGTTTTTATTTTACTCCTTTTTTCTCCCCTAGGATGGGAAGAAACAAACGGATATGCTCCACCTAGAAATCCATTCCCAGTGAAGAGAAGTTGGTGACTGGTAGTCTCCAGGCAGTGTGTGGTCTCGAGCCGAGGGATTCCCAGATCCCAGCCATCACTTCAGCCATGGCCCGAGCCAATGTATGGAACCGTCTCAAATCTTGGTGGAAAAAAGATGATACGCATCCGTTTCTAAATGATACCAGCGCCTTTGACTTCTCGGATGAAGTAGGGGATGAGGATTTCCCCAGGTTTAATAAACTAAGAGTTGTAGTTGCTGATGATGGCCTGGAGACCCCAGAAACTATTAATGGGACCCACCTGGCCTTCCAGGCAGATGATGATTCCTTACTGGATCAGGACGGACCTTTACCCAACAGCCAGCTGGGTTTCAAAGTAGACCCTTGTGACAATTGCCGGAAACAGAGAGAGTTACTGAAACTGAGGAAGGTGAAAACTAGACTCACCATAGCGGGTGTTCTTTATCTGCTCTTCATGATTGGTGAACTTGTGGGTGAGTCTTGTTTTCGGCTTTTTCTCCTTGTGATTAGCCCTGAAAGATAATATAGAATATTACTCATGACTTGAGCTTTAATCATTTTTTTTCTCCAAAGGGAGATGGTTTACTAATTATCAGAGATACCAGTGTCTCTGTGTTCTGATGTGCAAACCAACTTAAGTGCCTAAAGAATGGGGTACAAATCTCAGGAGGTCATTTTTCTTAGAACACCATACTATTAAATGAAAAAGATCGAGATTAAAAAAAACAAAACAAAACTGAGTGTAGGGGCAGCTAGATGGCGCAGTGGTAAAGCACCGGCCCTGGATTCAGGAGGACCTGAATTCAAATTCGGCCTCAGACACTTGACACACATTGCTGTGTGACCCTGGGCGAGTCACTTAACCCTCATTGCCCTGCAAAAAAACCCAAAAAACTGAGTGTATTACTCCTTTTTTTCCCCCTTTAAAGATGAATGTCTACATCCTGACCAATATTTAGAATCACAAATGATTCTGAAACCCTCATCTCTGTGACTAAATTGCAAGGCCACTGTCAGATGAAGGAAAAGAAAATCTGCAGGATTAGTGTCGAAGGAAGTTGACTTTTCAGCTTAAATTTCACAGTTTGACTTAATCATGGCAGAGTTATAAACTAGAGCTGGAAGGAACCTTAGAAATCATCTAATCCAACCCCAACAGCTAGGAAGTAGCAGAGCCAGGATTAGAAATTTTATTTACACCACACCCTGATTTATGGTAGTATCTTCAAATTCCTACCTTTTGAGTCCAAGAGAACACCAGAATCCCTTAAAGTAATACTGGATTGCATGAATTAATTCATCCAAGAGATTGATGCCCTTAGAAGAAGAATTGCTAGCTTTATATTATTTATATAGCTCTTTTTACCAATTTTATCTTCATAAGAACTTTGGGGAAAGTTATCCCCATTTTACCAGTGAAGAAACTGGGGCAGACAGAGGTGGCTTGCCCAGGGTCACACATTGAATAAGTGTCTGAATCTGAATTTATGAACTCAGGTTTTCTTGGCTCCTGGTCCATCATACCACCTAGCCCCATCTCCTGGGAAATAATTTAAATATCAAGGGACTCCAACGGTTTTTTTTGAAAAATCACTGTTTTGATGGACTTCATTTTAAAAACTTCATATTGCTTATCCTCTTTTAGGAGGAATATAGAGCAGTAGGCATCCTAGGGGGGGTTGCATTCTGTTCAGTGGTTTTACACAGTCATTCAGTCAGTAAACATTTACTAAATGCCTTTGTGCCAGGTATTGTGCTAAGTGCTGTCCCCTCAAGATAGCTTCTGCTAAGTGGTATCTATTGCAAGGGAGAAAGATGCTTTATTTTCACACACATGAAAGAGATTTCATTTTCACATGTCATGAACCACAATGTTTATGGTAAATACCTAATGACTGAAATTTTTTCCCCAGCAGAGTTGATTTTCATAAATGCACTTCTGAAACACTTAGCTATGTCAGTTTAGTTGGAAGCTTGGAGTCAAGTTCTATACATAGCCTGAGAAATGGCTAGTGAGTGATTCCTTTTTACAAGTTTTTTTTTGTTTTGTTTTAAACAAGGCACTATTTTACCAAAAGAGGTCAGAGAATTTTGTTTTGACACGAGTGGAACTTTGTTAGAGGGTTTTAGTATCTTCCTGATCTGAGTAGACATCGCTTAGACGACTTCTCAGCCATGCCCCTTTTCAGAATGTAAGAGTTGAACACTAGTTTACTCTTGAAAATTCCCACGTACACATTGATGGCTCCCAGATTGTCTTTGTAAGTATTGCCCTACACAATATTTCACACCCATAGGCTCCCACCTAAGTGAAAAAAAGAAGATGCATTTTCTGTCTTCCCTGAGACCAAACTTGCTCTCCTAGTGTTCATTTACATTTTATTATTCTTTCCATGTACATTTTAGTCATGTGTATAGTTCCTGATTCTGGTTACTTCCTCCTGCATCAATTTCTGTAAGTCTAACTATATTTTTATAAATTTATCTTATCCCTATTAATTATCACTCTCATTTCTCTTTCCATTTTTCCCTCTATCTCTCTTACTTTATCTTCAAAGTCCTTTTTGAGCACTTCTATGGCCTGAGACCAATTCATATTTTTCTTGGAATCTTTGGATGTTGGAGCTTTGACTTTATCTTCTTCTGAGGGTGTATTTTGATCTTCCTTGTCACCAAAGAAACTTTCTGTGGTCCACATTTTTTTCTGTCTGTTCATGTTACCCCAGAGATAATTATCCATCAAATCATACGTCTTCCCATAGTTGGCATTGAACTCAGAAGGCAGTATCTATGTGAATCCTTCCCTTGCCAATTTTCTATGTATGTTCACATTATGAAGAAATAGAAATGAATTTTATGCTACTTCTTATATTTTAGTTTTTTTCTCCATTCATCTCATTTGTATTTCTTATTGCATGGTATATTCACATAACCATTTGTCAGTCAGTGGACACCCGCTGTATTTTTAGTTCTTTACTACCAGGAAAGTACTGCAATGATTATCTTGTATTATATGGGACGTTTCATTGTGTCTTTAATCTCCTTAGAGTATATATGCTTAGCAGTGGAAACTCTGGGTCAAAGACATTTTGGTCAGTTTTTTTTTTCTTTTTTAAAGCAAAATTCCAAATTGCTTTCCAGAATAGTTAGATCAATTTATAGCTCCACCAACAATGTATCAGTGTGTCTTTCTTCCCAGCCTCTCTAGCATAGACTATTTTCATGTGTTATAATCTATGCCAATTTGCTGGATGTAGAGTGAGACCTCAGATTTATTTATTTGCATTTCTCTTTATTATTATTATTGATTTAGAGCATTCTTTCTCATAATTTTTGATAGTCACACTTCTGAGAATTATTTGTTCATATCCTTTGACCTTTGGGAAGTGGCTCTTGGTCTGTTTTTTGTTGTTGTTGTTAATTCCATTTACATTTTGCATATAAGACCCTAATAAAGAAAATTTTCAGGAATACTCTGGGTAGAAATAGGACTTTACAAGGCAAACTGTTTTGATTCCAGTTTTGAATGTGAAAAACCTACAGTGCTTCTTCTACTTTCCCCCTCATACCTCTCACCCCCATCCTGAAAATAACAACCTAGGTCCCTGACCATAGAGTTAAATTGATCTTTGGGACTGAGCTCAGAAGAGACTGTCTTTCAGTCTTTCTCTCCAACAGTTTTCTATGTATATTCAAATCGAGATCAAATAGAATTTTTTTACACTATCATCCAAACACCCTGTTCATTATCATTTTGGTTAATTCCCCCCCCCCTTTTTTTGGGCTATAATATGTGATACAAATGAGTTTCTGGTGTGTCATTAAAACATTGCTAGAAGATTTAGAATTCTAGCCATCTCTGTACGGGTAGCACTTCATAAATCTTAAAGCAGTATATAATGTATAAAGCGATTATCTGAGTTTCTCCATCATCACAGATAATTGAGAGTTTTATACGTCTATTTAGCATAATGCCTGAGACATAGAAAGCTCTTAACAAATGTTTGTTGACTGACTGACTATACTTGACAGTAGATAGAGCACCTCCAAATGGACTTGAAGAGGGAAAGACCTGAATTCCAATTAAGAGCAAATTTCAAAATATCCTGTGTACCAGTTGTCAGCATAATATAATGTAGTATTAAACAGTTTATAAAATTAATATTCCCTGTGTTGAGAGGCATTGCTATATGACATAACACCCTTCTAACTTATTAGAAGATGTTGTCACGTGTATATAGGCAAAACACTTGAACTTTCTGATTTAAGGAATTTACATTTTTTAGATGAGAAAGAGGAATGGACAGAATCCCACCTAAAATGGATATGTACTTGTAGTAGGGCCATACAGTTGAACAAGCATTAATAAATGCCACCTGTATACAAGGAGGCACGATATTAGGAGTGGGGCTACAAAGACAAAAAAAAAGTTGATTCTGGCCTTAAGGGAGCTTATACTCTATATTCAGAACTTTAATTAGATTCTTATTAGAACTGTGCAGAGTTAATCTTTCTAGTTTGCTAATCATTGCTATTGGTTATCCATTTATTCAACCTTATTTTTTTCCTATTTCATCTTAAGGTGGCTATATCGCAAATAGTCTAGCAATCATGACGGATGCACTTCACATGTTAACTGACCTCAGTGCCATCATACTTACCCTTTTTGCTTTGTGGCTCTCAGCAAAATCACCAACCAAAAGATTCACCTTTGGATTTCATCGTTTAGGTAGGTGAATTGGAGTTGCTATCAGTTTATAAGTGTCTATGGCATGATTTGATTAACTGGAACCCAACTAACCCAAACTTTGAAATGAGATTTTAAAGACGTATTCTTATGAGAGGCATAGGCAGACTGATGAAAGGTATTTTTGTTGTTGTTTTTACAAAAGCAGCTTCCTGGGTGTGTCATGAAATCTATAAATTCAACTCAATCTTTTGTATCTTCATCTATAATACTGCAAAGATTATTATTATTCATAGTGATTCTGAAACATGACAAAATCTTTGATTATCAAAAAAAGTTTTGGGTTCAAACAGATTTTCAGTTAAAACCTCAGTGCATCAAACACCCTGTTTCCTACCATTCTGGTTAAACACTTTTTTTTTTACTACCATAAAGTGTGATGCAAATGGATTTCTGGTGGGTGAGTCATTAAAACCTTAAAAGATTTAGACCTTTAATCATATCTGTACAGGAAGCACTTTGTAAACCTTAAAGCCACATATATGGGGCAGCTAGGTGGTACAGTGGATAAAGTACTGGCCCTGGATTCAGGAGGATCTGAGTTCAAATTCAGCCCCAGACACTTGACATTTACTAGCTTTGTGACCCTGGGCAAGTCACTTAATCCTCATGCCCCACCAAAAAGAAAAAAAAAAGCCATGTATAATGTCAGTATCAAAGTATTTCTTGCAAGCACATACTGCAGGTATAGCACTTTGGGTCACTGACTTCTTCTGAAAATGAAAATCTTACTTTTGTTTTGTACTATAGATTTATTCTTTTTGAAAGATGAAGTTTGCTTATGGTGAAAATGAAGCATACTTGTGATCCTGTCTTATTCCCTTTATTAATTAGTATGTTACAATTCATAATTGTTTATAAAATTAAAATCAATAAATGCTAATTACACAGGAGAAACAGCATGAACAAAGGGTGTGGGTACAGAACTAGGAAGGCAGGAGTTACCAATTAAATTAAATTAATACCCTCTGTAGCTGCCTTAAGAGTTGTAGTTACCATCTTTTAGTTCAGTTCGGTAGAAATACTGCTTCATTGAGCTACTATAACAGTCCCCCTTTTCTTTGTGCTAATCTTTTCTGGTCATCTGGATCCCCACAGGTTTTATCATGTACTATACCAGAGTGTGACTTGAAATTTTACCTGGCTGACTGATAGCTACTCAAGGTTAGGCAGAAGTCCGGCCTTCCTTGTCCCCTGCATGGTCAGCACACTTTTGCAATTGAGATCTGAAGATCTGAGCCTTTTATGTGGCTTACTAATAATAAGCCACTGTTTTATTGAAGTTGGAGTTGTATTACTAACAGGAACCCCAGCATTCACCAACTTGCAATATATGCCCGTTTTATTCAAGGTAGACCTAAAAACTGGTTTTTTTAATTAATTATTTAATGTAATAGAAAAAAAGAAAAACTTAAGATGATAAATTGCAGTGACATCATGGAATAATGATTTCTAATCATTATCAGCTGGGCAACATAGTCATTCTGATCTTTATATAATCTAAGATTAAAAAATGAGCAAGCAGAATCCAAGGGGGTTTTGGGACCCAGGAGGTAGGCCAGGAGGATTAGAGTGTGTAACATGGAAGTTGTACAATCTCACCTACACTCTTGGAGCCCTCCATGCTAGAAAAGGTAGATGATGTTTGAGCCTTCTGTGTTCTCTTGGGAGGATTAGTGGAAAGAGTTTATCACTCCTTCAGGAGCAGATTCTCTTAAAACTGGTCTTTGAAGGAAGTGAGGTAGGGATCCTTCCCCCAAAGCTAACATCTTCCAGAAGGTTAGGGAGGGAAGACCCATAGAACCTGTTATGTTTTCTTTGGGGACAGGTTTAGAGAATATGAGTTTTTGGTTTTTTTTTTGGCGTGGGGCATTGAGGGTTAAGTGACTTTCCCAGGGTCACACAGCTAGTGTCAAGTGTCAGGTCGGATTGGAACTCAGGTCCTCATGAATCCAGTGCAGGTGCTTTAGCCACTGCGCCACCTAGCTGCCCCACTGAAAAAAAAATTTTTTTTTGCTGATCTAAAACAAGCTTGTACTTCCATCATATACTATTATACTTATCCTCTCCTTATTATGTGGAGTTATGCTGGAAGTCATCAGACTTGAGTCTGCATCAGCTCTGCCCCAAGCTAGCTAGACAGCCTTGGCAAATCACATTTTGGATGTTTTCCCATTTAACACAGGTTGGTCTAGGTCAGCAGAGAACACCTTTTAGCTCTACAATTCTGGTACTTCTACATGGGGACAACATGTCCATAACATCTCATGTGACTTTCAGAAAGGCCTTGGTTTAAGCCCTGGCTGTGATACCCTAGCTTTGTGTCCACTGGCAGATCACTTAACCTCTTAGTGACCTGGGAAACTCTCCAAAACTCACATGAGAGTTCCTCGTTGTCAGAAGTAGGGGTAGAGAATTTTCACATCAGGTATTCCCTAATCTGATGCTCTCCATAGGCTAGAATTCCTCCAACAAATTCTTGTCTCCTTTGAAAGCCTTACAGGCCACAGCTGACTCTGGGCTCTATCAGGAGGGATCTCAATCTCAACCAGTTTTTCTAGACTTCTACATAAATTTGAAAAGATAATAGAGGGGGGGATAGAGCACCTGCCCTGGAGTCAGGAGGACCTGAGTTCAAATCCGGCCTCAGACACTTAACACTCACTAGCTGTGTGACCCCGGGCAAGTCACTTAATCCCAATTGCCTCACCAAAAAAAAAAAAAAAAGATAATAGAGTCCCACTTCTCTCATTCAGAGGTAGTGACAAACTGTCAGCCTAGAACATCCTATTTTTAAGTATCAAAGAAATGGCTTGGTTTGTTCCTGCATGGTAGATTTATCTTAACAGCTAGCATTTAGTAGCAGTATATATATGGAGGCAAGAGATCACAAACCTGACTCGTCCTGTTATTGTGTGTTTACAAGTTTCTCTACAGAGTCAAGTGCTTCCTCTTTAAAAGTTGCAAAGTAGGGGGCAGCTAGGTGGCACAGTGGATAAAGCACTGACCCTGGATTCAGGAAGACCTGAGTTCAAATGTGTGCAAGTCACTTAACCCTCAGTGCCCCGCAAAAAAATAAAGTAAAATAAAAGTGCAAAGTTAAGAAGGTAATTGAATGGAAGATTAATGGGGGGGGGGGAGGAAGACTGGAGCAGTTTTTTTAAAAAGCTATTTAAACAGAACATTCCAAATATATATTGAGGGGTAAGTTTTAGGGTGTGACCTCTAAAGATTTGCCATCTCTTTTGAGAAAATACCATAAAAGAAAAGAAACTGATTGAATGAGGTAAAAGAGCCACATAAATTGGCAATATGGGTAAATTAAAGTAGGAACAAAAAGCAGAGATTTTCAGGTTTTTTTTTTAAACAGAATACCAGGATTCAGTGAGCTTTCCCTTGGGATTCCTTCCCTGAAAGTTGAGAAGAATGTGATCCTATTCAGTATCCGCTTTGTGATTGCTGACATTGAGGTCATGCAAAATTATGTTTTAAAAAAGGCCCTGAAACCAAAGCCTTTTAAAATCAAAGTATTCAGAGTTTTAAAAAGGAGGACAGATAGATTAAGGGACAGCATAATAAATCTTAAGGTCAAAGCAGCAGTCCTTTATATCAGAATCTGGTGCAATGTTAGACCTAAACTTGAGAAGACAGATCAACTCTCATCGAAGACTCTTGCATGTAACCTTTCTGACCCTTAGTTTCCTTATCTGTAAAGTGGGGCTAATATCAGAATTGTTGTGAGGATCAGCTGAGAATGATATAAAAGACTTTGGGAATGAGGAATAGCTCATACAGAGAAGCAAGAGATTATAAAATATAAAGTTGTTGGGTGAGTAGTGGGAGCCTGGGTTCCCTGGGGAGCAGACTTAAGATGCTCTATAATACATAAATGGCTTTTAGCCATGTGGCATAATGGGTGAAGAGATAATCCTGGAGCCAAGAAAATGGGGGTTTGGGCCTCACCCTTGAAATTGGCTATGACTCCATATCTTTGCTAGCCTTGGATTATTCTGAACTTTAATACTTTTGGTAGTATTTAATAGACTATTGTGCTAAGATTTGGCATTTAACCTCCATTACTTGTCCGTACTTCCATCTTCAGTGAATGTCTTTTTTTTTTTTCAAAATATCAAAGTTGTTCGGTGAGTTCCATGGACATCTACATTGGTCTCTTTAGTCTAGTGGTCTCCATAGTGGGAGCTGTGACCTTTTTCCCAAGGAGGGTGTGGTCTGACCTCAAGTGGTGTGAGATCTATCCCACAATAAGAAGATGTGATACTCAGTCTCCAGGACTTGTTTTTGCCACAACCTCAGCTATCTTCAAATACTCCTCCTCTCCACCCCTCTGCACCTCCTCTGCACCTTCTCTTCATGGTGCAAATTCCAACCTTTCCTCTTCTTCTGTATCATCCCACATGGCCAGTGAGTGGCCAAGTCTTCTCATTTCAGCCTCCACCCTGTCTCTCTAGCATCTAGACCTTCTTTCCATTCACATAGCCATCACCGATTGAATTCTTTCTCCTGCCCTGTTGTAACGGTCTCCTCATTGGTCTCCCTGCCTCAGGTCTCTCACCTCTTCAGCCCTTCTTCACCATGGCTACCAATAAGATCATCTTTTTTAAAATTTCTCATATTTTTAACTCATACTTTTATAAATTTTTACTTTGTAAAAGTTTTACAATCTACATAATTACTAGAACAATCATACATATATATAATTTATAAATAAGTAAATATCTATTTGGGAGGTACAGGCTAAAAATCTTCGTGGTGGGGGTTTATGATCCAAAATGCTGCTTTAGATAGCCTCTCCCCTTTTCCTCATTGGAATTGTTTCTCTTTTTTACTTCAAAATTTTGAGGACTTTCCATTCTTTTAGGCTCACTTCCTCTATGGAGTTTCAGTCCATGTATGCTACCTATCCTTTCACTGAACAATTTGAAATCTGTTCCTTCAAAATCTAGGGTGTGTCAGACTATGCCTGACTTTCCTCTCCTTACCAATTATAGACTCTAAGAGGAGTGACTTCTCTCTGAGGTCCTCATCATATCCATCCTAGCTGCCAGTTCCTGTTTGTTTCAGAAAATCATATTGGAAATAGAAATTTCTTTTCATTGCTTCCCCTTTTTTTTTTTTTGAATGAGGAAGTCATCTTTAAGGCAAATCAGAAAATTATTAGCTGATCTGCCTTTGGCAGGGCACTTCATAAGGTGTCTGGATTTGTATATGAGTACAGTGTCTGGCACATAGTAATTGAAGTCAATCTTTTATCCTTACTAAATCATGCCAGGCTTGTGATCTGTTCCTCAGGTACCTATTTTGTCCATTTGGTCTGTGTAGTGTATTTCAGTGACAAGGATCATAGTGTGTTATAGTGGGAGGAAAGCTGGATTTAGAGTTAGAGGGCCTTAGTTGGATTCCTACCTGTGTATCTTCCCAGGGAGCCATCCCATATGATAAATAGTATTTGTTAGGGGAGAAAACAGCACAACTGTCTCATTCATTGAAAAAAATCCAAAGATACGTGTAGTGTGTAACACCCGTGGACCTCCTACTTCCATGATGAGGATAGATTGGGGGTGTCTTCTCATATTTCTCCATTCAAATCTTGCTTGATCTTTATCATTTTCTTACATTAACTTCTATCTCTCTTTACCCAGGTCCTCTCCCCCTCTCCACTGTTTTCCTCTATGGTTTTTGCATTTCCTCATATGAAAATATTTATTTTTAAATATAGGGTATGAGCATTAATAGCTTGAAACTGCACTAAAACCTTTGGGATACTCTGTATGCAACCCTTCTGTAAATTCCGAAATAATTTCGTGTGCTGATCTTGGCCTGTAGGTGCTAAGTAAGTTGTTTTTGGTGCTTTTTTTCCCCCAGTAAGTTTTTTCTAATGATGTTTGGTATAACTGTAGTGGAAATAAATGAGAGAAATTGGAGAGTAACCACTGTTTGATGAAAATACAGGAATTACAAAGGTGTAGATTTTCAGAATACGGGAGTTTTATGCCCCTTATAAGAGTTTTCTTAACAGTCAGGGACAGGTACTATCCCCTATTTTATTTTTTTAAATATATTTTAATTTCATTAAATATTTCCCAATTACATGTAAAAATATTTTTAGCATTCACTTCTTTTTTTTTTTTGCGGGGCAATGGGGGTTAAGTGACTTGCCCAGGGTCACACAGCTAGTAAGTGTCAAGTGTCTGAGGCCGGATTTGAACTCAGGTATTCCTGAATCCGGGGCCGGTGCTTTATCCGCTGCGCCACCTAGTTGCCTCAGCATTCACTTCTTAAAATTCAGGGGCAGCTAGATGGCACAGTGGTTAAAGCACCGGCCCCGGATTCAGGAATACCTGAGTTCAAATCCAGCCTCAGACACTTGACACTTACTAGCTGTGTGACCCTGGGCAAGTCACTTAACCCCCATTGCCTGCAAAAAACAAAACAAAAACACTTCTTAAAATTCTAAGTTTCAAATTCTCTCCTTCTCTACCCTACTCCACCCCTTGAGAAGGCAAGCAATATGATAAATGTAAAATACATGTGAAATCATGCAAAGCATTTCCATTTCAGCCATGTTGCAAAAGAAATACACACATAGAGAGACACACACAATACACTTCCCAAGAAAAATAAAGTTTAAAAAGTATACTTCAGTCTGTACTTGGAGTTCATCAGTTGTCTCTCTGAAGGTGGATTGCATTTTTCATCAGGAGTCCTTTGGAATTGTCTTGGATCACTGTATTTACAAGAGTAGTAAAGTCTTTCACAGTTGATCATTGTTGCAGTCTACAATGTTCTCCTGGCTCTACTTTGCCTCAATTCATAGAAATCTTCCCAGGTTTTTCTGAAAATATCCTGCATGTCAATTCTTATGACATAATAGTATTCCATCACAATCATATACCACAACTTGTTCAGCCATTCCCCAGTTTATGGGCATCCCCTCAATTTTCAATTCTTTGCTGCCACAAAAAGAGCTGCTGTAAATATTTTTGTACACATAGGTCCTTTTGCCTTTTCTTTCATCTTTTTGGGATATAGACGTGGATGGAATGCACAGTTTTATAGCCCTTTGGGCATAGTTCCAAGTTGTTCTCCATTCTGGAGAACACAATTCCACCAACAATGCATTAGTGTACCTGTTTTTCCATATCCCCTGCAGTATTTTCTGTACATGATATTTTCTGTCATGTTGGCCAGACTGATAGGTATGAGGTGGTAACTCAGAGTTGTTTTAATTTGTCTTCCTATAATCAATGATTTAGAACATTTTTATGTGACTATTGATAGCTTCGATTTCTTCTGAAAACTGCCTTTTCATACCCTTTGATTTTATCAATTGGGGAATGGCTCATATCTTTATAAATTTGGCTCAGTTCCCTATGTATTTGAGAAATGACACCTTTGTCAGAGAAACTTGTCCAGTTTTGTTAGAGCAAGTAAAGAATGGATACTGGATATGTCTGGATAGATGGGTTGAAACCAAGATGGTGGGAGGCCTTGAGCATGTAACTGTAACTTTTTTTTCCCTCGAGGCAGGAGGGAGCCACTGAAGTTTTTTGAGGAAAGGAGAGATGTGGTCAGACATGTGTTTTTTGGCAGCTGTGTGAGGGATGGATTAGAGAAGAGGCTGGGATCAGGGAGATGGAATGGTTTAGGCCAATGCAAATGTTCTTGAGGGCTTGTGTTAGGGTAGTGATCCTATAGGCCAAAAGAAATGGAAAGCTAAATGGAATAGCAGTGTTTTAAAAAACAGATGTGCTTAATGGGGAAGATGATTTTTATTTTGCGTGTTTTGAGTTTGAAATGTCAGTGGTACATCCAAAGGGAAATGGTTGGCTTGCAGTTTTGGTTTTGGCCTGGTGTGTAGGAGAGAAATTGGGTCTGGACTTATCTACTTGGCAATGATCTGAATTCATGGGAGTAGATATGGTTATGTAGGGAGAGTTTAGAGCACAGGTTCTTAAATTTGGGGGGTCATGGACCCCTTTGGCAGTCAGGAGAGCCTTTGGACCCCTTCTGAGAATATTTATAAATGCACAAAACAAAATACATGGTATTACAAAGGAAACCAATTCTATTAAAATATACATATCAAAATATTTTTTTAAAACTAGATCATGGGGGGTAGCTAGGTGGTGCAGTGGAAAAAGCACTGGCCCTGGATTGAGGAGGACTTGACCTCAAATCTGGCCTCAAACACTTGACACTTACTAGCTTGTGTGACCCTGGGCAAGTCACTTAACCCTTATTGCCCCACCAAAAAAAACCACCAAAAAACTTGATCATGGGCCTCAGGTTAAGAACCTTTGGTCTAGGGGCAGCTAGATGGCGCAGTGGATAGAGCACCGGCCCTGGAGTCAGGAGTACCTGAGTTCAAATCCGGCTTAACATTTACTAGCTGTGTGACCCTGGGCAAGTCACTTAACCCCAATTGCCTCACTAAAAAAAACAAAACAAAACAAACAAAAACCAAACAAAAACAAAGAACCTTTGGTCTAAAGGAAAGAGAAGAAAGATAGCAGCTTAGCCTTGAAGGACAGCCAGACCAAAGGGCTGACAGATTCAACAGAGGAAATGGTGAGTTTATATAGGAGGGAATAGTGGCCAGCAATATCCGAAGCTGCAGGGTGTTCAAGCAGAATAATGAGCACTAAGAAAAGATCATAAAAATTGATAGTTACCCCCAGAATGAACCATTTCAGTCAAGTAAGGGAGTCAGAAGCCAGACTCAGGGGGTTGAGAACTAAATGGAGGAAATGAGTATGGACATTTCTTTCTGGGAGTTTTTCCATGAGAGGGAGAAGCATTTAGGTTGAGAGTATGGTGAGGTAGGTCATATGAAGGTTTCCTAAGGATGAGGGAGAAATAATCATGCTTATAGGAAGCTGGGAAGGAGGTGATAGATGGGCAGAGATTGAAAGTGAAAGCAAGTTGGAGGAAGGAAGCTACTGAGTGGAAGGATCTGGGCAAATTCCCAGAGGAAATGGGATCAGGGACACAGGAAGATGGTTTGGCCTTGTCAAGGAGCATCACTTCTTCCTCGGCTATAATTAGAAGAGATGCCCATGGTTTTCTCCCTAACACCTTAAATCTGAGAGACAACTGTTATGTGCTTGAGGTAAGAAGGAATTTAGAGAATTCTGTGGAATGTGATGATCAGACATCCGTTAAGATTAGATAACAAGAATTTCTAGTGGGCTTTATCTGGTGTTGCTGAGCAACATGGTGGTAGGAGCCAAGAAGGCTGATGGTGGTACAGATAATTCATTGTACCACACAATTAAGCCATTTGTATTGGTGTGAATATATGGGAAAGCAGTTCCCAACCAAATCTGTTCATAAAGTTCTGTTTGGCAAATATACACCTTATGTCTGGTGTGGGGTACAAAGGACAAAAGTTCCTGCCCTCAAAGACCTTACAGTCCTGTAGGAAAGAGATGTAATAAACACTATAATACATTTCAGAAAGAATCAAGCTCCCTGAGAGGTATGGATCCACAGAGGAAAGCCTCAGGGTAGATTAGGGCCAATAGTGGCATGCCTCAAAGGACTTGATGAGGCCCAGGCTTTCAGCATGCAGTCCATGGGCTAATTGTTGCCCATCCAAACCTAAAGTGAGACTTGGCCCCAGAGACTGTTAGAAAAAAACAAATACCCTAATTAGCTAGCTCATATGGACCCCCTAGATCATTCGTACGAACTGCCCACCAGTTTGCTCTCCTGTGTTGTGGCTATGGGTTTTTTTTTTTTTTAGCAGTTAATAATTGTAATTAGTTACAAAATTCAATTTGGCAAGAAGTGTGAGATTTCTCATCACGCGGCCACTACTTGAAAAATTTTTGGTTACCCTTCACTAAGGAGTTTGAATTTTATTTGGTGAGTAGGTAGGGGAAGCCTGGAAGGCTTTTGATCTAGGGAGTGATAAAATCAGAGCCTCCCCCAGGTAGGTGTGTCATTTTGAAATTATATGGGGGGTGCCTATCTCTGTTCTAGGTTTTAGGGAACTTAGCTGGGGTTTCTGATATATTGCTATTTTATAAATTAGAGCCTATAGCACCGGTCTTTGGCATTAAGCATTTATTAAAGCATATTAAATGTTAGTAAAGAGAGAGCACATGACCCTGAAAGTTCAGAAGCTCTACATTACTTAGGGGTGGGAGGGAGAGGGGGAAAGAGAGAGAGAGAGAGAGAGAGAGAGAGAGAGAGAGAGAGCGCGCGAGAGCGCACGCAAGCTCAAGATCAAAACCCAGACAGCTTGGCTGCATCCTCCAGCATCCCAGGCCCAGCTTAAAAATCCCAGGATGGGGAGAGGTGCAGAGAGAAGAGAGCAGACTGCCCCCCCCCCAAGGGTTTTTATCCTCTCTCAGGTAGAGGTGGGCCACTGCACATTGATCCAAGCTAATTGGCCAGTCCATTGATTGACATGACTGGGGGGGGGGGTCAGCTAAGTGAGTTAACTTCCTTTAGGTAGTCAGAAAGGTCAATCTACATTTCCTTTGCAATTTTCCTGACTCTGGGCTGGCCTTAAAAGAGGTCAGGCAAGGCTCCCTCAAGTTGGGGTGCCCCTAGGACCCTCAAAACCCATTATTTTCTCACATAGGTCACTCTCTCCTACATCTGGTTGGGATTCAGAAGGCCAGGTGAGGTAATCCTGCCAGCATGTATGCAGTACATTGTCAATGGCTGCTTGGTAGGCCCTCATTCTCAGCCTTTCCATTTCTGTATGGTGTCTCTCATTCCAATCTCTGCTTTCCTCCCAGAAGAGGAGAGAGGTAATAAGCATTTATTAAGTGCCTATTATATGACAGGTACTGTACTAAGCCCCTTACAGTTATCATCTCAGTTGAACCTCACAGCAACCCAGGAGATAGGTGCTGTTATGATCCCCATTTTACAAGTGAGTCAGACAGAAGTGACTTACCCAGGATCACACAGCTACTAAGTGTCTAAGGATAGATTTGAACTCAGGTCTTTCAGACCCCAGGCCCAGCACTACCTATCCAGTGTACCACTTAGCTGCACTAAAGAAAAAGAAAGAAAAACAAAAGGATCCACATATCTGCTACCACTCCTTACCAAATTACATAAATATGTATATTATATGTACAATAGTTACGAAGAGTATTAGTACTTGGTGATGTCTAGAACCTATTACTGTAAGTTTGCTAGTAGTATCTGAAAGTACTTTCAGCTAACAGAAAAGTACTTTATAATTGGAGTCATGTTAGTACCTTGCTGCCAATAGGAATATTTGTGAAGTTGAAGAAATAGAGGTTCTACATTATAACATTACGAAAGGTCAGGAGGTCTTGGTTCAGTGTGATTTCTTTTCCAATCATAGTCTCATGAACCAAAACTATCTGTAATTCTATACATCCTTGGTTGTGTGTATATGTGTGTGTGAGAGAGCGCACATGTGCGCACGCACACACACACACATACACATGTGCATGTTTCTTTTTTAATCTTTTAGTGTACATAAAAGGCATTTTAGCTGTCAGATCTTATCTTGAGCCCTGAATTCTCTGGATGTCTGCATTTCTTCCAGATCAGTATCTCTTGTTGTGTGCTTTGTTTCTGTTATTGTTGGGGGAAGGAGGGTGTTGTTAAATGTTTGGTTTGTGTGCAGATCTCAGAATGCACCTTAGTTGCATCTCTGATTATAAAGATCTGTTTATATTTTAGTTATTTGTGTGTGAAAACACCCAAGATTCATTCACTTTAATCCCTCCCCCAGCACTGTAGTTTTGCCATGGTTAAGTAATTTAATGAGTACCAAATAATGTATAGAGCACGGTAGCAAAGCTTTTTAGGATTACTAGGATGAGGCTTGCCAACATTTCCATTAAAAACATCTCTTTCAAGAGTTTTTAATTATGTAGTAAAATTTCCCTTCAGATTGAAACATGACCTTTCAGGTTTATTTAAGAACTAATGGGGGTAATATTAAACTGCACAGATCTCTCCTGAGTTTTACATTACGAAACTCACTTGGGTCCCCTCTAGTAAATGAAAAATGTTACTCTTCAGTCTGCCTTTATGTGTTCCTTTTATCTTAGTAATTCTCTAATTGTAGATTATGTGACCTGGGACCAACCCAGAGCTGGAATGAAAGTACTGAATAGGTCATAATTTGACTGTTGATTGAAAACATTTTTCCTCTTGAAATTTTTTTTTTAAATCCACACATTTTCATTGGGATTTATTCACTCCGAATAGACAAACTCAACCACCTTACTGTATTTACACTACTTTCACATTAAGCTTAATATTAAAATATAAAGAAACAGTCATCTGTTCTTGCAAAACTGAATTTCTTTCAACATCTTTTTAAAAAATCTTCATTTATATAGCAAGTGTCTATTCTTAACTATGAGTCTCAGTTTCTAGAACATATTATTCGTATTATCTTTTAAAGTATTTCTTTGCATTCTATCAGTACAATGTTTGGGGTTTTCAGCAGATGATTTATTTTAGAATAAAAACTCCAGAGCAACAATATCTCTCCATTCTTACTCCAGGAAATGAGATTGTGGGGTATACGTTATTCTTTAATAATTCATGAAAAAGGAACATGGCTGCCAAAGCAGAATCCCCCAAACTGCCACATAAAAAAAGTAGGAATCCTCTCCTAAATTTTTACATCAGAAACACAGCATGGGGTGAGAGGAAAATGACCCCTGCTCAATAATTCTCAAGAACTCAGCAGTGATGTGTCAAAGGCGCATTTATTTTCATTCTCTTGAGAATGGGCATCTTGATCTGTGTGCAGCAGGCAAGTGCATAAGATAGGCGCTAACAAACCCCATTTTAATCTCTAGTCCCTAACTTGAAATGGACCCTCCCCTTGTTCATCACTGGCTGATTACTTAAGGGTTACGATCTACCCTCAAAAGCTAGCTAACCAGAACTCAGTGTTCTTAACTCTAATTTCCATAATTATTCTTTGAGTTCTTAGGTAATGGGGAAAGGACTCAGGGACATTCCTTCAGTCTTCCCTTATATGAACACAGCCCAGAATAGGACCTCTTTGAGACCACCTCTGGGCTACTTGAACCATGTGATCAGTCTGCCAGAGGGGATGGGGGTGGGGGGTGGGGAGGGGCTGAGACCCGAGTCCTCAAGCAGGTCTAGAGGAGTGTAATTTGAAGGTGTTGATGTGGTTGGATCCTACTGAGAGGAGACCACTGCTTCTTTCCTCACCCTGTGAGGTTTGCCAGACCCACCTCCAACATTTGCTATGATCAAGTCACTTTACCTCATCAAGTCATATTTTTACCTCGTGGATAAGCTCAGGATCTACTTCAGAGGGTTATTGTGAGGAAAACACTTGGTATAAATCTCAGAGCACTATATGAATGTGAGTTTTTTCAGCTGTAAGAGCCCTTGTGCTCCTTAATTATGTTATTTTGAACCCTAGTGGGGAGAACTTGCTTTTAGCCTGAGACTATAGACTTTTAGTGAGTGGGATCTCCCTAGGATAAAAGCATAGAGTTCTGCCATTGATGTTGAGTCCATATACTTTTGAGGACTTTGCCAAGCCTAATTTAGGAGCAGAAGCTGAGATTGCCCAATTTTGGAGTGTGTTTGGAGAGTTTTTTCCTTCATTATTTTGATTTTGATTTTCTCTCCCTTATTATTTTTCCTTTATTTTGATTTTGTTGTTGTTTAGTCATTTTATTTGTATCCAAATGAATCCTTTTGGGTTTTGGATTCGTTTTCTAAAAATTCACAATACAGTAAACATTGTAAGGCATTTTGCATAACTGACCTTGAATTTCCATAACTTTATTACCTCAACTATGAAATAATATTTATGTTAATGAAACTCCATACACTTAAACTTTTATTAATTGTCATAGCAAATATTTTCATTAAAGGCATTTCAGAAAAGAGCATTGGCCTTTTGTTCTGGTCGCAGACTAGGTATGAAATTCCATTTTTGATGCGTGACAAATTATATAAAGTTTTACTTTCTCAACTGTTTTTTTTTTAATTAATTTATTTTTGTAGGACAATGAGGGTTAAGTGATTTTCCCAGGGTCACAAAGCTAGTAAGTGTCTAGTGTCTGAGGCCAGATTTGAATGCAAGCTCCTTGTGGGCAGGAACTGGGAGTTTGTTGTTTTGTTTTGGGCTTTCTATATCTAGTACTTAGCACAGTACCTTGTACATAGTTTGGATGGGAAAAAAGTGCCCTGGGTGTATCTTTGATGGCAAATCAAATAAAACAACAAAAGAATAGACTTCCATCCAAAGCTTCTGGGAAGTTTTGATTTTGGAGATTCCCCAGAAGCACTATTCTAAAAGGCTTAAGTTGAATTAGAATGAGAAACACAAGTTGGGAAAGGGCCTTTTAGGAATGAGAAGATTTGATACGTCAAAACCTTAGAGTCTTTGGTGTCAAACTCAAGGAGACATGGGGGCTGCTAATCCCTACTTACTGAACCCTGTGGGTCACATATTGATTTAGTTTTAACATGAAATATTATCTATATTTTATTATTTTATTATGTTAAATGTTTCCCAGTTACATTTTAATCTGGTTTAGGCCACATGTTTGACACTTCTGATATAGACCAACCCCTGCATTTAAAGATGAGGAATCTGAGACCCAGAGAAGTAATAAGATGCAAAGCTGGTTAGAATGATGAAGGTTGGCTCAAGGGAGAGACATGAAGGGCACCTCTCCCCCCAGTTCTTTGCAAAGGTGGGGACTGTGATTGTGGAACACTGCACTTTTTTCTGTGTATGTAGGTTAGTTTTGATAAACTCTCGTTTTGTTCTTTGTTATAAGGGATCGCTTTGGGGTGGGGGAGAAGGATACTTTGGAAAATGAAGTCATATAAAAACAAAATATATCAACAAAATTTTTTAAGAAGAAAAAAGCCAAGATTCCAATTCAGCCCTTTTACTCCTAGACTAATTTAGCTCTTCCTACTGAAACACATTGCAGTATCTCTTTTGAAGCGAGAGACTGTAAATACAATTTGTATAATTTTTTATAAATTTTACTTAGCTACAAATATGCCTGTATAACTTTTGTTTTTCTTTACAGAGGTCTTGTCAGCTATGATTAGTGTTCTCTTGGTCTATATACTTATGGGATTCCTCTTGTATGAAGCTGTGCAAAGAACCATCCATATGAACTATGAAATCAATGGAGATATAATGCTCATAACTGCAGCCATTGGAGTTGCAGTTAATGTAATGTAAGCTCTATTTACCATTTTTCCCCTGTTAAGTATTTTAAATATTACATATCTTAGAAATACACCATATCTGTTTGGATTTTTAATTTTTAAAATTGCTCATCACATATTAAGTGCTAGTTTTCTAAGAAATGATAATAAAGCCACTACGGAATCTCACTTCCTCTCTGGTGTCGATTCAAGCATAAACATATTTGATTAAAACAAAATAATCAGGAGACTCGTCTTGGACATAGTAAAGAGACTAAAGTTTTCACACTGAAAGTGCAGTAAACAGTGAAGGCAGAGCAAAAGTGGTAGATGTATAAAAAATTTTTAATAGGATCCCACCTTCTGATAGCTGTTTTTAATTGGCTGCTATCACTATATATTTTTTTCAACCAAACATGAAACACCTACAGATTTGTTCTGGCCAGAAATAACCTGTGGAAGTTTGTAAATCCCAGTGTGCCTAATGTTGGTAGTTTCACAGAAGGATATCAAACAAAAGATTGAATTTGCTGAATTGTTTGCTGTCACCCTGTGTCCTTCCATTCTTTCTCTTCCTTACATCTCTCCTGCATCTATCTTCTTGCCACCCCTTTTCCTTCTACCCCATCCTTTTCATTTGTGTTCTCTCTACCTCTTTTCCTATTTTTCCTTTTAATTCTGTATACATCTCACCTATTGGGTGTACCTTGGTGGCCTTGTGCCCATCCATATATTTTGCAGAATGTCTTGTCACCATTCTTTTGAGGTGGCTTCTAGCACAAACAGGTGAATGTAGGAAGGGGTAAGGGTGACAGTAGATGCCCTCCTTTCCTGTCTCCCAGCCCTGAATATAATACCAGGGAGCTGACTTTGACCCTGGCTCCAGACCACAACCACCCTCAATTCCTGAAGAACTAGATGCAAAAGCAACAAGGTTCAATGGGTTTTGGGCCAAGGGAGACCTAGCTCTTCTTCTTTCAACCCCAGCTATTCTTGGAGCTGCTGAATAAAACCATTTTCTCCTGAAATGGCTCTGAGGAAGCAGAGATTGAAAACAGCCATGCTGGGTCCCAAATCCAGGCTTATTGGTGGGGAATGCGATTCTCTATTCTTCCTACAACCACTTCCCAGGGGCTCTAAGGGGCTGTCTCAGGCTCTCATTTGGGATGCGTCTGAGAGTTGGCTGATATTCCCAGCTAAGCCCTTTTAACTTCTGTTAGTCATGGAATGTGCCAAATATAAGGCTGCTTTAAGGAGGGAAAAATTCTTTCTTAGCTGGAATATGGAAACTCAACCTTTTTTTGGTCATTGTCTAAAGATACCATAGGTACTAATGTTACGTAGTTGTTTTTTTGTGTCCCCTTCCTAGGAGACTAGTAACAAACGTTTGTCTTTTTTGTTCTCTGGAAAAATAATGATATTTTCTTTTTTTAAAAAAACAGAATGGGATTTCTGTTGAATCAGTCTGGTCACCATCACTCCCATTCCCACTCCCCTCCGCCAAACTCTCCTACCACAGGTCCTGGGCATGGGCACGGGCATGGGCACGGGCATAACCAGGGAAGTGACAGCCTTGCAGTGAGGGCGGCATTTGTTCATGCCCTGGGAGACTTGGTGCAAAGCATCGGAGTGCTGGTGGCTGCCTACATCATTCGATTCAAGGTAACCTGGCAGCTTCTTTTTACGTTTAAAAATTGTTTGGGGCGGGGGGGGGGGGGGGGGGGGGGGGGGGGGGGCAACTAGGTGGTGCTATAATGGATAAAGCACCAGCCCTGGATTCAGGAGGACCTGAGTTCAAATGTGGCCTCAGACACTTGACACTTAACTATCTGTGTGACCCTGGGCAAGTCACTTAACCTTCATTGCCCCTCAAAAAAAAAAAAAGAAATTGCTTAAATTTTCATATCATTGTTAAAACATATGCTATTTTGCCATTGGCCCCAGTTTGAATAAAGATAAACTAAACATTCACCCCACACACAGGATTACACATTTTTCAGTGATGCCAAATGGGATTTGGGAAATTAGATTTAAATGATAAAAGAACTTTAAGCTTAGACAAAGTACGTTTATGAACAAGATAATTCACTTGGGAAGGAAAAGCAGTGTGGGTTACTGTCATTGAAGCCACTCATGTCTGTCAAATGAGATACAGAACATGTGAGATCTGCTTCCCAGGTTTAATATTCTCGGTCCATGCCATCTTTGATGGCCTCCCCCATTGCCACCATGTGAAACACAAATTCTTCAGCCCAACATTTTCAATTTTTTACTATTTGATCCAACTACTTCAATCGTCCTTTTTTCTGAATGTAGGCATACCCTATGTAAGGTTTTCTCAAGCATCGCAGTTCCCTATTAATGCTGTCAGTGTGTCAGTACCAAACCCTCAATGTAAAGTCTTTAAACTCACGTTCTATTGTTTGGCAAATTGCCCCTTAAAATTTTGTTTGTGTGGAATTAACTACCCCCTATAATATTGTTTTGCCTAACATCATTTTCTAGGAAGCAGTTAAAACTGGTAAATGGATTATACCTGTATTCCTCTCCACATACTCTACATCCCAGACATCCTGGGCTATCTGCCATTTTTCCAGTCTCCATGGATACTTCCTCTTATACCTCCATGCTTTTTGCCTGTAAGGCAAAGAACTTGGATTTAGCTAATGTTAATTCCTCTGTGATATTTGGAGAGAATAAAGAAAATATTACAGAATTTGAATGGATTTGAGGAAGGGGAACTGTTAGACCAATGATTTCATTGGAATTGAGGGCTCCTGGTAAAAATAATTCCTTCTACCAACCCAAATTGATAACTATACTTTAATTTATGATCTTAAAGAATTGCCTTGGGAATGGAGTATTTAAGTGAGTTGCCCAGGATCATACATTACCTCTTAGAGGCAGGATTTTAGCTCAAGGCTTCCTTAGGCCAACTCTCTATCCATGATACCATTTTTCCTTTCAATCTTTAAGTTGATATGGGTGAAATATACGGCTTATAGTGAACAACTGTTCTCTGATACTATTTCGGAAAGTCAAAGGTAATGAGTTGAAATTTCATCAGAGGAAGCTTTTAACTTTATCATTATTGTAAGATTCTGAAACATGTTACCAAGGGAAGAACAGATGATCTCCTTATTTGGAGATCTATCTCGAGTAGATTTTGTTATTAGCATGTAAACATCTGTGCTCTTTTTTTTCCTGGAGTAGTTTGAATGCTCCATTGCTCAAGGTATCAGTACTGAGTGACCTTAAATTCCCTTTCAACTTGTGTTTTTCTCATAGTATCATGTTCATTTACAAAGAAAAGTGGAAAAGTATTTTTTTTTCTTTAAGAGAAGGTGTCTCTACATTTTAAAATAAACCTCAGTGTTCTCTTTCAGCCAGAATACAAGATTGCCGATCCCATCTGTACTTACATATTCTCGTTACTTGTGGCTTTTACAACATTTAGAATCATTTGGGACACAATAGTCATTATATTGGAAGGTAAGATCAGTGTTAAACTCCCATTGATGTATGCTGTCATCTGAATCTTAGTGAGGTACTTCTCAAGGACAGGACGCTGATGTCCTTTCTTTGAGGATGATTAGGGTATTGTAATTTCAGAAGAGATGATTTGAAAGCCTTTGGCCATCTGGGGAGAAAACTACCATGCAAATACCAATACAGCCAAATCTAAGTTACCCATAGTAATCTCGGGTTACTGTTGGAAAATCTTGGTAAAATCCTCAAGTTGTAAAAAAAAATTTTTAAATATATAAAAATTTTAATTAAATAAATACATGAATGAATGAACAAAAAACAAAATCCTCAAGTTGTTCCCTAAACTATATTTTGGTTGGCATTTTCTATTTTTTGTCCCTCACTGTGAGAGATTAACCCAGTGTCAGAGAGAACCTGTATTCTAATAGAACCCCGTGTATGATGCCCTCCATTAACGTCCTCTTCTGATACCTCATCCTGGCATGGATATGTTCTCTGGATTTTCAGAGGATATGACAGCATGACAAGAGCTCCAACAGGTCCTTCTAACCGGAGAGGTTTTAGTGACAAGCCCAGTGGGCAGACTGTCACCTGAGTACCAACATAGCTAAATTTGGAGCAGCCTTTCACCAGGCTGGCTATAGGTGATGAACTTACCAGCCATGGCAGCTCTCAAAGACCTGCTTTTAAGCCCTAGAGGGCAAGCAGTATGATACAAGAGAGTTGATATTCAGTTGTCTTTCAGTCATGTCTGACTCTCCATGACCCCATTTGGGGGTTTCTTAGCAGAGATACTGGAGTGGTTTGCCATTTCCTTCTCCAACTCATTTACCAGATGAGGAAACGGAGACAAACAGAGCTAAGTGACTTGCCCAGGGTCACACAACTAATAGGTGTCTGAGGCCAGATTTTCACTCAGAACAGGAGGCTTTCTGACTCCAGGCCCAGTGCTCTATCCACTGTACCACCTGGGTGTCCCCTGTACAATGGAGGCTGCAGCTTTGAAGACAAGTCCAAACAATTGGTAACTCCTTATCTCAGGAAAATCAGTTTACTTCTGTAGTTCTCAAGTTTCCTCATGTGTAAATCAAGGGATAGCTTCCAAAGTCACTTCCAACTCTCTAGACCCAGGATATGATAAGTATATCCCTCTGCATGGCCATCTGCATGAGGGAAGGCAGCACAAATGCCAGTGAAATCCCAGATTATCATGTGTAATTCCATTCTAAGAGGCCTAAAAAGTAAGAAGTCACCCTTGCTGAATAATTCCAGTAGACTAATTAATATCATGAAAGACTAACAGGGACATCCATGTTTTATACCCAGAGTAGATATTGTATCTTTGAACCTGGAAACTTTGCTGAAGGACCATCATTTCATTTCTGAATGAAATAATTGTGCATAGAACATAAGCCAAAGGAATATAGACAAAGGACCTCTTAGCAAATTTTATTTGCTTCCCAAAAGTTTTGAGAATATATGGCAAGTGCCAAGATATATCCAACCCACTCATAACTCTTCAAGGTTAGAAAGAAATAAAGGCATTTATTTGGAGATAATTTAGGAACCTCCTCTGGCAAGTGAGGGGGAGAGATACTGTAGAGCTACATTTATCAGAGCTAAAGGCAGAAGCCAAACGTCTGAAATTGCCATGGAAAAAGAAATATACCCAGACCGGGATTTGGTTGTGGCAGAAGAGTTCTAATGTACTAACAGCTCTCCCAATGAAAATGGAAGATGACAGCTAAAAAAAATAACTAGCATTTATATAACACTTTAAAGTTTGTAAAATACTGTGTGTATCTTATCTCGTTTGATCCTCACCACAACCCTGTGAGGTAGGTGCTATTATTATCCCCATTTTATAGTTCAGGAAATTGAGGCTAAGAAAGGTTAAGTGACTTTCCCAAGGTCACAGAGGGATTTGAACTCAGGTCTTCCTGACCCCCAAATCCAGCACTCTTATTTCACCACCAGATTCTATAAATTCCTTATTGCCTGTTGTTGAAAGTTCAGACTCCTCTGTGTGGTGTCAAACAACAAACACTTAGGAAGTGCCCAGTGTGGGCCAAGATCTGTACTAGGCTTTGGTGAACAATACCTGCCCTCAAGAAGTTTACATTCTAATTATGGACACAACACACACATTTTGGGGTATATCCAGAACACAGAGAAAGTAAGTACAAAGTAACCTTGGAAGAAGGACCTTGAGGAATGGACCAGAGGCAGCATGTGCTAGGCTAATTAGACCACTGCCACACCTTGACTGCCCTCTCCCCTCCGACCCCAATAATGGGAACAGCAGAACCCTGAACCAAAGAGCCCTAGGAGCAGTGACATTCAAGAAGAGGAATTTCTGTCTACTTTGCCTCTACATCCCAAGAACCAGGAGACTTTCCCATCTGACTTGCAGCTGGAACCTTCCAAATATGTTGTCTCCCTGAGGAAAGGGAGTGACTTTTCTCTTTGTATTCCCAGCACTTAGCACAGTGCTTCATGCATTCATTCATTCATTCATTCATTTCAGGAGGCTCTAACTGCTAGAAGAATGAGGAAAGGCCTCCTGAAGGTGGTATGTGATCCTGGTTTTGAAGAAAATCACAGATTCCAAGAAGAGAGGAGGGAGGGAGAACATCTAAGGCGTGGGGACAGCCAATTGCAAAGACGAGAGATTGAGCGTCATGTGAGGAACAGCCAAAGTAGCTTGTATTGGTTTTGCCCTAGAATGATGGAAGGGCTTTATATGCCCCTACAGAGGGGCTTACGTTCAATAAACTGATATGTAATAGGTTGCTGCTGGGATCACATGATCAGACCTGGACTTGAGGAAAATCACTTTGGTAGCTGTGCGATGGGTAGATTGGAGCTGAGAGACGACAAGGAGGGGAACCTACTGGCTTAGGAGGCTATTGCAGTAGGCTGGGAAGAGGCGATGAGTGCCTGAAGTAGGGAAGTTACTCTGTGAGGAGAGAGAAGATGGCATATCCAAGAAACATCACGGAGACAGAAATAGACAAGATTCGGCAGCTGTGATTGGATCTGTAGGTTTAGTAAAGAGTTGATGATGACACTAAGGCTGCAGACCTGAATGACCGGAAGAATGGTGGCACGTTTGATAGAAAAAGAGAAATTCAGAAGAGGGAAAGGAGATGGGGGGCTGGGGAGTAATGAGTTGGTCATGTTGAATTTGAGGTGCCAATAGGACATCCCTTTGGAAATAGCCAGTGGACAGTTGGTAACGTGAGGCTGGAGCTAAGGAGACTCTAGAGCTTGGGAAGCATAGGTATGGGAGTCACCTACATAGATGGTCATCAAAGCTGTGGGAACCATTGAGGTCACTAAGATAGAGGTTACAGAAAAAGAAGGTGGGAGGGCCCAGAACAGGGCCATCAGGTGTACCCCATTAGTGAGCATGACACATAATGATCCAGCAAGGGAGACTTAGGAAGGCACAATCAAGCAGGTGGAAGGAAAATCAAGAGAATGGTGGTGTGAAAACCCGGAGCAGTAAGAGAATATCCAGGAGAGGATGGTCAGTGTTGTCAGATGCTACAGAGAAGTCCAAAAGGATGAGGATTGAGAAAAGGCCATTAGTTTTGGTAATTGAGAGCATTGGTAACATTGGAGTTTTAGCTAAGGGATAGGGTGTGAAGCCACATTGCAGAGGGTTTAGCTGAGAAGAGGACAGGAAGTAGAGGCAGTGAGTGTCAGTGGCATTCAAAAGTTTTCTATGATCTAGAGACACCAATACAACTTCATCTCCTACTGTTCCATACAGCCAAAATGAATTAGAACTATTCCCTGTCCCCAATACATCAAGGGTGTTCACTCAAATGTCACTTCTTCCAGGAAGCCTTCCCTGATTGCTCCTTCCACCTCAGCCCCCAATTGGCAATGACCTTTTCCTTATTGGACTTCACATAGCCCTTTTCTCACACAATGTATTATTTTGTATGGTAGTTATTTATGTCATATCCCTACTAGACTATAAGACATAAGAGCAGGGGAAGCTAGGTGGCGCAGTGGATAGAGCACCAGCCCTGGAGTCAGGAGTACCTGAGTTCAAATCCGGCCTCAGACACTTAACGCTTACTAGCTGTGTGACCCTGGGCAAGTCACTTAACCCCAATTGCCTCACTAAAAAAAAAAAAAAAAAGACATAAGAGCAGAGACTATACCTTATCTAAACTTGGTATGTTCCTAGGCTTAGTGTCAGGCACACAGGCACTTACTAAATATTTGAATTTAATTACTGTGCTAGGTTTAATGGTAAATTGTTTGCTTAAATGTAAGCTGATAGGGGGAAGCTAGGTGGCCAATGGATAGAGCACTGGCCCTGGATTCAGGAGGACCTGAGTTCAAATGCGGCCTCAGATACTTGACACTTACTAGCCGTGTGACCCTGGGCAAGTCACTTAACCCTCATTGCCCTGCAAAAATGAACAAAACAAATAAATGTAAGCTGATAGTATGAAAAACCTAGGCCATTTTTTGGAAACATCAATTTGTCTTGGAGCCTTCTTTGTGATTTGTCCCAGTATTGGTTCTTAGATTTCTTTCAAGCCAATTTACTATTCTACTAATTTTCTAGGAAAATGTATTCAGTTATTACCTTTTACTTTAGGTGACTTTCAAATGCTGCCCATGTTTTATCAAAAGCTGATGTCACTTGTCAGTTTTAATTCTTGCATGATATCTTTGCTTTTTCTTCCTAATAATCTTTCTTAGTCTTTTAGTAGTTTTCTGTGACTGGTAACTTTCTATTTGAAGACAAATTTGTTGTTTTGTATTTATTATATCCTTGCTTTCCTGTTAGGAAAATAAATTTAAGCATTCTTGTAATGATTTGAAAATGTGGATGTGACTGTACGTGTGTGTGTGTGTGTGTGTGTGTGTGTGTGAGAGAGAGAGAGAGAGAGAGAGAGAGAGAGAGAGAATCGATTGATCGAGTGTTGCTAGGGCCATTTTCTTTCCTCACAAAACTAACTGTATAAAATATTCTGAACTTGTAGGGGTGCCAAGTCATTTGAATGTAGACTATATCAAAGAAGCTTTGATGAAAATAGAAGATGTTCATTCAGTAGAAGATATAAATCTTTGGTCTCTCACTTCAGGAAAAACGACTGCCGTTGTCCACTTACAGCTAGGTGAGTTGCTCCCACAGTGTGAAAGAAGGGGTTTGTGATCCATATGTGACCATAATTGGATAGCAGATGAGTCAGTCAGTTGACCAGCATTTATTAAGTGCCACTGTGTACCATGCCAAGGAGAAAGAGGCAAAAGACAGACCGTGGTCTTAAGGAGCTCATATACTAATGAGGGAGACAACATCCAAACAACGATGGACAAACTTGAGGGAGTGGGGGAGCAAGGCTTCTGGCAGATGAGGTGAATTATTTAGTTTGTAATAGAATACTTTTGGTGCAAGCCAAGATAACAAGAAAAGTTACTGTTACTGAAGATGAAAGTATCAACATATTGTGGATATGTTTGCCCTGATTTTCTAATTAAAGCTAATGTTTTCAGTTTTAATTTTTCAAATAGTGACTCTAGATTGAAACTAGATATGGTTTGGAAAAGAAGGGGCAGACCAGTGAGGAAACAAGCTACCCACCTCCTGACAGGGAGGTCATGAAATCCAAACTGAGGCATTTTCAATTATAACTATTATTTCTCTTCTTTTTTTCTCCCTTTCTTTCTTTTCTTCCTTTCTTTCTCCCTTTTTTCCTTAACTAGTCCTATTTGATTCAAGAGTTTTGTTTTTATTTTAATTTTAGGGTAGGGACAGTGATAGGGGTTACTAAAATGGGGAATGGAAGTTTAAAAAAGGGGGTCATGGAAGCATTTATTTTTATGTACAAAAGAGAACAGAAGGAATTTCATTAAGAAATAATCATGGGGCAGCTAGGTGGCACAGTGGATAGAGCACTGGCCCTGGAGTCAGGAGGACCTGAGTTCAAATCCGGCCTCAGACACTTAACACTTACTAGCTGTGTGACCCTGGGCAAGTCACTTAATCCTCATTACCCTGCCAAAAGAAAAGAAATAATCATGATAGCTTTCAAAATATTGTTGTAACATGTTGAATTTGTTGTATATTTGAAGGGGAAAGCAAGGCCTAGGTAGTACAGATTTGCAACTGCATATATCATCCTTTTTCTGATCTGCTTTGTGTATGGAAATGCTTATCTTACTTGGCATTTTAAATTCAGAATTTAAAAAAATGTTTAATTGGGGGCAAGCCCCTAGATCCTCAAATGGAGACTGGTGGAATTTTGCAATTTCAGTTCATTATACACTGGCAGGAAGAGTACTGTGGAAATTTATTTTGATTTGGGGACCCTACCTTTAGGCTGAGATTAGAAAGCCTTAGGCCCTCAGGGTCTCTCCCCCTCCTCCTCAGCTTCAGCTGAGCGGAAAAAGCCCCGTGGGCCAGGTCAGAGAGCTGGGGGGGGGGGGGAAGCCCCCAGCTCCCTCCGACCTGAGCGGAGCTATCTGAAGGATCCCGGATGGCCTGTGCTGAGGCATAAGGCTCGAGAGCCCCCCCCCCCCCCCCCCCCCCGCAGCTCTGGCTGGTGGATTAGCTTGGGCGAAGGAAGCCCCGAGATTTGAGTGGAGAGAAGTAAAGGTATATATAGACCTGGGAGTTAGACTCGGAGGGGGGGGACAGACTAGGAGAGGGGCTGACTGGAGGGAGACGGACTAGGGGGCGGACTAGATAAAGAAGGAGCAAGGACAGACTAGATAGAGGGGCTGACTAGAGGGGAGCGCGAACAAGGACGGAAAAGGAGAGACGGGGCTGATGAGGTTACAGGCCTTAATACAAACCAGGGAAAGTATAACGTGCCCTGAGGCTGGAGGCAGCTAAGGCCCTTATTGTATTCAAGAAGTTCAAGGCGCAGCAGGTGGGAAAAGAGACCGAAGGAAAGCAGTCAGGTTGTACACTTTATTTCCCTATATTCCTAATTTGAAATAGTATCTCATAAATAAACTCTGCTTTGATTATTTGGTTAAGAGGCTTCTTAATCTTTAGTCTATCAGTTTGGGAGCAGTGTGGTGGAACTTTATAAACACCCCATATTAAATTAAACAAAGTCAGATAGCCAAATAGTCAAAAGTCCCCAGATTAGTACCCCAGTCAGCTTTAGTCCCCCCAAATTAAGTTAGTCATTCAAAAATATTTTACATTTGAATGGCGACCACGAAGGGACTTACTGCCCAATTATAATTTCTCTAAGCTTATCATTTTTCATAAGTCCAGATATTATAATTTTTCCAGGTTAGATATAGTTATGAACAATTAATTTTTTGTACAGTACTCATACTAGATGAGATGAAGTTGTAATGATAAAGTGGTGTTAGATCTCTGACTGTTTGAATACAGTCTCTGTTGTCTAGCTTTATTTAAAAACCAGATGCAATCTGTATTTTTTTAAAATGTAGATAACCTGCAGTGATATCTTATAACTGATTATCTAATTTAGTTGCTAGAACATGAAATTCAGTGTCAGGGATACAGATTTCATGCCCTATATTGAGCTTGACTGTGCTTTAGAGGCAGTGTGGCAGGTTAGACAAAACGATTGGACTTGGAATCGAGAAGACCTGGATTCAAATCTTTTAAAGGAGAGAGTTGGATTCAGTAATCTCTAAGGCACCTTCCAGTTCTAAATCTCCAGTCCTTTTAACATAGTCCAAACACGGAAGGGGATAATAAGAGAGGTTGATCAGAGTGGTTAAATGTTCCAATTTTGTAAACTGACTTTTTTTTTTTTTTTTGAGACAGTTGGGGTTAAAGTGACTTGCCCAGGGTCACACAGCTAGTAGCTGAGGCTTGATTAAAACTCAAGTCCTCCTGACTCCAGGGCTAGTACTCTATCTACTCTGCCACTAGGCAACCCCGGTAAACTAAGATTTTTAAAAAATTGTTTTGCTTTTTGTTTTCATTTCAAATTCATTTCCAAATACATTCCCATCTCCTTCCCTTACAAGAAAGATTTTAAAAAGAAAAAGGGAAGAAAAGGTTTAGCAAAACCAAACAATACATTGACATTGTCTGAAGATATGAAAGATATTCCATTTCTACAATAGTGGCAGATGCTTCTTCTCCACCATGGGGTAGGGGATGGAGGGATGGGAGCAAGCTTGGTCATTATAATTTTATTGTTCAATTTGCTTTTATTCCATTTATGTCATTAAAGTTGTGCCTATTTGTGGGGGGGGGGGCGGTCTCCTTATTCAAAAGATAATAATAACAACAATAGTTAGCATTTATGTAGCACTTTAAGGTTTGAAAACTTCTTTCCATACATCATCTCATTTGATCCTCCCAACAACCCCGGGAGGTAGGTGCTGCCATTATCCCCATTTTACAGATGAGGAAACTGAGGCAGACAGATTAAATGACCTGCCCAGGGTTGCACAGCTAGTATCTGAGGCAACATTCAAACTGGATCTCTCACTCCAAGTCTAATTGCTCCAATCTGCTGTGACACCTAGCTGCAAGTGTACAATTCTAAATCATAAGCAGTCTGCCCAAGTGATGAACGTGGAAAATAAATAACAAATAAGTCAAAGGTCTTTATAGACATGGCCCAGAGTAGGAGTAATAACAGTCTAAGTATGTGTGTAAAACAGTTTGTGTGTATGTATTAATGTGTGTATAAATGGATGTGTCTTTATAGGTCATATGTATATACATGCATATGTGTCCTCTGTGTGATACATATACACACTAAAAATAGTATGGTATTACTAAATATGTTGTGTTCAGTGTTAATTAAGTACATGTTTTTTATTTCATAAATATGCAATATATAATAAATATACATATATACTATTACTAGTTTCACTTCTACTACTGCTAGTACTGTATGTAGTACTTTTTCCTGTTTACAAAGCAGTTTCCTCCCAGAAAGCAGAGATATATATATAGCATTTTAGACTTTTATCTCCCCTGTATGTTCATTCATTAATGTGTAACTAATCATTATTGAGCAATACCAACAATGTTTTCCTTTCCTGCTGTTGTAGCACCAGGCAGTTCATCTGAATGGGAAGAAGTACAGTCAAAGGCCAGGCACCTGCTGATGAACACTTTTGGGGTCTACAAATGCTCCATCCAGCTTCAGAGTTACAGGCAAGAAGCAAACAAAACTTGCGGAGGTTGCCGTAGTGCCAGTGCCTAATACCACGCTTTGGGAACTACAGCCTTATTTATCGTGCAAACACTAGCGAGCAGCAATAAGTGACCATGTGAATGAGCGACTGGGATCCCTGACAACTCAACCCGAGTCAAGAAGGAACACAGTCCACAAGGACTCCATTGTAGGCCCTTAGAAGAGCTTCAATGGCATGTAGCCTGGGAGAGGTCAACATTAAATGATCGTTTTACTATGATTTTCAGACAGGGATGTTACCAAAATATTGTTTACAGAATGAGATGTGACTCTGCAGATACCTCGTAGACAAAACTTAAAGATTCCCTTGGTTACTTTTATCATGTAGGAACATAGGCTTTAAGGAAGAACCCAGAATTCAGTACTTGCATTTTTTTTTTTAAAGAAACTTTTAAAAGCCAAATTACTTTGAGCATCAAAAAAGGTTAAAGCACTGAATTTTTTAAACTATGTTGGCTCAGTGGGATGAACTGGGGTCACTTAAAAAAAATCCTCAAGGTTTTAAGAGGTTCTGGAAAATATCAAGAAATAGAAGCAAATGCATATTCCCAAGTGTTTCATAAATGTTTTCCTTTATAAATAATACAGAATGTCATCGGTCTGTTTCTGCCTTATAACTTTATTTTTTTCCAGATGTAGAAAACCGGGCTTTGAATCTCAAGGCATAACATGTTTTAATTATTTGTAAAGCAGAGCCAACCACACTTTGACATGATTTGTTGATTGTTGTCATTAAGATCATTTAGGAAGTATTTCTAGTGTTATTCTGCATTAGGGAAATTATAGTTTTAAACTCTGATCATTTAATTTGAAATAATAAGGGACAGGAGGATGGTGCTGGAAGTTTAGTTACTCTTTTGTTAAGTGAATTAAATTTGGATGAAGGTAAAAACTGAACCAGTGATTCACTGCCCCTTTCATTCCATACATCCCATTTGTTGGTTCCTACCTACTTAAATGTGGGGTAAGTATATAACCTATCTAATGGCCCTTTCAAAATAAAACTGGGACTCAGAGTGGCACACACACCCTTCCCACCTATGTGGATTAATAACCACATTCTCCCAGAATTGGGGTCTGCCTTTGAGAAATGGGCCAATATGTTAAAAATCAGGGATTCTCCATGGTAGATAGATGCCTTGAAGCAAAAATGAGTGCTGTGTGTGGGAAAGATTTTGTGAAGATCACTGCCAAGTTGCATGTTTTTGGAAGCTCTCAGGTGATGGTTGTTAGCCTCGAGTCAGGAAAAAAAAGGACAGCACCAGAGAATGTAGAACTAAAGGCAGTCTGACCATAGCTTGGGGACTGTACAATTTAGACAAAAAGTAAAGACAAGGCTCAGAATTCACAGAGTGTTGGCTCATTTGGGAGACATTGAGAACTGGGTCAAGGAGGCAAACACAGGGCCAAGCTTCTAGCTCCTGGAAGGAAATAGGAAAGGAAATAAGCATTTATCCAGCACCTGCCATGTTCCCAGGTACTGTGCTTAGCACCCAGCCTTATGAGAATCTACATTGTAAATCCAGTTTCATTTGGGAGAAGTAGTATACTCTCCTCTCAGGGTACCAGATTCTAAAGTAACGAACTCCTCAGCAAGCTACAGATCCCAGATCCTGGTCCTTAGAAATTCCCTCTAGGAACAAAGATTAGAATTGTATCTTAACTAGTTCCTCACTTTAAACAAACTCCAAATTTCAAAATATGGTTTAGGTGAAGAAGATTTCAGAATATGAGGCCTAGCAATAGAAATCAATTAAACTGCACAAATTGGGGGGGGGGGTATTCCTGCATATAGGAGGTGGCTAGTGGTAACCAGAGTATTTGAATGGATAGTTCCACACTTGGGGGTTATCTGTGCCATGCCGCAAGGTTTTTCCAGCTTCATTGAGTGGCTTCTGATAAAAGGTGGTGGCATCCTCTGTCCTATCTGTGTTGCTTGTACTGCTTAATTATAGTCTTCCTTTTAACCTGCTTAGGAGTATCTGGCTTTTCACTGTAGATTTTCTCTTGAAGGAGGTGTGTACAAGGACTTTTTTTTGGGGGGGGCAGGGTAATGAGGGTTAAGTGACTTGCCCAGGGTCACACAGCTAGTAAGTGTCAAGTGTCTGAGGCCAGATTTGAACTCAGGTCCTCCTGAATTCAGGGCCGGTGCTTTATCCACTGTGCCACCTAGCTGCCCCCCACAAGGACTTTTAAAATGCACAGAGGGGTCTTGTCATGGTGAGCTTTTGTAAAATTGGAAATTGCCTATTTTGTTTTGAAAATCAATCTTGATACTGTCTAAATTGGAGCACACCTGATTTCTGCTGTGACCTTTTTTTGCATACAAGGACAATGCATTTTATGATTAATTCATATCCTGGAATGATGACTTTCTGTAACATAGAAAAGCTCACTTTAGGAAAGTAAATTAATGACTTTATGTGAGGTATGCAGTGCCAACTGACATCAGATAGAATATTGGGGAATTTATTTGAATAGGGCAATGGATGGATATAAGTGGCGCCCCCCCCCCATCCATATAATAGGCAGTACAGACTAGCCTTTATTGCCTTGCAATACAGTGGCTAAGTTGGATCCACACAGTGTTGATAAGATTGCCCTACATATAAGCTTTATTTGATCTAATTCATTAAATATCCTGGGATTTGGAAGAGTTTTTGAAGATAATTTTTGTAGCTCAGAGCAGGCCTCCTGTTTTGAGTAAGGTATTTCTTATTTCATTGATGCTGCTTTTTACTTGGACATAAGATGGAGGGGTGTCTGATGTATAATGGGGTGTGTTTGTGAGGGTTTTGAAGAACAGGGCTGTTGCAATTTCTGCCATTCTGTTGCAAAGTGTTTCTATGACTACAGTCATCATTTTTATGTAAAACTACACTTTGTTTTTGAAGAACAGCATACCATATTGTTTCTTTGCCACATCACTGAATTGGCTTTTGTATTCTTTTTACTTTGCTGTGGATCTTCTGAAAGACAGTTTTCACTTTAATGCTCCTCAACATCTTTCTTTCCTGCGGGCTCTTCCCTGGCCCCTTCAGGCCCACCAGTTCTAAAGTCTTTCATGGGGTTTTTTCAGATAGACTTGGACATGGTATAAGCCTTTTCTAGACACTGGAGAATGAGAGAAGAGATTTCCTCACCATTAATGTCTTTCACAGCCTTAACACCACTATTAGAAATGTATTTCCAGGTTAGGTGGACCAGAATTCTGTTCAATATTCCCAACCTACGCCACCTGTGAATAGTAGACTTCCTCAGTAGCATAAGTGTAGTTGGGATTGACAGACAGTGAAGTTTCCTTCAGGGTCAAACAAGATGATGAGTTATTTTTAGAAGACAAACAACTGACGTGTTTCTTTGGAAGACAGAAATGGTTCATGATTATTCAGTTATGAATATATATGTGGTTTTCCAGACTCCCATCGCCCTATTATATTTATTGATTCTTAATTAAAGAGAGGCAAGGCTGGCCTTTAGAACCTAGAAAAGCCCTCGTTCTAACACATTCTAGTTATATGACTATGGGAAATCACTTCAACTTTCACTGCCCCCAGGCAGTGAAAATATAAACTACCACTGAGTTGCATAAATGGAGGGAGTTTTCCACGACAGGAACTCTTTTCTCTGATGAAATAGTGGGCGTGGATCAGCAAACTATTATGGAGAAGCTCAAACACTTGATGTGTTCTAGACAATTAAGGTTTTGAACTCAAGCTTATTTCTGACATGTAGGACAATCAGACTAAGGAATGAATGCCAATTATTAGCTATTTAATTGCATTTAACTGCCAGCAGAGCCAAATGAGCATCAGTCATAATAGGACAGAGGTACCTCCTTAGATGCTGTATGGGGGAGCTGTGGGCTTTATCACGGGGCCTTGTTTTTTGATTAATTAACGCACAATTGTAGGAAGGAGCAAAGTCATTGGTTTTCAAATTATGTATCCAGCCCAATGTATCTAGACAAAATACACCTCATTCCTACTGCAGGCCTGCCTTGTGACTCCAGCCAGCCACTGCTTCCAATATCTCTTACAGATTCCATTCTGTAAATAGTCACTGGTCTTTTCAAGAACTTGACATGTGAGCTAGAGAAAGGGTTATGGGGATCTATCTCTTTGTTTGACGTCCTGCGTGTCAAGTAGCTGTTCTGAATTAGATGGCTTTATCAAGCCAAGTGTTCTACATACTCTTGCAGATGTACAATTAGGACCAATAAATCTGAGTTGTCAAATTTTGAGATTGGTAATTATTCAAGAGAATTTCTCAGTTTGTGACAGTGTTAAATTAGAATATTTTAGTACATTTTGAATTTATCGCAACACGAAATTAGAATGTTTGGGTTGGGACCTTTGCAGGCAAGAGAGAAGTTTAGTGGCTTTGGGAAGCTTTTAATGCTTCGTTTTCAAAGTATATCATTCAATAAGCCATATCACAGTTTGATGGAACTGTGTTTATACTTTCAGAAACTGGGTATTTTGCACATAATCAGTTATAGAAGGATTTATTTGAAACAGGGGTTTGTCCGTGTAATTGGAGATCAAAGTATGATATATATTTACTGTATTTGAAATTTTTAAAACTGTAATTTCCAAAACATTTATTAAAATAAACCACATGGCAAAAGAACTTTTCCTTTATTAAACGAAGCCTACAATCTCTTATAAAAACTAAAATTCTCTTGTCTTTACTCATTACACATTCTCGTTCACATTAGACAGTTGTTTATTGGCAATCTTAAGGTCCATTCTTTTTTTAATCTGTCAACAGAATAAAATATCAAATTCAGTAATCTCTGTACTTCAGTGCCTTTGTAGGCATTTAGGAAGTAAGACATATAAGGCTGGCCCAGGTTAGCTCTAATCCCATGCTACCACTGATGATGGATGCTATAGGAGTTGTTTATTCTCTGTTGGCCCAGAAACATAAGAGTTCAGGTAAAGTTGGATGTTTCCTTCCTGGCAAATGGATTCTAACTGTTTCAAGCACGTGCATGAAGCAAGGAACAAAGAGCATATTTGAGGGTTTTTGAACACATTTAAATATTAAGACTCCCTAAGTCTGAGGGACAGCTTTCTTTGCCCTTCCCTGAGCTTGAAATGAGAAACATGATTTGAAGTTTTGTTGCCAACATTGCTTATTGTTTCTCAAAGGTCTTTTAGCTAAGGGATTATGTTAAATACTAATACCAGGGGCAGCTAGGTGGCAGAGTGGATAGAGCACAGGCCCTGGATTCAGGAGGAACCGAGTTCAAATCCGGCCTCAGACACTTAACACTTACTAGCTGTGTGACCCTGGGCAAGTCACTTAACCCCAATTGCCTCACTTAAAAAAAAATACTAATACCAAATAGCTTGGTTTCTTTGAGAGCCTTATGTGCATTTTTTAAGGCATAATATTTTTGTTGTATGAGTTTCTAAGGAGGAAAACTTGCTTTTTTTATTGTTTAGTAAATGTTTTCCTTCTCTGACTTTTTTAATACGGCCAAAAAAAAAATTTATGAGTGAGTCTTTCAAATAGGGTACACCACAACAAAGTTGTTTTTGGACCAAATTCAGTTCTAATAAACAGGGAATTGTGTTTTGTTTTGTTTTTTAAAGACTGTGAGCCTGTTTTTCATCTTGGCTAACAAGACTTTTATTTCCATGGATACCAAAGATATGCATCTTTCCTTTGATACTATCTCTGTGTGAAGACTTCTCACCATGTGTGTACTTAACACATTCTTAACCAAGATAGAGTGCCTTTGATTTTGGATCTCTATATCTGTATGCAGTTTCAAACAATAACACCAAATTCTAATTTGGGGCTTAATTCTTATGTGTTATTACTTTTTTCTAAAGTCTAGCTACAGCTTAATAAGACTATATGGTTCCCAAGAATTTTCTTTCCACTATCCTATAACTAGAATTACCACTGCTATTTATTATACATTTTAATTGTCTATTTCCATAGTATGAAGATAGACTAAAACGTAGAAACGAAAGACCTGAATTTTTCAAACTGTGTTTACACTCCTCCCTTATCCATAGAGGGGTTGGGCAAGGTAGTGAGACTGTCGAGTCACTATATTTATAATTTTGACATTTCAACAAGGTTGTCCACCTTAGAGTGTACTCCATTTACTATTTCTTCCTTGTCCTCCTTTTTCAGCTAGATGAATTCCTTTTTAGGGAGAAAAGGCATTGTCCCATAACGTCAAGGCTGAATCACTTCAATAAATAAGTATTCTTGAGCATTAAAACTGGAAGGATACATAAAACAACAACAACAACAAAAAAAAAAAAACTGGAAGGAGACCTTGTGCAACTACTAGCAAATTATTGGGGCATAAGGTCAGTTTGAGGTACTACATCCTGCCCAGGAAATGACAACTTCTCACAGTTGGAAGGGACCTACCAAACTATATATCACCACCCAAAGCCCAAGTAAGCCTCGGGTGGTGATAGCCTCAACTGCCAATGTCACCACCTCCGCCCAATTGTCAGGGTCACCACCCCTTCACTGAAATTGGGATGGAGAATGACAACCACATCTTACCTAGGACTAGCAGCCTCCTTTACAACACAATTCTGATTCCAGTTACCATCTTGACTGTCAACTGGTCCTTCTGCCTAAAGCTAACAAATGTCTACCTCCTGCTCAAATCTCTGTGATTGAAAGTCACCAAAAGAGGTAAATAATCCCCCTTTCCCAAGTTTTCTTCTCCCTCAACTGCCCCCTTATTATTATCCTGTGCTCCTCTTATATTATTCCCTCAATCCCTGAGCTATCATTAACCAATTCCCCTTTCTCTTATCTATTTTTTTTTTTAGTGAGGCAATTGGGGTTAAGTGACTTGCCCAGGGTCACACAGCTAGTTAAGTATTAAATGTCTGAGGCCCGATTTGAACTCAGGTACTCCTGACTCCAGGGCGGGTGCTCTCTCCACTGTGCCACCTAGCTGCCCCATCTTTCTATCTTCTTGCAACTCAAGGGGAAATTGAGATTTCTAAGCAAGATACTTTAGCTTCAGCCAGTCTTTCTGGGACTCTCATGTCTTCTCTCTCCTTGCCCCTTTCTTTGCAAACCAGTGGCATAAGAAGTCTACCTTCTCCTTGCTCCTCACTTAGGATCTTAAGTCTTGAGCTGAAAGAAAGCTCAGGATCATGTAACTCTCATTTTACAATGACAAAGGAGACCCATGGAGTTTGTGACTTGCCTAAGATCATAAAGGTATAGCTGGGGTTTGAACCCAATTCCTTTGATTCCAGAGTTGAGATTCTTTCCACTGCCCTATGATACTCCCAAAACATCCTGTGAAGAGCCTTGTGGCTGGCATACACCTGTCTCCAGGTCTCAACCTCCTTTCTCAAGGAGCTCAATACCTTCTTCACAGTCTTCTTCATCCCAACCCCTGCCATCCCACACAGAAGCTTCAATATTAATGTTGATAGGGGCAGCTAGGTGGCACAGTGGATAGAGCACCGGCCCTGGTGTCAGGAGTACCTGAGTTCAAATCCAGCCTCAGATACTTAACACTTACTAGCTGTGTGACCCTGGGCAAGTCACTTAACCCCAATTGCCTCACTTAAAAAAAAAAAATTAATGTTGATGTTTCTCAAGCACCCTAGCCTCCCAGTTGACTGACCCCTCAGCTCCTGTGACATAGCTCCACTCTACCTCCCATAGAGGTGGTTACACAGAACTCACCATTACTTCTACCTTTGTGACCTTGAACTGAAATTCATGACTGACTACAAAGTCCATTTATTTCACCTCTCCCTTTATCTCACTCCTTTTGGGCCTATTTCTGCATCCTTGCTGTAACTTCCTGTTCCTTCATCCCTCCCTGTTCTCCCAATCTATAACCCCAATCTGACTTGGCTTTCCTCCCTTCCTAGACTTGACTCTATAATTAACCAGTTCACCTACACACTCTATTATCCTCTTAATTCCTTACCTTGACTTATCACAATCTTGCCCTGCCAGCCTTCAACCTTGACTTTGACCTTTTCTGCTCTGGCTGCTTGGTTTCTGAATACTGCTAGAGGAGGTTATTAAAACTGTACTGACTTAGGTCCTCTACAAATTCATGTTATTTCCACTGTGTATTCACTACTGTGCCGCAATCCTTTTAGTCTTTTCCCTTTAGTTATTGTGATCCCCCCACATCAGTGGGGCTATACCTCCCTTCTCAACCTACCAATGACAGTCATATCTTAGCAGATGACCTTTCCTCCTACTTTACTGAGAACATCAAGGACATCCATTGTGTTATCTCATCTTCCTCATTTCACATTTCATAATCCCTCTATATCTTCATCTTCTCTCTCCTTCTTTGCTCCAGTCTCTGGGGAAGAAGTCTCCTTAACAAAGCTAGGTCCTTTCTGGTGTCTTCAATACCTGTGCCACCCATCCCTTCTGGGAACTTGCTGCATCAAATGCTCCTCATTTTCCATTTCTTTACCTGCTAGTTCCTTGCTGTACAGTACACTTGCTGGGATCTCTCCCTTCCTTAAAGTAATTTTTTGAAACTTGATTTTGACATCCCTTCAAGCTATTGTCCTAGATTCCCTCTTTCCTTTCATTGTCAAACCTCTAAAAAGAAGTATCTGTATTTACTCCCTGGAATCCTTGAAATCCAGGTTCCAAGATCACTGCTCTTCTGAAACTTGCTTCAAAAGTTGCTATTGATTCCTTAATTACATATCCCAATCCTCCTTGCATCTTTTGACCCTATTGACTTCTCCCCTATCTTCCCGAATATTTGTTTCCCCTTTGGCTTGTAGATCTCTCCTGGTTTTCTATCTACCTGTCTGATTATTCCTTCTCAGTCTGCTTTGCTGGGTCATCATTTATCTCCTAACCCCTAATAAGTTTGTTGTATTCCTAGAGTCTTTGTCCAGGGTCCTCTTCTCTCCCCATCCTTGTTGATCTTATCTGCTCCCATAGGTTGAATTGTCATTTCTATGTAAATGACAATGGCTGCTTGGCAGCTCTGTGAATAGAGCACCAGACCTGAAGTCCAGAAGACTCATCTTCCTGAGTTCAAATCTGGCCTCAGACACTTCCCTGGGAAAGTGACCTAACCCTGTCATTCCCCTTCTCAATGGCTCCCTAGTTCCTGTAGGATAAAATCCAAACGACTCAGCCTGGCATGTAAGACTTCCCACAATCTAGCCATGCCTTTATGGCTTTATTTCATATTCTTCTACTTCAGGTGCTTTAGGCACCAGCCTAAAGTTTCCCTGAACTCAGTCTTCCATTTCCTACCTCCAGGCAGTTGTGCTTGCTGCCCCCTGTGCCCACCATGATGCTTTCCAGACTCTTAAGGTTCAGTTATATGTCTTTCTTAATCCCCTCCCCTCCTCCACCAATCATTTAGTGTTTTCTCTTTCTTCAAATTACTCCATTACTCTTTATTACCCTTAGTTGTACATATGGGTGCGCGCGCACACACACGCACACGCACATGAGAATCCCTCCATAAAGTCAAGGATTATTGCTTTTTTGGTATCCCTAGCATCTGGCATAATACCTTGCCTAGTAAACGCTTAATAAATGTTTATTGCTTTGCCCCAGTCTCAGAGATGATCTAGTCTAACCCCTAACTAAAGAGAAATCCTTTCTATCACAATTCTTAACAAATAGTCAATCTCCCCTCATGGAAGAAATCCAATGAGGGGAAAGTCCTACTACCCCCTAAAGCTTCCTATTTTTAAGTACCATTGTTGTTGGTTTTTTAAATATACCATGTATGCACCTAAGGAAAAAAACCCCAAAACTGTTCTTAAGTATTTGGGAATCATTCAGTTTCATGTAAGCATCATTTAAGAACACCTGGCCCTAAAGAATTCTTTGTCCCACTTCCTCCGGCTTTAACTGAAAGCCCTATAAAAAAGCTGCATACATTTCTTTCAGTGTCCTGTATCCAAATGACTTCTGCCCAATTAAAATGAGTGAGGTCTTAATCTTATTTGGAGCGTCTCCATGTGTGCTGTATTTCCCTTATCTGTACTATTTAGCTATTTGTTCTGCCAAGATTAAACTTTAATGGAGCTGGATTAAATTAATATAACTTTAGATTCAAGGAGGGCAGCGAGGTGGTACAGTGGGTGCAGTGCCAGGCCTGGAGTCAGGAAGACTCATCTTCCTGAGTTCAAATCTGGCCTCAGATGCTTACTGGCTGTGTGACCCTGGGCAAGTCAATTCACCCTGTTTCCCTCAGTTTCCTCATCTGGCCTCAGACACTTGACACTTACTAGCTGAGTGACCCTGGGCAAGTCACTTAACCCTAATTGCCTCACCCAAAAAACAGATTTGAACTCAAGGCTTCCTGACTCCAGGCTGTGTCGCATAGCTACTACTTGGACTCAGAGGTCATCTAATCTGAATATTCCATTTTATGGTTATGATCCCTGAGACCCAGAGAGAATAAGTGATTGTTCAAGATCACATGGATAATATTCATCAAAGACAGGATATGACCCCACCAAGTCAGATTCAATACTCTATGTACTACACCATATTTTTCTTCCTGGCCTAAATAAGCCATATTTAGATTATGAGTTTCCTGTTTCTCCTGTAAAGAAAATTAATTTGTATTTTAAACATTTATCCTGCATAACAGTGGTCTCCAAAATGAGGGTCAGGCCCCCCTGAAGTAACTATCTCCTGATCCCCAAGGGGTATATAACCAACCAATCTTAGTCTGGGAAGGTAGTTCTCTATCACACCCTCTCCCTAGATGGCCAGTCTTAGGGTTTATCTCCAACACAACCACACCTACCTTTGCTCTTATACCCTTCCTCACCATTTCCTTCTGTTGTGAAAGCTACCAACCTTCCTCTTAAGCCACGGACCTCAGGGTAGTTATAACTCCTACCAACTAGCCCCGAGCAGTATGTGTGGAGGAACAGCCCAGATCATGTAGCCAAGATGGAGGGCAGTCCCCTCTAACTCACAGAATCCCCGAAAGAACAATTACGGCTGTCGTTGTAAGACAAGAAACCAAGAAGCTTACCAGCCTTAAGAATTAGCAGTGGAGGACTTCCGGGGCGGAGCCAAGATGGCGGAGGAAAGGCAGTGAGCTCTCGAACTCATGACACAATCGCTCCAAAAAACATCCAAATAATGCCATAGGAAAATGCCCGGAGCAGCAAAACTCACAGAAGAATGTGCTGAAATCATCTTCTAACCAAGAATGGCTTGGAAGGCCAGAAGGAGGGAGCTGCTGTCCTGATACAGGAGTCAAGCCCAACCCCACAGTCACCCTGACACAGATCCAGTCTTAGGAAGTCCTCACCAGAGAAGGAGACCCCCAGAGCCTCTAAATCAGCTGAAGCGCCAGTCTTGTCTGGAACTAAGCTCACAGTCTGGTGAGTGGGCTGAGCCCTGGGCAGGGGGGAGACTACAGGGGTCTATGCTGGTGCTGAGGCAGAACTTGGGTTTTTTACCCCAGCTGGGAACCAGGAGGTAGGCTCGAGTAGCAGTGGCCCAGGTGGGGGAGGGGCACAGGATCATCTGAGCTGACAACCACAACACACAAAGCTGGTTGATTAGCAAGTTGGTCTGGGGTCAGGGAACAGGCCAGGCAAGCGAAGAACCTGATTCTCCTTAAATCATACCACCTGGGACTTCTTAAGCTTGGGATACTGCAGCCTGGAAGCAGTGCCCCACTTTAGGGGGCTAAAAGTCAAGTAAAAGAAAGGCAAGATGAGCAGACAGAGAAAGGTGAGGAGCATAGAAAGTTTCTTCAGTAACAAGGAAGACCGAGGTGCACCCTCAGAGGAAGATGTCAATATCAGAGCCCCTATATCTAAAGCTTCCAAGAAGAATTAGCAGTGGAGATCTTAATCCCCTTCATACTCACTCAGCACCCCAACCCCACCAGCATCCGTGCTCTGATATGGCACACAAATTGACCCACAGATTTGTGCTCTGGGGCCTGCTCAGGAATTTTCCTGCTGCTATAATCTCTTCTAGCCCTTACTCCAACATTCCCCTGCAATAACCAGCATGCCTCTATTCTGCCAAGCTACATTAAGAAAAGGAGTCAACCTTTTTGCCAGCTCCACCTTTTTCCAGCGAGTTGCCAAAATAGAGGAGCACAAAAGGAAAAAGGAAAGGGATATGATGCATGTTTTCTAGGCCCTTTTGAAAACATGGTGATTTCCCTTGGAAAACTTGTTGTTGTTCAGTCATGTCTGAATCTTCTTGACCGTGTGGCCATAGCACACCATGGGGTGCTCTTGGCAAAACTTCTGGAGCACTGAACGCTCTCTCTGGCAGTTGACTGAGGTCATGGTGGCAGCGTGCTGGTTCTCGGTCTGGTGGGCTGTTCAGGCTTGGGTGAGTTACTTATGGAAAACCCTAAATTCCTTTGAACCAGCTTAGGCTAAGTTTAGAGTTAAGAGCATCTATCTGTATTTCAATTTTCCCATTTCTTATCTTTGATTTTTATTAGTTTCACCTTTGTTGTTTAATCAGTTCCCAAGTAATAAAATCTGATCCTTTTGTGAACTAAAGCTTAGAGGCTCCTTTCTTATTGGCCTGGGAGAAATATCTAAAAAGAATAGTTCAGAGGGGAGATTAAACCTGAAAAGGTCCCTCATGTTTCTGGGATCCCAATATTAAGGTGAGTCACCCAAATAATGCTCAGTATATCAAATTTTGGCCCTCACATAACCTAAAGTCCAGGAAGTAAGCCTGGGAATCTTTGGGAGGGGATAATTTGTTTGGGAGAGCCATAAAACAAATCAAGAGTCTGGAAGTGACAAAGATTGATCAGCCCCAAACAATTCATTGGTCTGAGAATAGAGAATAGGTGAGAATCAGTCAGTTTTCAGCAAATTGTGGTTAGCAGGTCAGATTTGAACTCAGGTCTTCCTGACTCCCAAACCAGTGCTTTACCCACTGAGCCACCTGTGTCCTGGCCCCTTGGCTATGTATATGCAAATACACGAGAAGGGTCATAGATATCAATGGTATGGGCACAGTTCAGCAAGAAATGTCCCACAAATGTTACCATAGTAATAATTTAGGAGTTAAAGAATGGGTTAAGAGACAAACCTAAAACCAGAGCTCTAATTTAGATCTGAGTTCTGAAAGGGATTAATAGATAACTTAAGACTTGGGCCCTCATCAAAGTCAGGGCCTAGGTTCTTGTTAACTGGTACCTGGAGGTCTGGCTCCTATTAATTATGCCCACTAATCACCACTTATAACAAAACCATAAAGAGGCAGGTCATAGAGACCTTGACTGCAACAAAAACATAGACAGGATATAGAAATCCTAATTGATAGGGCAGCTAAGTGGTGCAGTGGATAGAGCACCGGCCCTGGAGTCAGGAGTACCTGAGTTCAAATGTGGCCTCAGACACTTAACACTTACTAGCTGTGTGACCCTGGGCAAGTCACTTAACCCCAATTGCCTAACTAAAAAAAAAAAAAAAAGAAATCCTAATTGATAAATGTTAATACCCAGAAACTAGGCCTGGGAATGAAAAACATAGGGACACTCTGAGCTTGGCAGGTTGAGGTAACATGCACAGAAAAGGCCAAATTTGTCCCCAGATTCACCTTATGACAGGTAAACCCCCAAAACACACCTCCATGGAAACCCCTCAAAGGGTTGGCTTAGGACCCCAGGAACTCCATATTAGGATAGGCCCTCCCCTGTAGCTCCCCAAGGTGGAGATTATTATAATGAGACTGATAATCAATTTATCCATACTATAAATATAACTGTATTCTCTTTCCCTATTTGAGAGACACCACCATGGTGCTCTCCCTCACTCACACTGCTGTAATAAGCACTCACAGTGTTGTAATAAAACTTGGGAAACTGAGTCACTGAGTCTTGTAATTCTTTGGGACACCTCACCATCAATCTGATCACATTAAACCCACCCCACATCAGTAAGACTGGGCAGGTCTCTAGTGTTACTCAACATACTATAAGAATTGTTGTAAATGGATGGGTTAAGGATAAGATCCTAGCCAAGAGAAGCAGCTAGGTGACACAGTGGATAGAGCACTGGGCTTAGAATCAGGAAGACTCATCTTCATGAGTTCAAATCTGGCCTCAGATGCTTACAAGCTGTGTGACCCTGGACAAGTCACTTAACCCTGTTTGCCTCAGTTCATCATCTGTAAAATGAGAGAAGGATATGGTAAGCCAATCCAGCATCTTTGACAAGAAAACCCCAAATGGGGTCACAAAGAGTCTGATACAATTGAAAAATGTCTCAACAACAACAAATTGAGCATATTAAGTGCTCTAAGAGCAGATATAGCTTCATGAAACATGTAAAGGAAAATGATCAGAAGAAGGAAGGGGAGACAGAGCAAAGATGGTGAAGAAAAAGCAGGAAGTTACCTGAGCTCTCCCCAGCTTCCCTTGAAAAGTTTTGGGGGAGACTTGTGACCTGGATTCGGGGGGAATGGCTGGCTCACCCAAAGAATTGAAGGCTCATCCCAAATCTTGTAAAATAAAAAGAGAGAGAAATATGGCCAGGGAACAGATCGCCTTGGTGACAGTCCAGCTGGAATAAGAGAAGACTGGTCTTTTGTATTTTTACCAGATGAAAGGGAGAGGAGGGCATTACAAAGAACTGGGAGGGAAATGCAGCAACAGGGAGTGGGGTTTGGAATAATGGTGCATCAGTAATATATGCAGCACCCATCCATATCTTGCATATCAGCATACCAGGGTCCTGCTCAGCAACACCCATTCCTGAGGTGGGAGGCAGAGCTGCCTCCCCTGGGAGAATTCAAGGATTCCTTGGGGGGTTGGGATCTTTAGGTTTCTTGGAGTCCCACTGTATTCCCATACCAGAAACAGATTTAAATCACCTAAAAAGGAATTCTGGAGTGACAGAACTCACAAAAGGACAGGGTAAAACAATTTTACAGCCCAAGATAACATAGAAAGACTGCAGGAAAGGTCTGTCTCACTTGGGTAAAAGGGGAGCACAGCCTAGTGCAGGCAGTGTCTGGGCAAGCCAGCAGGGTGCCCCTAACCTCAGCACAGATCAGCAACCAAGGCCCCAAACTCACTCAAAAGGTTAGGAGACACAACAGCTGGGAGATGTTGCTCAAGCCCTGAGGCAGCAGGCTAGTTGTTAGGCCTGGCAGGCCCAGAGACCACAGGGTAGCTGTCTAGACTAAGCCAGGCAACCCTAGCACAACTGAAAACTGTCAGCCCCAGAGGCCCTGGAGCAAAAGCCAGACCCCTGCCTCCCCATCCCCAACACAATAAGCTTAGAATACTGTCCCCTGTACCCCAAGAGTAGATCTCAACTTTAAAAGTTATGAAGTAGACTAAAAAACGATCAACAACAAAAAAAATGCTTGATCATAGAAAGCTACTACAGTGACAGGGAAAATCAAAGCACGGATTCAGAAGAGGACAATATCAAAATGTGTACATGTGAAGCCTCCAAGAAAAATCTGAAATAGTCTCAGGCCCAAAAATTCCTCATGGAAGGGCTCAAAAAATATTTTAAAGATCAAATAAGAAAGAGAGAAGAAGAATTGGGAAAAGAAATGAGAATTATACAAGAAATAATGAAAAAAGGAATCAGCAACTTGGAAAAAGAAAACAACTCCTTAAAAAGTAGAACTGGTTAGGGCAGCTAGGTGGCACAGTGGATAGAGCACTGGCCCTGGAGTCAGAAGTACCTGAGTTCAAATCCAGCCTCAGACACTTAACACTTACTAGCTGTGTGACCCTGAGCAAGTCACTTAACCCCAATTGCCTCACTTAAAAAAAAAAAAAGTAGAACTGGTTAAATGGAAAAAGAGGTACCAAAAAACACTGAAGAAAACAACTCCTTAAAAGCAGAATTGGTCAAATGGAAAAGGACGTACAAAAGCTAACCAAAGAAAATAATTCCTTAAAAGTTAGAACTGGGCAAGTGGAAGCTAATGACTCTATGAGACATCAAGAATCAATCAAACAAAACCAAAAGAATGAAAAAATAGAAGAAAATGTGAACTATCTCATTGGAAAAATAACTGACCTAGAAAATAGATCCAAAAGAGAACATTTAAGAATTATTGGACTACCTGAAAGCCGTGCTCAAAAAAAGAGCCTGGACAGTATCTTTCAAGATATTATCAAGGAAAACTGCTCTGATATCCTAGAACCAAAGGGTAAAGTAGTAATTAAAAGAATCTACCAATCACCTCCTAAAGGAGATTCCAAAATAAAAATTCCCAGGAATATTATAACCAAATTCCAGAACTCTTGGGAAGAGAAAATAATGCAAGCAGCCAGAAAGAAATAATTCAAGTATCAAGGAATCATAGTCAGGATTACACAGGATTTAGCAGCTTCTACATTAAAGGATACATAGAATATTATATTCTGGAAGGCAAAGCAGCTTGGATTACAACCAAGAATCAACTACCCAGCAAAACTGAGCACAATCTTTCAGTGGAAAAAATGGACATTCAACGAAATTGGAGAATTTTAAATATTCCTGATGAAAAGACCAGAGCTAAACTGAAAATTCTATGTTCAAATACAAAATGCAAGTGAAGCATAAACAGGTAATGAGAAAGAAAAAAAATGTTATTCAATAAGGTTAAACTGTTTAAATCACTACACAGGGAGGTGCTACTTGTAACACTTAAGAACTCTGTGTTAGGGGGGGCAGCTAGATGGCGCAGTGGTTAAGCACCGGCCCTGGATTCAGGAGTACCTGAGTTCAAATCCTGCCTCAGACACTTGACACCTACTAGCTGTGTGACTGTGGGCAAGTCACTTTACCCCCGTTGCCTGCAAAAAAAAAAAAAAAAAAAAAAGAACTCTGTGTTAGGGCAGTTAGAAGGAGTATACATAGAAGGTGGGGGTATAAGTTGACTATGATGGTATAATATTTTTTTTAATTAATTAAGGGGTGAGAAAGAGGACTGCATTGGGAGAAGAGAAGAGGGAAGGAAGAGGCAGGATAGGGTAAATTATATTACATAAAGAGGTAGATGTGAAAGTCCTATTACAGTAGAGGAAAAGAAGGGAGGTGGGGCGAGCATTGCTTGAATCTTACATTCATTGGATTTGGCTCAAAGAGGGAATAACATACACACTTAGTTGAATATAGAAATCTATCTCAACCTATAGGGCTGAGATAGATGGGGAGGGTGCTAACAGAAGGGAAGGTAGATTGAGGGAGGTGGTGGTCAGAAGCAAAACACTGGTGATGAGGGATAGGATGAAAGGAGAGAGAGAAAAAAGTTTAAGTGAGAAAAATAGAATGGAGGGAAATACATAGTAATCAACTGTGAATGTGAATGGGATGAACTCAGCCATAAAACAGAAGCAGATAGCAGAGTGGATTAAAAACTAGAATCCTACAATATGTTTTTTACAAGAAATATTTGAAGCAAAGTGACACACAGTAAAGGTAAAAGACTGGAGCAGAATATATTATGTTTCAGCTAAAATTTTAAAAAGCAGGGGTAGCAATCATCTCAGACAAAGCAAAAGCAAAAATAGATCTAATTAAAAGAGATGAGAAAGAAAACTACATCTTGCTAAAAGGTACTATAGACAATGAAGTAATATCATTCCTAAATGTACATGCACCAAATGGTATAGCATCCAAATTTCTAATGGAGAAATTAAATGAATTACAGGAAGAAATAGGCAGTAAAAATATACTAATGGGGGATGTCAACTTTATCCCTCAGAAGTACATAAATCTAACCACAAAATAAGAAAGAAGTTAAGGAGGTGAATAGAATTTTAGAAAATCTAGATATGATAGACCTCTGGAGAAAATTGAATGGGGATAAAAAGAAATATACCTTTTTCTCAGTGGTATATGGCACCTATGCAAAAACCGACCACATATCAGGGCACAAAAACCTCACAATCAAATGCAGAGAGGCAGAACTATTAATGGATCCTTTTCAAATTATGATGCAATAAAAGTTACATTTAATAAAGGGCTGTGAAAAGATAGGTTAAAAATTAATTGAGAGAGGCAGCTAAATGGTGCAGTGGTAGAGCACCAGCCCTGGATTCAGGAGTGCCTGAGTTCGGATCCAGCCTCAGACACTTGACACTTACTAGCTGTGTGACCCTGGGCAAGTCACTTGACCCTCATTGCCCTGCAATAAATAAATAAATAAATAATTGAGGGCAGCTAGGTGGCTCAGTGGATAAAGCACTTGCCCTGGATTCAGGACAACCTGAGTTCAAATCCGGCCTCAGACACTTGACATTTACTAGCTGTGTGACCCTGGGCAAGTCACTTAGCCCTCATTGCCCCACAAAAAAAAATTAATTGAAAACTAAATAATCTACTCCTAAAGTATGTGTAGGTCAAACAACAAATCATAGAAACAATAATTTCATAAAATAATGACAACAATGAGACAACATATCGAAATTTATGGGATGCAGCCAAAGGAGTACTTAGAGGAAAATTGTGAGAAATTATTCTATTGGACCCCTACTCAACATATTTTACAATAAACTTATTTAAATTTTAAGTAGAGTTTGGTGGTTGTTGTTTTTTTGAGGCAATTGGGGTTAAGTGACTTGCCCAGGGTCACACAGCTAGTGTTAAGTGTCTAAGGTTAGATTTGAACTCAGGTCCTCTTGAATCCAGGGCTGGTGCTCTATCCGCTATGCCACCTAGCTGTCCCAAGTACAGTTTTTAAGTATACCTTTATTTTACACTAATATTAAAACCAATTTCACAGATTGATAACTCAAAACCTTAGATTTAGAGATTGGCTAATTGAAACTTCTTTGCGTTTAGCAAATGTGTTTCTTTTTAAATTCTGAGTTGTGGAATTACTTAAGATCAAAAGAGTTTCAATCTGATTTAATATGATTCCATTGAGATAGTGGTTATAAATTCTGTAGATTAGGTCCCAGTTTAGAACAAATGAACTATTGATATTGCTAAATCCTTCATCAGGCTCAGTTTTGCTTCCTGAGATTATACTTTGGCAAAAAGTCTAGAGGAATGGAACTTTGACCAGCTCTTCTATCTATTAGGGATTTGTTCTAAATACAAAGTACACTTTAAATGGGTGAACTCAATTAACAAATGAGACTAAAGCAATTTTGTATTGTTACTAAATTATATTCTTTAATTGATAAGATTCTAAAAGCATTAACATAATTAGGAAACAGAAGAATTTTTTTAGGCTGACAGCAAGACCCCAGCCACAGGATAGTCATATGTTCTATACTTAATAAAGAAGGAGAAAGGGAAGATCCTGATTTCAAAATCTAGAGAAAAACCTAGAAGTCCAGGTCTGATTTAATGTTGCATCATGTTATATGTTCTGTGTGTGTTTTGTAAATGGTGAAAGTAAGTTTAGGAATAGTAGTTTCCTTACTTTAGATAGAAAGGAACCTTATAAAATTAGGAAAACCTTTAAGAGAATGGGAAATAAGTATCTGTTTTGTCTATGCTATGCTATTTGTGTTTTATGCAAACCCATAGCTAACAGTTGTATTACCTGTGCCTTTTCTTTTGGTGTGATCAACCAAAAGATACAGACTGTTAAAAAGTAAACTTTCAAAAAGCCTAAAAAAAGAAGACACATCTCTTTTCTCTCTCTTTCCAACACTATAACCAACCACGTCGGAGATTGCTGAGATGAAAGATAGATACAAAAATGAATTGAGAACTAAGATACAAAAACTGATTGGAAACCAAATTTGTGAACAAAGGAATAATTAATTTCTTTCACTTCTAAATTACAATCTAGATGAGTTTATGGGGTACTAGTAAACTCTAGAGTTTAATGAAATAATTTTTAAAATCCCAAATCAGTAATTCCTTAAAGGGACCTTTAAAATGGTCTAGGGATAGGGGTGGCTAGGTGGTGCAGTGGATAGAGCACTGGCCCTGGAGTCAGGAGTACCTGAGTTCAAATCCAGCCTCAGACACTTAACACTTACTAGCTGTGTGACCCTGGGCAAGTCACTTAACCCCAATTGCCTCACTAAAACAAAAAAAATGGTCTAGGGATTGATTTCAAGTTCATAGTTTGGATTTTAAGAAATGTTTTATTAATCATGAGATATGTTCAGGAGAGATTAAGTGAAATAGGAATTCAGGGAAGTGTTAAAATAAGAAAAACTTAAGGAATAGTATAGAAGAAATTAGATTAAAACTCTTTTGAGTTTAAGTAATTCCACAACTCAGAATTTAAAAAGAAACACATTCGCTAAACCCAAAGAAGTTTCAATTAGCCAATCTCTAAGTCTAAGGTTTTGAGTTATCAATCTGTGAAATTGGTTTTAATTTTAGTGTAAAATAAAGGTATACTTAAAAACTGTACTTGGGGCAGCTAGGTGGCGCAGTGGATAGAGTACTGACTTGGAGTCAGGAGGACCTAAGTTCAAATACAGCCTCAGACACTTGATACTAGCTGTGTGACCCTGGGCAAGTCACTTAACCCTGATTGCCTCACCAAAAAAAAAAAAGAAAAGAAAAAAAACTATACTTAAAGTTTAAATAAGTTTATTGTAGAAAGTAAATTTTATTATCAGAAGGCAGAACAAGAAAATTTTAGACCATCTTCAGAAAAGAATAAAAGTGGGTAGAATTGGATATTTATTGTTCTCTCATTTACTGCTTTTAAACAACCGACCTGAGGGCACCAAGCAAGTCCTGATTAGGGATCCCAGACTGAAGGTGAATCCCAAAGCGGCTGTAGAAAAGTAAAAACTTGTTTTTAAATCAGAAAGCAACCAAAGGTAAGTGAAATTTAATACTGCTGTAGTTTAAATCAATTGTTTAGATAAATTAAAACACAGTAAAATTTGTGCTGAAAAATTTAAAGGAATTGATTTGGTTGTTAGACCAAATTGATTTTATTCCTGAGTCTGATTCCAGGTATGATCAGCAAGAAATCCTATTAGGCCAATCAATGATCCATGATGCCAGTAACCCTATGGGGTTGACGTCCATAAATTACAGGTGGCATTCTCATGGGGAAGGATGAGAGAATGACTCTTGGTATGAGCCAAGGATAGGATTTTCCTGACTTGATTTTCCCAATATATTTCCTCTTGAATGAAAAATATCCCACCTTTTAAGGCTGGTTCAATAAAATTGACTGTCTATATGACTCTAGCCTGGAACTGACATGAAATTAGGGAAGCATTTTCTCCTACTCTATAATGTCCCTATTTTCTTTCTATGGCAAATTTCTACAATCATGGCAGGTTATCAGTATGAATACAATATTAAATCCTTCTTTTATAGGTTAATCCTGAAGTACATCTGATATAAAAAGATATAGGTATAAAATTTGAGCTATTTAGCCTAAAATTTTAGCCCTCCTAAAATTAATGTGAGAATAAATGGGTATTAGGGGCAGCTAGATGGCACAGTGGATAGAGCACTGGCCCTGGATTCAGGAAGACCTGAGTTCAAATCCGGCCTCAGACACTTGATACTTACTAGCTGTGTGACCCTGGGCAAGTCACTTAACCCCAATTGCCTCACACCAAAAAAAAAAAAAAGAGAATAAATGGGTATTGATAGAACAGTTTATGGGACTAAACTGTTGTTTTTTGTTTGTTTGTTTTGTTTTGTTTTTTTGGCGGGTCAGTTGGGGTTAAGTGACTTGCCCAGGGTCACACAGCTAGTAAGTGTTAAGTGTCTGAGGCCGCATTCCAACTCAGGTACTCCTGACTCCAGGGCCAGTGCTCTATCCACTGCGCCACCTAGCTGCCCCTGTTCTACTAATTATTAAAGCTAAAACAGAAACCTCTTCAGTTTTGGTTTGAATAAAACAATGTTAGAATATCTTGTGTTACCTGAATGAAAAAGCCAGTTTGATTTGGGTTTATTATTATCACCTGGATATTGATCATATCTTGAAAGGCAAATATCTTTTATTATGAACAACTTATTTGATCTATACTATCTTGAAATCAACTACTTGATGTATTTATACATCCTATCCCAGGACTTTCTGTTACAATTACAAGTATTTTGACAACTTTTAAATTAATTCAATTGTATATCAGGGGTCATCCTCCTATTTTAAAAAGTGTTCTGTTAATAGATCCCTACCTGACCTAGTTATTGTCATAGCAAACTATAATTGTATTAAGATCTATTTTGTCAGAGATTTTTACAGAAAGGGGGATCTCTGTAAGTGATCTGAATTGGAGAAAAAAATCTACTAGAAGCTGCTCTGAAGCCCCACTCATTCCAATATGCCTAATAGTAGAGATCTCCAGAGGACCACAGGAATGCATCAAAGGATGTTTCAGAAACTGGACAACTATATGAGATGTGACTTTGAACCTTACTATAGGATGGACTGATTAAATGGGCAAAAGGGAATGGGTTACTGAGAAAGAAATGGCCCAAAGGAGATTGCTCTCAATAGCTTCTGTTAATGAGCTGATCCATCTCTAGAATGTGCATCTACACAGAACCTGTAGGAAAGGGAAGTGGCATCTAGCTGGGGGTGTTCTTGTCCCAACAGGAATTATTTGGAGCAGAGACCTAAGGCTAATGAAAAGTGAATTTCCCAATATGGTAAAAGTCCTAGCTGTCTAGGAGGTCCAGCCTCAGGGGTAAACCCCTGTCAAAGTGAATGAGAGAACTATAAGAGAAAAAGTCTAAAAGCACCAAAAACCTCAGGAGGAAGAAATAGTTAAAAATGCAGGACTGATCATGTTACCTTATCTCTAACCCCAACTCAGTAACCTCCAGTGGCTCCCTATTATCTCCAGGAGCAAATATGAAATGCCCTATTTGGTATTCAAAGCCCTTCATAACTTAACACTCTCCTACCTTCTTATTCCCCAACATGTATTCTTCAATCAAGTGACACTGACCTTCAGACTTTTTCATGAAAAAGACACTTCATCTCCCAGCTCCAAGCATTTTCTCCCTCTGTCCCCCGTGCCTGGAATACTCTCCTTCCTCCACTGTGACTATTGACCTCTTTGGCTTCCTTTAAGCCCCTTATTTAGGGTAAATATTTCCTTTAAGATGTTATATAAACAATGTTGCTTTGAATTTGATGTCTTTTAAAAATAACAACAACAATTTTAAAGGCAATGAATGTAGAATCCCTGAAAACCTAACTCTATCCAAGGAGCTGAATCTCTTCTCTCCCAAGACCAGAAAAGCAATGGGATAATTTCATGCTATCTTTTTCATGTAAAAAAAAAAGAGCCATTCTAAACAAAAACAAAAAGGGGGCAGCTAGGTGGCGCAGTGGATAAAGCACTGGCCCTGGATTCAGGAGGACCTGAGTTCAAATACAGCCTGGGACACTTGACACTTAATAGCTGTGTGACCCTAGACAAGCCACTTAACCTTCATTGCCCTGCAAAAAAAAACAAAACCAAAACCAAAACAAACAAACAAACAAAAAGGTGCCATTCTGAAACTAGGTATAGAGCAACATCTCACACTATATACACCAAGATAAGGTCAAAATAGGTACATGATTGATACATAAAGGGAGATATCATAAGCAAATTAAGAAAATATAGAATAGTTTATCTGTTAGGGTTATGGATAAGGGAAGAATTTAGGACCAAAGAAGGTATAGAGAGCATTGCAAAATATAAAATAGATAATTTTGATTATATAAAATTATAAAGTTTGCACACAAGCAAAACTAATGAAATCAAAATTATAAGGAAAACAGAAAACTGGGGGGGGCAATTATGTAACTATCTGATAAAGGTCTCATTTCTCAAACATATAGAGAACTGAGTCAAATTTATAAAAATACAAGTCATTCTCCAATTGATAAATGATCAAAGGATAGAAACAGGCAATTTTCAGACAAAGAAATCAAAGCTATCTATAGTCATATAAAATTCTTCTAAATCACTATTTTTTTTTTTTAGTGAGGCAATTGGGGTTAAGTGACTTGCCTAGGGTCACACAGCCAGTAAGTGTTAAGTGTCTGAGGCCGGATTTGAACCCAGGTACTCCTGAATCCAGGGCCAGTGCTTTATTCACTGTGCCACCTAGCTGCCCCTAAACAAATTTTTTTTTTTTTTTTTTTTTTTAGTGAGGCAATTGGGGTTATGTGACTTGCCGAGGGCCACACAGCTAGTAAGTGTTAAGTGTCTGAGGCCGGATTTGAACTCACGTACTCCTGACTCCAGGGCCAGTGCTCTATCCATTGCGCCACCTAGCTGCCCCCATCTAAATCACTATTGATTAGAGAAATTCAAATTAAAACAACTCTGAGGTATCACCTCACACCCATCAGATTGGCTAATATGACAAAAAAGGAAAATGTTGGATATTGAAAAGGATATGGGAAAACTGGGATGCTAATGCACTATTGGTGGAGTTGTAAACTGATCCAACCATTCTGGAGAGCAATTTGGAACTATGCCCAAAAGGCTATAAAACTGTGCATATTCTTGGATCCAGCAGAACCAGTGCTAGCTTTATATCCCAAAGACATCCTCCCCCCACCCCCCCAAAAAAGGAAAAGGACCTATTTCTTTATAGCAGTTCTTTTTTGTGGTAGCTAAGAATTGGAAATTGAGGGACGGCCATCAATTGGGGAATGGCTAAACAAGCCAAGTATATGATTGTAATGGAATATTATTGTGCTATAAGAAATGATGGGCAGGTGGATTTCAGAAAAAATCTGGGAAGACTTATATGAACTCATGCAAAGGGAAGTGAACAGAATCAAGAGAATGTTGTAGACAATAATTGCAATACTGTTCAATGAAGAATTGTGAATGGCTTAGCTATTCTCAGCAGTACAATGATCCAAGACAATCCCAAAAGACTAATGATGAGCATAATATCCACCTCCAGAAAAGAACTGATATTGTTTGACTACACACTAAAGCATGCTATTATTTTTACTTTTTTTTCTTTTTTTTTGAGTCTTCTTGTACAAAATGACTAATATGGAAATGTTTTACATAATTGCACATGTATAACCTATATTTGATTGCTTACCATCTCAGGGAGGGGATAGGGGAGGGAGGGAGAGATAGATTTTGAAACTCAAAACTTTAAATAGAAATGTAAAAACAAACAGAAAAAAGGAACCATCAAATGTAAGAGAATGGAGAGACACAGATGAAAAACTACACAGTATAGTTCCTGCCTTGAAGGAGTTCATGGTCTATTGGTTGGGGGTTAGGGGAGGGAATGATGACCCATGTATGCAAAAATGGCAATACAACTTGTAAAAATGATTTTGTACATAGGAGAAGTTATAAAAAGTGATGGCAGGGGGCGGCTAGGTGACACAGTGGATAGAGCACTGGCCCTGGAGTCAGGAGTACCTGAGTTTAAATCCAGCCTCAGACACTTTACACTTACTAGCTATGTGACCCTGGGCAAGTCACTTAACCCCCATTGCCCTGCAAAACAAACAAACAAACAAAAAACAAAACAAAACAAAACAAAAAAGTGATGGCAGTGGTTAGAGGAATTAAAATGTAAACTCCTTTAGGGCAGGGATTGTTTTGATTTCTTCATGTTGTCAACATTCTTGGCATGTATTAGATGCTTAAGATACTTGCAGATTAATTGATTAAAGGGAGGAATTTTTCAGTTGGTTAGGATAAGGAAAGTTCTCCTGGAGGAGACAGAACCTGACCTGGGTTTTGAATTATTGTTCAGTCATTTTCAGCCACATCTAATTCTCCGTGACCCATTTTGGGGTTTTCTTGGTAAAGATACTGGAGTGGTTTGCCATTTCCTTCTCCAGTTCATTTTATAGATGAGGAAACTGAGGCAAACAGAGTTAAGTGACTTGCCCAAAGTTACACAGCTAGTAAGTATCTGGAGACAGATTTGAATTCGGGAAGAGGAGTCTTCCTGATTCTCAGCATGGAACTCTATCCACTGTGCCACCTATCTATCTGCCCTATGGGCTTTAAATAAAGGGAAGGATTTCAGTAGGTAGATATGTGAGTTAAACCAACTGGTACTAGGCATTGGAGAGGGTTTCTCCATTAGAGTGAGATGGAAAAAAGCCAAGAGGGCCAAAGAAAAATCGAAAAAACAATTTGCTTAGAATATAAATAAAGAACATGAAGGGAATATTTTGAGATAAGTTTGGAAACAGTATAGTCGATGGTTTTAATGCTTCAAGAATTTGTGTGTCATCCTGGTGCGGGGGCCATGCTAATCTTCTCTGTATCGTTCCAATTTTAGTATATGTGCTGCCGAAGCAAGCACAGTAGATGGTTTTAAATGTCAGTTATTATTAATTTTGTTAATGATCAACCGACAAGCATTTATTATGCAATTACCATATGCCTGGAACTTTGCTTAGCATAAGGAAGCCAAAGAAAAAGCAAAAACAGTTCTTGCCTTCAGGCAGTTTATATTCTACAAACCATAGGTTAATAGATTTTGAGTTGTAAGGGAGCTCAAGCCATACAATCTAACTCCCTAATTTTACATAAGAGGGAATTGAGGCCTAGGAAAATCAAATGGTGTAATTTGTTATCTATAACAAGGATAGGGCAGCTAGGTGGCAAAGTGGATAGAGTGCTGAGCCTGGAGTCAGAAAGACTCATCTTCCTGAGTTCAGATCCTTCCTCAGACACTCACTAGCTGTGTGACCCTGGGCAAGTCACTTAACCCTGTTTGCCTAGTTTCTTCATTTGTAAAATGGGCTGGAGAAGGAAATGGCAAACCATTTCAATATCTTTGCCAAGAAAACCCGAAAATGGGTCTGTCAGACACACTGAAAAACAACTCAAAAACAATAACAAAGATAAGCAATTTGTTACCTATAATACAGTGGGAAGAACACAGGATATGAGTTCAAATCCTACCTCTAATGCTTATTACCTGTGGGACTTTGGTCATCACTTAAGGAGGGAATCACCTTAAAGAAAACACATTTTAACTAAGCATGTGAAAAAATATTTATAGCTCTGTTTGTGGTGGAAAAGAATGAAGATCTGAAAGAGTGCTCATCAAATGAGGAAAGGCTGAAAAAATCATCTTATAGAATATTATGCTCTGAGAAGTGATGAAGGGAATGGTTTCAAAGAAAGCTGAGAAGACTTTTATGAACTGATGCACATTAGAGGGAACTTAACCAAGAGAAGAATTTATACAATTTATATAAATATAAATGTATGCAATTTATTTAACAATGCTGAAAAGACAAACAACTTTGAGAGACTTAGGATCTCTGCTCAAAGTAATGACCAACCATGATTCCAGAGGACTCACAATGAAACATGCTACCCGGCTTCTGATACACAGGTGAAGGACTCAGAGAATAGAATGAGGTTTCTGGGTTGATTGGTTTGTTTGGGGATCTGGAAAATACAGGTTTCTTTTTTTGGTTCACTGTACATGTTTATAAAGGGTTTTTTTTTTCTTCTTTCTCAATTGGGGTGGGGGATAGGAGGGAGAGGAAGGTAGATTTTCACTGATTAAAAAAATAAAAAATAAAATACTTAAATTTCTGATTTATGAGAATTCATTCTTGCAGGGTTTTAAAAATATTTATTTGTTTATTTACTTACTTATCTGCTTGTTTGTTTATTTAGAATTTTCCCCAAGTTACATGTATAAACAAATTTTCACATCGATTTTTAAAACTTTGTGTTCCAAATTCTCTTCCCCCCTCCCTCCCTCCCCCCACTTAAGAACTCAAACAATTTTGCTTTTCTGGTACAGCTCTTCCAACTCACAAATCCTCACTCTGAAAATGGGTGGAGATCAGGCAATGGCAGCTATCAGCAGAGACTTAAAAGCCTGGGAATAGTTGGCCAGAGAGATTAGATGGGGAGGTAGAGCATGGTCGGTCTGTCAATTTAAGTAGGGCCTACTGGGAGGCTAAGTAATGAATTTGTCAGTGACAGAAATTAGTATTCTAGAAAATCTAGATGCCACTGAGGGAGATTATAGGGTTTTTCTAGGAATGAATTACTTTTTTAAGGAAGGGGAAGACTCTATAAATATAACTGAGCTTACTAGAAGGAGTTTTGACTCCATATTGATGGAGAGAATGCTGAGGCAGTGGTATGCTTGTGTAAGCAATGGACTTGTGACCAGAGCTTCTTGGGAGAGATACATATGATTCCAGAGACTCTTCTGAAGAGAGATCCATGTATAAAGGAGACTCTGAAGAAAAGAGATGAAGAGACTTTGGGAGTCACCTGTATACAGAAGAAGCCAGTTCCTCAAGCATGTCCCTAATTTGCAGCTTGCATCCTTACAGACTTCAGAGAGAAAACTCCTTGAGTGAGATTGGATCCTCTCTTTTGGTTTCATTTGAGATCTTACCTTATTCCCTTCTAAAGACCTCATTTACTTTTTTTTTTTGTGTGGGGCAATGAGGGTTAAGTGACTTGCCCAAGGTCACACAGCTAGTAAGTGTCAAGACCTCATTTACTCTTGTGTATTTTCTTTATATTTTAATCTATATAACTTCTGTTTCCATTTGTGGTGTTGTTGTTTTGGCTTGGATATATGGGTTTACTTTCTATTTACTATTTATGATGGTCTTTTGTGCAGCAATGTTTGTTGGGAAAGAGCTAGACTGGCGATTTTAAACTTAGAGATATTGTCCCATTTAAGAGTGACCAGGGGAGGGGGGGGGTGGGGCAGAGCCAAGATAGCAGAGGAAAGGCTGTGACTCTCTGTGCTCCCGACAAATTCATCCACATACCTCAAAAAAAAATGCCATAAGACAATTCCTGGAGCAGCAAAACCCACAGAAGAATGGAATGAAACTATTTTCCAGCCAAAGACAGGTTGGGATCATCTGCTGTTCAGGATGAGAGAGGAGCTCAGTGCATGGTGCAGATCCAGCCTCAGGCAAGCCGCATCACCAGGGCCTCGTAATCTTCAGCATCTGCGGCTTCTTCTGAAACTTGGCTCATGGACCAGTAAGGGAGTCCAGCAGTTGACTGGGGGAAATAGCTACAGTCTCTGCTGGAGCTAAGGTGGAGCGTCCATATTCTGAAACAGTAAGCCAACTCAAGCAGCAGGCATTGGCTCAGTGGGGGAGGGGCACAGGCACTCCAAGCTTCTGACCATAGAGAATCAGATTTCTGCTTCCAGGTTAAAGAGCAAGTAGGCCGTGGTTACTTACAGGGCAGGTGGGCTAAGAATGAGCCTAATTGTACCACCTGGGACCCCCTGTAGCTTGGGACAGTACATCCTAGAAGCAGCACTACACATTAAGAAGGAGTTAAAAGCCAAGAAATACGCTACCAAGATGAGCAAGCAGAGAAAGCAGCAGACCATCAAAAGTTTCTTTGCCAGCACGGTAGATCAAAATACACACTCAGAAGAAGATAATAACAAAGTCAAAGCTCCTACATCGAAAGCTTCCAAGAAAAATATGAATTGGCCTCAGGCCATGGAAGAACTCCAAAAGGACTTTGAGGACTTTTATAAAGTAAGAAAACTAGAAGGAACAGTAAGAGGGGTAGAGGAAAAAATAGAAAGAGAAATGAAAGTGATGCAGGAGAGTCAAGAAAAAAAAAGTCAACAGCTTGAAAAGCTAAATTGGCCAAATGGAAAAGGAGGTACATAAACTCTCTGAAGAAAATCATTGCTTAAGAATTAGGATAGGATAGACCATATAGAAGCTAATGACTTTATAAGAAATCAAGACACAATAAAGCAAATCCAAATGAATAAAAAAATAGAGGGCAACATGAAATATCTCCTTGGAAAAACAGCTGACCTAGAAAATAAATCCAGGAGAGATAATTCGAAAATCACTGGACTACCTAAAAACCATTATCAAAATAAGAGCTTAGCCATCATCTTCCAAGAAATTGTCAGGGAAAATTGCCTTGATATTCTAGAAGCAGAAGGTAAAATAGAAATTGAAAGAATCCACCGATCACCTCCAGAAAGAGATCCCAAGAGGACAGCTAGGTGGCGCAGTGGATAAAGCACTGGCCCTGGATTCAGGAGGACCTGAGTTCAAATTCAGCCTCAGACACTTGACACTTACTAGCTGTGGAAAAGTCATTTAACCCTCATTGTCCCACAAAAAACAAACAGAGACCCCAAAAGGAAAACTTCCAGGAATATTATAGCCAAATTCCAGAGATCCCAGGTCAACAAGAAAATATTGCAAGCAGCTAAAAAAAGGAATTCAAATACTGTGGAGCTACAGTCAGGATAACACAAGATCTTGCAGCTTCTACATTAAAGGACCAGAGGGCATGGAATATGATATTCCGGAGGGGAAGGGAACTGGGATTACAAGCAAAAATCACCTGCCGAGGGGCAGCTAGGTGGTGCAGTGGATAAAGTACTGGTCCTGGATTCAGGAGTACCTGAGTTCAAATCTGGCCTCAGACACTTGACACTTACTAGCTGTGTGACCCTGGGCAAGTCACTTAATCCTCATTGCCTCACCAAAAACAAAAACAAAACAAAAAACAAAAAAAATCACCTACCCAGCAAAACTTAGTATAATCTTTCAGGGGGAAAATGGGACTTCAATGAAAAAGAAGGCTTTCAGTCAGTCGTGATGAAAAGACCTGAACTGAATAGAAAATTAGACTTTCAAATACAAGACCCTAGAGAAGCATAAAAAGGTAAACAGGAAAAAGAAATCATGAGGGATATTAAAAGGTTAAACTGTTTACATTCCTACATGGGAAGATAATACTTCCAACTCAAAATAACTTTCTCAGTATTAGGGCTGAAAGGAATTTACTTAGACAGAAGGCACAGGTGTCAATTGAATATGAAGGGATAATATCTATAAAGCATTTATTTTTGTTTATCCTGGTTTTTGGTGGGGCAGGCAGAGTGGGGTGGCTTATGTCTGGGACCAGATTTGGGCTCAGGGCCTCCTGGGTCCAGGGCTGGTGCTTTGTCCACTGTGTCACCTAACTGACCCATGATGACATCTTTAAAATAAAGTTAAGGGGTAAGAAGAATGCACTGGAAGAAAGGGAAAGGGAGAGGTAGAATGTGGTAAAGTAGCTCACATAAAAGAAACGAGAAAAACCTTATGGAGTGGAAGGGAAAATGGGGAAAGAGTAGGGGAGTGAATGAGCCTTACTCTCATCAAAATTGGCTCAAAGAAGAAATAACATACACACTCAAGTGGGTATAGTAATATATTTTGCCCTGAGGGAAAATGGGAGGGGAAGGGGATAAGGAGAGAGAGGTGAAGGGAGGGCAGATTGGGGGAGGAGGCAGTAAAAAGCAAAACACTTTTGAGGAGGGATAGGGTGAAAGAAGATAGAAAATAGAGTAAATATCCAGGGAAGGGAATAGGATGGAGGGTAATACAGTTAGCAATAGTAATTGTGAAGGAAACAATGAGGGAGCAGCTAGGTGGCACAGTGGATAAAGCACCAGCCCTGGATTCAGGAGGACCTAAGTTCAAATCTAGCCTCAGACACTTGACACTTACTAACTGTGTGACCCTGGGCAAGTCACTTAACCCTCATTGCCCCATAAAAAAAAAATTCCAACTAAAAAAACAATGAGCAGGACATATGAAAAATGCAAACCATCAACGGAGAAAGAACTGATGGTATCTGAATACAGATTGAAGTATAATTTTATTTGTTATTTCCTCTTTCTAAAGTTATTTTGTCTGTTTTCTTTTACAACCTAACTAATGTGAAGATGTTTTGTATGACTGCACATTTATGACTTATATTGAATTGCTTGATTTCTTAGGGAGGGGTGAGGAAGGAGGGAGGAAGAAAATTTGGAACACAAAGTTTTAAAAAATCAATGTGAAAAAAAAATTTTTACATGTAATGGGGAAAATTCTATCATAAAATTAATTAATTAATTAATTAAAATTTTAAAAAAGAGTGACCAAGGGAGTAGCTTTTTTCCCCCTTAATCTATCATACTCCTAGACCAACAGTCTTTGAAGGGACAGTGAGAAATATTTCTAGCCACCCTTGGAGATAGGTTGGGGAAGGACTAAGCACCCAGTTTCATCCTTTGTTCTGATTCCCTCAAAGCAAAGATCAGTCTCTTGTGCGAGGAGCCACATCTATACACTTTGACAATCCATGAGGGTATTATTTATCTTACATAGACTCACACATCTCTTATATAAAAGTAACACAAAGTAATTTCAAAAGGAAATTGCCGGGGGCAGCTAGGTGGTGCAGTGGATAAAGGACCAGCCCTGGATTCAGGAGGACCTGAGTTCAAATCCAGCTTCAGACACTTGACACTAGCTGTGTGACCCTGGGCAAGTCACTTAACCCTCATTGCCCCGAGGAGGGGGGGAGGGGATTGCCAGCAACTGAGCAGATTAAAGAAGCCTCAGATGCCTGAGATGTGCTTGGAAGGAGGTTAGGGATTCTTAGAGGGACAGAGGAGAAGGGAGTGCATTCTATTTATGAGGGACCACTCATGCCAAAACACACACATAGGAGATGGATGTCATGTACAGGGAACATATAGTGGAGCCAGTCTAACAGCAAGGAAATTTGTGAATGGGAGTAACATGAATGCCTGGGAAGATCAATGGGAGCCAGATGGTGGAGACCTTTAAATGATACAACAAGGACTTTGTTTTTAATCCCAGCTGATTTTTAAACCTGAGCTGAGCCTTGAGAATAGGTGAGGGTTAGAGACAAAGATAAGAACAAAGTACATTCCAGATGTGGTAGGGGTAGTGTAATGATTAGAATGATGCCACCTACTGGAGACTTACTATAGGAAAGCTCCACCATGAGGAAAATGCCTCAGAGGGCAAGGCCATGTGGCTTTTCCTTGGCGTCAGGAAGTGATGTTGGCTCATGGGTGCTGTCTATCAAGGCTACCAGTCAATCAACTTGAGGCGCCTCCTATTTTCTGGGAGGAGACAGGAAGGAGGAAAGAGGGCCTGCGCGGAGAGCTCTGTCTCTTTTGGGTTCCTGACTTGATGGTGGTGGTGGCGGCAGAGGACTTCACAGGAAATTTGAGGAAAGATAGGAATGCCAGGCTGTTGGAATTCTGTTCTCAATCTTTCTCTTTCTATTTTTCAATAAACCCTTAAAAACCTAAACTCATTTTATCAGTGATTTTAGTCAGTTTCCCCCAAAACTGGGGGAACAGATTAGAATACACATTTAGAATCTTAAATTACACAGTTGGGAGGAGGAAGGTGGCTTGTGTGAATGCATGGAGATAATTAGTAGAATGTTTAATTGAGGTACTGGTTAATCATATAATTTGACTGGAATGTAGAATGCAAGTAATGGATGTAGGGTTATAGAATTAGTGTGAAATAAGTTTAGAAAAATGGACTAGAGACAATTGTGGATGGTTTAAAATGCCATATGGAGGAATTGGTATTTTAACCTAGAGGGAATAGGGAGCCACTGCAGAGTTTTGAGCAGGGGAGTGGCATGGTCCAATTTGTGTCTTAGGAAGATTATTTTGAAAGTCATTTGAAGGAAAGATCAGAGAAGAGAGAAAGAAAACGAAAGCAGGGAGATTAAATAGGAAACTGCTACAATAGTCTAGGAAATTTTGAGGGGGAGTTAGATAGAGATGGTGGACAGATGAATGGGGAGATTAGATGTAGAGGGTGAGGGAGAAAAAAAAAAGTCCATGATGACTCTGAGATGTTGAACTTGGATGACTAGGAAGAAAAAGTCAACAAACATTCATTAAGCCCAAACACTGGACTAAGTAGGTGGGATACAAGAGTAATAACCCCTGCTCTCAAGAAGCACCCATTCTAATGATGGAGACAACATGAAAATAAATCTCTACATATGAAATATATACAGGGTAGGGAGAAGCTAGGTGGTGCAGTGGATAAAGCAGCAGCCCTGGATTCAGGAGGACCTGAGTTCAAATCTGACCTCAGACACTTGACACTTACTTAGCTGTGTGACCCTGGGCAAAGTCACTTAAACTTCATTGTCTGGCAGGAAAAAAAAACAAAAACAAAAACAAAAACAAAAAACAAGAATGCTAAAAAATGTCTTTACATGTGACTGGGGGAAAATATTTTAAAAAAGAAGATGGGGGCAGCTAGATGGCGCAGTGGATAGAGCACCGGCCCTAGAGTCAGGAGTACCTGAGTTCAAATCCGGCCTCAGACACTTAACACTTACTAGCTGTGTGACCCTGGGCAAGTCACTTAACCCCAACTGCCTCACTAAAAAAAAAAAAGAAGAAGAAGATAATATTTGAACTGATATTTGAAGGAAGCCAGGGAACCTAAATAGAGGTTGTGACAATTGGAGTGATGCTCCCTGCTGGGGAGACATTGTAGGAAAGCTCCACCATGAGGAGAAGGTGTCTGAGGACAAGCCATGTGGCTTGGAAGGTCAATTCCTTGGCCTCAGGAAGTGACATTTGATGTTTCCAGTTTAGACAGGAGGCTTGTGGGACGAAGAAGGGGTGAGGCTCTCTCTTTTGCCAGGACCTTGTGGGGAGTGGAACTAGAAATGCTGGCTCCCTGAGATAGATAGATGTAGGCTTCTAGGCCTCTTTTTCTTTCTTCACCAAATTCTTATGCTCCTTAATAAATGCTTTAAAGTCTAAACTCTTGCTAAAGCTTCTATTTTATTGGTGACCACTCATTAGATTTTTAGACAGTATAGCTAGAATTTTAGCCACATCACAGCAAACAACCATTCAAGATGAAGAGGGAGAACATTCTATGCTCAGGGGACAACCAGTGAAAAGCTGATTGTATGGCCTCGTCTTTGCCCATCTGCTGAGGTGGTTTGACCAGGAAGTGGCTGATACAAAAACTGCTGCCACAGGTGAGATTTGGGTGAATCAGGTGCACACCAAAAGTGGGTGAGTAGCTCTGAAAAGGACTCAACAAGCCCTCACACCAGAGGGGCTAGTCCTCCATGGGTACCCCATACACCTTTTGACTTTTATCCTGCCACTGGACTTCAATGACTCTGGAAGAGAGAGTGAGGCTGATGACTTTGTGCAGCTCTGCCTCACTTAAACCCAACTCATGCAAAAGCCAAGATGCCATCCCAAGATGTCACTGGTCCTCTTAGAAAACAAAAGATGAACAGCACAGCTGAATGGCCAGGTGAAAATGGAGTGTCATAAGCAAGGAAAAGCAAAAGGACCAGTGTCACTAGATCATGGGGTATGTGGAGGGGAGTAAAGTTAAAGAGAACTGGAAGGATGGGAAGGGGCCAGTTTTGTGAAGGACTTTCAAAGCCAAACAGGATTTCATATTTTATCCAGGAGGCAACAGGGAGTTAGTGAAGTTTAGTGAGCGGGGGCGGGGGTGGGGGTGGGGGGGAGGATGCGGAACATGGACAGACTTGTGCTTTAGGAAGATCATTTTGGAAGCTGAGTAGAGAATGGACTAGAGTGGGGACACTGTATTGATATATCCTCAATCAAGATAGAGAAGTTTAGATGATGAATAGGTTTGGGGAGGAAGAAAATAACTTCTATTTGGGATAGGTTAAGTTTGAAGAGAGGTGGCATAGCATTATGGACAGAGAACTGGCCAGATGAAGACCTGAGTTCACGTCCTGTCTCTGACACATACTGGCTGCATGAACCTGGACAAATTACTTAATTTCTCAGTCCCCTCAAGAAACTCTCCAAGACTATACATTGCAGAATGATGGTGTAGGCAGTGGATAGAGTGCTGGACCCGGAGTCAGGAAGACTCATCTTCCTGAGTTCAAATCCAACCTCAGACTTACTAGTTATGCAACCCTGGGCAAGCCACTTCACCCTGTATGCCTCAGTTTCCTCATCTGTAAAATGAGCAGGATAAGAAAATGAAAAACCACTCCAGTATCTTTGCCAAGAAAACCCCAGGGGGCGGCTAGGTGGCACAGTGGATAGAGCACTGGCCCTGGAGTCAGGAGTACCTGAGTTCAAATCCAGCCTCAGACACTTAACACTTACTAGCTGTGTGACCCTGGGCAAGTCACTTAATCCCAATTGCCTCGCTAAAAAAAAAAAAAGAAAGAAAAGAAAAAAGAAAACCCCAAATGGGGTCATGAAGAGTTGGACATGACCAAAAAACAGCAAAAACAGAAGGAGCTTCCTCACTGAATACTCTTTTCACTGATGAAAAATCACTGATGAGAATGAAAAAAATACAGTTGGAGATGATGAACAGGACATTCAGCTGGAGCCTTCTAGCAGACAGACAAATAGTAATGTGTGTCTAAAATCAATAAGAGAGATTAGGGCTAGATAGGGAATCATCAGCATAAAGGTGATCATTGTATTCCCGAGTGTGTGTGTGTGTGTGTGTGTGTGTGTGTGTGTGTGTGTGTGTGTGTGAAAGAGACAGAGACAGATAGACAGGCAGAGAGAGACAGAGACACAGAGAGAGATAGAGACAGAGGCAGAGAGAGAGACACGGAGAGAGACAGAGGCAGAGAGAGACACGGAGAGAGAGAGAGACAGAGGAAGAGAGAGAGACACACACACAGACACGGACACAGAGAGACAGAGACACAGACAGAGACAGAGAGAAGGAGGTTGGAGAGAGTCAAGCCAGAAGGACATGTCACATGCCAAGCCCTCTATGGCTTCCATCTCTTGCTTTGATTTGGCTAGTTCCTATCATTAGGAATTTACAAGTCAGTCATCTCTTGGCTTTTTTTTTTTTTTTTTTGGCGGGGGGGATGAGGGTTAAGTGACTTGCCCAGGGTCACACAGCTAGTAAGCATCCCTTGGCTTTTGTGATCTTCCAGGCCTGTTTCCAGGAGCCCCAAGTCTCCTAGTTTAAAATAATAAACTGGGCAGAATGAGTAGGGTCAAAGATCAATGCTTTTGGTGTGGTCCTATGGGCCCTAAGCAAGGTGTGCCTTTTGCTCCAGAAGTGAACTATTACATAACCCCTCCCCAGCATGGCGCCGGCCAGCCAGTGCAAAGTATGCTATTTGTTCTGCATTCTTTCAGACAACACACTCTGTCCTCGGCTCTCACGCACTCATCAGAGGAGGTCAGATCCCAGGGTGGTGGGGATCTTCCTCTCTCTGTCTCTGTCTCTGTCTGTCTCTCTGTCTCTGACCTGTCTTCTTCTTTCTCTCACTCTCCCCCTCCCTCCCTCTCTCTGTCTCTGTTTCCTGTCTTTCTCTCTCCCCTCCCCTTCCTCCCTCCCTTTGTCTCTGTCTCTCTCTTTCCCCCACCTCCCCTGTCTCTCTCCCTCTGCTAGCTCTCCTCTTTCCCATGTCATCTCTTCTTCCCTCCTTTTTCCTCCCCACCCCCTCTCTCTCACTTTCCTCTCCCCTCCCCCCCCCACCCCCCTCTCTCTTCCCCCACAACCTTGTTTTTCTCCTCTCTCTTGCTCAGGTGTGAGTACTGATGAGTCCTGAAATCAAATAAGAACAGCCCATACATACTATAAATTCTCAGCAGTCCTCACGATTCAGGAAACCCACACCCTCCTGCAAAGCCCCTAAAAATACACAACAGGAACATGTAAGAGGGCTGAGTTTATGTCTCTATGGCAAGAATTCATCGTGACTACAGGCTTCAGTTGCGGGTCTACTTTCCTGGGGGCCATCTCCACTGCCCTGTGGGCTGTAGACAGAGCTCTCTCTAGGACAGCTCAACTCTGTCATCTCCTCCTTTCGCCATCCTCCCACTTCCTCACCCTCTGCACTCCTCCCCAATCCAGCCAGGCATCCTGCTCCTTACCCAGTAATTAAAGCAGCAGGGTGGAAAGATGACTTTTTTAAATTTAATTTATTTTTATTAATTTATTTTTTTTAGTGAGGCAATTGGGGTTAAGTGACTTGCCCAGGGTCACACAGCTAGTAAGTACTATGTGTCTGAGGCCGGATTTGAACCCAGGTCCTCCTGACTCCAGGGCCGGTGCTCTATCCACTGCACCACCTAGCTGCCCCGAAAGATGACTTTTTTTAAAAAAATCTGTTTTCAATTGATCTATTTTGTTGGCATATTACCTTCATCAAGATAGAACATTTATTAAGCCCTTACTATTGTGCCAGGCTCAGTGCTGAACCCTGGGAATATGAATACAAGCAAACAAGACAGTCCCTGGCCCATAACTAACAATCTATCCTCATGGAGAAGGGCAGAGACCTCCAAGCCCAAGTAAGACAGTGGCGCACTTTAATTTCCATCCAAATTCAGCAAACATACACGTATAACCTACATCAAATTGCTTACCATTTCAGAGAGGGGGAGGTGAGAGAAAGAGAAAATTTGGAACTCAAAAAAAATTTTTAATGCATGTTAAAAATGGTTTTGACATATAATTGGGGAAGAATAAAATATATTTAAAATATAAATCTATTTTTAAAATCTTTAAAAAAACAAATTCAGCAAACGTTTGTAAATTTTTGTGTTAAATATCTACTATAAGTAGGGCACTGGGCTGGATACCACAAGAGATACATGCATGCATGCATACATACAACATATATGCATATATACCCACCTATACATACACACATGTTTGTATGTATATATATATAAACATGGTCCATGTCCTCAAGAAGCTTACTATCTACTAAGAGAGTTAAGAAATACACAAATGTCTAAAATATAAAACAAAATATGCCAAACACATGAGAGAGGAACAATGTACCTATGTAACTCATGGATGAGATGGCTTTTGTTTGTTTTGGCGGGGCAATGAGGGTTAAAGTGACTTGCCCAGTGTCACACTAGCTATTAAGTGTCAAGTATCTGAGACAGGATTTGAACTCAGGTCTTCCTGAATCAGGGGCTGGTGCTTTTTCCACTGTGCCACCTACCTGCCCCTGAAATGGCTTTTAATGAAGTTCACAGCTTAAGCAGGGAGACATTATCAATACCAGAAGATAACCTCAAATTCGATAAGGATGAGGATAATGCCAGCTAACTTTATATAGAATTTTAAGGGTTTATTCAAGTGCTTGGCATACATTATCTCATCTGATCCTCACAACTAATCTTAGAAGATGGCTGCTATCCAAATGTGGATGCTGAGCCCAAAGAGATTAAGTGACCCTGTCCAGGATCATTCAGTTAGTAAGAATTCTAATTAGGATTTCAAACTCAAATTTCCCTGACTACTAGTCAAACACTACACTACCACCCTTATGTGGGGAGACAACTTCAATGGCAAAACAAAAGTCAACCCTTCTAACTTGGCTTACCTTGACCAGGCTCCTCCTCTACAGTTACAGCTGTTAGGCAAGAAGGAACTATTTAATTTTTGTTGTTGCTCTCTAAGGCAATTCATTAAGTCCAATTCATTCAACATTATTCCATTCAAAAGAAATGATGAGGGCAGCTAGGTGGTGCAGTGGATAGAACACTGGTCCTGGAGTCAGGAAGACCTGAGTTCAAATCCGGCCTCAGACACTTAACACTTACTAGCTGTGTGACCCTGGGCAAGTCACTTAACCCCAATTGCCTCACTAAAAAAAAAACACCACCACCACCACCACAACAACAACAAAAGAAATGATGAGGAAAAAAATTTCAAAAAAGGAAAAAAAAAGAAATAATGAGCAGGTAGATTTCAGAAAAACCTATAAAGACTTAGATGACAGGATGAGAAGTAAAGTGAGCAGAACCAAGAGAACATTATATACAATAACAGCAACATTGTTTGATGACCAACTATGATTGACTTAACTCTTCTCAGCAAAACAATGATCCAATACAATTCCAAAAGATCTACTATGGAAATGCTATCTGTATCCAGAGCAAGAATGATGGAGTCTGAAATGCAGATCGAAGCATACTTTTTTCACTTATTTTTTGTGTGTGATTTCTTCCTTTTGCAAACTAATTTTTTTGCAAACTGTTTCTTCTTTCACAACATGACTAATATGGAAATACATTTTACATAATTGCACATATATAACCCATATCAAATTGCTTACCAGCTTAGGGAGGGGAAAAGAAAGAGAGGAAAGGAGAAAATTTGGCACTCAATATTGTATTAAAAAATAAGTTTAAAAATTCCCTACAAGTAATTGGAAAAAATAGTTTAAAAAACATTATTCCATTCAACATGATATTATTAAATATTTATTGTGTAGAAGGCACTATGCTAATTACTGATACAAGAAAATACTGCCTGCCCCCAAGGAGCTTACTTTCTTTTTTAAATTTTGTTTTATTCAGAACTTCAGAAATAATACAAGCATTACTGTAACATAGTAAAATAGAAAAAAATTATTGTACATGAAACTGCAAATCTATTATGTACAACTTGCTATTCCTTTTAAATATACAATAAAGTTATCATGTAACTTTTTCCCTTTTTTTCTTCCCTCTCCCCTCAAGTTTAACACACACACACACATTTTTTAAAAATTGTTACCTTCTATGGAAAACAAAACAAAACAGTGCAAAAAAACTTTCTCATAGGAGCATGTGCTGGAGCCAGTTCAGATGAACTCAGACTAGAGGGCCCATTGTTAAATTTTCAGTGTGAGCATTTGCACCTCAGAAATACTACAGATCAAGACTTGAATTATTGTTTTGTTGATTATCTAGACCTAAGGAGGTGTTAATAATGCAGATTAAACTTTAAAGTGTGTATGCATGCATTTTTCCCCAGGAGAGCCACTTATTAAATATTTGCCTTCATACTCCTGTAATACTCATAAACATTGCTTGAGCTCAGCAGGAGAGTAGTAGATGGCTCAGGTAATGAAGTCATCACCAGACTAGAGGCCCAGTAGGCTAATAATTAGGCTAATAATTAATTGTAATCATAATCATAGGCATCAAGTACAGTGAATAGAATGCCGGCCCTGGAGTTAGATCTGAATTAAAATGCAGCCTTTCTATACTTACTACACTTATTACACTAAGTACTATACTTATTAACTTGTATGACTCTGGGCAAGTCACTTAACCTCATTTGTAAAATGGAGATACAAAGGAAATAGCACCTACTTCCCAGGGTTGTTGTGAGGATCAAATTTTAATTTGATCCTCAATAAATAATTGTAAAATTATTACTAAATTACTATATGCAAAGAGCCTGGCACATAGTAAGGACTATATAAATGTAACCTATATTATTATTGTTGTTGTTATTATTATTAGCTACTATAATAATTGGGAAGCTAGGTGGTACAGTGGACCCAAATGGGGTCACAAAGAGTTGACAGGAATGAAAAAACAATTGAACAGCAAATTATAATAACAATGACATTTATGATAGCACTTTCAGGTCTGCAAAGTGCTTTATATTTATTATCTCATTTGAGCTTCACAATACCTTCGCCCTCTCCCCTACAAATTTAACTCTTTCCTTGTAACAAAGAAAAACAAATAAGTATAAACATCAGCTATAGAACCTGATCAGGTATATAACACTCTGCCCTAGTAGTCCCCCACCTTTTGCCAGGAACCATTCAATTTAATTCACAGAATCAGAGAATTTTAGTGTTGGAGAAGACCTTTACAGCTAAAATAATAAATTAAATGGCTTGCCTCAAGAGGACGGTTTTCTCCTCTTTTGAGGGGTTTAAGCAGAGGCTAACTGACCATTTAGTAGGTATGTTCATATTCCTTTTAGGGTATAGGTTAGAGCTGTAACCATCCTCTTGAGGCAAGCCATTTAATTTTAAGATAGTTCTAATTGTTAGGAAGCTTTTCTTGACATTCAGCCTAAGGTCACAGTGGATAGAGTGCCAGGCCTGAAGTCAGGAAGACCCATCTTCCCAAGTTAGAATTTGACCTCAGATACTAGCTGTGTGACCCTGAGAAAGTCACTTAACCCTGTTTGCCTCAGTTTCCTCATCTGTAAAATGAGCTGGAGAAGGAAATGGCACACCATTCCAGTATCTTGGGGGGGAGGGGGCAATGAGGGTTAAGTGACGGCTATTAAGTGTCAAGTGTCTGAGGCCGGATTTGAACTGGGGTCTTCCTGAATCCAGGGCTGGTGCTTTATCCTGGCTACCCCTAGCCACTCCTGTATCTTTACCAAGAAAACCCCAAATGGGGTCACAAAGAGTCTCACTCAACTGAACAACCACAACAAAGTAGATGCTTAATAAATGTTTATTGACCGACTCACATTAACTTTATGATGCACTAAGTATCACCAGATCTTTTTCAGTCAATAAAGTGCCTATCTTCCAAGCCTTCTTTATCTTGCACTTATTAGGGTAATTAAAAAAAAATGTAAGTCCAAGAGGTGGCCTTTATCCCTTTTCAATTGCACTTTATTAAATTCAGCTCAATGTTCCATCCTGTAAAAATACTTATGGATTTTAACTCTATTATTCAGAGTTTTAGCTACCCCTCCCAGCTGTGTATCATCTGCAAATTCGATAAGCAAGTCACATATGCTTTCCTCCAAGTCACTGATAAGAATGTCAAACAGCACAGCAGCCCAGACAAGCAGATCCTTGAAACACTCCACCTGAGACATTGTGCCAAGCAGACACAGAACCATTAACAAATTACTCTTTGACTCTGGCCCTCAACCAATTCCAGAACCATCCAGTCTACACCTCTCCATCTTTTTGGAACTATTTTTTTTTCAATTGTTTTGGTAAAATCTGGGTACATAATAACTTCAGCATCCCTCTCCCCCGCCCCCCCCAATATCCCTGGCAAAAAGAAAAAGATAAAAAAAGAATAAGGTTAGTCTGGCAAGATCTGTCCTTGATAAAAATCAGATTAACTCTTTATAATCAGTATTTCCTTTGCTGATTCACCAATAATCTCTTCAATGATCTCTTTCAGAATTGAGACAGCTAGGTGGAGGCTAGAATGTTGGTCCTGGAATCAGGAAAACCTGAGTTCAAATCCATCCTCATATACTTCCTAGCTCTGTGACCCTGGGCAAGTCACATAACCTCTGTCTGCCTCATTTTTTTTCAGCTTTAAAATGGGAAAGCTGGAGAAGGAAATGGCAAACCACTCGAGTGTCTTTGCCAAGAAAACCCCAAATGGAATCACAGAGAGTTGGACACAACTGAAAAATGTCAACAACAGCAAGAAAGACAAATTGTCAAATGGGACAGCAAGGTGGCTCATTAGATAGAATGCCTGGCCTGGTGTCAGGAACACCTGTCTTCCTGAGTTCAAATCTGGCCTCAGACATTTGCTACCTGTGTGGTCTTGAGCAAGTCACTTAACTTCTGTCTGCCTCATTTTCTTCAACTGTGAAATGAGGAAGCTGAAGAAAGAAATGGCAAACCACTCCAGTATCTTTGCCACGAAAACCCCAAATGGGGTCACGAAGAGTCAGATATGACTGAAAACGACTGAATAACAACAAAAATGGGGGTGGTAATAGCACCAACTTTGCAAGGTTCTGATGAAGATCAAATGAAATATTTGTAAAGTATTTAACATACTGCCTGGCACAAAGTAGATGGTTAATGAATACTTGTCCCCTTCCTTTCTCCCCTCCTTCCTATCCTGGAATTGAAGTCAAGTTATTTTCTTCTCTGTCTCTTTTTCTTTTCCAGGCCCATGCTTCGTCTCCTATTTTTCCCAGTCTTTAAAATACACTGACAGCAGTTTCGTAGGCATATCTGCCAGTTCTCTTAATTGGTCAATGGATAGAGCATTGGGCCTGGAGTCAGGAAAACTCATCTTCATGAGTTCAAATCTGGCCTCAGACACTTACTAGCTGTGTGACCCTGGGCAAGTCACTTAACCCCATTTTGTCTCAGTTCATCATCTGTAAAATGAGCTGGAGAAGGTATTAGCAAGCCTCACTACAGTATCTTTGCCAAGAAGTCCCCAAATAGGGTCATGAAGAGTAGGACACGACTAAACAACTCAGTAGGCATATTTAACTTATCTGGGAAGGGTTACTTGAATTCTCTGGGCAACTGGGTTCTCTCCTACTTGTTCCTTCCTTATCTTGGGCATCAACTCCAAGTTGGTCATTTTTGTTCTGTCCTTGCTAGTCCCTCTTTGACAGCGGGACCTGGAGCAAAATAAGACTTTGCGCCGCTCAGCTGCCTTTCTGTTGTCAGGTATAATTAAACCCTTGATTCCCAAGTAATCCATCCCTATGCCTTCTTTGATTCTCCAATTTTCCTCAATATAGCTGAGCGATTGATGAACCAGTAATGAGTATTGGGAAATGCAGATGATTTAAGAGCAAAAGATACACGTAAAGATGTTAAAATGAAAGAAAACCCAACAATGGTCTGGAAGAACAAATAATGAAACCTATTTCTCTCCCCTGGCAGAGAGATGAGGGATAAAAAGACAGTATGCTTTATATATTGGTTGTTTTTCCTTATTTGTTTTTTTTTATTTTGTTTTTTTTTTGGTGTTTTTTTTGGTGAGGCAGTTGGGGTTAAGTGACTTGCCCAGGGTCACACAGCTAGTAAGTGTTAAGTGTCTGAGGCCGGATTTGAACTCAGGTACTCCTGACTCCAGGGCCAGTGCTCTATCCACTGTGCCACCTAGCTGCCCCTAAAATTTGTTTTAAGGGATGGGTTCAATTCTGGGAGAGGAGGGGATGGTTGAAACCAGAAGTGACTGATCTAGAATCAAAAGTCTTAATTGGACATGGTGGTTCATACTTACAGTGCCAGTTGATGAGGGACTGAGCCTGATGGGTGACTGGAGTTCTGTCTTTTGTTATTTTTAATTTATGGAATAAAACAATCATTTCCATAACATAGTAGAATAAAAAGATGATTGCACATAGAACTGAAAATCTATTATGTACAACTTGCTATTCCTTTTAAATATATAGTTATAAAGTTATCATGTCATTTTCATTTATTCCTCTTCTTTTTCCTTCTTTTCCTTCCCCACCCTAGAGATGACTACTATTAGACACAAATAGTCAATACAAGTAAAATCATCCTATACAACCTTCTATTTATCAGTTCTTTCTCTAGACTTAGATAGCATCTTCCTGCATATGTCCTTTGTAATTAGAGTATTTATAATAGTCAAAATGACTTATCACTCAAAGTCATCCTTAAAACAATATTGCTGGGAGCAGCTAGGTAATGCAGTGGATAAAGCATTGGCCCTGGATTCAGGAGGACCTGAGTTCAAATCTGGCCTTAGACACTTGACACTTAATAGTTGTGTGATCCTGGGCAAGTCACTTAACCTTCATTGCCCCACCAAAAAAAAAAAACCACCACACACACACCAATATTGCTATTACCATATACAATATTCTCTTGCTTCTGCTCATTTTCCTCCATTATTCCATGCAAATCTATCCATGTTTTTCTATAATCAACAAGCCCATCATTTCTTATGGCGCAGGAGTATTCCATCACAATCATATACCACAACTTGTTCAGCTAAATTGAATTAGGTGTCCACATTAAGTCTGGCACCAATATGATGAGGGAGGAGAGGGTTACCAGGTTACCCTAAGGAGGGGAAAATCAGCCCAGTTGAGACAAGCTGAGAAAGTTAAAGCTTTTGTGTACATCGGCAGTGACATCAGGCTATGAATAGCTACTTCACTTCTAGGGAGCAGATAAGGAAATCCAATCTCAGAACCATCTCTTCGGGGGTATGGATGTTTTTTCATGGGAAAAAAAAAAAAAGGAACAAGTTAGGTTTTAGTTGTTTCAGTCCTTTCAGTCATGTCCGACTCTTCATGACTCCATTTAAAGTTTTCTTGGCAAAGATACTGGAACACTTTGCCATTTCCTTCATTAGATCATTTTACAGATGAGAAAACTGAGGCAAATAGGATTAAGTGACTTGCCCAGGGTCATATAGCTAGTAAAGCAGCTTGGTGACACAGTGGACAGATCACTGACCCTGAAGTTGGGAGGACCTGAGTTGAAATCTCACCTTAGACACTTATTAGCTGTGTGACTCTGGGCAAGTCACTTAACCCCAATTGCCCTAAACTTCCAGGGCCATCTCTACTCGTCCCCATATATATCTTGCCACTGTATCCAGATCACTCTGGAGGAGAGAGTGAGGTTGGTGACCTTGCACGGCCCTGCCTCACTTAAATATAATTCACTACAAGTTATGACATCACTCCAATGTCATGGTCCTGTTTGGGAATGAAGGACAAACAACAAGGAAGCTGAGGCAAACAGGATTAAGTGACTTGCCCAGGGTCCCACAGCTAGTCTGAGGCCAGATTTGAACTCAGGGAGATGAGTCTTCCTGACTCCAGGCCCAGAACACTGTATTTAGTGACTCCTTAGTATACTGCCTGGATGTTTAATAATTGTTTATTGATTTATTGATAACTACTGACTGGTCCTTGCCCCAGGTGCCTACCCTTCACCATAGTCCTACTGTTAACATAATCATTCTGACTCTGATCTTTATTCCCTCTTCTCTGGACTAGCTAGCTGTGTGTCTGTCCTACAGAGGTTTGGGGCCTTAACTCAGCCCACAAGATCCAAGCATTGACCAACATGGGATGTGATGGACAGAGAGCCAGAGGGGTCAACTATGTATATCAGCCTGCATGGACTCAACTGATTACTCTTGCCCCAAGACAAACTCTCTATCTCAGCCACCAAAAGTCAGTAGATGTCTAGTTATGACCTTAGTCTGAATCTGGTAAACATCTCCTTCTTTGTCCTTTAGGCAACAAGATGGTTATGTAGTGATGGGTCAGGGGAACATGAGAGTATCTTGAGGCTAGACTGTGTATGACAGCTTGAATTATAGCTCGTAGGAGGTATTCAGTGGGAAGAGTTATAATTTTTGACCATTTTGTGCTGGAGGGGGATTTCTTCACATCGTCTAGTCCATCTGTCTGTGCCTTTAGGGAAAAGGGGAAAAATCATTCTTTTAAGAAAATGTGAAAAGACAAAAGAAAATTTCCCAGGAAAGGAGAGATATGGTCAAAATGTTCTATTTTGCTTAATATTCCAATACAAGAACTGAAAATAAAACAAGTGCCCACAAATTGGGGAAAGGCTAAACAAATTAAGATACATGAAGGTAATGTAATATTGTTCTACCATGAGACATAGTGAAAGGAGTGGTTTCGAAGAAACCTGGAAAGACTTTTATGAATTGATAGAATAAAGTGAGCAAAACTAGGAGAACAATTTATATAATGTTTACACTAATATATAACAAAACAGCTTTGAAAGATTTGAGAACTCTAAACAATACCATGAATGGATAGATAGATAGATAGATGAAGGGAGGGAGGAAGGAAGGAAGGAAGGAAGGAAGGAAGGAAGGAAGGAAGGAAGGAAGGAAGGAAGGAAGGAAGGAAGGAAGGAAGGAAGGAAACAAGGAAGGAAGGAAGGAAGGAAACAAGGAAGGAAGGAAGGAAGGAAACAAGGAAGGAAGGAAGGAAGGAAACAAGGAAACAAGGAAACAAGGAAGGAAGGAAGGAAGAAAGGAAGGAAACATTTATAAATTGCTTACTATGTGCAAAGAGCTGGGGATACAAATAGAAAAGTCAGACCAAGGGCAGCTAGGTGGTCCTTTGGGTGGGTGGACAAAATAGATGCTAATGCCTCCCCTTTAATGTCATATGATCCAATCATGACTCCAAAAGCCTGATGATAAAGCATGACTCCTATCTTTTGACAGAAAGAGGTGATAGACTTCAGGAACATAATGAGACCTCCATTTTTTCAGAAATAACCAATACATGAACTTGTTTTGCTTAACTATATTTTTTTGATACAAATAAGGGCTTTTACTTCATGTGGGGCACTGGGTGGGTAGTCATAGTAATACAAAACAAAAGAAGAAAAGCAAAGGGGAAAAGCATCAATAAAACAAATTTTTTTAAAACAAAGTAAAAAGTAGAAGGAAGTTCAGAAGAGGACAGATCACAGACAAGCAGACAGCTTTGTTACTGTCATGTTAAATTTAATATATATATATTTTAAAAACCAGAATAGAAGTTCATCATTTCATATACCATCCTCTTTTTTTCTTCTTTATATATTTAAATGTTGCTGTTTATAAACTTGTGGATTTAGAGATGGAAGGGAACTTAGAGGTCATTGAGTCCAACTCCTTCATTTACAGATGAGGAAACTAAGGCCAGGAGAAGTTAAATTGCTGGGGGCAGCTAGGTGGCACAGTGGATAAAGCAATGACTCTGGATCCAGGAGGACCTGAGTTCAAATCTGGCCTCACACACTTGACATTTACTAGCTGTGTGACCCTGGGCAAGTCATTTAACCCTCATTGCCCTGCAAAAAAAAAAAGGGGGGGGAAGAAGAAGTTAAATTGCTTATGCATAAATCTAGTAAGTACCTGAAAGATGATTTGAACACAGGTCCTCCTCAATTCTAAGTTCTACCACATTACCTAGCTGCCTCAGCATGTTTGTTATATTTTTTAGTGTTTATACTACAAATGAAAAAAATATATTTTTGAGATTGTGATCTAATCATAGGATTTAGAATTGGACTTTCAACAGTATGTAGTCCAACTCCTTACTTTACAGACGAAGAAAGCTGTGAACCCAGAATGGTCAAGTAATTTATCCAAGACAACACAGGATTCAGCCAATTCTTCTCACTCCACATCTAATGTTTTGGTAGAGGTGGTTTTCCCCCCATTGTGTTTTGCAGCCTCACACCACAGTGCAGCTCCAGATGTGCCTATTCCAGACTTAACAAGAGGGACAGCCCCTGGTTTAACAGAGATGAGGCAGATGATATTGTGTGAACAGCTTCAATCTTGACCATCATCAAGTTGCCCCCATGTACTAGGGGTCAAGTTTTAGACGCAGATGACTGACTGCTAAGCAAGCCACGAGTCAATATTCATTCAGTCAATAAGCATTCAGGTGCCTTGCTATGAGCCAAACAGAATGCTAGGTGCCTGGGGACAAAAACAAAATAGTCCCTGGCCTCAAGAAGCTTGCATTCTATTGGTTTATTTTATTTTTATTTTATCATATCTTCAATCCTATATAAGAGACAATAATGATGAAATGTATGTACAGTATTAAATACAATATATTGTTCATACTTGTAATAGTACTGACTTTTGTAAAAATTCCACTCACTAGTATAAAGCCTCATACTGTAGAGTTATATAAAAAGGGGGCCTGCAATGCATGTAATATATGTAGTTCTCTATGGCCAAATACAGGTTATCCTGACTGCTTTTCACCTTATCAAGCAAATGTGATATCCAAAGGCCAGAGACCTAGAAAGTATTGGGGAAAATAAGACTGCAGAAGCAGAGCTCCTTCATTTATAAAACCATCGTGACTGATTCAATGTTGGTGTATTGGTGCTATCTGTCCATGGACATGGTGCAATATGTTAGTGTGGGGACCAATTTTTAATTAGGTAGTGTTAGCTAAGTGGCTCACCGCAATATTGGGGCAAGGAAGGAGACTGGCAGCCTCCCTCAAAACAGAATAGGATTTATTTTAACAAGAATGAACTTAAAAAACACAAAAAAACCCCAGGATCAGTAGGATCAAGGGAAAGGAAATAAAATGGAGAAAGGGAAATTATACAGCCTGAAGAAATACCCACCGCCCAGGAATCAGCTGAGAATACACAGCAGAGCTCCTGTCACCTTCAGTGTCCAGCTTGAATGGCGAATTCTCCTCCCCCAATCCCCAGAAACCCCCCAACCCCCAGCCAATTGGCATGGCCGCTCTGACTGCCCCTCACTAGGCTTCCAATCATTATAATTTTGCCAGGTCCATGTAGGCGTTGGCGAGTGGTGATGACATGAGGTGCCAGCGCCATGGCAACGGCTACAACCAGGGGGTGGAGCACTGTGTGGTTTGTAGAGCCCCAGGCCAGTATGCACCAAGGCATAAAAACCTCAAATAACAAATTAATTCTTTACATTAGTGTGTTGCTATGGAAGCCAAGAAGATGTGGTACTTGGGGGAAATGAACTAGCACATATCAAGAGACCAAAGATAGCCAGGCAAAGTTTTAAATTGTCCGATCTGCAAGGAAAAACCACTGAGGCAGAACTCCAAACCAATAGCACTTTATTAAAGGGTCCATGATCTCCTCCAATGAAGTGGACCTCAGATCTTCCTCACTATCTGAGATGCCCCTGGTCCCTAGGGCTTTGTTTTCATAGGGTTTGATACCCAAATATGCAAAAGAGGCATGGTAAAATATAGAATCTTATGGTGGCACAAGTAAGCTTCGTAACTGGTAAATAAGTACGTGAACGTTACATTAAAGTTTGAAGCCTGCTATAAGAACCTTTCTTATCTAATTATCCCTTATGGAAATTTATTTTGATTTAGGGACCCTACCTTTGGACTGAGATTAGAAAGCCTTAGGCCCTGTCTCTTCTGTGTGGGAGGTGCTGGTGCCCCCTCACCCTCTGCTTCAGCTGAGCCAAAAAAGCCCCGTGGGCTGTACAAGATGCCAGGTCAGACAGCTGGGGGAAAAAAAAAAAAGCCCCTGGCTCCCTCCAATCTGAGAGGAGCTATCCAAAACATCCCGGATAGCCAGTGCTGAGGCACTGGATGCTCGAGCATCCCCAGCCACAGCCACAGCCCTGGCTGGCAGATTGGCTTGGTCTTTCTGGGCCACAGGAAGTCCCGAGATTTGAGTGGAGAAAAGAAAGATATATATAGAACCTGGGGGTTTGACTCAGGGGGTCGGACGAGATGAGGCGGAGAAGAGGTCAAGAGGCGGCTGATGAGACGGCAAATATTGGAGAAGACAGACAGGGGGCTACAAGGACGCAGGAGAAGACGAGAACCGACAAGGAACAGACAAAAGAGAGGCCAAAGGGCAACTGACAGAGCAGACAGGCAGAAGGTCGGTGAGAGAGAAACACAGGGGTTTAGCGGTGGCAGTAAGGAGAGGAAAGTTAGAAGCAGGGGTATTTACAAAGTGAAAGGGGCTCAGAGTTGGAATAAAGGACCTGAGTGCCCTAAGGCAAGAGGCGGTTAAGGCCCTTATTGTATTAAAGAAGTTCTTCAGAGATGCACCACAATGCAGTCAGGTTGTATATTTTATTTCCCTGTATTCTTAATTTTAAATAGTATCTCATAAATAAACTCTGCTTTGATTATTTAGTTAAGAGGCTTCTTAATCCTGTGCTTATCAATTTGGGGAGTGGAGCAGTGTGGTGGAACTTTATAAAAGGTCCATGCTAAATTGATAGACAGTCAGTTAACCAAATAGTCAAAAGTCCCCAGATTAGTCCTCCACAGATTAGTCCCCCCAAATTAGGCAAATCATTCAAAAATATTTTCACACCCTATATGATTTATGTAAAATATCAAACTGATTAATACTGATTGGAATAGAGTAGGGGTCCAAAGGAATCATTTCTCACAGCCATTACTGAGAACTACCCATGACTGGAATTATAGTGTCTCACTGAATAAAAAGTGGAATCTAGAACTTGTAGTGTTGGATCTCTGATAAGAGAAGTGATTCTCGATGATGCAGGTCTCAAAGGTTGGAAGTCACCTTGGCAAAACTGGGCAGATAGTGTGATTATCAAATAAGATAATAATTGTAAACCATTTAGCATGGTGACTGGCACTCTGTAAATGTTAGCTATTCTTATCATGAGAAAATAATTACAAATAATCGATTCCTTGAGGGACCCAGGGATCAGTCTTTTCTCTCCCCAACTCCAGAAAGTCTAGTTCTCCTTGAGAGATTTCATCAAATCTCATCTGGGACAAACCCAAGGAAACAAAAGGAAAGGAGATAGATTCTTTTGTCTAGATTGCTGAAGGATTAAACCACAGGTAGAAATGGACTATGCCCCGACCAATTTAAGTAAGGGTTTTTGCATTAAGTTCATTATAATATAGATTACCTTCAAGTCATATCTACCAAAGATTGAAAAAAATGTTAACCAATTAGATTTGTTTGATGTATATGACCCACCTCTTATTGAAAAGGGATAAAAAACCTGGACAGGTAGCCATGTGATTTCTCTTGGCTCTCTGGGACCACATGGTCTCCATCTCTCTCATGCTCTCTCTCTTGGGTCTCCTTGATACCACATGCTGTCTCTCTGGGAGACCACAGAGGTCTTTGGGAGCTTTCTCCTGCTTGCTCTAATGGCATGCTGAAGTTCTCTGCCACACAGCCTGGAACCATGCTAAGTTAGAGAGAAAGGTGGTCAATCCTTTACTGATATAATATTGATAAATTAATAATATGCTTACTCCAAACTGTTGTCTATAGTAATTATTTTCAACATGACATTATTTATTATCATTATTATTGTTTAAGTGCTACAATCTAGCCCCTCATCATCCCCAAAATGTCACATGACAAGAGACAGGTCAGAAATCTTGGTGGTTCATTTCTTTTTTGTTTTGTTTTGTTCTGGTGATTTCTAAACACAGACCGATTTCTTTTCACAAGACACAGTGCAAGTGGAGTCAGACCCCTTGTCATGTTGAAGCCCTACCTACCATCATGTTAGTAACAAACAATCTTACTACTAAGTACTACTGGAAAACCCTCTCAAATACTCAAAAATGGATGTTTCTTCCAGGGATACAGATGATCACAAGCTACCCTTGCTTTCCCATCCTGTTTAACTGTTGTCCATGTTCTCCACAAATTCATCAGCCACCTGGGAAGACCTTCCCCAATTTTTCTCAACATCATAAAAATAGACTATCCATCAATTATCCCTCCCTCCCAGTCACATAACCTGTCCTTTTCCAAGCATATATTTCTTCAATAAAATCCTTCACTCATGTGGCAAATAAAATTAAATGTGGTCACCCTATAATTGCTACAATTGTCAGGGAATTTAGCTGGGATTTATTATATATTTGTTACTTAGAAATTAGAGGGGCAGCTAGGTGGCACAGTGGATAGAGCACTGACCCTGGATTCAGGAGGACCTGAGTTCAAATCTGACCTAAGACACGTAACACTTACTAGCTGTGTGACCCTGGGCAAGTCACTTAACCCCAATTGCCCTACAAAAAAAAAAAGGAAAGAAATTAGAGACAACTACACAAGTTTGGGGGCATTAAGCATTTATTAAAGCATATTAAATATTAGTAAAGAGAGCTCATATGGCTCTGAAAGATAAGAAGCCCTACATAACTAAGATAGAGGAGAATGAAGAGCATGCCAAGAGAGAGCGAGATACCCCTCTCCAGGGCTTTTTAACCTGTCTCAGGTAGAGGTGGGTCACTCTACCTTGATCCAAGCTAATTGGTTGGTAACTTTCAAGTCCATTGATTGACATGACTTGAAGGCGGTCTTAAGTTAGTTAACTTCCTTTAGTTAGTTAGGAAAGTCGATCTACGTTTACTTTGAAATTCTCCTGACTCTGGGGTGGCCCTGCAAAACCAGCCAGAATTCCTGTGTGAGGTGGTCTCTGAGTCCCCAAAACCCCATTATTTTCTCACACTCAAAGTTTCTCGTTTGTGATGCATTATTGTCTCTATACACCCATCATATACCTCTGCGTGGTACAGGTTTCCCTTCTGAGATACTGATTTACTCGGTAAGAGAACTGAGTTTAACACGTGTGCTATAGAGAATGTATCTTAAGAATTCATTTAAGAAAAAAAAAAAAGACTGACATTCTAAAAAACTGAATTCCAGTGTCTCTAGAGCAACTAAAATTGAGGTGATGTTAGATGTGACTTTTCTCACATCTATTGTAAAAATATTTAAGTCTTTGCATTGCCTATTACTCTGTTGGTAAATTATGTAACCAGTAAAAAAAAATGGGGGAGGGGCTTTTGTTTCAGGGAGAAACTAGAGATCTAAAAAAACCCCAAACTAACCCAAAAAACCTTTGCAATTTACTGCTAGGTCTGCTCTCTTCCCCCTGTTCAATTCTGAGCCCAACTTATTGCCCATTTGTACTTTCTGTCCAAATATACATATTGCTAGACATACTCTCTAGGAGATCCATCCAAATGCATGCTATAATTTGAGAAATAGGACTTAATTCACTTGTTTTTTCCTCTCCACAGAGTCAGTCAGTCAACGAATATTTATTAAAGTACCTACTGTGTGTGAGAAAATAATGGGTTTTGGGACACCCAGAGGCTCTGTCCCCATGGGATTATATTAAGATTGATTGGGGGGCAGCTAGGTGGCGCAGTGGATAAAGCACCAGCCCTGGATTCAGGAGTACCTGAGTTCAAATCCGGCCTCAGACACTTAACACTTACTAGCTGTGTGACCCTGGGCAAGTCACTTAACCCCAATTGCCTCACTTTAAAAAAAAGATTGATTGGATTGATTTTGTTGATTGACTCTCTGGGAGTTAACTTAATTGGAACCACACCTACCTGAAGGCCTGGCCCTCAGGGGATGTGTTCCCTGAACTCTGACCTCAGCACCTTCTGCTCATGGACCACCCTCAAGTCCAGTAAACCAATAGATTTGAAGGATGCTAGCCAATTAGCTTTGAGCAGTGTGGAAGGGCTACCTCTCTTCCAGACCTGGAGGAAGGTTCCACACTGACCTATGCTCTTGGATGGGCTCATGGGGGGGCCTTGGAGAAGGAAGGAGGATAAACTGAGCTCTTATCTCTCCCCTAGGCTAGATAGGCTTTCTTAACTTTCTGAGCCAAGTGTTCTCTCTTTACTAATATTTGGTATGTTTTAATAAATGCTTAATGCCCCAAACTGGTGCTAAAGCTTCTAATTTATAAGTAACAAATAGATTAGAAACCCCAGCTAATTTTCTTAAACTTGGGACAGAAATAAGGCGACCACATATATTTTTTGTTTGGTTTTTTTTGTGAGGCAATTGGGGTTAAGTGACTTGCCCAGGGTCACACAGCTAGTAAGTTTCAAGTGTCTGAGGCTGGATTTGAACTCAGGTCCTCCTCACTCCAGGGCCAGTGCTCTATCCACTGTGCCACCTAGCTGCCCCACCACATATACTTTTAAACACCACATGTGTATATGCCAGGCAGTATGCTAAATGCTGGAGATACAAATATGAAAAAAGATATTCCCTACCCTGGAGGAGTTTACAATCTAATTTAATGAGGGAAGACTAAATACACATAAAAGGAAGGTGTCCAAGTGGATAGAGTACTGGTCCTGGAGTCAGGAAGACTCATTTTCATGAGTTCAAATCTGGCCTCTGACACTTACTAGCTATGTGACCTTGGGCAAGTAATTTCAATCTGTTTGTCTCAGTTCCTTGCGTGTAAAATGAGCTGGAGAAAGAAACAGCAAACTGCTCTAGTATCTTTGCCAAGAAAACCCCAAATGGGGTCACGGAGAGTCTGACACCACTGAAACTACTCAAGAACAACAACTAGAATGCCAAACAACAACAAGAGAAGGTGGTTGCGAGGGGGAGTATACCAAGGCAGATGGGATCTTGTGAGGTGATGAGGTTTTCCCAATAATTAGATTCCTGGAATAGGGTGGAAAAGTGAGTTCAACCAGGTGAGCAATGATTCAACCAAACTATGTCATCTACGAACAGGAGAATCTGTGGGAATTCCCCATCCACAGAGAATCTCTTCCATCATAGTAGTGAATATTTTTGGTGAACTTATACTTCCATGATGTTTATGATCAGAGGGTCACTAAATAGAATTATTTCTTCCAAAGAGACTTAAATGATTTTGGTGCATTTATGACTAGGAGACACTTTAGGCTAAGAACGATTAGTGTGGCATTTTGCCAACAAACAACAACCACAGTGGGATTATGTCTTCTCTTCTCCATCCTTCTCAATCCTACCCTACCCGTTCCAACTCTGCCCATGCCTTTCACTGCTCTCTGGAATTTGCATTCCATAATGAACAAATTTCCCTTTATCCTTGTCCTCTTTCTCTCATATTCCTTCCATCTACTTGCCTTCGATGAGACTTGGCTTTTCCCAGGTGACATCCTGGCTCTCCAGAATCACTTACACCTTCACTTGCCACCTTCCCCCCAAGCCCAGCCCTCCCCTGCTCAAACACTGGGCCTAGAAGGGCAGTTGGAAAGCTTCTCACTTCCCAGTGCCACTTTTAGACTCTCCCTTAATACTTAATAACAATAGCATTACCTCCAACATTCAGAAACTTCTCCTTCTTTGAAGTTCAGAGCGTCAACATCTAATTCTATTCAAATCAGTTTCTGTTGCCTACCAGCCTCAGGTCATTCTGCCACCTGTCTGGTTGTCTTCCTCTCCTCTCTAACTTCTGCCCTTTCCTAGGGGACTTACTACTTACACTTAGATGTTTGCCCAACCTCCCAATTCTGTAATTTTTTTTATTTTTATTTTTTTTCATTTTTATTTATTTAAATTTTGAGGGGTGTGGGGCAATGAAGGTTAAGTGACTTGCCCAGGGTCACACAGTTAGTAAGTGTAAAGTGTCTGAGGCCGGATTTGAACTCAGGTCCTCCTGACTCCAGGGCCAGTGCTCTATTCACTGTGCCACCTAGCTGCAGTGGCAGCATATCCCATGTCCTTCTTCACCCTGGATTTCTCACAACTCACACTTACTATTTAAAATTCTGTTATTTCTATCTGACCAAAACTCCAATTGTGGCATCTCTCTGGAAGCCTCAAACCCTAATTGCTTGCCTTCATTATGACCTGTGAACCTTCCACCTGAGTACTTTCTCATAGCTCTCCGTCACTTTCCTCTCCTCCCATTCCCAACCCTATAGTTAACCAATTCCAATCAACATTGTCATTCACTTTTTGCTGTTCATCTCTTGCCCAATCACAGCTCTGGATTCCTCCTCCTCCCTTATGTTGTTGAAAGAGAGCTGAAGGAAGTAACATGACTGTGTACACAATAAATTCATGTTGTCCAACTCCAGCTCGATCCTCACTGCAGCAATAGTCCTTTTATTCCTCTCTAGTTAATTTCCTCTCTCATTCCTCTGGTACATAAGTTGCTACAAGAATTTTCAGAGTCCTTGCTAGTCACTGCATGAATGTGCAGGCCAGACAGGTAAATTGCAATTTATTGAACAACTCAAACGTGTGACCACACTTTGTCAACAGGTGATGACATGCATGCCTTACAACGGTGACATATATGTGCATATACACACATGTATATATACATGCATACATATATATTTGTTGTTGTTGTTCAATCCTATTTGCGACTCCATTTGGGGTTTGCTAGGCAAAGATACTGGACTGATTGGTTTGCCATTACCTGCTCCAGCTCATTTTAAAGATGAGAAAATTGAGGCAAACAAGGTTAAATGACTTGTCCAGGGTCACGCAGCTAGTAAAGGTCTGAGGCCAGATTTGAACTCAGCAAGATGAGTCTTCCTAACTCCAAGCCAGGCACTCTATCCACTGTACCACCTAGCTGCTTGTATATGTGTATGTGGGGCAGCTAGGTGGTACAGTGGATAGAGCACTGGCCCTTGAGTCAGGAGGACCTGAGTTCAAATTGGGCTTCAGAGACACGACATTTACTAGCTGTGTGTCTCTGGGCAAGTCACTTAACCCTAACTGTCTCAAACATCTGGGGCCATCTTCTGTCATTCTGATGTATATCTTGCCACTGGACCTAGATGGCTCTGGAGGAGAGAGTGAAGCTGGTGACTTTGCACAGCTCTCCTCACTTAAATCCAATTCACTGCAAGTCAAGACAGCACCTCCCAATGTCCTCCTACTCTTTGAGGACAAACAACAACAACAATATGTGGATGTATAATATACATATAATGTAAAAAGTTTTGTGTAAATACAAAGTTTTGTGTGCATGCATATACTTACATATGTATATACATACACACACACGCAAAATTTTAGATCAAATAGCTTAGGAGGAGACACTAAACATACACATATACACACATATTTGTGTATCTATATCTATATTTAGATGACTGGAGCAGAGCAAGGGTGGGGGAAGGGAGGTAGTCTCTCTTCCTGTGCTACTTGATCCAAAGTTTTGGGTATGATCAGTTGGAACATATAGACAGAAAGATATATTTTTAGTCAAAGAAAAAAAGATGCTTAAACTACTACAAAAGCCTATCTTCTTTATCAGCCAGTTAGTTAATTAGCATTTGTTAAACTCCTAATAAGTCCCTTTTTAGATAGGATAAAGAGAAGCTGGAGAATTCCTGAAACTATTCAAAGTACTATGAGTACACTCTTTGGAGTGTATTCCTAATAAAGATATCACTAAGTCAAAGGTTTAGAGTTTGTTGTTTTTGGGGGTTTTTTTTTTTTGGTCCTTATTCTGTTTTCAGAACTTGCCTCTTGGTGCCCTCTTCTGGGCTCTTGCTGCCATTACCTCTTATAGTCTTGTGAACTGGGTTCTTTTTTTCCCCTGGGTTTTTTCAACCCTGCCTTTTTTATCTTACCTTATTCCCTAAAAAAAGCACACAATTCCTTCTTGGATACATCCTTTAAACCTTTTAAGGGTCTTACTTCCTACTACTGCAGGAAAATGGGATAGGCATAGGGACTGGACCAGTGATTTCTTTTGTATACCAAGTAACTAATTATTACATACTTGTGACTTCATCAGTGTAGGAACCTTCTGGTATGGAAACACCCTCCACCGATGTTGATCTTTCTATTGTTATTCCTACAATTGTTTGCTGGGGTGTGCTGAAGCTTACTTGTACTAGCTCAGTATTGTTCATTTTTCAGTGTGAACATATACACCTCAGAAATCAGCAAAAGGCTATAAATTAGAGCTGGATTTATTGTTTTGTTAATTGTCTAGACTTAAGAAAGTGGAGAAATTGTTAATAGGTCAGATTAAATATATGTCATGCATACATTTATTTTCCCAAGGAGCTAGATATTTACCAACACACCTTTGTTTTTATGCTTCCCTGATGTCACAGAAAAACATACAAAGGTGAAAATAACAACATTTGGGGAGCAGTCACAAAGTTTATAGACGTCTTAACTGTTAGCATTAGTCCTAAATAAGCCTTAATCTTAGTTCCCTTTTCTTTCTACTTTCAGATATTGTCCTCAGAGTAAACCACCATAGTCTCTTATTTTCTGTCCAGTTCCATTCTCTTAGAAGCTACTCCTCCCTTTCTAATGGAAGCAAGTGTTCATTTGAAAACTAAATTTAAAAGGTTAATTATCAGGATAACATTCATCATTCAATCATTTTATTGGCAGTACAATATTTTCCTAGGATTGTCTGCCAACAACATAGAATGAGTTAGAAGTAACTGGGTGAGGGGCAGCTAGATGGTGCAGTGGATAGAGCACCAGCCCTGGAGTCAGGAAGACCTCAGTTCAAATGTGACCTCAGACACTTAACACTTACTGGCTATGTGACCCTGGGCAAGTCACTTAACCCCAATTGCCTCACCAAAAAAAAAAAAAAAAAAGAAGTAACTGGGTGTGACCAGGTGTTTCATCAGTTATAATTGTTCTCCTTTACTTAAATCACTAAGCAATCAGAAAAATAATTGAACGAGTCATAAAATTAACTACCAAAGGCCCAGATGGATTTACAGGTGAATTATATCAAATATTCAAACAATAATTAATTCCCAAATTATGTACAGTATTTGAAATAATAGGATAAGAAAGTACCCTTTAAAAAAAAAAAAAAGAAAGCACCCTTTCACTGTCTTCTATGATACAGATATGATCTTGATATCTCCACCATGGATAGCCAAAGCAGAGAAGAAAAAGTATAGACCAATATCACTAATAAATACTGATATAAAATTTTGAAATAAAATACTACCAAATAGACTATAACCACTATTAGAAAAATTATATACTATGACTGTTGGATTTATACCAGGAATGCAGAGTTGGTTCAACATAAGACCATAAGTATAATCAATCATATTAATAACATAAATAACAAAAACTCCATGATTATATCCAGGAATTCTTGTTGGACTTCTATTCAATTGAAGGATTTTCTTTCTTTTAGGTTTTTCTTGTAGCTGACCTTTTTTTTTTTTTTTTTTGCAGGGCAATGAGGGTTAAGTGACTTGCCCAGGGTCACACAGCTAGTAAGTGTCAAGTGACTGAGGTCAAATTTGAACTCAGGTCCTCCTGAATCCAGGGCTGGTGCTTTATCCACTGTACCACCTGGCTGCCCCACTATACATGATTATATCAACAGATGTTAGAAAGGCCTTTGACAAAATCCAACTGTTTCTATTAAAAACTTCAGAAAGCATAGAAATAAATGGTTCCTTACTAAGTTCCTTAACACAGCAAATATTTGAGGAAAAGGACCCATATGTAAAAAATATTTATAATTATTCTTTTTGTAATATCCCCAAACTGGAAACTAAGGGGGTGCCTCCCTACTGGGAATAGCTTAACAAATTGTGATATATGAATGTTTTTACATTAACATTCATTTCTTTAAAAAACAAAAACAAAACAAAAAACATTCATTTCTTTCATCAACAGAAATTTGTTTTCTTTTCCACCCACTCCCATCCCATTAAAAAGAAAAACAAGGGGGCAGCTAGGTGGCACAGTGGATAAAGCACTGGCCCTGAATTCAGGAGGACCTGAGTTCAAATCCGGCCTCAGACACTTGATACTTACTAGCTGTGTGACCCTGGGCAAGTCACTTAACCCCCATTGCCCCACAAAAAAAAAAAGAAAGAAAGACAAAATGCTTATAACAAATTTGCATAGTCAAGCAAAAGAAATTCCTTCATTGACTATGTCCCCCAAAATAAATGTCTCATTCTGCATCCTAAAATCATCCATCACCTCTCTGTCAGGAAGTGGATAGCATGTATCATTTTCAGATCTCTAGAATCATCGTCATTGTGTTGATCAGAGTTTTTATAGCTTTCAAAGTTGCTTGTTTTTACAGTCTTGTTACACAGCTAGTAAGTATCTGAGGTCAAATTTGAGCTCAGGTCCTCTTGACTCCAGGCCTGGTGCTCTATCTATTGCACCACCTCACTACTACTAATTTCCTATTTCTTGCCACCATAAAAAAGAGCTGCTATAAATGTTTTTGCATATATTGGACCTTTTCCTCTTTCTTTTTGATTTCTTTGGGATACATACTTGGCAGTGGAATAGCTGGGTCAAAGGTCATGCATTGTTTAGTAACTTTCTGTGTGTAATTCCAAATTGTTTCCCAGAATTGTTGAACCCATTCACAGCTCCATCAATAGTACATTGAATGTGCCTGTTCTTGTACCTCTCTTCCAACATTTGTCATTTTCTTTTTTGGGTTATCTTTGCCAATCTGTGGAGTGTGCTATGAAACCCCAGAATTGCCTTACTTTTTATTTCTCTGATTATTAGAGATTAGGAACATTTTTTTTTTATATGTCTAAAGAAAGCCTGGAGTTCTTCCCTTGAAAACTACCTGTTTTGGGGGCAGCTAGGTGGCGCAGTAGATAAAGCACCGGCCATGGATTCAGGAGGACCTGAGTTAAAATCTGGCCTCAGACACTTGACACTTGCTAGCTGTGTGACCCTGGGCAAGTCACTTAACCCTCATTGGGGGGGGGGCGACAAATAAACAAAAATAAATAAATAAAGTAAAAACTACTTGCTTCTATCTCAAGGCCACTTATCAATTAGGGAATGACTCTTAGCTTTATAAACTTGAATCAGTTCCTTATATATTTTTGGAAATACTTGTGACAAAGATTCTCTTTATCAGGGAAACTTGGTACAAAGATTTTTTCCCCCCAGTTAATTGTTTCCCCATTAATCTTAGCTTTATTGTATCTGTGCAAAAGCTTTTAATTTTATACAAACAAAATCATTCATTCATATTATTTTTTGTGATCCTCTCTATGCCATGTTTGATCATGAACTTGTCCCCTTTCCATAGAACTGATAGGTCATTTTTTCCCCATGTTTCTCTAATTTGTTTATGATGTAAACTTTTATATCTAGGTCATGTATCCATTTGCAGTTTTTCTTGACATAAGGTGTGAGGTGTTAGTCTAAATCTAACTTATTCCATAATGTTGTCAAATTTTCCCAGCTGTTTTTCTATCAAATAATGAGTCCTTATCTAAATTGTTTGGGTCTTTGTGCTTATCAATAACTAGGTTATTAGGTTGATTTGCTTCTGCATGTTGTATACCTAATCCATTCCACTGATTGATCTCTGTTTTTGTTTTTTGTTTTTTGGTGGTTTTTTTGTGGGGCATTGGGGCTTAAGTGACTTGCCCAGGGTCACACAGCTAGTAAGTGTTAAGTGTCTGAGGCCGGATTTGAACTCAGGTACTCCTGAATCCAGGGCCGGTGCTTTAACCACTGCACCATCTAGCTGCCCCTCTGTTTTTAAACTAGTACCAAATTGTTTGGAGAATTGTTTTTTGTAGAGATCAGGTATTTCAAGATGCTGTTCATTCCTCCTTTTTTCATGATTTGTCTTGAGATTTTTGGGGGGGGTAAGTGACTTGTCCAGGGTCACACAGCTAGTAAGTGTTAAGTATCTGAGGCCAAATTTGAACTCAGGTCCTCCTGAATCCAGGGCCAGTGTTCTATCCACTGCGCCACCTAGCTGCCCCCTTCTCTTGAGATTCTTGACCTATTTTTGCCTCCGTATGAATTTTTGTTATTATCTTTTCTAGTTTTACAAAATAAAACATCAGTGGTTTCATTGTTATGACATTGAATAAGTAAATTAATTTAGGGAGTATTGTCATTTTTATTATATTGATTCATGCTACCCATGATTAGTGTCTCTCCAATCATTTGTCCGACTTTATTTCTGTAACAAATTGTATTTATATAGTTCTTGTATCTTGAAAAAGAGACCCAAGTATTTTACATATTCTATAGTTATCGTAAATGGAATTTTTCCTTGTCTCTTCCTGATAGGTTCTATTGCTATTATGTAGAAATGGGGCCGCTAGGTGGCGCAATGGAAAGTTATTAACTTCTGTGACCCTGAACAAGTCACTTAACCCCAATTGCCTCACCAAAAAAAAAAAAAAAAGAAAAGAAAGTGATCGCTCAGTTACATAGCTCCCCCATCACAAATGGTTTCCTTCACATTTTTGTATGATTTCACGAGTACAGCAGGAAGTTATTTTCCAAGGTTTATAAACAGTAATATTATACAATATTATATGTTATACAATGTATAGATGATTGGTCCTTTTTTTACATTAACCATTATAGATTTTTTTTTTTTTTAGTGAGGCAATTGGGTTTAAGTGACTTGCCCACGGTCACACAGCTGGTAAGTGTCAAGCGTCTGAGGCAGGATTTGAACTCAGGTCCTCCTAACTTCAGGGCTTGAATTAGATCTAAGTGAAGAAGAGTTGCACAAAGTGATCAGTTTTGCACTCTTCCAGAGCCATCAAAGTCCAGTGACAGGACAAAACTCAAGATGACTGCCGATGGCCCAGGATGCAGTGAATGACCTTGATAGCTTTGATGTCTGTCCAAGTTCTAAGTGGTCCACAGACCTGCTTCAGCTACCTTCATTCATGGCTTTTGGAATAAATTTTCTCATCTTTCTACCAGGAGAAGTTTTCACATGTTTGGAGTAGACACTCCCCTGTCAGTTTAGCCTCAACCTGGTTTTAGCCCATCCGCTGAGATGGTGTGGTTGATGCACATGCTCCAGCTTCTTGGAACCACAGGTGAAAGTTGCATGACAGGTGGACACCAAAGGTGGGTGAGCAGCTCTAAAAAGGGCTCAGCAGCCCTCATAGCAGAAGTGCTAGTCCTCCTTGAGCACCCCATATACCCCACATTCTTTGTGACCAAGTGACACTGTCCTCCTTGCTGTTCCTATATAAGACACTCTATCTCCCAACTCTGGGCATGTCCACTAGCTGTCCCCCATGCCTGCAATCCTCTCTTTTTTCATCTCCAGCTCCTGTCTTCCTTCCTTCAGCTAAAATTCTACCTCAGCAAGAAGCTTTTCCTTAGTGCCTTCCCTCTGAGATTATTTCCAATTTAGACATATACAGTTGGTACAAAGCTCTTTGCATGTTGTTTCCCTCTTTAGTCTGTGAGCTCTAGGACAGGGAATGTCTTTTATAATTTTTTTTTTTTACTCCTTAGCAATTAGTTCAGTGCCAGGGATAGAGCAGGTGCTTAATAAATGCTTGTCAACTTGACTTCTATTTATTTTGTATGTATTTTGCATATACTGTATATGTATATGTTATTTCTTCTGTTAGAATGTAAGTCCTTGAGGGCAGGGCTTTGTATCCTCAGAATCTAGCACAATTCCTGGCATATGGTAGGAACTTTTTTTTGGAGGCAATCGGGATTAAGTGACTTGCCTAGGGTCACATAGCTAGTAAGGATCTGAGGCAGGATTTGGAGTCAAGTCCTCCTCTATTCACTGTACCACCTAACTGCCCCCCATACAGTAGGAACTTAATAAGTACTTTTTGATTAATCAATTAATCCACAAAGAACAAAGATAATTAGCTGTGCTGACCCTGGGTGGGTCACTTAACCTCAGTTTCTTCAACTGTAAAATGGGATCATAATAGTACCTACTCCCAAGGTGGTTGTGAGATCAGGTGAGATCATATGTGTAAAGCACTTAGCACAGAAGATCCAAGTAGTATCAACTACTTATAATATACTTATCAAGAGGCAGCTAGGTGGCACAGTGGATAGAGCACCAGCCCTGGAGTCAGGAGTACTGAGTTCAAATCTGGCCTCAGACACTTAACACTTACTAGCTGTGTGACCCTGGGCAAGTCACTTAACCCCAATTGCCTCACTAAAAAAAAAAAATAATAATAATAATAATAATATACTTATCAAGCATATACAAGTTTGAACACAAACAAATTCAAATCTGGCCTCACATACTTACTAGCTATGTCCCTGAGCAAGTCACTTAACCATTGACTTAATTCCTTCATCCACAATGTGGGTATAGAAATAGCACCTACCACCCGGGGTCATTGGGAGGACTGATGAGGTAATATTTGTAAAGTGCTTTGCAAACTCTAAAGAGCTATATTAATGCTGCTGCTGCTCCTTCGTCTTTGTGGTTATAGGGAGAGGAAGTGGTTCCCATTGAGGCCCTCTTGTGATGCTCAGATGGCTGAGGATTTTCTATTACCATTTATGTCTATGCGATTGTATCTAGTCAGGAGTGCCACTGTTATGGATGTAATTTTTTAGTTGCCTCCAGGCTTCTCTGATGATTGAGAGCAGTGAGGGAGATAACTTTTCTAAATGTCTTTAGGGGTATGTCCAGTGGAGTTCTAAGGACCCTGTGGGGGGTTTGGGGGGAGGGCAGTTTGGGGGAAACAGTATTCTCATACATTTTGAGGAAAAAGATCTGTACTAAAACCATCCTTACCATCATCCACCATAGCCACCTAAACTGGGCAATCAATTCATCAACAAGCATTTATTAAATGCCTATGTTCCAGGCACTGTTCTTGATGCTGGGGAAAGAAAGGAAAGGGAGGGAAAGAGGGAAGGAAGGAAGGAAGGAAGGAAGGAAGGAAGGAAGGAAGGAAGGAAGGAAGGAAGGAAGGAAGGAAGGAAGGAAGGAAGGAAGGAAGGAAGGAAGGAAGGAAGGAAGGAAGGAGGGAAGGAAGGAGGGAAGGAAGGAGGGAAGGAAGGAGGGAAGGAAGGAGGGAAGGAAGGAGGGAAGGAAGGAGGGAAGGAAGGGAGGAGGGAAGGAAGGAAGGAAGGAAGGAGGGAAGGAAGGAAGGAAGGAAGGAGGGAAGGAAGGGAGGAGGGAAGGAAGGAAGGAAGGAAGGAGGGAAGGAAGGAAGGAAGGAAGGAGGGAAGGAAGGAAGGAAGGAAGGAAGGAAGGAAGGAAGGAAGGAAGGAAGGAAGGAAGGAAGGAAGGAAGGAAGGAAGGAAGGAAGGAGGGAAGGAAGGAGGGAAGGAAGGAGGGAAGGAAGGAGGGAAGGAAGGAGGGAAGGAAGGAAGGGAGGGAGGAAGGAAGGAAGAAAGGAAGAGAGGGAAGAAGGAAGGAAGAATCTCTACTTGAAAGGATCCCATCAGGGTAAATGAAAATACTAGAATCAAGGGGCAGTTAGCTAGGTGGCCCAGTGAATAGAGCACTGGGCCCTGGAGTCAGGAGGACCTGAGTTTAAATCCAGCTTCAGACACTTACTAGTTGTGTGACCATGGGCAAGTCACTTAATCCCAATTGCCTCCCCCTTCCAAAAAAAAAAAAAGAAGAATGTTAGGACCAACAGAAGAAGTAATACTTCTTGTTGTTTTTTGGTCATTCCAATCATGTCTGACCCTATTTGGGGCTTTCTTGGCAAAGATACTAGAGTGGTTCGCCACCCAAAAAAAAAAAAAAAGGAGAAAGAAACTTGTTTTGGACAGTTAATATCTTTTGAATGTTCACCTAGTTCTGGCTCATCAGTCAGTCAAAAGTCTATCTCCTCACTATGTTGTTAGTGAACCAGAACAAGTTACAGACTATCTCTACCCACACAAGTATGAATGAAGCTTTTGTCAGCAGAGCATGCTGTACATGCTCCTAAGGTTTGGGATTGTTAGCCAGTCTCCTTCTCCTGAGTAAGCTGGTAGATTTAACTTAAAATCTTGGCTAAATTCTCAACTTTTTTTTTTAATTAAATTTGTTTTTATATCACCTACATTTCCCAATGTGCCCCACCTCCCTCCCCTTCCTAAAGATCTAACTCTTATATTAAAGAATTTTTAAGAGGGAAAAATTTTTTTAGCAAAACTAATCCCCCAAAAATGCCATTAAATCTAGTATTCCACACCTCTAGTTCCCCACCTTTGCAAAGAAGTGATATGAGGTGCCTTCTCATATTTCTTTTTTTTTTGGAGGGGGGGGGTCAAGCTTAGTTTTTACAATTCTGAAGTTTTTTGTTTCAGTTATTTTGTTTTTATTGTTCTTTCCATTTACATTATTGCAGTCATTATGTATAATTTTATGTTTTCCTGGGTCAGCTTACTTCATGTTGCACCCATTTATGTCAAGAACATGTTATTTAAAGGACCTGTGATTTCACTGGTATAAGTAAGAAACTCTTGGTGAGGTAATTTCCTGCAGCAATGCAGACTGTCAACTGTTTTGGAACTTAGAATCTTAGAGAATAGTAGGTCACAGATCTGAACCAAAAATTATTAAAGGGATGACTTTTGAGGAATGATGGCTAAAAATCAGTATAGGTTCATAAAAAACAGGTTAGGGGCAGCTAGGTGGCTCGGTGGGTAAAGCACCGGCCCTGGATTCAGGAGGACCTGAGTTCAAATCTGGCCTCAGACACTTGACACTTACTAGCTGTGTGACCCTGGGTAAGTCACTTAACCCTCATTGCCCCACAAAAAAAGAGAGAGAGAGAGACTATGTACTGCCCAAAAGGCTTTAAAACTGTGCATACCCTTTGACCCAGCAATACCACTACTAGGTCTGTATCCCAAAGAGATCATGGAAAAGGGAAAAGGACCCACATGTACAAAAATATTTATAGCTGCTATATTTGTGGTAACAAAGAATTGGAAATTGAGGGGATGCCCATCAATTGGGGAATGGCTGAATAAGTTGTGGTACATGAATGTAATGGAATACTATTGTACTATAAGAAATGATAAGCAGATGGATTTCAGAAAAACCTAGAAAGACTTACATGAATTGATGCTGAGTGAAATGAGCAAAACCAAGAGAACATTGTACACAGTTTCTTTTTTTTTTTTTTTTTTTTTTTTAGTGAGGCAATTGGGGTTAAGTGACTTGCCCAGGGTCACACAGCTAGTAAGTGTTAAGTGTCTGAGGCCGGATTTGAACTCAGGTATTCCTGACTCCAGGGCCGGTGTTCTATCCACTGCACCACCTAGCTGCCCCAACATTGTACATAGTTTCAACAACATTCTGTGATGATTAGCTCTGATGGACTTGGCTCTTCTCAGCAAAGCAAATCTGCCTGCTTATCATTGGAACTCAAAAAATATCTTTACGGGGCAGCTAGGTGGCACAGTAGATAGAGCACCAGCCCTGGAGTCAGGAGTACCTGAGTTCAAATCCGGCCTCAGACATTTAACACTTACTAGCTGTGTGACCCTGGGCAAGTCACTTAACCCCAATTGCCTTACTAAAAAAAAAAAAATCTTTACATGTAATTGAGAAAAATTTAATAACTAAATTTTTTTTTGAAAGAGACTATGTGCCAGATACTTTTACGTGCTTTACAAAATTATCTCATTTGATCCACACAACAACCCTGTGGAGTAACTACTATTTCTATCCCATTTTATAATTGAGGAAACTGAGGCAGACTGAGGTTAAATGACTTGCCCAGGGTCACACAGCTAGTGTCAGAGGTTGCATTTGAACTCAGATCTTCCCAAATCTAGGTCCAGCTCTCTATCTACTGTACCACCTCATAGCCTTTGTTGAAAAAAAAAACAACTGCACAAATACAGGCTGAGAAAGAAGTGATTAAAAGCGAGCATGTAGGGGCAGCTAGGTGGCACAGTGGATAGAGCACTGGCTCTGGAATCAGGAGCACCTGAGTTCAAATCTGGCCTCAGACACTTAACACTTACTAGCTGTGTGACCCTGGGCAAGTCACTTAACCCCAATTGCCTCGCTAAAAAAAAAGAGAGTATGTATGCAAAAATACTTGGGGGGTAGAGGTGGCTAGGTGGTGCAGTGGATAAAGCACCGGCCCTGGATTCAGGAGTACCTGAGTTCAAATCCGGCCTCAGACACTTAACACTTACTAGCTGTGTGGCCCTGGGCAAGTCACTTAACCCCAAATGCCTCACTTAAAAAAAAAAAAATAGACGGGGAAAGCGGCCAACATGGCGGGCAGACTAGGCCGGTTCCTGAAGGAGACCTGGTCCAAGGAGCCAGTGCTGACGGTGTCCTTCGCCATCGGAACTATGGCTCTGCTCTTACCTTCGTTAAGCCCCTATACGAAGTATGCAACCATGATCAACCAAGCTACACCTTACAACTACCCTGTTCCTGTTCGAGATGATGGCAACATGCCTGACATCCCCAGCCACCCTCAGGATCCTCAGGGTCCTTCCCTCCAGTGGTTGAAGAATCTGTGAATCTTCCATCTGTTTTCCCCTTTCCCCCCAAATAAATGTCCTTGGCTTATCCCCCCCCAAAAAAAAAACTTGGGGGGTGGAGGAAAACTTGAGTGTTTTTGTAGATTTCAAGCTCAGCATGACTCAAGAATTTGACAAGATGACCAAAATAACTTTTCACTAACTTGTGAAGCTATATTAATAGAAACCTAACATCCAGAAGTAAGGCAGCTAGGAAGGAAATGGCAAAGTACTCCAGTATCTCTGCCAAGAAAACCCCAAATGGGCCCATGACAAGTTGGACAGGAATGAAAAATGACTGGACAACAACAAACTATCCGGAATGAAGATTGTATTCAACTCTAGTCCAAGCCCATCTGGAGTATTTGTTCAGTTCCAAGGAACGAGACCTAAATGGAAAAAGGACTCAAAACCGTGTCATACAAAGATAGATGACTAAAGGAAAGGGAGAGATTTAGCTTAGAGGGGAGAGGGTATGATAGCAATCTTTCAGTATTTGAAGGTTTATCATCAGCAAGAGGAATTAGACTTCCCAGAGGGAGAATTAGTAGCAAAGACCAAAAATTTTGGAGAAGGAAATTTCTTCTTTACACAAGAAAAACCTTCCTAACAGTTGAGGCAGTCCTAAGGTATAAGAGGCTGCCTCAGGAAGTGGTAAGTTCTCCTTCATTAAAAGGCTTTCTGTGCAAATTGGATGAGATTTATGTGCCATCCAGCCTGAAGTCAGGAAGTTGTTGTTCAGTCATTTTTCAGTCATGTTCGACTCTTCATGACCCAATTTGGGATTTTCTTGGCAAAGATACTGGAGTGGTTTGCCTTTTCCTTCTCCAGCTCATTTTACAGATAGGGAAATTGAGGCAAACAGGGTTAAGTGACTTGCCCAGGGTCACACTGCTAGCAAATGCCTGAGGACAGATTTGAACTCTTCCTGACTCCAGGCCTGGCACTCTATCCATAGTGACACCTCACTGGCCTAGGGTTTAAATCTGTCCTCAAATATTTACTAGTATGTGACCCTGGGCAAGTCACTTAATCTTTGCCACAGTTTCCTCAAATGCAAAATGGGCATAACAGTAGCTCCTATCTCCCAGAATTGTTGGGAAGATCAAATGAGATTAATATTTATTAAGTGCTTAACACATAGTAAGTGCTAAGTAAATGCTGATTTCCTTCCTTCCTTCCTTCTTTCCTTCCGTCTTTTCTTTCCTTCTTTTCCTTCTTTCTTTTCCTTCCTTCTTCCCTTTCCTTCCTTCCTTCCCTCCCTCCTCCCTCCCTCCCTGCCTCTCTCTCCTTCCTTCCTTCCTTCTTTCCTTTCCTTCTTTCCTTCCCTCCTCCTTCCCTCCCTGCCTCTCTCTCCTTCCTTCCTTCCTTCCTTCCTTCCTTCCTTCTAGGCTTACAAATCCAGAGCTGAAAGAGTCATCTAGTTAAATTCCCTTGTTTTACAGATGAGGAAACTGAGTCACAGGGGAGGCTTGCCTAAGGTCACACAAGTAATGAGCGTATTGAGTATGCTCTGGCCCCATTTATCCCAGCCTCAATTTCCTCAAGGTTATTGGGATACCCTGAGAGATTAGGGGAATCTCTTCTTTACTTCAAGTGGCGTAAACCCCCACAAATTATACCCCCCCACACTGTGCCGGTGACTAACATGACAGTTCTATTTAATCACTTAGCATCAATGAACTTTTACAAAAGGACATTTACTGCTAATATATAAGAAGAACAGAAGTATAGACATTCCCTCCACCACCTCAGGGGAACATTCTCTTCTATCCTACCACTGTCTCTGGTGAGAATAGGCCCTTGGCTTTTGTGATAGATGATTAATTGGATCTCTATTTTATTCCAATCAGCATTAATCAGTTTTATATAATTCCACAGGATTAGGGATTATAAATTTTACTTATTAGGCCCCAGAACTGTGAACTGCAGATTGCAAGTTTACATAGGCAGCTAGCCAGAGTCCCTCCACCCTTGTTGTTCCTTGCTCTGGTGACCAAACCCAGGATAGAGAAGGTGACTCAGTTACATGGAAAGTCCACCAGCTATTTCTGTTGCCACTCTGTCTCTGGTCATCTCTCTATTGCCCAACATGGGGAGATGACCATGAGCACATAGTCAATGAACGACCCAGGTTGCCGGCCTGTGGCCTGCCCTTCTACCTGCCCATGTGCTCGTGCAGATGTTTTGACATCCACTCATCAGTCCAACCCCATGAGCCCCCTCCTTGATTTAGGTAGAACCTCCTGGAAGGCCAAAATAGGTCTGTTAAGGTCTGCTCACTAGCCCATTTGTCAACCAATGGGATTCTGTATTTTCTGTAGACCCACCTAGAAGGTCATGGGTAAGGTCTATCCACCAATCAGACTCTATTTTTGGCCTGCTTCATCTATATTGTCTGGATATCAAGGAAGGGGGCATCTCGGATTGTGAAGAAGATCTGAGGTCCACTTCATTAGAGGGGATGAAGTGGCCTTGGCTCAGAGCTCTGCTTCAGTTGTTTTGGTTGTTTCTTGCAGATTGGACAATTTTGAAAATCCCTAACACTTTGCACAGTTTCTGCATGACATTGGTTCCACCAGGTTCATATTCAAATAAAACCTTGGTTTAACTACTGCTGAAATGGGTCCTGAAGGTCAGTGCCCAGTGACTCTCCTGGCAGCATTTTCTCTCACTGGAGAATGGCAGGAGTCAGACTGATGAGTGGGGACAGACCAGTCAAATAGTGTGGGCATGGTCAGCTGGTGCTTTTTCAAGATACCCCCAAGCTCTGGCTAAACAATCCAATAAAGGGGCAGTTAGGTGGCAGAGTGAGTAGAGCACCAGCCCTGGAGTCAAGGGGGCCCGAGTTCAAATCTGACCTCAGATACTTGACACTTACTAGCTGTGTGACCCTAGGCAAGTCACTTAACCCCTATTGCCTCACCAAAAAACAAACAAAAAAACCCAACCCACAATCCAATCAAAAAGGTTGTCATTCCCAGTCATGATAAGCAGACTAGACTCAGTTTTGTTATTGTTGTTCAGTTATGTCCAAACCCCATGAACCAAATCATGCCAGCCCTTCTATCTTTTGTTCTTGAGACCAATTCACCTTCCCTCGTCAGGCTTCAGATGTAGGCAATTTGAGGCTATTGTCCTCATCTGAGTTTGTGTTGTCTTCTTCCCTATTGATACAGAAGCTCTCAATGGAGAGGGCTCTTTTTTGCTTCTTACTCATTATTGCAGCTTATTTATTTATTTTTTAAGTTGAGGTCTGCTCTGGGGGCACCAGGGTCCCTGTTTTGGGCTTCTTGTGCAGGGGTATAGGTGCTGTGTGACCGGGTTTTTACTCTGAGGCCTTTATGGTGTGTGGAGATCCCCAGCCATGCACTTCCTGTCTGATTGTGCTCGGCCAGCCAGGCGCCGGACCCCGGCGTCTGATCCCGACTGACCCTTTCGTGGCCCTCTCAGCCGGTGCAGGTAGGTTTTTCCACTGTCCTTCTTGGCCACCAGATTTTTGAACCAGGTTCCAGGGGCCTCAGTTGTTCGGCTGTGGCCCGCAGCTCCTGCTGACTTGCCCCGACCCCCTTGGCGCTGGGCCCTGCGCTGGGCCTCTCTTTTGCCCGAGTCAGACCGACCTTTTCCTGAAGTCTTCTAAATTATCTCTGGTTGGAGGACTGTGTCTCTCTGTCTCTTTGCAGGTTCTGTAGTTTCAGAATCCGTCCAGAGGCTTGATTTAATGTTTGTTTTGAGGAAACAGAAGGAGAGCTCAGGCAGCTTGCTGCTTCCTCTCCGCCATCTTGGCTCAGTTCCCTTCTATCTTTTACTGTCTTTCAAAGTCTGTCCTACACCATATTCATTGTTTCCATGACACATCTATCTATCTCATCCTCCACCATCCTCTTCCTTTGCCTTCAGTCTTTCCCAACATGAGGGTGGGTTTTTTTGTTTGTTTGTCTTTTGGTGAGGCAGTTGGGGTTAAGTGACTTGCCTAGGGTCACACAGCTAGTCAGTGTTAAGAGTCTGAGGTTGTCATGATAGAAGAGGATCTCCAAATCCAAGAAAAAAAAAGAAAGAAAGAACTGTGGAGTATAGATGCTGATTGAACCATATTATTTCTTTTGTTTTGGGTGCTGTTGTTTTTTTTTTTCTATTTTGAGGTTTTGCATCACTGCTCTGATTCTTTCTCTTGTAACAGGATTAATGCAGAAATAGGATTAATGTTATTATGTGTATATATATGTGTGTGTATATATATATCTATATGTATATGTATAGATATATATAGATATAACCTATATCAGATTACCTGCTGTCTAGGGGAGGGGGGGAGGGAGGGGAGGGAGGGAGGGAGAAAAATCTGAAATTGTAAAGCATGTATAAACAAAAGTTGAGAACTATCTTTACATGTAACGGAAAAAATAAAATATCTCAAAAAAAAAAAAAAGAAAAAAATAATTCAAAGATAAAAAAAAAAAAAAAAGAGTCTGAGGTTGAAGGGGCAGCTAGATGGCGCAGTGGTTAAAGTGCTGGCCCTGGATTCAGGAGTACCTGAGTTCAAATCTGGCCTCAGACACTTGACACTTACTAGCTGTGTGACCCTGGGCAAGTCACTTAACCCCCATTGCCCCACAAAAACAAACAAACACACACACACACACAAAAAAAGAGTCTGAGGTTGGATTTGAACTCAGGTCCTCCTGAATCCAAGGCTGGTGCTTTATCCACTGTGCCACCTCACTGTCCCCAGTGAGGGTGTTTTCCAATGAGTCCCATCTTCTCATCACGTGTGCAAAATATTTAAGTGTCAGCTTCAGTATTTGGCCTTCTGGTGAATAGCCTGAATTAATCTCTTTCAGTATTGACTGATTTAATCTCATTGTCCAAGGGAATCTCAAAAGTCTTCTCCAGCCCCACAACTCACTAGAATTGGTTACAAAATGTGTACACATATTTCAAATTCTCTCCAAGGCATTTCCATTATACACCATTGCAACTGTCCCAGAAGCCAGGAGCTTCTTCCACTAGGGAGTAGCACCAGAGATACTCTGCTTACAAGACAGTCCCCCACTACCTAAGCTGAGAAGGGATTTGAACCCAGGTATTCTCATTCTATGACCAGTACCCTTTCCACCATACCATATAGCCTCTGTTCTATGGGTAATTCTTATTTTCTGCTTTGGATTGTACTACCAAGATCCCCTCAGGCCCTGAGATTCCATGTGATTATCTTAACTTGCTCAAATCTCTGGAATGTGCTGGTGAATGTTTAACAAGCAGATGTGGAGGGGGGAGGAAAACATATACTTTTAAATTTAATCTGAATTATTAGCACTTTCTGCATCACTTTCTTCAGTCTAGGCCATCAACAATACAACAAAGCAAAACCTGACTTGTAAATTGGCCAATTTCTGAAATGTAAATGGCTCACGCAGAATATTTAACAACTGGCTCTCTGATGCCCCAGGATCTGGCTCCCGTACACTTCTGAACTGTCTGTCCCCAATAAAAATCTCTTCACTGTTTAAATAATCAATTGACCAGGCAACTAAATGGTACAATGGATAGCATGCTGGGACCTGGAGTCAGGAAGGCTCATCTTTATCAGTTCAAATCTGGCCTCAGACTTTGGGCAAATCACTTCACCTTCTTTGCCTCAGTTTCCTCATCTGTAAAATGAGCTGGAAAAGGAAATGGAAAACTGTGTATCTTTGCCAAGAAAGCCCTACATGGGGTCACAAAGAGTCGGAAACTCCTGAAAACAACTGAACTACATTAACAAATCAAAAACATCAGTGTACAATTTTGCTCAGGTGAGAAAGCACCACTAGATGTCGCCATCAGCTCCCATGCAACAGAATGGCCCTTTCAAATCTGCCAGGTTTTCATGAACAAATCTCTTAATAAATGAGAGCATGTGCTTATTTCCAGTTTTGCCTGGATTTCAATTTAATAGCATTTTTTTTGTGATTCATGAAAATCGAAAATAGTGAGTACTTCATCTTTACATTACCTGTGATTTCATTGGTATAAGAAACTCCTAGAAGAGACTCTCTCACCAGGTTGCTGCCTTCTCCGTAATTTGTAACCTTAAGAGTATCGTCTAGGGGCGGCTAGGTGGTGCAGTGGATAGAGCACCGGCCCTGGAGTCAGGAGTACCTGAGTTCAAATGTGGCCTCAGACACTTAACACTTACTAGCTGTGTGACCCTGGGCAAGTCACTTAACCCCAATTGCCTCACTAAAAAAAAAAAAAAAGAGTATCGTCTAGACCTTTGAAAACATAATTGACTTGCCCAGAGTTACACAGCTACTGTGTCAGAGGCAGCATGTGGACCTTGATTTTCCTGACTTCAAGAACAGTCCCATTTTCCCTACACTAATCGGCCTATGTTCTGGGTGTCACAATGACTGCTCAGAAAAAGTAAGCTTTTTTTAGGGGGCAGCTAGGTGTAGCAGTGGATAAGGCATGGCCCTGAATTCAGGAGGACCTGAGTTCAAATCCATCCTCAGACATTTGACACTGACTAGCTGTGTGACCCTGGGCAAGTCACTTAACCCTCATTGCCCCACCTCACCTCCCCCCAAAATGTAAGTTTTTCAAAATATGGAGGCATAAAAGTTTTCCCCCATTGTAACATCAGAAGTACTGCTGTCAATGGGCAGGCTGAGTGAGTATCAATGAGAAATTGCTGGAAATAGAATACAAAGTAGAGATGCTTATAGTATTAGGTAAGAGGCGTTCCCTTGGACCACAAGCTTTCTGGAGCAGTGAAAATGAAGAGGTTTCCATCCCAATGCTATCCAAAGAGGCACCTTGTCAATTGAAAACCTTTATCTTATTTTTTATCTCAACTCATTGTTTTCCTCCAAAAAGACCTGGCTGGCATTCTAACTAACTTGCCTGTTTTTGTTGATGTTTCCATTATTCTACCAAGGGTCAAGACCTCAGAGCTATCTTTGGCTATTCTTCCACAGCCTTTAAATGCAGTGTGGAATCGTGTCTCCTTTTTAGTTTCTCTAAAAAAATATTAAGTATTATTTTCTTTTAAATTCCATTCCTCTCTAGGCTGCACTGCTCTCTCATCTCCAACAGGACCTTGTCTATCATGTAACTAAAAACCTCTTTATCTTGGAAGTTTGCTTCCCGCTGGAACCACTCACCTCCAGGACCCTGGAATTATTCACATTGGAAGAGCGTCATCTTCCTCTGATTGGCTGGTTCCTTCCAAAACCTCCAATGAAAGCAGGAGGCCCAGGCCACGCCAGACTTCATTTCTGTCTAGGCTGCATGATTGACTCACCCTCATGGGACTTTCTCTACCATGTACCTACTAGGCATCTTCACCACTCCCCTCCCTCTCTGCTTTTAGCTTCCTTCAATGTGTCTTCCCCCCATTCGAATATAAATTCTTTGAGGGAAGGGACCATCCTTCTTTCTGCTTGTATTTATCTTACTGTCACTTAGCACAACTCCTGCATCATAGTATAAGCTTCATTGAATGCTTGCTAATTTGATCTAAGTTTCCAATATCCTTGGAAAAGTCCTTAGGAAAGGTAAGTGGTATGCTGAGGACCAAAAAAAGGGCATTTCTTACCTAAAGAAAAGTATCTAAAGAAGTTCCCAACTGTAGCCTCCCCACCATCTTGAAGTGATTAGAAGACCTACTTTTCTCCTTTGAAAAAGGCTTAAGATAAAAATAGGATTAGATACAATAGGAAGGTGGCCCTTTGGTTTACTTTAGGAATGAGGGGGGTGACCCAGGAGACTGTTACCAAACCGTTCTGAATATTAACCCAGAACTGTATTGTTACATATCTTGCTTTTCTTCCTGGGATTCCTCCAAATGTTTGGGGCACAAAGTCATATTGAAGGGCATGGAGCTCTCTCTCTCCACACTAGAAATGGAATGGATATAGATTGATGCTAAATTAAATAAATTTACTGCTGGCACATCTGAGCCTAAAAACAAAATACAGTATTAGTAATATTTTTTAACTGTTTGCTAAATCCCATCAATTATATCTCTGCATTTATATTCTGCTTGCCCCCACCCTACATTAGAATATAAGTTCTTTTTTGAGTAGGTATGATTTAATTCTTCTGAGGGTAGTGGGGGAAGCAATAGGGGATAAGTGACTTGCCCAGGATCACACAGTTAGTAAGGTGTGTGGTTAAATTTTAACTTGGGTCTTCCAAACTCCAGGGCTAGTGCTCTATCCACAGTGCCACCTAGCTGCACTCGATATGATTTAATTCTTTGTACTTGGGTCCTGAATGTCCATCACTGTGTCTGGCACATAGCAAGCACTTAATAAGTGCTTGTTGACTGACTACTTGAAATATTTTTTTCAGGCAATTTTCACTGCCATCATCCTACTCTAGGTTCTGATGACCTTTTCCCAAACTGTTGTGATCATCTTCTAACTGGTTTTCTTACCTCTAGTCTCTTCCCTTTCCAATCCTTTCCTTACATAAGCTGCCAACGTAATTTTGCTAATACATACTTGATCACATCATTCTCTGACTGAAAAACCTTCAATCCCTGGGATAATTAAAAATATTTAAGGCTATCCACAATCTAGCTCCAAATTCCCCTCTCAGTCTTATTTCATATTATTCCCCCTACCCTCCATACCATCCACCTTCCAACCGAATCTGACTATACATTTTCTCCCTCTCTGTTCCAACAGGTTCAGGCTCTCTAGACTGTCATTCCAGTCTATTAAATACAATAATATTTGTAAAGCACTTAGCATAGTCCCTGGTGCATAGTAGGCCCTTAATAAGTGCAGGTTCCCTCTCCTACCTCCCTCTTCTTCCATGTAACAGTCATTCACAAATTTGAAAAAAGCTATCAATGCACACACCCCCCCCCCCACCATAGCCCATTCTTCAAGCTGAGTCTCAGTAGTTCCTTCAACCATTCCCCAAATAATATGGAATGAAGGGCTTCCATCATCCTTGTTTTCCTTCTCTGGATATGCTCCAGTTTATCAATGACCATGGGGACCAGACAAGGTCTGACCAGGGCAGAGCATTATTAGGGTTATCCCAAAGAGGGGCATCAAAGAGGGGGTGGGTTCCCTCACTAAGAGGTTTTTGGATAATGGTTGAATGGACATTGGTCAGGAGTCCTTTCCTAAGGACTTTTCCAAGGATGTTGGAAAGTTAGAATAAGTTAGCAATTGAATTAGATGGGTTCTTTTTTTTTTTTTTTTGATGAGGCAATTGGGATTAAGTGACTTGCCCAGGGTCACACAGCTAGTAAGTGTTAAGTGTCTGAGGTCAGATTTGAACTCAGGTACTCCTGACTCCAGGACCGGTGCTCTATCCACTGTGCCACCTAGCTGCCCCCCATGGGTTCTAATTCAGAGAAAATGTGATTCTGTTTTTCCAATGTACTCTTTGCACCTTCCTGAAGTACCTTCGTGCATTTGCAAAGGTCATCTCCCTTCCCTGGAATGAAAACCCCTCCTATCTCTGTTGAAATGTCTCTCTACCTACAAACTGGTTTGGGTGCCACCTTCTCCATGAAGCTTTCCCTGACCCCTATATTTAAAAGTGACCTCTTTCACATTAAATTTCTCATCCCTTTCTATTTGACCCCCTCCTGTGTTCTATGTTCTATTTTAATTATTTGTGCTCATGACTTCATGTCTCACCAGGCTACACTAAGGATTTCTCCATTCTGCCCCCAGAAACATCTTCAACCTGGAAGATACGTCAACCCTGGAATTCACACGTCACAAGTGCCCTGCCCCTTCAGCTCCTCCCCCTAATTGCAAGCGTCTTCCCAGAACTTCCCCATTTAAGGAGGGAATCCAGATCTGCCATCTCTTTATCTGCGGGCTGCCCTCTTCCCCTATTTGAATGTAAACTCTTTGAGGGCCTGGGCTCTCTTTCTTATTGCTTGTATTTGTTATACCCAGGGCTTAGCCCAGTGCCTCGCACATGGAAAGCTTGTAATACATGCCTTTTGACTAACTGAATATCTAATTCCATTAAGAGACTATAATTTGGGGGCAGCTAAGTGGTGCAGTGGATAAAGCACTGGCCCTGGATTCAGGAGGATCTGATTTCAAATCTGGCCTCAGACACTTGACACTTACAAGCTGTGTGACCCTGGGCATTTAACCCTTATCGCCCCCCAAAAAATAAAAGAAAGAAAAAGAGACTATAATTTTATTGAGATTTGAGACTGTGTGGAGTTTTTCCTCTTTGTATTCTCAATGCCTTATACAAGGCTTTTGGGGGGGGGCAGTTGGGGTTAAGTGACTTGCCCAGGGTCACACAGCTAGTAAGTGTCAAGGGTCTGAGGCCAGATCTGAACTCAGGTACTCCTGAATCCAGGGCTGGTGCTCTATCCACTGTGCCACCTAGCTGTCCCTATAAAATACTTTTGATGTGGGATGGAATTAGGGGTCAAATTGATCGTGAGTGGTCCCAAAAGAATTACAAGGCTCAGTGACTCAGTTTCCCAAGTTTTATTGCAATCCTATGGGTGACCACAGGGAGAGAACCAGAATACTGGAAAGGTATCTCTTGAATAGGGAAAAGATAATTATATTTATAGTATGGATAAATTGATTATCAGTCTCATTATAATAATCTCCACTTTAGGGAGGTACAGGGGAGGGCTTATCCTAATTTGGAGTTCCTGGGGTCCTAAACCAACACCCGAGGCAGGTACCTTTTTCAGTGGAGGTGTGTTTTGGGGGTTTACACGTCATAAGGTGAATCTGGGGACAAATTTAGCCTTTTCTGGGCATGTCTCTGATTCCCATGCTTAGTTTCAAAACATCTTCATTTATCATTTATTTCTAGTCTAAGTTTCTATAGCCTGTCATTTTTTCATTGTTATAGTCTCAATTCTTCCTGGCCTCCCTCCCTCTGTTCCCATTATGGGTACTGATTTCTGTGCTAAGAGAACTTAGCATCCTGACTTGTAAGTTATCCATTAACTGGGGTCTGAATCCCTCTTAGAATTAGAGCTTGGGTCTTACATTTTTTCTGTTAACCCCTTTTTTGCCTCCTACATCGCTTTGAATGTTTCCTTTTTAATGTTTCAGCTTCATTATTCTTTCAGTTATGGGTTCTTCTTTTACCAGTGCAAATCACAATACCTCCTCACCTTAGTAAATGGCCTTCATCAGTCACAGTGGCCAATAAATCAATCCCCTTGTAGCCAACTTCCTGATGAACAGTCTCTCTGGGTACAACCTATCACCAGACCGACATTCAAAGCTTTTCTCTAGAGCAGATCTTCATCAGTTCATACCTTGATTACTGCAAAACTTGTTGGTGGGGGCAGCTAGGTGGCACAGTGGATAAAGCACCGGCCCTGGATTCAGGAGTACCTGAGTTCAAATCCGGCCTCAGACACTTGACACTTACTGGCTGTGTGACCCTGGACAAGTCACTTAACCCCCCATTGCCCCACCAAAAAAAAAAAATCTTTAAAAAAAACCAAAAAAACCTGTTGGTGGGTGGTCTGCCTGCTCCAAGTCTCTCTCTACTCCAAACCACCCTCCATTCAGCTACTAAAATGATTTTCCTAAAATTTAAGTCTGATGTTGGATCACACATATACTATAAATCCAGGGGATTCCTATTGCCTCCAAGAGCCAATACAAAATGCTGTTTGCCATTCAGGTTGTTGAACTGTTTCAGTTGTGTCTGACCATGACGACATTTGGGATTTTCTTGGCAAAGATGCTGGAATGGTTTGCCATTTCCTTCTCCAGCTCATTTTACAGATGAGGAAACTGAGGCAAACAGGGTGAGGTGACTTGCCGAGGGTCAGACAGCTAGTAAATGAGGGCAGCTAGGTGGCCCAGTGGATAAAGCACTGGCCTTGGATTCAGAAGGACCCAAGTTCAATTCTGGCTTCAGACATTTGACACTTACTAGCTGTGTGACCCTGGGCAAGTCACTTAACCCTCATTGCCCCACCAAAAAACAAAAAACAAACAAAAAAAACCCCAGCTAGTAAATGTCTGAGGCCAGATTTGAACTCAGGAAGATGAGTCTATGCCACCTAGCTACTTGGCATTCAAAGCCCTTCATAACTTAGCACCTTCCTACCTTTCCAGTCTTCTTATACTTTATTCCCCCAACATGTACTCTTCAATCCAATGACACTGGCTTTGCTATTCCACAAACAAGACACTCCACCTCTTGGCTCTGAGTATTGTCTCTGGCTGTCTCAACTCTCCTCTGACTACTTATCTCCCTGGCTTCCTTTAAGTCCCAAATAAAAATCCTACCTCCTACATGAAGCCTTCTCCAAGCCCTCTTTTTTTTTTTTTTGGTGAGGCAATTGGGGTTAAGTGACTTGCCCAGGGTCACACAGCTAGTAAGTGTTAATTGTCTGAGGTCGGATTTGAACTCAGGTACTCCTGACTCTAGGGCGGGTGCTCTAATCACTGTGCCACCTAACTGCCCCTCCAAGCCCTCTTTAACCCCAATGTCTTCCCATGATTAATTAGTTCTGATTTATCCTGTATATAGTTTGCTTTGTATATATTTGTTTGCATATTGTCCTTCCCCATGTGAGAATCAGAGCACCACCACCCTGCTGAGAAAGACATTGTGAGAACCAAGGCAGCTCTACCCTGAGGAGAGAGCATGAGGTGACCTTTCTGAGATCTCAAAGGTTAGATTGGCATCCGGAAATTATGTCTACCACCTCTAAGTCATGTCAATCAATGGGCCAGCCAATTAGCTTGGAGCTGTGTGTGTGGACTGCCCTCTTCCAGTTCCACAGGGCATTTCCAGTAGAACTGAGGGGATTCACTCTCTTGGATAGCTAGGTGAAGGCAGCTTTCTCTCACTCTCTTTGCTAACCCCTAATATACTTTAAGAACTGCTTAATATCCAAAGACTGTTGCTAAAGCTTCTAATTGGAGGTGACCACACATTAAATTTTTAGACATCACAGTTAGATTTTTAAGCTTCACACCCATTTGACCATCAGCTTCTTGAGGCAGGGACTGAATGTAGGGGATACAAAAATGTAAATGTCCTAGTTCCTGACATTAAGAAAGTAGTGAAAGAGTAGGAAGGATAAGATATTCATAGACATAACAAAAATGAGGCAGTTAGTGACAGGAATCAAGAATGGTACCAAAAAAGTTCTATAGAAGTTTTGAAGAGAGAGGAAGGAAGGAAGGAAGGAAGGAAGGGAAAGGGAAGAAAAGAAGAAAAAAAAAGAAAAGATCACTGCCAGTTCTAGAGGATAGTGGGCATAGTTTCATGCAGATGAATACAGGTTGATCTTTTTAGTGCCTTATTCTGAATGTCATCCTCACCCTTCTTAAAAACCATTTACTGGGGGGCAGCTAGGTGGCGCAATGGATAAAGTACTGGCCCTGGATTCAGGAGGACCTGAGTTCAAATCTGGCCTCAGACTCTTGACACTTACTAGCTGTGTGACCCTGGGCAAGTCACTTAACCCTCATTGCCCTGCAAAAAACCAAAACAAAACCTACCCCCCTCTAAAAAAAAAAAACAAACAAAATATTTACTGGGCTAAATTGTGGTGTATGATTATAATGGAATATTACTGTGCCATAAGACAAAGCAGGATGATTTCAGAAAGGCCTGGAAAGACTTATATGAACTGACATGTAGTAAAGTGAGCAGAACCAAGAGAGCATTGTGCAGTGACAGCAATATTATTTGATGAAGAACTGTGAATGACTTAGCTATTCTAATCAATACAATGATCCAAGACAATCCCAAAGGACTAATGCTGAAGCATACTATCCACCTCCAAAGAAAGAACTGATATTGATGGAACACAGACTGAAGCATGCTACTTTTCACTTTCATTTTTTTCTAATTTTTCTAACTAATATGGTGATGTTTTACATAATTGCACATGTATAACCTAAATCTGTTTATCACCTCAGGAAGGGGAGAGGGAACGGAGGGAAAGAGAGGTAGAATTTGGAACTCATAACTTTAAATAAAAAATGTTTATTTTTTTTAATGTAAAAAAATCCCAACCATTCACTGGTTCACCATTGCCTACCTACTCAATCAAGTCCAAGCTTATTATTCTCACATTAAAGGTCCCCCACAATCTAGTACTTACCTTTTCTTCTGGCATTATTTTACAAATAAGGTATTTTTTTTCTTTACTGTCTTTAATCTGGAGAATTTTGCATCCACATATCCATGTCAACAGGCAAATTTTAGTTCCTCAGCCACAAGTATGTGGCCTATTTATCTGTAGCAGTGAAATATGCCCCTAACTAGGCACTCTGACATTTCCTAGTATGATTTCCACTGTGTCTTCATAACCAGTTCATAGATCCATAGAGTGATAGAACCCACACAGCCCCACCCCCTTTTCAGTTTCCCTTTGTGTATTATTGTCTCTTCCCATTTGAGTATAAACTCTCTGAAGATGGGGATTGTTTTTCTTTTTCTTGTTTTTTTTTTTTATTCCTTTTTATATTTGTTTCCCTAGTATTTAGCAAAGTGCCTGGCACATAGTAGGTGCATAATACATTGTTATTGACTGACTGATTGACTGGGGCCTTTCGTTACTTACATTAGGTGAGAAATAGCTTCAAGGATACTGAAGAAATACTTCTCTTTATCTTTTGTCAGTTCATAGGAAATGAGTTTGACCCCCTAGCTCTTTGGGCACAGAGGATCAAAGATCCTCCCCACCCCCACTACCCCCCACACAGCTGACATAAATAAGGTCAGATTTTGAAAGAAATATCAAACCTCAATTTCCTTCCCACTAAATCTACCTACTTTTGCTTTCTTAATCTAGGGTGTTTCAGCAAAACTGAGAAGTGTGGAAGTTCCAGCTCCTCCAACACACAATTCTTACACCCTCCTTAGACAAATGAAATTGCAGCATCCTAAACCTCAACTTCCTGCCCTTTGGGGACTGAAGGAGACTGTCTTCATCATGTTCTTTACATGGGCATGGTCGTCATAATATATTGTGTATTAGAAAGGCCCTTTAAGTTTGGCCCCAGAGAAGGGATTAAAAAAAAAAATCCATCTCCCTCTTTTCTTTGCAAAGGTGGAGGACTGTGGGTGCAGAATATTGCATGTGATGTCAGACTCAGCTACTGTGAATCCCTTTACTGATGCTAGAATTGAAGTGTGGTACAGTGGAAAGAGCATGGAATTTGGTACCAGAAGTTGTTGCTCAGTCATTCAGTTGGGTCCAACTCTTTATGATCCCACAGACAAATCACTTTACAGATGAGGAAACTGAGGCAAACAAGGTTGACTTGCCCAGGGTCATACAGCTAATAAGTCTCTAAGACTGGATTTTAACTCAGATCTTCCTCACTCCAGGCCCAGTGCTCAATTCCCTTCATCACCTAGAAGCCCTAGACCAGGGCTTATTAAACTTTTTCCACTTGCAACCCCTTTTTGCCCGAGTAATTTTTATGCAACCCCTAGCATACAGGGATATAAAATAGGTATATAGAACCTCGACCTGTTGCCAAACTTTTTACAACCCCCACATTCAGTTACATGACCCCATATGGGGTCGAGACCCACAGTTTAAGAAGCTAGGACCTAAATAACCAGTCCTCAGTGGGAACTGAATAAAGAGGGTCTAAGGCCTCAGATGGAAAGGTCCATTTCTTGGTAGAAGATAATGAGTTAAAATGAAAAGGGAGATAAAGATTCTCATCACTCAATGACCTAAGAGACCTCCACAATCAACTCTACTTTGTTCTTAGACATTCTTGAGTAGGGTAGAAAGGGAGTATATTTTAGAGGAAAGTATTCGGGAGTTGAAGTCAACAGAGACTCTCTGATACTAAGAGTTGAGCCTCAATTTTATTTTCTGTAAAACTGAGATGATCATCCTTAGATTGTAAGATCCTTGAGGACAAGCACTGTCTTTTACCTCTTTTTGTATACTAGGTGCTTAGCACTGTGCCTGGTACATAGTAGACACTTAATAGATGTTTATTGTTGTTTTTTTGTTTTGTTTTGTTTTGTTTTGTTTTTTGCAGGGCAATGAGGGTTAAGTGACTTGCCCAGGGTCACACAGCTAGTAAGTGTCAAATGTCTGAGGCCAGATTTGAACTCAGGTACTCCTGAATCCAGGGCCGGTGCTTTACCACTGTGCCATCTAGCTGCCCCCTAATAGATGTTTATTGATTGGTTGGATGATTGAATGATAATCGTGCTTGTACTATTTACTTTGCAGGGTTGTTGCTAGAATCAAATAATATCATAGTATAATGATTGGAGTGATGCCACCTGTTGGAGGGTTACTGTAGGAAAGCTCCACCATGAGGAGAAGGCATCTGAGGGCAAGCCATGTGGCTTTTACTTGGAGTCAGGAAGTGATGTTTGCTCGTGGGTACTGTCTATCAAAGCTACCAGGCAATTAGCTTGGAGCTGTGTATGTGTGCATGTGGATGGGATGTTCCCAGTTTCACAGGAAGCATTGGGTCCTTTTTGTTCCTGACCTCAACATGGCAGGTCGGATGATGGGGTCTCTTAGAAATAGTTAGATTGTTACCTTTCTCTCTGATCATTATATCCTAATGCTCTTTAATAAATACTTAAATACTCTTGCTAAAGCTTCTAATTTATTGGTGACCACTCATTAGATATTTTAGACAGTATAGCTAGAATTTTAGCCCCTTCCAATAGATTTAGAGCTGAAAGGTACCTTAGAGATCATCTAACCCAATCCCCTCATTTTATAGATTTAAAAAAAAAATGAGGCTCAGAGAAGATATATCACATATCCAAGGTTATACATGATAGTAAGAGAACCAGGAATTAGACCCAGGTTTTCTGACTAAACTCAACACTCCTTCTAGAACACCATGCTATCCCTTCTTTCATGAGTAGATTATGTATGTATGTATGTATGTATGTAATAGTTATTGTTATACCATGAAAAGGCACTCTGGCTTTATATGGCAGCAAGGGAGCTGGTTGAAGAGTCTAGTCTGAGTACCAACTGTCCCAGGAAGGACTCCGGATAGATGGTTTGGAGGAGTGGAAGGGGCACTTACAACAAAGGAATCCTCAGAGCCTTAGAAGGTTCCTCAGAGATCATCCAGTCCTCTTCTCTGTCTGATACATGAACCACTTATACAACATCCCAAGACGTGGTTCATCCACATGTGTCCAATGATTGGAGGATGGTCAATCAAATTGTGATATGAATATAATGGAATAATGTTACACCCCCATCCAGCCCCTGCATAAGGTTTGACCACCTCCTTTCCCTTTGGGCTGGCTTGCTCGCTCCATTTGCTAATACCTCCAAGTCTAGGGTATTCACAGATGGACTCTGAGTACTTCATGACTATAACTCAAATTTTCTCAGGGTCCTAAGGGTAACTCTGTTGTCAGGGGAGATATATATATATTTCTATTACTCATTACTGTGGCTCTTGAGCCCCTAATGGGTGTGGTTCCCATTTACACAAAATCAGTAACCATAACCATTAGTTCTTAAATGTAAAATATTTACTTAATGATAAGGCAAAAGCAAGACTAATTATAACATCACAGTTATTCAGTATAAGGCAAATGCAATAATAATCAAAACATCCTAGTCTTGGCTCACATTCTCCCACCAATATATTCAGTGTCCATGTGAGAGAGTGGGCACCTGCTAACGAAAAGGAAACCCTACTAAGTAAAGTAAGGCCTAGCAGGAAATCCTACTAAGTAAAGAAAAAACATATGCTCAAAGAGCCATTTATGACTCTGGACTGCATGATCTGATTTCCTTTGTCTCTTCAGAAACAATTTGTATTTCATAACCCTTCTGTTCCTCTCCACCCTTCTACCAGGCAAATCTACTCTACTTCTACTCTTGAAATGATGAAAGACCAACAAGTTTCTTTTAATTCAGAATCACCCTTTAGAGGGCATTGAGAAAGTATTTTTCCTTTCTTGTTTTTAATTTAATTTTTTTTAACTCTAAATTTAACAAACACTAAATACAATGAACATTTCCATATAAAACTAAAATGAATAGCATAGGCAACTATAGATCTATATTATATGTAACTTCCTTTTCCTTTTAAGTGTATAACTTGGGAACAGTTAGGTGGCATAGTAGAAAGAGCGCTGGCCCTGGATTCAGGAGGACCCGAGTTCAAATCTGGCCTTAGACACTTAACACTCACTAGCTGTGTGACCCTGGACAAGTCACTTAACCCCAATTGCCTCACCACCACCCCCCAAAATATATTTATAGAATTATATAACTTAAACATGGAACTTTCTTTCTTTTCTTTTCTTTTTCTTTTTTTTTGGTGAGGCAATTGGGGTTAAGTACTTGCCCGGGGTCACACAGCTAGTAAATGTGAAGTGCCTGAGGCCAAATTTGAATTCAGGTCCTCCTGAATCCAGGGCAGATGCTTTATCCACTGTGCCACCTAGCTACCCTCCAAGATTATTATTATTGTATAAATTGTTCTCTAGGTTTTGCTTGCTTTACTCTGCACCAATTCACATGAGTATTTTCAGGTTTCTCAGAGATGGTTCCCGTCGTCATTTCTCATAAAGCAATAATATTCACAAACCACAAACCATTCATGAGCCATTTGTTCAGTCACCCCACAATTGATAAGTATCCCCATTTGCTATAATAAAAAAGAACTGCTCTCTATATTTTTTCTACATATTGGTCTTTTTCCCCTTTCTTTGATCTCTTCAGGCCTAGAAGTGATATTGCTGGGTCAAAGTTGAGTGATTTGGGGTTGCACAGTTCCAAATTGCTTTCTAGAATTCTTGTATCAATTCACAGATCCACCAACAGTACTTGTTTTCCTGCAACCCATCTAACATTTGTCATTTCCCTTTTTGTCAAGTTTGTCAATATGATGGTAGAACCTCAGAATTGGTTTATTTGTTACTTCTCTTATAATTAGTGATTTGGAGCATTTTTTTTTCAGCTTGGGGTTTTTTTTCTTTGAAAACTATTTGTCCATATCCTTTGATATTTTATCTATTAGGAAATGAACATTGTTCTTATATATTTTAATCTGTTCCTTAAATATTTTAGATATACGGCCTTCAAAGAAATTCAGGGCAAATATTTCCCCCATGCTGAAAAAGTATTATATTGTTATAGTAGCAAGCAATTTCCTTAAGCCAAAAAAACCCTCAGGTTGGCTGTCTAGACAATACAGATCAGCTCAGTTAACTTTTCCTTCAATAAGAGTCTCTATTTATGCAGTCAGCTCTCAGTTATCTTGTTACAGCAAAACAGAAAGGGAAAGTGTGCACAAGTAAAATAGTAGAGCAGGAGGAGCCCAGGGAAGAAACTCAGCAGAACAAAATAGCTCTAGAGACCTAGACCTGGACAGTAGAAACCTAGGGACAGGGGAGCTAGGTGGCACAGTGGATAAAGCACCAGCCCTGGATTCTGGAGGACCTAAGTTCAAATCCAGCCTCAGACACTTGACACTTACTAGCTGTGTGACTCTGGGAAAGTCACTTAACCCTCATTGCCCTACCAAAAACAAAACAAAAACAGAAACCTAGGGACAACAGAGTGGTAGTGATAAGGTTGACGGCAACCAACTCCCAAGCTGTAATTCTTCTTTCCCTTCACTCTTTTTTTTTTTTTTTTGCAGGGCAATGACTTGCCCAGGGTCACACAGCTAGTTAAGTGTCAAGTGTCTGAGGCCGGATTTGAACTCAGGTACTCCTGAATCCAGGGCCGGTGCTTTATCCACTGTGCCACCTAGCCGCCCCCTTTCCCTTCACTCTTTCTGGGAGAGGTATACATGTTTCCCAGTGTTTCTTATAAATTAATTTGCTTTCTGCTTAGCTGTTATTTTAAAGCTAGTTTTTATAAATGACTGGGTTTAACCATTAACTGATCTAAGTATTTCATTACTCAAATGCAGCAGAGAGAAGGGCAATCAACTGGGAGAAAGAGGAGATCTCTAGGAGTGGGATAGAGAAAGAGGGAAAGAATTGTTTAATATTTTATAATCTTTCAGAGCAGGGAGAAAACAGATCTGAAGCATTTTAAAATAAGTTTAATAGCTTCCATTTGGGATGGTGTGGAGGCAGGAATGACTGTGACTAGGATGAAAGATGGTACCTTGACCACTTCCTCTTTCCATTGTCTTGAGGGAGGAGATACTTCTATTTAGAAGCAGAACTACTAGATGCCTGAGAGGAGAAGCCTGGCAGAAATCACATCATTCATATAAGGAAGGGGGGAAGAGTGATTAGCTCTCCACATCAGCAGGACAACATGCTACCTCACCTTACTCCTAGACATAGTAACCTCACAGAAAGTTCCACATAGAACGGAGAAATGTCCAAGAATGATCTACTTCTTCTATTCAGTCTTTTCAGGAAGTTTTGCCTGCTCCAGTCACTAGAAGAATTTGGATCAGTGAAGCTTCCTCCCTTTGTATGGCTTGATTATGAGGGATTCAGTCAACAAACAGTTCTTAAGTTTTAGCAGGTGGGGTGAGAGAAAGAAGAAAGGAACTAAGCAACCCAGAAAAGCAAGGAAGAAAAAGCAAGGAAGCAACATTGAAACTCGTCAAAAACAGGCTTGAATGACTACCCAGTGACTGACTAATTAATGGTCATGGAGGTGAGATAAGTGGCAAAGCCTGTCCTCCTTGACTTGATTGATGATTGACTGGATGGGTTAAGAGGATACAGACGGTAAGGGGAATGTCCAGATTACCTAACATGCTTCCCGGTGTTGCCCCTCCTATGCAGATGGGAGTGGCCTCCTTTGACTTGTGTGAGTGGAACAGGCTGATGTCTTTAAAACTGGCCAGAATGAGACAGTCACTTTTCCTGATGTGCTCTTTCCTGCTGTGTCCAGAGGGTTAAGATCACAGAGTGGAAGTCATGAACTGAACCAGGAGGTGGGGATACTTCCCCTTTTTACCTTAGCTCCCAGAAATGGGCTTGGGGTAGGTGGTATTGCTCATCTATTTAGTTTGTCCTGTGTTTTTGGGGTGTCCTTGCTAATCTCAGGGATTTTAGCCATGGCAACCTTTTAAGTCAAAATTGCAGGCTCTTAAAATATTGCAGCCAGCCAGCCTGACAAGGAAGCCTTGTGTTGGAGACTTGGAATTGGGTCTCTATAAGAACTGAGCTAAGCTGTTCGTATACTGTTATATCTTTTGAAGTATACATTCCTTTGTCAAAGCTCATCTGGCTACTAGTGAGTGGTTAACTGGAACTGACATAGCAAAGCCTAGGAACTTCCCAATCCCTCTTTAGAATACTGGAGAACTCTGGAGGAAGGATGAGATGTAACATACCTGGTGTCAAAGAAAGGAAGCAAGGGGAGCCAGTGCTACCTTTGGCAACACTCTTTCTTAGGAACTAGACACACCCAAAGCCTTGGCTTCAGCCTAGTCAACATTTGGCCTCACCCTGAAAAACAGGCAATTGTTTCTTTCCTGAGAGTCACCTGTTTTGTTTGGTTTCAATAACTTCCCCCTTCCTGTCCAGGCACCGATTACTGGTTCTTTATGTTTTGTTTTCCCTTTATAATTTCCCTAGTACTGCTTGGGGTGAGAGCATAGCCTCATGACCAAGAGCTAGAGGAGACCTCAGAAACCAATTAGTCTAACCTCATTTTGTAGATGAGATGTCTTCCTACTTTGGGTCTTGCTATAATTCTCAGCAAATATTCTTTTATAAAAGTTAATTGAGCCAGCAGGCGAACATTATCCTATGCATCTGCCTTCAATAAAGATCACACAGTGAGGCAAGCAGTAAAGGTCTATTTAGTTTTTTTTCTTTTTTAATAAGTATTTATGAGCTAGGTACCAGCATTTTAGGAGGTAAAATTCATTAGTTAGGGGGCAGCTAGGTGACTCAGTGGGATAAAGCACTGGCCCTGGATTCAGGAGGACCTGAGTTCAAATTTGTCCTCACACACTTGACACTTACTAGTTGTGTGACCCTGGGCAAGTCACTTAACCCCCAATGCCCTGTCCCCCCCCCAAAAGAAAATCATTAGTTGCAATACCTATACTGGGTATAGTTAAGCAATAATTACCAGCATTTTTGTTATTCATTTGCTTCTGACATTTCATTACCCCAGGTTTTCTTCAAAGATACTGGAGTGGGGGCAGGTAGGTGGCGCAGTGAATAAAGTACTGGCCCTGGATTCAGGAGGACCTGAGTTCAAATCCGACCCTGGACACTTGATACTTATTAGCTGTGTGACCCTGAGCAAGTCACAACCCCAACTGCCTCAAAAAACCAAAAACAAAACAAAGATACTGGTGTGGTTTTGCCATTTCCTTCTCCAGTGTGTCCCCATTTTACAGATGAGAAATTGAGGCAAATAAGGGTTAAGTGACTTGTCCAGGGTCACACAGATAGTAAGTAGCTGAAACTAGATTTGAACTTGCATCTTCCTGATTCCAGGCCCAGTGCTCTTTCCACTGCACCACCTGGCTACCCTGATTTTTCAGCATACCTACATTCAAAGAAGGAAAAAATAATAATAAAGGGGCTAGTTTGACTTCTAAGGAAACATACCAGAAAAAACTTACTTTACAATTATGGCCTAAAACAAAATAGAAAAAAAAAATGCTATTTTTTTCTATTAGATCCCCAAAACTAGAGATTCCAATAAGGAGAGTCCTTCGTAAAGAATCTCTCCATTTGGTCCCCATAAATGTAAAGGGCACAAAGTTTATCCCAGATGAGGCCTCACATATGACAGATGCAAACTCTGGTTTTATTCTCTCAAACCCTGATCACAATGTCTAATTTGGTCCCCAGAGCAAGACTACTACCCCATCTTCCTTCAGGGATCTAGGAGTACCCATAAGAGACTATAAGGTTTCTCTGATGCTATTGCTCAAGTCCACATTTAATTATTTAATGTGTTCCAAACGATATCAGTCACCAGTGATTGCTGTGCCAATTAACATCAATTAGCTACTACAAAGGGATATTTACTGAAAAGAAACAGCAAGACCAAAAGGTAAAAAAAAAAAAATAACAGAACTGGACACACTATTCTACCTCCTGGGTCCGTTCAGAGAATGGGCTTAAACCAGAGTGGTTGCTACAAACATTCCTACCAAGTTCACTTCAGGATGGGACATAGCCAACAAATGAGTAGCTCTCTTGGATGGGAGGCATGGTATCTTAGCTACAAGGTCATATTTACTGCTAAGTTAGGTCATTCAGGTTGCTCATCAGGGCTGGGCTCAGCCTCTGTGACTGTGGTTGTTCATTGGCTTCAGTTGGGTCCTACTCTTTGTGAATCTATTTGGGATTTTCTTGGCAAAGATACTGGAGTGATTTGCCATTTCCTTCTCGAGCTCATTTTGCAGATGAGGAAACTGAGGTAAACAAGGTTAAGTGACTTACCCAGGGTCACACAGCTAGGAAGTGTCTGAGAGTAGATTTGAGCTCAGGAAGGTGAGTCTTCCTGACTCCAGGCATGCTCTAACCACTGCACCACAGTGACTACTAACATTCCCTTTGTTATGGGTTCCAACTGCTCTTCTCATAGTCAGAAACTCACTTGGTCCAATATTTTGCTAATAGCCATTCACCCAAGCCCAAGAAAGAAAAAATACAAAAGAGAAAAAAGAAATAAGTGGTGCCATGTGTTCATGGATCCACAGAGGTTGAGGTGAGGAGATAAGGGAGCCAACAGCAAAGCCTGCTACCTCGCTCCTTCACTTGACACCATCAGGGAAAGGGATTTTTGTTGGTTCATGCTATTTGTATGCCCACTCAGCTCCCGCTCAGTAGCCAATCAAAGGGCTTTCCATCACCAGAAACTAAATCAATTGGAAGCAAAGAATATCTATTTGAGCTCTGAGTCAGGGAGCATGTGACCCCTTCACTACACACCATCCCACATTTTCAGAAGCCTCCACTTGGATATGCAGCAAGCAGAGAACCCTGCAGATGCTGCAAGGACTGGGTTGCCATTGTCCCATGGCAGTCAACACAATCTTAGACTGTGTAAATAGAAAAACGATCACCAGAAAAGGAAAAGTAATAATCCATCGATAAACTCTGCCAATAAGGGTAGCTAGGTGGTGCAGTGGATAGAACATCGGGCCTGGAGTCAGGAAGACCTGATTTCAAATATGGCCTCAGACACTTACTAGATGTGCGACCCTGGGCAAGTCACTTCACCCTGTTTGCCTCAGTTTCCTCATCTGTAAAATGAGCTGGAGAAGGAAATGGCAAACCACTCCACTATCTTTGTGTGTGTGTGTGTGTGTGTGTGTATGTATGTATGAGGCAATTGGGGTTAAGTGACTTGCCCAGGGTCACACAGCTAGTAAGTGTCAAGTGTCTGAGGCTGCATTTGAACTCAGGTCCTCCTGAATCCAGGGCCAGTGCTTTATCCACTGTGCCACCTAGCTGCCTGACTCCACTATCTTTGCCAAGAAAACCCCAAAATGGGGTCATGAAGAGTTGGACACAACTGAAAAATGACTGAATGAAACTCTATCCTGGGGAGTCCATATTTAGAGTACTGTGTTCTGTTCTGGATGTCCCATTTTAGGAGGATGGAGTCACTGACTTCTTTCAATCCCTTTTTTTATCCTATATCTAGCATCATGTTTGTACATAAGTTCATGTTGAAGGCTCCATTGGATTGTGAGCACCTTGAGAGTTAGGGCTGTCTTTGACCTTTGTTTCCCCAGCACTAATCATAGTGTTATGGGCCTGGGTACCTCCCCCATCCATTTTCCCCACAACAATAGTGCCTGGTACACAGCAGGCCCTTAATGATGTGTAGGGCCTAGTTAGGCTTCTAGAGGAAAATAGTCAGGATCTTAAGGAGACCTGAAACTAAATCGTGAATTGAAAGAATTGGAGTTTAGCCTGAAGACAAGAAAACTTGGGGGCATCCTGAACCCATCACTTCTCCATCAGGAGTTGGGCAGCATGCCTCATCATTAAGGTTTTCTGGAATCATAGTTGGTCATCACACTGATCAGGCTGTTGGTTTTTTTAAATTTCTTATCCATTTTAAATTTAAATACATAAACAAAAAAAGTTTATGTTCTTAACACATACAAAACAGGTTCACTATAAAACCATGAATTTACACACCACTTACTTTATTTATTTTTTCGTGGGGCAATAGGGATTAAGTGACTTGCCTGAGGTCACACAGCTAGTGAGTGCCAAGTGTCTGAGGCCAGATTTGAAATCAGGTCCTCCTGAATCCAGGGCCAGTGCTTTACCCACTGTACCACCTAACTGGTCCCCATACTCCTCATTTTAAAAGCTACCCTGCTTGCTATGCTTTCTTCTACACTTTTTTTTTTATTCTCTGCTGTGCACTTTATATATTTCTCCTTCCCCTCCTCCCTCCATGGCTACCATTAGATGATAGTTCTTGGAGCCTACAAAACTGTTATTCAATGTAGAAATTGTTCTCCCGGTTCTGTTCAATTTTTCCTTCATCAGTTTCTATGTCTTCAAAACCATTCATTTTTATAATATTGATATTAAAATATAATTTTTATTCTGCTCATTTCACTCTGTATCAGAGATTATTAGCTGCTATCAATTAGCCAGTTCTACTTAATGAGTTAGTTAAGAGTGAGATAGTATAGTAAAAAAACAACACAAAAAACCAAGTTGGCACAAAATATTCCCACCTCCATCTTCCACCAGAGTCTGGGACACCCTCTCCCACAAACCAATGCAAAGCCGGGGAGCTCCGATGGCAAAGGGGTAAGTCACAGCTCCTGATGCCAGAAATTCTTTTCTCCTTTATGGAGTCGGCATGATTTTAGCTTTCAACATTTCTCTTTGTATAGTCCTGAAGCTGCCTTTTCTCAAGTTGTCTACATTGTGCTTAGTTCCTGATGTGGACACTTCCACCAGCCACTGCTATTCTAGATATACTGCTGGGACACAAATGATGAGAAATCCAGACCTTCGGACCTTTCCAAGTTCACTAGGTTCTCTTCTGGAAAGAGGGGGATGGGAAAGAGGAGACAGAAGTTCTTCTCTTTTGTCTCCTCCCGTTTGATTCCCTCCCAGAGTCTGCAAACACTCCTCACTGACCAGACACAGGAAGCTGGCAATCCAACCTGGCTCATTATTTTACAAAGACCCATCGGGTGTGACTGAGGCTCCGCAGCCTAGCCCAATACACTTCCTGTGTAGCCTCTTTCATTTCATTCAATGACTTTCACTCCCTCCAAATTGATCTAGGATGTCATGAGCCTAGACTGATGCCTTTGTTGATTGATTCAGTAGAGATTTCTGAGCCTTGTTTTCCCCTAATTCAGATCTGATTAATGTGATTGAGAAGTCTTCACCTTTTATGATTATTGAGATAGGGAGATAGAATTTACCTGCACATCAACCCTATAAGTAAATATGAGCATTATAATTGGGGTGAGTTTCAGATGTAGAAACTAAGTATTGGAGGCATTAAATTATTTTTTGAAATCCATAGAAAGTGGCAGAACAAGATTGAAACCAGACCTTTTAACTACTGCTTCTTTTTTTGGTGAGGCAATTAGGGTTAAGTGACTTGCCCAGGGTCACACAGCTAGTAAGTGTCAAGTGTCTGAGGTCATATTTGAACTCAGGTCCTCCTAAATCCAAGGTCAGTGCTCTATCCACTGCACCACCTAGCTACCCCTGCTCTTTCTAATATATTAAACAGCTTCTCATGGGGCAAAGGCACCGTATCACCACCATCCCAGGTTCTCAAGGAGTATTACTGAGGTGTTAGAACAGCAGTGATAGTCTCCAGAAGGGGTTAGAGAGCTTAATCAGAGCCAGGAGGTCCATGATGAAGAAAGGTCATGGAAAATAGGATTATACTGTAGGCAAACAGTGCAGCATAAGAATTCAGGACTTCCTCAGTTTTCTAGCTTTGAGGAGCAGGGATGGTCAGCCCCACCAATGTAGTGTCTGAGGGGTCATTGACTTCTGATGCTTCAAGTGAGCTGCATTGACTTCCCTTCTGAAAAACCAGGGTGGGGTAGACTGGGAAGCTCTCACCTCCTAACTACAAGCCATAACATCTAAGTACAGTCTGTTCTGCTCTAACATGTGTTTCAAAAATAGGTTCCAATACAATTAATATATTATGAAATGTTTTGAGCATAAATCAAATCTCAACTTTGCTTCTGCACTATTTCTTCTGTAAGAAATATCAAGAATATAGCATAGTACCACTTCACAATAACTGATAAGCTGCAACCCTTCCAATACCCACCACTTCTAGCTTCACCTTCAACCTTACCTCCTTCCCCATCCACCCAGAAGCCCAACTTCAGCTTGTCCAACTTGCTCTTGCCTTTTTTTTGGGGGGGGGGGCAAGGCAATGAGGGTGAAGTGACCTGCCCAGGGTCACACAGCTAGTAAATGTCAAGTGTCTGAGGCCAGATTTGAACTCAGGTCCTCCTGACTCCAGGGCTGGTCCTTTATCTACTGCACGACCTAGCTGCCCCAGTTTTGATCTATTTTTTAACCATGTGACATGTATGTTATCATATTTTATTAGGCAGCTAGGTGGTGCAGTGGATAGAGAGCCAGGCCTGCAATCAGGAAGACTGGTCTTTGTGAGTTCAAATCAGGCCTTGGACACTAACTAACTGTGTGACCACAGGTGAGTCACTTAGCACTGTGTACTGCAGTTTCTTCATTGTAAAATAAGTTAGAAAAGGAAACGACAAACCACTCCAGTATCTTTGCCAATGTCATGGGAGGATTATGGGCCCCGGTCACCCCAACAATTCTCTGGGGGGGGTTCAAGGAACCTTTTCCTTGAAACCTCAGGGGTTTTCCCTTGAAATCAAGTAGGCCTCTCCTTGAACACAATCAAGGACACACACACTCACCTAACGGAGATAATCGGCACAGATTGAACTGAGCATGCTCCAGGATCATCACCCCACATTCCAGTCCTCCTAAGCATCTGGATGAGGTAATCCAGGAGAAGACCACCTGGAACCGCCCATCAGCAGACTGCTTAGACCCATCAGGACAAAGTTGACACCCACCACCAGATCTCTCACGAGGGATTCTTCCTACCACAGCGCAACTCGGGAAGACCACCAGCCCCTCACCCAATAAGAGACTCTTACCCACCCCCCATCTAAACCCTATAAAATGGCACCCCACAAGTCAGTTGGGGGGAAAGCGTTTTGTTCTGGCAAAACCTTCCTCCCGGCCGGTTTCTCTTGTACCCCAATAAACCTGTTCTCTTATTCCTGATTAGGTCTTGTGTAATTCTTTACAGAGGAATCCTAAGGACCCTCGTGCTTTCTCCTATCGGTTTCCCCATATCACCAAGAAAACCCCAAATGGGGTCACAAAGTCAGACATGACTAAAAATGACTGAACTAACGGTCATGGGGTGCAGAGCACCCCAGAATTTCTCTGGGGCACACCGAGGAATCTTCTCCTTGAGAAACTAAACCAGAGGACAGATAATGCCTAGAGGAACCAAATCAGACTGAGCTAGTTTGGGATTCCTACCCTTCATTCTGGTCTCCCTTACCCTGGGGAGATAAGTTTGGGTGTGGCTGCGGCCTTTGTGTCCTGAAGAGGGATCCGTAGCCACCCCTCACCCAATTCCTCTAGTCACTACCAGTGGGGGATGGTCCTCCACTCCTCACCCAATTCCCCCAGCTACCACCAGTGGGGGATGGTCCTCTCTCACTAAAGGAACTTTTCACGGGCAGATGGGCCACCCCCATCAGTCCCCTATAAAAGTACCTTCCGGTCTCCTGTTCGAGGAGATTCGGTACCTCTGAGCCATGTGCTTTGTGCCAAATCTCCCCATGAAAAGTCCAAGGATTTCTTTCATGGTTTCCCTCCCCCCACCCTTCCCTTGCTCCTAAATAAACTATCACCTTATTCTAACTAAGTTTTGTGTGCAAGAGGGTGTAATTCTTTAAAGAGGAATTCCCAAGAACCCCAACCCGTATCCCATTTTCCCACCATATCATAACTACCATATTTTATTAGGTTCCTATTTTTTTGTGTATGTCACTGACAAAGTTTTGATGGAAGAGGCAAAAAGGGGTTAACAGATAAACTGAGGCTTGAGTCCTTATTAATAGTAGCAAAAAGGGTTAACAGAGAAACTTAGGTTTGTGTTCTTACTGTAATTAGAGGGTTCAGTCCCTACCAACTGACATCATCAACAGAGACAGTAACTAGAGACCATTAACCATTAATAGTCATTAATATTCCTAGATGACAGGACACCTAGAAACTAGATCTTAAGTTAAGAGATATCAAAAACAGAGACGGGGTGGCTAGGTGGCACAGTGGATAGAGCACCGGCCCTGGAATCAGGAGTACCTGAGTTCAAATCCGGTCTCAGACACTTAACACTTACTAGCTGTGTGACCGTGGGCAAATCACTTAACCCCAATTGCCTCACTAAAAAAAACCCAAAAACAACAACAAAAACCCCCCCACAGAGACCCTCTGAGTTTGACAAGTTTAAGCATGTCTTTAGGAACATGCACAGAAAAGGCCAAATGTGTCCTTAGCTTCACCTTGTGACATGTAAACCCCAAAAACACACCTCCAAGGAAAAAGGTACCCGCCTCGGAGGTTGGCTTAGGACCCCAGGAAGTCTAAATTAGGATAAGATCTCTCATGAACCTCCCACAAGGAGGAGACTAAGATAATGAGGATATATCCTACTTTTTCTCACTATAAATATAACCAATCTGAGACACCTATCTCCATGGTAGTCTCCCTGTGGTTACTCACAGTATTGCAATAAAACTTGGGAAACTGAGTCACTGAGTCTTATAATTCTTTGGGATGCATCACAATGAATTTGGTCAATTAAACCCACCCCCCACATCAGTTTTTGAGCACTATAATCCCCAATTTCCCCCATAAACTCTGTGGTTTTTACTGTGTGGTTTGCATAGAGTGATGCTTTTTGGGGAACACATATATCACTGTTGGGGAATTCTTCACCCCAGAGAGCGTAACTTACTCCTGGAGAATAAGTCCCCCTACTGTGCTTCATTTGACTAGAGATCAATAAACAGACAAGGCTAGAAGATAAAGAGTTTAATTAGCATCATCTGATGGACCGTAGACTGGTGGCTAGAGTTGAGGAATTCCTTAGCTCAGAAATGCTAATATCTTCCTGGTGAGTAATTCCTCTCACCTAGGTCCATTTGACTGGAGGTCAATAAATCTAGAGGCAGGGATGGAAGATAAAATGTTTAATTAGCATCAACTGATGGGGAGTTATCAGGTATCTCTCTCTCCCCTTCTCTCCCCAGCCTTCTCCCCCCTCTCCTCCCCTTTCTTTCTTCCTCTCTCCACCCCTCTCTCTCCCCTTCTCTCTTATCCCTCTGTCCTCCTTCCCCCTTTCCCCCTCCCCCTCTCTTCCTTCCTTCCCCCTCTCTCCCTCCCCCTCCCCTCCTCCTGTGTTACATAGCTTTAGGGCAGGAGAAAAAGGAATCTATCTGGAGAGTCTGTTCAACCACTTTCCTTACTTGAGAGGTTGTGTAAAAAGGATAGGATCACCTATGATTTGGGGAAGACTGTCTTAACCTTCCAGTAACCTTTTTTTTTTTTTGCCTCTTTTTTTTTTAAAGGCAATCAGGGTTAAGTGACTTGCCCAAGGTCACACAGTTAGTAAATGTCTGAGGCCAAATTTGAATTAGGTCCTCCTAAATCCAGGAGGATTTAAATTCTCAGTGGAGCTGTTTCCCTGTAGTCAATCTCACCAGACTGTGATGGTGGGGCCTGAGGTCTTTGGCTAATCTCATCAGAATATCTAGGTGACACAGAGGATAACTCCCTTTGAGACAGAATTGGGACAACCCTACAGGTTCTATTTCTTTGACCCCTAAGATTTCTTTTAAATAGTGGATGGTTCCTCTCACAGCACACAGGTTTTTTCTATGTCTTGCAAAATTCCCTACTTTGATACTGTATTAAAAATATCATCATATAGATTTAGCTCTTCTCAGCAACACAATCCAAAACATATTGTAGTTTTAAGCTTTAATAGTTTAAATGTATCTTAGTGCAATTTTAGTCCAAAAGTTTTCATACATTTTTTTTTTTTGGCTGGGCAATTGGGGTTAAGTGACTTGCCCAGGGTCACACAGCTAGTAAGTGTCAAGTATCTGAGGTCGAATTTGAACTCGGGTCCCTCCTGAATCCCGGGCCAGTGCTCTATCCACTGTGCCACCTAGCTGCCCCTCATACACTTTTTAAGCTTTAATGATTTAAGATAAAGAAATTATCTTAAATGCAAATTTTATAAAATAATGACTACTAAATTAACTGGGTATTTTTCTGGTTTAGAAGAAAGTGAAATTCCTCCAGATGAGAGGGAGGATGGTAACTAGGAAACATAGTTATGCATTTTAGGTTTTATCAGAAATCTGCCCAGTCAAATCTCTGTTATGTACAGCCAAGGGCACCAAGCTACCAACTCCATACTACAAGGGAATTACAGAGCAAAGTTGCCAGGTCCATTCACTGGTTCACCCTAGCCCTGGTCCCCTTGAACCCCATTGTGCCCCAAAGGTATTTTCCCTTCCTATAACAAGGAGAAGATTATAAATCTTTAGTGTTAACTACCAACTGCTTAAACTCACATGTTATCTTGGGCTATTTGGATTATAGAATAAGAATGCTACTGCCTCTTCTCATACTAAAGTCAGAAGAGGAACATAAGAATTTTCTTTGGTGGGTTTGGAAAACTGCTGCCCTCACAATTCCTTTTGTTGGGTGACTTGAACATGAAGCTATGCCTACAAATTTAGCTTTGGTAATGGAATAAGTTTCTAATTCTACTGCATTAGGGTTACAAGAATTGGAAGAGTGCTTTAAGTCTCTGGCAAATGTGATCCCGGACTGAGGCGGAATCTATATGGTTCAGAACACCTCCTGACGTTTGAGCTGCCGTGCTGAGATTACCCGGATGGCCGAAACTGTTCACAACTGCTTGATTCGTCCAGTTTTTCATGGAACTTTTAGATTTATTGTGTATTAGAGTCCCTGTTGCCCCTTAGTCTGTTTGTAAATCATTTGTGTTTTGTGTTGTGGTTCTTGCATTTGTAACACTAGTTCCTACATCTCCCTTAATTCATAAACCCTCTGTGGATCCCTACTTCACCCCTACTCAGCAGGAAGCAGTAAAAGAAGAGATGATCTTCATCCTTTTTCCCAGGGTATATGAAAAGGGGGAAATGATGTAGGAGGCAAAAAGGGGTTAATAGAAAAACCCAGGACCCAAGCTCTAATACAGATATTAGCTCTAAAAAGGAGTTAGATCCCAGTTAATAGATAACTTTTGTTAGGTTCTCGAACCCATAGTGATCAACATTCATAACGGAACAGAACAGATCAGGTCAAAATAACAATAAAGGAAAAAGACAACCTATAGAAATTCTAATGAAAAATGATTATATTTTGAAACTCACCATGGGAATCAGAAAGGGACATGCACAGAAAAGGCCAAATTTGTCCCCAGATTCACCTTATGATGTGTAAACCCCAAAAACACACCTCCACTGAAAAAGGTACCCACCTCGGGGGTTGGCTTAGGACCCCAGGAACTCCAAATTAGTATAAACCCTCCCCTGTAACACCCCTACGTGGAGAATATTATAATGAGTAGGACAGGCCCTCCCTTGTACCTCCCCAAGGTGGTGATTATTATAATGAGACTGATAATCAATTTATCCATACTATAAATATAACTGTCTTTTCTTTCCCTAATCCAGAGATACCTTTCCACTTTTCTGGTTCTCTCCCTGTGGTCACCCACAGTATTGCAATAAAACTTGGGAAACTAAGTCACTGAGTCTTGTAATTCTTTTGGGACGACTCACAATCAATTTGACCCTAAATTCCAGCCCACATCACTATGCTATTCAACAAGGTTTCACTCAACTACTTCCATTTTCTGATTTTAACTGGTATTTTAGTAATAATTTCACATTACAATATGAAACTGCCTTGGGGATGCTTTTTATTTAAAGTGATATAAAAGTTAAAATAGCAGAATAAATTAACAACAAAAAATACAATCCTAGACAATTCCAAAGGACTCATGAAGTCTGAATGCAGATGGAGGAGTATTATTTTCACTTGTTTTTGTGTTTTTTCTTTCCAGTGGTTTTTCTCTCTTGTTCTGATTTTTCTTTTACAATATCACTAATGTGGAAATGTTTTGCTTTTTTTTTTTTAAAAAGAAGTATGGGGCAGCTAGGTGGAACAGTAGATAAAGCCTTGGATTCAGGAGGACCTGAGTTCAAATTCAACCTCAGACACTTGACACTTACTAGCTGTGTGACCCTGGGCAAGTCACTTAACCCTTGCTTCACTTAAAAAAAAAAAAAGATCAAATCATCCCAGAACCTTTAACTTTGGTTGGTTTTAATTTCTTATTTCTAATTGTTTTGGCTTCTCTCCTCTCAGATGCATAATGATTTCTCCACCTTACCTTTACTGAGCTTGGACATCTGGATACAGGCTCAGTCTATGACTGCTCTGGGCCATTGTCTTTGCCCACCTAGAACACCCATTCACCACTGCAGGGAAGCTTTGGGAGGTGGGTCTAGCAAATGGAGGATCACCTACTTAGGGCTAGAAGCAATTTTAAGGGTCCTTTCTTTAATCCTGTGGTTATCAAATGCAAAAATAACTAATCCCTGAAAGTTGCATGTTAACCTAGAAAATCACAAATCAAGATTATCTATGTTTTACTGGACTTTCATTTATTCTGTTAAACATTTCCCAATTACATTTTAATCTGGTTCAAGCAGCACTAGAGGAGTATAGTCTGAAGGAACTGAACTCTCCAAAAATCAAGGGGCCTTGGTTGACCTCCCTTGGATATAGGTATGTCACAATATCAGCTTCCCTATTATAAGGAAATGGAAATATCTCACTCATGCAAAGCACCTCAGGGTGGGCCTGTGAGGAGGCCTTCAGAGGGTCAGTATGTGGTGTGATTCCAGAAAACCCTGGGGACAAAGTTCATCTGCTTTGGAGACACACCCATGTCACAGATGCATTTGATAAGCATAGTCCATCTAGCCTCTTCCTCCCACAACAATTCATCAGAGCAGAGCTCCTCACTCCATGAGGCGATCCCCCAAATTCAGAATCTGTACAGGTATCAAGCCCACAACCATCATTCCCAAATATTGATTGGCATTAATAACAAGTTGGGTGGGTATCCACAAGCTGCTTCTTTTAGGACTGATGGAAATGATTAAGATCTCATGATCTTAGAGTTGAAAGGGCCCTCTGAGATCACCTAGTTCCATGCCTCATTCTTTCAGTAACTAGTGTGTACTAGGTGTAGGTTATACAAAGGCAAATTTAAAATTGATATCAGGAAAAACTTCCTAAGAAACAGCACTGTTCAAAACTGGATGGACTGCCTATAGGCTTCTTCAATTGTGGGGCTACAACAGAAATTGAATGACCACTTGAGTGATACATTATAATGAGTGTGTTCCTTTCTGGTATAAGTTGAATTCCGTGACTTTGGAAAATGTGTGAGTAATCTTAAAAGCCACAAATCTTTCTAGGAAAAACAAGATAAGGGATGTCATGGGAGGATTATGGGCCCCTGTTACCCCAACAGTTCTCTGGTATAATGATTGGAATGATGCCACCTACTGGAGACTTGCTCTGGCCCAGATTTTCCAATAACGTAAATGTTCAGGTGGACATCTACTTAGGGTTCTTTGCAAATGCTTCAATGTTTTGGGATCAAATGACCCATATTTGGGCCATTCTTCCTGTAATTCCTCATGCCACATAAAACACAGTCTGATAAGCCCTCCTCTGGTCATGGTTCTATTTAGTCTAAGTTTTCCCTCATTCCAATCCATAAGTAGCTTTCCTAATGGGGAATCCGGGGAATCATCTTTATTCTAATATTATCTAGGGCATGCCAAATTCTCCATACCACACCACAAAGCCCCACAAAACCAAAAAGAGTAATAAAAATATATTCAAATTCAAACTGGCCAACATCTCTGATTAGTGAAGGTAAAGCTAGAAAAGGGGTACTTAGGATGTTTTAAAGATCCATTTGAAATTTAAAACAACCTGTACTTGATAGTACTTTCCAATTTAAAGGGACAGGGGAGGGGAAATCTTACCCAATCAGAAGATCAGAAGATGAACGTTCGGTTTTCCTCTTCATGGTCAGCCAAACTGTGTAATTTAAGATTCTAAATGTGGATTCTAATCTGTTCTCCCAGTTTTGGGGGAAACTGACTAAAATCACTGATAAAACGAGTTTAGGTTTTTAAGGGTTTATTGGAAAATAGAAAGAAAAAGATTGAGAACAGAATTCCAACAGCCTGGCATTCCTATCTTTCCTCAGATTTCCTGTGAAGTCCTCTGCCGCCACCACCATCAAGTCAGGAACCCAAAAAGCCCAAGAGTTCTCTGCGCAGGCTCCCTTTCCTCCTTCCTGTCTCCTCCCAGAAAATAGGAGGCTCCTCAAGTTGATTGGCTGGTAGCCTTGATAGACAGCACCCATGAGCAAACGTCATTTCCTGACGCCAAGGAAAAGCCACAATGTCTCTGAGGCATTTTCCTCATGGTGGAGCTTTCCCACAGCAAGTCTCCAGTAGGTGGCATCATTCCAATCATTACACTGGGGAGTAACTCTTAAACCTATATTGGGGGGGGCAGCTAGGTGGCATAGTGGATAGAGTGCCAGCCCTGGATTCAGGAGGACCTGAGTTCAAATTCAACCTCAGACACTTGATACTTACTAGCTATGTGACCCTGGGCAAGTCACTTAACCCCAATTGCCTCACCCAAAAAACCTACAAAAAACAAACCCTATATTGGGTCGATCTGTGATCACTTGCTATGGAGGAACCTACCTTCCCTCTCCCCCCAGTTATACATTTCTCTGCTGAAATCCTTTATGTAATGGCATCCTTTAAAGAGTTGTACAACCCATGAAACAAAATACTTTAATAGTAAGAGAAAAACCTAATTAAATTAGTTTAAAGCCTGGGATTAATATATGTCTGAGGTCACATTTGAACTCAGGACTTCCTGATTCCAGGCCTGCTGCTATATGCACTGTGGCACCTACCTCCTTTACTAGCTATATGACCCTGGCCAAATCACTTAACCTTTCTTGCCTCAGTTTCCTCATCTGTAAAATAAACCGGAAAAGGAAATGACAAACCCTTCCAGCATTTTTGCCAAGAAAAGCCCAAATGGGATCATGAAGAGTGGGGACAGGACTAAAAATAAATTATCTTCTCTACTATGGAATGTATCTTTACTCATACCTCTGATACACTGATCTTAGAAGAAGAGTCAGAATATTTTTCTGCTCCCCATTGATACTTCCAGAATCTTAGCACTCACTCAGAAACTTTTCCCTTTTTGAAGTTAATTAATTTAAAAGTTAAATCATTTTAAAAGTCCCACCCAATCCAGATGAATGGTTGCTATGTGTTCTGTTTTTCAGGTTGATGGAGGAGGCAAAAAGGGGTTAGTGAGGGGCAACTAGGTGGTGCAGTGGATAAAGCACTGGCCTTGGATTCAGGAGGTCCTGAGTTCAAATCCATCTTCAGACACTTGACACTTACTAGCTGTGTGACCCTGGGCAAGTCACTTAACTCCAATTGTCTCACAAAAAAAAAAGGGGGGGGGGTTAGTGGAAAAACCCAAGACCCAAGCTTTAATTCAGATATTAGCTCCAAAAGGGAGTTAGACCCCAGTTAATGGATAACTTACAAGTCAAAATGATAGGTTCTCTTACCCACAGAAATCAGTGCCCATAGCGGAACAGAGGGAAAGAAGCCATGAAGACCTGAAACTATAACAATAAAGGAAATGACAGGCTATAGAAACTTAGACTAGAAATAAAAGAAAATGAAGATATTTTGAAACTAGTCATGGGAAACAGAAAGAGACATGCACAGAAAAGGCCAAATGTGTCCTTAGGTTCACCTTATGATGTGTAAACCCCAAAAACACACCTCCACTGAAAAAGGTACCTGCCTCGGGGGTTGGTTTAGGACCCCAGGAACTCCAAATTAGGATAAACACTCTCCTGTACCTCCCAAAGGTGGAGAATATTATAAGGAGAAGGACAAGCCCTCCCCTGTACCTCCCTAATGTGGAGATTATTATAATGAGACTGATATCAATTTATCCATACGATAAATATAACTGTCTTTCCTTTCACTATTCGAGAGACACCTTTCCACTATTCTGGTTCTCTCCCTGTGGTCACCCACAGTATTGCAATAAAACTTGGGAAACTGAGTCACTGAGTCTTTTAATTCTTTTGGGACAACTCATGATCAGTTTGACCCCAAATTCTATCCCACATCAAGGTCATTTATCCCACTTTCTCTCATTTGAAATATATTTCTCTCATTGCAATATATAGCATCCCAAAAGTCTTTTTTTTTTTTCAGGGCAATGAGGGTTAATTGACTTGCTCAGGGTCACACAGCTAGTAAGTGTCAAGTGTCTGAGACCGGATTTGAACTCAGATCCTTCTGAATCCAGGGCTGGTGCTTTATCCACTGTGCCATCTAGCTGCCCCCCGCATCCCAAAAGTCTTAATAGCTTTAATAAACTTGGAGTTTTCATAGCTTAAAACTGCAGTAAAAATGGGGTTTAGAGATGTCCCTGTCAATTAAGGAGAGAGAGAAAGCAAAAGGTCTAGGAATCCCAGAGGTATCTTTGTGGCTTCAGTGAAAGCTTTAATCCTAAGAGTGACATAATTGATGTAGGAGCTGAGGCGGGAAGTGGTTAGGGCCAGGGATATAAAAGCTTCTTCAGGAGACCATCCAGGCACAAAGAATGGTGTCTCTCTCCAAGATGCCAGGGGTGTTGTATAACGACTACAAATAAACCTATATCCTGGAGGAGCACTGATAGATCTCTTGGTTGATTTTAACAATAGAGTAACAATGTGAGTCTAAACTCCTGGACCTTTAGTAACTTGCTCCCTCACCTATATTCTGTACTAATTACTTCTATCCAATATTCAGGTAGACTCCACTTGTTTGAATCTCAATCCTATTATCAAATGTTGCCAAGACAGCTCAACTCTGGAGTGGCAGGGTTTTGTTGTCTTTTCTTCCCTCATTCTATCTCTACAAAGCTCCCCCCTTGGATGCTATCTCTACTGGGTGGATTTCTGCTAAGAAAGCTCCTAGAAGTTCCTAAGAAAGCTCCCTACAAAGCTCAACTCCTGATTGACAGATTGAGATCTCACTTGAGTCCCTAGCTGGCTCTTTTCTTTGCTGCTAGAGGTCCCACTCTTTGGATTTGCTTAAAGGCTGTCTTTCCCCATTGACTACTTCTCTGTATCCATGTTGGTTTGGAGAGCATGTGTCTCTGCTTCTAAAACTATGCCTTGGACTCTCTTAATGCACTCTCTAATTGCTTGATGAAGGATTGAGTGGTTCTGCTATAGAGACTGACCAGTGGGGTAGGGGAAGAAAAACAGAGAAATCACGTTCTTCTCTACAAGAGCCATTCATTCCATTTCAGGAAATAGACTTTGTGAGGTAGTCTTCCTTTTCTGCTGCCTCTTGAGAGAATTACCTGTAAAGCCTGCAGTTCAGTCTTTTAAGGGCCCTCAGAGGCATAAATGATTTTCTTTTTTTTTTTTTTTTAGTGAGGCAATTGGGGTTAAGTGACTTGCCCAGGGTCAGCTAGTAAGTGTTAAGTGTCTGAGGCCGGATTTGAACTCAGGTACTACTAACTCCAGGGCCAGTGCTCTATCCACTGCGCCACCTAGCTGCCCCCCATAAATGATTTTCAATCTACATGAACACATGATCTGAATCAATAAAAAAAATGAGATGTTAGCATCTCTGAGATTTCACCTCACATTCTGAAAATTGGCAAAGATGACCCCATGCTCCTCAATGGCAAGACAGTGCCTGGCACATAGTAAGCACTATATAAATGTTTGTTGTTGTTGTTGTTGTTATTACACCTTTCAGAGAAGAAGAGATCATCCCGTCTTTTTTTTTTTTTTTTGTGGGGTTAAGTGACTTTCCAAGGGTCATACAGCTAGTAAGTGTCAAGTGTCTGAGGTCAGATTTGAACTCAGGTCCTCCTGAATCCAGGACTGGTGCTTTATCCACTGCAGATCATCATCCAGTTTTGTAGCCCGTAATGCTCCCCCTCCATTTGGGAATCAAAGTCTCCCTTGGAGAGGGGTGGGCAAGATTCCAAAGATGTCTATCCCTTGCCCCAATGAACTACATTTAGACAACCTACGTGCATATACACATTTCACCAGAGCAGCACACACACACACACAAACACACACCCTAGAACAATATCTACAATGGCTATAGCCATGTAAATGAAAAGATCATTAAAAAGAAGCCAAACTGAATAATTGAAAAGCCATTAATGGTCCCAGAGAACAGATAATTCTCAGCAGAATGTTTTCAGCATTGATAGAGGAAGTCATTGTATCTGTTATTTGTGTTTATTTGTTTTTCTTACAAGGAAGGGTTTAAATTCTGGGCTCATGGGGAGGTGTATATCCAGAAATAATAAGAGTTGGGGGAAAAAAGGCATTTATTGTCCTTATTTTTAAACACATGCAAATATTTAAGACCTAGAGCCATTCCTTGTTAGATAAGTGAGCAAAGGATAAGAATGGTTTTCAAAAGGAGAAACAAAAACTATCAACAATTAAAAGGCAGATGAAACCCCTACCTTCTCTAGGTTGAGAGGAGGTGAGCAAGGACAGAAATGTCAAATATTGTGTAACAAAGAGTGAGCCCCCTGTAGAGAGGGGCCCATCTGTGGCAAAAACTGTCCTTACGTGGCTCAAAGGGAGGCAAAATAGACAGTTCTAGCCCTTGGTCCCCTCCTCCCCACCACCATCATTCACTAAGGGAGACTTTCATTCTGGCCAGGAGGGGAAGCAGAAGGTTGGGGCCAGATGCTGCTCTAAGGAGTTGCAGCTCTGGGGAGAACAAATCTCCTCAGAGAGAGAGAATACAAAGCTAGGATTATTTCTACCTGTCCCTTAAATATTGTTGGTCTCTTGGGGGTGGCTAGGTGGCGCAGTGGATAAAGCAGTGGCCCTGGATTCAGGAGTACCTGAGTTCAAATCTAGCCTCAGACACTTGACACTTACTAGCTGTGTGACCCTGGGAAAGTCACTTAACCCCCATTGCCCCGCAAAAAAACCAAATAAATATTGTTGGTCTGGGGGATATGATCAGGTTGCATCTAACTTCTGGTGACTTTGTCATTATTATTAGGGGAGGGAGGTCCTCCAGCCCTTATATCTAAGGTTCTACCCCTTTCCCACCAAATACATGTTCTACCATGAACATGAAAATAGTAAAGAAAACCATTTTTCCAAATCATAGCAAAAACAGAAATCAGAGAAGGCATACACAGGAGAATATATACCAAATAGTAAAGGAGTTCTATTGGGAGTAAGGTAACTCAGTTCAAAAAAAGAGGAGTGTCTTCTCTGGGACCCTTTTTAGGAACTCACCCAAGTGGAAACTCACCAAAGTCTCTAGAGCAGCAAGTTGGGAATAGAGACATGATCAAGATTGCCAGTTCCTCTCATGACTTCCCAGACAACTTGAAATGAGATGATCTTCCATCTTCTCTCTTGAATCTGGAAGCTAGAAGCTCTTGATGTTTGAAGAGCTGAGAAGATTCAGCTTGATGAGTCTTGAAAGAGGACTCAAAACTTGGCAAGTCCAGAACTGGACTGGTGAAGGCTGGAGCTCTCTTGCCTCTTGCCAATTTCATATTTATCTTCACCAGTGGGTAGAGAGTCCCATGCCGATGGGCTTTGGGTTACAGTTGGATATGCCCACAGATGTGGCTGCTGTGGGTTGGTTTTGCTTTAACTGGTTTGCATTCTTCTTTTTTTTTTAAATTGGGAATAAGATCCTCAATAAGCATTTTTATTTAAAGTTTTGAGTTCCAAATTTTATCCCTCCCTCCCCACCCCCTTCCTTGAGGTGGTAAGCAACCAGATATAGCTTATACATGTGAAATTGTGTAAAATATTACCATATTAGTCATTCTGTACAAGAAAACTCAAAAGGGGAAAAAAAATGAAAGAAAGTGAAAAATAGCAGGCTTCATTCTGTGTTTAATCAATATCAGTTTTTCTTTTTCTTTTTTTTTTTTTTTGGGTCAATGAGAGTTAAGTGACTTGCCCAGGGTCACACAGTTAGTGTCAAGTGTCCGAGGTCGGATTTGAACTCAGGTCCTCCTGAATCCAGGGTCAGTGCTTATCCACTGTGCCACCTAGCTGTCCCCTCAGTTTTTCTTTAGGGGTGGATAGTATGCATTGTATTGCTGAGAATAGTTAAGTCATTCACAATTCTTCATCAAACAATATCACTGTCACTGTGCACAACATTCTCGTTGTTCTGCTCACTTCACTATGCATCAGTTCATACAAGTCTTTCCAGGCCTTTCTGAAATCATCCTGCTTGTCATTTCTTATAGCATAATAATATTCCATCACCATCATATACCACAGCTTGTTTAGTCATTCTCCAACTGATGGGCATTCCTTTGATTTCCAATTATTAACCACCACAAAAGGAGCTGCTATAAATATTTTTATATAAATTGGTCTTTTTCTTTTTTGGGGGGGGGGCGGGAAGTCTTTGGGTTATAAACCTAGCAGTGGTATTGCTGGATCAAAGGGCATGGTTTATATTTTTTTAAGGCCCCTTCCAGTTCTCAATAAATGAACCTGTGATTCTCCAATCTTAGGGCTGCTCTTCTTTGTTAAAAGGAAAGGTCAAATAAATCATTAAATAAATATTTATTAAGTTTTTACTATATACCAGGCACTGTACCAAGTGCTAGGGAGGGGAAGATAGTTCATAAGGAAATTGAGGTGGAGTGAAAAAAAAAAACAACAAATAGCATCACATGAAAGTAGGTGGAGGTGTCTGACCATGGGAATCAGTTCAGGTTGGTAGACTGAGACAAGGGAGGGGAACATAAATAGAAATCCAGGATCACTAAAACCAAATACAATATCCAATGAAGGCGAAAGATCATGGGCATACCATTCTTCTCTGTGGGAGTGGTTACTTACATATATGTGTGGCTGCTTTCCTTCAATTTCTTGAGTATAGATCTAATTAGTTTATCTGTCCAATGTAGTTTCCAAGCAGCTTATGAAATCTGCCTACTGGAAAGGGTAAGCAAGTACAGCAGAGGTCTAAAGAGGAAAAGAAAAGAGAAGATAACAGGATCAGAGGTGGAAGTTAGCAGATACTACTCCCTATTCAGTTGTTTAGACTTCAGAGAGTGGACTAAGGAAGATTGTGTCATAGCTAACTTCCTAGAAGAAGGACTCAAGGTGCCAGGCTCTGTGGCCTTCTGTGGTTAGGGATCAGCCCTGACAGCTGAAAAGCTAGAAGGACCTCCAGGACTATATATTATGTTCTAGGGGAGATATTAAGAAATAAAATAGGTCCCTGCCCTCAAGTTTTCAGCCTCATAGGAGGAATTAAGACATACATGTTGCAATACTTGTATATCTAAATGTGAGAACAATGGTCTTTACACATTACCAACTGTAAGAAAGAGATGGAACCGATATATTAATATTATACAGGTAATATTTCTTATAGTTACTATAATTATATTTTAACCAATGAATGCCCAGTGCCTGGCAAAGTGCTTAGCACAAAGTAAGTACTTAATAATTTTTTTTTTCCAGGGGAATGAGGGTTAAGTGACTTGCCCAGGGGCCACACAGCTAGTAAGTATCAAGTGTCTGAGGATGGATTTGAACTGAGGTCCTCCTGAATCCAGGGTTGGTGCTTTATCCACTGCGCCAACTAGCTGCCCCCAGTACTTAATAACTGATTGATCACTTGATAACCATTTACTGGGGAGTTCCACATTTACCTGGGTTTATTCACATTCTACTGGTGCTGAAATGCTGAATAAATAGTGTGTTTTCTATAATTATCAGAGAGTCCAAGACCATCCATCCCTCAAACTCCACCTCCCTCATTGGGAGGTCATGACTAGTCTCAGGATCTATAAATTCACTATTCTACTAAGTCTGTACTTAGTACACTCATCCCACAGGCTAACTCCACCTCCCTTTTATGGTGCTGCATTTCAATGAGCTAATCACATGATGTTGCTCCTAAGGGAAATGGACACTTAAACTGAAATGCTGCATATAGCAGTTCCACTCTTAGTGTAGAATCAATAAGTATAGAATCAGTACTTAATAACCCCAGAGCACAATGCGTAATAAAATAATAAACGATAAAAAGAGCCTATCAAAAACTACAAGTCCATCTCTATTCAGAAGCCCCAATTGGTCCCAAAGGACCAATCTGGATTTATCAGTTCTGGGACATACATAGTTTGAGTTCTTGAACAGGTGAAAGAGTGCTTCAAGGGAAACTTGGTCATTATTGTTGTTATTATTAGTAGTATCAATGGTTTTTTTTGTTTGTTTGTTTTTTGGTGAGGCAGTTGGGGTTAAATGACTTGCTCAAGGTCACACAGCTAGTAAGTGTCAAGCTTCCGAGGTCGGATTTGAACTCAGGTACTCCTGACTCCAGGGCCGGTGCTCTTATCTACTGCGCCACCTGGCTGCCCCGTGTATCAATGTTAATATCTAGGATTTATATGAAGTTTTAAGGTTTGCAAAGCATTTTATATAAATTATGTCATTTGGTTCTTGTGAAGTAATTGATATTCTTATCCCCATATTATAGATGAGAGAACTGAGGCTACAAGAGTGGCTTGGTCACATAAGTACTAAAAGTCTGAGGAAAAATTTGAATTCAGATTCCAAGACTTTTTTTTTTTGTTTTTTTATTTTGTTTGTTTGTTTTTTGTTTTTTGTTTTGTGGGGCAATGGGGGTTAAGTGACTTGCCCAGGATCACACAGCTAGTAAGTGTCAAGTGTCTGAGGCCAGATTTGAACTCAGGTACTCCTGAATCCAGGGCCGGTGCTCTATCCACTGCACCACCTAGCTGCCCCCAGATTCCAAGACTTGTTGACTCCAAATCTAGCACTCTCTCTACTATGGCTCTTAGCTGTTGCATCCCAAAGGTATCAGTCATAGACAGTAGCTCTGTAGTCAGAGTCTCAGCTAACACACAACACAGCGATTCAGTGCAAAAGGAACTCAGGACTTCCCCATTTAGGCTGTCTGGTTATTGGTACAGACCTCTGACCTCTCCTGACTTTAGCTAAATTATCACGTATCAGAGTAAGTGAAATGGCAGCTAGCCACAGTGAGGAAGAGACATAACATCATTCCATTTCCTTGTGACCTTCAAACCACCATTTTCCAATGTCATGGTGCACCATTACATGCTCTCTTGCTTCTCCCAGTCCAAAACCCTCAGTGTTCTTTGAAACATGAAAAAGGAGTAGTTACAAAGAGAGGGACATTATATATGAGTGTGTATTATCATATCATATCACATTATATTATATCATGTTATATTATATTGTGTTACATCATATTTTAAACATATGGATGGATGGATGGATGGATACTAAGAAGGCAACAGACCCAGAATGGAGGATTATTCTGCAGAAAGGAGAATTGTAAATGGTTTGGGTAGTCTGGGACAAGGGAGGGAAACGTAAATAGAAATCCAGGCTCACTAAAACCAAATACAATATCAAATGAAATGCTAGATTAAAAAAAAAACACAACAACTTACCAATTAACACCTCACTGCAGTATTATCCTCTTTATCCTCTCTTGGTTACAACATCAATATCAAGGCCATTTACTGAATTTGGCCTTGTTGCTCTGGTAACCCCACATACCTTGTTCCTGTTCATTTTGTGTCTATAGAGACACAAAGTCAATAGTCCCATTTACACACACTTGTCCATTACTAACTGAAGTCATAGCTGTAGCCCATCTGCTGTGACCACACAGATACACAAAATTAAAATCTCTGGTCCTTACAGGAGCATCAATGTAATTTGCTTCTTGGCAGAGTTCCTATAATAACTTGTCACTTCTTGCTGTAGAATAGAAGGGGAAGAGAAGGTAAGAGCCACCAATAAAACATTTCTTTACATTATAATTTTGAACTGGCAAGGAAATGGTAAAATAGCAGGCCCACTGCTATTTTTTTTTGGTAGGGCAAGGAGGGTTAAGTGACTTTCCCAGGGTCACACAGCTAGTAAGTATCAAGTGTTTGAGGCTGGATTTGAACTCAGGTACTCCTGAATCCAGAGCCGGTGCTTTATCTGCTGTGCCACCTAGCTGCCCCCTCCCCCTGCTATTTTAAAAGGCAAATATTGTCATCTGGTAAGGCTCTATTGTCATAATTTCCTGAAGTCACTGATAACTGTCTCAATATATTCATAGGGTTGTTCTAAGGCTCATAAAATACAACAGTATCATGGTAAGAATGATATAATAATAATTATATTATTATAACTTATATGATAGCTATAAATGCTAGCTATTTACATGAAGACCTTTATAGTTTGTAAAATACTTTACAAAAGTCAACATAAGTGGCACCAGGCCTGTAGTCAGGAAGACCTGAGTTCAAATCCAGCCCTAGACACTAACTGTGTAAACCTGGGCAAGTTACTTAATCACAAATTGCCTCAGTTTTCTTATCTGTAAAAGAGGGATAATAATAGCATTTACTTCCTGGGCTTATTGTGAGGATAAAAGGAAATGTTTATAAAATGCTTTGCAAACTTTAAATTACCATACTAATAAATGCTGCTGCTGCTGCTACCTCTATTCAGAGAGCCTTGGGAATTGCAATGCTTCAAACACAACAGTTTCCTTAGCCATCTTCCTAGGAAGCAATCCCTAATGGAGATGCAGCCTGCAGGAGACAGAGTACTGGACCTGAAGTCAGTAAGATTCATCTTTCTGAGTTCAATTCTGGCTTTAGACACTTTCTAGCTGTGTGACCCTGGAAAAGTCACTTGCCTTTTTTTGGCTTCAGTTTCCTCAACTGTAAAATGAGCTAGAGAAGGAAATGGCAAACCACTCCAGCATCTTTGTCAAGAAAACCCCAAATGAGGTCACAAAGAGTCAGTCACAACTGAAAATGACTGAACAACAAATTATTATGATGATCTCACACTTTACATACCCTATTTTGGCTTGAGTCTTACAAGATTATCAACATTTTATGGATAAGGAGCTTGAGAGATGTTAAATGACTTGCCCAGGGTCCCAAAGCTAGTAAGTGTCTGAGACAGAATTTGAGCTCAAGTCTTTCTGATTCCAAGCCAAGTGTTCCCGCCATGACACCATCCAACCAGGAACAGCTACTGTAGTCCCAGCCACTGCCGGGCAGGACTAAGAATAGCCATTGAACTTCTCATTTTAATACACTCAGTTAAGGACTAAAGTCAGTGTTGGTAGAGGACAAAGAGGACTGGGATTAAAGTCAAGAAAACTCTGATTGAATCTTGCCTCAGAAAGTTAGCTATGAAGTCCTGGGTCACTTTACCACTTGAATCTCAATTTCTTCATCTGTCAGATACCTGTAGTATTGATCTCACATGGTTGTTATAAGGATCAAATAAGTGTACGCATGTGTGCATGCATGTATTATGTATGTGTGTATGCATCTATATACACATATATGTATATATAATGATTGGCATAACTCAAAGCACTATGTCTGTTACAGTATAATAGTATTCTGTGTGTCCACTCCCTCTATGCTGTCCTTTCTGTGAGCATTCCTAGTCTGGTCAGGATAGTAAAACCAACGAAGTCATCTCCTTTATGGCCTATTTGAACATCACAAGAAAGGAAAACTACCTACTCAACCCCACCACATAAATGTCTTCCTTTTCTATTTCATATGTGATGCAGAGCATTTATCCAGGACCTTCAGGGAATGAGGTAAATGAGTGAATGAAGCATTTATTAAGTATATATATATATATATATATATATATAAAGCTCTGGGCACAAACAGAAAAGGAAGGCAGCCCCTGCTTTCAAGGAGAAATAAGGATTCAGCTGCAAGCCAGAACTGAACTCAGAAAGATGAATCTTACTGACTTCAGGTCACTGCTCTATCTCCACGTCTTTCTAGCATGATGGCTAAGGGAACTGTTGGGCTTGACGTATTGCCATTCCCAAGGCTCTTGGCTTTTGAGTTCTGTTATTTCCTCTGATGTCTGCTGGGAGATGGTAGTTATGGTGGTGATTGTGGTTTGATTTGCCTGTTACACGCTACCTCCTGCCTTTTCTTTGGGGTACCTTGATGCTTCAGCTAGGCTGGCTTGCTTGCCTGCTCTGCATGTGGCAATTGGTTGGCACTGGATGGGGGTGAACAATAAGGTGGACCTGAAGAAAATTCGGTGTAACAGAAGCCAAGGGAAGAATGGGTGTCCAGGATGGAATAGTCAACCTCGTCCAATGTTGCAGAGAGCCCACGGAGGAGGCTGAGAACTCCAGGCTGACTGATGTTGAGATAAGATCATTAGTGAGTTTGTAGAGAAAGATTTCAGTAGAATGTTAAGGGACAAAAGCCAGATTGTCAGGGGTTGAGGAGTGAGTGGGTGATAAGGAAGTGGAGTGAAGGCCTTCTCTATATCAATCTGGTAGTGAAGAGAAGAAGGACTGATCATCTCAGGGGGCAGAAGTTCAAGAGAAGGGTGTGTATGAGAGAGAGAGAGAGTGTGTGTGTGTGTGTTTAAAAGAGACCTGAACAGAGGCAGCTGGGTGGTGCAGTGGATAGAGAACCAGCCCTGAATTCAGGAGAACCTGAGTTCAAATCCAGCCTCAGACACTTAACACTTACTAGCTGTGTGACCCTGGGCAAGTCACTTAAACCCAATTGCCTCACCAAAAAAAAAAAAAAGAGAGAGAGACCTGAACATATTTATAGACTGAGGGGAAAGTGCCAATAGAGAGGGAAAAGGGAAAAGGGGGAAATACAGAGGAAAGTGATGATTGATGAGCAAAGTAACAAAGGAGATGGGAAGGGGTGGCATTGAGGGTATGGTGGAGGGATCAGCTTTGGTAAAGAAGCAGGTCAGTCATGTCTTCCTTAGAACCTGGCATGAAGCAGAAAGGATACATAACACTGAAAGGTTCAGAAGAGTCCATGACTTCAACCTTTTCAGTAAAATAAGAAGCAATGGGAGAGTAATTGAGGATAGAAATACAGATTTGGGATTCATCTGCAGAACACAGAGACATAGTGGTGTATTTGATAAAGAACTGGATGTGAAGCCAGGAAAACCTGGGTTCAAATCCCACCTCTGATATTTACTGACTCAGGCTAAGTCTTTTTTTTTTTTTGGTGGGGCAATGGGGGTTAAGTGACTTGCCCAGGGTCACACAGCTAGTAAGTGTCAAGTGTCTGAGGCCAGATTTGAACTCAGGTTGTCCTGAATCCAAGGCCAGTGCTTTATCCACTGTGCCACATAGTTGCCCCCTAACAAGTCATTTAATACCTCGGTTTTCCAGGCAAATCTCTCTAACACTATAAAATTGACACTTGACACTTACAAGCTGTGTGACCCTGGGCAAGTCACTTGGATAGAGAATCCGCCAATCTGTAGTGATAGAGTTTCCTCACCCTGGAGTTCTCTATACCAGTGAAATTGTGGTAGGATGAGAGATCCCAAGAAACTTACAGATCTTAAATTTTAGCAGAAGTGAAAAATAATCCTTAAACTTTAGACACTGAAACCAAAGATTCCAGAAATAAAAAAAACCAATCCCTGTTTCCCACTTCAGGCATGTGATATTGCCAGGACACAATGACCAGGGGTTCATGCAGACCCCGGGATATTTAGAGAGTTACATCTAGGATGTAAACCCTGATAATCATATCAAGGCCTGCAAGGAACATACATAATATGTGAGTTCTATACTTGCATGTCAGCAAGATATTGACAATACTTGACCCCCAAATGCCCCCTCCCAATACCCCCTCCATGGTAGTTTTTGCAATCTCATTACTCTTGGCATGTAACCTTCTTTGTAACTGTATAAAAGGTAAACTCTTCTCCTATTCATTGAGACAGTCTCCATCTTACTGTCTCCCAGCCATGTATTCCTCTCTCCTAATAAATCTCTCTATTTTACAAGATTTGCTGTGAGCCTGACAATTCTTTGGGTGAGCCAGCCCCCCGAACCAGCTCCCATGTCAAAATCACAGGTCTGGTCTTTATCCCAATTATGCTGAGAATGAGAGGGGAGAGAGGAGAGTTGGGGGGTTAAGGATATGAGAAAATATGGAACAACTGTTGTGAAGAATGTGAATCAGTATAGATCATCAAACGATTTGTCATGTAGTGGTAAGGGTCTAGTTGATAATATTCTTTTGTTTTTGTGGGGCAATGAGGGTTAAGTGACTTGCCCAGGGTCACACAGCTTGTAAGTGTCAAGTGTCTGAGGTCAGATTTGAACTCAGGTACTCCTGAATCCAGGGCCGGTGCTTTATCCACTACACCACCTCACTGCCCCCAGATAATATTCATTTTTAGTGAATCCAATCAGTGTGACTTTGTGATTTCCTCTAGTACCATCGATGCCCATAGGATAAGAAGAGGGGATCGTAGGAGTGACCCAGGGCTGGCAAAGAATTCAAGAATAGAGGAAGAGGCGGAGCCAAGATGGCAGAAGAAAGGCAGTGAGCTCCCAAACTCATGACACATTCGCTCCAAAAAACATTCAAATAAGGTAATAGGAAAATGCCTGGAGCAGCAAAACTCACAGAAGAATGTGCTGAAATCATCTTCTAACCAAGAATGACTTGGAAGGTCAGAAGGAGGGAGCTGCTGTGCTGATACAGGAGTTGGGCCCAACCCCACAGTCACCCTGACACGGATCCAGTCTTAGGGAGTCCTCACCAGAGAAGGAGACCCCCAGAGCCTCTGAATCAGCTGAAGCACCAGTGTTGTCTGGAACTAAGCTCACAGTCTGGTGAGTGGGCTGAGCCCTGGGCAGGGGAGAGACTATAGGGGTCTATGCTGCTGCTAAGGCAGAACTTGGATTTTACACCCCTACTGAGAACCAGGTGGTAGGCTCAAGTAGAAGTGGCCCAGGTCGGGGAGGGGCACAGGCTCATCGGAGCTAACAACCACAACACACAAAGCTGGTTGATTAGCAAGTTGGTCTGGGGTCATCTAAAGACCAGGGAACAGGCCGGGCGAGGGAAGAACCTGATTCTCCTTAAATCATACCACCTGGGACTTCTTAAGCTTGGGATACTGCAGCCTGGAAATAGTGCCCCACTTTAAGGAGCTAAAAGTCTAGTAAAAGAAAGGCAAGATGAGCAGACAGAGAAAGGTGAGGACCATAGATAGTTTCTTCAGTAACAAGGAAGACCAAGGGGCACCCTCAGAGGAAGATGTCAACATCAGGGCCCCAATATCTAAAACTTCCAAGAAAAATATGAATTGGTCTCAGGCCATAGAGGTGCTCAAAAAGGACTTTGAAGATAAAGTTAGAGAGGTAGAGGAAAAAATGGAAAGAGAAATGAGGGTGATGCAGGAAAGACATAAGAAAAAAGTCAACAGCTTGAAAAGTCAAATGGAAAAGGAGGTACAAAAGCTCTCTGATGAAAATAATTGCCTAAGAATTAGGATTGAACAAATCGAAGCCAGTGACTTTATGAGAAACCAAGACAATAAAGCAAATCCAAATGAATAAAAAAATGGAGGGCAATGTGAAATATCTTCTGGGAAAAACTGCTGACCTGGAAAATAGGTCCAGGAGAGATAATTTGAAAATTATTGGTCTACCTGAAAACCATGATCAAGGAAAGAGCTTAGACACTATCTTCCAAGATATTCTCAGGGAAAATTGCCCTGAAATTCTAGAAGAAGAAGCTAAAATAGAAATTGAAAGAATCCACCGATCACCTCCAGAAAGAGATCCCAAAAGGAAAACTCCTAGGAATATTATAGCCAAATTCCAGAGCTCTCAGGTCAAGGAGAAAATATTGCAAGCTGCCAAAAAGAAAGAATTCAAGTACTGTGGAGCCCCAGTCAGGATAGCACAGGATCTAGCAGCTTCTACATTAAAGGACTGGAGGGCATGGAATATGATATTCCAAAGGGCAAAGGAAATGGGATTACAACCAAGAATCACCTACCCAGCAAAACTCAGCATTATCTTTCAGAGGAAAAAATGGGACTTTAATGAAAAAGAAGACTTTCAGATATTTGTGATGAAAAGACCTGAACTGAATGGCAAATTTGACTTTCAAATACAAGACCCTAGAGAACCATAAAAAAAAAAAATTGGAGCTAGGGGACATACTTGGGATCGTACAGTGGGCAACTGTCTTGTGTCTGAGGCCGGGTTTTGGCTGGGATCACCCTGGGTCCAGGGGTGATGATTTGTCCACTGTGTCACTTAGCTAGATGATAACATCTTTAGGGTTAAATTGAAGGGTGAAGGGAATTCATTGGGGGAGGGGGAAGGGCAGAAGCAAAATCCTACATGAAAGTAACAGGAAAAGGCTTATGGAGTGGGGGAAGAGATGGGAGAGGAACAGGGCAGTAAATGAATTTTACATTTATCAGGAAAGGCTCAAAGATCTTAAACTCATCAGAGCTGCCTCAAGGATGTACTAATAGACACACCCAACTGGGTGGAGTAATCTAATTAATGTGGGCAGTAAATGAGCCTAACACTCATCAAAATTGGCTCAAAGACCTCAATCTCATTAGAATTGGCTCAAGGAGGGAATAATATACACACTCAATTGGGTGGAGTAATCTCTATAACCCTGCAGGAAAATAGGAGGGGAAAGGGATAAAGAGAGAGGGGCAAAAGAAGGAAGGGCAGAGTGGGGGAGGGGACAGACAGAAGCAAATCCCTTTTGAAGAGTGATAAGATGAAGGAAGATGGATAATAGAATAAATATCATGGGGAAGGGAATAGGATGGAAGGGAAACAGTTAACAATAGTAATCATGAAAAAGAGAAAAGGGGAAGAATTGTACAAAAATATTTATAGCAACTCTTGGTGGAGGCTAAGAATTGAGAATCAAGGGAATGTCCATCAATTGAGGAATGATGGAAAAAGCTGTGTTATATGATTGTAGCGGAATGGACTTGTGCTACAGGAAATGACAAACAGGATGATCCCCAAAAAACCTTGAAAGACTAATGAACATCGATGTATAATGAAGTGAGCAGAGCTGAGAGGACATTGTGCATAGTGACAGCAGTATTGTTCAATGAGTAATTGTGAATGACTTAACTACTCTCAGCAATGCAATGATCCAAGACAATCCCAAGGAACTAATGAGGAAGCTTACTATGCACCCCCATAGAAAGAAGTGATAAAAAGAACACTTGTGGATTGTACATATATAACCTGATTGTGATCTTGTGGAGGGGGGAGGAAAGGGAGGCAGGGAGGAAGAAAAATTTGGAACTTTAAATCTTATGAAAATGAATGTTGAAAACTACCCTTACATGTAACTGGAAAATTAAAAAAAATGTTTGTTTGTTGAAAGAGAAAAAAAAAAAAGAATAGAGGAAGAGACACCATAGTAGTAAGTGACTGACACTAGGTGGGAAAGAAGTTGGGGTCACATTAGGCTGGATAGGCTGGGAAAATATGCCAAAAAAAAAAAGGACAAAAGGCCATATTGAGGACATAGAACAGATATGGGAGGAGTAAGAAAGTGAGAGGGGGGCAGCTAGGTGGTACAGTGGATGAAGCACTGGCCCTGGATTCAGGAGGACCTGAGTTCAAATTTGGCCTTGGACACTTGACACTAGCTGTGTGACCCTTGGCAAGTCACTCAAACCCCATTGTCCCACAAAAAAAAAAAAAAAAGAAAGTGGGAGAGGAAGAAAGACAGAAGACTATATATAGTGCGAAAGAATTTCAGATGACAAGATCTTAGAGTCAAATTGTTTTGCTAGATTGTATGGTATAAGGAGTGTCCATTCTATTGGGTACCATAGTCAAGTAGAATTAAGGTCATAGCTAATGCAGA